>NW_022989755.1:0-2405000 GCF_902827175.1 Gymnodraco acuticeps | reverse complement strand
GTTGTACAAATCCAGCCATAAGATAATGATGTCCTTCTTAAAAATAGCATTTCAAGACAGGGTAGATTTATAGACAGGATTATCTGACGCCTTAAGGATCTTGAAAATCCCAAAAAGCACTATGTGTTGTGAAAAGACCTTCTGGGTTTTTTGAAACATTGCCATAGATCTGTCTTTTTATGAAAACATATGCTTTTCCCTGTGCATCAGCTGTTTTAAAAGCCCTTCTGCCATGCAATTACAAATGAAGATGGCAAAAGGAATGTATGAAGTCCTGTCCTAACATTCTGTTTTGGTTAAATACCACATTGAGCCTCATAAACGCACCGACTGATTTGCTTTTGACAAAAAACATTCATGTATGCTGTTTATCGCTGTTTATCGCTGTTATCTTGTTTTCACTTGATTGCAAATTGCCTTTCTTCCCAGAATACTTCAAGTAATGGGATTCAGAGTAAGCACTGATGTCCTCACACAACCACTTTCACATGATCTCGTGATGTGGAGCAGTGATCAGAAACTTTCAATATGCTTCTCAGTCCCTTCCAGGACACTCTTTAACCGTCATCCTCATTATACAGCAAATATGAAGCCTGAATGGTGCTCTGCTATTATCCAGTGTCAGCTATGAGCTGTAAGACGGAGGAATGTGACCTCTTCTCACTGGAAATGCCCTGTTAATGGACAGTGCAGATTTGAATAGAGCTTTTGTCCCTGTCTTTAGTCTCATGATGGACTAAGACGCGCCATTTTGCAGATTTAAAATGTGAGCGATCCAAGTGAGAGTGCTAAACAACATTATGGAGCATTTGACAATAAATCAAAAGTGAGATGTGTGAATATTTATTTAAAAAATAACAGACGCTCTTCATTATTCCTAATTGTTTTTTTCCTCATTAGCCTTTAAGTCAGAGATCCTTCATAGTCCAACTGTTTCATCCATCTACATTTACACTGATGTCTTGGAGAACGATGATCACTACAGTTTTTGGTGAATCCTATTCCATGTGGGTGTTTTGGATGAGAGGAGATCATTTATAACAGCACTCATGGTTCATAATTGTTTCTGTCTTTCGAAAATGAGTAATTTTAGACTACAGTAGAATAAGACGTCTATGAACCATGACTGCTGCTTAGAGAAACAATGTACTGTGTGTTGTTTTGCTATTTAACTTAACAAAGACAGTTTCACTATGCAATGTCATTGTTTAAACGTCAACTATATGCTATATTGGAATTGAGTTATATGTTTTCTTTTATATAGTTGAGTTTTCTTTTTACATATTGTTTATTTGTATTCCAAACAAGACTATACATGTTTTTCCAGGAATAAAAAGTTCTGTTTTTCCCCAAAGTGCGTTGACATAATAACAAAGATTAGATGGATTTCCATAAAGTTAGGATTTATTATTCACTATTATCTGTCTTTGCATACCAACAGAAATCCCTATTTTACTGCCTGCGTTATCTTCCTTCAGGCATCCTGGTTCTTAAAAAGAGCAAAAGATCAGCTCTTATTATCAGCCTATAGTCGAGAGTTGGGTTCCAGTCAAATCAGTATGCAGCGAAATACTCCTCAGTTTGGTTTTATTTCGATTCATATTAAATCCTGAAAGAAGACTTTGAGAAATGGAGGTTTCTGAGAGTAATGACACGAGGCTGCACCCCGTAGTTCCTATTTCAAAAGGTGAAAGCCAACAATTGGATGCACTGCTGTGACTTCACCTTACATCGAGCATACCAGAGTTCTCCCCTGTTGGGAGAGAAAAAGCTTTCAGGAACTCATCCCCATGTGGACACTGGACACCTGCCTGTTTTCTGACTGCATTCCCTCTTGAAGTGAATGTCTAAGGTGGACGGCCAGTGTCTGAATTGGCCGTGTCTATATGTAGAATCCGTGCATCTCAGTGCCTTGATAACAAGTATCTGGCTGTGAGTCTCATGAATATATTTGAGTCAGATATCTTAAAATGTAAATATATTCAAAGTCATACAACAGACAGATTATGCTTAGCTTACTCTGACTCAACAACAAAATGTATGCACAACAACAGTGAGTAACATCTCTGAGTGGGGGCTGTGTAGGCCACATTATTTAAATGTGCAGTGGGCTGCTTCAGCATGTGTGGGACTATCAGCACATTGGGTCAAGTTAAGTAGTGGATACCAAGAGTCAGGCCGGAAATTAAGTGGTGTGCTTTCAAAATAAAATGCTGGTGTCACGCTAGCTTCTGCAACCTTCAGATAATTGTGGCACATGGGAAGGAATTCCTATTTTTTGACTAAAATGATATTGACTCAAGGTCCACTTATTTGGGATATCCACTTACAAGTTAAGTGACAATGCAAGGTTAATTTTCCCTGACCAAAGATAATGTGTTCAATCTTTCAATTTGCAATAATAGGAATTTTAAAAAGCATTAAATCCTCAGTTTTATGAAAAAAGATATATATATAAAGAATATATTTGACTCTAAATATTTAAGTGAAGGAAAATAAAAACGACAGAAATGAGAGCCACGTAGTCAAACGGGCAAAAGTATAACTTAATCATTTTTATTTTGTCAAACTCTAACTTTAAAGTCATACACTTTCATACTACAAAATTAACCTTTAAACACTTTAATTTAAGTACATTTATCTTAGGTTTTTCTCATTTGTATCATACAAACATAGTTTAAAAGATGTGTAATGTGGCGTCTTTATTGTGAAAGGTCGAACCGGATGTTGCTGTTTGTTTATCCGGTTAGCTTCACACTGCTCTTGCTCGATGATTAATAATAGGTGCGAAAGCTGGCTCTAGGACCTGGCGGAGCGATTCATGAAGCACATGGTCCCTACTCATAAGACAACACTTCTCGCCAGTAATTGCCTTGCAATTTATGTCATTTCAGTGGGCGTCTGATACAGCAGCGGCTTGTGTATTTGTTAACATTTATCCCCGGTCGCTCTTCAATTCCCCTTACATTTCATACTTTTTCGCGGCTGCTTTTTGACTTGGACGTTTGTGAATGGGAGTTGAATCAGCTGTCCTCGGGATTTCCTAAGACACCGCTCATTTACTTGATCATATTTCAGGAAGTGGGTTTTATTTTGGGGGGTTGCTCTTGCACATCAGCTGTTGTTGGATTGTATGATGGTTGCTCTGCAGTGAACCAGTTGGCCAGTCCCGTCCACGCTTCAGCCGGGCATCATGAACCTCTGGAGTCTGAAGTTTGTCATTCTGACAGCACTTCAGGCTTTATCTGTCGCTTTGTGTGACAGCGTGCTCTCCACATCTGCTGAAGGTAAGAGGCGAGGATGTATTTTTCCTTTCCTATTAAAGGCTTTCAAAAATCTATGTGCAAATTGATTGTATTCTTAATTGATTTTTCTCACTTTGTGATTGTCAATACAAAAAAGAAGAAGTGTTTTCACGTGGAAACATCATAGAACGATATTATATATACCTAGTAATGAACCTCTGCATTTGTCATTGCGTGCATTCTGCAGTCTCTTGTCTCTTCTATTCTTCATTCATGTCTCACATTTGGCTGTTTTTGGTATATCATGTTTTATGAAAGCCTGTGTTAGTACAGCAGACTTACAGATCCATAACACATGTTTGGGCAGAGTCAAACATCCCCAGTGTAAACAAGCTTTCTAAATTCATGGCTTTCTCTCATTCTCTCCATAGATCTCTCTGTGTGAAAGGCATAACATCATTTCTTTTTTAGCTCGCAGTCAGTGTGTGCACCTCAGAGGAGAAGACACGCTGTATAATTGATGATGCTGAAACTCTCGTTGGTAATTAGGGGTAGCACTTGAGGCGTTACGCTGGTGCTTTAAGCATACTTCAGTTTTTCAAGGCACTTCAAACATACTTCAAATGTTGAATTATGGACGAATTCCAGGATTACTTTAGTGCCAAATGCAGAAACCAAAAATCCACAATGTTCGTTTGAACTTAAGAAGTGAAGTAGCATTTTAGGAGCCCGTAAATTGCAACTGATTTATTATGTTTATGACATCCTAGCAAACAAATGAAAAATAGCTGCTTGAGAGCCTTGGGGAAATGTCTATATCTGCAGCAGTGTGTGTTTGTGTCTATTCTTGTGTGTCTCACACTGGGATTGCACCCCTTTGGGCTGTAGCTCATGACATCTCCATCACGTGGCCCATGCCCGATAGATGAGATTCAACAAGAACACTACACAGTGGGCTATGATCAACAGCTTGAGCATTCACATACAGAACACTTTTTACATCTGGCTGTCACGACACTCACTGTTGAATCATGGGAATGAATTACCAGTCAGGGCAAATGTGTAAAACTGGGATCAAAGAGTGAGGAAGTTGTTAATGTATTCATCAACAGTTCGTCGTCCTCAGACGGTTGGCCTTGATGGGTTTGTTCTCGTGGGTTCAGGCTCCTTAAACATCATCATCGCCAGTTCAGTTGTGTGTGTGTCTGGGAAAGTCTGAGCCCATCTTTATTGGCAGGATATCATCTTGCTTTGGGTAATCTGGACTGATTGAGATAAATGGATGGAGGGAGTGGTGTGAACAGGTGCACAGGAGATGGGATTCTGTTTAACTGACAAAAAGAATCAAAATGTGCGGGGCTATGCATGACTATTTCTAAGTGATGAAACCATTGGTCAATGTTCAAAAATGTAATTAGCTATAGAGTTGGGCGATATGGCCATTATGTTCTACTACGATGTGGGTAACTTCATATCTTCATAATGAACATAACGGTTTTAAGTGAGCTTAGCCTATATCACAATAGAAGTAATGAAGAAAAATATATATGACATACATTTTAAAATAACTTTTACATATGCAGTACAGGGCTTGGCCTTCATTTTTTTATTATTTAGACCTACTATGACAAAATTATTATTCGATTGTTGAATAAAATCCGTTTCAGCTTACTTCATGTTAAGCATATTGAGTGGGAATCATTAGTTCTTTTTTTTGTGCAAGTTTTTACTTTGTCCAGACTGTGCTGACTTTGACATTGCTGTCAGGAGTTCAAGGCTGCTAGAAAAGAGGGAGTAGTTAGGCTCCATGCAATGTCATGTTTGCATTGTTCATGACACCGCCCCCAGAGCTTTCTTGTCAGTTCTCCTTTCCCTGTCTGTCTTGTGGACGTTTCTGTTCTACCTAGGGATCCCTAGTGAATGACTTCCACCGATGGTTGACACACTTTAGTGTCAGCCAGTATTTACTAGCCAGCTGTACTGCTATAACCAACATGACTCTGTCTGCCTGGAGCTCTGCATGCAGCGTGCGTGCTGCATGCTCAGACAAATGAAAGTTGAGCTGAGAATATATTTTTGGACTGTAGTAAAACATTCCTAAAGCAAACCATGTCCTCCCCAGAGAGACATTATCACTTGAGGTGACCCATCTGAAGTCAGAGCTAGTCAGATGCATTTTGTATCTGTTCAGCTTGAACGGATTCAGATCTTCTAAATTAATTGCTTAGGATAATGGTTGAAACCCACAGGGCCGGGAAGTAGACTTGGCTCATGTGTGGATGTAAATTAAGACCGACTGATCAACCAGTTGCTGTTCCGCAGTGGGGATATTTATATATGGATGATGGGGAAATAGCAGGACAGAACTCATGTGGCCAAACCCTACATATGTTGTATTAATTTCTTCGAAGTTGCTTTAGACTTATTTGACCCTTTTCCCCCTGACCAAGCTCAACGCACAAGCTGAAACCCGATGCTGGCTCTGGACTTTCTCATTGGAGTTTCACACCCAGTAAGGTCAGAGTTGAGCTCAGCACAGCTCTCCCCAAGTGTCTACTCTTGTCTCTTCGGAGAATTCAGTTGGCTCAGATACCTCCTGTGAGTGTCAAATCTATCTGGGTAAATTCAAGTTACACCCTATCAGTGTTTACCCACCAAAAATGACGGTTCGGGTCAGTTATTGTGTTCTGTTTTGCAGCACTTTAAGGTGGAGCATACTGAATAACATATGCTATATAATGTCAGATAGCTCTTTCTCTGGCCACAATGATAACTAACAACTGCATATCCTGTAGATTAGCAGATTTTGCTAGTCTGCATTCTGGTCTGGAATGGTTTAGGCAACTGTGACACTTTGGGCATCTTGGTAGCTAATTTTGTCTGTGCTGCTCAGCGCTAAAACAACAGCTAACGTTATGTCTATTACTTGAAATGCAATTGAGTGAGACTGAGAAAGTCAATGTGCCCTAAATTATAATAATGAGGTTAAAGGCTTTGGCAATCTCTGTGAGGTAATCTCTGTAAACACATTAATCAGTCATTTGGTACATTATTTGTAAATTATTATTGTTAAGTGGAGCCTTAATGCTGCTGAATTACCAAGTAGCGCAAATGGGTTTACATTGTAAAAATGGCTAATGGCTGATTTCAATTTTACAGTAATTCTGGTTAAGTTAAACATTTTGTTTTTATTGTCTATTTACCCCTTTTTGCCTGTTTTTATTTGATAAATATCCATGTAGTTTTATATCACCTTTTTGTTTTTTAACTAACAGGAAACTAAGGTTGTGCTTCTCATGTTGTCCTTGTTAATTTATTTGCTTTTCCAACTTGAAAATCTAATTTTTATAATCCTGCCAAAGCAGTGAATAGGAATCAAAAACAGGCATGAATTGCAATTCCAGATGAACTACACTGGGAAACATTCCCCAGTTTGACTTGATTCCATGTGAAAGCCAAGTCATTGTCTTTCACTTTTCCACATCATCCATCTGAAAGAAACAAACAGGATCTGCCCTGATTTCATCATATTCTTTAATGAGAGAAAAGCAGGGATAAGACAGGTTACCTCCCTTCTGGGTAGGATTCCAACACATTAGTCCAACAACTCTGCTCCCACCGTTTCAAATCAAATCAAATCAAGTTTTATTTATATAGCACATTTTTAAAACAATTTTTGGTCGAGCCAAAGTGCTGTACATAGTACATACAATAAAAATACTTTACAATAAAGAAACTTTACAACAAATACAACAGCACTGTTTGTACAGAATATCAGTATGAGAAAACGTTTGCTTTGTCTGTCTGAGTTATGTTCCACAGGCAGACCTGTGATGTATTTTAAGGTGAGTCAGTAAGTGCACATAGAATAGTTACATGAAGACAAAGGTTTCAAGGTCATATACGGGGAGGTTGTGGCTCAGTGGATAGTGCGCTGATTTTCGGATCACGGGGGCACTGGTTCGAATCCCTCTGCAGTCAGTGGACACTTCACCCTAAATTGTTCCTGTGGGGATTGTCCACAGTATTGAATATAAGTCGCTTTGGATAAAAGCGTCTAACAAGTGACATGTAATATACATGACCAGTCCAAGATTGCTAAAATTGTTCAGGTTTTCAAAGACCAAGTGGAAATATCAAGTCTTGTTTTATATTGTAATATCCAGATCACAAGTTTTTTTTTTTCAGAGATTTTTAGCTGACCAGCCGTCTAAAAAACATATACATTTAATTTAAACCAAATCAAATATTGCTCCTGTATGACTTGAATGAATATAAATGTAATTAGCGTTGCATAACTATCTGTAGATCAAGTAATGGTGAAAATCGCATGTGTCAGCTTCAGAATGATATCCATCTTTGTTGTTGTTATCCTATGAGACTTTTAAATAGACTGTCTCCACTGTCATAATGAGGTGGTTGCCTCCACATACTGTACATATTGTACATTTTCTCTTTGTCTTTTTTGCTGTTGCCTAATGTTTGTTTTCTTTTCGATTTGTTGTGGTTTAATTGTGTGCCAGACATTGGCTTCCCATGACGCTGTAAATGAAATCCATCTTAGGGACCATATTAACAAGCTTTCATACGGCTCTGCTCCAGAAGCTCTCTGGGACTCTGACCTTTGTTGCTAAGGCACACAGGCTCCATGCTGGGCAGCAAGCATAGCCCCTCTCAGCAGGCCAAGCGTAACAGTGTCACCCGCCGGGGGCGTAACGGCACAGGTTCCTCGGACAACATTAACCTCCTGCTGAGCCTAGGGGAATTTGCTGCAGGACCATCTATTGCCCATCAAGTAATTATGTGCTGACATCATGTTAGTGTGACAGTAAATGAATTCAGTGTACAAGGTGGGGGTAGAGAAACATGAAGAGGGAGAACACACAAAGCGCTATTTACCGTAGAGGGAGCCCAGTGTTAAATGGCTTGATTATGACCCTCAATATGTTCTAAGAAATCCTATAAATTCAACCATTAACAACTCTCATTGATGTCATTTTTAACACACTGCTACCTTATAAGATTTGATTTAAGGAGACCCTCTCTCCAGTTTGTGCAGAAACCCATTACCATGATGTCACCAACAGGTTTTTATGTTTCCCAGTGCAACCCTCAGGGTGTTGACATAATGTTCCCCAAATGGCTCAGATGTTTACCGTGGACTCAAGCCAAGATTACCTTGCACTTTTCACCTTTGCTCGATTATCCCCATGAAACATCAAGAACAAAAACAAGGAGCAAGGTGAAGATTAGTTGACTAAAGTGATCAACAGAACATTAAGTCCTGCTTCTGAAATGAGATAATTCTCTGCTTTTCTTTTTTTAATCATTCAGGGTCTATTTTAAAGCTTAAGAAATGTTTAAAATAATAATGAATGTTCCTCACACGTTCTTAGAGCCCCAGGTGGTGTCTGTAATTGCTTGATCTGTGTGATCCAGAGTCCCAAGGACATTATTTTTTATGAGGATTTTCTGCTTTGAGACACTGGGTTCATGATAATGTGGGCATGCTTTCTTAAAAATGACTTGTTCATGAATAATACTCTGACAAAACTAATCATGTATTGACTATTCTTTCCAAAATAATACATTGAAATGTTTGGGTTTTGGACTGCTTTTCAATTTGAAGTCTTTGGCAATTGGAACCAGAATGTATCTCAATTCTTTGACATTTTCAATTATGACAATAATGATTTGTCCCAGTCATGATGATGAAAGAGAGACATCAGAGTTAATTGCTTTTGTCCCCAAGGTCATTTATGAAAAAGCGTCCTCCCAATGTAGCATTTATTATTCTGTTCCCAATCACCGTTCGGTTTGAATTAGTATATTTTTCCCACTCCGATTGAGGATAGATTGAGTTTGTGGTATGCCTGTCAATCACCCATTATTAAATGAGCAATAGCCACAAACATTAACCAAGTTTTCTCCTGTGGCTGACGTCAGAACCAACTTTTGGCTCAGAGCCTTCCCTTGATCATGTCCCCAATCCAGTCAATGCTCTGATTAAAGACATCCCCCCAATCTGGATGAAAATGGGAGCGGATACATGTTCCTAATGTAGAAAAAGTGATCATTTTATTAGATTTGCTTTATCCAAAACACATTTCCATATGTTACCAGGGAAAGAATTGTTTTAAATACCTTAGTTGTCTTTCTTGTGTCATAGTTCTGCTTAAAACAGGCCAGTTTGACTCATTGCTCTGCCCTAATTAATTCCACATGCTCTTATTTCAAGCCCATTTCCTTCTAGCGCTTTGAGTCGTAACTAAACAGTGTCCAGCCGTATCAAACAATGATGGGATCATCTCAAGTGTGTCTCCTCTACACTTTTTCTTGTACTATTCAGGGGATTTTGTTTACTAAGAGTGTCATTCAAACGTCCCAAGGCGTTGTTATTTAATTCTCTGACATATTCTCAAAATCGGCGAGAATTGCTGTCAAAGTGACTTTGGAGTATGTCCTCGTGTTCTGTTCCTGCGCCAGCCATCAGGCAAGGGTGACTGTGATTAGGAGTGCTATTTATTGATGTGTGTACGTGTGTGTAGCCTGCTGTATTCCATCTCAGAAGGACCAGTGCACATGTGTGGGGCACGGCCTCATCAAGTGTGAAGATGAAAAGAACCATATGCCATTTGTGTTGGAAAAGCAAAGATTGTTATGAATATATTATTTCATGGTTGCCTGTCAAGGAGTGAGTTACAATTCGTTGCGAGAAAGCAGGCTCTGGGGTTTAATAAAGCAGCACAGTTGTTGATTTGTTTTGGTGGAACAGATTAAGATGGGAAAGGGCCGTTAGAAAGGACATCTTGACATCTGAGAAATAACTGAGGAAGGTCATGTGTTTCCATGGACAAGCATCTCATAGGCTGTGGAGAATGCATTAATTTTGAAGAGCTGATAAAACCAGGTAAAGATTGAGTGTGAAATATCATCAGGAACTGTAATCTACTCTAGCAAGCACTGATTTAATACACCAGGCTACACAGCTAGATATCAAGGTTAAAACAGACTGTTTGGTTAAAAAGTGAATTTATTATATTCATCATATTCTGATATCTAAAGAATAGTGAGTTTTAAAATCTTCACAACCAAAACAGTACATTATGTGTGCCTTGATATCCTAACCTTTGTGTTACCTTGATGTTCTTATAATCTTAATTTTTCTGTCAAATGACCTGATTATTTTGCCCCTCCCTGCCTCTTTTACCAATTCCTGTATTGATCTTTGCATAACCTACAGCTCTATGCAACAGGTGATGATGACCTACAATTAGGCTTTAGCTTTAGTGGTCACTGACCCCTGACCTTGACTGCAGGTTACTAACTTTTTATCTTTTGAATCTTCATGAACAAGCAATGCCTCCCTAGTCACAAGTTCCATTTGTATTTGAGCTGTGAGGATGTGGTTCATTACCTCAACCAAAGAGGATCATTTTTTTTGTTTGGGTTGTTTATCTATCTTTATGGTTAAACTGCTGGCCAGATTTCCATGAAAGTTGGTTGAAGAGTGAAGCATGGGGCAAATAAGAACCCATAACATTTGGAGCTTATTCAAATCATGGGGATCATACAGAACTTCTTCACTTTCAAAAACCTAGAGAGATGGATGGAGCATTCGGCAGGGGTCTGCAGTCTTCGAGTTATAGTCGTTTTCCACCCTGAAGAGGTGTTAAAAAAATATAAAAATCAGATAAACCTGATCTTGTGTTAAATGGTCTTGCCAATCATCACGCAGAAAGACTGATTTACTTCCGACCCCTTGGGATATCCCCACCCCCAGGTTGGGACCCTCTGACCTTAAGAACCTTGCAATCAAATGTAACCCATAGATGCCTTTTGACCTGCAAACCACTTAATCCATGCTTTTTGTGAGTATGATACACCAGGAAAACAACCAAGCAATGGCAGTAAATAAGGAGTTCATAATAGATTTGGTTATTTTCTTCTTAACACTGCTGGGGAAAGACTAATTAATTACTCTAAACAGTCATGGGTCTGTATCACATTTCCATCACCAGCATTTACTTTATGGAGGCAATATAAGTGGCACAAACCCTCCTTGTGTACGCTGGATCATAAAGGGAGCTGATCATGGCCAGAACTCTGCTTTATTAAGACCTCTGTTTACACTCTTCTTTATTGAACGTATAAATAAGGCTTTGGGTTCTCGTGCCACTTTTACCGCTCCCTTAATGCTTCGGGTGGCTCTTATAACATTCTAGCTAACAAAATCCATTTACATACCACAGCCACGCTACACTCCGACTTTACCAAATGTCTCTCCCGAGCACGGGGGGAAAAACTGAGCCTCCAGACTGTTTCCACTAATATAATGCCATTTATAAGCGGGAATTAAACCTCATAGCACACCACATTAACAAAATGGCCAGTCACTTGTGGACTTTGAAGTAAGGGAAGGAGCCGCTGTATGGTGAACCTCGTCTTTAAAGTTGTGGAGCACAGAAAAGGCTGTTCCATCTGTGTGAGTGTGTGTTTTCACATGAATTGGATAAGCATAATTTGGTTTTGACCTTTCCCTGTCAAAACGTCTCCCTATTCCCCCCTCGTCTGTTCTGTTTATCCATCCGTACTTTTCACAGAGGTCGTCATGTGTTTCCTTACTCAGCATGCCCACCTCCCCCAGACGGTGTGGTTTTCTAGGACTAATGAGAGTAGGATGCTTCCCTCGCTGTGTGTGTGTGTGAGAGATGCCTGCTTCTCATCATCAGGCTGGAGCTGGCTGAGGATTGCTGAGCTGGTCACCTCTGGCTCTCCCCTATCAGCTGGAGAGTCTCTGTGATCAACTCCAGAGGGGTGGTTTCCTCAGAGGAGAACCAGAACAAAGCTCAGCTGGGGGGGGGGGGGGTGTGTCTGACCCAGGTTTTTAATGCCGGATAATAAGCAGACTCAGCAATTTAGCTGGGTGAATCATGCATAGAGAGACGGCATTGATGTGAACCATGAAGGAAAAAAACCTTGAATCTGTTGCTAATAATAATAAAAATCTGTGCTCCCTTGAGGGTGTTTTTCACTTATATGTGTTTGAAATTTGATTCAAAATTAAGACATAAAACCCAAACATACCATCAATCATGCCTAGACCACACGCGTAACTTTCTAACAGGGACATCACCCTCCAAATAAATCTGTTTCCCTGCTGTTTGGAAACGCTCGATGGAGTATTGTGGAAGAAAACCAAAAAAAGAAAATGAGCAAACATTTGATTTAGGATGTTTGCACTGAAACAAATGGTGCAAACACCCCCTGCTGTCTAAGTAAGAGACCCGAGTTTGGAAATAGCTTCCCTGCTGCGGGGAGATGATTACTGCAGGAACACTTTAGCAATGTCCTCCAGTGGCTCACGATTGCATTCAGTCTCTCTGTATACTCATGATTTACTGTTTAGTATCAGTTGCAGCTTCTGTCTCAGTTATAAGTGGCGTGATAGTGGATGTGTTTCTCCAACTTCTATCCGCACCCCTTGTGCAATTCAGTATTGGATTCAGGGACATATATAGTCTTAAATGTCTAGTAATACTGCAGAGCTCCAGGAATTGTAGCCACTTGGAGGCTCAGTTAACACCCTGTCAGAACATGGAGAGAGGAGATAAAAAGAATGCTGAGAACAATGCCCCATAGCTACGTCCAATCCCTGCACTGCATCCTGGACACTAGCCCTGTGTTAGGAGTTATCACAGCAGCAGCAGCAGCAACCACAGTTCCACGCTCTAAACTCCTGAACTGTGGAGATGCATGCAGCTTGAGAGAGAAAAGGGGGTGGTTACAGTTTCACCGACAGCTTCAGGTTTTCATTGCTTGATGTCTGAGAGTGCTGATTATTGTATTCATGTCTTAATAGCAGGGGAGACGACATCCTATGAAAAGGAGTTGAACATATGTCCAGGAAAGACGTATTGGCGATGGAATTTTTCAGCGGAGATAATTGTTGGTTGTTAAAACCGAAAAAGCGTTATTTGTGTGCGGTGACTCAGAAAAGCCATCAAATACAAGTACTGTGATTTAGTTTAACTGATATTACATGGCAGCTGAACTGTCAGGTTGTGTTCTGATGTTGGTAATGGACACCAGGCTCAGGCCTTTAATAGGGGGGAGGAACTAATTATCAGTATTGTTTGTATAAAATCAGTTTAGAAAATGTTTCTATTGTTTGTGTCCACAAATATGTTTTAACAGATGCAGAGAATATTTGGAATAAATGAGGAACACTTGGAAGTTTTCTGTGTATTCTCATGTGGTATTTATGTTTTCTTTTACAGGGAGTCTTCTGAGCATGACTGTTCAACACAGACCAACAGCAAAGCAGAAACACTATGGGACTACAGTGCCTCTTCAGCTTGTTGGAAAAGAATGGAAACCCACCAGCCAGCTCCCAATCCAGGTGAACAATAGCAGTTGATTCAAATATGTTAGACTTCCAGTTGTCTGTCCTTCTCTTGACACAATGTCATGACATTTAGCATATACATTCACTGTCGCCTGCTTCTGATTTCTAAAGATTTTGTCTTGGATTCAGTGCCATCAAGTCAAAATGAATTTTCATGGCATTTACTGCCACCATAAGGTCAGAATATCAACCTGTTCACAAGAAATATTGAATATATTGACATGTAAAAAAAGAAGGCTGATTCCTCTGCTCCCTAGAGCAGTGATTCTCAAACTTTTTTCAATAATGTACCCCTTTTGAAAACAAAATTCAGCCAAGTACCCCCTGATCAGCGCAAACACAATTTGTGAATTGTTGAAGAAATGCCTATTTAAAGAGGTACAGTACAGCACTGCACCATCAGTGTCTGATTTATTAAAACAACAACCTTGTAACTTAGAAACACTTAAATGCTACATTTCAAATGTTTACAATCCATCACTAAATTCATGGCAAACTAATTTTAACATCATGCAACAACACTAAGACGACATTAGTTGCATTGAACTGATCTTTTTAATAAGTTGTTCAATTTAGTGAGAATCATGGGCTTGTGCTTCACTGAGGATCTTTGTCATTCTGACAGGGAGGCAAACTGCAGTTATTACACACACACACACACACACACACACACACACACACATACACACACACACACACACACACACACACACACACACACACACACACAGACACTCTCTCAGCGTGCTGCAGCCCCCTCAGCTTCCCCCCCTTCCCGCATCCATTCGCGATGTCTCGCTGTCTCGCAGACCCCACGCAGCAAGCAGGAAATGAACCCAGCTCACACTGTCCGCTCCTCGCCTAGTGGAAACGCAACCAAAAACGGGCCGGGCACGGCACGCTTAAACCACGCTCCGCGCTGTAGTGGAAATTCACCATTAGATTGAAATGCAAATTAAAGTAATACATCTTGAATCAACTCATTTTAGATAATGATCACACTGCAAACTGCATCTAAGTCTGAATGTAATGAAAGTGTCAGCAGTTAAAGGTGTATATTATATATTCATCCAGAGATATCAGTCATTGCCTCTGTGTTCATTACATTTCAAGCACAGATGGCTGCACAATATCTCCATTTAAAGAAGGCGGGAAACAACACAAACCCACTGGAATATTAATGAAATGTTTGAAATGTGGGATCTCTGGCTCTGTTTGGTGTTATAATCCAAGATGTTGTAAAAATGAAATACATGGCTGCCAGGCAGACTTAGAAAACACAGCTTGAGTTTCCAGGTTGTGTTATTGAGTCAATTAATTAGTGAATGAATTTGTTCTGGCTTAACCAAACAGGCACAGCACCACAAGGTTTCTCTGGGATGTTATTACCCTAAAAACAAAGCAAAACCGAGAACTAAAGAAAAAAATGAAGGTGAAATGAAGTGTTTTGTTTGAATATATTACTCCCTTAACAAAAAGCCCAAACATGCAGTGTGCTGTGTATGTTTCCCTGAAGTTATAATGTCCTAAACATTCGCAGTGTGAGGTCAAAGCGTGCCTCATAGAGAGAGCTGTCTGAACTGAAAATAGCAGGAAGTGTGCTTCCATGGCTTGTGCAATGATACTGCCTAAAACCTCCTCTGTCTGCTTCCATATCCTCTTATGATCCACTCGACATTCTCCTCCCCGGGGGCTGATGGAGGACTTAACCCAGAGCAGCGATCTCTGCCACAGTTGACCCAGATTGAACTACGTGTGTAAAATATATTTGTGTGTGTTGTTGCTGATACCTAGAGAAGGTGTGTGAGACAGTGTGTTTTTGTGCCTGAGCGAGACACAACAGGAGAGAGGTTATGACATATGAGCGTGCGTGCGAGCTTGTGCACAGCGGATGACAGTAGTGATGTACGACTTGGTGCCACTTCATGTGACTCTAACGGAGTCACGCGGTCGCTCTCAGTGTTGTAACTCAGGGGTGCGAAGACTCGTGGCTTTCTGCGGGATTAATGTCAAATGGAATAGTAACATAATGCTAATCCTCTCAGCTCTTGTTCTAAGATATATAAAGTCGCTTCACATGATTCTCGACCACTCAATTGAAAACAGCCTTCTTGCGTTTTTTCTTACAGCGCTGGGTGGCTTTGTAGGGTTGTAATCAAGCTTTTTAAAAACTGTTTTGCCGCACATTTCATTTATTTTCTTAAATTTGAACCATGTTTGCTACCAGAGAACCATCTTCCATCAACCAAAAATAGTGTCTGCCTGAGTCCGTAACCAATCGTTCTCATCCCCTCCTCTGTCTGCTTCCTCTTCAGAGTCACCCCGCATCACTGAAGCTCCTGATTGAAGCGGAAGGTGAGCAGCTGCTCTTGGCGCTGGAGAAAAACGAGTAAGTGTTCCCTCCATTCATACTTGGCCCTTGCTCGAAAGTCAGTGCTTTTTGGAGTAGAAATGGGGGACATATGCACTGCCCAGGGGCTACAACTGGGGCTGTTGCCAAGTTGTGTGTCGCACAAAACAAGGCAAAGAGAAAGAGGAAAGCCTTCTCTCCTGCACTACTACTGTGGGCATGGCTCTCCATGCGTTGGTTTTTTTGCTGTTCTGAAATAAAGACTTGAAAGACAGGGATTCCTGAATACATCAGCAAGACATTGATGAAAACCGACATCTTCCTCCTTCTTCTCCCTCTATCTTTTCATTTGATCTGTTGGCATAACACAGGGGAGAAGGAGGCTTTGTTTGAACGCGGCACACACTCCTCTCTGTGTATATTAAGATACTGTCAACGCAGTGTCAGTCAAGGGACCAGGAAGTAAAGGGAACATCATTTGAAAGAGATCAGGTTATCGGAATAGGAGCAGTCTGACAGAGCTTTGTATCTGTTCGGAGGAATGTGTGTCATCTTTGCGTTTTTACTCAAGACAACTCGTACTTGGCCTCGGTCTGAGACAAGCTCCGAGTCCAATGTGTTGCTGAGAAGAATGGGACGTGATTGATGGTGCAATATGTTTTCCATCCAGCTCTGCTGCCTCACATGAGCAACCAGGAACAAGCAGAGCTGTCTGTGTGATAGAGGAAAAGGGAGAGGGAAGCAAAGAGACAGAGAGAGAGGGTGGATGGGATTTTATGTCAGTCAGCCATTAATCTCAGTTGTTTTCAAGACTTAATATATGTAAATTCCACCTGCAGACTGTGGGACATATTTTTTGGGGGGAAATCACGCTCAGGCTTTCATTTGAATAACATTCCTACTTTGCACAGGTGGGGATTTTGCAAAGCTGACTTGCAGATTGTCACATTTTCACCAGCCCCATTTATAGCATGGAATTACATTCTCGTGCCGTGAAAACATTTCATTTCCATACGGGAACCAAACGTTTCCCCTGTGATCAGCCAAGGTGGAAAAACGCCTTGCATTCCCACGCATTGCCCACATGGTCTTCATATTATAGCTGTCATAGATGTCCAGCAGCATTAAATGTAACGTCTACAGTTGTTTTCAAACCCTTAGCCAAGAGGAACAAATCGAGAAGATAGAGAGGTGAAATCTACTGTAGATTTAACTTAATTTATTGAGCTTAAACATGATGGAGAACCTTTCTGAAACAAACCTCCATTCATATAAAATACCAGTCTGTCAGAATGTACACTACACTTACACTTAGTCTGGATAACAAGAGCTGTTATTTCATAATCTGTGTATTCTCACACACTTCTGCGAAAAAACCTATTCCAAAACGAAATGAGACGGTACTTTTTGCCATGCATGTTTGACGAGTAGAACAGTAAATAGGAAGTGGATTTGAAGAGGATGTGTGTTTTTGAACGGCTCTGTGGATCAGAGCACCAGAGCCAGAACCGAACCTGCTGTGCTGACATTAAGTGAGGGTTTTTAGTCTGAGGTTTGCTGGCAGATTGGCTGCATGCCGCCGATGAAATCCAGTTGTTCAAACACAGCTGGCATCAGTAGAGGAGGGGGGAAAAAACGGTGGTCCAGAATAAAATGATTTGATTTAAACCCCCGGATTTATTTTTTGTTTTCTCTGGTCTTTGTTAATAAATAGCGCCGGCAACCGAACACGAGCGCGATGTGCTGCACAGCTGAACACCATCATTTCTACCGAGAAAGGAACATGCTCAGTGTGTGTTTGAACTCACATCACCCTACAGTGTAATGGGAAGAGTAGTAGAGGTCGCCCGCTGAAGTGCATGAAGATTTATCACAAACTGCTTCAAATTATTACGTTTTCGATGTTTCTGCTTATTTATTGCAAAACTAATATCATCCTCAGTGAACTCAATGTATGACATGTCAGAAAAAAAGGATAAAAACAATATAAAAAAGTAAATCCATCTAAGCCTCTGTATTAGTGTTTTGGCTCGGTGACTGACTTACTGTGAAGGTTACAGCTTTGACATTTGAAGGTCTTATGTTTAACTTTCAGCTGGTTCCCTGTTTTAATAGTTGGCACGACAAACCAAACCTCCCTTATAAAGCTCAGTCAATAGCTTTAGGGAATTCAACTTGTCCTCAATAAACTACACATGGAACGGAAGGTTTTATGCAGCAATCTGTTCCTTTTTATACCCATTTGATGTGAATACCAACAGCAAATATCAGTCGGTTTATTTCATATTCTTACAAAGAATTCAGATATTCTAGACTTGCAAATCAAATGGACACCAACGCCATGTGAGGCTGTCACATTACACCAGACCATTCACGAGAAATCAATAATTGTAACGTGCAAATACTTGTGAACTTTAGACTTCATTCTTTATTCTTTCTCTTTATGATATAGTGACAATTCATCATACTCTCAAGTGGCATGTGTCAAGATAAAACCCAGGCAACATTGAAGCTTCTACCTTGTCTATATCTGAAAATGTCATCTCTTTCATATGTATGTTTCTAACAAAGCACTAGTTCTTACTCTGAAGTTCCTATGTGTGATTGGCCCTGATGACATAGAAAGCCTGGAACATGGTGAAAACGATTTTTGATAGTACAGAGCTGTTGTGTTTCTGAGCCAATATGGAGCTGTGAGTGGTGTGTCTCATCTTTAACATAAAGGACCGGGTAAGCAGGATTCATACAGTAGGTTTCAAATATCCTTACATTTCCTTAGCCCTTTGCAAATCTCCTGTTATTGAAAGAGTAACTTGTCAACCGTTCGAACTGGAGCTCCAAGTGATGGTTCAAAAGATATCGGCCTTGAATCGAAGGTTTCTCCGTGTGGAAATGCTGCCATTTTAATCCAGGCACCCTTGTAATGCCTTTTTCTTTAACTTTCAAAAATACAAGTAGGAATATTGATTAGTTCTGTCCTCTGATTGCTTTAGACTTTCAGCATCAATAAACATTTTCAGTGTGCATAAATGAAGGCGGCTGAAATATAAACTCATTAGACTTTTTCATTGTTACCCTCATCATCAAGTGTGGTCTCATGGGAAATAGTCGACAAAATACCCGCAGGAAAGTTGCATATGCTCTAGTCTAGACAGTATTGGTTTTAACTGCCAGTATTTCTGTTGGCGAAGTATTTTCTGATCATTAGCTACAGCAGTCCTCTGTGTCTAGATTTGGAGAAGCAATCATGCAGAAAACTCTGAATAAAGCCCTGAAGTGCATGTTAATATTGCAGCACTTCACTTCTTTAATGAGTAGTTTCAATAAATGTTCAATGCCAAAAAATAAATCTGAAATTGTGTCCGAAGATGTTTTTTTCAAGGATTAGAAATGTGATCAAAATGCAACCAGTTCTTTAACATACCATATAAAGAAGCATTTACAAATCCCCAAGTGAACCTAAGGTGGTTCTTTAAACATCCTGCATTTAAAGTAAGTCCAATGCCGTGTTATTCCGCCAATATTGCTCATGCTCTCTTTGATTTGCACAATTCAAAGTTGTCGATCAGCCCCATCTGCTGCCTTCACTCTGATCCCTGGCGGCATCTCATCTTCTCGGATCAATGTACTTCCGTCGATGAATAAACAGAATCTACACATGGCATTTGCTTTGTGAATGAGCACCTTTTGTTCTTTATTACCTATTCTCCTTTATTAAAAGACTCTGAATACATGAGAGAACCCCTGAAGCCTGTGCACATCTATAACAGTTGTGGGGACAATTGTTAAGCTTAAACCACTGGGTTTGAAACCATTTCTGGCCAAGCTGCTCAAGCAACTCTTGTTGCTTTGTGGCTTTAAATGTGAGGCCTCCAGACAAACAAAGATGAGTCCCAAGTTGAGCAGGCAGCATGCTGTCCATGCGTGTTTCCTTTTTCTAATGGACAGCTTGATCGCTGAGAGGAGGCCTGGGGCTCGTCAGCTGGGATGAGGATGTTCTCGGTTGCCTGCTCTTGGTGTTTCTCCCTGCTCATCATGTTGTTTGGCCTGAAACATAAGGGGCCTGGAGGCTTGGCAATCCATCTTTTGGAGCCTGTGGTGCTGTGTGACAAACAGACAGATGCACACACTTTAATCTGGCCTTTTCCTTGGACAGAGGGCAGGGAGAGGATATGTTTCCTGAGTGAAAGGCCTGGTCTTCCATCTCTCTGGTGTTTGGAAGAACAATACAATTCAGCCAGGGCGGGATCCAGACTCAATTTGTCCTAGTTTGCGAATTGGATTTTTAGGGATGTTGTTTAACTCCATATCTCAAGCTGTTGGTCTCTGACCTGTTGCTTCTCTCAACGAAGACTTCCTCATGTCTCACTGAAAACACAGGCAGGAAGCAGTCTCTCTTGGGGAGCTGGACAAACAGAGAGCTGAAGACCAACCCTTTCTGGAAAAAAGTCATCTCTCTTGTGACCTCCTTTTGTGGAGTTATTGTCTTGGACTGCTGAGCCACACACAGATTGTTTAAGGAACGGCAAACCAAATGTGTGACCCATGTGTATAGAATCCTTCCTCTTGTCAAATAATCCAGAAGTGAGACAAGGAGTGTATAAAATCATTTCCCAAGACCGGGCCTCAGTGCTTACTCAAACTGAACAGCCTCAAATGTGTTTATTAGATATTTTAATGTCTTTATTGACTGCTTCAACATGCTCATTTCTTGACTTTACCCTTGTGCCATACATCTTTGTATTGATTGACATGATTCTCAACCCATACAATAACATTGAATTGAAGATAGTTGATTATTACTTCCTTATAGTCCTGGTCGTCCTTTGTTAGATCCTGCCCCTTAACTAGATCGTGTTCCTAGATTATTGAAAATAAATTGCAATCATTATTACATTGAGATCCCAGTGTTTCCAACATAACAAAGTACAAAGCATTGCATAGTTAGACATTTCATTTTGAATGTATGCATTTTTAATGGGATTAACACATGTATTTAACCCAATAAATTCAATTTTTCTTTAGCAACACTAGTCTCCAATTATCGACGATCAACTGGATAAGAATAAGACTTGTTCCCATAGTTACTAAAGCTAGCCCATAATTACTAGTTAGCCTTGTATCCCCACCTCCACACAAACATGGGTTTAAAGAAGAGCACTACATGAGAAGGAGAGAGGATAGGAAGGGGAACTGACAATGAAACTGGGAATCTGGAGTCTCCATACACTAGTGCTTTGAAGCATGAGATACTGTATGTGCTCTTCCTGCTGTTCTCCTGTTATCACTGTGGACATGACATTATGTCGGAGCCTTGCTCCTGGTTATCTTATCTGAAGCTTACATCTGTATCCACCGTCAGTGTGCAAAATTAACTTGTTCTCTGATCCATTAGCCAAAATGACTGTCCATAGTGACGCATGGACAGTTAGATAGTGGGCGAATGACTCATTAGCTTGTGTGAATTTGTACATTACAGGGAAGGTCATTTTAGAGAGGGCACAAACAGCCCAGTCTAATCACTAAGCAGCTACATGAGCAGATATACTCCCATAAAACCTGCTTTTATGGCGTGCTTGTACCAATGCTCATTTATTCTCTCTCTTCTGCAGACAAACATATTCTCTCATCAGCACAATTAAAACACACACACACACACACACACACACACACACACACACACACACACACACACACACACACACACACACACACACACACACACACACACACACACACACACACACGTTTCTAACCCTTACTTCCAATAGAATGCTGCACTGAGGTTAACACTATCCTTTGTACCTTGCTACCCTTGCGGCTGCAAGGCCATGATATCCGTGTTTCATTAGTTTCAAAGACAAGCCTTGGAAATGAGCTCGTCTCTGTCCAGAGCCTGTGCCTTTTAACTACTTCCTTCAAAAGTTCTTCTTTTGAATCGCCTTTTCTGTAGCTCCAATTATTTTCAAGCTTAGAGCAGTAATTAATAAGGTGGACTCGCCACTCCATGTTCCTAATTAATTAGGAGGCACACAGTAACACTGGAAAGCTCTTAGAACACATTTTATCTTGTCTTTCAGGATGAAGAAGAGTGAGATGCACATGCACTCATGTGTCCCTTTTAATGCTCTGTTTTGTGAGTGTCTGTATAAATTAGTTTTTACTGGTCCACAAGCTTTCATCCCAACCTAACCTTCCAACTTACTACGTCGTAAAACGACTTGTTTACCTCACTTTCTCTCTGTCAAGCTGTCCAGTCCTACCTTAATTGTTATGCTATACCTATATTACCATTTTTTGATATAAGGTGTTATTTTTCTATATACATCACTTTCAATCACAAAGGAAAACTGAAAATGTATCATCTCAATGCTGTTTGTTTCCCCATGCTTTATTACATGTGGACATAAGATTTTTCTACTCCATTACAAAAAACACTTTCTTAGTATTCTCACGTAGGAAGATTCATGTTTCCACATCACTCTTCTGTAACTTGCAGATTGTGCCAGAATTTGCTCCGAAATTAATGATGTCACAAAATAATTTGTGCACGCCTTGAACACAGATCAAGGTGAGCGAAGATAAGCGTATCCTCCTCAGCAGATAATATGAAAACAGCCCTCTGTAGAATTCTGCACAGTGAAGGTCAAACAAGTCACAATCATTTGAGTGGAGAGAGACTTAAAGTATAAAGCTGATGAAAATGAAGATTGAGTATCAGACTCAATGGCTTGTAAAAAAGAGATTCTGTGCAGTGAAAGGGGTCTTCCCCTCTCCGCTCTGAGCCTTTTACCAGACAGACCACGGGGGTCTCAGGACTCCAGCTGGTAGATCTATTCCTCGGCCTCCCTCCCTTCAGCACAAAGAGCACAGCCAAGTGAAACCTGCTGTAAGCAGCACTTTCTCTCTTGGGGACGAGCCATCACTCACTACTTACCTTCACCAAAGGGCTGAGGGCGGTTCCTGGAGATAAAGAAGTCCTCATTTTGCATTACAGGTATAATGCTGCCAGGCTAAAGTCCAACGTACATGGATTTAAAATTAGAAAACATTATATTTTAAAATGTAAATGTTTCATTACTTCTGTCTCGCTAACTCATCAGGGGCCTAACTTTAAGCCTGATATCCTATCTTATCTGTTTAGGAAGACATGGGGTAGTTTTGGAACTACAGAAACATATTTTGTAAATACATTTAGGAAATAATCTTATTTTATGATAGGATAGGGATTTAACCATTAGAGAACCGTCCTAATTTTGGAGTGGTTGAGTAAACATGGCTTTGACCATGTCCTAACTTCAATTGTTATGGCAATATAATGATGAAACTCAAACAGATACATGACGCCTTAGAATTCCAAGACCATTTATTAATAGGTAACCTATATATCAATAGCCAAGATTAAATATTTTTGCATAAATAAAACAATGAGCAAGAGAGGCTGCTTGTGCACCTCGAGGAAGAAAAGCATAGAAGGTCTGAGAAAAGATGCATGAGTTTGGAAATAATTTTCGTAATGGAAAGATACTTCTAGTATAAGTATAAGTACTAAGATATGACTAGCTTTGTGGATATTTTTTCTGTAATGAGGCCCCAGGACAATTGTAAAATCATTCTGATCATGCTTTCAATTTAGATATCTGGGGGTTCGGTGCCTTCCTCACCGGCACCCTGATAAAAGCTGATGAGGAGTGGGAGTGGGTTTTTACTAATGGACAGAAACAAGTCACCCTGTTGAATTCCTTGTGTTTTGTATGAGTCATCTTTTAAGTGCACTTTGATGCATTTTGCAACAATTCAAAGTGAACAATAACCCATTTGAAATGTGCCTGTACATGCCAGTCTGTCTTTTTAAACAGGAGTCTAAATGTGTCTTTTAAAAGGAGATGACATTCAAAGTTATGAACAGAGAGGGTTTTGAAAGTAGACTAGTGTTTCATTTTCAGACCTTTATGTAACTTCTTGGTAACATTTGTTCGAGCATAATGTAAGGCTTTATCCACAAGAGCATTTATTGCACAACTTTCCAACATTTTCCAGACGGCTGATAAAATTGAAGCACATATTCTTTCCAACTCTCCATCCGTCTTGTGAATGTGTTAAGAAATAATCCTTGAATAAGAGCCAACCTCATGTTTTATCCATGCATGCTTTTCACTTCACTCTATCACACAGAAGTACTGTTTAGATTGCACCACAGTTTGTGGCAATACTGAACGGCAAACAAAGTTAATGGAATTACATTTTGTTACGTGTCTCTCCAAACACTAATATAATTTGCTTTACTATGAATACAAAATATTGGAATCATTTCACATTGTCACAACATTGCATATGTCATCGGTAAGTCCCTTCTGACAATTACATGTTTCATTACTACAATAAAAAGTCCCTGATGTCGCCAACACAATTTGTGTAAATAATACTGAATATTCCCAAACACATTCAGAAGATTTGCCTTTTTATTCATTATATTGTCATCTGCTGAACAAATGACCATAACCATAAAATGTTACTGTGCTTCCTCTTGTTCATTGCTTTGTTTGAAAGCACTAAGGTGTTGAAAGGAAAAAGACAAATCAACAAAGAACCACAACTTTTAATGTGCAGCGAATTTCTCTCTTAAAATATGGCAGCAATTATCAAACTCGGAGACAAGGAACTTGTAACCATAATGTCTTTGTTACGCTGTGTGTAGGAAGCAGGACCCAAATGCAGATTAAAGTGTCAAAAATAACTCCTTTATTTCAAGGCTAAACTATTCACAAAGACAGAACAGAACACTCACCGAAGACCAAGTCAAAACACAAGACGAACCGATAAAGACAGACAGAAAAACCAGAACTTAAATACACACAAGACTAATTATACAAACAAGACACAGGTGAGGAGGGAGGAGAAAACACAGGGACACCAGGTGAACACAATCGGGTAATAAGACACACCAGGGAAACTAACGACAGGGAACCACAGACAGATCTAAAGACAAAACACAACGCAGACAGAAAACCAAAGACAGATCTAGACAAGACACAACGCAGACAGAAAACCAAAAACAGATCTAGACAAGACAAAACACAACACAGACAGAAACAGGCAAGACAGCAGGTGAAGACCTTTCAAAATAAAACATGAAACAAAAGACAGAAAAAGACAAGACAAAATACAATAAAGACAGATCTTGACAGCCTTCTGATGTTCTTTCCGAAAAGCCTGCAATAATGTTAAAATCCTTTGTATTTGAACATGGGGGGAATAAGCAAGCAGAAGAAAAATGTACCTTTTGGAGCTCATGTAATGCAGCAGTGAAAGTAGAGCTTAAACAAACACTCCTGTCCTTTTATGTTTGACTTAAATGACCACAAGGATAATACATAGTTTTTCCATTTAATTAGCAGTAGCAGTAAGACGGAATTATTTGAATATGAACTGCCAGAAAATGTGTCTACATAAGATGTTCTTGAGGATTTTGGAGAACAAAAGTTGGTTTTACCATCCGTCAGCCAAGGCCATCTATCTTCCTCTTCCTTTCCATTGGACTGTTTGTCTTTCTGTCTCGTTCTCTGGCTCTCTCCCTTTCACCTATTTAAGCAAACGGCCTCCATAAATTGTAGTGAAATCTAATTTTCTCAAGGCTTTGGGGTGCCAAAGGGAATAAACAAAAGCAGACAAAGTTTTTGACCTCTGTGTCTGCTGACCATACAGATAATCAGTCCAGGCCCACAGTCCTGGCTTCCCTCCTCCCTTTTTTGACAGACAGACAAATAGATCTGCCGGAGCTACAGTGTGAGTTAAGCCTGGAGGAAGTGTTCACTCTACTTGTCCTCCATCCTGTTCTGTCCGTTCTCACAGTCCAATGACCTTCCTATGACCAGAACTCCCTGCGTGTGCGGGTCACTGACTGAGCAAAGAAGCCACACGTGGTCATCAGTCAGACGGTCAAATCTGGGCTGAAGGAAGCTTGTTTCTTTCAGCTGATGTCAGAGTTTTTGCCCCTTCTGTTGTCCTACATCAGGGTGTCCGTGGGGTCTTAAAAAGTATTCAAAGTTGATAAATCAATTTAGCGAAAATGAAGGCTATTAAAAAGTATTAAACGGCATTTTCCAAGGTATTACATTTTGTAGCTTGTTTTTAATAAGTATATAAATTATCCAAAGAGGTTGTATTCTAAAGTCTGCCTGAATGTAATCATTGCGTAGGTGTGTAGTGTGATTCTGTGTCGTTTATTTATGGCATCCCGTTGGATTTAACGTCACCTGAACAGGACATCGCACGCTCACTGCTTGATAGCGGCCCGTTTACGCCGGTTGCTAAACAACATCGTTATGGGGAAATGTAAGTTTGCGTCCAAATGGTTGGAAGATAAGAAGGAAGGACAATCAATACTGTAAATGTGAGGTAAAGTGTGTCGCCAATTTAACCGGTTAAAACTCGAAGTGGCGATGAGGTCTTAAAATGTATGGAAAGGGTCTTTAAAAAAGGTCTTAAAAGGTATTACATTTGACTTCAGGATTCCTGCATATACCCTGTACATGCTCACACAGAGCAGTGTCCTTGTGAAACATGATTGCTGGATGGAAAGCAACAACAGCATCCGCTGACCAGCACAGCAAAAAGTTCCAGCAGCAGTTTCCCTCCCTTCTTGCCCTCAAATGTAGCATCTCTTTCGAAGAACATCTTTCTTTTTCTTATGTTTCTGCTTCTGATTTAAAAAAATTCAAACCGCATTCGACTCAAAGGGGGAAACCTAGGAAGGACTTATAGGTCAGAATCCTCTTTCATCACTACATTTAACTTTGTGATTAAAAGAAATGATGCGTAGAAAGTCAGGGATCTGGAGCATAGGGTCTTCCCTAGTCTCCGTGTCAGGCAGAAAGCAGATGCTTTTCCTTTACCATCCCATTTGTCATTAAGGATATGTGTGTGAGGCCCCACGGTGCTGTGAGATAGACACACAGGGAGTAGACGGGGGCAGGGGGAGTGTGATCACTGGATTGGAGGTTTCTGCTGTTTTTGCTTTGTCAGATGAGGTGTGAAGGCAGTCCTCACCCAATTCTCTCCGCCTGCCTCCATATCTCTTCCTCCTTGCATATTTTCTTGCCATCAGCAACATATAATAACTCCATTCTGGGGTATTAGACACCGCATGGTCTCCTTTTGGTTGGCCTTGCGTATTTCTTCTTCTTCTTGCTCACTCTCACCTAATCCCTCCAGTGCTGGGGACAGGAGTGAGCTGCCAACATCAATAGGAGCTGCCAGGGTTTGATGAAGAGGCTGTGGAGTGCTTCGGGGTGCAGGGACCCCATGGAATCGAGGTCCATGACATAGATGCCTTAAAATCATCAACAGAGTTCCCGAGAGAGGGGGTCACAGGCAGGTTGAAAATTCACTGAGGGTTAAGCAGGAAACTGCATTTGTTAACACACGAGCTGAGAGAAAAACGATATGTTTTCCCTCTTGAAAGATAAGGCGTAAAAGGCATATATTCAGTTGGCTGGACTCGACCCAGTTGTCAACTGAGATCACATTCTTTATATTTACATTGCAAGTTATGGGTTAAAGACATGAGTAAAAGTAAAGAAACATTGTTCCAAATTTCTGGGATAAATCTATTTCATTTATTGACAAGCGTAAGTTGAGAAGATCAGCATTAATCATTTATTAGTTCAACATACTGTAAAGATGGAGGCGTTCTGTCCTCACCATAAGGTTTCCAGACAACCAGTCGTTAGGGTTAGGGTTAACAAACAAGCCAATGCACCCAGTTAAGAAACAGTTCCACACATACTCCTCCAGAAAATTACAGATTATCATTTTTACATTTTTTGAATAAACAAACAACATATGTTACAAAACCACAAATTCAGCAATGAGTAGGTGTCCTAGAGACAATGGGACATGGTTATGCTCGAGACCCCAGGTACCTTTTAGTAGTAAAAATAAGTGTATATATAAAATAAGTATATAATTGGCTGATTCCAGTATTTTGGGACTCAATATATTTAAATTAGCTTTTAAATAAACAAGAAAATGAATGATTCAGTAGATATAGTTTTAGAGGAGCAGTGGGGAGAAAGGCATTCAACATTCAGACCTTCATGTTGGGAAGTCAAATTGACTCAAAATACAATTGAATAGTTAACTGAATAAATAAAATATGAAATATACAAATAATTTTAAATGTTTTAAGTCTCTCTTGGTGTTTTGTAAGGATATTCTGAAAGTGTTCAGGGATTGTGAATGACTTACCTCAGAATTTCTAACATACTGGCATTGACCGTCTGTCAATCAATATTCAAAATGCAGATGAAAATGAATGTGAATACATGCTCGACGGGGCATCGATGGTGCAAACATAAACAAGTCCCAGCTGTAAGCTCCATATGCACGCTCTGATGTATGATGTCATGTTTACCAACAATATCTTAAAGAAAGCCAATAATCTTCCACTTCCTGTGTGCATCAGCTCAACAACAAGTGCCATATTCCTTTCAGAGACCTTTGGACCGTGGATGATCAATTCGCTTTTTGTGCATTATTGGGAGATCAATCACCAGCTTTAGAAACTGTGTGAAAGAGATGTGGAGGGCTGATTCAAAGACGCATGAGATAACAGAATATTCTATCAGCATTCACTGCAGAAAATGGTTTTAATGAAAGCTGGTAGAGATTTATGATTGCTTTGAGTGCTCAAGGGTTGAGAAACGTATTGATTATTCAATTGGACATTTAGTTTCTTGTCTGAGAACCAACCGCACCTGTTTTAGATCTATTAGGATTCTGACCTTGCATGTTATGCTGAAGTTCTATTATTTACTTTATTCTCTCTCCTCCTTGTCTAATCTTGTAGCTTTATTTTACTGTCAATCATCGACTAAAAATAATACATGGTCAGGGTGCATAACCAATCCCACCTAATGCATAAAAAGCTGACTTAACTAGAAAGAGGTACATCTCCCTCACTGACATAATCGGAGGGGTGAAAGACATGAAGAGAGTGCATTTGTATTCATCCCTTAATTGTTTGATTTCCCTGAAGGCATGCAGACAAGGAAGAAGGGCAGGGTAGAAGGGGGGAGGGCGCACAAGAACAGACAGATTTAATTAATTGAATTGCAGTTTTTTTGCATGTGCATTTACCTTGTGAAAAGAATGATAGGCTTGATTGTTTGAAGTTCCCTAGCCGCTCATTAGTTCAAGCACAATGTTGCAATGAATATAGATGCAGGAGCTTCGGACCTGGGGCCAGGTTTTCGCAAACCATTCGAGTTAATGGGAAAGCTCAAAGCTGTTGTTTGAGCATGACCCGTCCAGAACATGACTTTGCATTCACCCTCCCTTAGTACATCATCCCCGTTCTCAGCCATAACAAACATCTTAAAAACAGATGTAGAAAACACACAGAGAAGATGGGAAGCAATTAAACGCTTTGAAGCCTCAAATGTTGTGATTTTTCTTCAGGCTGAAAGACATGAATATCAAAAAGAGCTATCTATAGCTAGGATTCGTGCCTCCACCCCAATGCAATGGAGGTTTATGGTGCCTATAATGTTGTCTGGGAGAAATTCCGCATTTCTTTCTAGAAAATGTCCTCATTCCTCAAAGACCTCCCCATCAAAAGATGTTCTAGGAACTGCTTCTTTGGTAGGAAGTAGTTCCGGTGAAAATTGGTTACGGTTTTTAAATGGGTAAACTTGGCTTTTAACATTATCTTATTCAGAGTTCGCAAATTACTTCAAGAAAACATTACAGTTCTAAAAGCCATCCTGATTTTCCAGTGCAGGAGTGTTGAATAAGTAGTTTAGGAAATCAGGCAGGGAGTGTTGTGGTTTGCTGATAGTGTTGAAAGAAAATAATGTGTTGCATGATCTATAAGCCATGAGCCCGATGTGTGTGGAGCACACACACAATCCTCATTGTGGAAACCGCACATGCAGCGATGCCTGCATGTGTATAAGCACAGACACATGCTCCCACACAGTCGCGCATAAATCAAGTCGGGCTACCAGCGCATTCGAAGATTGCTGCACGCAAGCAGGGACACACTCTCTGTTTCCCTCTCTCCCACACACCCGCGAGCTGAAACACAACCGTAGCTCACCCAGAGGGGAAGGCAGAGGAGCCGAGGCCCCAGGGCAGATAGGAGTAGAAAAGAGGATGAAGGATCTCCCCTCCAGTGATCCACAGCAACAAAGGCCATTTGAGAGACTGCTGTCTTGGCACCCGGCATAATTAGTCTCAGATAACAATGTCACTGGCCCGTGTAGTTATAAAAAAGACATCCACCTGGGACAAACTGCCAAAATATATCAGTTTTTATTTGTTTTTCTACAATTTAGATATAATTAGTATCAGTTGTCTAATTGCAAGCGTAAGGCATATTTTTGGGTTTGTATTCCACTTGACCTGGAGCATTTAGATGTCACACTGTGCCTATCAACTGCCTTTGATTAGTCACAGTGATTACCTTTCCCTTGCCCTTGGGGATCGTGACAACATGAGCAATAAAGTGATATTGATGTATTTTTAGAAGAAAGGAAAGAGACTTGCCCTGCTGTAAACCCAATATGAGCACGTTATGGTTTGCTAGTTCCTCACAGACACTATTCATCACATGTGGCATGTGCCAGCATGCCTTTGGGTGACAAACACTGTGGTGTAAGCCACACACATTATAGCCAGTTGGAAAGTAACAACAGGCGAAGAAACAAAAGAGGGGAACAATTATGTGGAAAGACATCTGACTCGGGTTGCACTTTTCCTGTAGTGATCCTGTTTGAGACTGGTTGTAGTTATGCTATTGTAACTCTTGTAATACGCCCATAGCACAGATAGGTTGTAAAACCAGCAACTTGTAAGAAGTTACACAAACATGGCCATTTGTTCTTTAATGAAGTGATCATCATGACTGTCAGTTTGGAGTTGCTGGACTATGTATCTCTCCACGCTGAAATGTGATTCAGCAATAGACAAAGTGTTTCCATAATGTGGCGAGGCAGCAACATGTGTGCTTCGTGTGACACAGGATGCAACTGAGAGAACACAAGTCCCCATTCATAAACGACACGTGTGTGCGTGCCTCACATAAATGAGCCATGTGACCACATTAAAAACAATTAATGAGATTTTTCTGGTCTTTGGTGTTTTGCTTGTTCTCATTAGGGTAAAGCGAGTCAATCTGCTAGGTTAACATTGTGGTTGTGGTTGCACTACTCTGACCTCATGCGCTTTTGTAGTGGTATAACAGTATCGCTCCACTTTCACCTTTTCTTCTTAAATAGTCATTATTTTTGCACGTAAGTGCTCCCTCGATGAGAAACACAAACATAGGACTTTTTAAGCCTTAGGACAAACAACCAATGCAATGGTTTTCTGTGTGGGGACATCCTTTAGACTTATTCTTGGAGATGTGAGGCTTACGTCACTTATCTGGTTTCTCTGGGCTTTCTCTCTTTCTTAGTCATCCTATCAAAATTGCACTCATCCTTTTTAGCTTCATAGTTGTTGTAGTGTGACCCAAATGTAGCCATCCAGTTACCATACAGTATACAAATCTAATTTATTCCAGAAACACACAACATCAAAACATGTCAGGTATACTTCTTGTACTTTAGACACTGCACTATATCATTATTTAAATTGTTACCGAACACACCTGTGTATCTCAGTATACACAGCATCATTATCTTGAAACTTTATCAAAGAGTAGTGTTGCACTTCTGTCCTAATTCCCATCATCTTATCCATTGTCGGGGTGCTATTCATCACCCAGTCTCTGTAATTGGGATCCTGTGGAGTCATCCATCAGGCAGACATTGTACTGAGATGACACTTTATTGATTTCACGGGGCATGCCTTGGCTTAACCACATCAATCTTGCGGTGACAGTAACTGCGATAATTGCGTGCCACTGCTACTAATGGCTATTGTGTTTGACCATCTTGCTGCCCAATTAACCACCCGGGGAAGCCACACAGGTGTAAAGAATCATAATGAGGCTGTCATGATAAGTCGAAAGAGCGATACAAAAATATAAGAAGCTTTCATTTTTCCATTTTCAACACAGTTGGCTTTCTTGACAGAAGCCAACGACCACATTTTTTGTGTTTCTACCTTGTCGTGTTGGACGTAGCTTGCTTGAGGGGCCGCATGTTAGCTTTCTACCGAACGTGACAGCTTATAAAGTCAAAACCATCTGCCTAGACTTTTTTTGCTCCCCCCCACCCCCCCTGCCTGAGCAGAAATCATTGGCTGGCATGCTCTAACAGCTCTGTTCATGACATGCTTGGTGAAGACTGGGAGTTGCATTGAGCTCATTGTAAGCAGGGGGAATTCTGCTTCCCTGCTCTACTTGGCGCTGGCACTGCCTGATGTCAGACAGATCACAGCCAGGAAGACTGGCCCTCTTCCCTTGCGCCTGGAAAAAGAATGTTAGTAACACTGAGACAAGTAATTTTTTTCGCTCGGGGGGGGGGGGTTTGCACCATTTTAGGTTTTCATGCACATGATCCCACTTTTTCCACACAGAGCTGGTTTCTTGCAACTTGCCACATAAAAGGAAAGCGACATTATTATTACCACATTGCCTCACGGGTCTCTACGCTGAAATGTAATGTACTAATTGGAGCTCCTAGATTAGGTTTTACGAGAAACGTCTTTCTTTGATGGTGATTTTGTCTGCTCTAAATGTTTATATTTACATCTGTTCTAAATAAGTTTCCGTTACAGCGCAGGGCTTACAAGTGCTAGAGAGCGCCTTGCTCTACAGAGGCCTAATGCTTAGTTTCTCATTTATCATAGTTAGATTTGTCCAGAAGTCCCTGATTAGGTTGTCTGAGTTTAACGAGACATATCCAAACCTAGACTGGGAAATCGCTGCACATTGATACAGCTTAGATTCCAACAGTGGTAACAAAGGCTGGTGTCAAAGTACTGTCAGAGCAAGTCAATTAGGATATTCACTTTATCTTAAAGGTCCCCTGTTATACTATTTTTCATCAATACATTATAGGTCTCAGATATATACAAAACATGTCTCTGAAGTGTTTGGCTCGAAATAAAACAGATTTGTGCATTGTAGCATCCCATAATCCCCTCTGTTTCAGCCCTGCTTCAAAAGTGCTGATTCTCTGTCTGTTACTTTAGATAAAAATAAGGAGCCCCTCCCCACGCCCCTCTGAGAGATATTTGGTTAAAAAAACACAATGGCGCTCTAGGAGGAGATTCAGGTGATAAGGTGGGGTGTTACCTTGGTTGGTTATTGGCTAATGGTTACACAAGCCAAAAAATCGTTATGACATCATAAAGTAGCCAAAATCTGATCAGCTCATTTTCAGACAGGTTTTTATATAATTGGATCAGGACAAAAAGAGAGAGAATCTTTTTTCCTGAAACTTTCAGAATCTCTTTACACAGAGGGGACACATGTATATAAAAAACATGAAAAAGTGGATTGTGCATAATAGGTGACCTTTAAAGGTGGGGTAGGTAAGTTTGAGAAACCGGCTCGAGATACACTTTTTGTTATATTCCATGGAATGCTCTTAACATCCCGATAGCAATGAATATCTTAAGTGCTTTGACAAAAAATCCGTAAAAAATTTAATCTGTGGAAGCCGTAGTACTGTAAAAAGCACGACCAATCATTTTAGCCGGCCCGGCTAAAACAACTGGATGGCCTACCTGCCTGTCAGCCTTCCATCTGTGCACAAACTTATCTCGTGCCCTCATTGGTCATGTGCGCGTTCGTGTGTGTAGGAGGAGGGGCTCTGTAAGGAAGTGGCAGATTTTTTCCGAATGTGTATTTTCAAATTCTTGCTCACTCGAGCTGGTTTCTCCAAAATTACCTACCCCACCTTTAAAGGAAGTGATGTTATTTATAAAATACTTCACATTATTGTCAAAGAACGTTTAAACACTATCCTTCACACTATCTTTCTATGCTCAAGTATTCTTTTAGCCTGGTTGGATACTTCATGTGGAGAAACGGAGGAGTCTTGCAGGGCTTGAAGTTGAAAACCCATTTGTGACTACTGACTGAAAAATTAGTTTTTGTATAATCCGCCAAATAAAACTGATGCAGCATGAGTAAGGAAACAAAGTATTCCTCACAATAACATTAATATTTCTCTTCTTTACCTGATGTTTAAAAATGTATTTGTTTATTCCTCAAGATTTGTTCACCAGTGAAAGCTCTTGATATGGATGTCTGAATCCTTCGTTGTCACATCACACGTTTTAATTCACATACAAAAAAGACTGGATGTGCAATTATGTCATAATCAATAGAAACTCATTGTACATTAGCATATAAAAGCTCTTTATATGCTGTAACGGACCTTTTTTATAAGTCGTACACAGCTCTCACCTACAAATAAGACCTCCTGTTTGCCTTTGATTGATTAGGAACCAACTCTAATTCATCAAGCCTGTTGCAATTAATATATCTCACACACCGCAACATTTGCTTTACTCGCGTAGAAGCAGAGCAAACACTTGCAATTAAGACCATATGTGGGGAAAATGATGGAATGTGTTAAGAAAACACCAATGAGATAAGTTTCCTGGGGTTGGCGTGGTTGTATTTTCTGAATTAGAAGAACGTTCACAACAGGGATTGTGTTTGCAGAGTAAGCTTTGATATTTTAAAATATATTCCATTTAGATAAGACACTGTGCAATTCCCAGTGTTATTTCCCTATACAAAGACAGACGGAAGAGGCTGACAATGTTGAACAGATACAACAGAAACATTTGATTAACAGAAGTGGCATTTAGTAGCTGGTATTCAGGATATTCTTGTTGATTCTTGGTGTCCCTACCTGAATACTAACGTCCTGTCAGTCAGACAGAGCCCTGCTGTAGGCTTGTCCCATGTGTACTGCATTTTAAATGGAGGGCAAGAGTCAAGACCCCCCATCCCCACCCTTCTTCCATGCCTCATTAACTTCCGGCTGATTGATAAACTTTGAGCCGCTGCTGTAACTCGGACGTCTGGTTTGTGGAATTAGAAGCATGATGTATTGGTTCATCGCCCCAATGGGATGAGATGAACCTACAGGTGTTGTCCGCTGGGTTACATACATTAGAATGTTTTCTGTACATTTCTTTCAACCCTTGTCTACATTATGTAAATGGTACCTCTGTGCTGTGCTGTATTGCATGTTTGTAGTGCAGATTGCAACTCTAATTTGTGTAGTTTATCATGTTCTAACCTATTCAGGGATCAGTTTGTCTCAAAGCAATAGCCAGGTGCCCATATAGCATTGGATTAGCTTTTCCCTTCTGTTCATACTGAACATTAAACATGTATTCTTAAACCACTTCCAAGGTAATTGATGGTGGAAATACTTTAGTCATTACGCACAGGGGTTAACTGCTGTTGCCAGGAAACTGTTGAATGTTGGCACCCATTACAACCCGTGCTGTGAAACTACTCGCCATGTGAGTTAGCAGCCAAGGAATGCTAGCTCTAAGTTAACCTTAGTTAAGTTCAGCTAGGCTGAGGTTACCAACCAAAGAATGGTAGTGGGATACCTCTCATTAAGTACCACTGGCCTCACATTTAGATCAGTCATCTGTTACAGCCGCTGTTACCTTGTGCCCTTAACTCTGGTTGTGTGTGTGTATGTAAATGAGCTGTGCGGTTCCTATGCTGTCAGTGGCCGTACCGACCTCGTAACATCCGCGGTGATTGGACGGACGTCACCCAATCCCCGCCCGCTTCTGCCACGTCATCCGGGGGAGGAGCATAAAGGCCGGACACGGACACCATTCGGGAGGCTCTGTATTTTGGGACAGACGCCTCAAGCCTCGCATTGTGACATTGCCATATTCTGTGATTCCTTAGACTGCTTAGCAGTGTGTATTCGGTGATTCATTAGACTGCCTAGCAGTGTGTTCAGTAGGGTTCTGTGCGAGCACACTGATTAGCAGTGTGTCGTAGTATTATGTGTTTAGTGTAGGGTTTGTGTGTGTGTATTGCGTAGATCCAGGTTGCTTAGCTCCTTTAGAACCGCATTTAGATTATTGACATTGTGAAACAGCTTAGACCCAGGTTAGCCTAGCGCCTGTAGATCAGCATTTGTGAAACTATTGCTTAGACCCCGGTGATTAGCACCGGTTGATCAGCAACAGCTGTGTTTCCACACAGCATCCTTTTGTTTAGTGTTTTGTTCCACTTTAGAAGTGAGGTACGTTCTTTCTTTTGTAGCATACTGTGCAACTCTCTTTTGGAGTTCTTTGTTGTTAAACCGTAACAGTTTGGTCCGTTGTTGGTCCAGGCTGTTCGTGTGGATATTATTGTGTTCAAAGTTTTGGTTACAAATAAACCACCGGTAACAATTACCAATTCCGAACTGGTCGTGTCGTGTCCCTTTGTACCCCTAGCCAAGAGGGAACGTAACACATCTGTATGACACCACTGGCCACTCAGTCCTATTTCTGAGATGTCAGTGATGGCCAAGTCTACAGGAAATTGGAGAATGTGCAAGTAACAATAAAGAAAGGGAATATAAGTAATCTTCATCTACCATTGCTAACAGTGCAAGACTACCTCATTCAGTTGGACTAAGGTGAAGTTTCTTGGTTCCATGTGTCCGCAACATGTTTTCATGTTTCATTCCCAGACTCTCCCAGAGTGTTACAGGCAAGCAGTGAAGCAAACACAATCACCACACTGGATTGTCCTTTGTGGGCAGATGTTGAGGTTGACTGTCCAACTGAGAGTGCAGACCTAATTAAGACTGAAGAAGCACATCATTTTATTTGGCGCTCTCTTCTCTTTGGCCTCGCTTTGATCCAATGATTATTACCAGCTATTTGGCTCTGCTCTAGAGGGCGGGGAAGTATTGTATCTCATGCCGACAGCTCCCAAACAAAATAACCCCCCTCCCCAGGTTGTTACAGCTGACACTCCCAGCTGGGTTGTCAGCGGTGAGGTCAGTAAGAGAATCCAGCTGCATGCTGAGGTTTGTTTCTCTGCTGTGGATTAGCACCAGCCAACCATCTGCTGGTGTCCTGTAGTTTATTACTGTACATGTACTCGCTGTATGTACAATACATGGACACTCATCCTCACGTATGCAAATCATGAACACAAATACACATGCTAATGCTGCAATAATCAGCCCAGGAGGGGGTCCACATAGCTTTTTCTTGGTAACAACTGTAGGTGAAAAAAAGGGCAGCCATCATTGTAGATGGGCTGTAACTGTACAGATTTGTCATTGTCGTTGAGGTGACATCTCAGCGCAGTTTGGCGGTTATGTGGTATACCAAAATCAATATTTTGAGTGTCAATGATAAATGACCTAAAAAGTCTTGAAAGCTCTTCAGGATCTCTGAAAGGTGTGTAGTTTGCTGCTCTTGAGGACACCAGATTTAGTGATATCAATCAGTAACTATTCATACATTCTGTGAAATGCAATGTCAGATAGTTGTAAATGCATTTCCTTTTGGGACAAAATATTGAAAGGTTAATTATTGACCGTAGAAAACAGCAGCTTGACAAATAAATGATATACACAATGTCCAATGTATTTGTTTTATCAGTGTAATTAATAACAACTAAACCTTCTCAGTGACAACTTAGCAACTCCCTTATGATGGTCATTAGATGTGATTTATAGCTTGTAATCAACAAGTAAGTGGGACCTTATCTCAAGATGTTTTTATTCAAAAATACAAATGTTTTCTTCTTGCAGAATGAAAATGCCATTAGAAGGAATTAGCACATATGTCATAATGGCCTATTTTCCAAGAATTTGTTTTCCAAAGATCAGGACGACCACAGTTCAAAGTTGGTTAGAGTACTGATGCCATTTTGTATCTCTTGGTAGCATTTATTCTTTTACCATTCCTCCTTGCAATATTAAAGACTTTACAAAGGGCTTTAAGCGCCATATATCTTCATATACAGAAGACATGCTTTTAACATCATGTTGACTAAGACTACAGGGAGCCTTTGCTTCACAGTAAAAACCTTGCTAGTGGAAAGCTTTAATTGTGAAGTAGAGATAACAAAATTGAGTTTGCTTTGATGAAGACAAATGAGAAGGCAGTGGGTATCACATTAGCAAGGTATTGCTGTAATCTTTCTTGGCCTACATGGTAGGGACCCGTGAACAGGAAGAAAGAGAGAGCAGGGCAAAGGTTTGCCCGCAGCAGAGTTTCGTTGTGTTGATTTATTGAGCTTTCTAGATATAAACTGTAAATGGATCGCGCTTGGTAACCTCAGAGAGTCACTTCGTAGTCTTATTGATTCCCGACTGTAACTAAAAATGACTCCTTCACTGCTTTCCTGTCAACATAATCTCCTCCTTCTCGCTTTCATCAGATAACTCTATTATGTCCATCTGCTCATTGTTTGCCATTGTCTGTAATGTGTGAGCTAATAACTGTTCTACCATATCACATGGAATGAGTTATGGATTGATATTGGATGCTTCTTTATGGTGCTTGCATATGGTGTGAAAGTAAACAGAACATGTAACAGCAGCCTTTAAAACAAATCTAATTTGTTTTCTTGTAGCCTACAGGTGCTTCAATTCAATCTATACTGAAGCAGGGTTACATTTTAAATCATATCAAACTGTTTACTTTTCATGCAAGTCTGGCCTAAGACATTGTGATTGATTTTTCAGGATAAAGCCCCAGAGGGTCATTTCTGTTTGTTTTCTTTGTTTATTCTTTCTAGGGGGCTGTTTTCAAGTAACTATACAGAAACCCATTACCTAGAAGACGGCATTGCAGTCACCGGCTCGGACAACTTCACGGTATGTTAAGAACCTTTTATTTTCTGTTTCTTTATCGAAGCTGACACTTCTCTTCATTACCCACCCAGCAGCTCCTATGGATATCGGGCTGCTGTGGACCCGTACTTCCTGTCGGGTTCTGCTCCATTGTGCTTTCGTTAAGGTCAGCAAGGAAGTAATAAAACATTGATATCGCAGTTAGACCCACTTTTAAACCGCCAGGAATTGGGTCGTCTTGCGTATGAGGAAGTATATTCATATTTGATGGAATAAAAGGCGAACAGAGGTCAGAGAGCCAACTCCGATTTAGGAAGCGGCTCATGTATTTTATAATGGATGGACTTCAAACCATCTCAAAAAATGCTTTGTAACGCAGCTCTGCACAGATATACTGAACTAGTGAACATCTAAATGCACTTCAGAAGTCACACTTACTGTAAAATATTCATCACCCATCATTGCGTCATAAGACTCGTGCTTTTAAAACTGAGATAAGAGAATAAAATAGTTTTCAGGGTGCAACGTCAGATTTTCTAATGTATAATTTTAAATATATTCTCTTTTGAGCAGTTTATGAGATAATTAATTATATATTTTTACTTTGGTCTTAATTTCCTGTGATTTGGTTGGAATAAATACTGTATAGCTCATCTGTTCGGCTTTCAAATACAATGGGTCTTTGAAAACACATTTCATGCATCCATAAATGTTCCATACATTTCCCAGGTTAGAGAACAGCGAGACTATTAGGAAACTATGTGTAGAGCACTCTGTAATGAATGAGAATGATTTAGCAGCACCATGTGGAACACTTTCTACGCCTCAAAGCTTCCACCTGCTTGCCTGATTTCAGTGATTTGATCATCTGCTGTTTGGAAAGCAATTAAACGTTTTTGTTCAGATCTCCAGAAAGCATATTAATAGACATCCTGCGAGGTCTGTGTACAAAATGCCTGGCCTACTTATGCTGAAAATTCACAAAAGAGGAGATTAATATAATTCAATAATAGCCAGCCCACACAGTGAAAGGAACAATTATTTCCTCTTGAGACTGCAATGAGACCAGAGCTGTCGCCATCAGTGGCTTGGCTCTGTCACTCCGCGTTACCAAAGGACAAAGACAAAGAAGGAGTTGAGGCGGGTCAACTTTAGGAGACACTGAGAGGCAATATTGATGCACATGGCATCAATGAGCGGTTGGATGGACTAATTGGTGTAGGGCTTCATTATCAAGATAGATTCATCACTAAGTCCTTCGAATATTTGGTGTTAGGGAAAAATGTTATCACCATGTCCAATAGAGTGGTGCAGAAACGAGTCCTAAAACCCGGAAGTGATGACGCAAATTTAAGAGACGGATCACGTTTTGTTCTACGACATTAAATACATCAGCAGTGACGCCACTGGAGATTTTCGAAGAGTTTACGTGTCTAAAAAAAACGATGGTTGTTAACAAGTGGCTGAATAGGACTACAGAAGTTGTTGAGGACGTTGTACGTCATTTCGCCAAACTCGTCATTACGCCAAACTCGTCATTAAGCCAAACTCGTCATTAAGCCAAACTCGTCATTACACCGATTAGATTTATGATTCGAAAATTATAAAAGTAGGGTAGACATGTGGATATTATCCGGCTGAACAAAACGTGCATTTATCAAACAGGTTTGTGTTCCACAGATTTTATCTTTTACAATATTCCAAAATCCTATGGAGAAATCCCATTGCTTTTTTGTCGAGGGAACCCATGCGCAGCTTACTTCCGGGTCGGCCTAACAAAAATACGTCATCACTGCACCACTCAGCCCAAGATGTTGCCTTTATATTGATTGTTTTTTTCGTGGATAAACAGCCCAAACTATCCAAATGATGAAGTAACGATGTAAAACAAAGGAAAGCAGCATATCCTCAAGTGTCATTTATGCCTCGTTTGCATCAATTTATTTCCTAGCCATAATCTTCTGAGCACCTGTTCTGCATTTGATGGGTGGGTGCATTAAAAACAGAATGGACGCACCGAAGGCTAGCTGCCAGTATCTACCTGCTGAGTGTCTTGGGAACTAACAGACATCTTTTGACCTTCGTCCTTCCTCTCATTCCTCTCTCATGACCACAGCTTGGGAGGGTCTTTTTTAACTGGAAACGGCCAGATCTGTTTGAGGCTGATCCAAAGTTAATTTATTTGTCCTGCCTGCAGGGAGGAGACTGATATAGTGATCTGGGCAAGTATCTGGAGGGTTCAGTAGTGTGTCAAAGGTAAGGTACTGTTGGGATTGACTTCAGCGTGAGTCAGCCCTCCCTCGGTTCCTGTTTTCGTCCTCTCCCTTTCTCACTAAAGTCCACACACAATGCAATAAACGAGTGCTGTAACAAACACTACTGGGGATATGAATCACTAGCATGGCTCTTAGAGCGTTAACTTAGAATAATAAGCAGTATGATAAACAATATGATGTTCACACCCGACCTTGCCTCCTACAATAATCTGGGTATTAGTTATTAATCTTTCTTATTCCAGATATGAAGGCGTAAGCACTTTCCTTTCTCATTTATTTCTGCCGAAACAAAAAGTCTATTCATATCTTTCATATCGATGCATCACTGTCATGATCTCATCAAAGAAACATGAGGTGGTAGCATTAACTTGGCGCACTAAATCCAGCCCTGCTCCTCCTTGCTACACTAAAATGTCATATTTCATGTATTGGGCTGTCCTTTCTTTGCCTTTTTACCTTGACGTAATGGATGATTCTCTTTCAGTGCACCTCCAGGTAAATATATGGAAAGTGGCCAAACAGACAAAGCTCTCAAGGCTTTGGGTCTGTTTATTCAACGTCCTCTCTGTGTTTTTGTTTTGATAGCTAAATTCATTTTTCAACATGTCCCTAAAACAATCATGTTTATATGACAATTAAGTGTATAGCCAAATATGTTTGAACAAATGTTAGCGCTGCATGGATTATTTAGTGATATAAAGTCTTTCCAGTCCAATTGTGCAACAAAATGTATGTTTAAGTTCTTTGAATATGTTCTGAAGTTCTCAAAGCAGTATTAATGTTTATTTGTTGTTGTAAAAACACCATTGACATATTATCATTGTATAAAGTTGTTAATGCAAATGCACAATCTTAACAAACAAAGTATCCAGCAGACATTAAGCAGCATTAGCATTCCTTTGGGTTCATTTTTCTGGCAATCCAAAGTGTTTAGGTCCAGGAAATCAATCTCTGGACTGTTAAGTGTGTGGCTTTCTTAAAGATTCAGCTTCAATAAAGGCACTATCAATGCTGTTTATAGTGAGAACACTTTAATTGGATTATTTTGGTCTAATTGTAGAATCACTGTGAAAAAGTGCTGTAATGCAAAAATAGGAAAGGATCCCCTTTTAAAACCAGAAACTCATTTAGACTCTGAACATGTGAAACAAGCAGTTTCTCGAGGTTAGCCACCTTGCATTGGGCCGTACATTTAAATGTACTGCCTGCACTCTATATTTAGAGGGGTGTAAAACTCATTTCCTTGTTTTCCAGAACAGGGTGGCAGTAGGGTTGGTTAGACCTCACCTGAGCGAGGCCTTGTAACTGAAGGCTGTTTTCACTCTAAACCAGACGCTTCCTCCCCACCCTCTCGCTGCCAGGCCTGGTTCAATAAACATGGGCTTTCTTCACTTTCGTTACTCCCTTCTGCAGCTTGACAGGTGGTCCTTGAAAGCTGGTACCTGGGAATGCAGCCGTATGCAAAGATTGTGCTGGGAAATATGATGCGCTGCACAGATTTCAACCACCATCAGCCTGTTGGAGAGTGAATAGCTGCTTTCTAGCAACAAAAGAGTCAATCTGGTCATATTTCACGGTGATCAGGGTGTACAGCTGTGACATGTTTCATGCCACACTGGTGGTCCCATCCCTTTGTCCTGAGTTTTAAATACTGAAAAACGTTTTGTCTGTGCTCCTTCAGGCAAACTGCTACTACCACGGTGAGGTGGAGGGATATGTCAACTCAGACGTCAGTCTCAGTACCTGTACTGGTATAAAGTAAGTCTGTCAGACATTTATTCATTTTGTCACGGAAGAAACAATGGTCTAGTGCCTTTGTGATAAACTACAGAAGTAACCAGACAGCCCATATACTTGCCATTGTTGCATTAGTTCTTTCGGTACACAAATACATTATTAACGCCATCTCTGGTACTTATTTTACATATATCTCCAAATTAAGTCTCCAAATTGTTGTTTACAACCTCTCACAACAATTATTTTCATCAGCACGATGACATCAAAACCATTAAAATTGTCACCAAAGCTATGAAAATCCAATCCAGGGTCGTAATAAACCGAAATTATCCCTTTAGTCTGACTCAAGGCCAAGTCATAAGTCGCAAGTGTACAACTCTGAGAAATGGCGTGTCAGCAGAACCTAGTAAATAATTCATTTTGCTACATTAATACATTGAGATGTCAGTCTTTATATACTGTTGAAAAGCAGTAAAGTTGACATATTGTAAGGCTTTAGACAAGATGTCAAACGGGAGTAATGATTGCAGTAATATCATTGGACACCATCAGGAATGTTATCAGAAACCAGCCAAACTTCTACACCCTCCGCGGATGATTCGCCGGATTGTAAAGCCCTCGCTGTTGCCCTTTGTTTTTAATATTTATTTCAGTTTTTCTATAACCTGTACGCACAATAATATATGCACATAACATGACAGAGCTTTACATTGCCCGGCTCACAGAGACAAATTGTTTTTGGTTTAAAGTTGGCAATGCTGAGGCTTCTTTTTTGGGAGGGGGTTAGTGTGAGTTCATTGGATTGTGAATATTGAAGGTCCGTGAGAATCTCAGAGTTTTTCCAGATTCTCTGCATGAGGATGTCACTTTAAATTAGAAAGGCCACGGTTAAACCATGAGAAAAATTAAAGAGGAGGAAACAATGGGATTCTAAGATATACAACTCTATATATAATACTGCAGTCATCACATTGATGTAGCATCTGTAGTTTGTCACACAAATTGCCATTGTTACTTTTATTTCAGCTAGATTTGCTTAACAATATTATTTGCTGCACATCTGATATGTTTTAGCACAATACCAGTGTTTGAATTCTGAAAACATGAACAGAATTGTCTCACCTTTCCTTTCTCTGCAGGGGTTTCATAACTCTTGAAGGCAAATCCTATGTACTGGAACCATCTGCTGATCACTCCGATGGGACTCACTGGATCTACACAGCTGAACACCTCAATTTCGCTCCTGGCACCTGTGGCCATGATTTCAACATAACCTACCCCATTGAACATGCAGACAGCAGTCCGTTCAGGGCTTTCAGCACAAGGGTAAGGATCATTGAACTGTCTGCCTTTTATCACCGGTAAACTGACGATTTCAAAGAAAGTTTCTGTCCTCAAGATTTCTTACTTATTTTTTCGGCATTTTGTGCTTTCATAACTACTTCATAGCTCATGGTAAGCAAATCACCAACGTTTACTACCGAGAAGACATTTTCTTCAAGCACTCTCAGATACAACGAAGGGAAAATGTATTTTTAAGGCCTGTAAATTGTAAAGCCTCTTCAACAGGTCAAACTGGTCCACTAAAGATAATGCACTGAAAAAACGTGTCTATACCCTAAAGAAAGCGTTTTTATTCTGATCGTGTTAGCATTTTCCTCAAAGACTCATTGTTGTTGTTTTTTTGTCACCACAATGCTAAGTCACCTCACAGGAACTTTTAATCTGCAACCTGGTGGCGGAAGTGATTTTGTGAAGAGTTTGCATACCCTTCCATTCTGATGAAATAATATTTACTTCCTGTGGATCGTCTATGTAGTGAACCAGGTGTAATCCATTTATTTTCATTATTTCAATCGTGAGGTGAGAGTGTTGAAAAATGTAATATTTTCCAATTACAACTTTTCTAGTCTCCGGTATATTTAATAACTAATTAAGCCCTGTATGCTCTTTCATTCAGCTTTCCGTTGTGTTTTCCATTCAAATGTTTAATTTGTAGTCTCAATCCCACTGTGCTATGAAAAGGCTGTGATGCAGAAAATCTTGTATTAACCAGCTACGGTGAAGAAATGTATTTTCTTATTATCCACGCCAGTCTGTGACGTGTGTGTGTGTGTGTGTGTGTGTGTGTGTGTGTGTGTGTGTGTGTGTGTGTGTGTGTGTGTGTGTGTGTGTGTGTGTGTGTGTGTGTGTGTGTGTGTGTGTGGTGTGTGTGTGTGTGTGTGTGTGTGTGTGTGTGTGTGTGTGTGTGTGTGTGTGTGTGTGTGTGTGTGTGTGTGTGTGTGTGTGTGTGTGTGTGTGTGTGTGTGTGTGTGTGTGTGTGTGTGTGTGTGTGTGTGTGTGTGTGTGTGTGTGTGTGTGTGTGTGTGTGTGTGTGTGTGACCTGTCTGTCTGTCTCAATTTGCTCAATTTGATATTGCCTACCAACATTGACTCCTCACTGTTTCTTTACCAGACATAGGGGATTTAAATGATCAACTAATGTTTTGTTAGGCAAAGACATATTGGCTAAGTTAAAAACAAGACAATTGAGAGGGATTCATCTCCCCTTTGTTTGGGAGGAACACACCTGGCGAAGACATGTTCTGTACTGAGTGCACTCTTATAGTTGGAGCATGTACTTCAATTCCAACTGCGCACAATATAAAAGATTGCTCACCTTAACCCTCTTTGAGAGATCATTTGCAATGTAGATATTGGTAAGTGGTGTGTTATATATTTTAGAAGCTACTACTTGTTGAATTATTCACCCATTCTTTCCATCTGATCTAGCATTGTCCATTAGTGACACGCAGTATACTGAGAGCCCAGGTTGATAAACGCCTGTGGAGAGTGCATCGGCTGCTAAGTGACACCATTTGCTCTGAAAAGAGAGATCAGGCTTGTACATCATGGCTTCAGCAGGACCCGTCCATCCAGAATCAAACAGATTGCTTTTTAGAAAACCCCACCAGACCCACGTCATACACTCAGCTCCTTACTATCCCACTGAGCGGAGAGATAAATCATAAGAGCCATGGTCATAGAGACTCTTTATCTTCAGAGGGAACAGGCCTTTAAAGATGGCAAGTGTTGATAAGTGGAAAACACAGACTCCAGTGATCTTTATCTGACTGCTGAAGGATGGCAGGAGTGGATGAACATGGCTGATGTATTAGGTCAACACAGGAGACGCACAGATAGGTGGGGTAAAAGATGAAACAGATGTTTCTCCGAGGAGGAAAAGCACACATTCCATAATTGTGATGCAGCATGAGGGACTTTCCATTTTTCTTCAATCTGATTTTTATTGTAGCAATTGTTTAGTCATTTCATTAAGGTTATATTGAGATTGAGTATTGTTTCAGAAAGCACGCCAAACACATGGCTTTGCTGGCTGAAACATAACATTGTTAGGTTTTATTTATTCATGAAGTAATAGGGATGTTCTGATGTTTTACTGTAGTTGTTGATTCCTGTTGATGATTATATAACTGGTTTCAATGAGCAGCATTTGAATTTTGTGTTAAGAGGGCTGCAAAGATTTAGCACAAGTAAAGAAAACAGCACAATGCAGAGGGTTTTAAAGACAGAGACAGAAGGGGAAAAGGCGACTCAAGTAGGATCATATTGCTAATTTCCACCAGTGTGAAAAAGATAATTTGATTATAACTCATAAGGGTTTACTCATCATACTTTAATATGTTTTATCTGATTCAATTTCCATTAGTTTGAAATATCATGTCCCTACCCCTCCTAACCCAGCTAAACGCCAGAGTTAGCAGGGAAAACATCTCTAAGTGAAGACAGATGCTGCTTTTAAGGGAGGTGGACACACACAGTAATCCCACAGGTGATTAAAAAAGTGAAAACATATAAAACACACAAGGAATTCTTTTGAAAAATTGTCACTTCTTCTTACCCGAGGAGCAAAAGGCCTTGTTAGAAGCATAGAGAAAGTACACAAAACAGTATGAATATAAAGTGTGCTTTGCTGTACTTGGTGGCATAGAAGCAAACTCACCTCCTAACATGAGGGCAGCAAGGTGTACTGCTGCTGCTTTGATAAGCTGCGCTGTGCCCTGCTTGAGTGTTTAAAGATAAAGAGGCGAGCTGGCAGAGTGCCCCTGGATGATGAGAGTCATATGGGGTAGAGAAGGGAAGAGAGAGATATGATGGCTAGCTGACAGGATGTGCACGTCAACCGCATGAGTACCTGCAAATCTCTATTGGCGTCAACAGCGCCTAAACAGAACATGTATTAACATTTTGACTAAGGGTTAAATACAGATATAGGGCTGCAAGTCACCAATATTTGTATTATCCATTAACTCTTCATTGTTTTCAAGATTCATCAGCAAATTGACTGGTGTATAATATGTCAGAAAAATATAGTTTAAAGTCCAAACCTCTAATGTATTCATTTTAACATCATAGACTCAGCTATTAGTTGACTAATCGTTGCAGCCTAAACGTTCCCAGGGATAAGACTCCAATCAGAAAGCTGCATTATACCGTTCTTATCTTCATCCACACCTGAGCCAGCTCCATTTGCTTAATGAAGACAATGTTCAATGTGCTTGAAAGCTTTCATGCTGGTAAGCTGGCCTTTGTTCTTAAATTCTCTTCATCATACAAATGGTAAAAGAATACCGGCCTCTTTCTTCACCTTAATTCTGTGATATTGAGTTAGCAGTGGAGGGGAAACAGGGACTGAGGGAAGAAGAGGGGAGAACATTTTGTCCATTTATGTAGAAGTGAAGCTGTTAAATAATTGAATATATTAGTAGTCGATTTTATTTATACATATCTACTGAATTGAGTCCAGAAACCAGTTTTTCATTTTCAATTATTACTTTTATCGAGAGACAAAGGATAAAACGTCATGTGAAATATGTCGTGTTTACTTCTGACTAATCTGTTAAAGAACAGTTGTGCTCTTCAATGGGTTGATTGAACACAGTGTCCATGTGTGTGTCCTCTCCAGTGGCCTCCTGGAGATTTCACCATAGGGTGCAATTGGATCACACTAGCCCACCCTGGCTTATCTATGGAGGAGGCAGATAAGAGCGGAGAGGATCCAGGCTGCCAGGCCAGCACGGATAAAGAGGCTCAGGTTGAAAGTGGGCCATAGTGTGATAGCAGAACACTCAGCCAGCAGGATTTTGTGTGTGTGTGTGTGTGTGTGTGTGTGGTGTGGTGTGTGTGTGGGTGTGTGTGTGTGATGTGGGTGTGTGTAGGTGTGTGTGTGGTGTGTGTGTGTGTGTGTGTGTAGATGTGTGTGTGTTGTGTGTGTGTGTGTGTGTGTGTGTGTGTGTGTGTGTAGGTGTGTGTGTGTGTGTGTGTGTGTGTGGTGTGTGTGTGTGTGTGTGTGGTGTGTGTGTGTGTGTGTGTGTGTGTGTGTGTGTGTTGTGTGTGTGTGTGTGTGTGTGTGTGTGTGTGTGTGTGTGTGTGTGTGTGTGTGTGTGTGTGTGTGTGTGTGTGTGTGTGTGTGTGTGTGTGTGTGTGTGTGTGTGTGTGTGTGTGTGTGTGTGTGTGTGTGAACTGAAACATGAGAGCAACGTCTGCTCCATGGACAGGAGTTGTATTTGCCTCGGTTTGAAAGAGCCTCAAAACAATCATCTCCATGTTCTCCCTTTTCTTTTTGTCCTTAACTTCTTTTATGAAAATATGTGTTTCTTACCTTTTTTCAGTCATCCTATTTTCAGTCATGCTAGACGTTTAGCTTGGTCTGTTCGTCTGTGTTCAGACATTAATTGTTCGAAGGACGAATTTCCCTCTGTGATACACATCTTCTACTTTTCTCTTTTGCCCTAATAATGAATGTAAGATTTGGTTATAATTCTCTGCACCTGATTCCTGCTTCTTTGTTCAAAGTTTGGACTGTGATCCTTGACCACACCAAAAGAGATAAATGTACACTAACAAATGTTATTTGAAAACCTTTACCATTTAAGAAAAGTGTGAATGTGCCTTCTTATATTTGGATATCATTCTCATTAGTCCATACTCCACTGTTTTAGTTAGTTGATGGAGTCATTGTGGAGTTGTAATATAAATCAATACTTAGCATGTCACATGCTCTTTTAATTTCAGAAAGAAAAGCCAGGGGGGTTATACTGTTTAATGCCAATCCAGTGCAGGCATCATTGTCTAAAAACAGTGATTTATTTGTGTTGTCAGAGTAACCTGTGACCTTATTGGGTCACTGTGAGGTGTATCAGATTGCTTTGTGATTCTTGTGTCTGCTGCCTTAAGTGGAAAGTGTGTATTGAGTGGCCACCTACTAAATCTAAGCCGCCCTCTCCAGAGAGCTGCGGTTAACTGTGTCCTCCTAATGTCCTTCTTCTTCTTTCTCTGTTCTCTCTCTTCCTCTTTATCTCGCTTCATCTCTTGGTTTATCACTTTGTCATTACCACATGTATTGCTTATTCTTGCCTCGTCACCACCTATTCTCCTTTCACTCACCCATGCAGCATAAACGCCACGTCCAGACTACGACCAAGTATGTGGAGTTGATCATTGTCGCTGACAACAGAGAGGTAAGCAGAGGTCAAAACTTCCTGAACTATTCACCGTCTCCAGCCATATCCTCAGCTAAAAAGCTCAGAGGTCACCTACTTAGCTGACCCTCATTCCCCTCGAGACGTAGATAAGATGACTCCAACCTTTACATTGTTTCGCCTTTAGTGTGTCAACTTACTCATATGCTTGCCTGTCCTACTCCCTTATACATAATTTGACCACATGACTCATAAATGAACCATTCAATTATTATCTAAAATCTCAGCCTTAAGATCAAGGGCAAAGAGAAGAAAGTGTAGGTCAATATCACAAGCTTCAGAGCCACAGAAAGTGAATGAATGCTGGATAAAAGACAAGGTGGTTGAGGTTATCTCTTAATCCGAAGCTCCACTCAGGAGCTCTTTGATGATAGCAACTGCAGTGGAATCAACACGACACTGTGAAGACATTTCCAAAGCTAGTGCAGTGTTGATATACGATGCAGTATTGATATACTTCCCAAATAATGTCTTTGATGGAAATAAACATTCAAGAGGGCAGATCACCTCTCTTTCTCCTTGCTTTACTCTGTCTGTTTGTGTTGTTCAGTTTCAGAAGCAAGGCAAGGACATGGAGAAGGTCAAGCAGCGGCTGGCTGAGATCGCCAATTACGTGGACAAGGTAACAATCAAATCAACAGAGGGGATGTGGTGTAAGCGTCTGATTTATTAGAGGTCACATCAAGCCTGTTGAGAATTAACCGACCTGCGAGCAGAGGCTGATTGGATTATGAATGGACGATCAATTCCATAACTCGGCTGAGAAATGTTGTGAAGAGGCCGCTGTAATAATACGTTCCGTGGGTGGAGGTTTAATAAAACAGAAGAGAAACATGATTCATTCATACGGAAAGTCATACGTAGATTAATGGTTAAGGATTTGTTCAGAGCCTCTCATAATTTTTAAGCAACTTCTGTATAGCATTTTTGTTTAAATAAGTAATGTACAGTGAAGAGAAGAACATACATGTTATGAGAGGCAGATCATAAGCCCTTAACCTGCAAATACGTCTCTCTCTACCTCCCCCCTCTCTCCTCAACATTCAGTTCTACAGGGCTCTGAATATCCGCGTGGCCCTGGTGGGCCTGGAAGTATGGAGTGATGTAGACAAATGCCCCATAACCCAGGACCCCTTCACCACCTTGCATGAGTTCCTAGACTGGAGGAAGGTCAAGCTGCTCCCTCAGAAGCCTCATGACAACGCCCAGCTGATCAGGTAGATCTGCAGTTGTAGCTACAACTTGATAGTTGCGTTCTAAAAGTCCCTATTTGAAATAGATGATATTATTTCCAAATGATTGAGAGCAAATAATGCAATTGTTTTGGATCGGTCTTTGGGTTTCATTAACTTGAAGCGAAATTGACTGTGATGTTTTGTAATATTAACTTGTGTTGTGGCTGTTATTTTGAGCTACCCTCAAAGGTGCCCTGCAGTGTGGATGGAACATAGACACCACACAGTTTTGTTGAAAGAAAAACAAATCTGATTTCCTACCTCATAAAACAATTGCCAAAATATTTCTAAACCAGTCCTATCCAATCCAGGCTTCATAAGATGCTTACAAAATAAAAGGTTTTCTATTGTTAAAATGACATTGTGTAGTTGTTATTATCTGGTAAAGATGTAGATACAAATATAGACAAAACTTTTCATTTTATTTAGTTTGTCTGTCTTTCTGTTGGTTGGTCTGCTCGCCACTTTGCTAGAACGTTACGCTTTACCCCAAAGCAACCCCTACGGATATTTGGCGTGCAGGCCTAGTCAGTAGCCAATGAAACGATTCCAAACCATGCTAGTCATGAAAAAACCCAACTACTACTCAACATTTGCATAACAGCCCTTGAACATTGCTCTATAGTTCACAGCATTAGAAGTCAAAGACCCTCCAGAGGGCATTTATCTTGACAGTTGAAGTATCAAAGATCTGATGACCGTCGTTGTCTTCCCCTTAGTGGGGTCTATTTCCAGGGCACCACCATTGGTATGGCACCCATCATGAGTATGTGCACAGCAGAGCAGTCGGGGGGGATCGTCATGGTACGTACACCTATGCTCTACTGAATGTACTAACTAATATTCCATCCTGAAGCAAAAGGAGTACAAAATACATATTTGGTGTGTTTCTGACTTCCAGAAAGTAGACCAGACGTATTTTATCATTTCCCTCCCCCTGCCCTCCGCTCTTTGCCTGGTTCTCCCCCCTCCCTGACATAATACTCTCATATTTCTCCCCTGAGCCTCTTGTGTAAGGGTTGAGCTAAGGATTCCAGAGTTGATATTAACTTGTATTAACAGGGCACACACATCATTGTGACTTTTTTCCCCAGGAAAATAGTATGCATAGCACCCTCCACTTAGCGCTGAAAAATCAAAGCGCATATCGATTACACGAGTGGAAACCATTGCTTCTTAATGAGGTGCAACAAATTAGTGAATTTAAGGGTACTGCATATCTCCGAATGAAAACGTAGGTGCATGTTGTAAATGATCACCCATTAAAGAACTGCAACCCTATGTGCCCATGTCATGTTGTATTAGTGCAAGTCATGCTATTATTTTATACTCCATGTCCCTGAGTGGCTGTTTGTCTGGCTGGCTGGTGGTAAGCTTCACAGCAAGTCCCCAGATGGTTCTTCACTCTTGTCCTTGCAGATGTTAAAGTGGGGACTTACTCATTATGATAGAGCTCTACATACCACATATATCAGATCAGGGACGTAAAGAATTAGTCTCCAACCGCAGACTCTTCTGTGGGCAAACTACAACCCTGTTGTCTCAGTTGTCTCGCTAACTTACAAAGTACTTTTGAACTCATTAGCCAACATCCCCTATGGGTCTCCTTGTTATTTTTCTAAGCAGTTCAATCTTAAAAATCCATTCTGGAACCATCTGGAATATCCATTTACCAGCCTCAAATGTTACATTCAAATCTGAGGTGTGGCGAAACAGAACGCAGACAGTGGCATGTAGTGCCCTCTTGAGCACCCAAGCCTCATCAGTCAGCAAAGGTGTTTTGGAAACTGAACTAGAGGGTTTTCTTTTCATGGATTTTTGGCTGCGCAGTTGAAACCCGGTGAGTGCTGACAGCTGATGACCGTTACTGTCAAAAGCCCCCAGCAGAGCATTTCATCAGACTGTACAGCTCTACTGAATAATGCACAGTGACTGAAGACTCCAGAGACAAGGTGCTCTGATGCACAGTGCTGCATGCATGAGGAGCTGATAGCGGATGGCGCTACATTATTTATCCGGCCTCTTCATGTGTTCATGTTTTACACACCTTTCAGGAACTCTCGGCACCTCCACCAACACAGCTTTCACAGTGACAACTTCATCTTCCCAGTGCATCCTCTAGCACTGTGTGTTTTTTCAATTCTCTGTTATCTTTGCTGGCTGTGGGATTTTTAAGCTGTCCTCAAGCAGAGTTTTTCTTTTAACTTTTTGCCAGTTTTGTGTGGATGAAGCTGCACATCTGGCTTGGTCAAAGTTTGCAGAGCAAGCTGAAGGTGACAGCCCGCAGTCCGCCGTTTTATTCCTCATTTCAGTACCACAACGTCGAGCAGAGAAAACGCTCTGATAAGCACAGATCCAACAGCGTTGTTTTTTAATCTTGGCACTTTGCAATTACACTCACTTGTTTTGAGACATGTTTTTCCAGTAGGTCCTGGGGGGTAACAGTCATTTGGCTACCATTACATTTTTGTTATTTGTTACTTTCCTCATAGAATGTAATCGGAGAGGTCTGTTTTTAATAAGTTATTGTTTGCTACAGAGCAGTTACTGATCACATTTCATTAAAAGACGTTGCTTGTATCATGTCCAGTTTATACATGATACATCTGACTCATAAATTGAAGAGATTACAATTATTAAGAAGCAATGTCTTGTTAAATTTCTGCATGATTGATATTTTTCTTTTGTAGGACCATTCAGACAACCCCCTGGGCGCTGCAGTCACTCTGGCCCACGAGCTTGGACACAACTTTGGAATGAACCATGACACCCCGGAGAGGGGGTGTGGCTGCAGGGTGACCGTGGACCGTGGAGGATGCATCATGACTCCCTCCACCGGGTGAGTCACAGCTTCCACCTTAACAATTAAGAGTCAATCGATCTTTAGGATTGCTGACTTCTTACTCTCTTCTGCAATATCCTAGATTGCGGGAGTATTATTTCAGCTAGTTGGCCTTCATCAGCCTAAGGACATATGCTATCAGTCACTGCTTCAGTGCACTCCAGTGGGGCCGCTTTTGGTTAGGCTTTAAAAATGACGTCTTATTCCAAAACCATCTGAAATGCATCAATCGTAATGTCAAGCCATCATTAAGTTTGCATTAATCCAGTCACTTATTGAGACGAGTGTGGCTCAAAAGAGTCCAGATTGTGATCATATGTAAACATTATTCCACATGCTCTCTATTTGTAATTTATTGTCTATCGAGCGGTAAGCAAATAATGCTGTTGAACTGCTGGACCATTTTGGTTTATAGCAAATTCAACAGCTGTGCTAATGCCCTAAGGCAATATGACTCATGCTGATGGGAAGCCAATGGTTCAGTCGCAGTGCATGGCCAAAGCAATGCAATTTAACTTACTCTGACACAATTTAGCTAAACTAGGCATCTGCTGTCCCTTCCATTGCATGAACGAGCACATTTCTTAATTTGCAAAAGTTGTGGATAGTACTTGCTATTTTTTTAGTGCCACCTCCTTCATGGGACTTCATGCACAAGCGTGCGATTTGTAGATAGGAAAGCCATGGTCATTTGGGATTTTAATTGTTTAATTCACTCACAACACTCCACAAAACCATGATGGCACCTCACAAAACTATGATGTACAGACTCTCTTGTTTTTATACTGTTGTGTAATAGAAGCTTCGAATAAAGAACCAAGCTAATCTTGTCCAAACTGAACGTGTTTGAAACGGGAAAATGCACTCAACATATGCATATTCATTTCCATATCATAATAGGAAGGAGTAAGAGCAGGACACATACTTGCACTTCAAAATAAAAGCATTTCCTGTGAAACATTTTACCCTTAACTTCTGTCAAGAAGCAAATAAACAAATGTTTTTACTGCCTTAAATAAAATAAGTGAGAACAGATAACAACAGGGATTTAAGTTCAGCAGAGCTATACCATGTAGTAAAAAAATAGCATATATTTGTTAATTATGGATGATTATAACTTACATCTTGTCAGACCGAGCAGTGGGATAGGGATTTGTTAGGCGTTAACATTGGGTATCAGTTCAAGCCGAAGGTCTTGTGGTCTGTGGGAAACACAGATTGGTGTTTATGTTGGAAACATCCCTTTGTATTTGGTTTGGTTTGAAAAACAGGGTTACACTATTCTTGAATATAGACTCATAAAGCAACACAGCACTAAAATGTAGAATTATTATTAGCTCAAATGATGAGGGTATCCTTGGTCAATGATGTTATCCTAAAATTGGCAACAACATGAACTAGTAAAAAAAGCTAGAAATACTGGCCCTCTCCTTTTCCTCTTTATTCACAGCAAGTTAGAAAGTGATTATATTCTTTGAAATACATTCATCTTTAATGGTGGATAATCTCTCTTTAGCTCCAAATAAATAATTAAAGACTGTCTATTATACATGTGGTATGTAGGGAAAGCCTACACATTTCCCTTAAAATATCTCATTCTGAAGTCATACGTATATGGCGAAATTCTCTAAATGTGAAAGAATGTAATTTCTACCAAACATAGACTGGTAAGAAATATGCATGAATATTTAGTTTTTTGTTCTGCTCTCCACGGAGAGAATGCTTTTTATTCCATCCGACAAAAGAAAGAAATGATCTAGCCATTGGTTTTAAAATAATCCCCTGAACATCTCCTTATCCGTCCACATTGCTGCTCTGTGATTTAATCCAGGATTAAGGAAGCAATACATTTAAATAAGGATGTTAAAGAACTCTATTGCCTGATTCTGCTTCCTCAGTTAATTCCAGGTCAGGACTATACACTCTCTGCCTGAGGCGGCACTACATCTCCCATGAGTCCAACTCAATCCCCTCCTAGTTCAATGCTTTAAAACCTAATGTGGCCACACACACACACACACACACACACACACACACACACACACACACACACACACACACACACACACACACACACACACACACACACACACACACACACACACACACACACACACACACACACAGGCTCTACTGCAGTCACCTGAATGTTGTTCATCAGCTACAGTTATGTGTTCATAGCATTGACTGCCATGTTTTCCTTGGCAGGCAACCAGCTCTTTCAAAGCGCAATATGATTATACAAAATGCCTACAAGGCCAAGAGTTGGATGAGTTGGTACAAAAGGCCCGTCGATAACCAGCCCCTAAATTCAATAATTGAAAGTACTGGCATAACTTGCCTACACTTACTCAGCAAGGAGTACCTTGAGGTTTTTTGTTTTGATTGAACTTTCATTTTAATCAACTAGAACAGTGTTTCTCAAACTTTTTCATACCAAGGACCACTTAACCAATAAAAAAACACTCGCGGACCACCTAACTCCACAAATATCAAAAACCACATCGTTTTTCTAGAACAGATTACAAATCGCCTGAAAATGGTACAAACAAGTGGCAACATGTGTGATGAAGGTGTTGCGCTGGGCTATATCTTGCAATCAAAAGTGAAACTTAACCTTGCTCCATTGCGGAGATATTCCCGCGAGAGTGCGGAAAACTTAAATTGATTAATTAATTTCAAATGTGAAATGTTACCAATATACTCACGGACCACTAGGGGGCGCACACGGACCACCAGTGGTCCGCGGACCACACTTTGAGAAGCACTGAACTAGAGCACAAGAGTGTCTTCATCAGTGCATTGTTAAGAAAGACACCCATCAAGCTTTGCTGGCCTCACTGCTGGAGATAATAGGATCCAGTTCATGGTGGTGGGGGGCAGTGAAACTGTAACTGTCCCAGAGCCAGCTGCACATCTGCACAGAGCACTGCTTGTTTCCTGCTCACATTGGTCACGGACAATTGTCGCTTCCTCCATTCACCCCCCCCCCCCATTAGTGATAAATGAGAACAGGCTGGAGTCTTATCCTTTGAGTACATAACTTAGAGGAACACACATCAACTGAACTGCTACAGGGTAATCCATTGAAAGAAGGACATACATAAGTGCACGGTACTCAGAAAGGTCCTTCTCTCTTAAATACTAAAACAGGAACTCCACAGGGCTCTATGTTTGGTCCACTATTGGTTCATCTTTAGCTTTCAATTACAAGGTGTGGTTATTGGAGTGCCTTTAATACCGGTTGGTTACAGCACATGCCACGTTATTGCCAAGTCCTTAGTGCCCCCCCCCCCCCCCCCCCCCTTTCTAGCCTATGGCTCTAAAAATGCCAAATAATGGCAAAACTGACAAAACCAAAGTGTCACTATTTACACTTATTGTCAGGAAACAACATTCGTGCCTGTTTTACGGTATTTAGAGAAGATGGACATGTGAGCAGTCAGAAGGGAGCCTATCTAAAAACAATAACACTTATATATTCATTTTCTTCTTTTCAGTGTACAAATTGCATTCTGATTTAAATGTAAAATATTTTTTTTGTAAAGGCACTTATCCGTGTTATGAAGCTGCATTGCAAGATGTTGATGGACAGATAGATACCAAGATGCATTATTAAGACAGGGTTCACACACATGGGTTGAAGACCTTAGTAAGATTTTGAATGCTGGGCATGAACACCATCAGACAGAGATTGATATATTTCCCTTATTATAAAATAATCAAGAATCAAAATCACAGAAACTGAACCAAGGTCCAAGGCATGTCTTGGAAATGTGACCCGTGCCCCTCTCAAGAACAGGAACTCTCTTCTATGCCTTGTTTAATTGTGTCCATAGGGAAATCAATGTGAAAAGGCTCTTCAGTATCTACAACATAGGCCAGACTCCTAGGCTCCAAAGGCCACAACAGATCATATCACCTAATGTCATCGGCAAAGCTCAAGCTCTTCATGCTCAAAGGAGGCTGTAAAATTAATAATAAATGTGTAGTCAAGGAACTATGGTTTTGAATTACTTAAGCAACTATTAAGTATTTGTCATGCTTACAGTTGTCACAGTCAGGTTTGAATTAACGTTCGCTCACATTTGTGCTGGAAGATCAAAGTCCACCAAAGCAAATTAAAACCGTTATAGCAGTACAAAAACATAGTCACGATCAGTGTTTTTAACAATGTTCTCAAGGAAAAAAATATTTTGGCAGATGTGTCACTGAAAAGGCCGGCAGATCTTATTCATAGCCTGATCAATATGTCATGGACAGGTGTGATAAACTGGCTGTGCAGGATGTGGTGGATGAGTTTCCCAGCATTCTCTATCATCTGAACCACAGTCAAATGTGCACCCTGCCCACCTACATTTGGGGTTAAAATGCTCTGTATATTAATTTGCAACTTTGCCTCATGATTATTGTAATTGGTAATAAAATAGGTCTGAATATATGTTCATATTGAGCACTAAAATCCTATATAAACAAGACTTTCAACATTTAAGTGTTATTTTTCTCATCACTGTGCCTACAGTGATGAGAAAAATAACACTTTAACTAACTCCCATTACATTTGATTTAGAAGAGCAACCCTTTCATCTTACATTTTTGCTTCATTTCAGCTTTGATTTTATTTTTATTTTTTTATCCTGAAGCTCTAAAAGCATTTGGATAAGATCAATCAATCTCCTGCTAGAGCACCACTGTGTTCTTTTTAACCAAATATCTCTCAGAGGGGCGTGGGGAGTGGCTCCTTATTTTCATCTAAAGTAACAGACACAGAAACTTTTGAAACAGGGCTGAAACGGAGGGGATTATGGGATGCTGCAATGATCTGTTTGATATATGGAGTCAAACACTTCAGAGACATGTTCTGTATATCTGACACCTATAATATATTGATGAAAAACAGTATAATAGGGGACCTTTAAATGGCACACTTGCTTTACAGGATCTCTGTTGAAAAAGTCTTTAATTCATTATTTTAGTTTTTAAATGACATTGATTGTAAATTGCAAGAGTCAATTTAATCAATTTGTTGTGCTTTTATATACGGATTTGTGTCTTTGTACTGTCTTACTTTACTTCTCTACCCTGTCATTTGTCCCCTTGTCGAAGCTGCTGAATTGTTAGATGTTTGAAAGCCTTTGGCACTGTAGTATTATTACAGTGTGTGGTAGATCAAGGGGGGCCTGTAATATATCTGGGAATGATTCCTTATCAGCAGACCTCCCACAGGTCTGTTAAAGCCTTATCTGGTAACTGACCGTTGCTAAGATCCTGTGATTGCATGGTACACTCCATCAACCATCAACTGCAGTGCCGCTGAAGCCTAGCAACCAACTGTCAAAAACTGAAGTTAGAGAAGAGAAGAGAAGAAAAACACAAAGAACAGAGACAAATTTACCCAATAATGGAATTGGCGGTGGATAACAATGCAACAGTGTGGGACAGAACAAAGAGCACACAAAGAGAATAGACGGAGGTGAACAAGACTCGTCCTTACTGAAGCCCAAACCACATTTGAACCAACCGGAAGGTCACACTGGGTCTTTTCTCTTGCGGTGGTGGCGTAGACTCCTATGGGACAAGTTGTTGTCTAAAGGGTCTTTAGTCTGCTATGAGCTCCAGATGTGCCCACCGTGATTTGCCCTGGCACTGCTTTTCCTCCCCTGGGGGCCCGCAGCTGCTAAATGCCATCCACTGTAATTCATTGGTGCCTCTTCCTTTCCACAGCCATTATTCCTCCACCCACCCCCACACCGTTGCAGGATAGACCAATTATTTCTGTATTGCGTCTCATAAAGAACAGCTGGATCCTGAGCTCATGCATCTCAGAGATGTGAGCTGTGATGTGAGTGTTTGTCATGGCTTGCATTGGCTGGTAACTGAAGAACAGGGCTGAGTTCATGGAAATTGAATGAATTTAGCAAAACAGGGTGTGCAACCAGAGCAGGCAATTTTGGTTCGGCTTAGGGGGCAAGGAAGAAATCAACAACAGCGGTTGCTAAGGAATTGGTCTGCCAGCCTTGACAGCTGTTAATCATAGCAAGGTCCCCTGAGAGGCTCAACGGGGAGGGAAGAAAAAAGAAGGGTGTTATAATGGCTGTTATTACAGCTTTCCTTATTGGTATTTCCTTTTGCCATTACATGTCATTACAGATCTACTCTGATATTTTGCTTTAGTCCAGAGTGTAAAGAGATCTGTTTCAAGGTACCCCATTTTCACCTAACACAACCTCTGAATAGTATTGATGTTAGAGAGCGGGCGGTTGTGTGTTTGGGGAGGGGGTCAGCAGCAGGAGTTGATGTAAGCCTCCTCCACACATGACGGAAATCAAAGGCAAGCCGAGAATGAGGTCATGTCAAAACATTCACAGAGTGTCATGACATATTCAGAGCTGTATTAGCATGTGAAACCCAATCACAGAAACACAGTTTGAAAGTATTGTCGATATTGAGTCGCATAGAAAGGCCTCCTTCTCTAAGCTGAAAATCTAAGGAGATAAAGTAGTTATTTTACTGCTTCTGCGTCAACACAGCCATCGGCCTCACTTTAAGGCTCAGCCTTGAAGCTGGAAACAAATTGGCAACTCCAGCACATTTAACCTCATGTAGAAGAACCTCATCGAGCTGCATTTATTTGGGCTGCCAAGGACTGTTATATGACGCCTTGATGCCACAGCAGCTCAGCCTGTGCATGAATTGTTCTTATGCACACCTGCTCTTCAAATGAGCTTATTGAAAGATGTCGAGGCATTTACAGTTGTGCTACAACCAGACATGTTTGCTGTCCTTTCATCACTGTGATTTTCTAGACACCAAGAAAACCTTGCAAGCTCAATAGAACATTTCCCCTGCTACATACATTAAATACATTATGCACTCAATACATGGTAATGTGTTGGATTTACTCTGGCACTTTCCTTGCTGCTCTTAATTATATACAACTCTGAAATGGACACATTTTATAGTCAAAATCATTAAAATTAATGCTTACATATGTTCTCGAACAAACATGTGGTTTTACTGAGTCTGCATATTTTGACTCATATATATTGCATGTGGTGCGCATGTAAAAAGAAACATTTTCGCAGCTAAGTTGACCTGGATCCCCCACATAGTGTGTCATACATGCACTCATCCGTGTGCCAGACGAGCACATATATTACTCACAGATTGACTCATTCTGGCCATATTGGGCTTTTATGGTATAGACGGAGGTATTAAAACCTAATATAGTGCTTTTTTTAATAAAGATAGTGTCTGCACATATCATGCTCACTTGACACACACACTCTTATCCAAGGCACTATATTATCGGAGATATAAAGCCACAGGAGGTTTGTAACAAAGCTTTTGGCAGAGCCCTGGGCTGTGTGCTTTTCCCCCTCTCTGTCCGCTCCAAAAACAATATTAAAAACACCCCATCCCTGTTTCTCCCAAATGTAGGTGTTTCAAGTCTAGAAGGAAGCACATTTTGGTTTGATTTTTTATGTTCCCCTGTCTTGTAAAATATGCCTTATCAGATCTCCCTCTCTCCATGGAGGCAGACGTCACCGAGCCCCTGTGCTGTTCGCATGCTAATGGAGCTCTGGAGAGGTTGCTGAGCTCTTGTGGTTAATTGATTTTGTGATTAGCAGCAATTAGCACTGATTACATCAGACTGAAGAGGACCCTGGTGGGTGATTTCGATCTTCTTCCTCCACTCTGTCTTTGTTTGTATCACTCACAAAGAATTGTTCTTTTCCTTACAGGTATCCGTTCCCCACAGTGTTCAGCAGCTGCAGCAAGAAAGACCTGGCAGCCAGTTTTGAAAAAGGCATCGGGATGTGTCTGTTCAACATGCCTGAGGTCAAGGTGCTCTACGGCGGGCAGAAATGTGGCAACGGCTACGTGGAGGAGGGAGAGGAGTGCGACTGTGGAGAACTCGAGGTGAGCGTGCTACTGTATATAGACCTCCGACAATTAGTCAGCATTCTGGTTTTACGCCCCTTCTTTCAAAATTGAAATCTCTGTATTAACTGCTACCCATAAATCCTTGTTACTATGTTACCCCCATTTGAGAAATTAAATAAGCAGAAGCGCTAGTAGGGGTTTCTTTAGCGTAACTGACAAAAGCATGGCACAAACCAAATATTTCCCATAGTAAAACAAAATTGTTCACCGTGGTTTCAAAGCTTACAGCGCATAGCTCTCGTAATTCAAACACAGTCTTCAGAGCTCAGAGATATGAGTGTGAATGTATTCATTCCCTGCACTGAAGATGTGTTCGGGAGGATGGTTGTCTGATGGTGATACAATTCACTGAGAGGAAACATCGCTGACAGCTCACCCTGTCAGCCGGTGAATAATTTAAATGAATCTGCATTGGCATGCACATACGTAATGGTGGCACACATTGCTAACTGCTCTGACTGTGGGATGATAAAACAGTTAATCAGGGAGCAGCTGACAATCAGCAGAGGCAGGCTCACAATAACAGAATTATGAAATATGAAGGAGACATCAATTATGACTTGGAAAGATATTTGAATGATATAATAGCCTGAGTGCGAGGACGCCTTGTCTCATACGATTTGTTTACACCTTTTCGGAGTCTTTCTGTTCAGGCTTCAGCCGGGGGGTTTTGAAAGTGGACTTGTCCTTCAAAACAAAGAACTGACATAAGCCCCTCAGAACTGAGCCAGCAGCGATAATAAAGCTCTCCACAGAGTTGAGCAGCATCCTGCCAACCCAGGCCAGATCAGAGCGCTCAGACAGCATTTCTCTCCTCCATTAAAAAGCCTCATTAAAAAGCCTTGGTCCTTTTCATCACAATCACAGGCAACTTCTTTTCAGCATGACTCCTACGCCTCCTTTGGCCCCTGGGACCATGGGAAAGGCCCTTAATAGTTTTCAGGCTGAAAGAAGTTCTAGGAAGGCCCATCATGTCAGCTGTGTCCCCTGCCAGCTCCGGCCATCCACTTCCTCTTTATAGCTGAACAGTGTGCTCAGACTGCTGCCTAGTGCCTGTAGGGAGAGAGATGACCCCCGAGGATCCCGTCAGCCTGCCTGTGTGTGAGATCTTACATGCACAAACAGACACGCAGACACATCTTATGAGCTGAGCTTTGGTTGAATACTTTCTTTAATCTGTATCAGAAGGCAGAGAGTTGCTGATTGGTACAGGGTATCGCTCATGGTAAATAAAAGGCCAACATGAAACAGATGGGTCTCCATGGAGAATTGGGAAATGTTAAAGGGATGCACAGATATAGTGTGTGTCTCACTGATGGGTTGAACGTAGCAGACTGCTATTACAGAGAAGCATGTATGGGTTTGATTCCTGGCTGCAAAACGGATGGAGGATTTAAGAATATAAATGAAATGTCAAAACAAGGTTTTCTAGGGTTAAGTCCCCTTAATCTTATAATTGTTGTGTTTTTGTTTGCTTAGACTGAGCCATCACACATGTTGCCACTAAATCCCACACACTGGAACTTTCACCCAATATTTCGCTTATTTGTAAGACATTTTCCTTTTCTGTGTCCTTCTTTTGTTTTTCTCCCCATTTTTCTATTTCCTTTGCCATCCAGCTCATGGTTCCAGGGCTCTAAATGGGCTTGTAATTCCTGTCAGATGGATACACTGTTGTTTTTAAGAAACTAGAAACTGCTGTTGCCTTTCCTCGACAAGGGTACTAAGTTGGTACAGAATCCAGTCCTGCTAGCACTGCATCCCCTCTGATAACAACGTGTGAGAATATGCTCTGAGGTGAAATATGATCTCTTTGTGCTAATTCTTCTTTACTTTTGTTCCCCCTCACTTTCATCCCATTTCTGCGCTTGCCTTCTTCTATTTCCATTTGCAGGAATGTATGAATCCCTGCTGCAATGCTACTACCTGCACTCTGAAGGGGGATGCCGTTTGTGCGCACGGACAATGCTGCCAAGATTGTCAGGTAGGATGTGGCCCGATTAGCCAGGCATGACACTCAGAATCAGAATACCTTTATTCGTCCCACAGAGGGGAAATGTACATTTGTTACAGCAGGAAAGAGCCAAACACAGCTTAATGTTAACTAGGAAGCATGCATACAAAAAAAATTAAAGATAAAAAAAAATAAAAGAATTAACAAAATACACATCCTGTAACAGTTCTGAAGATATAGCAGCCAGGTATATATTACAAAGTTATTAACGGCATATTTATACGGCACAATTTATATTTCACAGCAAGGGGTGTTTATTCTATTTGATTTGTATTTACTTTACTGTTTTATTGTGTTTCCCTGTTGGAGGAGCCTGTGACCTAAGATTTTCATTGACATATCTACACTATGTACAAATGACAATAACAGCCTTGGAAACTTTAAACTAGCATAGTCTGTGTTGTTGTGTGTGAGGGGGTCTACCAGGGGCCGTGGTCGTTATATAGTCTGACCGCTACAGGAAGGAAGGACTTCACTCTTTACTGCCATCAAGCAAAACACATAATTTATCTAACCTTCACTCTGTGTCTATGTCTTGTTTTCAACATCTGTGTGTAGCTAAAGCCAGCAGGAACTCCATGCCGTGAATCCAGCAACGCTTGTGATCTTCCTGAGTTCTGCACCGGCATCAGCCCCCACTGCCCTTCCAACGTCTACCTGCATGACGGCCACGCCTGCCACAGCCTGGACGGATACTGTTATAACGGCATCTGCCAGACCCACGAGCAGCAATGCATCACTCTGTGGGGCCCAGGTGTGTGCAACAGTCCCCTTCAGCTTGCTCTTCGTCTTTGAGTTGTTCAGTGATGGTGGCCAGCTCCTTCATGTTTCATTTTGTGTCGTAGGAGCAAAGGCAGCTCCTGGCATTTGCTTTGAAAGGGTTAACTCAGCGGGGGACCCCTACGGCAACTGTGGCAAGGACTCTAAAGGCTCCTTTAGCAAATGTGAAGCACGGTAAGATCTGACGTTTCCATGGAAACAAACAAATGCATTTAATTGTATGAGGGCATATGCTGTAGTTACCCTTCTCCACAACTGAACCACCTGAATTTCCTGCATTTTCTCCATTTTCTTTTTCTTTCTATTACTGTTAAACTCACAAAATAAATATTTTGAAGATGTTACATCGGGCTACTGCAGCTTGAGATCTGCCTTCCTCATATTTTCTCTGACATTCCACAGACTAAACTATTGATTAAAAAATAAAAACTGACATGTTAAACTATAGAAATACTCATTAGTTGCAGACTTAACTGAAGGTTGAAGAGTAACCTGGTGAAATGCAGTCAAAATCTTTCAGGTTGTGGTCTGAAACATCATAAACAAGCTGTCTTTTTTGGCTCTTTCCCTAATTGGACAGCAACAGTGAGAGAAATAGATGGAAATAGAGAGTAATTGCATATCTACACTTTTGGGAAAACAGTGACATGTTATTAAATTATCACATTGTTATTCTCCCTGTTGCTCGTTCTGTTTACAGAGATGCTAAATGTGGCAAAATCCAGTGTCAAGGAGGAGCTAACCGCCCAGTAATTGGTACCAACGCTGTTTCCATAGAGACAAACATCCCCATGCAGGAAGGGGGTAGGATACTGTGCCGAGGCACGCACGTCTACTTGGGTGATGACATGCCCGACCCCGGCCTCGTGCTGACGGGCACCAAGTGTGGAAACGGACTGGTGAGAGCTGAGGCCTGTAACCGTTAAATACAGCCAGACATGTAACACACTCATTAGCACAGGTGGAAAGTAACAGAGTACATTTACTCAACCACAAGTACTGGATCTAAGTACAATATTAAGGTACTTGTACTTGTTTCACTGCCTACTACTTAATATTTTTACTTTGCTACATTAACCTCTTTTAAATATATACATAAGGGTTAATTGTATGTATACCATTCCATTGATACATTTAGAACATTTTCCGGGAATAACAAAAATAATAACTATATACAGTATATAACACTTTTTAAAAAAGCATGTTTACAAGATGCTTTACAAGGTGCAAATAAGTGTTAATTATAGAAAGAGCACAATCCTAAAACATAATTTTGTTTTGCAATAAGACATAAAACAGTACAAGACTAATGTTGTGGGAAGATATCAAAACAAGTAATAATAATTCAACTTCTATGCTTTTATTTGCTACTTGTTAAGGATATGTTCTCCATTGTAATACAATACTAACCTGCCCAAATGTACTTCAAAAGACATTCCGTTATCATTCCTCCTTTTTATACTCACCATGAAAATCACTTTCCTTTTGTTCGTTTCCTGGTGCAGTAATTACTTCAGTGTAGGAATAATACCAGGCAGAAATAGGGATTTCCAGAACAGTACCAGGAATAGGGATTTATTTTGGAATGCATATTTTGCACAGAGTAACGAGTGCAGAATCCACCTATTACAGAAACCAAAATCTGATTAAGTGCACATGAAGACATATCATTCAAGTGAAGCATTTGAATACCGCTTATAGTAATGTAAGCTACAGTGTCTGTGTGAAAACACAAAAGCTGGGATATAAGAGTGGAAAAAGTGATGCGGAGTGACAGTCCATGACTAAGACTTTTTAAGAGGTTCTTCAGAGTGTGTCATCTTGTCATTTCAGACTCACACAGCCTCAGACACTCAATTGACTCACCATTTTTCAGTCTATTTGGCATCTTCCTGTGGTCATCAATTCAGACATTGGTCACTTAAATGATGCAGTGGCTCCATTTAGTCTAACTGTACTTCTCTATGGGATCTGCCGTCATCTGTCAAGGGTTCTGGCAAAACTCTCTGTGCCCAATGATGCCAAGTTCATCTTCACAGTCAGCCTGGATATATTTGGGCGTGGTGCCTTTAAGGAGCCACATAATACAACTTTTGAGAAGCTTTTTAAATTCATTCTTGAAAAATCCCAATTCACCTAAAGGTCACCTATTGTGCAAAATCCACTTGTTCATGTCTTTCATACATAAACATGTGTCCCCTCGGTGTAAAGAGATTCTGAACGTTTCAGGAAAAAAGATTCGCTCACTTTTTGTCCTGATCTATTTATATCAAAACCTGTCTGAAAATGAGCTGATCAGATTTTGGCCACTTTATGATGTCATAACGTTGTTTTGGGTTGTCTAACCCCCCCCCCCCCACACACACACACACACCTTATCACCTGAATCTCCTCCTAGAGCACCATTGTGTTTTAACCAAATATCTCTCAGAGGGGCGTGGGGAGTGGCTCCTTATTTTTCATCTAAAGTAAAAGACAGAGAATTGGCACTTTTTAAACAGGACTGAAACAGAGGGGATTATGGGATGCTGCAATGGGTGATCTGTTTGGTATTTCGAGCCAAACACTTCAGAGACATGTTTTGTAGGGTGGTCCTTAGTGCCATGTACATTTTCGAATTCATTTATTTTAAGCTCCAGCCACCGGAATTTGTTATGATAGTCAAGAAAACTCTCCTGGTGACATTTACCCCTCCCTCATCAACCTTGAAGTTTAGCCTCTGTAGGGTGGTCCTTAAAATTGAAAGTCGGAAATTCTAAGCTCCAACCCCCAGAATTCATTCTATTAGTCATGAAAACTAAGGACCACCCTAATGTTTTGGATATAACTTAGAACTATAATATATTGATGAAAAAGAGTATACCAGGGGACCTTTAATTATATTTCATTTTGCTTAGCTGAAGAGGTTCGTCAGTTGTAAATTGAAAGAAGAAAGCTGGATTTGTTGATCTTTTCCCTTTAAAAGATTAAAGGGTTTAGAATATTAAAGATCTTTCCTTGCTGAACTCACACTGTCAATGTTTGTATATCTTTGTCTACTTCAGATGTGTCTGAATCGTCAGTGCCAGAACGTCAGCGTCTTTGGCGGGCACGATTGCTCAGCCAAGTGCAGCGGTCAAGGGGTGAGTCCAGCACCATTCATTGTTCTTCAGTAATGTGAGGTCCTAATGTGATAGCTGTCAATCTAAAACCAGCCCCCCCCCCCACAGATTAGTTGTTATCCTAATAACCCATTCCTCCTTCACACGGCAGCCCATTTTGGCTGTAATATGTTCAAAATGCCCAGTATATGGTGGGTAGGGCGCCATTACAATGCCTTGCCATCAATCATGCTGGTTGTTGAAAGGTTCAATCAATTAGATATAATGGCTTCATTTGTGCTCAGATTTAAGTGCCATTCATCATACTCTAAGGCAGTCGTCCTTGTCTCAAAAACTGTGTTGAAATCTGAAGGCCAAGCTTTATTTGGATAAACGCTCGGGGCAATGACACGCAGTTTGACTTTCAGCGGGGGAGCATGGATATTGGATTTTTATAAAATGCCACCCATCAAATTCTATGGGTGGTCCCGTTTGAGATAACATATATGGTCCTTAAAGTCAAGGTTGATCCCAGAGGCTTTAACTCTTACTGAAGTTGCATCAAAGCTGCACAGGAAGCAGTTTTTACAGTCTCTTAAAATTAATCTACAGATAGTATAGGGCCATATTTGTTTGTCTAGTTCCAATTAAGACATTTCTATAAAGCTCCAAGGACTGTTTTACTCCTCGAGGAGACACAGCACCCCTTCAGGCTCGGATTAGATCAAGATGTTGCCTTGGAAAGAGGCCCTCACCTGCTCCATATTACCCTGCTGGGGAATCCTCTTAGACAGAACCATTATTCCACTCTGCAGGACGGGAAGAACTGAGGCAGAGAAAAAAAATGGTTTTAAAGTCTGCACTCGTTTTAAAAGCAGACATCTTTGCCATGTGGATCCTAGCAGTGGTCGACTGCAGCACACAGAGCATCATCATGTGTGTTTGTTGACTGGGATATCTAGCGCTGAGACAATAACCCAGACTGAAAACTACTTTTAAGCTAAACGTATAAGAAGCTTTTTGTACATTAGTATCCCTTTGGAGTTAATCATTTACAGAATATACAAATGTGAAAGGAAGAACGTATCAAGGGACAACACTGATAACCTTTAATGCAAATACCTGAAAACAAGTACTAAACAAAGAAAAGGATCATATTGAATGCATTTTGGGCTCATATCCCAATTAAATGTCGTTTTGGTTTTCTTCAGGTGTGCAACAACAACAAGAACTGTCACTGTGAGGCTCACTGGGCACCTCCCTTCTGTGACAAGGCTGGTTTTGGGGGCAGTTTGGACAGTGGCCCCATCAGGTTAGCAAGTAAGTCAACAACTCAATTACAACAAATGGCTTATTTATTGTAGGTGAGGTCATGTTATGTTATATGTCTTGAGCATTGCATGTATGAGCATTTCAACAAGCCCTAAAACTATAGATTTCTCCACCTCTCCATCTCAAAACTCAGACTTTTTCCTTACAAAAAGCCTGTGTTTTGTGGTAGGAAAAAACACAACATTTTGCTGACAGCTTCCGGTAACACATAAATAATTGAAATACAGTTCTGCAGACATATTGGCGTTGAGTTTTACCTTACTGACGGTGATTTCCTGTGTGTTTCTGAGCAGACAGTGGGGGTCTGACAGTGGGCATCCTGGTGGCTCTCCTCATTGTGCTGGGGGCCGGTCTGATCATCTGCATCAAGAGGAAAACAGTACTGGGACTGCTCTCCACCAGTAAAAAGAACCCAATTGAGAAGCTCAGGTGTTTGTTTTTTTAATACCATCATAATTCAATCATTTGTAATCATCATACCTTTTAATCATAGCATTCATAGCAGCATACATCTGTGTCAGGTGCTGCTGGGTGGGATCATCCTCACAATTGGTCACACTGTAAGGACAATTGCTGTGTATAATTGATTTGATTTCGTAATTTGAAACATATTACCGTTGTAACTGATGCATGATTAATAGAGTACAGTGTATAATCAGAGATGTATCATTTCCTCTTAAAATTCCAGATCAGTGAGCGCTGCAATCAGCAGACCCTCCTCTCCGAACCAGCCTCCGTCGCTGAGCACGGCGTCTCCATCGCGTCCGGCCCCGCCCCTCCCTCACACGGCCATCGTCTTCAAGGTCACTAAATCAAACGTCTTTTCTTGACAGGCTCATTACATACACACAGATGGAGATCTTTTGCAGGTGGAGTTACAGTATCTTCACAGATGATACAGGCTGTGGAATATTCTTCCTAAAATGCCCTGGCTGTTTAGTGAGCACAAACAACTCTCATCAGGATTGACATGTTGTTTTCCCACAAATGGCAGCTCATTCAAATCCAATTAAATCATCTCGCTTTATGTGGAGGAGCTGGAGAGTCTGTTGAGAGCAGTGTGTCCACAATACATTTCTTGTCATTAACAGCTGCCTGTTAAGAGGGAAATTGATTTATCTGTGCGTTTCCTAAATGAACGAATGTAGATGCGGCGGCTTACTTGAGGTATAAAGTCATCCTGTTACTGATAATTGCCTGACAGAGCAGGAATTCTTTGCTGTAATGACTTTTGTGTCCAGATCACGGAATGCCCTAACTACTCCATTACTGCGCTGACACGCTTTGTAATGGGAAGAGACCTGTGATCGATGGCGTTAGGGGGTGCTGGAATAAGAGGGGCCGTGTCAGAATTGACATTTGTGCTGCAGGGTGGCACATGAGCGAGGCGAGCTGTTGCACATTACCGTGAGATTTCAGTTAGCAGCATGTGGTTTTCATTTGGGGTCAACGGTAAGAGGAGAAAGGATGTAAGGCTGTTTGATGTGAGCACAGTGCAGGTGAGGTCATTTTCCAGTTGTCGGGAGCTGTGTTAAACCGCTGCATGAGAGGATGTGTGCGTGCTTTTTATATGTTACATTGTGTGTTTTTTTGAGTTGTGCACATCTGGCAGGCTCCAAATACTAGGCAGACTCATATTTTGGCTCTATTCTATGTCTGATGTGTCTCAGAAAACGGAGTGTGTGTGGGCTCTTTAGCTATGTCCACCTTTTGAATGAGACCAAGTCTGTGCTTCTGGCCCAGTATTGGTTTTTCCTATGATAGGTTACCTGAAGAGGAGTTGGGGAATATTGAGCAGGCAAGTGGGAGCGTTTGATTTATACACATCTTTGACAGCATCAGGAAGACCGGCAGAGGAAGAGGAGGAGGTTAACATGACATGTTTCTGATAGGAAGCAGACACTCTCTCTTTTACTCAAAGCATCTTTTTTTTGACTCTTCTGGTTTTTTCTTTCATCTTTCTGCAGCTTCCACACCGGGGTCCAGAGGCGGGGCCCCCACCGCCCCCCTACCCCTCCCACAGCCTGCGCAGACTGCCCCAGTGCCCCCCGGTTCACCTCAGCCACCCTGTCCCTCTGCCTCTCACCCTGACCCTCTCCCCCGGCCCCGCACTGCCTAGACCGCCCCTGCCCCCCCCCTCACATCCACGTGGCACCGAGGGGGGCGTCGTTTCGCAGCGCGTCACGCCATAACTCTTGCAGGATGGTCATGGTGAGTGACTGCCTCGTTCCTTCACTTGGAAACATTTTATTTGACGATGTTTCTCACTGTAATCTGTACCAACGACAGCCCATAATACCTAACCAGAGAAATGATGTTGTTCATTGCACCTTCAGACGGGTGTCACCATGTCGACCAGTTTAATGGTTCTTCTGCGTCCTATAAAAGTATATGCATGGAGACAGTTATGTACAGTCTCATAAAATAACCAGTTTAGCCGAAGAGGTAGCGTCATCGGAGCGAGACTTCAATTCTACAATTCAAACCACCACATAAATAATACAAAATAGAGCCAGACGTACAGAGGGGGGAAGACAGACAAGATAAAACAGTATGTCCAAATAGCACAGGGTGGTAAATGTGCTGCCACTGGTATTCCATGGAGTTTAGTTATGGCATTGCAGGCTGTCAAAGTTGAGGGGAAGAGAAAGCCAGAAGTTCCCGGTGTTAAATCTCTCTCATTCAGTGATTCTCAAAGACTCTTATTCGCTTTAATCCTGTTTGACTTGTACCCTGTGGGAAAGTGAGGCAGAGACAGCTATAAGAGACGATCCAAAAGACAGAAAGACAAAGTGATCAAGAGACAAAGGAACGAGTCGATTAATCACATTTCACAAGAGAACCAAATCATATACTGAGTCCAGTCTCACAAATGAGTGGATTTGCTTTTTTCGTTTTGGAGTGTCTGTTAAAAGCAAAGGATGATATCAAATCACCATTTTCCCGGACAAAATAATTGCATTATAATCATCAAAACATGGTTCAAACTCTTAAAATCGAACTAAAACAAACTGGAATAACCTTAATAATTACCTTACATTTTGTTTGAGAAACGAATCACTAATGATAATTAATAGTAATGATTATTTGTTACAGCACAGTTATTGCGAATAAGTAAAATTAAAATTGAGGGAGGGATCGAGAAAAGGACGAGATGTGGCTGAGAAATCATCGTTGAAGCCTGAAACAAATCCTGGCAGTAGCTGACAGTAAACAGCCTCTAAAGACAGCTCTGTAAATGATGCCACAGGGGAGCTGAGGTCAAAGAGACGCCACACCAGTGTCAGGCTAATTAGCGCTGAGTTAAACGGAAAATTACATTCAGGTCTTGCACAGATTAATGGAGGGGTCGCAAAGGAGTTCTGCCTTTTTAAAGCACAACATTGTTCTTGAGCTCATAAATGTAACGACAGCATATGATGCAATAAATCAGTACTCTGTAAAAAGCCTCACAGAATGACACCTTTAGTTTGCACTGATATTGTAACGATCGCACAACGACGTAAATTAAAGGGTCCCTATAATGTCAATTTCAGGTTCATATTTGCTATCTGTGACATTTGTACATTGTTTAATGTCCAAAAATCTCTTTATTTTTCTCACACTGCCTGTGCTGCAGCACCTCTTTTCACCCTCTGTCTGAAACCAGATCCTAGTCTGCTCTGATTGGTTAGCTGGCTGGCTCTGTTGGGATTGGTCAATCGCTTATAGATGTCCTGCCCTTAGCCTATCACGTACAATGTGTTGGAACGATGTCCAGTAAAAGCGCAAGTGTTACATAGTGATGTCATTATGTTACAGAAGTAAACAAAGGAGTCCAATGGAGGTTTTTCAGGCAGGAGTGTGTCGGAGAGAAACTCTGGAGGGAACATTGGGATTGGAGCCTTTGTAGACCATTTACATGCACAAAAACCTATATGACACACTACAGGAAAACCCCCAAAAGCATAAAGGGCCTCTTTAATGATCAAACACTACAGCTACAGCTCTAGTGAAGGTGTTTTCAAAAAGTGTATAATAAAGTATATAAAATATACATCTTCAAGAGCCATTGAAGAACTCCATTTATTAGACAAAGCTTCGTAGCTGTCATGCGCCCTTATAACAGGTAAAGTGCTACAGCTCGTGGCACTGTTTTGACTTCAGGAAGAAGATCTTTCCTCTCAGCTGTTCCTATTTAATGTCAAAGTATGAAACTCAAAGTGATGCCTGTTGGCAGCAGACTTCCCCGACAGTATCTTTAGCAGCTGTTTGGCAGCTCCCAGATGTTGATAAAGCTTCTTTTTTTCTTTCTCCCAGAGTGAAAGCTCTCTGCTGGGGGCATGGAAGAATTGTCCAAAGGGAGAGTTTCACCTGATGTAGCTTTTTAGACTGGGGTTTGTGAGAATTAACATCTTGTGCCTTTCAATCACCGTATCAGACATGCTTTTTTTTTTTATTTGCCTGTATTTTCACTTTACCAGCATTTGTTACTTTTTTGGATGGAGTCCCCATTGCATGAGAGTACTGGCCTGTCAATGAGATGAATTAGCAGCGGTTCTTCAATAGAGCAGATTGTCATGATGTGGCCTTATGGATGAAAAGGAGATACATATCCTTCATTACAGACAGAGAGTTAATTTTAACTTTAAAGGAATGGTGTTTTGAATTGGCAAACCTCATTCCACGGGTGAGTGAGGTCTGAGGTTCGGTTGTTTGGCTCTTTCTTCTCTGTGATGTTTGGGGAGGTTTCTCTTCAACCAAGGAGGAAGAAGTGAATGGAGAACAGATGGGGGGCAAGGTAGCAGGCCTGTATCATGATCTCAGTCCTCAGGAGAAGATTAAAACCACATGACTCTTCCTCTCACGGAGAGTTGAGAGGAGGACTCTTCAACAGGCCTGAGCTGTGAGTGCCACCTGGTGGAGAGTCTCTGTATTATTTGTTTGTTTCTGTTCTTTTTCAGGAGTTGGAGAAGCCCAGTCCTCCTCAGAAACCCCTTCCGGCCGATCCTAGGAGCGCTCGTGTGGTGCGAGGTCCCTCTGTAATGCGGGGGGCCTCGGCTGTTTGTGGCCCGGCACCAATACCTGGTGTACCCAGACCTTTGCGGCCTATCCCACATCCCAACAGGTGAAAGAGCCATAGGAATTATACATATTACTACCAACAAATACATTATTTATCAAACTAAAAACACTAAAACTACAAGACCTGGTTGACTTTAAAAACTATCCAAATTATGTTTAAAGTCGCAAATCAACAATTACCTCATAATGTTTTTTTTTTTTTAAACCTTCATTGCATCAAAGCAAAAGGTGTTCATCTGTGGAATAACTGTAATGATGAGCTGAAATACTGCGCAACTTTATCTAAACTAAAACTATTATTTGGAATCCAAATCGTGAATGGTTATGGTCAGGACCTGTGAAGTGGTGCTGCTTGCTATTTCTTGTCGTTGTAAAAGTCATTTTTTGTTGTTGTTTTTTTGGTACAAGAAAAATGATTTGTTTAAAACAATGAATCAAATATCACGGATGACGATGACCTAAACTTTGATTTTCATGAAGAATGTACGCTAGAAGGGGTAGGACCAGAAAGGTTTTTAAACTTCTTCTTGCCCCTTTTGAACATGACAGAAAAACTATTTTCTTTTTAAATGTGTATACCTTGATCGTTTTTCTTTTTTTTTTAATAATTATAATTATTATTATTGTTTGTTTTGTTTCTAACATGTTCAATAAATGTACTAATAAATACTAAATAAACTCCAACCGTCACAAGATATATGTAAACAGTAAACACACTGCTGAAGCTGCCACACTCACTAAAACATTATTTTAACAAATTGTTTTCTCCTTCTTTTAGACCCAGTCCCAAGCAGCCTCCAACACTACCAAAGCCTTGCATCATTGCCAACGTCAAATAGAGCAGCTGAGACTTTCGCCGGGATGGGACAATGTTGTGATAAGACACTTAAAGAATTTGCACTATGAAAACTCTGAAATCCTTAAAAAAAAAAGATGGCGGCTTCTCTGAGTTTTGAATCAGGAGGTCTGCCGCGTCCCTTTTGGTGCTCTGTCCCTGAATGGTGCTACGAGTCTGAGCTCAGGTACATGTAAAGTATTTATATTGTGTATTTATTGCCACGCAGTGCACTGTGCCAGACACTTTTACTACACGGTAGCAAAAAAAAATTATTTGTCGTTTGCATCAGTTTCACCTTTTTTTTAAAAGGGCAGTCACGGAAAGGTCTTGGAAATCGAATCCAATATGTGATATTCTGATTGCAGAGATGATTTTATTAAATGTGTTTTAATGAAGGGAACCTTTTACATGATGGTTTTGATCTGTAAACTACAGGTAGAATTGGAAAAGGAGTATTGTGCAATGATGAACAAAAACACTTCTAGTTCATTTAAAACGCAGGTGGGCTTTTCTTGAAGAGCAATGCTCACCGTTTTGATAAGGCTTGAAACAACTGCAGAAAAAGAAAAAGCGATGTTACAGCAATGTGTTCTGGGGAGAAAGGGCTGATTTTTTTTTCAATAGACAGCTGAATTCCAAGTCTGTCTCCTCTGCATTTATATTTCGGGAAAGGTAACAAGTGGATTTGGGAAACTGTCACTTCGCCATTTTCTTTTTTTTTTAACAAGACCCAGGAGGCTCACTCAAAGGATCTGGGTACTGAGGTATGGACTGAACACGGATCCAAAAGAGCGAGATCAAGGAAGCATTTTTTCCTCAGAGGGAGTAATCGTCTCAGAGATATTGCCCTGCTTAAGGTCATGTGTGTGTTTTTAAGAGTTTCCCTGTGTGCCTGTCTACACGAGGACTCTGAGTGAAGGACTTTCTTAAAGCTGAGGCCACGGAGGAGTCTTGGAGGCACTGAGGTGTGGATTACAAATCATGATTTTATTGTAACGGGGTAAAGTCGAGTTAACAAGGACACATGTCTTGATTTCTTTCTGCCACTGAAGTTACGTTTCATCTAAAGTAACGTGGCATTTTTCTATATTTTGTACTTTTTTAATTTGGCTATTAAGATGAGGTTTTTTTTAAACAATCTACATGCCGAATATACAATCCTACATAAACTGTATTTTGAGTGATTGAACAGTCTTTCATCATTTTTGCAGGATTATTATTTTATTGAATTGCAGCGCTGCATGTATACATTCACACTGAGCAACTTTTCCTTTAAGCACAGCTCTTGTTCACAAATATGTAGGCTTAAATAGACTTTGAACTTTTCTTACTTTTGATACTGCTATTTTTTTTAAATAATGCACTTAAACTCGGTGCTTTGTTTACTTTTGCTTTTTCAATGCTATGTGTCCATGTAGGCAGTATTTAAGTCCTGTCACCTGAATGTATGTTAAGTCCATATGTTTCTCGTATGTTGTGTTACAGGTGAACACATTTCCATGGAGAATGTTTTTTTTATAATGATTGTTTGATACATTCTATGTAAAGAAAACACACTATGTATCTGGTTGTGGTAATTTGAACACTCATGCAGTATTAGTAAAACAGTTTTTCAAACACTTGAGAACGTTTTTGTGTTTGATGTTTGTGTCATGTAACAAAACTACATATTTACATACTTATTTTCAGAAAGGTTACAAGCTTTTTCCCATTTGGCACTGACATTCAAAGCTCATTTGAAACAGTCAAAAGCAATTTGCTGAGGTCTTTGTAAGTGATCCAAATACTGCTTCAATCAATATTAGATTTTGTGTTCACTGCTGCCCATCAGGACTCTCTGCTGCTGACCTGCTGGAGTCAAGTGTGTGTGAAAGGATGTTCAGAAAAAAGTAGGCTACAGGACAACAATCTAATTGCTAATGAGAAATCTAAGAAGCTCCACATGCAAGGAAGGACACACCTTGTGAATGATGATCTCGTAAAAACGGACCCAAAATCCTCTTGTTAAAAAGTTGCAACTCCAGACAGATTATATTTGTCAAAAAAGGGGAGCAGGCTGGGATGCCATAGCCTTAATTTTGTTTAGGGCTGAAGGCTTAAAGCATAATTAAGTCATTTACATATATTTGTATGCTTTAATATCAGACAAGTACGCTATATGTTTACAGAGAGTAGAGCCAAATAGGCTAGTTAAGTATCTGAACAAATCTAATTCAATATTTAGAAAGTTTAGGATAACTCAATTAAACTCACCATGTGTGGCATTGGACAGATAAGGACTAAACGGCTCCATCGTGTGGACAAGCTGCAGCCTGCTGATGGTTAGTGTTGTACTCATGGTTGTACTGCGTTGTTGAAAAAGTATTTTTAATAGTTTTGTATTTTCTGATATACAATCGTAGCTCAAAAGGGTACTTTTTAGGGTTTTAAAATCACAGAATTGTAAAAAAAAAAAAAAAAAAAGATTCACAACACGTGAATAAAACGTTAACAAGTTAGATAGTGTGTCATATTTATGGCTTGAGATATCCTACTTAACATTAAGCAATTTTTAATAGGTATGTATTGTGTATTAATCAAGAGAGGGCAAGCCTTGCATGGTGAACTTTTTTATTGATTATGAATATTCATATTCCATAAGATTTAAATCCTGTTTTTATTGCACATACATTATTAAGTAGCTGAAACATTATTTGTTATTATTTTAATCATAAAACGAGTAAAGGAAGATATGATAAAGGATGTTTGGATTTGTTATAAGGGAACATTAAAGTCATCATTTCATGGGTCATTCACACGTGATTGTTGTGAATAATGAAGCCCTGTGCAAATCAAAACACGTGTGCAGCCACGCTGGGAGAAATTACAAGCCGGTGCGCACTGCGTGTCTGCCAGCCTCAAGCAGAGCAACATCAAACTTTAACAGCTTAAATAAATATACTTTTAGAAATTAAGAAACCGAGTTTAGAGATTCACCTGATCTGTCCAAGTTTGGGAATACAAGATCAATTGTAAGGTATCGATCGAGTGGACGTTTTTTTTGAGTATATCACATTTAAAAAACGAAATGGATCGATAGTTGAAATGGTAGGAAAAACCTTTGTCAGCTCTCGTCTGAATTGACAAATACATATGTGTCATGTCGGATGAAAATAATTCAGCGGAGTCAAACATTTGCCCTGAAAGTGAGGAATGTGCTGCCGAAGATTCATTTGGCTTTGGAGATGATCTGGAGTTAAATCGGTTCGATGGATTGCCCTTTTCCTCGCGTTACTACGAACTACTGAAAGAGAGGAAGACTCTGCCAGTGTGGAGGGTCAGGTGCGAGTTTGAAGATGCTCTGGTAAACAACCAACTGGTTATTGTGTCCGGGACTGCAAAGACTGGGAGGGGCACACAGGTAAGAATATGCACATTGATATGCATGATAAGGAAAGAGAATTAAAAAGTGTTTTTTTAGAGAGATTCATTCAGTTTATATTCAAAGGCATTAGTCAGATTTTGTTTCCCTACATAGTCACATGGAATCAGACTGTCTAGCTTCTTTATGACCTTGGGGCATATTAGAGTTCAGGAACAGTGCTCTCCCTTTTACTTTTCTCCACTCAGGGACTACATGTTGACTTCCTTCAGACTATGCCCAAATACCACAGCATAACCCAATTTATGTGACGTTACTTGTTTTTTTGTCCAGCCTATTCAGTGTAAAACAAATGTGACATGTCTGCTCCCCTTGATTTAATTAAAAAGAAAATTCTGCCCAGCGTAACCATATGTATCTAGCACAAACTTCCCACTTTGACATATTTAAGATTCCAGTTGTGTGCATTTTTGTTACCCCCATTTTTACATGCAAAGAGGACCATTATGTGAGCGTGTGAATGCTGCCCAGCTCAGCAGATGCTGTTGTGTCACTGTCAGTCTGCCTGACAGCCATGCTTCACAAAGGCTCCAGCAGGGTGTTAGGGGACCTCCTGCTGCTAAGCCCTGATCCGCCTCATGCTGCCAAAGCAATTTTGCATTATGAGCGATAACACCATAGGATATCTCCTGTCACTGTTTGTTTTAGCTGTTGGTGCAACTTAACCTCAGGCTTGCCTTGAAAAAGTGACTATGTGAATAGAACATGTTCTGTAAGATGGAGAACTTTAAAGCACTGTCAAAAATGAACGATGAAAACGACATTTAGTGATAACTCTCTTTCAGATCCCTCAGTGGTGTGCAGAGTTCTGTCTGTCTGCCCAGTACCAGCATGGCATGGTTGTGTGCACTCAGACCAGCAGACAGCAGGCTGTAGATCTGGCCTTACGGGTGGCAGATGAAATGGACGTCAACATAGGTCACGAGGTGGGATACACCATCCCTCTGGAGACCTGCTGCTCCTCTGATACTGTTCTGAGGTCTGTTCATAAGCTCTCAATCTGTTTAATATCATCCACAAACTATCTCTCCCTCTCTAATCATTCCTTTGACGTTGATCCTAAACATGGATGAAATGTAGTTATCATCTTGAAGCTGCCAAACGTTGTCGCTGCTGTTAAGAAAAAGTTATATTGTATTGCTTTATAATATTAAAGGAATACTTCACCCACAAAAAAACGAGGTTGAGTCATTTTTACACATAAGGTTTTGCGTCATGTATTCCTTTAACACCTCTGACGGCTTCTCTCAGGTACTGCACGGACGACATGCTGCTGAGAGAGATGATGTCGGACCCCTTCCTGGAGCACTACGGGGTCATCATCATCGACCAGGCCCACGAGAGGACAGTGAGCACAGACATACTGCTGGGCCTCCTGAAGGACATCCTGCTGCAGAGGCCTGAGCTCAGAGTGGTGCTGCTGGCCATCCCGCCTTTCACCAACAAGCTGCTGAGCCACTACCACAGCATCCCCCTCCTCAGCCTGGAGCCCCCGTCCCCTGCTGAGGCGGTGCACAGCCACAGCGGCAACAAAGACTATTTCTTCCCAGCACTGAGGCTGGTGCTGGAGATCCATCGAACCAAAGAGGAAGGGGATGTTGTTGTGTTTTTCGCCTCAGCTGAGGTAAGACACTGTTGCGTTTTTTTAGTAGTGGTTTACCTGGACCAAAGCTGAGATCGGCCCATAAGAACCCTTTATTTTATCTCATGAAGTCCCTAAGTGACACTGAACAGTCTAGTGGGTCATCATGGGCCAGGTCATGTGATTTTGTGTTCCCATAACAACATGTCCAAGATATCCATGTGCCATGCTAGTACATGTGACAGAACTAGCCACCATTTCAAAAGCTTGTTTTTTGTTGCTAAAGGATTCCAGCCATTTAAGAACTATAATGCTTACATAACATGTCCTTTACATATAACCTGTTGTGAAAACATTTCTTGATCAAATTGATATGAAACAAATAGGATAAATATCGCTGTGACATTAATTTCACATCGGAACATTAACCTTACAATTTCTCAGAAAATCTAGAGTGACGTATATGTCACAATTAGAAATATGATCTGCTCAGTTAATTTAGCTGATTCAATGATATTTAGTTAATATATTCTATATTCCTCAATTCAAAGAATTTTAAACCAAATTCTTAATACGAATTACTTTACCATGAATGCCCAATGTGACATATATGTAACTTTTCAGATCTCTGACACTAGGGGGGGTTACTTGTCATACATATGTTCTATGTGGTCTATTTAGTCTAAATTATGTTCCTCTTAATTTTCACAAAAGTAGAAATGGGTCTGGGTACTTATGGGTTAAGGAATTTACTTTCGTCTGCAGGAGGTTAACTGTGCCCACAGCATCCTGCGGAGAGAGGGCACCAGGCTGGGGGCGGAGCTGGGCCGGATGGTGCCTGTGGTCCTGTGCCCGGGCCGGGTTGGGCTACCTACTGCCCTCTCTGACCAACCGGACTCCAAGAAGTCCAGGAGGGTCTTCCTCTCTACCACACAGGGGGAGGATATGTGGTGGGCCGCAGAGTCTGTCAACTTTGTCATTGACACAGGAGTCCAGAAAAAAATGGTATGTGTTTTCCTAACACAACTTATCAACCTTAATTGACCTATACTGTGTATGTATGCTGATGTTAATGTGGCATGTGGTTTGACATTTTACAGGTGTATAATCCAAGAATAAGAGCTAACTCAGAGGTCCTGCAACCCATCAGTCAATGTCAGGCAGACACACGCAAGCAGCTGTCTGGACCAACAGGTAATTTTAAAAGGTCAAAATTAGTTTATTGCTGATGTTTCCAAGTGATAAAACCACCTGAAATCTCGACTATAATGGTTGGCAGAGAACTCTCTGATAACTGGTCTTCAAATCACACTGTACATTTTACATATTCAATTTAATATGTAATAATCCATTCCTTGCCCAATTAATGTATATATAATATCCTGCTTATATTTTGTTACTGTACATTTGTATTTCCACATGTATATTTTAAACTTTTTTTTAATGCCATTTAAATTCTTTTTGAGACTTTTTTGGATTGTTTTTTTCTAGTCTTTGAATTTCTCTAATGTACAATGCCTTGTCTTTTTATGCTGCTGCAGCGCAAAAAAATTCCCAAATTGGGATCAATAGTACTTATCTTATCTTAATAAAGCTGAAGGAGCAACATCAGAGTTCAATCAAATAACTTAAATAAAATCAAAATGTCTTTATTGCACTAAGTTCCATGTGTTCCCTAGGTAAATGTTTCTGCCTATATCAAGAAGACAGCGAGCTTCCTGCAGAGAAAGCCCCACAGATTTTGGAGTCCAACATCTCACCGACAGTCCTGTTCCTAAAAAGGATGGAGATCGCCGGCCTTGGACAGTGTGATTTCATCGACAGACCAGGTGACATAGCCTGCTAGCACACATCAGTGAACAAGCATTTGTATTCTCTGCCTACTGGTTCCCACAGACAGCATCTCTCTCCCAGCCTAAAACACAGCCAGAGAGGTGTATGAGGGAGGGGTCATTTTTTGGCTAGTGGAAGCACAAATGAATTTGCTCAGTGTAGCTGTTTGGGCCTGGTCAGCCATGATTGAGCTGAGCTGACAGTACCCTGCTACTAACTATTGTCTGCGCTCTAACCAGCCCTAACACGAACAGAACATGCCGAGAGAGGCCAGCTCATTAACGATCATACAGCATGTCTCGTTAGCAGCAAGACACGAGTACAATGAAGAGGAAGAACAAGCCAAATATACTGTAGTATTTCCAAAGTCTTGTACAATGTGGCACAGAAGTTACTTTCCCTCATATGCATATATTACTGGTGTCTTTTGCAAGAGATATATGGGATTTTGAAAGCTTAAAGCCACTAAGTGAAGTTATTGTTTGTGATAAGAGCAACCTTATTGTTTGTGATAAGTGAGTGGGTGTAGAAAGGTTAGATGAAATGGTTTACAGTGGCTGTAAAGGGGCAGTACAGGATGGTTCAAGCGGGGCCGTATGAGGTTATCCGCCGTCCCACCCCCAGTTAGGAGAAAAAGGCAAAAGTAAGAAGATGGAGCAGTAGTAAACCCTATTGTAGCCACCTAAAATAAATCTGAATTTGTTCATGTGTATGTTGTATTTAGAAAATGTTTACAGTCAAAAACCTTTTTTGCAAGAGGAACTGAAGTAGAAGATACCTGCAGAACATTGAAGTTGCTCATCTACTGTGGCTTCGATTTGTTAGTTAGTGTTATTGTGTGACTATGGTCATTTAAAGGTTAGTTTGGATCCATCAAAGTCTCACAATTACACAAAAAAACGAACTCATCTAAGCAGCAGTGGATCACCAACTAGCTTGTTCTGTGATGTAAAGAAATTGTATTTGTCAATGGAGTCTGGCTGTTTTTATAGATAGCATGCATAGATATTACTGGTTAGAAAAGACTGGTGGAGACAAAATGATGCTACATACATCCCAACTTCCTATTCCTATACTTATTATTTTATATTTGAACTACTCCTTTGAAGTATTAGTGATGTTGCCCTAAAAATCAATAGTTCCATATACCGAACATGAAAGAAAAAGAGATAAGACAATTTTGTAACACTTACGATTTTGCACTTTTTGGATTTATACAACTAATGTATCTGTCTGGTCCCCTGTTGCAGATCCTGAGGGTCTCATGCAGGCGTTGGAGGAGCTGGATTATCTAGCAGCTCTAGATGATGATGGCAATTTATCTGAGATCGGCATCATAATGTCTGAAATCCCTCTGGACCCTCAGATGGCCAAAGCGCTGCTGGCATCCTGCGAGTTTGACTGTGTGAGCGAGATGTTGACCATCGCAGCGATGCTGTCAGGTAAATGCCATGTGATCCAACTTTCCAATTTTAAATAAGATTTGTTCCCAATAAGTGAAGACTATAATTGATGTGTGGATTCAGCATCTGGACATTATTGTAGTATCTCATTTGCAGATGTAGCTGCAGTTTTCATACAGTGAAACAGATGCTCTTTGCTAAGTGTCTCTGTGATGGTGACCTCGTTGTTTCCTTGTCTTCTAGCGCCAAGCTGCTTCGTGGAGCCCCCTACTGGCATGACCCACGAAGCAGCCCAGTGTCACAGAAAGTTCCAGCACCCTGAGGGCGATCACTTCACCCTCATAAACATCTACAATGCCTTCAAACAAAGCCAGAGAGAACATTGTGAGAGGCAGAACCAATCCACTCTCAGCAAATACAGTCCAATTTTAAAACATGCTGCAACTCTCTTAAACTGATGCATCCTCAATGCAGTGTTTCTGAATCTTTCCTTCATTGTTGCCAAAAAAAAAAGAATGTTTGATAAATAGATCCTTGTGCTGTCATGCGAATACAAGTTAGCATAGGACAATGTATACACTGAGGCAATTTGAAAGTGCTTGCATTTCTTACCAAAAGGAATAGCAAGGATTGTGCAAGTATGTCAACTTCATCAAATGTGCCAAATAAGTTATGTTATGCTCTAAGGTGAAGTCTGACCTGATGAGTTTTCAGCAGGGACGTGCACAGGTACGGGCTATTGTTGCCCGGGCAACGGCCCGTTTCCCCTTTTTGGGGAGAGAGCGAGAGGTTTTTTTTTCTTTCTGTTGTAGTCGAATCAACATGATAAGCCCACAATTAGTATTGTAGTGTCTTGCTGCGGGAAACACACCAGCTTCATTTTTCTACTACTACTTCTTCTCACATGTAATTGCCCGCATGGTAAACTCCCTCAACGGGGCCGCTCACTCTCTTCTCTTAATTGCCCTCTCTCAGAGAACACTTCACTGCCCGCTAGCGTCATTGTAGGATTTCTGCCATGTCTCTACTTTAATTTGACCACCTCTGTTATCAAGTTATGGAATACTAAATAAGTAATTAGATACCTTACCGTTACTGCGCTCATAAAGAATAAGAATAATGCGTATTGAACTGGTTTCATTCATTAGTGAGTTTATTTAAGGTAATTATAGAAGCCCTATTTTATCAGTATGTCTGCAATGGTCAAACTACATTGAATTGTCCCCAATTTTTCTTTAGTAGTTTCTAACATTAGATATGTTGATGAGATATGGACCGCAAAACAAAAAATGTCCCTGGTTTTCATTTTAAAAATCAATTCACCGAATGCAAGTAGTTGCCTTAGCTGTGAATTACTGTTCAAATTAGTTAATGTAATAATCGTTTTGGTCTTATATTTTTTTTCGGGGGGAGGCCCTTTTCCAGTTTAGAGCAATAGCCCCTCCAAGTGTCTGTGCACGTCCCTGGTTTTCAGTAAGTTCCACTGTGAGCCTTGTTTTTATGGCTTGACTAAAACACTGTTATTGTATGTGATGCATTTTTTTCCCAGACTTCACTTCTCAAAAGTGGTGCCAGGATTACTTCCTGGATCATTCCGCCCTGAAGACAGCAGAGGCCACTAGATCAGAGTTGACTGACACTCTGAACAGGATCGAGCTTCCCATCTCTGAGCCCTGCTTTGGAACCAAGAGCAACACACACAACATCAAAAGAGCTCTGATGGCCGGGTTCTTCATGCAGGTATTTTAGAAAATCAATATTAAGGAATTCACCTCCAGTGATTCACCAGTATTTAAGATTGCTGCGTCCTTTTTTGTAGATCGCTCGGGACGTGGACGGATCAGGGAACTACTTCATTCTGACACACAAGCACATGGCTCAGGTGCACCCGCTGTCCTGCTACGGGGCTCAGTCGCACAAGCAGGGGCTGCCAGAGTGGGTAGTTTTCCACGAGTACACCCTGTCGGAGAACAACTGCATGAGAACCGTGTGTGAAATTTCCCCTCAAGTGTAAGCCAATCCCTTTTTTAGCTCACTAAAATATATGTCGTGCAAGCAGATTATAATTGATTTCTACTGGATTATGTTTTCACACACCACACTGGGGAGACGAACATGTTGTGATTGTTTTTGTTGTTACAGTCAAACTAAGCCATTTGGTCACATTTTCAATCTGTTTTAATCCTCTTAAAATCTCTGCTAAAGTTCTGTGGTTTTTTATATGAAAAAGTATCACTCTATTCATTTTCATTTTAGGTACATTCAAATGGCACCCCTGTACTTCTTCTACAACCTGCCCCCTAGTGAAAGCAAGGACATACTGCAGGACATGTTGGACCCAGACGCATCCAGAAAATGTGAAGAGAAACAAAAAGACATCCCAGTGAGCAACCAGGACGAAAGTGGCTGTGGAATCGGGTCGCAGACTTATGACAGATGTGTCATTCAATGATCTGAAATCAAAAAATGGACTATAATCCTGTCACCAAATGTTAATTGTTTTTGTCGATACAAACCATTGACTGTAATAATAAGTTATTACTTTGCCTAAAGGTTGTTTGATGGTTAGACATGGCGAGCAAATAAGTTTGGCTCTCGTCATGAGAGCATGTTGCAAAATAATGTTAATCATGAGCCGGTTTATTATTTGTGGTCCAATAAGATTGTTTTCGTCTTATTGTGCCAGTAAATCCCTTTTTCCTGAGTGCTAGCATCTGGAAATGCAGTATCCTGACTGCTGTTATGGGTTGTTATCTATTCTGTAATTTAATTCTCCCATCCCACCGCCTGTTCACATTTTCCCTTTTTTTAATGCAAAGCTGTCTTTCTCATAGGGGTCTGGTTTTGAAACTGAATCATGATGTATGAGTTGACATGCTGCCAGTTTAAGAAAGCACACGATTGTCAAGGCATGTTGATCTACAACGGATTTATTAATAAACAGTAGCTACGATATACTGGGATACAAAATCACTGTAAACTCAAATTTAGGATTTTGCTGCCGTTTTACTAATTAACAATGCATAATTCTTTTGTCAACAATCAAATTTTTGAAAATCATTTACCAGGTTATGTTAAGGGAAATATAGGTGTTTTATCAATTTGGTTAATGTAGAATTAACCATTCAGTAATTTGACTTCAAGCTCACATTCACTATTGTGTTGAACATAACACATCACATTTATCTTGGTTCATTCTTATAAACAAGTCTAAAAAACATGACTTGTATTTCTATTCATATTCACATGATATATTGGGTGTATACTGCTGCAGTATAAGCAAGGTATCTTAAAAACCAGAAATGTAAAAATGTGACATGCACTATTGTAGCTGACATTACAAAACATTTTCTGTTACAAGGGTATACAAGTACAACCATTTCCATGAGTATGAAAAGGTGTTTTAGTTTATTGTAAGGTTCACACAGTTAGGTATTCTTTGAGTTTTGCCATGATAGCAGGCATTCTGTCGGCTGGGATCAGCATCACCGTCCTGAACGGTTTCATGGGAACATCATCGAACGACCACCTGCCGCTCAAACACGAGTCTGTCTCTTCCTGGACCGAGTAGTGGAACTGTATGATAGCTTGCTGTAAGGACAATACAAGTCATTATTTAAATCCAACATCTCTGGAGACTTGAAAGTCAAAATACATAGTTTTAGCTCATTGTACAACAATAAAATATTCAATTGAAGTGTTATCCAGATACTGCATGTCATAAAACATTTTGTGAGCATCTCATGCATTACCTCAAAGAAGAATTCCTCCTCTGCATTGACGAACAAGTATTCATCTTTGGGAGCTGCTCCTCTGGCTGGGACACTCTTGCTCACTTCTTTGCAGGTCTTGCTGATCATCAGACAATAGTGACACTTCCCACTGGGCATATTAGTCCTCTGAGCTTCAGCTAGTTCTTCCCTGGAAGCAGAACAAATATATTAGTTTAGTTCAGAGGTGGAAAGTAGGGATGCCAGAATCTGACCATGATCAAAATCGAAAATCGGACAGCCCTGGCGAATAATAATCGATTATTCGACTCGACTCAAATACTTCGTTACTGTACTTAAGTAGTATGAGTACTTTACTCCACTACTTATTCTGATGACTTTTTACTTTTACTTCTTACATTTTTAACCAGTGTTGGGACTAACGCGTTACTGTAACGCCGTTATTTTTGGCAGTAACTAGTACTCTAACGCATTACTTTTTAAATTCAGTAACTCAGTTACCGTTACTACATGGTGCGTTACTCCGTTAGTTTTTTTATATAGTCAACAGCCAGGCGAACAGAGATGAGAACTGTACTTAAGTACAGTACTTAGATACTTCCTGTGTCACATGCGGAGAGACGGGCTGTGGGCGTGTGTGTGTTGTTTACTAACAAGACTATCATGGCGGCGGCGGAGCTCAAGTCTAGTTTCTCCACCTGGAAATATTCTCACTATTTCACTTTTGTCGAGCACAAAGAAAAGAACGTTTTAGTTAAATGTAAGTTGTGTCTTGGCGGGTCAAAGATCCTATCTACTGCCCAAACCAGCAATTCAAATCTCTTAAAACATCTGCAAAAACAACATGCTGGGACGAAGCTAGTAGCTAAGACCACAGAGACTCAGCCGACGCCACTCCACCTCCACCTAAGCAACAGCGGCTGGATTTTAACCAAGGGACTGCTAGCCAGGGAAAAGTCGATAAAGCCATTGCACGGTATGTTGTAGAACACATGCAGGCTATTGCTACAGTGGAGTCACCCGCTTTCAGGGAGCTAGTTAGCATGATACCATGTCCGGGCGGCACACGGCAAATGGGAAGGAAAACGTTTTCCAACTACCTGGAGAAAGAATATACAAAAATGGAAAGCCAGCTAATATCGATGCAATCCAGATTGCATATAATGCATGTCAAGTTGATCAACAGATTGTATTATTCTCCAATGCAATAACAGTACTGAAATTAAGGATATAAGGGCATTAATGGGACCCCTTTTTTTAAGTAACGAAAACGTTACTTTTCGCAGTAACGCATTACTTTTTGGTGTAAGTAACAAGTAAAGTAACTGAGTTACTTTAGAAATGAAGTAACTAGTAATGGTAACTAGTTACTGGTTTTCAGTAACTAGCACAACACTGCTTTTAACACTAATACCTGTACTTTCTACTTCTTACATTTTCCAAACAGGCTGGTTCCTTTAGTTTTAATCTGCGTTTGGTGGCGTGATCATTATTATTTAGAGTCATTGCGTGCCTATTGATTTGAACACGATCCGTGTATCCATCATTTCCTGGTCTTCTCTAAAGAAGAGGGACCAATGAAAACTGTCATTTTGCCGTTGTTCAGCATGGAAACATTCATTAGCTAACAATGACATTATTGTTCTATTTATATAAAGTGAGGTCAGTTACTCTTTAAAACTGTTGGTAGTTATGGGTACTTTTTACTTAAGTATGTTTCGAAGCCCATGCTTATTTACTTTTACTTGAGTAAAGAGGTTTAGTCAGAACTTCTACTTACCCAAGTATTTTTTAAACACTAGTATCTGTGCTTCTACTTGAGTGAAGGATGTGTTTACTTTTGCCATCTCTGGTTTAGTTTCTTATATGAAAATACTTTCAAAAGACTGATTTAGTTTTGACCTTGAAAAAAGTAAGATTGTTCTACCCTTCATATACTCTATTCTAAGTTTTACATGCATTCATATAACTAACACATCTTAAAAGTGTAATTTGTGTTCCTTTACAAAGCACCATCAGGTCATTTAGGACCGAGCAGAACTCACTGGAGCTGTTTGTGTAGTGGCAGTGCGATCTGGGGGGGCACGTTGATGAAGCGCTCGCTCAGCAGTAGCCCCACAGGCTTGCTGGGGTCATTGAGGATCAGCTCGATCTCTTCTGTCATGCTGGGGGTAGAGCTCTTCTCACACTGATCCACGATCAGTTCCTTCACCTCCTCCACACATTGCACATCCTGCCAATGAAGAAACATGTTAATTTCCTACAAAATCAGAGTGCCAGAAAGCCAATTATTCTGTAAGGTTAGTGCCAGGGATGTTACCTTTCTCTCTGTAAGGTTGAGCATACTGATGAAGCCAAACACTTGATCTGAGTCTTCATCATCGCTGTCTTCTGGCACCTCAGCTTGCTGAAGAAAAGGGAAAGGACGAGTGAATACATGTTAGGGCTAAAAGTCCAGAATAGTCCCCTGGTAGATCTGACTTGACTTGTAACTATGGAGCAACTCACCTTGATGACACTTCCAACATGATTCTGTTGAATGATGAGGTCTGTCATCTCTGATGTATTTACATGAGCCTTCAGGAACAGCTATATCCAAACAAAATACACGTGAGCCCATGCTAAAATATAACACAACATATTCACTTTAAGATTTAGATGCAAAACAGAAGTGTTTTCTCAAACCTGTTGAAGGAGGTTCTTGACGCCGTCGAAGTCGTTCGCTGTAATGTTGTGAGCTTCGAAGTCCACCATGACCTCCTGCAAGCGAAACATAAACAAAACACAGAGTAGTTAGCACAACCTAACCTGACTGAAGTAGTCACTTCATTTACTTTTGTTACGTTTTTCCGAGTAGTTGTTTCAGGTACTTTCGAATGAATGAGAGTAACATTTATTTAATTTCAAACAGGTTTTTGTCGTGCACTTTGTATTGAACATTTTCAAACTAACGATAATAAGCTACTAAAGTATACAATTCCCGTTTAAATAGCGAAGTAATGTTACACGTTTTAATCCTGCCTGAAAACAATAACAAATATAGCTAAAGTGGCTCACTGTGTTAACATGTGCTGACAGCTGAGTTAGCTTGTAGCTAACTCGCTGGCTAGCAAGGCCGTGCACATCACGGCTTTTTAAAGACGTGGTTGTTGCTTTACCTCGTTGATCTCCTCCTCTGATGCCTCGCTGTCTTCATCCCTGGAATCACCAGCCTCCTCTGAATTTTCATCGGAGCTGTTTTCAGTTTCCCCGTGATTTTCACTCAAACCTACTGCTCTCCTCTTAGCTGAAGAAGCCATGCTCGCAAAAACAGAGAACGCGTGTCAACTAAGTGGGCGGGGAAAAGGTTAAAGTGCATTATAAGCAGGAAACTGAAAGCCCCAAGCCGCCATCATGGCTCCATATTTGCTTGTTGCGGAAATGGAATAAACCACTATATCAAAAGGTGATATTAGTTATTTAAAGGGTGCCTAAACTATTGTTTCCGTTACACATAGGAAGTGCTATTACGAGTTTAGTTGATAATATTTGATTTGTATGGTTCTAAATAATATTTTTTCACAATTTATTTTATTTGTATGGCAGGTTAGTCAGATATTGAATGTTATTTCTCCCCTTCTTGAAAGTGCCTGACTGTCGTAATACTCAGCTGTGGGGACAACTCAAGGTAATTATGTTGTAGTTTATACTATAAACGTTGTAATTCATATACATGTACCTCAAAAGCAAGATATTTAGCCACTTATCAGCAGCTGGGTTACATTTAGGAAACGGTTAATACCTAGTTAAACTGTAATTTTGTCTTGCTAATGTAAACAATAACACACGATTTGGCTAATGCTACATAGTTACTACCGTTAAATGCATGATGGAAGTGTGGCACTGTTGCATTAGTTTGATCCTCATGCACACAGTCCATTAATCGTGACTAAACATTTCTGTTATCAGCAGGTTGCATATGACCGTTTTGGGGTGTAGCTTAGCTTGTTGTGACTTCACACCCTCTGTCCTCAGTGTTGTGGCAGTCTTGAGGTTCTGACTTTGGCTGAATTCCTTTTTAACCTGGTTTTGTTATCTTGCATTCCTCCCAATTTATTTGATTGATTCAGCGTTTTTGGGTCTTCGTTAAGATGCAGGTGCTGCTCCTGAAGGAGCCAAGAGATGAAGAGTCTGGACCTGATCCTTACATTCAGGTAGATGCACATGTTTCTAACAGCACTGCATTCATATTAAGTATTTTTAGCAGCAGTGACAGTACTCCTCTGCATTTTAATGCACATTTGAACAGGACTTCCCTATTTTGATTTCACAGGAGCTGGCGTCACATGGACATAAAGCAACCCTAATTCCTGTGCTGTCTTTTAAGTTTGTCTCATTAAACACCTTGTCGGATAAGGTACATTCTGATGTCACAGTATTGGATTAAAATGGGTTTTGTTTGTGTATAGAACATACAGTTTTGTATTCTGTATCTGTTGTTCAATATATCTTCCTATGTCAGCTTTTCCAACCAGAAAAACATGGAGGTCTTATATTTACCAGTCCAAGAGCAGTGGAGGCAGTGAAGATGTGCTTGGAAGCAGAAGAAAGAAGGGAAGGTGAGAGCATATTAACGAATTTCCTTTAAATATATATAAATGTTGTAACCTGTAACATATTCAAATGATCCCCTGAAAGCATGTGTTTACTTAAATGTCTATCAATTATGCGTAATTTGTTTCTGTACTGCTAAATGAGATTTAAAAAAAAAGTGTTTTAAATGTTATCATTGTTTTTATTATAACTCTAGAATGGAACAGCTCTGTGAAAGAGAAATGGAACAGCAAGTCCATATATGTCGTCGGAAGGGCAACTGCTGCATTAGGTAAATTGTTGTCGTATATAAAACATTTTCTTTGGAATTGTTGCTTTTTTTAACCCTTGCTAAGTGAATGGTGATTCCAGCAAAGTGTGGCAGGCACCTGGTGTTGACAGAGCTGTGTGAAGTGATGTTACTACCTTCAGTTATTTGGAAATAGGTTGTACACAAGTGACAGTTTGCTGCAAGGTGTAGCACCTTCCTGATGTTTGCTTTACCTTGTTTCTTCAGTGACACTTCATCTCTTTGTTGTCAGAGTTGAGAAATTAACTTAAATAACAATAAAACATTTTACTGATGTATTGCTGATATCAACAGTCCATATCCTAAAATATAATTCTAATCCTTTTTTTGCTACACAGTACGGAATCTGGGTCTGAACCCTTTGGGCGAGGACACAGGGACAGCAGATGTCCTATCACGTCTTATCATTGAACGTAAACACATTACTTTATACTCCCATATTCGATACAGTTCATTTCAATAGGAAATACACGATTGTTCCAATAACTCATATAACCTTATACCTGATTCTCATCATAGGAGAGGACAGAAATATTCCACCACTTTTCTTCCCCTGTGGCTCGATTAAAAGAGAAGTGTTGCCCACGGCTTTGAGGGAAAATGGTAAGCCCCAAGTGCAAGCTTCAAGGTGATAGAAGTCCCATTGGGGCTTCACTAATTATAAAATAATAATTGTGCTACCTCTATCACTGTGGGGATCGGTTTCTTTTGTTTCCAGGCGTGTCCCTAGAGACGCTGACTGTCTATCAAACAGCTGAACATCCAGATCTGGAGAAAAATCTAAAGAACTATTTCACGGAGCAGGTAAACCCCTCCTCCTTCTGCAATTAAAATTAAAAATGTTTTAAATGTAGCAAATGTTTATATTCTGCTTTTACAGGGCGCTCCAGCAAGCATCGCTTTCTTCAGTCCATCGGGAGTGAAGTTTTCCCTGGAAGTTGTACGGCGGCTGTCAGGTGAACAGCTGCCTCAAATAAAGGTGCAGCTTCCTCATATGCACATCAACTATTGCATTTATCTGTAGTGTTTTTATAGATCTTCAGTGCCTCTGACAGTCATTTAAACGTATTTGTTCCAGTTTGCAGCCATTGGACCTACTACCCAAGATGCCATGATAGCAGAAGGCCTGTGTGTCAGCTGTACTGCAGAACAGCCAACAGCTGAACACCTGGCAGCAGCAATAGCCACATCGCTACATTGACCAACCACAGGCCAGCAGCAGCACTTAAATCCATCCTCTTTATCTTCTCTCTGTATACTGCATTATTTATATTTATTGTTATTTGTCTGTTTTACTTTTACCAGGATTGAATGTATATGAGGTCAATTGCACTAGGGAGAAATAAGCTTTGTGTGCCATATAAAATGTAAGATAATGTAATTATAATATGTATGTGTTTATCTTAAGCTAAAGCAAGGCAATCTAGTGTTTGTTCTTGGGAATAAACTTTGATCAGTGTGATGCCATGGAAGGTTTGTTTAGTGGTTATTCATTGTAAATGTGTGTGTGTGTGTGTGTGTGTGTGTGTGTGTGTGTGTGTGTGTGTGTGTGTGTGTGTGTGTGTGTGTGTGTGTGTGGTGTGTGTGTGTGTGTGTGTGTGTGTGGTGTGTGTGTGTGTTTGTGTGTGTGTGTGTGTGTGTGTGTGTGTGTGTGTGTGTGTGTGTGTGTGTGTGTGTGTGTGTGTGTGTGTGTGTGTGTGTTGTGTGTGTGTGTGTGTGTGTGTGTGTGGTGTGTGTGTGTGTGTGTGTGTGTGTGTGTGTGTGTGTGTGTGTGTGTGTGTGTGTGTGTGTGTGTGTGTGTGTGTGTGTGTGTGTGTGTGTGTGTGTGTGTGTGTGTGTGTGTGTGTGTGTGTGTGCTATTCGAAACAGGTGTTGGCAGGAAACTGTTATTGTCCACATGAAAGTAAAGATTTAAACCTCTCTCCACACATCAACAGAAGCCCATTTAAAACCAATGGAGCATGTATAACACATCCATTCCATTCAGTCATATTGAGCTGTTTGAGACAGTAAACACAGGTTTACCTTTCACACAAAGCTGAGGAAAGTGGGACACCTCTAGAGAGTCACACCTTGTGATGGGTGTGGAGAAACTCAGGATGTGCCTATAAAGCACTGTGGCTTCAAACTTACTTGTAGACAGTTACATGAGTAAGCCAACGCCACGATGCTGACTTTTATCCAGCTGATGATTTTGCCTCTTTGGACGAGCATTAGCTCAGCTGATGCGGAGAAACTTTTCCATAATCGGGATCATTCTGATATAGAGACCCTTACTTCTCACCACGCTGAGGTCATAACCGACAAGTTCACAGCAGAGGTAAATATCCTACTATTATTATATTCCTCTGATTTTGGTACTCCAGCATTTATTAGATTAGACATGATTGTTTATAGGAGTCATCTGATGTACCCATATCTTGTTCTAGTTATTTCTCTCTAGATATGGATTCATTAAGCCGGTGAACTGGGAGGAGATACAGTTTGAAGATTCAGATGTCTCTTTTAACGATGACTTTTTGGATAACCTTCAAGATATGATCCAGGAAGGAACCTCAGTGCATCACTCAAGGGATGCTCTTAAGGACGGCGATTACGACGACCACAATAGTCTAACCAAAAGCCTTGCGTTTATTTCAGCACTTAAAGAGTTTCAGAGGGTTTCCGGTCTGCCTGCCACAGGTGTGTTTGATGCAGCAACCAAGGTGGCGATGAACAAGCCGAGGTGTGGAGTCCCTGACAAAGAAATTGACCTGGATGCGCCTGTAGCACCTGAGAACAGTGGAGCTTTAGATACTGAAAACAGTTCCAATAACACTTTAAATGAGACTGACAGTAACAACACAATCCGTAACTCTTCTTATGGCACTGCCAACTCCTTCGAAGATGACATATTCAATGCTAATGACACAGAAAGTCTTCTCACAGGCATTTCCAATGACACCAGCTTGAATTTCACATCATTTGATCCAATTTTAAACAGCACATCTCTAAACAGCTCAAATGCTGTAGACAGTCAAATGTTCAATAACAGCGGCCATCAGAGCCCAGCAGTACAACGCAGGAAACGTCACCTCGCCACTCTGGTATCCAGAAGCAGGCACAAAAGAGATTTGAGTCAAACAGGATACATGGCCTTCTCTAAGAGGGTGTTAAAATGGAGGCTGATAGGAGAAGGCTACAGCAGCCAGCTGTCCATCGAAGAGCAGAGGTACATCTTCAGACTGGCCTTCAGGATGTGGAGCGAGGTGTCTCCGCTGGAGTTTGTGGAGGACACACGTTCCCCACTGGAGGATGTTGATATCAGGCTGGGCTTTGGCACAGGTACGTCAGACCCAATACACTTTTTCTTTTGAGGACATTGTGTTTAAAATGTCAACATTATATGCACTGCTAGTATTTGTTTTAGGATAACATCACTTCTTTCTGAATGTTAATCTCATCTTTCAGTGATAGCCAGATAATGAAATGAAAGCCAGTTAATAGCAAAGCTTTTCTTATAAGAAAGTTATAGTAAGTTTCTTAGAATAGTACATTTGGGTTGCAAATATTGGTAAGTTTCACAACGCTATCTCCTTTCACTAACTAATCTTAGAGAAGCTATCCATATCTATGTATCTATTTGTTTTAATTTAATAAAATAAATCATATCACCCCGATGAGCCATATTGTCTTAAGTGAAGTTACATTTTTTTAAATGCTAAAGTACAATACAGAGTTTGTCAGTAACTCTCTTTGTCCGATATCAACAAAAAATGTCATTTTTAGTGTTAAAAACTCATATATTTCAGCTGTAATGGCCGTCGTAATTTCCCAATAGTAAAGGAATATTTTGTTTGGTACAATAAAGCTTTATGGCTTTACTGCTAGCAGCTGTTTGATTTAATGTATTTTCCCTGTATACTCCTATAAAGTAACATATTGCACTATGTGGCAATCATGTTTTATTCAAATCCCCAGAAAAATCAATGCATCTTTTGTTTGATTCTGTGGCAGGACGGCATCTGGGCTGCAAACAGAGGTTTGATGGCACCGGGCAGGAATTTGCACACGCCTGGTTCCTGGGTGATATTCACTTTGATGACGATGAACACTTCACTGCTCCCAGTGCTGGCAGTGGGATCAGCCTTCTCAAAGTAAGCATCATCAAAACAAACTTTCTAATGAAAAAGAAAAAGAAGGTTTTTTTTAGTCCAACAACAGTTTTTATTTCCTATCTTTCAGGTAGCAGTTCATGAGATCGGCCATGTTTTGGGTCTCCCTCACATCTACAGAGCTTCTTCCATAATGCAGCCCAGCTATCTGCCCCAGGAGGCCGGCTTTGAGATGGAATGGTCAGACAGGAAGGCCATTCAGCACCTCTATGGTACATGGATACAGCACCATCTAGTGGGATCACACCCACACACCCTGAGAGAAACAGATTCATGTTTATTTACACACTTAACATTGACACAAAACCAGTATTTGTTCCATATTGTGTTTGTGTTTGAACCCAGGGGGCTGTAAGGGCCGATTCAACACAGCTTTTGATTGGATCAGAAAGGAGAAGACCTCCTATGGAGAGACGGTCATCCGCTTTAACACGTACTTCATGAGGAACGGCTGGTACTGGCTGTATGATAACAAGAGTAACCGCACACGCTATGGAGACCCAGTGGCCCTGCAGGCCGGCTGGCGGGGGATCCCCATGGATGGAGTGGATGCGTTTGTGCATGTGTGGTCCAGAAAAAGAGATGCTGTTTACTTCTTCAAAGGTAAGTCTGCCAGCAGGTTTTATTTGTATTTGTTTAATGTCTGTCAATATATTTTGTGACTGTTGTTGTTGTGTCCAGGTGCTCGGTTCTGGGGGTATGACAATGAGAATGACCAGGTGTTCAGACAGGACCCTGAAGGTCACCGCTACCCGAGGTTGATCTCTGAGGCGTTCCCAGGGGTCTTCGGTCCCATCGAAACAGCCTTCTATGACAGGAGAGACTCTCGCATCTACTTCTTCAAAAACACACTTGTAAGAATCTCTTTTAACATGATAACTGGGGAGATGCATTGTAAGCACATATATTAGATTTGTTGGGTTAAAATAGATAGTAAGGAATGGATCGTGTGAGAGAAGAATAACAAAGAAATAATACTTTACGGGATGGCATATTACTACTTGCAATACACCTTAACATTAATAATTGTGTGGCCTTGTAAGGAGGACCCTTTGTCAAAATCAAACTAAATCTGTTAAACACTAGACTAGACTATAGTGCGATGCTTGTGGACATTGGTGATTTTTTAAAAATGTGTATTTACTATTACTATTATTATAATTTCATTTAATGTTATTTTATTTGGTTTTATTCTTATTGCATTTATTATACTTTTGTATTCATTTAATTTTTTAATTAATGTTATTTTTTTATGTGTTGTATTGTGAGTGTTAAACATATCAAACATCTGATTAAAAAGGAGAAAAGCTAGGTCCTGTTATTACAGCATAGAACAACCTGAAACAGGGTCCAAAATAATACACAGAGAATGAAACATGTATACATAAGCAACGTGTTAGAGGGACCAAAGCCCAAGCGAATTCATTGTGTCTCTGCATTATGAGGGAACATATTCATTCAAGCAAACCTGCTACACTTCCTCTGTGGTTTGTTTGCGTGTGGTAATTTAATTGATTTCTATATAAAAGGAAAAACAATTATCTGTTCAAACAGGTGTATGCATTCGACGTGGAAGCCAACAGCTTGGCAAGAGGCTTCCCCAGAAACATCAGAGACGTTTTCCCTCCAGTGGTGAGCGGAGACCATCCAGATGGCAACATCGACGCTGCCTACTTCTCCTACACCCACAATGCCATCTTTCTACTCAAGGGCGCACGCTTCTGGCAGGTGGTGAGCAGCCGAGATCGCTGGCGCCGGCCCTTTCTGCTACGCAACGGCCTGCTGCCACACAAGGAGGTGGATCAGCGCTGGTTCGACATCTGCAACGTTCATCCCACTGCACTCAAACTAAAGCGCTGAAGCACAGATTCATTAAACCCTACTGATGTGAACTGAGAGCTTCACCTGGTGGGTATGTACACATGTTGTCATACATGTAGGAATCCATTATCTATTTAATTTAAATGTTTACCTTTTTTTAAAGACAAAAACAAGTGTACTTCGCATACTTCTGTTGGCTTAGTTTCAATGAGGTGTGATAGGTCTATTCATATATCAGCCGCTCTCTCACTAAGAGGTGCCAAATGCATACTGGCATTGTGAAGGACGTCTTATGATGAATAGGTTTTTAGAGCATTACTGAGAAAGTACTTATTTATAGAAAGAACTATTGAAAGTGAAAAGAAAGGAAAATGTATTCCCAAGACTGAGAGTGGTTTCTGGGTAAACTTACAGATTGTATGTATGCATCTTATGTAATGATTTTAAATATATCTTCAAAAAAAAAATGCCCACAACAGATGAACAATACTTTACATTCCTCGTTTTCTTCTTAATTTTGCAATATGTTGTTGTGAGGGAGACATAACCATACTACAACAAGATGATGGATACCAGCACTTTTGCGCTGAATATATCACTTCTTTTTAAATCATTTGGGAAAACTTGAATCTAAAGCTGCCTGCAGGCGGGAAAGAATATAACATCAAGTCAAATAAATATCCCTTCAACGCTCTGATACAGCCTTTGCAGAAGCTTTTGGTCTGATCTGTAAGAAAAACATTTAATCTTAATCGATAAAAACTTGGAGATTGTGGAAACATCTTTCCAGTGATGCGCTATTTTGATTCCATCTTGTGATGGAAGGTAGCATTAACGATTTACACAATATCAATCAGGAAACACCCTATTTAAATGTAGATTGAAGCAAAATGATTGAAAAAAAGGACTCTCCTCATTACTTAATGCTGTTCCATTTCATAGTAATCATTGGAGCACGCTGCAAAGGAACAGACATCGATTCTGTGATCAATATGTTACTTGAACACTCTTATTAATTCAGCTCATTTTAGGAGATTAAGCTCCTGGTGGGCCCCAAATAACTAGCGTTGTGCTTCAGGCGCTGCACAGACTATATTAATCAATTGAAGTCAAAATCAATTACAAGCAAAGGAACAACATGTCATGGTAAGTGGGGCTACAGAGACATGAGACAATGAGTCCTATAGAATGAGCTTTCTGTGGAAGCAGCCTACAAATATCCTTGTAATATTTCTCTCTTGATGTGTTATCAGATCATTATTTCTTGTCATTTTCATGGTATACCTACTTTTTGAGTGACTAAATAGCCATGGGAAATACATTTTCTGGATTCTTGTTTCAAGTTCAGCTAAATTATTTTCATTGTTACAATTTTATATAAGCATATTATCCCTCCAACTGATAAACATCCTGTAATTCAGCGTGAAGTCACATCTGTTTGAATCTATTATGTCATATGTTTGTTGCTGCGTGTTTGACATCTCAGCAGGAATTATTGATAGACTAATATTGAATCCAGTGCGTAAAATGATGCAGTGCAGTGATCTGTTTATTTATCCCATAATGAAGCGCCATACATCTCCTGCACCCTGGAGTTCCCCATACAGACAAATCCTAAATACAAACTGTTATTCACACATGCGAGTCCCCGGCTGCACAGCTCAATGATCTGTGCTTTTGCAGTAACAGTACTGCTATTGAAGCTCCCTTCCCATACACCCCGGGCCTCTTTGGATGCGACGGAGATAAATGAGATCAGTCATGCTGATGGAGCCCGAGCCGCAGTACAGGAGAGATTCAGAAAGCTGTGTCACGGCACAGGAATCCACATGGGAAGCATGTTCAGAAACAGGAGAATGGGACAAAACTCTGTAACAAATATCTCCGAAATCCAAGACGTGAAAATATCTGTTGCCTCAATTATGTCTTAGAGCCTTGTGGAAATCACTGGAATAAATCTAGTATCATTTCAGTGTGGTACAGTAATGTGTCCTTATGTGTGCCTTGGGATTTCTTTAACAAACTGCTGCATGTGTTGCATTTGAATATTAATAGTTCAAGGCTGATATCACTTTGAATTTGTTCATATAAAGAAAACATCTCCAGGACTTCTCCTGTGATGGAAATGATGGCATTTCATTCTGAGTCTCGCTTTGTGGAAAGGATGTTGAATAGTTTCATTTATTGTACGCCTGAGAAATTGTACATGTCATAATGTTCACACAGCGCTGTGAATATCTTTCATGCCCTGTCTGCCCTTTAGTAGTAGCAGAGCGAGTGAAGTGGTAACCTCCTCAGGAAAGGGAATAAACAATTCCATTACTTTAAGAGAATTGATCCGTGGGATGGAGAGGACTCGTGAGGATGGAAGAGCTTCCTGCATCTCGTTCCCCTACCCCACTTTGTACCTTGATACTTCCTCATCCCTCATTTATTATAGCCCACCAAATGAAACTCAAAGCCATTTGTCTTTTTAGTGCCTTGTCAAAAAGGCCTATAACACAATTGAAGTTGCAGCAGACGACTCAACTTCTCAACTACATGTTGACCCTTTCACCTTGATCAATGTTGTTAAATGATCATGTCTGACACAGGTCATAACAGACAAACAGCCATGTCACTTTTTACCTATCTGTAAAACATTGTAAGCGTTTGACAAATCTAAGAAAGAGTTGCCAAAAATGGAAGAGCAGTGGCAGAGATATCCCAGCTTTTAGTCCCTAAGGTTTCAAACACCTAGAGTCTTTTCGTCTGACTTTCCCAGCTTGAAAAAAGTCCATATCGCTAAACTCTATTTCCCCATTTTTGAACAGAGGCTTATGAAGATATAAAATCTAAATGTTACCCCTATCATTTCCCAAATTGGGATCAATAAAGTATATATCTATAACACAAACCCAATGATATACTGTATATTATTTACATTCCTTGGCAAGCAAAACATTAACGTATGCACAATACAGTATTAAAAGATGATCTATAACCAATAAAACTTCTAATGGAACCCTTCCAAGTAATTACATATTCATATATAATAAGACATATAAAGATCACTCAAACTACTCTGCAGTTTTGACAGGCCATTAAATAGCATCTGTACTTTCTGCTGTAACTGTGAATTCAAATCGTGTGCCTTCAAGCAGGTAAACTCATTTTTCATGCTACAGAAAAAGGGGCCAGTAGAGGGCAACCTGAGCACATAGAAGTAATTCTACTGGTCCGCAAGACTTCTGAATTAACCCTGTCTGTTTTATATGGCAGGTTCAAATTCATTTCTCTGTGTTAGTATGTATAGGCATGTTTCGCATTAAATGTATTTGATGTTTTGAATAAGCTTTTGATCTGAAAAGCGAAAGGGAAGAAATCTTCGAGTTGTTGTGTTGCATGTTGACATTATCCAATGTCAAAAAGTGATTTTGGAATAATGATTATGAATCCAATTGAAGTGTATTGGATAGTTGATGTATACATTGATGTCCGGCAGTGGCTCAGTCAGTAGGGGCTTGGACTGTGAGCCATAGTGCCGCCGGTTCAAGTCTCCGACCAGACCTATTTGGAGTGTGGACTTCTACTTGGAGAGGTCCCAGTTCACCTCCTGCCCTGCCGTGGTGCCCTTGAGCAAGGCACCGGACATCCCCCTTCCCCCCTCACTCTCATTGCTCCCCGGGCGCTGTACAATAGCTGCCCACTGCTCCTAGTACTAGACTCCTGGTACTAGGATGGGTTAAATGCAGAGAACAAATGTCACTGTGTGTGCTGTGTGCTCTGCATGTGTGACCATTAAAGAGGGTTTCATCCCTCCCAACTCTATTCTATACTGTTTTTTGTGATTTAACTCTTGTGTTGCATTTTTGCAATTGTGTGTGTTCAGGTTTTTTTTTAGAGAAACCAAGAAAGGTGAGGATTCTTTATGTATTCTGTGTGTGTCCCCTGTTGTCATAGGCCTCTGTGGAGATGTTGACGTGTGTGTGTGTGTGTGTGTTTTTATCCTGAAATGACAGGTTATGGAAATACATTTACCTGGGTATACACAAGCTCCATGCTGTATGGTTCACTATGTCTGAACGGGAATTTGTAGCTACTTCCAAAGATTCCTCTGCCATACTGAGGTAGAGTGCGGTTCAGCATTTCTTCTGGGCTAATAAGCGAGGAATTCAGACTTTCCTGAAAAGCGGATTTTGAGTTGAAAGTTGTTTTGCGCATTAACTCTGAGTGGCATCGTTAACAAGGCTCTGGCTTGTTTACAGTGGTTCAAAAATCAGGCAGTCTCTCACCTCACTCAGCAAGAGACACACATGATACACACTCTGTAATACACACAGGTGCACATACATAAGCCCACATAAGTACACACTTTTGTGCTATCACAATAATTACATACACACATAGATGTTCCCCCACATTTGTCTTCCTTCCTCCCTCCTTTACTTTCTGCTTTTCTTCTTGCCCTCAGATATAGAAGTTCGGATTAAAAGAGAAAAACACTGGCTGATGCCTTCACGACTGCCTCTCAATTTCAAATTCAAATAAATATTTCAAAAGCTTTTTATCATCAAATAGTTTCGAGCAAAGTGTTGCTCACTCTAATGTTGAGGAGAGGTAAATAGGATTTGGAATTCACAAACCTAAGCTCTCCTGCCGTCATTATACCGCGAAGAAGCAGTTTCTTGAGAAGACAAGTATCTCTGACTTTATACAGTATATCCCTCCTTGGTTACAAATGCAAGCAGCAGTCATATGCTAAAGGAAATAGTACAGTAATTACATGCCTTCTCTTGAGAATAGTCCATGTATCAAACAGACTCATTTGAATGAGGAATCAACATAAATTCAAGTGTAATTAAGCATTGTGTAGCCTCATGCATAATGCAGCATTTAAGTAAATACCTGATAAACCAATACTGTGGGTGTGATATGTTTGTCACATCTGCAAAGCGCCCAATACATTTAGGCGGCCCACTAATTTGTCTGGGTATGTGTTGGAGAACTCTCTCCCACCCACCGCAAACTGAACCTTGACCTTTGGCTGAGGAGGAGTTTTAGAGACAAAACAAGGGGCTTTTTGGTGATGTCAGTGTGAGTGGCAGCTGCAGGTCAAGGAGGGGAAGGGGGGGCGAGGCTGTCCCACGCATGGCCACAAAGAAGTGACTGGCCGGCCGCCGCCGCCTCCGATTCCAAGCCTGGGAAAGTGACAGGAAACGTACGTGCCGTGGCGGGCTTTGTCAAAGTGGAGGGAGATTGAAAAGTTTACTTGACGATACGATAATACTTTAATGGTCAGATCAAGTCGGACATTTGACTTGCATCAGCAGCTCCATTTGTAAAATCAACATGGACAAATATCACAATACGTGAAAAAAAAACACAAAAAAACATTTAACATAACATCATTATCACTGAAATACTACATGCTCAAAGACCCTTTAGCTTGCATTTGGATTTAGCTCTGTATTTACTGTTAGGATTGACTGGTGCACAAAGCATGCTTCAGTCTGACTTTATTGAACCGTGGGACCCTGTATCTCCGACCTGATTTTGAAATCCAGACTTGCACCAATGTTGTCACCACCTGTCAACAAAACTGCCTTTATCTGATGAGCCCTTTTATTCTCTTCTGAGGGACAGAAGCCCACCTGCTTTTAAGACCACTTGTACTTCCAGGAGCACCAAACAAGGAATGTTTCAAGTGGCCGAGCATTGGGGTTCCTCCTCCTCTCTCTTTGCCTCTGTTTCTCCTCTCACCCACCACCACTACCACCTCCATCTTGGCCACCTCCTCTCCTTATCTCCTCTCTCCTTCTCCATCTCTCTCCAGATCCCACACTGATTTCCTACTCACCTCAGCACCCCCACACTTATTTCTCCTCCAACCTCCCTCTCTTTTCCTGTTTCTACCAGAGGAACAGATGGGGTTTAACTCGGGGGGAATGATGGTTGGGTATGAACAGTCCCTTACTCAACTGAGGGGGAAGGGTGTCACACTTTGTGGTACATGCCAGTCTGTCGGTGTGCAGGTTTCATTTTCAGCCTTCATTTGTGCTAGAGGACATATTTTATATGTTGTAGGTCTTTTGGAATGTTTTTTTTTTGTATTACAATCCAAGAATGTAGATACTTTGGCAAACACTGAAATACTAAAATTAATTAAATGTATTATGTCAACAGATTTCACATAACTGTATTAGGTTAGTTGAAAGCAATACTATAACGTTTAAATACAAATAGGTTCAACTTAATATTATTGCTTTCAACTAACCTAATACAGTTATGTGAAATCTGTTTGACATAATATATTTAATTAAAGTCAACATTTCATTTTTTTCAGTGCATGAACAAAAAAAGAACATAGTCCTACTTGTTTTATTTTTCATAATCAACTAAGTCTTTTTAATTTAAAGCAACTCTCGCTCCAGCATGCAATTTTGATATCTGGATACATGTCAAAATTGCTTAAAGAATTCAAAAAAGAGGAGCCTTTTTATGATTTTTAAAAGTTTTAAAGAAACCCTCAGGCAAAACCTATTTGAAAAGAAAATGAAGTCAAACAACAAATATTACCCTCACTGTCAGGTGTGAGTATCCCAAACAGTTTGAAGTCTCTCTGCATTAATGTCAAAGTACCGCACATAGCCTACTGTATGCTGCATGTACTCGCCTCCACTCAGCACACGCTTTTTTTAAAAACTCTTTTTAGTACCACCTTGGTTGAGGTTCAAAGCAAGATTACCTGATACTACTAAAACGTTGCAGGACATCTTACACACGAGTTGTTTAAAATTGCAGCTACTGTCAATAGCCATTATGTTCTTTTGACAAACAAATCTACCTTATTTTTACCCATATTCAAAACAAATGGCAACCGGCAAAACTATGCTGTAGACCAGTGGTTCTCAACTGGTGGGTCGCGGACCCGTTTGGAGTGGGTCGCGCCGTCGCGGATGTGTGAGTGAAAAAAAAAAAATGTAATTAGAAAAAAATTTTGGGGGGAAAAAGTCAAACTTTTATTTTGAAGGCCCGATTTTCTTACTCTGTGCATGCAGTCGGCGTTGGACTGGAAGCACCGGAGACCATAAATGGTTTTGAAAACTTCTGTCACGTAGTGATCATCTTCACAATAAAATATCTTTGCTGATGTTTTTTCGAGTCTTCTGGCCAATCAGAATCAAGATTGTTGCCAGAAGTCCCCACGGAGAATAACTTTGCGGTAGAACTCTTCTTTACATCCATGGGTACAACTTCAGATAAAAATGAACACATAATGAAATATGACCCACGGTTTGATGATTTCTGGATCTGGATCTGGATTAATACTGAGCAGAACCCAGAGGTATCACGCTCAGTGGGGGATGGATGATCCCCGCTAAATGTCTCTTAAAATTCACAGGTCACAGAACAATGGGAGCTATCTACCCTTACCCACAATTTAAAGTAAGTCACACAGACTATCTGCTCTTTACTCTTCTCGCAGCAAGATGTCAGAACAAAGTGAAAAACAAACAATGGCATAAAATATTATTAACATGTCGAGTAGTAATACATCTATTTATTTTCTTCTCAGAGTGTACCAGAATGCATAGTTTATGTTAGTATTTCTAAAAATCTCCTGGGGGAGAATTCCCCCAGACCCCCTGCTGGGGTTGGGTTTTCAGCATGTGTGCCTTTTTATATAGTTCAGCTTTGATTCTATCATCTCATTAAACCTTTTTTAAAAGCATACTTTAGTTCTGTGAAGGGATATATGCACTGTACTTCACTTGTATTAATATTGTATGCTGAAAAGCGTATATATTACAGCACGTTTTTTTGTTGAATAGATTTGAGTGCTTCAAAATGTTGGGTCACGATTTATTGACCAAGTAAAAAGTGGGTCCCGAGGCCTGACCAGTTGAGAACCACTGCTGTAGACTACGTCTTAAATCTTATTGACAGATTCCTCTATCTGGTTGCTGATGAAGAATTAAGCAAGTCCTCCCTTACCATGACCCAATTGTTTAATTGTATTACCATGACAAAAAAGGGCCACCATCCTTAATGAAGTATAAACCTTAACCTAAACAAGATTAACCTATTTGAACTCAAACCATGATCTTTTGTTAATCATAACCCAGTCTTTTTGTGTCTAAACCAAACCAAACCTTAACAATAGGAGTGCCATTCTGATCACGTTACTGCTTGCAATTTTGAACTTGTTAACACCATGTCGTAACAACGAGGCCTTTTTCTTGGATCTCAGCTTGTTGGAAAATCCTAACTTTTAAAACCACAAAAACAACTTAACGCCTTAGAATCATGTGGAAAGTGCTGGTATGTTGTCCACACTTAATCTTGTGAGGGCCTCAGCTCACACTGACACTGACACTGAACACAGTCAATGACCCCGAGTTTCTATTCTGGGGTGGAATGTTGACACATTTGCTCTGCAATAAACATACCATGTCACATCCATCCTGAGATGCATGACGAAACATGTTGCAATGTGAGGTATCCGTTTCTTTATGTGTCAGTAAGTGTGCTGTCAACTCATAATCTAAAAGTCTTCCTGCGGTGTATGTGTTTTCCTTAAATATACATGTTGCACTATCCTGCGTTCATGAAAGATGCATTTCCAGACATCTCTCCACTCAACACAAACAGCGGGATACTTGTTTTGCAGTGCCTCAGCTGAAGCCTATTTGAAAATAGACCTCAGAGTTGTTCTTCTCCAAACAGCTGCCATTATTCATGAGTGTCAGCTACGGGATGTATTTCATATGTCAGTGTCAGAGAGATTATATTATGTTACAACCTCTGGCTGGTGTTGGTAACGGCTTTTTTTGATGTGCCAAACAGTGCATCAGTAAAATAAATATTGCATGCTTTTCACCTTGAGGGATACGGTCTGTATTCTAACCTATGCTCCAGGAAGTGAGAGCATTATGTCTTTAGAGGGGAAGCTCTCTCCTCCTTAATGTTCATGCATTACGTTTTAGAAACGGCAGGAATCTAGCTGGGAGCTGGAGTTTGAGCTTTGGCTCTCTCCCATGTAGGTCATACCTTATTATGGCAAATTAAAAAAGTTCTTGCCATGACTCTCTGTTTAGAAAATGAGAAGGAGGTCCCTTGTGTGGTTTGTGTGTCACGGATTTAAACGGTACCGTTTCACCTCCTTTCTGGGGTGTTTTGTTTGATCTAAATGAGAATCGGAGGAAGTGGAACAGCTCGTGAAGGAGCAGTGAGAAATCGAGAGTGACGTTGCCACCTCATAGCCCTGAAATTGTGCGGAGTAGTTGTGCCAGTCTCTTTGTTTGGAGATTAATGTTGCGTCAGTCACATTCTTTGTACCAGGGAGACTAGCCAACTGCATGGTGAAATCTAGCTACTCCAAAAACACCCATTCTGATGCAGGGGAGAAGAGGAGGGGAACATTTGGAGAAAATCATAAATGTATCTGACATGCATGGGTTCCCGCTGTTATGCTCTATTGATATTCTGCCAGTCAAAGCTTGCCGTGTGTGGCATCATCAACCTCTCTGTTTTAACTTTCTATGTCTGGTTTGGTACGTAGGTGGATCATTACTGGGTTGTGTTGTGCGGCCGTAGCTCTGAATAAGGAGGTCTCTCTTTCCCTTTTTTTCCTCCTCTTTTCTGCAGGCTTTGCTCAGGGGCATGACACATTTCTGAGGGGCTTTGGATCCTGTAGCCTGATAATTCCTTCAATTATTCAATGGTTGGCTGGCAGATGAAGTGAGGCCATGAATAAAGCAAATCTTTGGGCATATGAGCTCTGACAATACAAACACACTATTAGCACTCATTTCCTTGGCTCGTCCTTGAAGATACATCTTGAAAATGGGCCGCTACAAGCAGAGGTTGGTGATTATACGCAGCCTCACTACCTGCAAATTCAAGCTCAAACAACAAAGTTAGGAGGGGGTCAGACTGCGCTGAATCCCAGCCAAGCTCTTGTAGGAGTGAGCTGCTTTTCAGGTCAGCTGTGGAGGTCTTTCTTCCTCTTTCTGCAGAGGTCTTTTGTAAAATCAGGCCAGTTCGTTTTCCTAGTTGCACATCACTAGGGCTAAAATACATCAGATTATAGCTATTTTCTCACGGTAAGGCGCCACTCCAGTGACAGATCCACAGCTCTTAATAAAAGCCTGATCGCGGCAGACACCCTGTCCTTCCTCTAACTTAGTGCAGTCAAGTGTAGGACAAAGCAAAAGAAGGGGTGCTGTGCTCCACCCTAATGAAGTTGTAGGTCTTGTTCCTCGCCGCGCTCCGTTGGAGAAACAAAGCTAATCATAGTGAGAGCAGCCCCACACTGCTACAACAGAGGGACCAGGTGCTTGTTCTTTTTTTTGTACTCCTTTTTTTTCTTTTCTGCTGAGCACCTGCCTTTAACCATCTGCACCTGCTGTCTGTAATAAGACAAGGGTGCAGCACTCACAGCACTCCATGTATGTATTTGATTGTGATGATGCCTCAAAGACATACAGTACACACACACACACACACACACACACACACACACACACACACACACACACACACACACACACACACACACACACACACACACACACACACACACACACACACATACATCTCTGATCTCCTCCATACATCCTCCAAGACAGAATTTTAAAAGGTCTACAATAATAATAATAATAATCCTTATATTTATTATAGCGCTTTATCAAAGACTCTCAAAGCGCTTTACAAATACACATTACACATACAGATCATACATGTAATGGTCATCTACTGTGGACAATACCCACAGGAGCTGACTCAACACTGACCCTCTTGTTGCCCTGACAGGAAGCTGAGCACCGGAATATTCAGCATCTTACATAAGATTAAACCGACCAAACTGCCAGACAGCTTTAGATTGGTGTTGGGTGTATTTAGGAACCTTTCCTTTTTTTTTTGGTTCCTCCTGCAACGTCCCATTGTTGCATGATTTTAATCTCCTCAGCAACAGACTCCTGATGTATTTGGTTCACAGGAAGGTCAAGGACAAGCCAAACGCCCCGCCCTCTTCCTGCAACAAAGCTTCTCAATAACTCAGAGCTGCCACTCCCACTCCTTAGAGGAGGACTCTCCGTTTTTTACTTTACCTTGAAGATTTTGTGGATCAACTTGCATTTCTTTAAATAAAAAGATCAAAGCATTTCTTGAATCTTGAATGATAAATCTTTTTCTTTGGGAATGCAATCAAACTTCTCTTGGCTGAATTTCATTCGGGCCTTCAAAATCCAAATGCTTGAGCCATGAATAAAAAAAATCAGATATACTAGATTTGAATAATACGCCGTCTTCTTTTGAATACGGGATACAATTGGAGATGAAACTATGCGACACCCTGCACTTCAGTCTCTCACTCTGCCGTTGTGTCTTTGATGTGCGAGGTAGAGAAAGCTGTGCACCTGTGGGGGGCATGAGAGGGTGATGGTGGTAGAGCGGGGGGACGAGCGGGTGGTGGGGGGGGATGGAGGTTTGTGAGCCACCGCCAACTTACTTGAGTGTCTTTCCACCTTGCCCTGCTGCTGTTGCTGCCAGCATTATTGTGCCAGACTCTGCTCTTCCAGATAAACAAATGCAAGACACATTTCTCTTTGTTAAACCTGTGTCGACTGCTGCATAATAATGAAGGCTGGTGCTGCCAGAGCATGTGTCCAGCCAGTAATGATCCTCCTGTCTGAGAGGACAATGAGGGAAGAATGTATTCATACGGACGGACCCCTCTGCGGCTCTGTACATTCTTTCCTTCCTGGACAGTCTTGGCTTTGGCGTTAATGCGCTTTTGTTAACACAGTAGTCCAGTCACTCCGCACAATTATCTTAAATGTATTCATAGCAGATCTGGGAACGAGCCCAGGGCGTCATTCATTCGACCCATTCTTTTTATTTTGGCCATGACTTACCATTTAACTGACTCTGATACCACAACGTTGAGCCTTTCAGCCAGTTTGCTATGTACTAAAAGAGATTGTAAAGATCAAATTGCAGCAAAGCAAGAATACATCTCCAAGAGAAAATGGCATAGATCAGTCGGGGCTCTCTCGGCTCCAACAGGGCCCACTAGTCATAAAAACAATAATACAACATTAAGCTATGCTCCTTTAAAAATCCTCATCTTAAAAACATCTCAGCTATTCTCGGTGGACTCCTACCTAATTATGCATGGTAAATGTCTTAGGGCTGTGGGGTGGGGGGGGAGGTGAAAGAGGCTGGCGAGTGGAGGACTTTGTGTGGCTTGAGTGCACCGCTGAAGGCAGCCAAAGTCTACTTTGATACCTGGCAGCTGGATCTCCCCGCTCCAGATTAAAATGACTCTTGGAATATCATGCATCATTACAAGAGGCAAATTGGCCAGATCACAAGGTTACTGTGATAATGAGGAGAGGACGACAAGGTAAACTGCTGCAGTGAGACGTGGATTCTCATGTGTGACGCATATTTAACTTACAGGGCTAAAAGAAGGTGCCAAATCTCATTTTGTGGAGTGCGACCCCCTTCCAGAGGTCCAATTAAACAAACAAGAGGAATGTAGGATTTTCTTCCGTGTTTAAAATGCAGCAAGGCAATCGTGAGCCCCGGTGTAAAAATGCAAAGACTGTCCGAGAGGATCATTTGAAATTCTTGTTACACCCCTCCTCCACGCACATGTGTGATATTGTCAAATATGTATGTGAGGGGACAGGGAAGAGAGCTAACATAGTCGGTGCAATGAGAAATGGTTTTTAGCTGTTGCATGGCAGCTATATGTAAAATGAACGCTGTAATCTGAGAAAGAAAGGTGAACTATTAGACTTAAAGTGTGTTTGTTCACTGACCATGTACTGTATATTGTTTCTGTTATTAATTGTATTCTAACTTTGGGATTAACACTAAATATATATTTCACAGTGGTGGCAGAAGTACTCAGATCATTCAGATTTATTCAAGCTCATGGAAAAGAAGTCACAGACAGTCATAATCAATTATACTGAATGTTCTAGCCTCTTGTGGCTCATTGTTTTTGATTCACAACAGCAACTCTACTGTTTCGTTCGGATAATTTTAGAGCAGAAGCAGTCTCCCCATTGTCAGCAAAACAGTTTTAACGACTAGCTCATGCAAATAGTGAAACATCCAGCAGCTAATGAGCCAAATATTGCCTTTAGCCATTGGTGGAGACCAAAACAGAACAAAAAAATAAGAGTAACTTGACTAATATTCATCACCAGGATAGCTATATAGGCTATGGTTTATGAAATGGTAGTTTCCACTGCCCCCTAAATGCCCAAAAATATAATCAATAGGTCTTAACATTACAAATAAAAGTGTTCATTATGCAGAATAAATGTCAAGTCGTTGTGTTTGTATTCCATTGACTTATTAATACTGATACATTAACATATTTTCTGCATTTTAATGTGGTAGTAGTCAGGGTTAGGGCTGATGTGTAACTACTAAATACAAAATAATGTCAAATATACAATATATTCATAGTTGCAAAGTAACAAGTAACTATGATAAATAGTTATTTAAAAAGGACAATATTTCCACCTGAAACATTATGGATTAGTATACATAATTGGTTCTCAAAGTGGGGGGCGCGCCCCCCTTGGGGGGCGCAGAGGCACGCCAGGGGGGCGCGAGAGACCAGAAGAAAAAATGGTTATTAAAAAAAAAACAATTATTGATTAGAAAATAATATGATGCAGTACTATTACGTCTGGGTCTCTGTGTTTCATTAAAGCGTAAACAATTATTTCCGAGGCACACGTTTATATGATCATTATAGTTATAAAAAAAATAAGAGAATAAATGAAAAACAGCTATGAAATACTATATGACAGTAAAACAAGAATAACGTTTAAAAGGGTGATTTGTAAAATATCCATAAAGAAAAAGTCAATCTGTTTACAGTTCTGTTTCATATGAGTGTTGAGAGATGTATCCATAGATCTCTTCATGTTGCTCTCAAAGTGCACCAGATTGATGCATTTAACTTCAATATTTAAAAATAAATCTATGTGAGGTCCACACACCACTATAAAAATAGCACTTTACCCCTGCTTACACCTATATGCCGTGAGCTGATTATCGAGCCTTCATTGTAACAGTCACGGGTACGTTGTGTATTTGCATGGGGAATGTTGCTGTAGAAAATTCCACTGTAGCGACCGGTACATTAAAGGGAAACCCTAAATGTTTGAGCACCCTCTATGAAACGTCAAGCTACCCCACAGCAGCCCCAAAAGAACTCTGGCGCCGCCACTGAGCCTGACTATTTGTGTTGGGGGGGCCCGACTTTTTTTTTTCTTAAATGGGGGGGCCTGACAGAAGAAGTTTGAGAACCACTGGTATACATCAACATACATTTAAAAACTCCTCTGTTATTTTCTTTAACCCTCCTGTTGTCTTCGGGTCAAATCCGACCGATTTACTACTTTCATCAATCATAACTTTTTTGTTTTACATTCGATTGCATTAAGGCTTTATGATATCCTTCACAGTAGACATTTGAACATATAAAATTGCTGATCACCACTTTCATTGCATTTTGGATGATTTAGTCAAATTTGTAACACCCATGGTGTTCCCGGAATTAGTAACCATCCGGATCAGATAACACACACACACACATATACACATACACATACACATACACATACACATACACACACACACACACACACATAACCTAGATGTGTCCCCCCCCCTTATGTGCCCAATCCCCCCATGTGAATCACACCTGGCACTCACAAACACACACACACAGAACAATTTGAAACATTTCCTGCTCTTATGTGCCCATCCCCCCACATGGATCACACCTGGCACAAGCAATACATGTTCAGTGTCTATTCTTTTGTATATTTACTGCAGTTGTTCATGTATACCAGTAGTCTGATACAATATTTACAGTTTGAAAGGGTGTTAAATGAAAATTGATTAATGGTTTTTGTGTTAATGTAATAGCAGTTAAAACAGGACCGGTCAAATTTTACCGCGAACACCAAAGTAAGGGGGGGAACTAAGACAATAGGAGGGTTAAGAATTATTTTAGAAGTACAGATGACAGTAAATGCAGAATGATACATTGTGGAAAATGTGGGAACATAATGTGGGTAAATTAGACATTTATCATGTGTGCTTGATGACCGTTATGCCTCTTATAACGTCCGCATGCAGCAGCCCTGCTGATGCTGCTGCCGCTCCCTCAAATGACAGACGCTCTGATTTAGTTTTTATTGCTGAATCTCACTCCAGTAATGAAGTTGGGACTGTTATGTTTTTCTCATTACCTTTTCATTAAAGATATGACTAGGAAATGGGGTTGCCATGGCAATGGCTCCATGAGGTCTGAAAGCTGTATGCGGAACTGCATTGTTTACTCTTTTGCCAAGAGTGCTGTCTTCAATAGGAAACAGGGACCTTTTTTTCTTTCCTGCGCCTTCTTTATCTTTTTTTCCCCCTTTCCCTTTTATGGATCAAACAATGACCTGATGCAAATAGAACATTCTATAGTGCTCCTATTTGTTAATGCTGAGAGGTTTGATTAGCTTGCCCATTGTTCCCAAAAATAATGGCTGATGCTACTCTGTGGGAAAAGTAATTCACAAGTGGTAATTTACAGAGAAGGGAGATTAAAGAAAATGGTATGGAGCCATTTTGTCTCTAGATGACAGTCGGGCTTAATGTCTGCAAAAGCAACTGGCAGTTTGTTTATCTTCTGCAGGCAAGGAAGTATTTTATTGGTAGTGATGACTGAGTGTGAAGTGAAAGTATCTCACGTTCAGAAGGGAATTTAAACCCATCTATCCAGCCAACCATCCTTCAAGCCAAACAAAAAAGCTTTAGTATCAGTGTACTGGAGTTATGATGGTGCCCAGAAGCATGGTAAATAAAAGAGGGTAAAGACAGAGTCACAACCTTCCCTCCTCATTCATCAGCAGCATTTTCCAAACCATTAGCCCTGTCATTGCTTCCTGTACTTTTCATGTCTGCTGGCTGGCTTCACCCTCAGTACTGTGATTAGTTCAAGCAGGATGCCGCTCATCGATTTTGCTCCACTGGGTGTAAGTTAACCCTCTGCCAGCTTTTAATTGCTTCTCTTGACTGTTAAAGCAGTACACGACTGCTGCAGGGGGGAAGAAATAAATAAAAGGGTAAGGATTGAATTTAGTTTGAATGCTCTTAAGCCGGTTCCAAACATGTAGGATGGTGCCTTTCAGAATATTGGAAAGCATCAAATTCCATCTGTACTATCAAAGAATAAATGTGTTTTGCTTGTATCCAAGAATAAGGTGTTTAATTGAAACCTGCTGGCAGCAATTACCGTCAGGCAGAGAGAAGTATGGATGGAGACAGAAAACAGATGAAAGAAGAAAAATATGATGTCTCCCTCTCGCTGGCTCTCTCTCTTTGTCTTATTGCGTTTTTCTGAAAGTAACATGGCTATGGCGTGATTGACATAGACATGATAGCTGCGGTAAACAAAAGCAGCTGCATGTACACAGAGAGATGAGCATGGAATGGGTTTTTGAAAACAATAAATCACAACTCGCTGAAAAAGCATATGCCCTGTGCCTCATTTGAATTGGATTACCATTGGATCCCTCATGACGCGACGTGTCATAACAAGCGATTAAAATATAAATAATAATGTTAGTAAAGGAGCCTGTTCCACCAGTAACTGCTCATCAACAATGATTAATTGCTTGTAAAAGCTCTTGTATCATATTTATTCAGAGGTTTTTCATTTCACATTACATCATCAAATATAGTAACTCAGCTGTGCAAAGCTAATACTTAAAGTTGTAGAATCTTAGTATTAGTGCGAAGCTTAAAGTGATATGTGATAGCTTTCAGAGTGCAAACACAATAAAAAAAAGATGCCAAGATTATGTCTACAAAGCACACTTTCATGTAGATATCCATCTGCACGTCTACACATAAGAAACACTTTGCCAGAAAGGAAATCAAATCGAGACGCAAGCAGATGTACTGTCATTTAGAGAAATGAGAAACATCAGCCATAATGAAAGATGATTTATATGTTTCTCTGAAAACGAACAGTATAAGAAAATTCCACCATCAAAATGTTCATCTTGTGAGAAAAAAGTCTGCAAATCATCCACTGCTGGAGGAGCTGATGTGTGCTGGTGGATAACATTTAGCAATTCCTCGCACAAACAATTATTTCAAATGAGTAAAAATTTGCTTGGAAACAGCACTTTTCTCTCAGAGGACAACATTTGTAAATGAGTCTAATGCATTTCCTCAACATGTTGACAACAATCCTCCAATATGGTTACTAGGGCCTCATAAAGGCAGCCAAGCAAAACTTCAATACTTTTCTAAACGCCGCCTTGGTTTTCTACTCTCATCATTATTTGAATGCTTTTTGAAGGTCTTCAATTTGCATTCTAATGCTGTGCCCTTGTTCAATTTCATTTACAATGCAGATACAAAAGCGATAAGTGTGACGGAGGTTAATCCCCAAGAAAGGAATGGAAGAAAGAAGAAAATACTAGCAACAGAATTGAACTTGTATCTGTTGCTCTCTTGAATTGTACTGATTAACCATTGATATTAAGCAAAAAGCCACTCAGCATCAGCAAGTGTATTAGTAAAGAATGCATGTGGAGGCATACAATAATCATTTGTACCGCTGCTTGAAGATATTTCTAATGCATCTACCGTATGACTAAGCTCTCCCTTGTTTCATGATTTGTTTATCTGCTTTTCACTTCATGTCTACATGTTTACTTAGCAGTAATTTATGTACTCGCAGTCAATATTAGTACATGTAGACAAACACCGCAGCACATTTAGGGAAGTGGCAGGGCTGTTCTCAGGGCTCGCACAGAGTGGAAATAACAATGGTGTCACAAGAAACAGATTGGATTTGGGCTCTGGACACTTTTTTTATTTCTAGGGAGGGGTGTTAAAAGTAGGTTGCAATGCTGGGGGTGTATGTACCCACCCCCAGGGCTATGACAAAAAATATGGGGCAGTCTCTCTCTCACACACACATTTGCTTTCTCTCTCTTCATCCGTCTTTTTCTCTCTCCCTCATTATATCTTCAATTATCAAGTCAGGAGAGAAACTCATTATTTTTGGAAGTCAATGCCCATGCTGCTGTTCTTTTTGACATAACACAAGAAGGGAACCGACAAAATCCATTTGTAGAGATTTGAATCTCTTAATACCATTAGCTAATTGTGAGAATAATCATGTTAAAATTACACTGAGGAAAATACGATTTATATATTTTCACTTTTCAGCTCCAGGAATGAATTACACAAAATGATCCCGTGCACTGTGTGTCATTAAAGAGCAGGAATTAATTACCGGGTGGCTTATTTTACTATTTGATGCAGAGTTTTAATTGACAGCAGGGCATTTCATGCAAGCCATGACCAGGCTGAGCGGCACGTGACCCACCACAGGGACTGTATCTGATTTCATTATTAGCCCCAGTATGACTGGCTTAGCCCTTATATGTACCATGAACACCTTTACCCTTGGGTTGCTCGAGTTAATTACTTCAGCTCATAATGCCTGCGATACCACCTAATAAGCATGAGTGTTACAAATGATGATGCTAGGATTAGCTGCCGCAGAATGAAAGCCAGATTGCTTCAGTGTTGTGAAATGAATGGCCTTTATTAAAAAGAAAAAACATAGGTTACTCACATTGGTCAAGGTAGGCTACTCTTTGCATTTGTCCGCCATGTGGTGTTGACTAAAGCTGTGTCAACTTGGCAACTTTGTTCATCGGTTAATATTGTTATACAGTTACAATATTTTCTTAAACAAGTGTTGAATATCAGTCAAAGAAGCAACAGTAATGCTACGTTCTTTGTCGGAACGAAGCAAATACAACAACAGCTATCATAAAATAGTACGTAACCTATTTAGATTACGCACAGACACACTGCTGCCTCAAATGTGATTTTACTGTAGCAGCACAAATTCACCTCTCACTGGGTTATTTGTAAAGGCGGATGTAAAAAAAACATAAAACCAAAACATTTAGCAAAGCCATATACTAATAATGTTAAGTCATTAAAATTGTTTCACAATTTGAAATCGGACCTGTTGAAAGAGCTCTTCTTTTGCACTTTTTAAAAACAATGTTTAGCACTATTGCAGCAGAGGCCAAAAACTGGCATTATACTTCTTCTGTAATGCAACCCTGCCTGAAAAAATTCTATGTCTTTGAAATGATGTGTTTTTTTACAAAGACTTTCTACAGCATTTTATCCCTGAGCTGATGACAAGATAACCCTAAAATAACCCTTGGTTTTTTTCCGATTTAACAAAGCTCCTGTCGAGCCACAGAAGACATTACACAACTGGTTCTGTAGAACTCCCCATGACCTGATTTAATGGTTTTGATGGGTAGAAAATGCAGTTGCCATTCAAACATCAGCCAATAATCATAGAGACACTTCCAAGATCTGGATCTACAATTTCCCCCATCATGTAGACCGCTCTCATACAAGGCACTGCAGGGTAATTTAGAATATATTAATCCTTTGTGCTTTCAAAGTGTGTTTCTAAGTGCTTTAGTTCGAGCCCTCTTGCACTTAACGAGGTTAAGTTCACAATATCTTTCTGTCTGCATGTGCAAAATTACACAGTTTACCGATGTGCATGGGGGGGCAGGACATTTCATGGTTATTAGGTGTATCCAGGGTGGTAGGTTTGTGACTGACTACACGTGTGGGTTGGCAGTTGGGGGAAAACTTGAGACAATGCTCCACTTCACGAGCACACACTGTACAGAAGCCCTCCCACACAGTCTTTGTTAAGCCTCCTCTCTTGAGCTGGCACTTCAGCCTTCCTGAGCCCATTGACTCCCACTGGATCCTCACCACTGTGTTTCCTGGGTGAAATATATGGGGGCCTCTTTAACACTGTAACATCCGTATCCATTCCTTTCACACGTTCCCCCCCCCCCCCCTTCTCAGCAAACTGCAACCAATACAATTTAATCCCATTTGGTAGGCAACTTAAATTCATCCAATTTCACAGATTAGGAGTTGTGGTCTCTGCAAAAATGTAGCAATACTCCTTGTGTTTCTTTTTTTAATTTGTGATGCACACAAGGGAAGCATATAACCAGGTAATGTATTTAATATATAATCTGTATATATTATTTAGTTTTTATATTTAACCTTTCCTCTCTTATATCTGTGCCAGCTTTTTCTAAGCCACTTTCATATTGGTTATAATGTCTATGCTTATTTCATTCAGAAGACCTTGCTACAGCAAACGTAGTTTCTATAACAACCATACATCATAATGAAGCTGGAGACTCTCCATAATTAAACTGCACGTATGAACATACTGGGCTAATGTGATATAGGCTTTGTGTGGCATTTGCATTTAATTACAAAGTTGAAACTTTTGTAAAAGGTTCTTTGGTCAAGCCTAGAAACAGTAATTAATGAGTATGTGAAGATGGCTGGCTAAAAAAACAGTTTTGAGGTTTCCGTTGTCATCTCATTGTAATTCCTGACGTAACAGGGTGGCATTATGTTCATTCATTTTCAAAAAGAAGCTTTTTATGTGTTGAAAACGTTTCTTTCCTGCTGTATAAGGTTAGCAAGTTAGAGGTGCAGCACTTTGATGTCTTAGTGCAGTTCTAAGAATTAATTTGCTCTGTGGACAAATGGAAATGCAGTAATTCTTTCAAAAGGTGCAACACAAATAGCATCTGGGTAATAGAATGAGAGAAAAATAAGTAGGAGAAGAAAAAAAGACCTCTGACAACAGGGATCGGTCTGTCTTATGAAAACGAACCCCGATGGTTTTAATATACTGACTGCATTAGTCGGCTCCTCTCCAACCAAGCTTGGTGTTGTCTCGTTGGCAGCCGCAAAAGTTATTAATGGTGCAATAACAGGAGGCAAGCCTGGGCACAGAATATTCTATTCTCTCTCAGATTGTGTAATGATTTTCCACGAAAGGGAGGGCTGTTTGCTATTTCTCATTGCAGGTTTTTCTTTTTAATGGAGTGACGAGGTGGCGGTAAGCGCTGGCCTTTGGGTTAATTGACTTATATCTTTCACAACAACTGAAATTCCATGTAAGTATGAGAATAAATGCTTTACTGTCATTGGAGATATATCTCAACGTAGGTGTATGTCTGTATCAATCTTACATGTAATGAAACATAACAAATGTGGGACCAAAAAACTAAAATGACTGTGAAAACTAAAAAGAGCTTTCCCATAATGCATGTGAGATGTTAGAAGGCAACATATGGTAAGTGTGTAAATAATGTAAAGGCAAGATGCTCTATCTTCATTCCCTTATCTGGCAGCTTGTTTGTGATCCAACATCTAAGCAGATGGACGGAAGATGTCAATGGGTTGTTCGTAAATTCAAAGCGAAGCAGCAAAAGTGAGTTCAGACGGAGATATAGACGACGACTGCCTGTGAAACTTGTTTTTGGTGTTTTTTCAGCTTTTCATAAGGCCAGCTCTGCAGATTCTGCTTTTAATCACAATTACTAGCCAACCATCCGAGTCTGCTCTGTGATTTATGTGTTTTAAAAAGCACTGAGGCGCTTGTCTGAAAAGGTCAGACTGGAGGGCAAATGAGTGGATGGCAGATTTGTAACACTACGCTTACTGCCATTTCCTCTTTTTTGTTGTTGCAGTGAATACATTCTCCACTTCAGTGTGCAATAAAAGTTCAAGCTGATCTAGTATACAAACAAAGGTTACCTCTTCCAAATTCTCTACTTTTAATGCTTCTGAGTATGAATCAATACAAATGCAACCCCCTTCCCTGTTCTTTTTTTGGCCACAGGCCGTCATATTGATCGCATGCATGAGCCTGCAGAGTCTGAGTTACTACAAAACAAATTGCACAGACTTGAATTTGACAATCCCTTCACGAGGAGCGCTTCATTGATTTCTGGATGGTGGCTCCTTTACAGGGAAGAGGGGAGGTTACTCATTGACTCACAGCCGCAGCTTATTCTAATTGCTTTATTGCCTCATTGTACTCTGGCGGCAGTTTGTGCAGCGCAGCGTCAGAGAGGTAAAGTTAGCGACTGTTGCTCGAATGTACAATAGGCGGGTACCCTCCCTGATTCCCCGGCCATGACTGGGCCCTTTTGGGAATAGCACAGAGCTGTGACTTTTCCAGAGGATACGACATGTCAGCAAAATCTCTCCTGCAGTGTGAGGCTTGACACCGCAGTGACAGCGCAGCAATATTTCCCCTCTTGTTTCCGAACAAATTACCAGCAGCATGACATCAGAGGGCTCAATGTGCACAAAAAAACATCATTACACACACCACTAACAGTTCTCCAGGTGGTGGGTTAAAATATACTTCATGACTTTTATGGCCCCTCTGATACCCCTTTCACACCAACGTGGTTCCAGGGACAGGTTTGGAGCTGGAGCTTGAAAAGCCCCGGTTTTTCCTGTTCACACCGCAGCGGAGCCGCCTCTAAGCTCCGGAATCCGGTTGGTTTCAAGCACCAAAAAGTTGTCGGCCTAGAAAGCAAGCACCGCATACGTCACGCTCATGTCGGAGGCGGGGGCAGGGGCAGGGGCGAGATCAACCTCTAACAACAACAAAAAGCCTAACCCTGTGTAATGATGTTTTTACAGGCAATCATTTAAGCTTTGTTAGTTCCAGGTTTGATATGCAATAAGTTCATTTCAATACGTTTTGCAATAAACATTGAACCATTCCGGCCCTCGACTAGTACCAATTTTTTTATTTTGGCCCACTGTGTAACTGTGTAATAACTTTTTAATGTAGCATGTAACGACTGTAAAGTTGGTAGTAAAGTCGTCCCATTTTTTTCATTTCGTTTCGACAGAGCAAAACCAAACGAGTAGCGCTTCAATACAATCGGCCATTGTTGTTGTTGTCGATGTGGGGTGATTTCCGCGTGGTTTGGCTTTATGGAGCAGGCACGCAAACGGTTACGTCATGATGCAAACGATGACGCAATGACGCAGCACCAGTCGGGCTCTGAGCGGTGTGAACAGAGCGGGAGCTGAACCGAAGAACCGGTTCTGAACCAGAAAAGCTCTAGCACGGAGCTAGAACGGGAAAAGCCTTGGTGTGAAACGGGTATGAGAGATATTTGGTTAAAAATAACACAATTGTGCTCTAGGAGGAGATTCAGGTGATAAGGTGGGCGGGGGTTACCTTGGTTGGTGATTGACTAATGGTTACACAAGCCAAAAAATCGTTATGACATCATAAAGTGGCCAAAATCTGATCAGCTCATTTTCAGACAGGTTTTTATATTTAGGGCTGTCAAGTTAACGTGTTAATAACGCGTTAACGCAAAAAAATATTAACGCCACTAATTATTTTAACGCGATTAACGCATGTGTATTTTTTTTCCTCGGCCGCCCCGTAGTTTCAAAGCGCATCGAGTTTAAAATACCATCTACAAGCTGATGCTGACAGCCCCGCTCCTGCCGCCCGCTTGTGGCAGACCACACTTCCACGCTCACCGGCAGGCACCGACTGGCCATCTGGAGGACCGGGAGGGTGTGTGTATGTGTGGCCCGAGCGAGCGAGAGAGAGACCTTACGTGCATTGTTGTTGTTAGCATCTGGTGCTAGCTAGCTGCGCTAACGGATATAAGGAGCTGTTTAAATGAAAACAGAGGAGCGACATTTCGCCGACAACTGCGCCGAGTACTTGACTTTATGCAGGCAGCCAGACAGTGGGACATTGTACGAGAAGTCAGCACACTCAGCTCGGATAGTGCGCAACATGATTGCAGCGTCCAGGCAGCTCCCGTTCGAGCATATGCCTTGAGTTTCACATAGCTCCAACGATCCATCTCACACACACACACACACACACACACACACACACACACACACACACACACACACACACACACACACACACACACACACACACACACACACACACACACACACACACACACACCATTTGTATTGTATTAGGTTCCAGGTTGAATTGAGGCGAATATTTATAATGTTCAGAGGTTGTTGTGTTTAATATTCCTGAGAATATTTGTCATTGTTCAAATGATAATAAACATTAGCATAAAGCATATTTGTCCACTCATATGTTGATAAGAGTATTAAAAACTTGAAAAAATATTCCTCTAAGGTACATTTAAAACAGATCAAAAATGTGCGATTAATCGCGATTAACTATGGACAATCATGCGATTAATCGTGATTAAATATTTTTAATCGACTGACAACCCTAATATAAATGGATCAGGACAAAAAGTGAGCGAATCTTTTTTCCTGAAACTTTCTGAATCTCTTTACACAGAGGGGGACACATGTTGATGTATAAAATACTTGAAAAAGTGGATTTTGCATAATAGGTGACCTTTAAAAGTTCTAAAAACTCTTTGTTTGATTGACACATTTACATCACCCATGCTTGACTTGTATTTTTTTGATTTGTATTGTGTGTTTAACTTTGGTCACCTTTATCAAAGTTGTTATCATTGTGTTCTTCCATCAATTCATTGTAATCTGATTTTGAAAAACATGTGAACATGGTGCCATTGTAAATTATACAGAGGTCTTAATAGGGTTTCCTGTATGAACAATGTTTTCCCCAGAGCACATTCCATTACTTCCTTGACAGGTAAGTAGCAGCAGATAAGTAAAGCGAGGGTGAAGTCAAATCAAATGGCTCACAGAAGACAGAGTGTAAAGTGTAATATTGTGTGGCATTGTGTGTCTGGGAGGCCACCAGATACAATTCACCGCAGGGTTAAGAGTTTATCCAGAGCTCCACGGTACAGTACGTACATGCGCTTTCCTTGTTACTTTCCTACATGCAGCACAAAACTGTAAGAAGGCCACGGCAAACCACTTTACTGCCTTTGCAAAATAAGTGGCATTCATCTCCATGCCTTGCTTTCTTTTCAACAAGGTTTTGAGGTGCTCTGTGAAAAGGAAGGGGGGGGGGGGGGTGGGGTAGAACAAAATCCCTGCCTCCTTTTTCCCCTGTGTGGAATAAAGCTGCATTTTGATGGGGAGTGCTGTCATGCATCACACACCAGGAGGAGCAGGGGAACAAACAGGGCCAGATTCATCAAACAGAGGGAGATGCTCTGCAGGATGGGGAACGCTGGGTGTTAATCAAAGTTGAACAGATAATGCAAGCACAGCTGATTCTGTGTACCCAGTTTTGCATATTTCCGTCTCGCTTTAAATTTGCTGTGCCACCGAGTCACTCTGGCTTATTTGTTTTTAAGTCCTGCAGACTTTGATGTGGCCTGTAATCTTGTCCAGTCTATTAGGATTTTTACATCACAGCAGAGCGTAAATTAAAAGTGAAGCTGCTGTCCAACTCTTCATCTTTTTGGAATATTTTGCAGCTCCTAATTGGATGAATGGATTTATTTTGTTTTTGGAACAACCATGGCGAGGCTTCTGTTTAATCTCCGCGGGCCCCTCATCCTGCTTCCCCACCCACTCACCAGATTGATTGTATCTAATACCAGACAATGGCATCAATGGATTCAAGTAGTTTTTTCCCTCTCTCGGGTAGACAAGAAAGGGAATCATTTGCATGCAGGTGACATGTTCAAACGGGGAAAGGTGAGATGAATCAAAATGCAACTCAACAGTTTCGTAATGCTTTGACCTAATTATGCACTCATTCTTCTGCCTTCTTTTTACATCCACACCGGCTAGTCATATCCCATTCAAACATATTATGCAGGATTGGTTTTGATGAAAGCATCTCTGCTGATTCACTCGTTTTTTTGAGAGTTTTGCTGACTTCAATTGAATTTACTGGAAGATTGAATGTGTATTCAATCTTCTGCACGAGAATTTTTTCACCTTAAGAATCCAGAATGACCTTTTTCTTTATTGATCAGCTGAATTTGTGAGTGCTTCCTCTTCAGGATGCTCTTAAGGTTGGACATCTCATCTTACATCCTCATCCTGACCACTGTAACCACAACATACATACCCGGTGGGCAGGAGACTGCAGTGGCGTAGACCAAACAAGCATCAAAGAGGGAAAGATTCATGATGCTGGAGTATTGATCCCTGAGGAAATATAAATCATGTTTATAGGAAATTACTTAGATCACCTCACGGACACGGAGCTAGATGAACATGCATCGTGGAAAGGGAGACAACATTGATGTGGGTAAAATATTAAACCTGGTCAATACAATACTGGTGACAAGTTGTCATACAGGACATTGATTTAATATCTGAAAGTAAAGCAAAGCAGCTGCTATTTGTTCCAAACCATTGACATACAAAGAGAGAATGTGACAGAACAGATTGACGCTTTTATTTGTATTTGCTCAAAGAGTTTCGTATGAGAATAACACAAAATTCAGACTCTTGTGATCCACTCATTACGTGTAGGTGGAAAAGTTGTTTGAAATGCCACCATTCTGTATCCTCCTCTGTCTGCTTTGTGCAGCCATTTTAGCCCATGTCACTCCGGTCTGAGAGTGCTGTAGCCCACCACTGGAAGAAAGAAAACCCATACCATTACTCTAAATGAGAAGAGCGGGAGCTGAGAAATAAAAGAAAATGTTCCAGTCGTTGCCACCCTGCTCCACTGTCTGGGCCGACATTACCGCTGAAATGAGAATGACCTCATCATACGTTCAGCCAAATCATCATAAATGACATGATATTAACTCCGCCAGACAGTTTCTTTTTTTTCTTTTTTCTTGGGCACTTCTCCATTTTGCTTGAGTTTGTGGTGCTGCATGTGCTCTTGTTATCTGGCCCTCCAGACTCTTCTCTCACTGTGAGGCAGAGGAGCAGAAAGATGGCAGTAATTCATTTTGTGCCACGCCACAGGCTAGGCTCTTTTTTCCCTTCTGCCCATTACCTCCAGACCAGACTGTGCGTCTCAGCAGGACACCGCTCCCTTCCTGCTCTGGCCCAGACCCACCGTACTCCAGGGGGCTGAGGTTAGTGGACGACCCACTTCGGATTCTGTCAGCGCCACCCGCAATCATCCGAGGCACTCCACTCCACCTCCAGGAAAACTGAGAAAGAAGATGGCAGCCTCAGAGCGAGTCAGAATGGAGTAGCATGTTGCTGATCTCTTTCTTTTCTTAAAATACACTCACTCGACGTAAAAAAAACACACACACCACTGTCTGTAGGAAATCTAGCATCCGTTTTAAAATATTCATAGAATATTGATTTGTTATGTTATCTATTTGCCCTAGCTAAAATCAAACAGAAGACATAAAAACACAGGGAAAATAATAGTGCAGGGAGACCAATAATTCAACACACAAATGTGAAGATATGTTGGTTGTGTAAGAAATAAAAAACACTATTTCAATGAGTAAAAACCCATAAAACTAAATGGAAAGATTATTTTTGTAAGATGAAAACCAAACGTCTTTGCAGAAAAAGATACATTTATTGTATTTTGCACAGCTATGTATTTGTTGACAATATCCAAAAATAGCTTGCATTCTTTTATGGTTTGTTGTTTCATCAGGAACAGGAATGATGTGTTTCCAAGGTAAAATATTCTGTGTTAAAGCATAAGTTTCAATTACAGCCAAGTGTTTTTAAATGAGAAGACGCACATAAAATCCAAGATGCTTGGATGTTTATGAGTTTAGAGTGGCATGATGGAAAATCTCTTTTTTTGTGCAATATTGCTAGAAGACCTAATTTGTTCCTCCGGCAAGCATTTGGATTGGTTTTTATCTTTATTTTTGACATGTTGTTGTTCATGAGGAGAGCAAGAGAAATATCCCATTAACAAGCTCTCTCCTATCTCCCCACATAAATCACTGACATGGAAATGAAACTGTTCTGACAACATGGGAGATGGATAGAGGAAATCAAATGCAAAAACATTACACACACATTCATCCCTACCCCCCCTCTCCCCGCTTCACATAAATGCACTTCAGCAATTGGAACAACTTCTGAGTAGACAATTAGAAATGCAACAAAAGTCTAAAGTGTTTCAAAAGGGGAGAACAAATCTATCCGAGAGGGCTCTTGTTCATAATTACATCTGAGTTGAATTATTTTCACGGGATGGGCGCTCAAGCTAATCAATGTAGAGCAAGCTGTTGATTCTTTATTATTAAAGTGTGACAAAGCCATAGATTTCTGACTACTCTGACAACAATTATATTTGTCTTTGGTTTGTGTTGCTGTTGTAAAAAACACCAATAAATCTTTTTACCAGGGAAAACTGTTTTGCAGCTGTCAGTTAAAATTGCACAGAAAGACAGCTACAACATAGTTTGGATCAGAAAGAAAGATAGAGATAGAGGTTGATTTTAATGTTATCCCTTATGTTTATGAGGTGCTTTGGATTTGATCATTTTATCAATTTTGGATCAATTTCTCAACATAGGATGTTTGTGATCTGGCCATCAGTTTTCCACAGTTTTGTGTGATGGATGGTTTTAAATACTTAAAAGCTGGCAAAAGTCTAGGGCTTATGGAAACTGGTGTTTGATAGAGACTCCAAGAAACATAAATATTGAATAAAACAACATTAGATTTGCAGTCACTCAAAATAGCATAAGCTCTATTATTCAAAGGATGTATTTCAGATGTAAGCGCGTAGTCACAAATGTAAATGGGGTTTTTAATGAAGTTTTCCTACTTCTGAAACAGCACCTGGATGTTCCCATTTCACTTTGGCACTATTAAAACATAATCACCAAATAATTCAACTGAAAAGAAAACTTTAAAGATGGTTGACCATTCTCTTTTTGCCTGTGGTGAGTGGCTATGAGAAGAAATGTGATAACACTCCAAGATACTGAGCCTTGTGAAGGAAACTTCCTCCACCCTGATCTCATACGTACCCGGATCACTCACCCAGAAGCATTAGATCATTTATCTTCGTCTCGTTTGTTCATGATAAACTCATAGATTGACCCGATGCTTCAACACAAGAGTTAGCAGCTCAAATCACACCCGTTTATTTGACATACCTCCCGAGGAGCAGCTGACATTTACTCACTTGAAATCTATCACAGCCTCTAAGTACTCCTCAGTGTGTCTCTAGCACTGCTCCTTTCTTTGTTTTTTGGGGGAGAACTTTGGCCTTTAGCATATATTTGTCTACAATGTGCCCCAATCTAAGAGATTCTGCAGCTTTGTGATGAACTGAAGATTGCAGCTGCAAAAACAGCACACAGAGGACGCCTACAGAGCTCAAATCCTTCTGATAGAAAATAAGATTCCCCTGGTGTCTGAAGTGCATGAGCCTCCGCAGCACGCAAACCTAGGTATAAACAAACCACTTACTTGAGATAAGTAGCGGCATTGACTTAATCTTGCCTGCTTTTGGGCATGTCCCAGTAATTATGATATCACTCCACAATGTGCAGGTATACTTGAAGTAAATGTTTGGTGTGCAGAAAGCTTTGATGAAGTGGATGATGTTTGGTCCTGATAGCACCAGTGATTGGCTAAACACATCTCTTTGATCTCTCTTAAAGGTTAAGAATAGCGCATGTAATTTATTTTTTATTCTGAAAAGCTGAAATTCTTTTGGTAGCTGCTTTTCATCTGACTGAAGAAATAATTTATGATTTATTTTGGTCTGCAAATGAGAATAAACAGTACAAAAGTTACCACCAATGAGCAGTAAAAGCACAATAAAGCAACTCTGGTAAGTAATGTTCTAGCAGAGAGAAAAGGCAGAGCTACACAAAATGAATTCCATAAGCAAATGCAGAGGATTAAGTAAGTTTCCCTTTGAGAAATTAACTACTACACAAAGTGGAGATAAAAGAAGAGACAGCATAACTAGGCCTGTTTGCCTATTCAGAGGGTTTAGCCATGTATTAAAAATCATACCGTTAAGCTTCCTGACATATGCTAATGAAGTTATGTTTACATTTTTGATTCGCTGCCTAAACAAAGATAAGACATGCTCTCGGAAAACAGCAAGCCCTGCAATCCAAACACATCCATTGAGCTTGTCACCAAAGACATGACAGCTTTTTCTTCCCTACTAACAACAATGAGCGACTCATTTCCATATTAATGAGAGAAAAGAAAGGCAAGTGGTTGGGAGGGGGGGCGTTGAGCATGGAGGGGGCGATGTTGCTTCTTGTTGTCTTGGCACCTATTGACAAAGTCTTCAAATAGGTTGTTAATGACCAGCCTAAAACACAGTGAGCAGCCTGTGGAGTAATCATATCAACATGTTGCGTATGCATATCACGCTGCGTACTGACGCCATGCCTCCTCTGCGGTTGCTCCTAAATGTTTTCTCTTGTTGCCACACACGGGATAGATATGCACACACTCGTGTAGGGATACTGGTGTGCACATGTACACTTGCTCATCTATAAACATCGTAAACATCAGTTAACGATTTGTACAATAAGAAACATCCTCATCCCACAGGAAGCAGGCTTCAGTACACCCAAAGGGTACATACAAAGTTAGCAGCTCTAGGGGTTTTGCGACAAATCTAGGGGGGATATAAAACATCTTGTTAGATCCCACAGTATTTATTACTCATAACCTTTCACTCACATTTCTGGTACCCTTACCGGCCAGCTACATTTTTATTATGCAATAAAATTTGACTTGATATCTGGACCTGAGTCAAAATGAAAGAGGCACTGCATGTCAGTCCATTTCCTGGGGAATACTTCTCAGATGTGAAAACAGATGTACAAATTATTCTTTGGTCTTTGAACTTGCTTGATGTGTTAATGTACAAACTGTTACTTACTTACATTATCATTCATTTAGAGTAGTGTTTCTAGCCACATGGTGAAGTCAAATATTCTCCCTTTTTTAGCCTTGTGAATGAAGACTTGTGACCTGAATTGAACTAAACACCAACAATTTAAAACATTTTCCATTATAACATGGTATAAACAGGCCTTTTATCAATGTCCGAAGATGTACCTCATAAGTAGTTATTCCAATATTCTGTTTTTGTTATGAGGCATTAATTCTTACACTTGACTCTGAGAGGCATCTCTTAGACATAATCTTCCAGTTCATGGTGCATGTCATTAGCCTCCTAAATTACAAACATCATTAGGAGAATTGATTCAACTTAGCCTCCTGGGGGGCTTCAGTCTGCTGTTCCTACATGGCGGGAGCTCATTTTGAGTGTGGTGTCAATCCTATTTTACAAGTTCAAGCGGACCCATTGGGGGTCGGAGCCATTCACCCCCTCTTCATCCCTGTGCGGTGAGGCCCCGCCACCTCATTAGCAAACAAGGATAGACTGTGTGTGTGTGAGTGTGGATGTGTGTGTGTGTGGGTGAACAGCCTTTATGCATGTAAAACATGTTTCAGCCTCTGAGCAGTGGAGATGGAGTCATTGTGGCACACTGACCTCTGTAACAACCTTAGATGCTGCAACATGGTGGGGGGCTTCGGCGGGTCACGCTGCCACAACTGTGAAGACCCTTCTAGACAAGAGGACTGATGCTGACCTTAAATCCCCTCCAAAAAAGTGTTATTTTTTTCTGTGGCCTATAATTTTGTGGTAATTTATGTTACAATAATTTCTAACACTGCAACCCAAAGGCCTGAATAATTAATTTGCTGCAACTTAGTGAGACATGCTATCGGTTGTAGTGCCTGAGCACATTACGTGGAGGAAAAACCCTTTTTGCTAAGTCAGCTGTATATGGAGAAGAGTACCAAGGGAAAGCAACAGAGGTATAATAGGTGAGTTGACAGACAGAAAAAACAACGATGGCTACGCGCACACACGCACGCACGCACGCACGCACGCACGCACGCACGCACGCACACACACACGCACACACACACAGCATGAGATGAGAAAAACATCAACATTTAAACAAATTCGCCTCTTGAATTCTAATGCAGCACGGTCCCTGTACTCTAGAGCAGCCACTAATTCCAGCCTGTGTAAGAAACACGGTGGGGGTGATGTGCCTTCAATAATTCATCTGGAAATTGATAGATGTGAATCTCCAGAGAGCGCAGTGTGGATAGTGTGTTGCTGAGCCCTCCGCAGAGACTCGGTGTGAACTCTGACTGTGAATTTGTGAGTATGGAGATCGGGGTCAGGGTTCAACATGAGAAGGTCTGATAAGGCGATACATAGGACCCATACCTCCTCTTCTATTAGGATGGCACAAATCCCTTGGATACTCGAGGCTCATCTCCATCTCCGCTGATATGTTTTATGTTGATGGAGCAGTGGATTGGATGTGGACTGCAGGGCACATGCAGCCATGGTTTTGCATGTAGATTTTCTTTAAATATAAAGCACTATCTAATTTGAAAATGCTGTTTAAAGAGGAATATATGGTATTCATGCTACCGTATGTGAAACCAATTAAAAGGATGATTTTTTTAGTACAATTGCTTGCTTTGATGTCACTCCATATCTGACTTAGGAAAACAGAGAATAGTATCAGAGGGCATATGAACAGTGGGAGTGGAAAAGATTTCTTTATTTTTCTTCACACATCAATAAAATCAGGGCTTTGACTTTTAAGACCAGAATTTGGCCACATCCATTTTCAGCATAATTATCCCACTGAATGGTAGTCTTATTGTGCTATACGCTGCACACCCCCACATGCAGCCAGAATTCTGACGAGAGGTGGACAATTGGTGATGGACTGATCAATACTGGAGCATATTGAGGCCAGGCAGAGTATAGAAATGAAACTGGAAAATTTGAAATAGATAATTGAACTCACTGAGCACTCTGACTGGCACTTCACACAATCTGATGCCATTTATTTGGCCTCATAGAGTGACATCGCCAAATGCAGAAATGAAGCAGAAAATGAAAAATTGAAAGCCGCTGTGTAGCAGGGCCACTCATCCAAATGTATATCAGGGGCTTACCATTCATGGTATAATGTAATGATGTGGATCAATGCTTGTTCTATGGGCAACAAGTTTTAAAAAGGGACAGTAAACATCAATCACGCCATGCATTCACAAAGCACTGGAGGTCATGTGCTTCACTAAATAGTCCTTCCAAATCAATCGTGCATGGGTCAGTCCAGTATGTACAACACATACTATATTTAGCATCGCTAGATCAAATTGTCTGACGTTACAAAAGGCACATCACTATTTACAGAGTAATCCCTGTCGAGAATTCAAATGAATTCCTAACATGTGTTCTATGTTGTTATCATAGAATGTAATTTAAGCACATCTCTGAAACACAAACAATATAGGCTTTCAGGGCCCTATAACATCTGGGTATTATGTTAAAGGAATACCATAAATGATGGATTCCCTGCAGACTTGAGTAGCACTGACACATACCTAATTAAATGTGAGGACATTATAAGCTATTTAAGTCCCAGGTATCTGTCATTGAATACAGTGCTGGTTTTGTGTGCTGAAAAGGGGTTCTGATAAGCACAATGAATGAATAGAATACCCTATCTGTTCTGATTAAACCTGAATATATATGTTTAGTTCATGTTGATCCATTAGTTGCTAACATTGCCTGTTTCCTGTTTGGCACTAAACAAGAAGTGCACAGTTGCTTATTCCCCAAAACAGCTTGATCAATAATGTTGTTTTGTGGTGTAATATAGTTTAAAATACCCACCATATACTGTAATCACGACATCCTTATGTGTCAGTTTGTTAAAACAAATTATGCCTAAGTTCTCAGTAGAGCTGAGGGGGCTATACAGGGCAACTTTTATCATGTGACACATTGTCCTGTTACCTATTTTTCACTGTTGACTGTAGATTTGAAGTTTTGCTTTCCAAAAAACTCACAAGTATTTTCAAAAGGAGTGTCTGAATAATACTCACTGTCAACAGTTTTCATTGGAAAACCGATCAAAAGTAGCTCCAAATAAAACTTTGTGAATGGTTCATGGTAACATATTGTTTAGTCTAATGTTGACATGCTGTGAGCACCACAATGCTTTCACCTCTATTGTATCCTGTTACTTTTAGACTTTAAGTTTCTTTAGTAAGAAAGCACACACTGAAGAAGCCATGGACATTCCTGAGGGCTAAAACAAGACTCCCCATTTGACCATATCAATTCTGCTAACCATGTGAGTGAGCAGAAGGTGTGTGCATGTGTATGGTGTTAGTTGTGATGGTAGAGGAGGGGGAGGAGGGGGCTGTTTTTTCTTCTTGGTTTATGTCATTGGTTTAAACGACCCAAGACCCCGCCTTGATAGAAAAGGAGAGTTAGACTGTGTGACTACAGCCAAAGAGAAGGGGGAGACTAGAGAGAGGGGGAAAATAAAGCAGTGAAACAGTTACACCTACTCGGCGTTTACGAAAATACGCTCGGTCGTATTTTAATAAACAGGGACTCGTATAACACATTGAAGGCTGTTCCCTGTGAGGTTATCACTCCTCTCTACCCGTCCGTTTTTCTTCCCTAAGAAGCAGCTCTTCTAGCGCTCGGAGGATTAATAAGGTGGAATCAGAATTACTCCAAATCTTCACATGAGACATTTCTCCCCGAAGTGGATGATGCTGCCGCGGACGTGTGCCTAAAAAGTCTGCTTCTCAACTTGCGGCTGCACGTCATTTGTCAAGGTAAGACCCTGCATTTACAGAGGCAACACTGCTTTTCACATTTAATTCAGTTTTTTAGTGTTTCAAATGAGAGTTAGCTAAGACTGGCTGCTGTTGGTTTTCGGGTCCGCATACAAGCTCTGACCATGTGTGTCCACCTTACTGCGCCATGAAGATGGGGAATGGTCGGGTAGGTTGTAGGCTACACACACACACACACACACACACACACACAACACACACACACACCAGCACACACACACACACACACACACACACACACACACACACACCACACACACACACACACACACACACACACACACACACACACACACACACACACACAAAACCTAAAACCTAGCGTAACTGTCAAATGTTGACACGAATAGCCCGCGTTTACTCTCCAACGCTGCCTTTAGTGTCCCTCACCTTTACATTGCATTGGTATTCGGCAACGACGCCGGGACTATATTGTGTTTGCAACGAGACCCCGTACGTAGTGTGTGTGTGTCTGTTAAAAGAAATAGAAGTGCATTATTTGAGTGTGTGAATGCTTGTAGAGTTGTGTGTGTGCCCGTATGCTTTCTAGCTCACATCTTCTAATACCTCACACTCGACCCGGCTGACTGAGTTTTTGTCGGAAAAATAGTGTTGTGAAAGACGTCATCCTGTGTTATGTTCAGTACCGCTTGCTGCTGCTAAGACTGGACATCTTTTTTCTTTTTTTTAAAAACCTAAATGTCTATGGAGCACATCTGCTGTCCAAGCTGCATCACAATGCAGCCTTCCACATTTATATGGTTGAGCACAATCTTAAAACCTTAAACAAGCTGCCATACATCATTACAGGGGATCAGAGAAAACCTAAACTTTCTTTTTAATCCCAGGGAACCACAAGTGATTCGAGCAAACACCTGCGTTTGATGCTAATTTGCCTCAAAGAATCACACCTGAAAGGATTTTGTAGTTAAGTGTAGTGGGTTTCAGATCTGTATGAGTGGAGATAGGAACCTCATCCTTTTGCAGTCTTTAGTTGTTTTTTTAAGTGAGTGAAATGCAAGTGAAAGAGAGCCTCATGTTTCTGGGGATGCCCCTGTCATGATCCCCCTGGAGGCTCTAGGATGTGGCTTTGAAAACCACTGGAGGAGCATAATGGACAGATTTGTGTAGTTCCCACTCTTGGATGCTTTGCTGCATCTTACTCAGCCAAATATATCTTGTTTATATTTGCCAAGATGATATTTACAATGAGGATTTAGCACTGTAGCTGTCTACACTTCACAGTTTAAGTTTACAGCCACTGTTATGGGGTGACAGTGTAGGAATGAGCCGCTAATTGTGTTAACTTTTTAATTAAACATGCTAAAGTATTCTTACACGTTATCGGGCTAATTAATTAACTGGTAACTGTGAAAATATGAAAATGGACACGTGTTGGACTAATGAAGAACTAAAGTAATCTTAATTTCTTATCACTCTTCATTAAAAACACAATTTGTGCTTGTCAACAATGTCAATTTTTTATCCAGGAGTATTCTTGATATGATCAAACTGATAACAAATAACAACCTGGATTGTAAATCAAAAAATGTAGTAAAATGTACAATCAAATATTTTGTGTTTGATGCCAGCAAGCTGAATAGTAGGGGATGACCTTGGTAAAGCAGCTCTTTGTCTTCTTTATTAGTGCCCATGTGCATGCAGTAGATGAGGAAGGGGGGGGGGGGGCCTGATTTGGAATATAAGGCCTCTACAGATGTGTGCAGCTTGGACATCTGCTCTGTTGGCTGCCATTGTCAAGGAAGCAGTTAAGATGGTGGGCTGCTCGGCACGACAGGGCTCCCTTGTCAGAAGGCTCTATTAAACGGCTCCAGTCACAATTGCAGCAGGGAACTAGTCATAACACTGAGTAGTGTTCGTATTTCTCACATGCCAGGTACATTCACAATCACTACTGGTCCACAGTGGGTCTTTTTGTCTTCCTTTGGACCATCAATTCTTCATTCATAAACAAACTTACCAAGTTGAGATGGCAAAATGTTTTGTTGCGGACCACCCCCTTTTTTCCGCTTACCTTCCCTCATACTGAGACAGTGTTATCGTTAAGAATGGGGACTGTCGTTTATTCCGGAGAGGAAATTGAACAGACTCAGTTAGTCGACCCCGTGAAGAGCCTGCCCTCTGCCATCCTCTCCTGTGTTGCAGAGCAGCACCCATTCACTCAAGGCAATTGAACGTCTCTGAGGGGACCTCGGTTAGCCCCGTGCAATATGTATTACCATCCATCATCCCAAGACTCTCGCTCTACGGGTGAATAACAGTGGCTGCTAAGTTCTGTGTTAAAAAGTTCCCTCGCCAGCGACCATTAGAAGGGATTTATTGGAGCAGCTTCCCTGAAAGTGCTGTGGAAGCGAGACGGAGCATGTTTCAGAGTCCCTACACGCCCGTGGGGCTGTGGTACCAAATATGTCATGGATAAAACTCTAACTGGTTGAAGAGCTGCCTGAACTTCTCTTTTTGCTATTCTAGTTTTTCTTCTTAATAGATTGTATAGCTCAAATTAGTCGGCTGGCAGAAAATGAATCTGCAATTTCGCTAATTGATTAACTGTTTAAGCCATTTATCAAACTAAAATGTCTAACATTTGCTCGTTCCAAGCCCTCAAGTGTGAGGATGTGCTTCTCTACTTTCTCGCATATTATTGCTAATTGCATTTTTTATTTAAACTGCTGGTTGGATGCTATTAGAAGAGATTACCTTGGGCTTTGGAAAGTTTCGATTTTTTTTTTACAAGTCCTTAACCTCAACTCTAGTTTGTTCTATCTAAACAAACAGGAAATGCATTGCATCAGCCCTTAGTCATATTATAGTAATGTGCACATTTCCATTACATACATCATGGTTATATCATTTAATTCCAATATTAACAGCCTTAAAGGCAACTGATAGACCTAAAGCAAACACCTCTCTATCTGCTGTGCACTTATTTCCTTTGTAGCAATTGTTTCTCACAGCAGAGATAGAAACGATAATGATCTAATATTCACCGTAGGCTTTAATAAGGATCTTCTAATGTATGCATACCGTGTTACTGAGCTGGTAAATCCTGCCTACATGTCCTTTTGAATGATAGTGAGCTTGTGTTGTGTGAAATTAAGTATATCTTTGTGCGCTCACTACCTCTCGATATAGTCTTTGATCCCGCGGAGATGAGCTGGGTTCTTTTCCTCCCTGTTTGTTTGTCAGAGTTGAAAACAATTGGGATGAATTGGATAGCGATTGAAGCTATATAGATGGAGCAGCACTGTAAATGAACGCCTTACCGTGCTCCATTTGGGTCAATTTGAATATGTGTTTTTAATTGGTCTCTGAAGGCTAAAACTTCTCTTTTCTGCCTCCCTCAAAAGTGTCTGCATGATGTGACAAGAGCTGAGGAGCCCCGGAGCAGCGGTGTTCATTTGAAGCCCAGCGAACATGCTCATTATCTCCAAGCAAAGGGGAGATTGATTTAGCTGAAAGCTGGGGTAATCTCACAGCAGAGAAAGAAAAACAGTGCACTGTAAACTGATCAAGACAGTCATTCTTGCAGCGGACCGCTCTCCTCAAAGCAAATACGTTAAAAAGCGAGTGCTGCAGAAGGTACTTTATCTTCATACTCGAAGCAACTAAAGGCAGCATCACTTAGCCGCAACTACTCTCTCATGGCTTCAGAACTCCTCTTACCTTTTTTAGAAAGGGTTTATTGAGATTATATCTCATGTTGCTTGTCTGTTCTTCTGAGGCACTCTTCATCTTTATTTTTTGAAGAGTTTGTTTGTGGTTCGAGGGGCTATCATATTTTTCCCCTCTAATCGCTTGCTCCCCCATTGCTGTCATTTCATTGACAGTGGCAGCGATTGTGTTTTCCTGGAGCTTCACAGGGGTAAAGGATAATTGGTGCTGTGAATGTCTTTCTCATAGTAACTGGGAACCCTGTGCCAGCACTATTCTCTGCACCGTACAAAGGGACAAGATCCCGCGATAGGGCTTGCATACAGTAAGAGACCTACAGTATTCTGCAACTCAAACAGATGTATTTTATTTTTGGCAGAAACTAGTGGAGCTGAACCTCATGTGGTTTCACTGTTTGCGAGCTGCAGTTATTGGATTTGATGTAGCAGTCGCTCTGTGCTTTTATCCTGCACCACTCTACATTAGTATAGGGGAGAGTGAGGTGGCCATGTAATAAAGTGGAAGTGCATCGTCTTTCAGCCATGTAAAAGGTCAAGTCATTCTTGTACATCGGCCTCTGTTGGCGATGTCAAAGACGGTCCTGCGAGGTATAATGTCGTCGACCGGGGGCATCAGCACAGCAGTTATTCATTATTTTCGTACAACTTAATACTCTTTCGTTTAATGCATATTAATTGATGCGCTGCCGAATCCACACTCTTCATAATCCACCAAGGATTTCTCAAAGGCAAGCACAAAAGGCTTTTATTATCTTAAGGAGGAAGTGGTCTTTTGGGACCCAAAGTGCTCCTGCTCAATTGTGTATTACATTATGAAACAGACGTAAGTGAAATAAAATTACAACGTATCATCAGCGCGTTGAAGGATCCTATTGAATAATTACCTTGGCAGAGCCATTGTTGTAACGCCAGATCCGTTATTTTGGATGGGATGAGGGGGAGGTTTATGAAGTCCTTGTGCAAGAGAGTAAAAAGCAGTTTCAAGGTTAAACTGTGTGGGGCCAAATGTTTGGGGAGGGTGGATTAATTTCATGTCCCATAATGTGATTTGCAATATCTCCTCCTTTACTGCCCTTGGTTTCTTTTGGAGTGCGAGCCTGATGAAGGCTGAGGGCAGGGGGGGTGCCGTAACTACCCGCCTGCATTTATAAGTGTTTACAGGACCACTAAATGGAATTACGGGAGATGATGCATGCTTACAAATTCCCCATCAGTCCCAGACCCCGCCTCATTACTGAATACAAATTCAGTGACTATCCTTCTGGTGCGCCGGAGAGAAAATTAGCTTTCTCTCACACACGATCACATACATAAATACATACAAACGTGCAAACACAAGAAGAGGGTGGTTCAGGAAAATCACTGTGAGTCTTTAATTGCAGGGCAGGCTATGAAGGAGGGAGGAAGACCACCATGATAACGGCAGCAATATCTCTCGCTGCTCAGTCGGCCTGAGAAGCCTGCTGTCATCGACACTTTATTACACACAATCTGCAGATTATCCTCGCGTATCTCCATATCTGCCCAGCTAATGATTCTGTTGGGTTGTCTCGTTTTCTGGCAAACTCTGTGTCATACAAATGCCTTCAAAGATATGCGTGCATTTCATACAGCACCATTATCGTAGAGACATTTGAACAAGCACAAGGAAACCTCACAGTATGTGTGCAATACGAGGAAGCGATCAAATCAGCGATTGAGGTCAGCATTGGTAGTGAGTGGGTGGGTTGTAAGCTTTCCGTGGGGGTTGCTATTACGTGTAGCATTTCCTCCTCATAGTGCCCACTGTCATTTCACTTCCCTTTTGAAACCTCACTGCTGACATGCTGCTTCGATCAGGCATCTAGATTACGATTAAAAAAAAAAACTTGATATACAATGTAATCACCGACAGATGGCGAATCCCATGCATTTTGCTTTAAGGTTATCCAAATAACCCTAAACATTATGGGTTTTAAAGTATATACCAACACCTTTTCCGCGGTCATTAATATTTGGCTTTTAGTTTAATTATGAAATCCTTTTTTTCTATCCTGCAAACAGACAAATTAACAAACAAAATGAACCAGAAACATAACCGGCTTGGCAGTGGTCAAATAAATAACTAATCATTTTAAGGAGAATTCATTTAATGAAGATAATGTTGAAAAGTATGCAAATTCAACTATTTAGCTAAAGTGTGGCTTGATCACAGTAAAGGGGCCTATACAATGATTTCTAGTGAATTCAATCATTGCTTATCAGCAATTAGCAATCAAAATAATATCTCATTCTTTAACCCTTTTCGTCCCAAATGGGATGTGGCCAATGCCCCCTTTACTCAGGGTGTAGACAGCCATGAGCCATTAAAACCATGTTAAGACCATTGTATTTTCATCTGACACTGATTTTTGACACTGAATTAACCAACAGCAATCATGATTTCATTTGGTATAAAAACACTTTTCAGCGTTGTGTGATCCACTCTCACACCTTCCCTAATATCGACAAAGATGATTAGCGAAGTGAAAGGGATTCATTTAAACATACCCTGCCACACTCTCGCACCAGCAGCGACAACAAAAGACTGCTAAAAGATCGAGGAGCTACGTGAAGGTCATGTGTTGGAAGGACAGAGTGGCGAGCTCACACTTAAGTGCCCCTTTACCAAATACAAAAATTGGGAAATGGACTGAAACAGCCACTAGGTATATTTCCGACGAGATGATGTGTTGTCACTCAGCTAAAATCAGTCTTTAAGAAAAGCAATTTCTCTGAAAATGTCTCAAGTGTTGGTCCTTGAAGTTAGATGCTTGCCTGAACGCTGTATTAGCTTTGTCACTTTGGGCGGTATCATCACTGATGGCAAACTTGTGCAGTTTTTAAGATTCACACGCTGTGACAGGTCCAGGCGGCTGTTTACCGTCAGGGTGTTGGTCGAATAAATATAGGAGAACGTATATGCTTGGAAATGGTTTCCAACTTTATATGCTGAGTAGTGAATTTGCCCTGTCTGTGTCACGGTGGCTGCTTTTAGTTTTCCAATTAAATCTCAAATCTTTCCCGTGTAAATGGAACACTGAGAGAATTGCATACAAATGCTGTTTCAGGTGTCCGTTGCAACATGTCTTGCTATTAAAACTTCTCCCATGATTCATTGTGTATTCTGCTTTCTGACCCTCTCATCTTTTACATGCATACACCGATCACACAATAATAGAAGTCTTTCCTTTGGGCTGTTGTGCAGTCATTGCTCGGTGCATGCTATCTCTGTTCCTCTTCTTCCTGGCTTCCAGGAAAGGCTATATTTCATTGAGCTCAGTATCCCCTTACTTTTACAGTGGGTGAACTCTATTTTTTCAGATTTCTTTCTTTCGAGTGCAGCTGCAGTCGGATGCAGAGCTGAAGTTAGGTTTGCTTCCACCTCTCGCTGACTTTCAGCTTTGCTCAATTGTTAAGGCGTTTCAAGACAAAAAACAGCACTCAGGCAAACAAAAAGGTTGCTCCTGGTTACTTTTGTAACAATGCGTTGCCACTACATCCTACAACACATTGCTTCATCAAAGCAAGATCCATTGCCAGGTGCCCTGCAGCATTGGGCTTATTTGGTATTAACCTGCTTATAATTTAGACTAAGAGATTATTATTGCAGTTTTACAAACCATTTCAGTTATGCAACCTTGCCTCAAAGTTGTGACTCCATGTGGGGTCTTCTTGGCATTCAAACTGGACTTCACGGTTCTTATTTTAACCGTCTTCTGTACTATACAGCAGCACCAACACAGCCCTGTAGTGCTGTGTGAATGCGGAGAATATGTGCTTATATCCCTCACACTTTCTAATAGGGCTGCTCAATTAATCGTATTTTAATCGCAATTACGATTTTGGCTTGCAACGATTATGAAAACAACATAATCGAAATAAAGCGATTCTTTAAAAAAAAAAGTTTTATTGTTTTTTCAGTTGAATTATACTTAAAGTTCAGGATAATCAACTGTTAAAAACATACTGTTCACATTTTTTTTTCCAATAAATTTATGTTTTCAAAGTAAATGGATAATCGTTTTTAATAATCGTGATATCAATTATTGACCCAAATAATCAAGATTAGGATTTTTGCCATAATCGAGCAGCCCTACTTTCTAACCCCTTCGTCCTCTCTTACTTTTGTTCTCTTCCTCTGCCTGTATCCATCTCCATTTCCCCTCCACTCTCGTGAAGGTCTCATTGCTTATGTAATGTCTCTAAACATTTGTGCAGCATTAAGGGAAGTCAGGCATGCCAAAACTGTGCAAAACGTCCCTCTGTGCACCCCATAGAGGTGGGACAGATGGCAACCCTCGTTCCCACTCTTGTAAACTGCCTGTGACAGCAGGAGAGATGGCGGCGCATACACGGCAGAACTAGGGCAACGCTAACTAAGGCTTTTCAGACAGTGGTGGACACACAAGCATGCACACTCATCAGGCTTTTTTGGTCATTGTTTTTGTCTGTTAATTACAACATAGTGTTTATTGATTGCTGATTCATGGGAAAGTTGATAATCAGGGTAAATGCGTCGCTACACCTGTGATCCCGGTTGTAGCTCACCTATAACAAAGGCTATCAGATTCTAGCATTAAGTCATCCATCACAATGTTAAAGAAGGTGACCCGTAGTTGCTTTCTAATTTAGTCGTTAATCACCGCCGCAGCGGAGTGTCGGGCGCTTTCACTTTGCTCCCCCCTAACAACTCTCTGGGCAGAGTCCATTACGGAGTAAACAGACAGTGAAACACTGAAGAAATGAATGAAGATGCCCGGCGCAGAACCCCCAGAGGTGAGATCAAATCACAAGCTCGGTGATGATGAGGCATGTTTATGGCTGGCACTCTATTAAGAGGAGGCTCTTCCCTGCTGGCGCATAATGAACATCTACCTTGCGAATGGTTGCTCTGAAGCCTTTTTCCTTACTCTGAATTACCGGTCATTTTCATCAGAAGGCGCTCTAATTGCTCTCAGCCGCGAGTCGGGGCCAGTGATAGAGAGAATGAGTTTGAGTGTAACTTGGCAAGGTGACTGGCTTATGGCAACATTAGCCATGTTGATTTGTATAAATCTCCAGCACCATATTTCCCTCTTTTGTGTGTTAATGAAAGCCAGTTATGTCCTTGGAGGATGATATTTCAGGCCTGAGCTCTTCTTCTTTTTTTTCTGTGTACACGGTAACGCCTCCTCCAGATGTCCCCCACTGCGGGAGGCTCTGAGGCAAATTAGAGAGGCTTCCCGCCAAACACACACACGCACACACACACACACACACACACACACATACACACACACACATACACACACACACACACACACACACACACACACACACACACACACACACACACACACACACACACACACACCACCGTTGGATCACCTCCGGGGGGGCCACTTCACCTGACCTGTTACAAAATACGACAAGAGCAGCGATGGCAGAGATATGACTGTGTAGCAATTGTATGTTGTTATTATCAAAAAGAGAGTTTCATATTGCTGACAAAAAAGGGCAGTGTGTGTGGTGAGGGAGAAAAGGAAAAACATCTCTGAAAGGAGAATGTTTTCGGAAACCGCAGACAATGTACCATCTGCACACGGCGGGGTGCGTGAGCGACACTGGACTACTGCTGTGAGGAACTATTGCATTGTTATTAAATGGCTGTTGCCTCACTGGCAGCCATATTAAAGCCTCAGATCCTGTGCCTGATGCAAGGCAACGAGGAAGAGAGGGGGTTGGAAATAAAAAAAATAAAAAGAGCCTTGAAACCTTCCTGGCCTTCTGGACATGGTGACACGACGTGCAGCTGCGATGGCACAGATGAGTGGATGGCAGTACTAAATTCATCAAAGTGAAAAAGCAGGAAAAAGGTTTTTTTTTTGCTCTCTTTGTCTTTCTCTTATCAGGGTTCGTACGGTCATTGAAAACCTGGAAAAGTCATGGAAATTCAAAATGAAAATTCCAGGCCCTGGAAAAGTTATGGAAAACAATATTTTTCTAAAAGTTTTGGAAAAGTCAGGGAAATGTAACTAAAGTTGCGTCAAATATAATTTACATTTTATCTAATCGCCGAAATAATCTGCGGTCGCGAGCTGTTATGTGCCATCATGACGCGCATGGTGTTATTTTTTAATATATGAAGCGCGAGCTGTGTGCTCGAGACTTCCTGCCTGTCGGGCCGGCTGAACTCTGCTGCTCCGGGATGAGGGTCAGCTACATTATCTACGGTGCGTTCGTTAACTGTGCGGAGTCACTGTGGCACAGACTGAGCCGCTGGTGAACAGCTGTGAGAACGGGCCGTTCAGGTGTTCAGAGCAGAGCGTGATGTAGCTAGCATACATTGTCACTATCTGCTAACGTTAGCTTTAGCCTTCGTTTTCTAATAGTTTTTTTCATAGGCTATAAACAGAGGTGGTATAAGTATAGAGATTGTACTAGAGTAAAAGTAGAAGTACTCAGATCTTGTACTTTAGTAGAAGTACTCAGATCTTGTACTTAATAAAAGTAGGAGTACTCGGATCTTGTACTTGAGTAAAAGTAGAAGTACTCAGATCTTGTACTTTAGTAAAAGTAGAAGTATTCAGATCTTGTACTTAATAAAAGTAGAAGTACTCAGATCTTGTACTTGAGTAAAAGTAGAAGTACTCAGATCTTGTACTTAATAAAAGTAGAAGTACTCAGATCTTGTACTTGAGTAAAAGTAGAAGTACCAGAGTGTAGGAATACTCTGTTACAGTAAAAGTCCTACATTCAAAATGTTCCTCAAGTAAAAGTAGAAAAGTATTATAAAAATACTAAGCCTTGCACAGAGGCATGAAAATACTTTTTCAAAATGCTCAACAGTGCTGCCAAAATTATAAACTGACTGCTACACAATTAAAATAAATGCTTTTATATATTTCTATTAGATGTAACTCTTTGGCATTTCTGTTATTATTAACACTGCTGCTTTAGCTGTTCTGACTGCTAAAATCCTCTGTTATTCCTCAATTTAAAGCCGATATCCCTTGGGGTCGGGGGGCTCGGATCCTTGTCACCTTTTTCATACCTGATGACTTTGCATCCCTGACTACAGTTGCTTTAGCGTGTAGAAGCTAATAAGCCTACTATTTGATTTGTTTTAGATAGGCACTACATGTTTCATATGCAGACCTTATTTTCCTGTTCCATGTTAAAATAAACCATTTTCAGTGGTCATTTTTTTTTGGTCATGGAAAATTAGGTAAAGGTCATTGAGAAGTCATGGAAAAGTCATTGAAAATCATTGGTGAAAAAGTGTATGAACCCTGTCTTATAAACTCTCTCACTCTCCCCGCCCACCACCTCAGCCTCTAAGGTGCATCGAGAGGACAGCTTTTCTGTACTCAGGAGCTGTGTCTTAAGAAATGCAAATACAGAAGCTCAATCCATACCAGGTCTTGTTGCGACGGTCAGATTTTCTTTTCATATTAGACTTTCAGCACATTAACTTAAATCCCTAGTCTGGACCCTTCGAGCAGTTCATCTGCACATTTAAATTAATTTCGCACTTGCTATAAAGTCTTGCCTAGTTTTCTTTTCACGGCTGAGGAGTCTGGTTCCACTCCTGCTGTAGCAGCGTGTTGACTTATTGATGCTCGGTGCCCTTTGTGCACACTGAACCAGTGGCTGAAAAGTAGGAGTTGATTAGCTCCACTTGCTCTCCCTCATCTCATTCCCTCACACTCGGGGCAGTAAAACGACTCTTGAGATTGCACACTCTGCTAACAGTTTCTTGTTAACTTTCTGTCTGCCAGAGGTTATTGAATGCATAGTCACTGAATTCTTATGTCTGAGTTATGCCTATTGTGTGCATCATCTGCCTATATTGAAGGAAGATATATATCAAGAGGTTTCTTTTCTTTCCTATACATTTATTTTAACCTAAACAAATTGCATGCTTTTATGACAATCATTCAGCAGTCTCATTCTGTCCAGCCGAGTCTTGTTATCTTTCTTGCATCCTCTCAGTCTAAACGGCCAGAACGTACTTTTGAAAAAGAAAATGTATTCATTACATTTAGGGGATTTTCCAGCACCTTGTTTTCTGACTTAATGTATTGTTGCCACTACATAAAAAGAATCAAGAGTTATTATTTCAACAATTGCTAAGGCAATAGAAATGATCAATACAGTGGTCGGATGGATTTGTCCTCACAAAGCTGTCAGGGTAATTGGCATACAGTACATCTTTCTACATCATTGTACAGCATTACTCCAGACAAACCAAAGGTAAAGGAACCAGACGTAGCACTGATGGAAAAGTATTTGGAAGAGTATATGAGATGATGTCGTGGCATTACTGGAATCATTTATGGACTTATCACCGTCTTTACCCACCTTAGGTAAATTGAATTATAGCCCATCCCTAAGTAAATGCTTGGGTAGAGAAAATGTATGAATATTTGAGCAATACATGGAAAATCTGGAGTCAAGTCGCGCTGTCGGATCAGTACCTCAGTCAGTCTTTTCCCTTCACCAGCAACTGTGCAAGGAGTGATTGGTGAATGCCCATACATGTAAATCTCCGCTCAAACTCCTTCCAAGGGGCCTGCTTTTTTGGAGGCCCGGTTCCTGCTTGACAGAAGCTGACATTTGAAAAGGTCTGTAAGGAGGATTTGTTTGTGACAGCTTCAAATTACAGTGGCACGGAGGGACCGGGGGAAAGGGGAGGGATGGAGGAAGAAAATTATTTAAATGTCACTTCGACGAGGTGAATGTCTAAGCTGTTTTTTTTTCCTCACATAACATGGGCATTTCTGACAATGGAAAAACATTCCTTGCCATGTTTTATTCTGTACGTGTCTCTTTCTGTTTGGCGTCTGGTTCCACATTATTGGCAGCAGGCTTTCAGCCTTGTGATTCTGAAGCCCTGCCAACATCTTGACAGTAACTACAAACCATTTAGTTGTTTGTTTTGTGTAGGTAGTGACTGAAGGACCAATCACTCGGGTCTTATTTGGATTTGGGGTTTATGCTGGACTGTATATGCTGCAGTAAAAACACATATTAATTTTCAGGCTCTCCCACTCCCTCCAAGTGCAGAAACGAGGACAAAAAGTAAGCAATCATTTTAGGTACAAGCTGTGGGAGGAATACAGAAAGGAAAATAACCAATAAGCGCAATTCAATTTCTCTATATGTTGAATGATTTCTCTTATCCTATTCCTTCTGACTACTCAGCGCAGTTATATGAGTGCACAAGAGGCGCAGCCTTCCACTGACCTTTTTTAACAACGATGGGAAGACTAAAATACCCTGAGTATCCTCGGTGATGATTGTCAAATGTCACTCAAACTAAAGGAGTGCAGCCAGACTCTCATACAGAGCTTCCAACAATAGTAAGGAGTAGGAGGGCCCTCTATCTCTTTTCCTTGACAAATAGCTGATGACACTCTTGGATTAAGCCCTCACAAGTCATGCCAGCTACTGGAATCATATGACAAGTACCTCCATTTGTACGTGTCTTAATCTGTTTCAGTCGCTTCCAGCTTCATAATAACTGAAATATTCATCATCAAGACGCCGCCTGCAAATGTCAATCCATTATGTGACTTAAGTGACGCCTGAGCTTGACAACTAGTTTCCTGAAAGGCATTTGCCCTTTTTCATTTTGCCCTACTGCCATGACACATTTGATTGAAGAGCTGTCTGCCAGTGTACTACAAAGACCCGAGGCCGTACATCGATACGTCGAGCTGCTTCTAAACTTAAGTCTGCACAAGTTCCCACAGTGCCAAAAACAGACCTTCAAACTCTGCTCCTGCAAACAGAGCATATTTTTTTTAACAGAGGCATTTCCCATAATTAAACTAATGCAAAGGAGAGAATGCTGGGGTGGCTCTCCTGATTAATGGAGCAATTACATCATCCATTACACTGAATTATGAATGTGCTAATGATGAGCTCATGATGGGTAATGATTCCTGGAGTTTGCTTGTGTAAAATATGAAAAGTGAAGAGCAGAGGACTGCCTGTGTTTGCAGATGTTCCTCTAATCACCAAAAAAGAAACGTGCAACTTCCTACGGAGAGTGGCTGCTCCTCCAGCAACGGGTCCATTGCTTGCTGTTGTAGAAAGGACGCCTCCCACTGGGTAAGACTGGATCTCGTAGATTTGAGGTTCTCCTGCTATGAAATGTTAAAGGGCACACAAACTTGAGTTCATGTTTTGTGTAATGTATTGATGGGAAAAGAAAGTAGGCCATTACGAAAAAAGGAAATAGAAATAGAGGGTAACAGTTGGCGACTGAGCTCTGTCATTATCTTCTTGGCCAAAACCGTTACTGGCAAAGGTGTCCTGTTTATACTGTAGTCTATTTTCTGCGATGTTGCTGGATGTGTTGTGCAGCAGACAGCTAGCTCTTATCTTCTGAACACATTTGGATGTGTCGCAATACCAATCATTTGTTTCTGAGTAAACATCAGCTGGACACTCATTTATTTTTGATAAATGATTGATTGCTGGATCGATTTATTGATTCAATGGGGCTGATTCTGTCTTTAGATTTGTGACGGGAACTGTATCTGCTTTTATTTCAAATGATCAATCATCTTTGAAATCCAGCCTATTTAAATACACGGCAACCAGCGGTAATCTCTTGATAATAGTTCATGCTAAAACATAGTTGCACAACAGGCTGAGTATGCGAGAGAGAATCGCTGGCAAGGGGGCTACAACTACAACAAAATGAACATATTTGACCGTGATTTAATTGTAATACACGTTTCAAAATGATGCCGAAGTAACAACATACTGATACTGGTTAGTAAAAACCATGAAGCTTTGACAAGTCTGCTGACAGACGACAGGCGAAAAACCTTTTAAAATGCGTGATTTCTAAATGGAGTTCGGCTAAGCTAACGCAGTATATGCTCCGACCGTCCACACTCACAACAATGGCCTACAGACATAAATAAACCAGCGACTGTATTCGCCATGACACAGACAGTCTGTGGTTTGTACTTGTTTAAGTGTTGTCTAGTTTCTAAACAGATATGAGGAGCTGTGAGCTTGAGTGCGAACAGCTAACGGCTAATGTTGCTTTTCTGTGGTTCGCGTTGAAGATGACGTCACGGCTCCGCCTACACTGCGTCACTATAGTTACTGCCCCAGCTACTAAACTGTAATGGAAACGCAGCATAAAGTGAGCCAGTCCTAACAAGGCCTAACGAGGCCTAACTATACCGTAATAAGCTGAGCGAGGCCCTGCAATGGAAATGCGCCATTAAATCTAAGATTACTTACATTAGCTAACATTAGCCACCATTAGAGCTGGTCATACCAGGCGAGTGAAACTGTAATGGCAGTGTACTACATTTGGTGAGGATGTAGCCTAATATATTGCCAATAAACTTACAATAGTCAAATATGTAAGAATAAAAATGTGTTTTTAAAATGGTGAATAGTTTTGAGTACCAATATCGCAAATTCTCATTGGGGAAATATGGACATTTGCAGATTGGTGTCATAGAAAGAAATTAATATATTTTCTCATATTATATGACCCTAACTCTTACACTTATAAACATAAGCGACTTTGAGTCTAAAATGACTTACACAATGATTACTACTATTTTTTTGGCAACTGATTTTTGCAGATTGTGTGATAAGAAGATGCCCATAGTACGTATAGCTTAGTATGTCATACTTGTAAGTTGAATTTCTTCATTTTTTTAAATAGTATTGCATGTTGTGCTCATTCTGTATGTCTCATGTTCAAAACTGGCATTAAAACTCCCTTAAGTGTGATTTGCTTCAGGCTACATACTCATAGTTAAAGCAACGTAACACTAACAAAATACAGTTAGAGCATGTAGAGCGTTAGAGCGTCTGTTGATAAAGCAGGAAAACCCCACCTCGCTTCCTTAATATTACATTTGAGATTTATCCCCACATGAACTGTGTTGTGCTTTGTTCAAGTTAAAATAAATCATGTCATGTTTCTAACAGGTTTTCAATCAGTTGGGATTTTTGGCACATTTTGATGCTGCCAATTATCTCACAAGTTGTGATCTGTTGTCTCTTTATAGTCAAATGAAAATCTTCCATTGTGTATTTGACAAGTCTTCCACTCTGCTGTCATCTACAATGTTATTGTCTTACAAGTGACAAGACACTTTTTAAATCCCTGTAAAGGAGGAGCAGACAGTGTGCCACTCATCTCAGAATATTGCTTGTGGTTGAAATGCTGAGTTTAAATCCTTCTCATTAATTATGATGGGTTTCACTGCTGTTAGTTTACACGGGCTATCTTTTTACACACATTGCAGATTTATTGTGGTCAAAATCAGACCTTTGTAGTACACACTTCTGCTGATTTGTCTTTTTTCACCTGACACACCAAGCCTAGCTCAGAAAAGTAGCGTGAAAGGATATCAGCGGATGTTTGAAATACAGTTGCTTCACGTTTTGACGTTTGTGGAGGAAACTATATCTGGAGGGTAAAGGTAAAGATAGCTAAACCCCAGATCAATGAGCCATCTTTCACGACTTTGCATACTGTATTCTGTCTGCCAATCATTCCCCTTTTACTGTCGCCTGCTGCCACTGGTAGTGATGGTCGTGATCTGCGGATGCAACATACCATTTTCTTGGGTTTCCTCTCATATTGATCTTATCTTACATCCTCTCTTCATTCTTTATGCGCAGACAGATGGAAGTTAAGGGGACCTTACACCTCAGACTTTATGAAGTACACATTCAAAGTTAATGTAGTTTGAAGGAATAGTCCTAAAAGCATGAATCTACTGTGTAATCTGTGTGAATTCATGAATGTTTTTACGGCATCTCTGGAGAACGAGTTAATTGCAAAAACAAGTTTTAATTGGGCTAGTGTTTACAAAATGTTGCCTTCATGCCCTAGTTGCACATTCAAGAATACATGGGTTTCTCAAGAGATTCTCCTATTACTCAGTGTCTTGTATACACTGGTGTTGTATATCAATTACAAAATATCTTCTGTATTGATGCAGATTTGTGTGCAACAATAACATCTGTTAGTAATATGCATTGGTCCTCTCTAGCTGCGTTGATTGACATGTATTCTTTTCCAGCCCACGGTGTCTGTTTTAAGCTTGTGGCAGATATGTCTCCATTAGATGTGGTTCATTTGAAGTTCAGTGTGTGGGTCCATTTTCTTAGGTAAACAAGTCTCCCAACTCCCATCTGAGGGGACTTATCTGCTTATCTCAGACAGAAAATGGTCTTCTTTCTATAGTGTGAAGTCTCTCCGTGCTTTCTCGGGAAATCTTGGTCATGTGTCTTTCTACTTTAAGAAAGCGGTGTACGCTATGCTGCCAATACACAATGAATTATCCCCAGCATTTAAAGGTTGTAAATTAATTATTTCGGATCATTTTATGGGGAAATAATTGCTTCAAGTGGAAATTCTTATTTAGTTTCAAATAAAGCAGTGTGACTGGTGGAAAACCGTGCCTCCTCTCCAGGTGCTTGGAAGCACTGTTTATTACTTAGGTCAAATTGCAAAGAGGGGAAACATTATGAGAGTTTTTATGATGCGTTTTGTTAGTTTGTGTGCTGTAAATGTACTTGTAGGAGTCTATCCAAGCATCTGTTGGCTATTTAGTTATTTTTATATGTGTGTTCCTGTAAACTGCCACCTTCAGGTACACACTTTATTACATAATCCTGCATTAAAGCCTTATTTTCAATTAAGTCCAAGATGACTTTCTGTAAAAGGCTCAATAGCAGTCTAAATGTAACACTGTCAAATTAAGTTAACATTCTTATATCTTACACCCTATGCATTAAGAACATCTGTTTATTAAACTACAAAAAAAACAGTATTGTAATCTGAGCGATTTAAGTAATTTAGGAGATTATTCTCATGTCAGATCAGTCCATACACATGTTGTGTGATGTTCCCCTTGCAGTGCAGGGCAGAAGAGGTTAAAAAAGACCTTTTGAAACCACATTGATAATGAAACCTTTAATCTCTCTCCAAGAAATGTAATTTACAGTCCTGCCAAGTTCCTATAATATAAATTCTGCATTAGTTCTGCAACGGGGTGAACATAAAAAGGGAGCTTCTCCTTTTTTAAGTAGGGTTATCCTAGGTAATTTATATAATAAAGACTTCTGTTTGCCACAAAAGCAGTTACTTTACCAAATACATGAAGCTAGCCTGTATGTCTGAGAGAGTTGTATGTGTAGGGAAGGTTCCTCCCTGCTCTTCAGGCTGCCAACAGCAGAGCGTCTTGGTGGTTAAAGTGGGCCTCTGGGCCCTGGGCCACCAGTTCTGCCTGGTTCTGCTCTGCCGACTGCTTTGGCCCTGAAGTGAAATGTGATCAGTCAGCTCCATTCGGGCCCGGACTGGGTGCCTTTGGAGACCGAATGGTCCAATCTCTGTCTGTGCCACCCAGGAGCTAATCTCCCAGGATCGGTCAGAGCGTGGAGCGTCTGATGCCTCGATGTACGATCACTGGGAATGCGGCCAGGGTACCATGTTGTTGTGGTATCACAGTCTTGTTTACCACGTTCTCACTCAAGTGTAAGTTGTACCTTGAACATATTTAACATGTTAGTTAGCAGTGTTTTTTTTTTTACCGATGCTGCACGTTTTATTTCACTCCCTCTTTTGATAATGATCCAAGTGAAATCTAACTTCATATTATTTTCTTTTACATTTTTGTTCCTTTCTTTGTGTTTTAAGTGATTCATTCCCCTTCCATATCCCTGTGCATCTGCAATTAGTCCTATCATCACAGCTACCTGTCTTGGAGGTTGTTACTGCTTCTATTCAGAAATGTACCGTTGGGAAATGGGTTTTGTTTTTGCCAGACTCTGTTCAGGTAAATTGGATAGGTGTCAGCTTGGTGGCTTCAGATAAGCATAAGGACAATAACAAAGGTGCAGTTTGTGACACCGGGGCCAAAACGGCCTTTTGTTTATCAAAGTGAAAGGGGAGAGAGAGCTTTGGTTTTACATTCTCTCATTCAAAGACTGGTGTGGAGGATTCAGCTCCTCCCATGGAAATGTGGAGGCTTACAACCATGCTATCATCAAAGCACAAGTTTTACTAACGTGTGTTTGCTTTGCATAAAATCAACTTGGCTGCCTGTCAGTATGTTGCTCTGTAATTAACCTGCGGAGGCCCAAAACGGATGCCCTCTGAAAGGCTTCATTAACCTGTGCCTAAGAGGCGGCCGGCCATTGTCCTCTGGCTCCCATGACCTGCACTAAGTGACCAAAATACCTCACATATTCACATAAACTTTTTCAGCAAACATGAAATTATACTAAAAAAACAATACATGTAAGTGACAGCAGAACATTACCTTTTATTTTCTACTAGTGCTGAAGGATAAGTTGATTGACATGAAAAACAATCAATCATTTGGTTAATTCTTTGGTCATTTTGTCAGTTTTAGATTATCAAGCAAAAATGTAAAGTTTTCAGATTTTCTTTCTTCAATCATATCATTGTAGATTGAATATCTTTGACTTTTGAATTGACATATTAGAATGTCACTGCGGGCTTCTTAATAATGCAATACATTAAAATTAATAGTGGAACTAATGATTGAAATGTATTAGTTAGTTGCAGCCATTCTACATCTCCACTCAGCTGATAGGGGAGCAGCTGAGTGGAGTCCCACCTCCCTCATCCCGCCCAAATGACGTTTTGTTTAGTCAGCTTGATTTTAGAGGTGTAATTTTCCCAACATCAGCATGCAGCACTGGATAACCGTGACCCAGGGGACTCAGGTGTGTGTGTGTGTGTGTGAGAGACGGAGACTGTGAGGCTTGTCTCCAGTCAGTTAGAGTTGCCTGTATGTGTGTCATCCCGTGAGTGCAACACCAGCTTGGCCCACTTCTGCCTGACCGACTAGACTCATCTGGGTTCTTCCCTCTTGTCTCTTTGTGTTTAATTTCCCCTCTGTCCTACTCTTTCTCTTCGCTGTGTGGGGTCCAGTTCTCATGTCTCTTCTCGACAGTCAGAACAGAACTACCAAAGCTCGCGGAGATGTAGAAGTTCCCAGGTGAATTGGGCAGAAAGGTATTGGCTCTCAACCAGACCGTACGATGAGTCTGACAGGACCACCCAGCTGGAGCACATTCACTCGCATAGAGTTCATATCCAAACCAGTGTACTCGCATACACATGTAGGTCAGAAGGTGAAAAGGGAAGAAAGGAGAACCTTTAGTCTACATCATGGCAGCTCTGGTTTAACAGTCTGCAGGGGCTCTGAGACCCGTGCTAAACAACACGGTCTCCGTACTCGTATATAACTAAAACAGACTCACAGATAGTACATTAAGCTTGACATGTCGGGAGGCTGTCAAACCTTGCAGCCTTTGTTTTTGACTGAATTCTCAGTTTGTGCCAAGGATGGAGATTGCAACAGCCTTGCAGAGTACAACTTCAGAGAAAACATGCTGTCAAATGTCAGGTGTCTGGGCGCTGCCTGCTTAAATCTCACAGTCTGTGTTTACTATGAGAGTTTAAGAGGCCTGAGCAGAGTAGATAACATGCATAGAAATATAATAACCTTTTAAGTTGGTATGAGGAAGATGTTTGCAAACATTCGCATATTAACACATCCAGTTACGCAGCAACGTTAGCATTCATCTGGATTCTTTTTTGTGACCACCGGATGAATGCATATCCAGTATTGACTCGTGACTTTTCAGCTATTAACCCTGATGGAGGTATCTGGCTATTTAGCTGCTAAATGCTCCATTATGTTCACCGGCTATTCTCTAACTGTCTGCTGTTTGGTGCTGAGCAGATACTGTAGTGTACAAATAGTTTTTAGAGTTTGTCTTCCTGAAAACAGCTGCCTGCTGCGGCTGACGCACCAAAGAAATAGCAATTCGAACTCTTAAAAAAAGGATTTCTGTAAATCAGATTGGACACATACCAATTTTTACTTTGCAATTTTTTTCCGGACAAATGCATTAGTCTAATGTATTGTTATTAGACAATACATTTTTACTGTAATGAAATGTAACCTTTTAATAAGAAAAATGTTTCCATTAAAAGTCAGAATTTTGCTATCTTGGCCAAAACGATATTATCATGAAAAATATAATGCTTGGATATGGCATTAGCAGGCAGCTCACAGTCTGCTCACACATCACTGGGTAACTAGGAGACTGTGTGTGTGTGTGTGTGTGTGTGTGTGTGTGTGTGTGTGTGTGTGTGTGTGTGTGTGTGTGTGTGTGTGTGTGTGTGTGTGTGTGTGTGTGTGTGTGTGTGTGTGTGTGTGTGTGTGTGTGTGTGTGTGTGTGTGTGTGTGTGTGTGTGTGTGTGTGTGTGTGTGTGTGTGTGTGTGTGTGTGTGTGTGTGTGTGTGTGTGTGTGTGTGTGTGTGTGTGTGTGTGTGTGTGTGTGTGTGTGTGTGTGTGTGTGTGTGTGTGTGTGTGTGTGTGTGTGTGTGTGTGTGTGTGTGTGTGTGTGTGTGTGTGTGTGTGTGTGTGTGTGTGTGTGTGTGTGTGTGTGTGTGTGTGTGTGTGTGTGTGTGTGTGTGTGTGTGTGTGTGTGTGTGTGTGTGTGTTGCCCCTCTCCAGGGCCTTTGCGGCGCCCGTGGCCAAAAATGTCACTCCAGGCTTATTATGCCATTAGCTGCCTCAAGCCTCAGTCCATTTGCTGGGCAGGGAGTGTGACGGAGCCCTTTCACAGGGTCACCCCTCCTGCTGGAGGCCGGTCAGCTGAGAGGTGTGTGTGTGTGTGTGACAGAGAGAGCGAGAGAATGTTCACCTCAAACTCAGAGAATATATTTGACACTCACTAATCATGATTTAGCACTGGTTGTACACTGTGTTATGTATTTTAATCACTCCATATATACGTCTCTTGTAATACCTCTCGCAGACAATGTACAGATCAGGAAGATGGATTCCTTGCTTGCTCTGCCGCTAAGCAGTAAAAGTACACCCTTTAAAGCATAGCTCACCAAACCTCCTAAATCAAGTGTAATGAGGTATCCGTATGTCACTTCAACACACGCACAGAGACTCTCACAGAGGTGGTGTTTAGGCTTCACTTCATATCTCGGTGCAGGAGGGGTTAATCCATCAGAAGCAAGTGTTCCTGTGTAGCCGAACTCTATTCCCATGGCCTTTCTCCCCCATCCCTCGCCTGGAGAGGACGACCAGCTTATATTCTTTGCATATTAAAACAACGCCTTGAATTGGGGAAGACAGAAACTGGAGTGGAAAGGCGGGGTGGGGTCTTTTTTTTTTTTTCACTCCAAATAAATGATTAACTAAATACATCCCCCCCCCAGTCCTGTCCATTTTGAAAGAAGGGCCATCTTTGATCTCCGGGGCCCTTTGAAATGATCTGAAGAATGGGAGAGAGGCATGTGAGGGAGGGGCAGGGGGAAGTGAGAGAGACAGGGACAGGAAACGCCACACCTCCCTGCCTGTAGAGGGGAGACATCACAGGTATAGATGCAGAGCGAGGAGACACAAAGGGGGGGGGGGGGGGGTTCACAGTTAAGCTTTTTGGATGATAGCTGAGGTGCTGGGAGTTGTTGTGGTAAAGTGAGCTGTTTGAATGCCTCACCGTGGATGTGCCCGGGGATAGATTAGCTTCCCTTTAACCCCAGCGATAAATGAGGGGGGGGGGGGGACAGATGTCTCTCCTCTCCCAAAAGCAAATGATGTTGCGGAGGCGAGAAGGCACTCTCCCTTCTCTGCATATTTCTCCTCTCTGCAGCAGCCATTCAGTTGTCTTTACTTTCACAGCTGTGCTCAAAGACTAAGATAATTCCCTCCTCAGATATGTGTTGTATTTGGTCGGCTTAATTAGCCGGTTTTGTCCGTTTTTAAACTTCTGTGTAGTTCACTTCAGTGTTTTTTAGATGCGACTCACTTCACTGAACTGGCATTGTAGCTCAGTGTTTAGCAGGCGGCAGAGTACATTCACCATCAGCAAGGACATTACCGACAAACTATAGCACTAATGCATGTTCGTGTGCTGCCATTAACTGAAAGGATGACCTTGTGTGTGTTGCGCTGCGACAGGGGAAAATACAATTAATTTTCAATACAGAAATGCGCTGTAGATTTAAAAGCAACAAGAATGTGTCCTGTAACTGCGGTGGTGGTGCACAGAGTTATACTGAACAATTGTAGTCTCTGCTAATTGTGGAAATACTAATACAACTAAACAAAAAATGTGAATATTACTTATGGGTCAATATTTATGGCATCATTTTATCAACACATCTCTTCCATCTTCCTGTACAACATTTAAATATTGTTGAGAGATTCATCTTGAACCCGGGTTGTTCACCTAAACCTGTGATTTGGGGCGGTTAGCTGAACACGGAAACAATCATTGGGACTTGCTGTGATAATATCTTGTTATTATTTCAGATTCATCTAATTATCGTTGTACAAAATAGCCACCAGCCAAATCCAGTCCACTGTTGTCTAAACTTACTTTCATTACCTCTCCGAGAAATATGAATTATTCAGTCAACCTCTCACTAAAACTTCTGCCCATCAGTTACACGAAGAGATGCTTTGCTTCACTGACGATGTGTGTTCTTGTTGTTTTCATAAGCCGAGAAACTTGGGTACTTTACCAAAGCCACCTGATACTTTTCATTTAGCAGCATGTCGGTTATTCTGTTGGAGCATCAGCTTAGCACTTAAGTTCCCATGAGGCCGCTGGATCCTCACTTTCATTAAAGTAGTTTGGAGTCTCTCAGCTTCGTTGCCTCATAAAACAAACTGCTATGATGAAAACCACACAAACCAATGCTACTCCCCTTTTTTATTAGTATGCAAACACACACAGTTGGACGCAGACGCACACATACACAACAAAATGCTGTTTGTTGAGGTTCTAATGAGTCCCAGTAGCAGCGGTTCGATTTTTCCCTCCTAATTTGACATGCTTCACTTGAGCTGGGTCCCTCTCGCTCCGCAAACCTCAAATCCTCCATGCAGAGGCCTAATGAATCTTCTCCAAGTACACAAGCAAAGGACAAACAAAACAAGCAGGAAACTCTCGCTTCCTCTCGCTTCTAATTGTCCCAAACACATCAATCAATCACTGCAGCTTGCTTAAATCCGCTTTTTCTCCAGACAAAGGAGTTATTAGTCGCCCATGAGAACATATCAATCTTTATGTTGCCGGGTATTACACTGGTGTATCGGGTCACGTCTACAACCGCCTGCATTTCCTTTCATTTAGCTCCAGCAGTGTGAGAACATTGGACGTTGTTCTTTCGGTTTAAGAAGGTGACATGAAGAACAATGAGTCGAGCCTCTCCGGTCTCCCAGGGCTCCCCATGCTGAGTTTCAGCAGTGATTGAATCGGGGGCTTTTGAGGCCCACAGAAGATGGTGTGAGTGAATTGACTCAGATAGTTTATAGGGTAATAAAGTCCCTCTACACCAACACCGGCCAGCTGTGCTCAGCTTTGACCAAAACAGTCTATTTAATACCTCCCGCCGTGCACCTGCAGCCCCCCCGTAACGGTCAGCACACACCGCCATCAACACAGCCGCTAGATGATATCTCTCGCTGTGTCTACTAGACAAAAAATATTATAGGGTAATTAAAATCGTGACTCAATTAGCCTATTGTTGACCTTTTCTCTGCAGGTTAGGATGCTCGATCTCTGCCATAATAACTGGAGCCATTTTCTCTTATCTGACCTCCTCATCTGCTAGCCTCAGCTGCTGGCTGAGCACCCGCTGTTGTAAATAGTGAAAAGTGCTTTCCCTGGACTTCCTCTTCTCTTCACAGCAGCTCGCTCCTTTTTCATAACCACTTCTGTCTCTGCTGAAAGGCACGGCTGAGTGGGTGAAGAGTAGGTGGACAAATGGATGCAGCGGCGATCAAACCCGATGATTGTATTCATCACAAAGAGTCTTTAATACAATACATGCAGTGTTTACTTAAGCCAGGTTTCAGCTTTTATGTGCAAATGTAAAAAAAAATAGCGATGAGTAATGTTAATTACATCCCCGACAAAACTGTGCAGTTCTTAAAATGCTATTATTGGGCGAGCGTGCGTTTTCTCTCTGCTTTTGCTGCCGGTATTATTAAGGAATTGTGCATTAATGGGAGTCAGCAGTTTTCGCCGCTGCAATCTCATTACATTTACAGGGAAGGGATGGAGAGCAACAAAAAATTAATTGGAGGCATGCGACAGTTAGGACAGGAGCCTGAGCAAGGGCAGAATAAATCAGAGGTCAGTTTGACAGCTTCATGGCTCTGTAGAGAGAGAAGTGGTTCACTTTAATGGGAGGAGATAGTAATGTTGAGTTACTTTATTTTTCCCTCTTCCTCCGCATGCCACGCACTCATCCCATCCCCTTCCCCCTCATCAGCGGAGGCACACAGCCCCTCACCCCTGAACTGTTTTGACTTGCCGTGATATATAGAGTTAATTCAGCCCCTCTCTGCGCAATAATTCATGCGTTTCATGCATTCAATCTCGTGCAGACTCAGCGCGGGGTGGAATTGCTAATTTTTTTTGTGCTAAGATTGCAGCCTCCCTCACAGCACACACACACACCTCCATCCTGCCTGTCACCTAGTCTACACTCCCACCCCCTACTCCTCCATCCTCCTCTCCTCCTCCTTGCCACCCTGTACCCCCCCCCCTCCCATTACTTTGGAAGTTAATTTGACTAACAGAGGTTCCACTCACAGCAGTATTTCCTCCAGCATCAGGTTTCTTCTTCTCTTTTAAAAAAAACAAACACCGCTTGGTTTCTGCCCCTACAGCAGCCAAATCTACACACACATCGGTCCCCCCCACCCCTAAACTGGACCCTCGTGGCCTCTCAGTCACGTCGGGCCCTCACCCCTCACCCCAAGTTCACTAAGGTCATCCCAACAAGGGGCCGATCCCCCCAACCTCATCGCTGACCGCCGGCTTAAGCTTTGTGCTTTTATAATTGTGGGGGAAACGCAGGCTAGTAAAGCCACCGGTGAAGTGGTTTCTGCAGGGTAATGGGGCCCCGCTCTCCATGCACTTAATTTAATCCGGAGGGACCTCTGTGTGTGGTGAGTGGGGGTGGTGTGTGTGTGTGTTATGGGATTGGTGTAGTAGGAGCAGATGGATGGGGTCACACCTCAAAGACATTACGAGTTCTGGTAGCATATTCTACAACATGGGGTTCACAAAGCGGATAGAAAATGTAGGGTCAAATATAACCATTATTTTATTTTAGTATTTATTTATGTCAGTCGTTTTAAGATGAATTGTACAGTCTATAATTGTCAAATCAGTACGTTTGGAGTGCTCTAGGTAAAAATGTCAGACCCAGACAGTCCAAAATCAAAGACTATTCAATCAACCGTGATATTAAACACAGTAAAGCAATAGCTGGAACCAATGAATGTTTGGCATTTCTGCTGGAACAATCACTTAAACGATGAACCGAAAAATGAAGAGCCATTGAAATCATTTGATTATAAGCGTGAACTAATGAAAACAAACTAGTTACAGAATTTTTTTTCTGATAATTCAATCAAGTCATCGAGAATTACAAGTGTAGCTCAAGCCGAAAAGGCCGAATTGACCTCAATCTGGTCGAATAACCATCTTTTTTCACATTTGTAACTCAGTGTTCAAAGACATTATTCTGCGAGCACTATTATTTTTTCCATCATGTTTTAGCAGTGGCAGACAGCGTTGGCTTTCTCTAGAGCTTTAAAGGCCTTGGCTCAGACCAGCCATTCATGGATAAACAGTGAAAAGCATTCCCCCCCCAGGCAACACAACAAGTATAAAGTTGAAGCCGTCACCTTACCTCTAACTATCTCAAGCAAAAGTTTGCGGAGTAAAATAACAACATTTGGTTTGGCAGAGTTGCACGGCACATTGTTTTCATTTCTTTGTTTTATTTCAGTCGGCAAGGTAAAGGTGAGTCAACTCCTTTCTTTTTTCTTTTAGCCGTGGGAGGTAAAAAAAGGAGGTCACATATTTGTTGGCAATACTGAAGTGCGCTGATACAAGTATGAGGGCTTTGTGTCAGGAGACATTTTGTGACCGGCAGGAGAAAAACCCATCGCTGTGACGGGGGCTGTTCTCTTCTTTAAAAAGCGCAGCGACCCCCATGACCCACTGAGTTGAAATAGAGGCCACCGCCAATCCTCATGCTCTTATTCAGGGGTAAAACTCTGACAGCGACTGTTTCATGAACGAAGACAAAGAATGAGGAGGATATCTGATTTGTAGCTGTTGTTTATGTTACAAGTGTCCGGAGTGTCAGTCGCCCCTTCTCAGACTACACAACTGACCCAAACCCCGAGGCAGTCAGTGAGTCTTCAGTGTGGATACAATCCCATGATTCATCCTCTTTCATGGCATTTTCTCACCCGTTGTGTACGCTATGTACTGTCACGGCCTGGGAGGAGTTCTCATTGAGCGCTTTCTGCACCCACATACACTTCTTTACTCTATTCACACAAGACCACGGTCCTCATGCATTTAAATGGCCTATCTATTGGAGCACTGATATTATACCACACTTACAGCAGTTTGGAAGATAAAACTGATGACAATATATTCATATTAACGGTTTTTATTAGCGTCCTTTGATGTTCAGATTGTTGATAACACAGTGCTTTGATTGGTCTTTGAGAGCCGCAGCCAAACTGTAACAGATGGCAGCCTGTGGAGCAGAGATTGCAGAACTTCCATTCAATGCGGGTTAGTGCTGAAACTATTAGTCGATTAACTGATTCATTATTCGACGCTCGTCAAGCCAAAATGCTTGAAAAGCGCTTTTTGGGTGTTTGGCTTTTCTTTTAACTAGTTTTTAAATTCAATACATTTGCTTTTTGGGCATGGTTTGACAAAAACTAAAAAGAGTTTCTAGATAGTTGTTATGGGTATTTAGATGTTTTACCATTAATTGAATGATTCATTGGTTGTTCCTTAGTATGTGTCTAAGATAAGTCTGACGGAAAGCCTTCTTATATACAAAGGGTTTACAAATGATCAGAAAAAATATGAATTTGTGAACACAATTGCAGATGCTTACATAATTCCATGATACGTTTAAGCTCATCCTTTCATGCTGTGGGGCATGAGTAGCTTCAATTGACCTCAATTAAGATCAAGATGGCAAGATGAATAAATCCAAGTGTCTTTATCGTATGATGAAACGTTTCTTCCGTGACGGGAGCAGTGTTCTTCGGGGTCACCGAGAGGTTTGAAGTATGAATATGGTGTTAATGGAGTTGAGATAATGAATTTCAATGAATGGTGGTCCTTCAACCAGTAAAGACTAGAGCAGTGACTTGGAGAATCTATGGCAGATGAAGCAGTTCTGTAGGCCTCACATATTTGACACATGCTTGCATATGAGTCCAGTTGTTGCATACATATAATCTGAAAGAATTGCAGTGCCTGAGTGTAAGTTGGAACAGCAGCATGTAGAGTGCTGTAAAAGTGATTTAAGTTTCACACAGATGCCGTCAATTTGTTTCCCCACCAGGTTTGGAGAAACGCTGCACCAGCAAAAACACGGCGACCGCATTTGTTTGAGAAAATGACCTCGGCCTCATGCAAACACACTCACAAAGAAGGGGGGAAATAAATCTCAGTCTGCTTGTTAAATACATAGTAACATATGTCTCCCACTTTAGCATTGAGGAGATGCAGGGATGCTCTCCATCTTCAGAAAGAGAGGATGCGTCCCCGTTTGAATCAATTCAGGTAGGGCAGCATTATCTGTGGAGCTGCCACCAGAGCCGCGCTGCACAATAACTCAAAGAGGGCATTTGAGAAGTGTGCAAGTTTGATCCTGTGCCAGGGTGATGAATAGCTGTTTTTTCTCCTTTGTCGCCCATCAGCACTTTTTATTCCGCAGTTAATCCGCCAGACCCTCACTGTAATTTTTCACCTCGCTGTGTGTTTGTGTACTTGTGTGTGTGTGTGTTGCTATATCTTGCAGTCAGGTAGGGCTCTCACAAACATCCGCCCCGCCCTGCTGGCATTGGAGGCTGATTTAAAGGTGTGTGCATGCACTGATAGGATCTCGTGAACAGTTAGTGAGTAGTGGGAGCCGTATATAATATGTCAACTGGACCCGCTGGGGGTAGACGCTTGTTACCGAGGTGTCAGGTGTTAAAAGGATGTCATGTTGTTGCAGATAATGCAGCTTACACCGCTTGATTTACAACACCGGTGGACGTGAGGCTTTTTTACTTGGTCTTCCACCTGCTGAAACCACAGTCTTTTAAATAAGAGAACCGATTTTTCTCTCTGTTATCCCTACACTAAATGGGGATTTTTCACACCAAGATACTGATATTTTTTGTGGTTAAGCTTAAAAACAGTTTGCTTGAGTTTCACTGAGAATGGGGGAAATTCAGCTTTTGGTACAGAAGAAAGACTATTAACTAAATATTGGCTATTATGGCATGATTCTGTTGAAAAGTATCCATCTCTTGGTTGTTAAGGTGTTTTTCTAAGGACATAAACATACCTGAAAAGGCTAGTTTGGATTCATACCTTTTTTTTCAAACATTAGATGTCTTACATTAGACAGGTTGACGCTCAACCGCACAGACAAACGGTTAATGAGGCATAAGTAGAATGACCTGGAATTTTGTACCCAGCTTTACACCCCACCACACCTTCACCTCCTCCTCTTTCCTCTCTTCTTCTTGCTTCTTACAGCAGCTCTGATTAGGGAGTCGGGGGTCCTTGTGGTCATATTTTAATACAATCCAGAGCACTTTGAGCCCCTCCTCAGCCTTGCGCTTGCCACGTCTTTACTTGGTGGAGGGGCTAGCATTCCTCCAGAGAGCTGTTCTACATACTGTATGGCGGACAAGGAGCACAGCTTCGTGCAAAAGCCTGCTGAGACTCCACACCATTTATCTCTCAGCTGCAAGGTTGGGCCAGGACTAATTGACTGAGTTATGTGCGTGTGGATATATATATATATATATATGTGTTTGAGTGTGTGTCAGTCCCTGGAAGCATGGCGCATTAGTAGAGCCTGAGATGATAGGATGTGGTAAAAAGAGAGAGAGAGGCCAGCCTTGTATTGTGAGCCCATCAGAGGGGCTCGGATAGAAAGCTCTCCTATAAAGTCAGATATTGGCTCTGGCTCTCCCAAATACGTCCAGTTAAACTGTGCTCAGGGAGCAGTCAAACCACACGGCCAATACTGCATTTAAAGAGAAATTCTGCTTGTGTGTTTTTCCTCTTGGCCAACATTTATCAGTTCACATTGCAAACCGCTTACATCTGGGGCAATGTCAACATCATTGAAATAAAGACGAACAAAAGGGGTCAGGTGAATACAGGTTTTTTATAAACTCATATTATATGCTGTCTTTTTTCTCCAAACAATCAACCTGGAGTTATTTCTTTAAACTAGTTAGCTGATGCTTCATATTTCCTGACTGTTTTAGAGTACAATGATTTGTTAGGACCTATGGCCAAAACTAGGACAATTAGACAAATTTAAATTATTATATTTAAGTGTTCCTGCATGTTTGAATCCCTGTTCCTTGGTGGTTAAGCACGGACCTCGTGCTCCTTCTCTGTGTTTCTCTCACCACTCTTCTCTGGACTTTATCAAACACATTGTTTAACTTGGCTTCCTCCCAAAGTAAGCCCAAGTAAAGCTAGGAGTTGGCTGTCTCATCGTCCACAGGGAGTGGGCTGAGCAATATGTGTGTGTGTGTGAGTGTGTGTGTGTGTTGGTGGGCACATTCTGGGGGGAGTAGAAGCACCTCGTTCTCCTGCACCAGGAAGCTTTGAATCATGCTGGCTCTTCCTGGAAGGACCCAGAGGGAGCCGTGCTGAGCCGGCTGGACCCAGGCAGGCTGTCTGAGCCGGAGCCTGGCCTCTCGCTGACACCGAGCTGGTGGCGAGCGCAGTTCTTAGCTCACCCTCGCAGAGCAGGCCACGCCTTCCCTCTGCTCGCCAGGTTGGCACGCTGCAGGCGCTTTCCTGCACTGGAAGTGTTTTCAGCTTTGGCTGCGGTTGTGGCTTGCACTGATAACCTCCGCCTCTGGAACTTTGAGAAACAACAGTTTATTGATCGGATGTAAATAGCACAAGGTGGGCTACAGTAGCTTAGAACTCAAGTGCTGCCTTCTTTGTATATTTCCAAAGTACATTTTCATTACTGATGCCACTAGTTAAAAAAAAATCTACCGTTTGGAGGCATTCAGTTTGGCATGCTAACCATGCTAAATGTACTTGTGTCAAAGCTGTCACCTGCCTACGCCGTCACAGGCCCCATTTAGTCCATGGAAATCGCACTGATGTGCTGAGGATCTGGGCATGTAAGTTGATATTAATAGTAGAGCGGGGCTTTTGCCGCAGGGTGTCCACACTTTCCTGTTTTTTCCTTCTTTGTTTTTGCCCAACGCTGACAGATTTACCTCTGGAGGAACTCCAGCATCTGAAAGGGAAAAATGGCCCCCATTGTTCAAATGGGGCGCTAGTGGAAAGAAAACAGGGGATTTTTGAAGAAAAAAACAAGAGGGTACTAATTGCAATATCAATAGTATAAACAGCTTTGTCATTGAGACTTGTGTTTGTTATTCTAAAAGGACCTTTAGAGGATCGAGGTGTTTTTGGAGAGAAGTGTGCCTCTTTGGGTGAAAGTGTTGAGACTTTAACTTGCTTTGGAGGTTCTCATTTCAAAGTCTCTGAAGAGGCTTGCTGAGCTCGGGCTTTTGATAGGAATCAGCTTTGAGAGATGGAAGTTTCTGTACGTTTTCATGCTGCACCCTGTCAGATAACTTTTAACAGTTGTCTCTCCTCACAATTTCTTTCCAGTCTTACTCCGCTGGGAAATTATGTCAGGAGAAGAAACTACTGAAGTTATCCAACTCTATCTGAAAGCAAGCACTTGGTGATTTTAAAGTCTTGGCATTAGGATTAGCACAGAACTCGCATCGAGGCAGTCCAATGACATTTTAAAGAGGTTGCCAGCTGGGGAAGATAAATACAGACGTCAGAGCTGCAGTGTGTTTGACAACTCATTGGAAGATTTCATCTAAAGCTTACCCTGAATGAAATATAATTTGTAATCTTACTAAAGATAACCAGTTTAACAATCTTAATCTTTTACAACTGTCCATCCTACACAGATAGAAATATCATGCCTCTGACAATCTGTGCTTGAACTTACAAATAACATTCCATTCCTCTGCACAATAAGTCAGACAGAACACTGTGAACATATTTCTGGAGTTCATTCCTAATGATGATTGATTAAAGGTGTCAGGGTGGTTTCTGTATTTTCGCCACAGACTGAAAAAGTGGTCAGATTGCCAGTGAAACATTGTTGAAGTATAAGGATTTATGGTTACATAATGCAATCTTATCCTACCTCACTTACATTTTGGGAGCTTTTAGCTGCAAGTCATATTATTTAAGTGAAATTGTAAAACCCCAGCATCTGTATTTTCATTGTAATTATCAGATACATGAGCTCAGACTCTAAGTGTGCATACCTGTGCCAAGCCTGAACGCTACTCTTCATTTGTTTTTATAATTGAAAATGCCCAAAAATTGTGATCTAGATCAGAGATAAACAATCTAGGATTATTGAGCCGTTGTTTAATGTTTTATTCAACCGAGTCCAGTAGCTCATAAGAAAATGCAAGTTTGGTTTGCTTGTTGAATGGACAAACATAGCATATTTTTGTGTAATTTGGTGCAATGTTTTTGCCATGAGATGGAAAAAGGGACCTCCTTATGTTGACATTATAATCATAAGTCGAAGGAAATATATTAGGTGTTTAAAAAAGGGCCAGCCAAGTGCTTTTGTTATTAAAATGATGCTACATGCAAACATTAAAGGCTGAAAAAAACATCAAAATTCAAAGGCATTTGAATGACCAAAAAGAAAATGGTCGGTGTCAAAGCCTTCAAACACTAGCTGTTGTTTTTCCTAAATATGGTCAGTCATGTTTGAACGATTTGACTTGGCATTTACAGCAAATGGGGGGTGACTCCACTTTAATAAGTCAAAGAGCCGTACAAGTCTCATCAGCACTAGGAAAGGTTGTGAAAACTCTCTTTATATCTCTCAGCATTGATCCTTCGCTTCCCTGAGGATACCGACCGGCCGGGTGAGGAATACAACCGTACCCTGTTATGGTTTTGATGTGAATTGAAAACATGTCGAGTATGGATTTTCTGGATTTATCCATCACTTAAATGTTTCGTTGGAGGAATGTCGGCTCACATTCAAATAATCCCTGCAGTATGGGGAGTTAACTGACACGTGTGGAGATGTATTGCTATTCGATATTTCCCGTAAATGTCAGAACCTGCACTGTGAAGCATCAGAACAAGTCTCCCATCAGTGGTGAGCCTGAGGCTTCACCAGCACTTCATCACATCCTTAGAAAGAAAGTAGTCTTAGTGGAGCAGACCCTAAGGCTTAATGTCAGCAAATTAATTATGGATTCACCCAATTAGTTCACAAACTACATCGTGTTCGAGGGAAAATGATCATTCCCCCAAATGACTCGTCTCTTCAGTCTTTGCCCCAGTGTGTGTTGTGCCTCGCTCAGAACTATGTGTGTGTGCGTGTGTGTGCTTGTCTCCATGTGTCAAGTGACACACAGCAGGCAGGTAGCATGACCTTTTTAATTATTCAATCTCTCAAACTCACCCACCGGAGCCCCACTCTGTCTTCAGTTTGGCTTTTGAACAATCTGCCGCCTGTCCAAACACATTTCTGTTTGTATTAAACAATAAAAAGCAGCTTTTCTGTCCTTTTTAGAGATCAAACCAAATCACGCTGATCTGTCAACACATGAAGTGATACTGTTACTGCAATGGCTCTTTTGACTGTGCAAGATGGCCTCTGATCAGTAGACCCCCCCCCTCACTAAGTGTCTAATAAAGTAAGTAATCACTGCTTTCTAATGAACGTCTGTCAGGGGCGGGGCTCGTATCTGTTTACCAAACCAAATTATTTTCTTATTTCAGCAAAGTCAATTAATCACATCGGAGACAATTCTGTTAGTGTTTGTCTCTCAATGGGAAGATGGATTGCAACAAGATTGGCGTCATTATTAAACGTCATCGCATTACAAGAAGATGCCGTCGTGGATTAATTGAATATGACTCGTGGTTTTACACATTCTGCCGTGGTTAAAGTCATTACATTGGGTGGAGAATGAAACTACTGATAAACCAATGGTTCTTTTCAGTGTTCAAAAGATAACCACAAAATTGCTTGGTCAATAGAATCTAGCAATATGATGTGAAATGGCCATCACTGTCTATCTATCATAGAAATAGTTAATTAGCCAATAAACAGATTCAATGAATGAGCTAACCTTTTGGGAAATGACCAGCTAGGTGACATCCTAGTTGATGGACTTGTCTGTATGAACAAAGTATAGGGTAATCTTTGAATAGCAATAAGGACATTTCGCAAAATGTTGAACAAGCCATTGATTGTCGGTTTATTTTGTGTCAATGTTCTATTGCTAGTTGTTTCAGCACCAACCTAAACCAGCGCTTTGTGTGCATTTGTCTCTATCTATTGTGCTGTAATAAACTCCTGCCCTTCCCCCACCTCTGCAGACAGTGCTGGACAGTGATCTGTGTGTGTTGCTGACATTGAGCAGAGTTTGTGGACTGTGATTGTGCTCACAGCGGAGCCGTCCTTGGAAGACAGAGACGGCCCTCACAGATATGGATTCCTACATTTAATGTCTCGGCCTCTCGCGCACAAATGTTTCTCTTTCAATGAGCTGTGGCCCCGCAGGCAGGGAGTTTTATCGATCATCTGACTTTTAATGCCTCTTAAATATTAAGATTCATGTATATGACCTTTGTGTTTGGATTGGGAGTGTAAAACCCCTTCCTAAATACCCCCTCAGACCCTGCTGGCTGCACTGCCGTCTTTGTTTCAGCTTTTCCTCTGATGCATGGAGAAGTAGTGCCCCGCTACATTTTTCATGTAAGAATGGAGGTCATACTTGGCTGTATTTAATAAAGTAAAGTGGAGGGAGGTTTTTCAAGTTTTGGGACCACTCTGTTTGATGTGGGTTTAGGGGAATGAGTGCAGCAGAAAAGGGGGGAGGAGATAGGAAGTGAGGATGGTTTGGCGTCTGTGTGGGTCTTCATAGTCCCTGTAAGCGCCCGTTATCTCTACTTCCCTCTCTCTGCCACTCTCCCTCTTAATGTCACACACACACACACACACACACACACACACACACACACACACACACACACACACACACACACACACACACACACGGACAGCCCTGGAAGAGTGCCCTGTGATTGATGACTCTGTGAGAGACCTCAGAGGCAGCAGCACTACAGAGAGATGGACAGATGAAAAGGAAGGAGGAGGGACAGGGAGAGGAACTGAAATGAATCAAGGAGCAGGGTGGAGAAACACCATGGAAGTGAATTGTGTGTAGCTAACTCTCGTCTAAATTGCTCTTTCCTGACTACAGAGAAGACACGAAGATTTCTTATAAAAAGGCGGTTAAATGTGTCATACAGTAAAACATGATTTGCTTTTCCGTTTTCGTAAAATGTTATATTTTCAAGTGTAGTTTTTAAGTATATGATATGAGATATCTAGGCTGCAATTAAGGACTATTCACATAATGTATTAGTGTGGAAGTTATTATCATAAATCATTTCCATTCTACGCAGAACCATCTCCTAAATTGAGATGATAAATGTGGGAATTTAAATAACAGAATTTAGGGCAGGCGTCTTTTGGAATGATTTTGTTCTGATGCTCAACAAGATCCTTCGCCTGTCTTTCAAAGGATTGATGAAGACTTTTACGAATAAGTTTGACTAATAAATAATGTTTTAGTGCTTACTGGCACTGGCAATGATTCTCACAGTGTCAGCACTTTCTAGGAAGAGAGGCGCTTCTTTCTGGCTCCGGTCCTGGAAGAGCGAGATGTGGAATTTGAGTTTTTTTTAGTGCGGCATTTAATCCCTGTTGTGCTGCAATCGCTTTAGTCTAATTCTCTAAGATGCTGATCCAAACTGTTCTCCAAATGTTCTGCCAGTAAAAACATACCCTTTGTTTTCACTCTAACACGGTATATTTGCGCATGTTTGTCAGTGATAGTGAAATACAAAGTATGATTACAGTTGTCAGTCCAAATTCTGGTAAAAATAAATCATTTTCTCCATTGGATGTTTTTTTTTGTGTGGTTAGGGAATACATGGGCTAAGGAATCTATATGTTGTTGAAGAGGTGTTAGAGATGGTGTGCTTCTCTCTCAATAGATTTTAACTACCCTCTATTGGCCTGAATGCGCCATTACACGTTAATCTGTCAACCCTCAGGTGCAGCACATCAACTCAAGAGCTTCATTTTGTTAAATGATACATCTCTCCTCACAAGTTCTATCCCTCTCTTCTTTCACATGTGCCTGGATCAACTGCTGTCAGACGAATACACATTTATTTGCCTGCTTTGTTTTGAGTGCAAAGAAAGAGATTAAAAAGTAGATTTCTATTATTTGCCATCTGAGTCAAGAAGCCTCAAATGTCACTGTGATCAATAAAGGAAGGTGACGGGTAAGATGGAGCTTGAGATGAGTGTTTGTCAGTGAAAGAAAACACACTTCAAACAGGAGAAAAGTGGTGCTTTTAAAGCATGGCACTTTGTCCCCAACAGTATCTGAGTAAGTGTGTGTGTGAGAATGTGATTATCTGGTTTTCTGTGTATCTATCGCCCGGAGCTTCCCGGGCTCTTTGTGAGCACGAGGCTCAGAGAGTACTGTGTAGTCAAGGACTCTTTAATGCCTTCCTGTGTCAGAGTTTTCCAACTGCTTGTACATCAATAATGTGTGTATACAGCATGTGTGTGCCAGCGTTGTGTCTAACCAGGGTTTTCTGTACCTGCAGGTGTATGTGCCGAGGCGGTATGCCCCGGGGAATAGTGCTGACAGTGCACTAGGAGTCTGAACATTGTCAGTATCTGCGGCTGAGGAGGAGAGGTGCCGTGCCGATCCGTGCCGTCCTTTCCTGTCTTGTGTTTGACGCCATGTCCCTAACTGACAAACACAAAGTGAAGAGGCAGAGGCTAGATCGGATCTGCGAAGGTAAACTCATGAGTATGTCTTTTCCAAATTTTTTACCTTCACTCATTCCTCGCAAAGTTGTTTTTCTGCACTGTTCACAACAAACACTGTAGTTCCAATGTTCTCCTCCACACATACAAGCAGTGCTGCGGGGTGAATCGCATCATGTTTACAATCACAATTTTGGACTTCACAGTTAATTAAACTTGATATGGGTGCGTGATATAGTTTAGAGCTCCAGTACATGAAATGAATCACCGGTAATTGTCTGATAAATTCTAGGATTATTATGAAGAGAAGCATTAATTGCACCAAACCTTATTTGTTTCCATCTCTGGAGAAATGATTTCATAAATAATCATGGTCTTAGTGGTTAGCAGAATGATTATAATTCCAGCAGTTATCCAGTGAGCACTGATTTGCATGCAAAAAGACATGGAGATATCAAGGTTAACGCTGAGCTATAGTTGGTTCACATTATTTTTAGACCTCTAAATTACATAGCTTTTGTTTTAACAACCTTTCTGTGATTTAAATTTGAATCAGGGCTTGAACTACATATGCAAATATAATCATTAAAATTATATTGATGATTGTAGTTAACCCAGATGATTAAATTAGCCCAGTTTTAACCTACATGTGTTTATTCTAACAAATGAACAAACATGGGACTTTACAAATAAAACCATGAGTTATTTAGCAATAAAGTACTTAACCTGTCTTCTCCCCTCACTGATACAGCTTGAGATGTACATAGCCTGGCAAACCATCGTCATTGTTATTAGCACAACCCTGAGACCTATTGGTGATCAATACCCATTGATTGCTATCATTTTCTCCTGGCACACCGCACATGTCAGATACTTCAGTTAACAGTGTATAAATGTTGACCTCAGCAGCAAACAGTCGTTCGGCGGATGTAAACGAGATTACCGCTTTACTCTGGCCTCTCTGTGAATTGTGTTTGTTTGTGTAGGAGTGTCTGTTATGTGACTTATGGTTATAGAGAATCTCTTAACATCCGAACTGAAGTAAAGATTACCTCGGGGGATTGAATGGCTTCTATCCTGTCACGGCTGTTTTGGAAGCAGCCAATTTTACACCATGAACGGCAGTGATTATTAGGCTTTAGGTTGCGGATTAGACAGCGGTGTTGTATTGAAGGGCCTGCACATAGAATAGGAGCCCCCTGCTGTGTGCATAGCTACATGAAAAAGTCAGCCCAGGCAACAAGAAACATGAGTCGCTGTGTGGGTGTATAAACTGTGTCTGAAGCCTTCTGGATGTGCATTTTTAAACCCACTTGTTTGACTTTACCCAGCAAGTGTGTGTGTATGTGTATGCATGTGTGTTTGTGTGTGTAGTTGTCAGATTTTGTCCGGAGGTAAAATCATCTCCTCTCCGCTGCCTGGGTCCCCGAGAGGCTTGTTAAGCTGCTGGGCCCTCCTGGAGCCAGCGCAGGGAGAGGCAGACATGACTGCAGTGCTGGAAAATGATGCTCGACGCACCATTACCCTCAGTGCCAGCATATTTGTTTTGCAGCATGATGTAAGCACACCTCGCCGTTGTGCTCATGAAGACGAAGGACATATATTGCTTATCCTGTTAAAGCCCATAGTTAGAATTCTAATCCACATTTGTAGTTTTTGCCATTGCTGCTGAAAAGTAATGCGCATTTTTTTGATCCAAGGTAGTTGTTTGTAGCGTTACAAAAATCATGCATTAGGAGAATATATTACAGTACAATGTCATTTAAAAAGAAAGAAAACTAAACACTTAATTTTCTTAATGGTGATTAATAGTCTAGCAACCACACCCCTGTTTTTGAATAAGACCCACATTTTGTTGACTCAGTTAAGTGGTTCAATTGAATCCCTTCCCATTTGACTGTATACATGCTATGTTAAATCATTGTTTGCAAGCCCAGGTATTTAAAAATAGAATACAAAATTCATTTTAATTTAATCCGGATAATTCATATTTCTTTCCTGGAAAAGAGAGAGTCAGCCTTCGAAAGCCCAACATGACCAAAATGTCTGGAATTTTATAATGTAAATACAACAATTATTTGGAAAGTCTCTTTTATTTGCTTTCCTGCCGAGGTTTAAATGAAATGATTGATGCTGCTCTCTTTATGTACAGGACACTCTTTAGTTAGCAGCTGGTTAGCTTAGCTTTCAACAGAGTTAGCCTGGCTCTGTCCAATGGTCAGCCTGCCACCACCTCTGAAGCTCTTGGACATATTTTGGCCAGGACCAGTTGCCAGGCAACCAGCGGAGACTTCAGGAAGTAACTGGTTCAGGACATAGAAATAATTCATGATGTAACGCCCTGTAAAATGCTGGGTTGTGGATTTGTGTACAGATTAAATACAGAAGACTTTAGACTAGCTGTTTCCAACTGATTCCAATCTTATGCTAAGCTAAGTTAGCCAGCTGCAAACAGTCTCTTTACACATAGCCTACAGACACGTGTGGTATGATGACACTATTGGCAATGACATTTTAACTTTTTTTAAATGATTCATTATCAGTTAATGATTACAAATTGCACTTCAGTATGTACTAAACTAATAACATGACAAGATGATATTACAGCAATATGAGCCCACTGGAATTTGAAAGAGTATAATGTTGAATAATGGCTCATTCATGATCTGAATCATAAAGCAGTCATATTTCATATCACAGGTGGAGCATTCATTGGTGGAAATCCTTCCTGATTAGAGTTGTGGTTGGCGTCCAGCTGTTGCATGTGTGTGAATGGGACAGCTGAGGTAGTTAGTCATTCCTGGGGGAACAACAGTTAGTCTGCTCTGCTGGGCAAGAGCGCAAAGCCCACAGGAGAAACACAGAGAGACGGTAACAGGTGTTGCTGTGATGCATGCAGAGCTACTTAATGGTGAGCATACCTGCCGACGTTCCTTCTCTCAGACACACTCACAAACACACACACTCTAACTCTCCAGATGGCCGTCATACAGGATCAGTGAATCAGTCCTCTGGCGACCATTGTGAGGGCGTAAAGAAAAAAAACAGCTTGTGATTTGTGATTTGTTCATGAGCCAATGACCAGGCAAAGTTGTTTTGCTGATTGCATGTACTGGCGTGATAAGGCTGCCATGGCGATTGTCTCAGCACATGCTGAAAAACACACACATGAAGCGAGGGCTCTGCTTTCTGTTGCACATTCAGGTGAAATCCTCACAGGGCTCATTTGGCTACTGCCGGGTGTAACTCATATGAATCCAGGTTCACACTTCAACCGGGCCGCGGTTGGCAAACAGACACAGACCAGATGAATCCGTGACTCGCGCTGTGTCTTCTTTCAAGAGAAAATCTGGAGCGTTCTCTTTCAAAAAAACGTCTGCTGAGACCACACACTGCGCTGTCCAAATACAGCTTTTGTTTCTAATGTTTTTCAACCACAAAAAACAACCCCTGTTGTCCAAGACTGTTTCCAACGCCATGCAAGGTGTCGCATTTAACATTTTTAAATATCACAACATTGTTCTGGTTGTATAACATCGACATTCATGGCAGTGTGATCAGAAATGCAGTATCTAAGGAAGCCCGGCAGTGGCTAGATGACCAGGCTGATTAAGCCATTAAAGTCCTTGATATGTATTTAGCATAATCTGGCCTGTCTGCAAATAAGGAGACAGGGAGCTGGTTGCGACTGTTTTTATTAAAAGCGGCTAGTTAGCTCAATCAAAGCAGCTGCTGGGAAGCTTCAGCTTTAATTCAGCGTTATGAGGAATAGAGAGGAGCTTTCTCTCTCCCTCTCAGGGGTGAAGAGATTCATTTCTGTCATCTGAAGAGATGAGGAGTGATCTGCCGTGTTCCTGGTCCTTTCATGTTCTCAGCTTAATTTGAGCTGAATCAATGTTTATCATTCTGCAGCAACTGGCCGATTGGCTGGGAGGGAGGATGGTTCTGTTTTGTTTTTTTAACTATGATTGTTGTTTTGCTTGTACCCGGCAATACTGTTTCCCCCTGGGTTGGATTAGAGCTGCTTTAATCTAGTCAGATAATGTTTTAATCAACATCTGCATTTTATTCATGCTGTGTTACATGATGACATTTTATTCCTGCATAATGAGGAATATAATATGTGGCCGAACAAAACATAAAAGCCGCTCAGCAGCCATTTCTGCTTTATAGTGATTATTTTATTTGCTTGAATAAATTAATTGATGTTAAACTGATACCTTAATGGAGTCATAGCAATTAAGGGTAAATGTCATGTCAAATGGTAAGTGTATTCTACGCTTTTGGCTTTATGTTTGTTTTTTACCTCACACAAGTCGGTTGCTCGATAATGCCCTGGCGTTCTTAAGAAAATAAAGGCTGGGTATCAAACCTCAAATCTTTTGGAGTGTTGACAAGGATGCAATTCATCGTCGGGGATTCAAATCTGTCGTGGGTGTAATTCTGAAATCAAGCCTGTATTACAATTTCTCAATTATTATAATTTTTTGCTCTGATAGAGTATTAAACAGTATTTTGTGCAGGTGTTTTATAAGAAGGAGAATATAAGAACGGCTGCTTGGGTTGGAGATAACATTTAAAATGGATCAATTAGTTGTTGGTCTTATTTTGTTACGGAAAATTATATAATGGTCTTAAAGTTTTTTTAAATCAAAAGAGAGGACTTACTGACCTAAAACCATGTGTAAGCACTACTAAGGGGTGTGCATTTATAACAGATGTGTTATACTTCATTAAGTCCTTACTTTGCACTTTATCTCACTTACAACCACAGCCTAGTTGAACATATTGAAAAAGTGCTCTTTCGATTAACTTCGAGTCCACATATCTTTTTTCATCAGTGACGTGGAGGCAAATTACATTTTCGGTTCTATCCTTTCTTCTCTCTCTCACTCTCCTTCCCTCCCTCTTCTCTCACTCAGCTGCACACTCCTCGTCTCTCCAAAAAGCAAGCGGGCTGTCGTCTCTCCCTTCTGTCTGGCCCATCTGTGATAGAGTATGGGCCACTGGCTTGATAATGATAGGCAGGCGGAACGTAGGGAACAAACCAAAATGGAAGACAAAACTCTAATCAGTTGCCTCACCAGGTCTACCAGAGGTCTCGCCTTGCTGATAAAAGGTTTGCAGTAGCGGCTCACGCTCTTCACTACGGTCCTCCCACCCATGCAAATGTGCAACACGCTGTGTCATGCACTGCAGAGATGTGAGGTAGTAGAGGTGGAGGACAGAGTCTTGCTAACACAGCAGATGTGAACCCTCCGAAAAGCCATCGGACCAGGATTGGTACCATGTGTTTTTCTTTCCTGATCGCCCCTCCTTCCCCCCGGTACTTGTGTTAGAGCAAGAAAAGGCCCAGGGGCTCGTTAAAACTTTAATATACTGTACAATCACAGTAATTGAGTAGAATGTTCAAGTTCTTCCAGTCATGCTTTTAATTTATGAAGTCCCTATGAAAGTTTAATGGATCAGCAGTTGTAGAGTTGCAGCTATCTAAATCATTTTGCAGCTATCTCTCCCTGCGCTGCCTGCCAAGTCCCGCCGTTAGCGTCCTGTGCCCTAGAAAGATGGCCAGATTGCTCCAAAGGCACGTCTGTTCAACACATTGTTACCTAGAGGTCTTTCACTGAGCCGTCCGATTGGCTGCGAGCTACCAAACCGGGTGCTGGCATCGATTCTGATATCTTTCACCAAGTATCCACTGCGTAACTTTGGGGTTCCTTTTCTTCTATTGTATTATTCATGCTATCAAGTACAGGGTCCTTATTGCTTGATGAGTGTAATTATGGAGCAGCCCTCATGAGAGGCATACCAGAGAATGCAGACACGATGAATACGGTGCCCTAGCTTCTCTTGCTTAAGAAAAATGGGAAATGCATGGAAAGAGATAACGGAAGCCATATCCTTGTTTCTGTTTTAGCAACACTAGCCTGACCGTACTTGAGATGTTTATTATTGTTATTAATATTTTGTCAGGGAGCAGGGTTCTGAGTGGCACAAGGCCCTGGAAGGGGCTTATTAAAATAAGTTATTGTCGGCGATCGCCGTAGAGAGATACAACATAGTGATTAATGGTGTCTTTTACAGCTGACAAAAAAGCGCAGGGAGACTCCGACTTGGGAGAACAGCACTGAGAAATCACTGCAAGGAAATTGCTAGGTATGTTTTACCTCTAATGAAAGAAACTATCCTTCAGATGTGCGTCATATTGGACTACTAAGGGCCATAGGGAAAATAAATCTGTTCTAATTTACTTTTGTTTTGACCTACTTAATGTTCTCCCATCCGATCTTCCATTATGAAACAATCTTTTTTTAACATTATGTCATGATTGCATCACTTAAGCTCTAAAATGAAAACAAGCTTGTTATGGCGTTTCCCGCTGTGACTTGACAGGTAGTGGGACAACATTTAGAGACACACGACTATCGCGGTCTGTTGTCGCTCCTTAACTGTTATACATTTAGCACATTTCAGTCACGCTGTCTGTGTGTCTCAGCTTCAGGAGCATGCAGATGATGTCCCTGGCAACTCTTCCTTTAAACTCCTGTTCCCTATTTCAAACTGAAGCAAAGCAAAGAATGGAAACAGGCTGGTAGCCATCTAGTTGTCACAGTCCAGTGCAGTCCAATCATATCCCCCTCCCCTCCTGCCTTGTCCTATCCCACACTGTCTGTGTTAGCGGTCAGGTCAAAGCTGACAGCCTCCCGTCTTATCAGCTTTTTTCCCATCACACACTTATCAAAGCGCCCTTTCTACTCCTCCTCCCGCTGTTTTTTGTTTACATTGCTCTTGTCGCGGCAAGTAAACACCGGCAGTTATCTTTCAGATGGCAACATCACCGATAAGCCACATCTGCTGCTCTGTGGTACATCTGGAGTGTGTAGTAGCAGTGCGAGCGCTTTGAGGGGAAACCAGACTTGACTTGTTAAAAGTGCAGTTCATGTTTATTCATTTTGTGAATCAAAACATTCTGAATAAAGGACTATAGCCCTATTGTGACAGTATAGTCAACGGTATAATGCCTTTGAAGGTATAGATATTTTGTATTTGCAACCCCTGGATTATGATTTGATATAAGTTTAAATTAATTTAATTCAAATGAGCAACACCAAAAGTAGGATTTCCTACTTTAATTCTTAAACCATCTGTTTTATACAACAAACTTAAGGGGGGGTGGGGCAGGGGGAATCTCAATTATTTAAGCCACTGCATGGTTGCATGTTTTCCCCTATGTTGTCAGTGTATTCATATATGTGAATCTAAATATGCCCAGTAGAGGAGGCTGTGCTGTGCTCTGTGGTTTGTGTGGAACATCTACTTCCTTCTAGTAGCCACCAAGTTACATTTGACCCTCAGTCACAAGTACTTGTGAATCCAACCTATGCAACAACCCCCCTCCCTCTCTCTCCAGGGACATACTTCAGCAAACATGTCAGTCCCCAACCTTCCAAGTCCCTCAGGGAAGATCCATTCAGGCCCAAGGGATGCCGGCTGGGGTTGGCAGTAACCACTAAACACCGTAAACAATGTAGCTTTACACTCTGTGAACATCCAGGGGCCTCAGCAGCGTGCTTGCTGTGTACACTATCTGGCTCAAGTGATGTCAGAGGGGGCAGTGGATTTAAGCAGGTTTTAGCTTGACGCTAATCCCCTCGTGGCACACACTGTGGACAACAGCACTGTCCCTGCCAATGACGTGCACGAACCCCATTGGATTAGCGCGTCTTGTCCCCTCCTCCATTCTGTTGGCATTGTCCAGCATGTGTTTTTACCCCAATTTCTTTACCCCCGGTTTTATTTTGGAATGTAAGCCTGACACCCAGCACAAGCATGATCCCTGCTGTAGAATGGAGTAGAGCCTCTCCCTAAAGGTGTGCATTTTTTCTGTTTCCATGTATGTTTGTCTCTTGCTTGTGTGTTTGTCATGTTGTGCCTCTCTTCATTGATTTCTAATGTTTCCAGGGCTGAATTATTTAGATAGGCTGCCAGCAGGGAGCTACATGATAGCGTGGACTTAAGAGTGAGGGCTGGGGGGGTGGGGGGGGGCCCTACAGCTGCAGTTCAGGTAAAAAGGTAGCTCATGCTTCACCTTTTCTCATCCTCTCTCCACCGCTCCCATTTGATTGGTGGTGAGTGTAACTGGAGAGTAGAAACACAATACCCGGCTCTATTTTCCGCTTTTATAGCTGCCCGCTTCATTGTCTTCACTGATGCCTAACTCAAGTGAGCAGTCGCATTTTGGTGGTGCTCTGGGCCAACGGGATCCTGAATGGTCTGAAGGTCAGAACGACAGGGCTGCAAGTCGCTGTCAACACCGTGGCACCGTTGCGGGACGTAGGAATTCTTTTTCACAGGGTGGAGCTGACTGTGGAGCTTGGTTTCACCATCACCTAGATCTTTGTGAGAAAGCTGATACAGACCTCCAAACCTCCATGTACAGGCAGGCCCAGCAGGAGCGGCGTGGGCAGCAGCTACTGAGGAAGACATCTGTGCCCGATCTCAGCAACAGTCTCTACCTCAGGCAATTGATGGCAGGCCGGGCCTCTGCACCACCTCAGGATTACTACCTGGCTGACGCTACTTTATCTGGCCAGCTTCCTGACGAGTCTGGATTTTATAGGGATAACCAGCACCTGCTCAACAGATCAGCCTCGCATTATGGGCCTAGCGCTGGGGGGTTGAGGCCTACCTGGGATCAAGGACAGGCAAGAGCAACACCTTCTGTGCGGCCCTCCGCCTCAACACCTACCCCTGTGCCTCCTCCCCCTCCACCTCCTCCTCCTCCACCTCCTCCCCTTCCCGTTCATGAGCTGAGCCGCTTGTACAGGGAAACACTGGGATCTAAGATGATACCAGACATCCACCGTATTGGCGGTTGCTCTCCCTCTCCTGCAGTTTACGGGGGCCTGCCCCCTCTTACCTATTACAATACTGAACAACCGTCTCTCTCTGCTCGTCAAGCTTATAACAATATCAACAGCTTTTCCCTGGACCCTCGCCAGCAAGCTGCATCCAGTTCAGGGCTGGACGCAGCTTCTCAGGGAATGGACGGAGCTCTTCACCGCGCGTATGGAGCTGTAGCCTCCCAGAGGATGCCTTATGACCCAAACTATGACCCCAGCTCAGCCATGATGGCTGCCACAGCTGGAATGAACTCCAGCATGCCTCATCACCATCAAAGCGCTCTAGACCCCAAAAGGATGGTGGACCCGAACTTCTTGGGTTACCTGCGAGCTGAAGGCTTGGCTGAGAGCACTATCACTCTACTGCTGCAACATGGCTTTGATTCTGCTGCCACGTTGGGAATGATGGAGGACCACGATGTTCGCTCTTTGGCCCCTAACTTGGCCCAAGCCCGTGTTCTCTCTCGTGTGGTGCTTGGTAGCAAGGCAAGTGGGGCAGCAACACGTACTCGATCCAATAGCTTCAGTCACCGCGAGCTTTACATGCAGCCCCAGGGTTTGACCATGGACCCCTGCCTGATGCAGCAACCGCCCAGCACCATCCAGAACGTGTCCCCCAGAATGGGAGAGTTTCTTGGTAGAAGACCCAGCAGCGCACCCTCCCAACACCTCCTGGAGACCACCAACTATCAACTAGCACGGCCCCTGGCAACTGGAGCTTTTCCAATCAGCCCCGGAGGATACAGCAATGCTGTCACTCAGGGAAGACCATTCTCCATGTACAATGCCCACACCGGTATTGCCATGTCTGCTCTTGGACAACAGCCTCCACCAGCTCCAGGCACCCCTGGAGCGGCACCCAAAACCTTTTCTGGTTCCTATTCCCCCATGGAGCTGATGAAGAGAGCTACCAACCTTCCTCCACCATCGCCAATAGCAGCGGCAACCCCCCTTCATAGCCCCCAACTTCTCCGGAAAGGGATGAATGCTGCTCCTGAGAGTAACATTGTTCCTGTAACTTCTTCATCCAATCTCCAAGCGCAAAACCTTAACAACAGCAAGTTGGTAGGACGTCGCACTGGTCCACCTGTCATAGTCTCAACTATGCTCTCCGCACCTGACACAAGTAATGTCAAACCTCACATATTTCCCTTCATTTTTTCAAACCCTTTTATCTCTGTCCTTGTTGCTGCTTTATCTATTTCTTGTGTAGGCTTTGGAAATAGTATTTTTCTGTGTTGTGTTTTGTCATAGATTAGATGCACGGTGAGATTTAAATCAGTTTATGATTGATAGATTTTTCCAATACTACAAAAACCAAAGTAGAAGCATAAGATGCAGCTGACAAGTTAAGCAGCTTTGCTCTGAGAAGTCTTTTTTTTTTATACGCAACTATTTATACACTTATTGCAACAGGGTTGTGTCATTTGCCTGAGGGGATCCTGTCTCATCACCAAGTTGAAACACTTCTTATGTGCAGTACTCTTTCAATTAGCTTATTGGTGAGAAGCAAAAGTGTGCTATTTGAGTTGTTTTGTAGTGGCATCTTGCTTTTTTGAGGTTTAAAGTACACACTTATATACCAGATCATTTTACTAACTATTCTCTTACTATACACTTTACATTTTACTAAGATATGGTTAGAAAATGTCAAATAGATATATAATAATATATTTCCAACTTATCTCTGGTAAAAGTTTCCTTTACGCATGGTTGCTGTCATACTGTTTTCTATTCTACTCTCACCTAATCGGAGGCTTAACTGCCTCAACATCCAATTACACTAATTGGATGTATAGTTGTGTAGGCTATAATAGGTAACTGTTTTTTATAGACACACTGATGTCTGTTTGAAACTCTGGTTGCATTGTCGTGCCACTAAACTTTGGTTCATTTATTTGTTGGTTTGCTATACACGACTCAATTGTACTCGTCTCAAGTAGTAGGTACAGGATATTTGTTCTCCTCCCACTCTGACTGAAAAGTAACTTCAAAGTATGTCTCGGCTGCTTTGTGCTGCTTTCAACAATTCTTAGGAATTGATTTGCAATTTTATAAAGTTACAGTGATAAAATAATTGTTCTACTTTTGAAGGTCCTTTTTAACCCTGCAGTCCTAGTGGCCTCACAGAATGCTTAATAATGTTTGAGTTGTCTGCAACTTGTTGGTCTCATACAATGATTAAGCAAGTAGTTTGGCAGCTTTTTATGCTCAGTTTACCTTGACAGTGGATTCCTCAGCAAGCTATCATAAAGTAATGTCAACAAAGAAAGGCCTTGATTTCTCCCTTTACCAAGTTGATGTATTTCCCTGCCAAAGTCAGCAAATGAGCTCAGGGAAGAATTATATCTTTTAACCTTGCTTTTATGCCATGTAACCCTGTGTCTTGCCTGCCTCTCTAATGGGTCTGTGGGCTGCTGCACTTGTTAAAAAGTAATGACTTTTATGAAGTGGCTTCCCTTCATGTCATGTTCTCTAGGAAATGATAAGCAAGTGTGAGATTCAGAGGCGGGGGGAGGAGTTGTGGGGGAGGTGGGAGTAGGAAGTCCCTTTTTTAAGCATCTTGCACAAACCCGTAGCTTTCAAAGGTCACACTGGCAGCCCCTCCCCGCTCTAGCAGTACACTTTTAGCACAACAAACCCATTTGCATGTAGCTGACATTTGTTGCTTCAGTAACTTCATCTGATAATGGGCAGCCCTTGCCGCTGATCGCAAAGCATACCTCTTAATTGTGTGTTGCTAGGCAACCTAGATTTTGGTGGTAATCAGAGATTGCTGATCTTCACATTTAGAGAAGGGGAAAAGTGAAGCCCTGCATGCAGTGTTTCATTTTTTGCACTTGTTACTCTTTACTTTTGGGCAGCCATGTGCAGTGCTGAACAGGATAAATTGATTGAGATAATAAGATGTTGCCGGGCACTTAATGAAAACATATTTCTCTACACTCTTCCTCACTTTCCCTCTCTCTGAACAGTGCACATCTCAAGAGATTGCTTCTCATTTTTGAGTGCATTTTTGTGCAAGAGCTTTAGTACATCAGTGAAGACATTCTCTTATTACATGAATGGTGTTTTATGTTCAAACATGCATATTGATGAAAAGTTGACACATTATTTATTTTGCACCTACTGAATAAATTGGTTGTTCTTCCAGTACAAACCAGTGTTCTCTTTATCATCTTGCATCAAAGTGTACAATTACACATAGGCTTCCACATTTCCATATTGGCAAATTGTATTCTATTCTCAAAGCTCCTTAAAATATGTTTGTAGAAGTTGCAGGTGGGAGGGCCCTGTCTGTGTACTCCTCTCCACAAGGCGCTGTCTTGGTTGGCTAAAGCCATAAGTAGTGTTAATAATGGCATTAAACGGTTGAGGCGAGCTTAGTTGCAACAGTTCCCTTCCATCCAAAGTAGGGAGAGCGCCTTGCAGCATTCGCATTGGCCATGGAGTTGTCCGTCAGTAGCGTCCCACAGAACAGCACAGGTGGGTAAACCTAACTTTGATGTCACGTGAAGCAGAATAGCCAACCCGCTAGTAAGAGACGTGATTGGCTTGTCGCCAGCATTGTGTGCATGCTCATTAGATTAACTAAGGTGGACGCTTGCATGTTGTCGACAAATGCCAGCACGTGATTTACTTGTGGAGATAATCCAGAGAAGATCTTCAGATGTACTTTTCTGGGCTAAAGAATTAAGAGGCGTTGGAGTGTTTGGGGGCAGGGCTTGAAGCTCACAGGAAGTAGAGATACTAGAACTTTGTTGAAGCTATAGTATGTGTTAGTCGACATGTTCACCTGTACAAATGTTTTCTCTTTGTGCCACTATAGCCAGGATTTATCCACTCAATCACAAGTTTAGTTAAAATATAGCAAACATGCCCCCCCCCCCCTTCTTTTGACAGGAAGCCATCACTGGTGTCGCTGACAGTTATGTAACCTTCCAGTGCATTGCTCCCATGAGAGCCTGAATGGGATTTTATTTTTGCCTGCCTGTATTTGGAAGGACATCCATAAGGATGAATGCCTAATGTGCGTGCAACTGTCCTTGGCTAAACTGCTTTGTTTTGTTCAGGTGTCTGACATTGATTTTAGCGTGCACTCTCAGGCCGTTTCTCAATCGCGAGTAAAACTGCTGCAGAGCAACTATTTCAAGTCATCGAGTGGCGCCGAAGGACTGTTTAAATGCATGTTAAATGCCCAGCATTCTGCGCCACTCTATGACGTGGTATACTTGAAATAGTTGCTCTGCAGCATGTGTACTCGCAATTGAGAAACGGCCCTGTCTGTTTTCCACACCCTTGATGTGTCAGTCTTGGACGAGTCGGTTTCTCTGTTCAGACACCTTGCTTTGTTTGTGTGAGAGTGCTTTGATATTTTACCTCAAATGCATAGTTCAAAAGTATTTTAGAATTTTTATATATGGACATGTTTGTGTATTTTTGTTGTGGACTACACACAATGCAGTGGCCCCCTGCTTTCCTTTCAAACACAGACCACAGATGTCCCTCTCCCAGCAGCAGGAAGTGTTTGTCTTCATCTGAGGCCGGCTGGATGTGACAGCAGGACATTGGGACAAGACCTTAACAACTGATCATGTGTTTTCTTTGCGAAAGTGAGGAAGACAAATCCCTGAAGTAAGCAAGCAGTGATGATAGCTCCAGTTTAGGCTTGTCACATATTTCAGACATGTTGTTGTCTGCTAATTAAATATGAATTATGATAGGTAAAAAGGTAAAAAGGTATTGACCAATTGGTTTACCGAATAATAAAATAAGATATTAAAAAGCTATTAGTGGAAACCTTAATCTCTTAGTAATTAGTTTAATTGGAATTCTAATATCCTGAAAAACAGACACAAGTAAACAAAATATTCTCACAGATGATTAACTTCTTGATGCCGTAATGGGTTAGGGGGCTAGTGGCTTACGCTACCTGTCCAGGAATAGGCTGAGAATTAGAGTGGGGAAATCCCACTGGCCATCTGTGTGTGTGTGTGTGTGTATGTGTGCTATGAATATGACTTGTGTGTGGATGCTATTATACAGGCGTCACGTGTCAGTGTGTGTCTGTGTCATCCTCACTAATCCCTTTGATATGAATGAGTGGAGACAGACAAGAGGTTTGAGCTCACAAGGCATCGGTCAGGGGTTATTACAGGGAATGTAGCTGGATACTAATCAGTGTAGCCCTGCTCGAGTATTGACGTCATATAGCACCACATGTGTGTATTAATGTATTGTATCTATGGAAGCCAATGCCTATTAAGACATGTACAATGCAGTAATAGAGTTACAGTCGGGCCTTTATTATATTGGGTGTGTCTGCGGTGAGGTTAAAGTGTTGTTTTTTATATTTAATTAGAGTTTTTTTACCTGCCAGATGAACAGTTTAGGTAATGTAACCCTTTGTGTTTATCGCTTCATCATTTAAGCGTTCACAAACTAATCAAGTTTACAGAAAATAAACCCATTACATTTATTTTCGTCTGAAAGTATTTTCTTTCTAGGCTTTTTTGCCTTCTGACTGGTCTTCAGGAAGTAAAACTAATTATCTGTTGTAAAAAGAGTTTGTCGATCATACTACACCGTTAATCCATAAAAAACATGTCTGAATGTTTTTGTTTGTTGTTTTGCTTCCCTGTCCTAAAATGTGGGAACTGTGTTTTTAAAAGTGCCCTTATAGAATGTTCAAAGCTTATAAAATACAAGTTTGAATTTAGGCCTTTCATTACTTAATTTAAAATCGTATGTGCTGTAGTGTAAGTACAAACCCAAAACAATGGAAAGCTTTTCTCTCTTTACTGTATGCTGTTGCGTTATTCACCTTCAGATTCTTGAATGCCATGCGCAATCTGCCATGTGTCTCCCGCTTCCTGAGAACCTGGTAAATGTTACATGAAGTATCTGCTGCTCCATCTCCACTCAGCCTCTGTATTGTTTGTGTCCCTGGGGAAATATGGCCAGGAACATCTATTTTTCCACTGCAGTAGTTTTGTCTCAGAAAAAAATCATAAAACAAGTAAAAGTGTTCGTCGAGCGCCATCCCCATCTCCATCTCGCCCCTCCCTTGCTGTCTTCTTGTGGTTGATCTTTCCAAACCATCAGTTGCATTCACAGAGGGATTAATGATTTCTGCAAAGCCAGCCAACCCGTGGAGGGAGCAGAGCCTTCGAGCGAATGAGGAACAGCTGGTCTCCCTCTGCTTGTGACAGCTTGAGTGTGTTTGTGTGCGTGCTCGATAGTAGCAGCTGACCTCTGCTCAGGGTCAGATGTGTCATCCCCTGGTCAGAAAGTTGGCCTTAAATTTTCCATTTTCTCATATCTAATCTGCTACTGTATATTAATACTGGCATGGGTCTCTACAATAATGACGAGTTTGTATCTTGAGTTTGGATTTCCTCCAATATATTTGTATATGCTGTTTGAGAGAGTTTTTTAAGTCATGTCAGGGATACATTTCCATCAGTTAGCTAAGATAATTTAAGTATTTCCTGAATCTTAGACTTAAGAAATAGGAAAATAAATATATGTACTCATTTTCAAAGGCTCAATTTTCTCATTTTTGCTTTTAACAACAGAGAATGTTACGCCACACATGTTTTTTTGAAAATGAAATGGCTCCTGAATCAAATGGAAAATGGCTGGATGAAAATAAAATACATGGAGAAAGGGTTCTTTTTAGTTTAAAAAAGAAACATATTTCAGGTTGCATGCTAGATAGCGCTGACTGGAGGCCAGCTGTTTGTAATTTGGACTGAACGGTAACTGGCCCTTGCATTCTCCTTAACATGCCCAAAGGTTACTGCTCAGTGCTAATGGCGAGATGAGGGGGGTGAGTGTGTGTGTTTTTGTGAGCGTGTGTGTTTATGTTAATGATGAGATGTTATGATTTGTGAGAAAAATCTTCCAGCTATGTCGTGTTTATTTATCCTACTAGTCGCCTTATCCCGTGGCTGTTTTGTTTACAGGATTGCAGCGGTGTGTGCTCACTGCTCGTGCTGTAAGAATGGCAGCACTTTGATATAATCTCCCCAATTATCTGTCGTCAATTCTGCCGTATTATTCCTCTCTCTCCCCGGCAGCTGGGAAGGAGATTGGTTTTGTGCATGTCGATCGGCAACAGCTGCATCCACTAAAACAGACAACTACCTCTGCACACCTCCCCAGTCCTCCTTTTTTTGTGTCTCCCTCCCCCTCTTTCTCTCTCACTCAGTGGTGGGCAGGTCACCCTGAATTATTCATCAGTGTGAAATGAAAAAGCTCATGGATATTGAATATCGCCTCTGAAGTGGTGGCCAACCTTGTGTTTTTTTTCTTCTTCCCTTCCCTTTTTTTATGCAGCTGAAAAGAGTAAAGAGCCGCAGATCTCATTGCCAGGGTATCTCAAAGGTTAACCGATTGCTTTACCTCGTGCACATATTTACTTTCTTCATGGTCTGTGGACGGTGAGGAGGGGTTGGAGAGAGAGGGCGAAGTGGAGAGGATGAAGAAAAAGAGAGGAAATAATATGAATGAAAAGGTATAACGGCTATCCGTGGACATTTTCTCGTGGGAGAACCTTTTCGGACTAGCACAGTTGGCTACGTCGTTGTGTAGCTGTGGCTGCTTTTCTATCTTTGTTGTTGTGTGTTGTTAAGCCTTTTCCTTCCTGGAACGAGTGCGCCTGTGGTCGGTTGTGGTCGTCCCGATCGAGCGGTTGTCATTAGTTTCCCATGTGGCCCATTGTGTTCCTCCGTTGTTCTTCTGCCCAGTCTTTTGTCCTGTGGTTTGATCTGAGGCCCGCTCTGCAAATCGATGCTACTGGTTGCCATTCATTCAGCTCCACAGCCAGAAAAAACAGCGGGACCCTAAAAACATCTCCCATGTGGAAGCATATAAAAATGGGCAGCGTGGATAAGAGGGAAACAAATCAGCTTTGTAATGCATCTTGAGGATATTTTAGTCACATTAGAATAGTTATGGGTCCACCTTTTTGCTGGCATTGGAGTATTTATTTGTCTTACAAGTTAGCTGAATGCTGTTTCCCTTAAGGACGGAGACTTAAAAGAGCCTTGTTAATGCCAGAGTGCTGATGATAAGATACCAAATATATAAAATATATAAAAACTACTCGAGGCAAGCCCTTCCTCCACTGTTTTGTATGTTGCACATGCTAATAAGACATGGTGTGTTTTTATTCTTTCATTAATATCCGAGGGAATAGTGCAGCATTAACCCCGCGTCGCCTTTATTGGCCATTATCGTTGCTGCTACCCTGTTCCCTTTCAGTCATTACAGTCCATTTCCCTCCATTCCCAATTTCTACTGCAGCACAGACAATTACTCAGGAATCCTTTTAAGAGTATTCCCAAGCTGTACAAAGACCAAATGTGCCTGCAGGAAAGCAGCCAGGCCTTTAACTGGCTAACCTTTTCCAAAAGTAATCTCAACAGAGTTTGAATGACGGACAATTGGAGAGGGAAGAGAAATCTATTATATTTTCCGAGGAATAAAACAAGTCAAATGATTAGCCTTCCAGGAAATGGTTTTCGAGGGACTGCATTTGTTTATTCGCTTATTCAACAACATCCTTTTATTTGCAGGTCATTGCGCTTTAGAGTACGTAAAAATACATACAGGAAGTGGGGTAGCATCAGTGCAGCTCCGGGGTGTCGGGTGTTCTAGGTCTCATATTGTGTTACCAAAATTCAAACTCCAGCTACAGTGGGTTTGGGGATATGGCGGGTGGTAGGTGGGGGCTGCTCTGCCAGAGGAAGAGTGAAATATCATCTGCAGTGGTGATGTGAGGTGGATGACGGGGCTAGTGGGTGGGAGTTTTTTCCAGAGGAGGTTGGAGATGACGAAAAGAGAGGGGGGGGGTGTGATGATAAAAAGGGTGTAGCTCTCTTTAAAAGGCTGTAAGTGGACACCCCAGAGTATCTGATGGCTGACTCCTGGTTGACAAGACCCCGCAACCTCGGTGTATTTATCGTAATGGAGCACAGCTGGGCCGCTGCTTCGATGGGTTAATAGCCATGTGACAGCTTTCGGAGAGTGGGGGTATTGAGCATATATGTGTGTGCGTGCATTTTATTTACTCCTGCTCTCTGCTGAATGGCATTCATGGGCCACACTTGGGAGGGTGGGACTCTCTGCTGTGTCTCCACTCTCTCTGCCAGGCCAGATGGCTCTTGTCACTGCGGGAGGAGGAGGAGCGATGGAAGGGAAAGGAGGGATGTGTGAGTCGCGCCTAACAGCGCCAGAGTGGCCTGTACCCAGGGCCACCACATCTGGAGACCACCTGCAGCTGGCTCACCCCGCTTCCTCCATCCTCGTCCCTTTCCCTCCTGCGCACGCTCACTTTGTTACTGTGTTTTTCCAGATGGGGGAGGTGTGAGTGGTGGCAGTGGTGTGTTTGGTCAGGCTGTGATTTGTGCCCGTATTCCAGGAACTTTTAGTGTGTCTGTGCTATAGGCAGAGCGGGGGAGAAGCGGGAGGGAGGGAGTGAAACAGAGCTGGGAGGAGGAGGCATGAAAGCATAGCAAAATATCATTTTATTTTATGACTGCAGCAGCCTCTTAGAGTTGTGGGTTTTGTGTTTGTTATATTTCATTTTTTATTCTTCCCGAAGTAAAAAGCAGAGTGAGAATGTTCGTTTTTCTTCCTTTTGCTGTTGCTGCAACTGATCCAGAGGGCACAGGGGGGCCGTTCTTGCCTGGAAAATAAATCCTGCTTGCCCCCCTTGGCTACCCCCAAATAAAATGCACTCATTTGCATTCCCATGCTATAATTTAGCCCGTCCTCTCCCTCTCTTTCTCTATCTCCCTGTCCCTCATCCCTGCATCTTTTCAGCCCTGGTCCTTGCGTTTCTGCAGGGATTGGAACGTGGGAGGGGAAGAGAGGAGGAGAGGCAGAGAAAACAAAAGCAGAGTGGCAGTGTTGACTCAAGGATGTTATCTGGACCGCTGGCTGAGGGGGTGGGGGCTCTTGTGTGTGCATCTGCATACATGCCTTGGGGTGTTATTTACCCTGGCTGCTGCTGTCACGGCAGGTGCCTCACAGTGGATAAACCTGGGCCTCATAAATACACATTCACCATGGGGAAATGACTAATTACTAACTTGCGCCACCAAAAACGACACTACTACTACTACTGCTTATTCCTCACTCTCTTCATGTCTTATTCAATTGGACTTACCAAGGCAGATTTGAAAACGCAAGGGACAGTTTTCAATACACTGGCAAGAATAATAATATTTGTTTTACACTTAAATTAAATAGTTGGTTAACCAACATTTAAAATCTCTCACATAAAAATACTTTGGAAAAAAACGATGAAGTCTGTGAATACCTTTTTGTGGGACCGGTATGTTAAAACTTTAGCAGATCAAGCCAAAACCATATATTTAAACTACAAAAGATATTTGAGAACCTATGGGTATTTGAGTTAACTAGCCCTTGAAGTACTAGAACATTTGCACGAAAGACATCCCATACTCTTGGTATTAAGTTAAAGCCACAAAAAGTCAAAACCCTAGTAATAGACCACATATTAGAAATAAAGTCTGAAATATGGAAACATTTTCAAACCAAGCCAACTATAAAAGCTGGCAGGGGATATTCTCTAAGCTAAGGTACCACTGCTTCTGAGCAGATCCCCCCCCCCGCTGAGTGCAGCATCTGAACCTCTGGTCATAATGTGGTCAGCCCAAGTCTCATCTCCGAGCAGTAGGTTGGCTCGTTCTACCATTCGCTTTCTTACAATCCCTTTAAGTGCTTTAGGGGGATTTAACAGGCCTCTACATTCAGCTTCCTCTCAGCAGCCAAGTTCCAGCGCTTACAGGAAAAGGGCGCTTCCAGTATAATTAGGCTGGTCAAAGAAGAGGGCTCCCTCTCAACGGTAAATCCACAAGGACTGTAAGAAGGCTCGGGCCATTTGTCGGGTCTTCCAGAGCGTGACCGCTGCTCTTGATGTCTCACTGTGCTAAAGGTCAGGGCTTTAACAAGTCATACAGCAGGAGGGAGATGTGAGTGTAGAGTCTGAATTTGAAAAATGTATTATTATTATGCTTCCAAGGAAAAATAGCACTGTGGTTCCATTTCCAAGTGTAAAGGCTCATCAATTTTGTAGTCATCGCAGTTAATTTTAAGTTTTCAAAGGTTTTCTATACTCAAGTAAAAACTACAGACTGGGGAAATTAAACAGAAACGTATAGATCATGATCTTAAGGTATTGATTTGTTTTATTTCATGTTGTGTGTTAGAAACTGTGTGTGTGGGCACAAACGCTCGCGCTGGAAGGTGTGGTTGTGGCTTTATGGCATCACAGGAGGCTGGGCGAACAGATGTAGCCTTCAGTACTGGTTTACACCCAAGTCTGGCTGCTCTACATCTAAAAGAGGAAGTGTGTGTTTGTGTGTGGGGGGGACCTGCTGTGCCAATCTGTTCTCATTAGTGCTTACTCGCCCCCTCCAAACATGCAACGACATGCACGTCAACTGCTGGAGTCAGGGGCTTATAGCTGTTTGTTTGCACCGGGCCTGTGGCTGCACTTTACCCATCCCCTCCCTCCAGATACCTTTTCCTCTGAGACCCTGAATCTTTCTGGGCTCATCAGCTGTGGCACCTGCTGGAGAGAGCACAGGAAAATACTTGAGGATAAGTCCCTCTAGGAATTAGCCAACTTGTGATCACATGCATTTAAGCAGTCCTTTGGGATTTTCTAAGGATTTCTGATTTGGGATCCACAATAATTTTTCAGAATGAAATGCGTCACAGTGAAAAGATGCTGCAGTTTTATGCACAACAATCCAGGTAGTACCCCTTTCATTATCGTAATGATAATAAATATCAAGCCACAATCTCCACAAAAGAGTGAGAAAGAGTGTTTCCCTAGAACTTGTCTTTTCTATTCATTACGCAACAAAGCTCTCAACACACACCTTTGAACATCCACTGTGAAAGTTACATCTGAACCATTTATCTAAAACTCACAACTAATCATTTTTTTTGTGGAGCTCCGAGGTCGCTGAATAGACTTCATTCTAGTCAAAGAAGGATTCAGATAAGTGTGACTTTTGGTCGAGCTAAGGTTCTATAAGATTCTTAAGCTTGTTTTTCCTCTCATTGAAAATTGCTGCATTATTAGGCATCAGTAATTTAGCTCAATACTACTTGACCTGATGACCTGTGGGGTTGGCAGTAATCATTGGCCATTCACAAAACCTCTGGTGTTTTTTGATACGCCCTCTCTTCATCCTTTTCCTTCTTCTTCTTAAAGTATAACCAACCACAGCAGAATGGCTGTCTCTTTTGAGAAGCTGTGATATACCACGTTCCATATTAACATATTGCTGTCAGTCAGCGCCCCCCCCCCCTCTCGTGCACATCCTCTAATGTTATTGAAGAGAGAAAGATCAGAGGGGCAGCCGTATCCCCACACTCCATCAAGAGTGTGTACATGTGTGTATGTCTGCGTGAGTGTGTCTGGCCGGCTGGCTGGCAGGAAGTGGGGGCTTCTGGCTTTGATGGTCACACTCCCTCAGATGTGTCATTTTTACAGACGGCGGTTCGGCTGACGGGCCCCGTCGCTGCTCGTTGGGCTTGTCGCTGAGAAACTACAGTCCTGATAGTCTCCTACACACATCATAATAATAATTGATGGTATTTATTTTTGCACTTTTCCAAGTGCTCAAAGCGCTTTACATTACATTACATGTTACTTATTAGACATGTAATACATTCAATACTGTGTTCAATACCCAGGGGAGCAATTTGGGGTGAAGTGTCCTCCCCAATGACACAGCGACATGCTGACTGTAGTGGGGGTCGAGGTGGGATTGAACCGGTGCTCCCGCTGAGCTGAAGATCAGCACACTGACCCATTGCGCCACAGCACACTTAATGTGAATACACACGATTATTTTGCATGCAATAAAAAGATAGTGCTTTCTCACCTCACCCACCCCATGAGCCGAAACTGCTCGGGCCGTTCCACCTTTCCACTTTACTGTCAGTGATAATCGCTTCTGGCGTGTGACTGTGCCGGGCTCTTTGTCTATTGGTCGCGCCTGTCATGCAGCCGGTGAGGTGTGTGTGTGTGTGTGTGTGTGTGTGTGTGCGTTGGACATGCTCTGGCTGTGTTGCAGAAATGCAGGGAGGCTCCGGTTACATTGTTATTCTAAACTGAGTGTTTTCAGCAGCTATTCAGCAGAGCGATCTGTCAGTGCGCTCCCATCCCTCGTTTTCCCTCAGGAACCAAACTGTGAACTTCACACACTCGGCTCTGATGACTGCCCTGATGGGGGAAAAAACACCCAACTCTACAGCTGTATGTTATTGCTGGAGTGGCTTGAATGTTGCATTGTGCGTCAGGTTTAAAGTGTGTGTGTGCATTGCACTGTGTGTATAACATATTGAAGCAAGGGAGGGGAATGCGAGAGTGTGTGTGTCACCATTTCAATCTCTTTCCGGTAACTCAAAATGCCGGGGTGGGGTGAGGAGGTTGTGTTTTTCAGTGTGTGTGTTTGTGGTGTTTGAGGTGGATTGTTGAGGTCCAGATGAAAGTGGAAAATCAGAGGAGGAAACCAAATAATCAAGGGGGTGAGGGAGGTGAGGCTGGGAGCAAACGAAAGCAAGAGTGTGTGTGTGTGAGAGCTAGAGGGGACAAAAAGGGGGCAGGCGTTCTTAAAACACTGTGGAGTCCAGATCAGAAATAAAACATAAAAAAGGGGAGAAGAAGGAGGAGGAGGAGGGAAAAGGGAGGAGGGATTGTGCTCGAGTGTGTTATGTGTGCCGATCCTATGAAGTGAACGCAGCCGGGGAGTAAATTGTGCGAGCCCAGAGAGCTCTGCATGTTCGAGCTGGCACTTTTCATTTACACAGAATTTTTTTCATGCTGCAAGATCTCTTCCTCTCCCTCCTGGGTTATTATCGGCTAAGACAAAGGCAGGAGAGAAAAAGCTAAAGAGAGCGACATAGAGAGAGTGAATAGATGTTGCGCAGCTGACAGCAGAGGAAGCGGCAGAGAGAGTTTCCAGCCACCGCGCTCCCCCGACCGCAACCTTTTCTTCCTGGGAGATTACAAAAAAAGAAGGACAAAAGCGTCTCTCTCTCCCCCCCCCCCACCTTCTCCAACCGGCTACCATCCGATCACCAGCCTGCACGCCGCTGGTGTATGGTGCTTTTCTCTCAGCCCTCAAAGGCATGGACTGAAGATGATGCAGCCGGGGGCTTAGTGAGAGATCTCTCCACAGAAACCCCTTCCCCTCACCAACAGGGCCAGACCGAGAGGAGCAACTCCGTGGGAGGAGGAGGGGGGGTTGACATAGTAGAGGAGGAGGAGAAGAAGAAGAGAGAGAGAGGGGGGGGTCCCCTCCTTGGATTATTGCGGGAGGTCCTCCACTTCCCTTTTTTTTCTATTTTTTGTTTTTTTCACCCCTCTCAACTCGCCTCAATCATCTTCGGTTTTTTGCTGCGATGCGTAGATTTTAAGCCGAAGAATGTGGAGACAACATTTTCCAGGCAAGCAGCATGTTTCCTGTTTTGATTTCTGGATGTGTAATAAAGTCTGGCATGTGGGAGGTGGGAGGGAGGTAGGTGGATGGGGGGAGGTGGGGGAGTGTGGATGAGAGGAGGGGAGAAGCAGAGTGAGTGTGTGTGGGTGGGTGTGTGTGTGTGTGTGTTGTGTTGTGTTGTGTAGTCAGTAAGGTAAGCTAGTAAGTCTAACATGTAGTCATTCAGGGGTCCGCCCGTCCTGCACCGCTGCACTTGGCTCCATGTTCTTTGCTTCCTATGCGGTCTCCGACTGAGTGTAGCTCTGGGAAACGGCAAAGAATAAAAGTGCGGGAAAAACAGAGAGGGTAGGGAGGGGAGGCCCGGCGTGGCTGTGCCCTGGATGCTGTTGACACCCGCTTTTGTCCCGTGGTGGGGTGTGGGCCTGGCCCGCCCCTGCACACAGAGCACACCATTTAAAACGGGCGTGTGCTTATTTCCTTGGCATGGGATGGATTGGTGTGGAGGGCAGCCGGGTGGGGCACCGGCAGTGCAGGACAAGTGGCCTTTGTGTGCTACTTTTTGGGGAAGTGAAGGGAGGCAAGGGCAGGGAGGAGGCTGCCAACAAAGGGTGCTTATACCCGCCCCCTCCCTCACCCGCTATACCCCCTCTCTTCAACCACTACAACTCATGCAGTGACCTCGTGCTGTCACAGGCAGATGAAGTTTGTGTTTATGGCAGGTTGTGTGTGTGTGTGTGTGTGTGTGTGTGTGTGTGTGTGTGTGTGTGTGTGTGTGTGTGTGTGTGTGTGTGTGTGTGTGTGTGTGTGTGTGTGTGTGTGTGTGTGTGTGTGTGTGTGTGTGTGTGTGTGTGTGTGTGTGTGTGTGTGTGTGTGTGTGTGTGTGTGTGTGTGTGTGTGTGTGTGTGTGTGTGTGTGTGTGTGTGTGTGTGTGTGTGTGTGTGTGTGTGTGTGTGGAAAGTAGTAACTGAGTAATTCAGCCTCTGAAAACTAGAAGTCAAGCCTCTGGCAGAGTGCCATGTGAAAAGGGTGGAAACTCCGGCAAAGAAAACAAAGTGTTGTTTGACCCGATGGCACATCTGTGCATTATGCCAAACTTTGTGGTTACTCCAGTCAGGCTCCTGGCAGCCTGCCAAGGTTGTGTGTGGGTTCCTATTCATTTGTTGCCACATTCATGCAAGTGCATTCCTGTTGTGTCCGTGTTAGCATGCAGATCTCACTTTGCCTCGGCAGCTTGTGCCTCCACATGAACACTTATTTCACAAATGATTGCACATGAGTAGGGTTGAGGTTTGATAGCATTTTTGTTAGATATACTTTTGCACATCTTTTCCTTGAGCTTATGAAAGCCTAAAGTTATAACTATTAAGTGGTTAAGCCTTAATTATCGAAATATGCATGGTAGTTGAACTTGGATGTTAAATCTATCAAACTGACAGGATGCTATCAGCGAGATCATCTCACTAGAGAAAACACACCGCTGTTGGTCTTACTAAACTGCAAAACCGCATCATTCAATCACAAATGTAGAGATGTCAAATGGCCAAATTATCTTTGGCCGAGAACAGATGCCAAATTGAAGAGCGAACATTAACCCGACAACAGCCACGTTTTGGGTTGGCCTTTGGGCAAGTTACTTGAAGAAGTATCCCTCATTCGCTACAGCCGATGTAATCAACTGCCAGCGACATTTGCCATTTGAAATGGAAAATCTGCATTCAGTGATACATTCTTATGAGAAGCCTGTGACATGAATGTTTTCTATATTTTAGTTTGCTAATGGATAGATAAAGATACCAAGTGAATTCAGGAATTTTTCGAAATTGGAATCCAAGTCCTGCACATAATACATGAGACACATATCCATAATATACCCCCCCCTCGCCCCTCTGTGGGCATGGTCCTCCAGCCACACACAGCCTCCTCCTGTTTGACTGGATGTGGGTCATGTTTCAGCACAGTGCTGCTCAGTGCAGAACAGTAAATGGCAGTAACTGTTGGCGGGTCAGCTGCCACCCCCACCCTGCCTTGTTGTCAGGAAGGAGCCACCTGCAAACAGCAGCTTGGGGTTGCTAGGTAACGGATGGCAGCGGATGATGATAGCATGGTGGAAGGCCTGTCTGGTCTCCCTTTGCCACGAAAGTGACTTCTGTTGCCATTTTCTCTCCTCTCCTCTCTGTATTTTCTTTTTCCTCCCTTTATGACAACACAACTGCGCGTCCCTCTTCCCCTCACGGAAGCAACATAACACCGACAGCAGAGGCCAGCGGTAGGAAGACATTCTTAGCTCTCTTCCCCACATAATGGAAACTCTGGCCTCATCTCCTGTTGCGCCGCTCTGCTACGTCCCGCTGCCAGACTCTGACTAAGTGTTGCTGGCTCAGAAAGCCCAGCCTGCAGCCCCAGCCGGGTTCGGGTTCCACAAGTCTCTTTCTACAGGATTGATAAGAATTAAAATACCGATGACTTAGAGAGATTTAGGAGTGATCTCATGAATGCCTGTAATCTACCTCAAGGGGTTTTTAAGCTTTTTCACTGGAGTCCTAGATATCCAAAATAATTTTCAATGTGACCCAGTTCTCATTTTTTGACAACTGTTGTGTGATCTAGAAAAATGTTCTTTTTTTAGACTGCTAACTGAGCTCGCCACCTTTTTAGTACAGGGACTTAAAAAGATTTTGGTAAATGAATATCTGGCAGTAATAGATACTACGTTTTTATAATACAATTCCAAGGCCAATGTTCCTCATACTATTTGTTTCCATTCCCAGTACACATTTATCACATAAGTATGATCCCAGTTCATGTTTATTCTAGTGTAAATCTAGAAAATGAGCTATTTTGCTATACTGTAAATGGAATACTATTAATTTAAACCCCAAAAGCAACCCTTTGAGCTACTTGTATCAAGGATTTGTTGAAGGGTTGTTTTGACAATTTAAATGTATCCATGAAATGAATTTGAGAGGTTATTCGCTAATGAAGAACATTAATGCAGCCCTAGATCTCACAGTGTGTGTGTGTGTGTGTGTGTGTGTGTGTGTGTGTGTGTGTGTGTGTGTGTGTGTGTGTGTGTGTGTGTGTGTGTGTGTGTGTGTGTGTGTGTGTGTGTGTGTGTGTGTGTGTGTGTGTGTGTGTGTGTGTGTGTGTGACAGGCATATTTATTCCTTTGGCAGGTAAACCCACGACAGCAGCTGCCTCTCAGTGAAAATGTACCCGTCCCAAATCATTACACACACACACATGCACATTCGCAGCCTGGCAACAGTTTAGCAACAAGCAGAGGAAGCAAGAAAACAGAGGAAAGGAAATGAGGGGATTAATTAATTGAGTGAAATTAAGAGCACTCTGCCTCCTGCTGGTTCTGACGTGACCCCCTGCTCTCATTGTGTACATTTGTTGACATTTCATGCACTGTATGCATAACATTGGCATAAATAAATATCAATACTTTCGTAAATTAGATCTGCAAACGTTAGCAAACATAGTTTTTAGAGAAACAAATCTAAATACTTTTAAAATGTGAATGTAACACAATAGACAACATGTCCAAACAAATTAAGTTTAACCAAATGTAGCACCATTTAAAAATAGATTTGGTACCCTGTTCATTGTCACTGCGTTTTACTGCGAATGTGCAAAATCTAAAGCCTAACTCTTAAGTGTATTATATCATGAAGTTATAACTAGATGACAAACATTTTAACGAATGAAATGATATTCTAAATAATTGTCTGCAATATCCCCATAGAGAGAAAAGGTGCTGAGAAGGGTGTCATGAATGCATCACTAATCACACCCGTGGTATTGTGTGGCTGACAAACCCAGTGGTTCTGGTTAAGACCGGTTTGATGTACATGCTGTCAGTTCAGCACAGGGGGAGTGTTGCCTGTCACCTCCTTCCCTGCTTCCCTTGCCTGAATACATCATCTTCTCTCCATCAAAATCGGCAGAGTGAGAATCAATCTGTCACACAGGAGGACACACACACACACACACACACACACACACACACACACACACACACACACACACACACACACACACACACACACATTCCAGATACCAGAAAGACAGAGCGAGAGGAAAAGAAGGAAAAGGATGGAAAAAGGAGGGGAAGAAATGACAGCTGAGGTGAAAGGGTGCCAGCAAAAGGAGAGCCGGTGATTACAACTGAGGAGGGAAAGAAATGTACGTGAAAATAGAAATAAAGGAAATAGAAGCTGATACATGGTGAGCGAACACGGATACACAGCTAGACATCGGTAGACAGGAGGAGCTGTCAGGAGATGCTATCGTTCAGGGAGAGATCTGGGAGAAATCCAGCGCTGCAGAAGATACGGTGAACGTCGGTGAGAGGGAGATTGAAGTAAGAGTGCGAGACTGAAAGGTCAGAGAGAAACTCAGCCAATGAGTTCAGCCTGTCTAACTCCTGCCTGAGGGTTCTACGCAGCCTGCCTCTCCCCCCACTGCCTCACACACAGCTCCTCTCACCTGCACACCCACGGCTGCCTGTAATCTGTATAAGCCAGTAACTTCTGATTTACATGAAGCAGGAGAAGGTTACAGGTGTTCTGGGGCTTTTCTGGGAGTCAAGGACAGCTTTGCAAGTAGCAAATCTGCAATGCCTTGATCAATATGTTTTATATTCTCTTTGAATCAAAAGTCTGTGTGATGTTGAAAAAAGTTGCTTGGAGAGCTGAAATCAATCGAGCTCTGAGCCTCTTTTATTTGATTGCTTTGGTTTTACTGCACATTTATGATTTGAATGGGCAAACTCTGATAAACCCAATGTATGCCCAGCAGTGGATGGCAGTAATGAGTTAGCAAGTAGATGGTGAGAGAATGGTGGAGACCAAAGTAGAGGTTCAAAAAGTGAATAGCGGCTCTATTTTCATCAGTTGGATTGAAGCATTTTATCATTTTAAACACATTATTTCACTCTGTATACGCTGGATGTGGGACATCAAAGTGATTACTTTTTTTTTGTTTATTGGTGTATCTGTCAGCTCTCCATTCTGTGAAATCCTTATAATAGGCTGACATATAGTGCGTTGCTTTAGCTTAAGATTGTTTTCATTATTCTTTTACAATGATGGTTTTATTGTTAAGTCTGAGATATCAGAAGATAGTGCAAAAAAAAAAAACATTTGAATAAACCCATTGCAATAAATCATAGCACTAGGTGATTGCTTGATTATGTTTTGTGTGATTGTCGAAAACTCATTACATTAAATGTACAACTATAATCAATTTGGAAATCCGAAGTCTTATTATTGGAGAAGCTGGAACCGATGGATGTAAGTTATTTGTATGAATTTGGTTATCATAATTGTAGTTTCTTAAATGTTCGATACATTTTGCTGCTTGTATGCATGTGTGCATCATCTTAGACGTGGTCAGGCACTAAATACTGAATCCCACTTCCTCGCACCTCTACCTCGGTTTGGTGTAATAGACTCGGGTTCACCACCCAGCCGCCTCATTAATATTCAACGAGCTGTCAGTTGCAGATGCGGCAGAGACAGCCGAGTCGCCACGCCTCACCTTTTCCCGCCGTCATGTCACCCGTCTCGAACAGCAAGCGCGATAAGTAGGCATGGAAGCAGTGATGGAGGTTGGTGGTGGGATGTGGGTGAGGAGGGGGGAGAGGGAGGAGGCGGCTGTCTGTCAGTAGGGAGGGAAGACATCACCTCTGCCCTTTGCACCGAGAGTGTTGGGGGGGGGGGGGGCGTGCCTCAGACCTCAACTCTGTGGCGCAGATGCCAGCAGTGCCAAAAATAAAGTGCATTAAAACTGGCAGTCAGGGCCTGTTAAGTGATCACCATGACAATAGGCAGGAAGGCAGATGGAGAAGACACCCCCCCCCCCCCCCCCACTGCCCCGGCTGGACTGCTCTCTCTGCGTCCTTCTTTCCTGTTGTCGACGTGCTCTCCTCTCACACTCCTCTTAATGCTCCGTAATGCTAACAGGCAGTGGCGGCGCCAGAGTATTTTTGTTGGGTAATCTATGGTAGGGCTAACCCATACAGTGGTGGGGCTCAAGTCAGTATTTGTAATGTAATTACATACACGCTATATCGCCCCCCTTGACAGTGAAACGCCAAGCGTGAGGCTTTTATTAGTCTCCTTTTATCAGCTAAATTACATCGAGAGCAACAGGTGTGAGTTAAACAATACAATAGCCTATTCTGCTAATTTTACGTTGTTACAACATGCTACGCAGCGGCAGAAACAAGAAAAGTTGGCATATATAATTGACACGGAGAGGGAGAGAGTGAGGGAGAGACAGAGAGAGAGACACACAGGTAAACAGAGAGAGACTGACACAGCACACAACAGGTGGCCTGTGTCTCTATTGTCATACAAAACACTTTTCCAAATGACTATTACAAAATATATTCAAAACTCACTATTCACTCTTCAGGTGGGTCGTGTGACTCTGGCACCTGTTCGACTTGTACCTCAATGCGAGGGCGTTTAAGAACAAATCTATCCATCCGAAATATACAATTAATCCTAGAAGTTCTGCTGTCTGTCTGCAATTTACTCGGCGCGAGTTTGGGGACTTTTCACTGTGAACGTGACGTATCAGTAATGCATGACGCAGCAGACTCAACGTTTCGTTGCTCTGATTGGCTGGCTGGACTCCTCTTCAGGTGGGTTGTGTGACTCTGGCACTTGTTCGACTTGTTGTACCTCAATGCGAGGGTGTTTAAGAACAAATCTATCCATCCGAAATATACAATTAATCCTAGAAGTTCTGCTGTCTGTCTGCAATTTACTCGGCGCGAGTTTGGGGACTTTTCACTGTGAACGTGACATATCAGTAATGCATGACGCAGCATATTCAAATTTCATTCGGAGGCATTTTGATCTGACCGAGGCCGCGCTGATATTATAATGCGAGAGAATTTCCACACCTTTAGTGTATAAAACTCCCCCACTACTTAGACTATTCCTTGCACGCCTCTAGCATAAGCCCGAATGGTCTCAACCATATTGCGTCAGTAACGTGCACTTGTTGTTACAGCAGGATCAGTTTGTGTGTTGTGGACACGACCGGTAGATTTTCGCAATCCGTGTTCTCAACATGCTTACTTTAACATACTTTTTCATGGTCGGGCTAAGGTAGGGCTAAGCCATTTCTTGGTATGGCTGTAGCCTACCCCAGCTATACCCTGGCGCCGCCACTGCTAACAGGCATTATTTGTAGGCATGTTTTTTTAAACAATTTTATTTCACTCTCCTTCCCACCTGTTTTGTCTCCCCACTGTGCGTTTCAGCTGGCTTGTGCAACAGCCACACACACAATTTTGTCAATGTTAAATCTCCTAATCTCACCTTTATCTGCCCTTATCAGCCTCCTCTACTGCAGTAATCCCACTGAGCATGTCACTAATGAGCCTTCCTCCACTTCCACTCTTCTCCCTTCCTCCACCCTCCCCCTTATCTCGCCCCCCTGGAATCTGACGTCATTGTAATCATGGGGTTAATTTCAAGACAAATGCACACACACACCTGCGCTCGCACATGCACAGAGTGAGGTCACACTTAAGTATCCAGATGCTGATTTTAGCAGCAAATTAGAAAAGGGCAGTAAAACACAAGATAAGAAAAGTGATGTCATGAAACTACACAAACACCCACAGGGATCTTGCTTGTTCAGGTCTGTTATGGAGTGACCTGTTTTGTCAGCTAGGACATATCCATAGCAGTGAAGATCTGTGTGGTGTTAGGGCGTAGTACACATGCTTTCCTCCTTAGTTCACCCGTCCACGTGCTGGCGTCGCTCAGAAGCCGCATGAATATTGATGCTCCTGCTTATCAAGAGATGTTAACATTGTATGAAGCAGTGCCCGTAATTGTCTGCCTCCTCAGTGCGACACGACTTCTTCAGCGAGCACGTGTGAGAAGGTCGGCCCACAGGGGAGCGCGGCTCTTCTCGGCTCTCTTGGCTTTAAGTGTGAAAAGTGGCGAGAGGGGAGGAGCTGGAGTCGAGCGCAGATAGAAATCAGAATTGGGACGCGGACTTTGTCAAGTGATCTGAAGTGCAGATGCGAGTTGGCTGTGGGTTTGTTTCAGGCATGTAGCGGTTTCTCTCGCGCTGTCAATGATACTCGGCTCTTTGGAGGCAGGGCAGCGGTGAATCATTTCTAAAGGTGTAGCTCGCTGTTTTTTCCCTTTTTCTTCTATTCCACAGCTGCTGGTTCAAATGTGGGATTCTCTCCATTGAACTGAGAATAAGAACAAAGTGTGTGCATGTTAGTGTGTCATGTGTACACACATGGGAATATATCCATCTTGGTATGTTGAGTGTGTGTATGTGAACCTGCACACTGGTGCCTGTATGTGATGTAAGTGTTCGGAGCTGTGAGACCGACAGGATTCCTGTAAGTGAGGCTATGGTCTAATCCAGTCTTGAGTAGGTGCATTGATTTATTGAGCAACGTTTGGTAGTTCGGAGAAGCCCTGCCTACTGCTTTATCCTAATCAGCACATGTGTACACACGTCCACACAAGAGGTTTCGATCATCTGAATGAGAGTGATTAAAAACAGTTCACTCCAGCTGATCAAAGTTGCTGATCTTTAGTTTGATAATATAACATGGCTCTTGTTTTAATACTCTACATCAGGGGTACTCAAATAGAAATCTTAAAGGTCCAAAATAAATGTTTCAATAAGACAAAGGTCTGTTTATTACGGTCATTCAAACTTTTAAACAATTGCAACAAGATTCTTAACACGAGGTTGCAAAAACAAAAATAATCTGTATGCAGCCGTTTTCATTGTTATTGTGTCTGTGCTCGACCCCTCAGAGTCGCAGTGTAAGAGCAGCACAGTTATGAATAAAGGCAGCTGCACCCTCTTTCATTCAGCATTCCCATTATTGCTTTATAAATGTATTCCCCCTTGTGTGTCCACTGAGGTTCATCAGGCCCAACACATCTTCAACAAACTCCCCCTTTGCCTCATCATAAAAACTCACAAACACCAGCAACTGAGCATTGTCAGTGGTGTCAGTGGACTCACCCACAGCTAAGGAAATGCACTGTGCATTTTTTATTCCATCACAAAGCTGATGAATCAAATCACCAGCCAGTATTTATGTTCTTCTGGTTGCTGTGCAATCTGAGAGGGGATTTGCTTAATTTGACCTGTTATTTCCTCTTTTTGTTTGCCTTCAACATGGTGTCCATCACTTCAGTCATGCATTCTTTTATACTGCAGTTATTATCCAGTGGAAAGTCCTTACCTACTGGCCTAGTTAAATCAAAGTGGTTACTTTTTTTTGGCTGGGCAGTGTAGTTTTAAACACCGTCTTATTTGACTTTCTCAGGACTTAAAACAGTTTTTTGGGGGCAGACCCCCTCAAAGAAAAAAATATATTTACACACGTAAGGTCATCATCTTAACAGTTTTGTATGCTCATCCGTGAGCAGAGCATCAAGTTGACATGTCTATTACAGCTGAATGCGGCGATTACCATTTTGTTCAGCAAAACGCCTCACAAACTTATTAAGATCAACAGCTTTAGTGCGTTTTGATTCAATGCTGAGTACAGCCAAACTGACAGTCTCTTCTCTGTCAGTGTGGACCGCAACTACCTCATTCCTTCAGTGCTTGGGTCCGAAAGCTTCTCGTTTTGCGCCGTCCAGTTCAAAATGAAATCGCCGCCAATCGTATGTCCACGCTCGCGCCAGGACCGGGGGAGGGGTTACATGACGTGCATCTTGTGCTGCATTCACTTGCACATTAGATACTTTCTCTCATAAATGTCCGATGAGCCACAACTTTTCTTTCAAAACAAAGCTGCCAACTGGGGTGGCAGCTGGGGTGGCAAGGCCTATTTTTAGGGTGTCAGTTGCCACCCCGGTAGGTGAAACTAGGCTACTAGCTACAGTACAGATGGAACTAGATGAGCTGTTAACTCTCGCTCTGAATTTTTTTTTTTTAAACTCTCGCTCTGACTTAGACAGGTTGAAAGAGACACACACATTTTTCCCACCCGCATTCCGCGAAGACCCGCCCTACTGTGCCTCTGATTCGCAGATTGTTTGGGGGGAAAAAACGCTGACTGGATGCTAAATGTGATTGGACCAATGCGTTGACAGACACACACAGACAGTGGAACAGGACATGAGCGCTGTTTGCAGTCTATGGACATAGCGGATCATTTTGACTCGTTGCGTTGTGGCGATGTCTCGCAGATAACACAGATAATACAGATGATACATATGATACATATGAAAAGTATAATTTGCTCAGAGTCCAGAGACAGTTGTGGTTCGGTCCGGATCCGGACCAGAGTCCGGACTTTGAGGATGCCTGCTCTACATGATTATGTGTCAGAACTTAACCATATCATGATGAATAGAAAAGATGTATCATTCGTGAAGTATACATTTAATTACTCTAACCTAGTGTTGTCTAGCCATGCAGATTGTTTTGAAATAACCAACCTGAAAGTAACATCAGCACCACAATGATCAGTGATTTTGACCAAACCACAGTAGGGTCTTTTTTCCTGAAACAATTGTCTCGCAGGCACTATTGTTTTATTATCTTGTACCCTGAATAATCATCCTTCTCTCCTCCACCTCTCTCCAGGTATTCGGCCCCAAATCATGAACGGGCCAATGCATCCGCGCCCCCTGGTGGCGCTGCTGGACGGGCGCGATTGCACCGTGGAGATGCCCATCCTGAAAGACTTGGCGACTGTCGCCTTCTGTGATGCTCAGTCCACACAGGAAATACACGAGAAGGTATAAAGCACACACACCACACACTCTCATGCTGCTCCGCATCACAAAGTGGATGGAGAAGTGAAGCCCGCCACTCACCCACTTTCTTTTCCCATCACAGCGTGGATGTGTGAAGTACATTGGCCCCTGACGCACTTGCCAGTTAAAATATAGGGGCTTCATTATGATTTAATGTCACTTTGTGGCGCAGAGCGTGATGCCTATATCAGTGCCATTGTTCTAATAGAGAGTCTTGTATGGCGGGATGCAGTGTAATTACATTGGCTTGTAGAGGCTCTTTATTGCTTTCCACGCAGCCCCGTTGCAGCGGAACAATATATGGCCAAGGAGATGGGTATCACCGTACTGCTATCTCTCCATCTGCAGACAGAGTGAGAGCCGCTATGTCTTTCCTCTCCATGTTTTTATGAAAATGGGACATATTAAAAACGAAGCATTTGCATAGAGATCAATTCAATCAAAGACCTTGGGCGGTGAGGAGAAAGGGGGAGCAGGGAGCTTTTTGTTTGTTTTAACACTGCCTTATCAGGAAAAACATGATTGTAATGTTCACCTCGCCAGCATATTCAGCAGTTCCCAGTAATAACTTGCAGTCTAGATACCCAGAGGGGGTGGTGTAGATTGAAAATGTCCAATCTCTTCTTTCTGCGGCACGGATGCGGAGATACAGCGCTGATAATTCACAGAGTTTCAGTAGGATGCTTTCAGGCCAGACACCAGCTGCCACTCTCTCCTCCATCCACACCAGCATATAGTGAAACTCATGGGAAAGGCTTGTCAAGAGGTGGAATATGAAAGTGTCCCGAGGTCGTGTCAGGTCCACTACCCAGTAATCCCTTATTTTTCGGTTGATAGGAGCATGATGAAACACACAGCCGAATACTGATCGAGATCACATTTCAATACAACTTTACCGAGAACAAATCCTGCATGCAGCACCTGCGCTCAAACATCTCACGTTCTCCCAGTTGTCGTGTCTCACTGTCTCATGTGGATTGTAAAAGCTGGATGATAGCCCATCTGGCATATTGTCAGACTCACCTACCACATCGTACGCTGCCTGACTGTTCATCCAATTGTGGTTTTAAGATTAGGGCTGCACTTAATGACTGGTTACGTACATAATGAAATCGAAAGGGGCTTTGTCTATAAAAGAAATATAACTCGGGGAACAGCTTACCTGTCAACCTATTATTTAAAATCTATGTTTACTAGAGTGCACAGATGTTTTTATTTCATTTATTGAGGTTTTACTGTGCTTTATTCACACAGAACATCGTTTTCTAAACATAATCAACATCGTCATCTCCCTTTACTCACATCTCTGCTTCACTGCTGCTGAAGTGCATTAAAATGCGCAATCAATAAAGGATCACAGCTTTCTCTTCAGAACATACTCAACATTTATAGTGCAATATTGTTCTGTAGTGCTTTCTCTGTAATGGTTAGTGCTGTTATCACAGCCATGTTGCCCTTTGAGAAGTGCCAAGAGCTGAACAAAAACAAACATTTTCAACAGCACATTTTCCCTGCCAGGTGGAAAAAGTCTGTCCTCAGAATTACAACCAGCTCTCATCCACACTACACACACTGTTCGCTAGAGGGATGACCTCATGGCAATACAATCCCTCCCCAGTAAACCACTGAGACCAACATACAGACACACAAAATGTACAGTTTCCGTATCACAAAATCCTAACTCTCTTGCAACAGTCTCTCACGCTCCCCCGAGCCAGAAAGAGAAGCCTCGCTGCCATGTCAGAAAAGCATCTTTGGAAATGAAAGACGTTAAAACGCAATAAGGCTTTGGTTACACTGGAGAGGAGGATATGGATTGGGTCAGAGTTTCCATTAAACTAAACTACTTTTAGAGTAGATTTCCTTGAAAAAAAGCTTTATGACTAACTTTAAAAGCTTCTTCCGCTGAAAAACAACTTGGGGTCGTGTGTGCGTTCCTCTTGACTGCTGGTGCATGCTTATGTGTTTTAACCTTGACCTAGCATCTAGAAGGCCTGTCCGGGAAACTGCTCTAATAAAACGGTATGGAAATTCCGAGCTAATCTGCTAATCACAGGAAAGCTAATGCAGTTTGGCTGGAGGTGAATGTAGAGCAGTTATTTAGGCGCTGACAGGGGCTGTGGCTAATACTCAGGGGGAATAGTTTAGATCCACATCACACTGAATCACAGGCCAGGTCACCTTGTCCATGTCAATTTGCCGAGGAGCAGCATTTCACAGCGACGTCCTTCAGAGGGGACCAAATGCTGACCCTTGTTGGATCGCGAAGCGAAATTTGAGTTATTTACAAAACCAAAAAGGGTTTTTCTATGGTTGTTTTTTTGCAGAAGAATTCCAAAACGTACAATTTCGACGATAGTTTGTGATTGACAAGGAACGAGTGATTAGATTTCGATCTTTGGACTCGACAGCACCACCGTGTGGTTATTTATTTAGCTACGTAAACATATACTGTACATGAAAAATATATCACGTTTTTGATTTTAGATTCTGTCATAAATTAAGAAAAAACGTGAAGAACAAAAATGCAGTGCAGAGAAATTATTATTGGGTCAAATGGTCTTCTGAGTCCAGTTCTTTTTTGACCTATCACATGCGATCATCTCTTACGGTTTATCCACTTATCAGCAGCTGCCCTGACCTCTCTGTCCAGACAATTGCCCCCATCCTTTGTCCACAAACACCCTCGGGGTCTGAGGGTAATTGTGATGACCATGCGGAAACAGCAGCCTCTCCGATATAATATAATTACTTGTTCCAGCTCAGCGCAGGTCTGTAAAAGGACAGTGTTTCAATGCGGCTGGCGACCATGTGATGTATGTACTTCCCCTCACTGTGAAATCTTAAACGTTTCCTTAAGTGTCCGGAGTCATGGCAGATGTGATTTTCATGGCTCCTCTGGAAGGAATGTGATCTTGTGATTCTCATGAGATCCCATGAACTCAAATGGACTAATAGCCATGTTGTATGCATGGGATGCATTATTGAATGAATGGACATAATGATCATCAAAAGAAAAGATAAATTAAACGAAAAAAATCTCACACCGTTTTTAGGGTGTCACCATTATGGCTAATTTGATAGTCAAGATATCAATTTAGATCACGTTTCACAATTATTCATTCATTTTAGGTGCACATTTAAATAGACATAGCTTTAACTTCCATGTTGTGCTATTTTCCTGATAATGTAAACATATTTCCATCCAAATAAAGCTGCCGTTTATTCACAGTGCATCTCCTAGAAGAAAATTCTAAATGAAAATGTAAAAATCACATTTTGCCCATAATGAAATCAACAGAGCACTGTTTCCACTTTCATGCTGTGCACACATGCCTGGTAATCAACATGTCTTCTCATCAAAATAAGACTTTAAATCTTCTTCTTCTCCTGAATTCAGAGCATTTTAATATTGCTCGTCTGCTCTCTGTCGTAAATTATATTACGGCTGGGTTTAAGAATCTTTTGATTTGATACGTAGTAAAAATTCCATGAGCAGAGCACGCATTTTGAACAATATCGTACTAAATCATGTTCATTCAATTAGCCAAAACAACGATCCGGGTTATTTTGGTTGAGTTGTTCATTTGTAAAAATGTTTGAACGTGTGTCTGCAGGTGCTCAACGAAGCAGTGGGAGCCATGATGTACCACACCATCACCCTGACCAGAGAGGACCTGGAAAAGTTCAAAGCCCTACGTATCATCATCCGCATCGGAAGCGGCTACGACAACATCGACATCAAGGCTGCCGGAGAGCTGGGTACGAACCTTCCGCTGTCACTGCCAACTCATAACTCAACTCATATGCGTGGTGTTTTTATGCAGTTTTATGTGTCTAGATTAAAGAGTAGAAACAGTCACTTTAAAGATCTCCTATCATGCTATTTTTAGGCATATATTATGGGACTCTGATATATATACAAATATATAAAAAACATGTCAATGATGTGTTTTGCTCAAAATACCAAAGAGATCATGCATTTTAGACATCCCTCATATCCCTCTATTTCAGCCCTGTTAGAGAAATGCTGATTATGGGTCTAAAGCTTTAAACAAAAAAAAAGATGTAAACAAAGACTATTAAGTCCAAAACACGTCGCGCATTGTTTCATAGCGACGTACCTGATAGGGCCGCGGGCGTAAAGCCAGCCCACATGTCAGATATTACGTAATATCGGCAGCAAATCTGGATGAGCTCCGTTGGGGATTGGACTGTGAGCCGTAGGGTCGCCGGTTCAAGTCCCCGACCAGACCTAAATATGGAGTGTGGACTGCTACTTGGAGAGGTCCCAGTTCACCTCCTGCCCTGCCGTGCCCTTGAGCAAGACACCGGACACCCTTCCATCGGTTTGGATACGGAGGAAAAGAGAGAGGGTTGTGTTTTCTGACACTTTGTGAGTTCCCTGACACACCGGGGACCCACATTTATGTATAAAAGACATCGAAAAGTGCATTTTGCATGATAGGAGACCTTTTTAAGGGATTCGATTTACATTGTCTCTCGTGCTGTATGTATAACTGTTCCATGGATGTGGACAGCAGGTTTACTGTTTCTTCCTTTAAATGGATTATGGACATCCCACTGTGAGCCAGAATGTTCAAAGAGACAGAAAGGCAGAGGCACGCTGCGAGTGGAGAGTTGAGTCTTCTCTCTGTACCCCCACCCAGGCTTACATCAGCAGGCTGGTGGCTCAAATAGCCCTTACAGTTGACAAAGCTGCCATTTTCCTGCCAATACCAGATACTGTGTCTAACTGCCACCCACTCACCGAAGGCGCTCTGCCTCGCAACGCAGGAGTCAAAAGCTATCGTGCCTGGAGAAGGCGTCGCTGATATGGCGGCTGTTCTCAGGGAGAAGAAAAAGGGTCATTGATTGCTCTTGCTATTTCTCCCAGTCCATAGACGGCTGTGCTGTTACTCTGAGATACAGAGTGGGATGAGGACATTAGAGGAGAGCAAGGGCAGGCACAAGTGCTTAAGTGTCGTTAATGGAAATCTTTGTGTAGCTGGAGGATAGGCAAGGTAATACCACAGGGTCAGAAGTTTGAATATTCTAACAAAGTTATGAGTGTTCTACTGGAGGAGATCTTGACAAAATGTCTACAACTTGCTTTATTATGCGTGTGCACAAAAGTTTGCTCAGGAATAATTCACTCAATGTGATGCTTCTATGTAGAAGTGGAGGTAATCAAATGTATATGTATGTTCCATCTTTATCTTACTGACCTGAAATGACTGATATTATTCTCACATTCTCTATTGATAGATAGATTAGTACTTTATTGATCCCAATATGGGAAATGTTTGCGTTGCAGCAGCATAAAAATAAAAAATAAAAAATAAAATAGCAATTAAAAAGTAAAAAAAAAATATATATATAATTTCCAGTAACAAATATGATGCAGGATATTATTGGTGAAACACTGCAGTTATTAAAATTGATATGGATTTTACGGATTTTTTCACTCATTTGTAACTGTTCTGCTTTGTGTGTGTTGTTCTTTGTCCAGGCATTGCTGTGTGTAACATTCCCTCGGCAGCTGTGGAGGAGACGGCAGACTCCACCCTATGCCACATCCTCAACCTGTACCGGCGAAACACCTGGCTCTACCAGGCTCTCCGGGAGGGCACGCGGGTCCAGAGTGTGGAGCAGATCCGCGAGGTGGCGTCCGGCGCCGCCCGTATCCGTGGCGAAACCCTCGGCCTCATCGGCTTCGGTTAGTGTAATTTCTGCTGTTTTTTCACTTTATTTCCTTTGTGATTTTTCCCACTCCCTTCCCCTGCCCTTCACTGTGTTTTCATATCCTCTCACCGCTCAGAGTGCCTTCTGTTTTCCTGCCCTGATAAGGTTATTTTCCTCCCTCTGCCCGTCCCACAGATTATCTCAAGGTTGTCTGTTTGGCCTCCCTCCGGGCTGGCTTTCCTTCTCTCTGCCACACAGTTCTCTCATCCCACCACTCTAATGCCCACCATTATATCTCATTATTCTCTCTTCTTCTGTTTTTCCGCTCTTCTTCTCTGTCACCACGGTCCCTCAACATCTTGCCCTGCCATAATCAGGCCCCTCATGGTAGTCTGGATTCTGCCTGTGTATTTTTTTTATTGTGTCCTCTTTTTCTCCCTGCACCTGTTTTTAAAGCCAATTGTTGTGTGTTTGTGCATCATTCCAGCCTGTCCCAACATTAGTGTGCCGACAGATGCTTTGTCTTCTCAAAAGCCTTTCCAAAGTGCCACCTTATCTCTGTGTCCACATGCACTCCACACACACACACACACACACACACACACACACACACACACACACACACACACACACACACACACACACACACACAAACTGCCTCCTCCCCCCTTACAGGCCCCAGACAGCGTCCTAGACTTACTGTGCCCAAATAGCAGGTCCTGGCAGGGAGAATACCCGCCCCCCCTTGTGTCTTTTCCTCCCTGAATCTTCCACTTACAGCCTCCTCTCCCGGTCTTTTCAAGCGGTCTCCAAAACAATGTCCATTGTAAGCAGGAGGTGGAGAGCAAAGGCGATGTTTGGTGATGTTTGTATTTTTCCGCACATACAGTCAAACTGAGACTGCAAACACCCCAAAAAAAAGTTTTGAAAAGAGCTATTTGATTGGACCATTGTAACGAGCCATTCGATTGGCCCAATGAAACGTGTTTATCAAACATCACTGGTATAATGACATCCCTATGGGCGATATAGAGATTAACAAATATTTCTTATTTTTTATCAAATATATATACAGTGGGGCAAAGAAGTATTTAGTCAGCCACCAATTGTGCAAGTTCTCCCACTTAAAAAGATGAGAGGCCTGTAATTTTCATCCTATGTATACCTCAACTATGAGAGACAGAATGAGAAAAAAAAATCCAGAAAATCACTGTCTGATTTTTAAAGAATTTATTTGTAAACGATGGTGGAAAATAAGCATTTGGTCAATAACAAAAGTTCATCTCAATACTTTGTTATATACCCTTTGTTGGCAATGACAGAGGTCAAACGTTTTCTGTAAGTCTTCACAAGGTTTTCACACACTGTTGCTGGTATTTTGGCCCATTCCTCCGTGCAGATCTCCTCTAGAGCAGTGATGTTTTGGGGCTGTCGCTGGGCAACACGGACTTTCAACTCCCTCCAAAGATTTTCTATGGGGTTGAGATCTGGAGACTGGCTAGGCCACTCCAGGACCTTAAAATGCTTCTTACGAAGCCACTCCTTCGTTGCCCGGGCGGTGTGTTTGGGATCATTGTCATGCTGAAAGACCCAGCCACGTTTCATCTTCAATGCCCTTGCTGATGGAAGGAGGTTGTTACTCAAAATCTCACGATACATGGCCCCATTCATTCTTTCCTTTACACGGATCAGTCGTCCTGGTCCCTTTGCAGAAAAACAGCCCCAAAGCATGATGTTTCCACCCCCATGTTTCACAGTAGGTATGGTGTTCTTTGGATGCAACTCAGCATTCTTTCTCCTCCAAACACATCTAGTTGAGTTTTTACCAAAAAGTTCTATTTTGGTTTCATCTGACCATATGACATTCTCCCAATCCTCTTCTAGATCATCTAAATGCTCTCTAGCAAACTTCAGACGGGCCTGGACATGTACTGGCTTAAGCAGGGGGACACGTCTGGCACTGCAGGATTTGAGTCCCTGGCGGCGTAGTGTGTTACTGATGGTAGCCTTTGTTACTTTGGTCCCAGCTCTCTGCAGGTCATTGACTAGGTCCCCCCGTGTGGTTCTGGGATTTTTGCTCACCGTTCTTGTGATCATTTTGACCCCACGGGGTGAGATCTTGCGTGGTGCCCCAGATGGAGGGAGATTATCAGTGGTCTTGTATGTCTTCCATGTTCTAATAATGGCTCCCACAGTTGATTTCTTCACACCAAGCTGCTAACCTATTGCAGATTCAGTCTTCCCAGCCTGGTGCAGGTCTACAATTTTGTTTCTGGTGTCCTTTGACAGCTCTTTGGTCTTGGCCATAGTGGAGTTTGGAGTGTGACTGTTTGAGGTTGTGGACAGGTGTCTTTTATACTGATAACGAGTTCAAAGAGGTGCCATTAATACAGTTAACAAGTGGAGGACAGAGGAGGCTCTTAAAGAAGAAGTTACAGGTCTGTGAGAGCCAGAAATCTTGTTTGTTTGTAGGTGACCAAATACTTATTTTACCGAGGAATTTACCAATTAATTCATTAAAAATCCTACAATGTGATTTCCTGGATTCTTTCCCCCCATTCTGTCTCTCATAGTTGAAGTGTACCTAGGATGAAAATTACAGGCCTCTCTCATCTTTTTAAGTGGGAGAACTTGCACAATTGGTGGCTGACTAAATACTTTTTTGCCCCACTGTATATTAGAACAATATTGTAGGAATGTTTTGCTTTACCAATATATTTACACCATGAAACAAAATAAAGGAAAGTACAATTCAACACAAATATTGTCAATGTTTTCTTATTAGTTTCGAGAGCTACAGAACATAATTTGGGATATTTAGAGATAAAGAAAACATAAATTGTAAACAGCTGGTTTAGCCAAATGATGCAATTTCCCTCTAAATACGCCACTTTGCAGCATTTTTCCTACAATCTTGCAGGCAGGAGAATAATTACTTTCTAGAAGAAACTAAGATCCCACCCTAGCAGCTTTTGTAAATCAGATTGTTCTGCAGCCACAAGTCGGTGAGGATCGTTTCAAACAAATTCCCATGCTGCTGATATCTCTATCACTTTTTTAATCTGCACTGACAACAAGCAGCTGCATTGCTTTTGCTCCGTGCGTCAAAATATCTTTGAAATAAAGGGAATAATTTGTAAAAAGTGAAGCAAAAAACAAAAGATGAAGTACTTTCAAGAAGGTTGATTTGTATGGCAATCATAAGGTTGATTGTAATCCATCAGCATCATGGAAACGCAGAGACTGAGTGATTGCTTCAGTGTTATAAGGAGTCTATGCTGCAGTCTCTTAAGTCTCACTCTGATTCTCCTGGAGCCTCAGAGCAGAACATAATAATCACAAAGAGAGGACTTTGGAGGGCCTTCTCAATCCTTTTCACCAGTAACAACCTCCAAACCTCATGCATCATGCTCAGCCTACACACCAACCGGCCGTGAGACAGAGGACAGAGAAGAGGCTTTAAACTACACACTCTGAGGCCCAATCCCAAACCAAGCCCTACCCCTACACCAGGGGTCTCCAATACGTCGATCGCGAGCTACCGGTAGCTCGCAAGCCCTCAAAAAGTAGCTCGCCAAGCAAATCCAAAATGTGAAAAATACACCCAAAAAAAAGGAAATGTAATTAAGGAATCTACCCTATGCATAAACGAAACCTCAATCATAGCGAACCCTATCTACTTACTACAACTCTATATCTATCTAACACCCCTCCTCCCCCACAATGAATATCGACCAATCACGTTCTTGCTTGATTTGCGGGACCAGCGTTGCAGTCGGGAAGAAAAGCAACGTGGAGCGGCACCTCACTGCTTCATAAGGAGTTTGACCGTGATTCTCCTTCTGGCACATCAGCCCCATTGAACAGCCTAGTCATGCCAGCCTATACAGCACATGAGGGGCATAGTTTCACTGTGTGTGTGTTGCAACTTGCATATATTTATTGCACTTGACGCACACATACGCATGGCGTAATTTCCACTGGGGACAGGGGAGACATGTCCCCCCCACTTTTCGAAATCCCGTTTGTGTCCCCCCACTTTACAAATATGTTTATTATTGTTTTTTAACGCAAGCCGTCATCGCCATGGAGGAGCACACAGCCTCTATGAGAGAGCGAGAGAGCTAGAGAGCTAGAGAGAGCACACCTTTATCTATTTAATATAATTGTCAAAAATAAAGTAAGAAATCATTCCAATGTGTACTATAGGACAGTAAAAAAAAAAAGAAAAAAACAGTTTAAAAGGGGAGTGATAAGTAAAATATACATAAATAAAAAGAAAGAATGCTAACATAAGATAAGAATAAACAAGTTTAAATGATTTGTTATTGGTTGTGATCATATTCTAAAGATTTTTGGATTATTGAAAAGTATACAGCTCCCTTTCATATGAGAATTGAGACTGAGAGCTGTATCCATAAATTCATATTGTGCTCAAAGTGCACCAGATTGATGCATTTAACTTCAACATTTAAAAAAAAAATTCCTCCCGGGGGTGCCAGAAGACGCCCACGACGCCGCGGTGCAGATGGTCTCCAGGGGCACCCCTCTCAGGGCAGCCCAAGATGTTACATTACAAGTAACAAGTGACATGTAATGTTGAGATGCTCCTTGTAGAGTGGCATCTCAGCCCTGATGGCAGGGGGCGGCCACTGGCCCCATAGGGATGGTATCGACAACCCAGTGGGGCAGCCGCTGTTTAGAGGGCACAACCTCTTTTAGTGCCGCCATGGCAAACGAAGAGCTGCTCCGACCGCCGTATACAGGCAGTAGCATCGATATACGTCCTTAGGGCACCCACAGGGCACAGCAACTCTGATGTGCCGTTCTCCTGAATGTCAAAGTGTGCCAGCTGGAGAGGCTGATTTGAAGTGGGTTTGTGGAAGCACCTTGGCAGGAACGCCACATTTGCCCAAAGGGCAACATCTGAGAGTCCCACCTCAGGCCTGTATCGCTCACGGAGAGGGCATGCAACTCCCCAACTCGCTTCCCTGAGGTTATGGCAAGCATAAATGCTGCCTTTGTGGACAGCCACTTAAGCCCCACCTGGGCCAGGGGCTTGAAGGGAGGAGATGATAGGGCATCCAGCAGCAGGTCCCGAGCCGGAGCCCTCGGAGTGCTAGGGGGACGCTGCCGTAAAGCCCCTCTCAGGAAGAGGGACACCGACCTGTGGCACCCCACCGTGGCGCCGTCGACCCGAACATGTCGGGCAGGAATAGCAGCCACCTAAACTCTCAAAGTGGAGTGAGAACGTCCACTATCTAGAAGGGACTGCAGTCTGGGCAACAGTGGGCATGTTGTCCGAAGGAACAAGCACATGCTTGCCCCCCAATTGGGGTAAAAAGTGCGTAAGCCCAAAGCTCTAGCACGTTGACATGGCGTGCACCCTCCTGGGAAGACCACTGACCCTGAACAGTCCTGCCCTGCCACACTGCACCCCACCCTGAGAGACATGCATCTGCAGTGACAGACTCCCGGCGGGATGGGATGGCGCCCATCAAAAGATAGGCCCTGTCCCTCCAGCGGGACAGAGAGTAGAGGCACCGCTGAGACACCCTGACTCTTCTGTGCCTGTGCCACTTGGCGTCCAAGTGAAGGCTGTTCAGCCACATTTGCATGGGGTGCAGCGACAGCAGACCTAAGGGCAAAACGGCTGAGGCAGCCGTCAGTCCGCCCAAGAGCCGGTGGAACTGAATGTAAGGCACCATCTTGCCCAGCCTGAAGATGGCTGGTGATAGAATTACTAACAAAGCACTTGTATACTAACAAAGGACTGGCTTATCTAAAGCCAGTTGAGTAGCACTTGAAATGTTTTGGCTCTATGAATCCTGATGTACTTATATGATTATGTTTTCTTCTAGTTTGTATCTTCTTTGTCGAATGCACTTATTGTAAGTTGCTTTGGATAAAAGTGTCAGCTAGATGCAATGTAATGTAATGTAAAAAGAAGGTGGAACATTTCGTCCACACGACGAGATGACGAGATGACATGGCGGCCGAATCTAGGACCATCCCCAGGTAAGTGACCTGTTGGGAAGGGTCCAGGCAACTCTTCCCGGTGTTACTGTTAGACCAAACCGTGCTACGTGAGATAAAAGGCGAAACCAGCCAATCGTCTAAATACGGCAGAACCTTCACGCCTTGCGCCCGCAGTGATGCGAGAGATGCCGCCACGACTCTGGTGAACATCCTTGGAGAGAGGGAGAGACCAAAGGGAAGCACCCGGAACTGATAGTGTCTGCCCTGAAAGGCAAACCTCAAGAACTTCCGGTGGTGAGATGCAACCTGCACGTGGAAGTAGGCATGCCCTCAAGTCCACGGTTGCGAATCACTCCCCATGTGCATGTGCTGTGGTCAGCATATGGAATGGCAGCACCTTCAGGAATCTGTTGATTCCTCTGAGGTCCAAGATCAGACGAAATCTGCCGGCTTTCTTGCTCACGAGAAAGTACGCCGAGTAGAACCCCCTGGGCTGAGCAGAGGGTCTACTAGCTCAATTGCGCCCTTGGCCAAGAGGACAGACAACTCTTGGGCCAGAGCTAAAGCCTTTCGCCGGATCGCTGACAACTGTCATTTTGACCCGGCCGAAGACTAGGGGCCGGAACTGCAGTTCGTACCCCTGGGTTAAGGTGGAACCACCCAAGGGTTGGAAGTACAGGCAGCCCAGTAACTGAGCTGCTGCTGGGGAAAGCAGCCGACGGCCAGCCCCGAGACTTCGGGCCTTGGGGGGCGCCGGTAAGGCTCTGAGGCACGAGGCTTTCTAGAAGGCCGGCGACCGGGGGGCACGAAAGCCACCGGGAGGCGGTTGAGTGGGCCGCTGGGACCTCCGCAGACCACCACTGTAAGTTGGTGGATGAGTGCGGCTGCTAGAGGGGCCTGCTGGGAGTGGGCACAGGCCATTGAAGACCCGAGAGCTGCTGTCTGGTCCGCCTAGCTTGGGCAGAATGGTCCAGTGTCTCCAAACAGCTCAACTGGCACACTACGGAGAACATGTCTCCGACAGTGGTGACTGAGCAAGCCAAACCTGGCGACGAGTCTGGACCAATAAGGACATAACTCGTCCCAATTCCCTAGACATTAGGGCAAAGGCTTGCAGTGATGCATCACTGAGGCCCAGCAAAGAAGGCTCGGCCGGAGCCTGTTGCAGAGAGGTAGAGACAGCCAGCATCAGATGGGAGAGGGAGTTCCCGTTACGACCCATGCGTGCTGCTGTGTCGTAGGCCTCACAGAGCAGTTCGTCTGTGACCGTTGACCGTTACTGTTAGACCCAATCCGTTGGCTGCTGCCAGATGCTAGACCTCTGCGACTCTAGCCACTCTGAGCGCCCGAGGCATGAAGCTACAGTTCATGCAGGTGCTTTGTGTGAGACCCTCTCTTAAATGCTCGCCAAGGCAAGAGGGGCAGCGGTCATGGCCGTCCTCGGGCTCAAGAGAAGCCATACAGGCGCTACATGAATGAGCCATTATGTAGGTAACCAGATGCAGCGTAATCGGGAGCGAGAACACAGCCTTCACCAGCTACCTGCTGAACGGAAAGAGTAGAGCAGTGCTCCTACTCGCCGAACACAAAGCAATACTCTACCGGGAGCGGGAGTGAGAGCACTGCCTTCACCAGCTGAGTTACACAATGAAGCTCAACAGAACATGCAAGATGTTAGCCAAGCGGCTGCTGCTAACAATCAAAACAATACGTTACCGGGAGCGGGAGCGCCAAGCAAGTCCAAGTCAAATAACACAAATGTTAAGACCAGATAATTAGCTTCTAAAGAAGACAACAGCACGGCATAGAACCGTAGTTACAGTAGTAACCATGGCCAGTGCCTACGCGGAATAGAACCGTAGTTACAGTAGTAACCATGGCCAGTGCTTAAAAGTAGCAATAATATAATATTGGGAGGGATGAAATCATCTTTAATGGCCACACATGCTGAGCACACAGCACACACAGTGAAGATTGTTCTCTGCATCTAACCCATCCTAGTGCTAGGAGTCTAGCACTAGGAGCAGTAAATAACAATGATATTATTAGGCTGAGCCACGCTACTGCTAACTAAATAAAACGATAAACGCAGCTAAAGCTGGAAACTCAAAATGCTAATGATATTTCTCCATCTTGATTCCACCACTCAGCACTCATCGCTCATTAATCATTTTCTTTCCAACAAAAAATCCCTCATTATTTCTAATAGTCTCTCTACTTGGATATAATTTATGTCGAACAGGATGTCCGAGCACAGCAATCAATCAAATGGAAATGGAATATCAAAAGTTATTTTTGCAATGGAAAACTTTATTGTTTTATGTTGACCAGATGAGGTCATTGATAAAGATTGACACTTTTTCTAAAGTTAAATTGTCTTTTTGGTTAATAGTTGTTCTCTTTCATGATCATTATGTATTTAAAATAAATGATGTTGAGAGCATTGTTTAGTGATCATTATGATCATGTGAAGAACAGACTATCAACAAATACATTTCCTCAAAAAGGGAGAATAGAATCATACATTTATTTGTACTTATTGGTTTATTTACGAGGGACATTATTACTTTACTCATAATAAAGTAAATATGCCAGTTAAAATCATAATGGTTTTAGTAATAGTCATACTAAATGCAGCTGGTCAAGGAAGGTTGAGATCTCTGTTCTGGCTAATAACGTCATCTAATCTCTTCATCTGAAATGTTAATTGAATACAAATGCTTCTGTATATATGAATAACCCCCCCCTGTGTGTCCTCAGGTCGTTCGGGCCAGGCGGTGGCGGTGCGGGCCAAAGTCTTCGGCTTCAACGTGCTGTTCTACGACCCGTACCTGCAGGACGGGCTGGAGCGCTCCCTGGGGGTGCAGCGCGTCTACACCCTGCAGGATCTGCTGTACCAGAGCGACTGCGTGTCCCTGCACTGCAACCTGAACGAGCACAACCACCACCTCATCAACGACTTCACCATCAAACAGGTACGTCGTTAGCACACCCCAGAGATGGCAAAAGTACACACATCCTTAACTCAAGTAGAAGAACAGATACTCGTGTTTAAAAATACTCTGGTAGAAGTACTGACTCAACGTCTTTACTCAAGTAAAAGTAAAGAAGCATGGGCTTCGAAATGTACTTAAGTAAAAAGTACCCATAACTACTATCAGTTTTAAAGAGTAACTGACCTCACTTTATATAAATAGAACAATAATGTCATTGTTAGCTAATGAATGTTTCGATGCTGAACAACGGCAAAATGACAACGTTTTCATTGGTCCCTCTTCTTTAGAGAAGACCAGGAAATGAAGGATACACGGATCGTGTTCAAATCAATAGGCACGCAATGACTCTAAATAATAACAATCACGCCACCAAACGCAGATTAAAACTAAAGTAACAAACCGGTTTGGAAAATGTAAGAAGTAGAAAGTCGAGGTATTTGTGTTAAAAATGTAAGAAGTAAAAAGTCGTCAGAAAAATAAGTACTGGAGTAAAGTACTGATACCAGAAAAATGTACTTAAGTACAGTAACGAAGTATTTGTACTCCACTACTTCCCACCTCTGGCATGCACACATGTCCAACGCCCCACTGCACAGCTGTGACCTGACCTGGGCTTAATGCGGTGCTGTATCTCAGGTAGACAAGCAGAGCTGCTGGTGTATTATTACTCCGTCAGGCTGCAGGCTGTCCTAAAGAGCATTATAGCCGGTAGAAAGAGAGACGGGGGAAGAGAGGGAAAAGCCTTCCTGCCTGCACATTCCCTGCTCTTTATCTTAAGCTCCACCAAAGCTGGACACAAATTCATTCCTTTGCTCTGTCAAATGCAATTAGCGCCAGCCCACGGCTACAGTAAATATATCGACTAGACTGCACAGCGGGGGGTAAGAGCTCTGCGAGGGGACAGGGCTGTTCTCTGAGTCAATATCTGCACTCCGAAGCGTTGCCCGGGGCGACACCTGCAGGGGAGCCGGGGAACTGTTGGAGAAGAAGTATCTCCCTTCTGTCAACTTCTCCCAGTGTCACCTCTCACTGTGATTTCTCTTTGCTTCGCCTCTCGGGGGCCATTCTTCCTGCAGTTCTGTGAGTTGCAGCATGCGAGGAGTGGCTGTGGGGTAATAGCCTAACCTAGCTAACCGTGTGTCTTTTTCAAAGCTTATGATTCTCAGCTGCCTCTAAGTGCTGCAATGAAAGAACACTTTCCCCTCTTCCCCTCACCAAAAATCTTGGCAGTCGCTCCCAGCTTATAATGTGGAAACGTGTGTGTGTATACATGTTTGTGTGTTTCTGTGTGTGTCAAAACCCACCAATGCCTAATAAAAGACTGCCTGCCAACGTAAAGGCTTTTCATGCCCCTGGATTTCAGCTTTTGTCAAGATTAAGGGATTACTTTCTTCTAAGCATATTCATTTGATTTTTTTACACTTTTTGTTGTGCCTTTTTCTTTTTTACCCCCACAAGCAGAGAGGGGTGGTGGTGCTGCTTCATCTTCCAGCTCACCCCTCATCCTTCATTTCATCTATTGCTTTCGGATAAAGGCTGCTCTCTATCCCACATCTGACAGTATTTTCCCAGCTGCTGTCTGTCTCCTAGATCTTTTAAGTGTCAGGCACAACAAAGGTGTCACAGATTTCGTTTTCCTTCTCAATTTATATCCAATGTAATATCTGTAAAGACCCTTAAATGCAGGCATCCAATCCAGATTGATGTCCTGCTTTAGATCAGACAGATTACTGCTGGGCTGACAGACATTTAAAAACAGCCAATTCTTGAAATGTTTCTGTAAATAACCGGCTTTATGTCTGAGTTAATTTGTTTGGATGTATGTGTCACTGCAGATGCGTCAGGGTGCATTCTTGGTGAACACTGCGCGGGGGGGCCTAGTGGATGAGAAGGCTCTGGCCCAGGCGTTAAAGGAGGGGAGGATACGTGGAGCCGCCTTGGACGTACATGAGACGGAGCCCTTCACGTAAGTCTACACACACACACACACACACACACACACACACACACACACACACACACACACACACACACACTAATCAGACTGTGAATTCTTTATTTATAGAGACGGATAAAGGAAAAGAAAGCAACACATTACACACAGCTGAAGAGACAGAAAGGCAGACAGAAACAATGGCAGACTTATGAAGAGTTAAAGACCTCTCATACTCTGTGAAATGCTCTTTCATGGCCTTGAATGTAATGGACTTCAGAGAGCTTCCTTTATTCCCGTCAGACGAAACGTAATACAGCTCAAAGTGCAGGGAGATGGTTGAGTGCATTTGTTAAAAATGAGCCGTACATGCTTCACAGTGCTTAAACTCTCTGAAATGTGAGCCTAACTGAGGGGGATTGTACGCTTTACCCCCCCCAAATCTCCTCCTGCTGTCCCGTCACTACACTGCCGCTCCAATCTCCATTTCTATGTCCTCACCGGAGGGCAAACAGCTTGACACGCCTCCCAGTTTTCCACCTTTCTAAGAACCTTGTTCCCAGTCTCGGGGGGGGGGGGGGGGGGGGCTGGTGTCGATGTTGTGTTCACGCATCAGGGGCAGTCAGGGAGTTGGGAGGCTGCTTGTTTCTGGCCGGCTGATCCGCTGACTGGCTGCTGGAGGAAGACTGAAACTCAGCCCGATGAGGCTGGAACTCATGCTCCGCTGACCCAATATGTCAACAGGGGGGAGTTTCATAACTTCGGCCCTACTTCGACTCTGATTCAGAGCGCCACGAGGCGTTACACAGAACCAACAGAGGTTAGAGGGGGAGGTGGAGCTGATCTGTGCACAGTGCCACATGACAGGAGGGAGAGAAAGTTTGGAATACATTGTGGTAGTGTGTGAATAAAAGGAGCTGACATTTTCTCCCATTTCTCCCATATTTCCAGACAATAGTCACCCAAATTATAAACAAGCATTTCAGGTTAAAATAACAATTTGGAATGAGTAGATGCACATGAATGGGTGTTCTGATTGCCCCAATTATGAATAATGTCTGTCATAATTGGTATCCTCATACATAGCAAAAATACAAAGAAATGCCCATGGACATATTTAATAACACACATATTAAGTGATGGAGCTCATGTTCAATATAACAGTGTCCGTATTGTCAGTGCTAAACTGCTGTCATTTATTCCCAGAGCTTTTATTTTCCCACTTTCTATTCCTCACATTTTTATGACAATCATTTGAGCTTTTAAAACTAAATGATCCCCATAGACACTTTATAAGGAAACAGTGAAAGGATGTCATATTTATGTCACACCTTTATCTAGTTGCAAATTACATTTACTCCTTCACCCCCATTCATCTTTTGAAGCATCTATGAATATGCAAATCCTGTTTGTTCATGTCTTTCTGTCTGCACATTCATCTTTTTGCACAGTGAAGCTCAAACAACTCAAATCACTTTAAGATATAATACACTGCAGTTTGCCGTATATACTCGTTGTCCTAAGTGTTTTAATTTGTTTAGCTTTTAAGGTTATTTGTATAGTTACATTTAACTTTGTTTTTTAATGCTAAATTGTTTCTTAAAAATACTTGTTTTTTATTATCCTTATATATTTCCTTTTTTTACCTACTTTGAAACTTATTTTTTTTGTTTATGTTCGCACCACCAGATACCAAATAAGCAAATTCCTTGTATGTGTTAACGTACCTGGAAATAAACGTGATTCTGATAAAGTAACAAAAATCCAACAGAAATGCAGGAACTGGACATTGTTTGTTGTATTCATCATCATTTTAAATTACAAAAAAATGACATGTCTTGGTTGCATTCGCTCTCAATTCCTAAGTCGTTTTTTGAATCGTTCTCCTTTTTTCTTCCCCTGTGTGTTGCAGTTTTTCTCAGGGCTCCCTGAAAGACGCCCCCAACCTGATCTGCACGCCGCACACAGCGTGGTACAGCGAGCAGGCGTCTCTGGAGATGAGGGAGGCCGCGGCCACCGAGATCCGGAGAGCCGTCACCGGTACGTTTCAAAATCTGCTTTTGCTCATTCTCAACATCTGACAAAACCAGCAATAAAACCCCTTCTTCCCCCCCCCCCCCCCCCCCCCCCGCCTCCACCTACTCTGTGACCTGTTGCACGTCCTTCTTTCCCAGATGTCACATTTCCACTTCAATAGGTCCCGGGCAGCCTTTATTAAATCTGGACCTCTTAATAGATGTCATCATTAGCTCCCCGACGCAGAACAGAGCCCAGCGGAAAAACATCCACGTCGTTAAATGATCTTAATTTGCATTTGTGTATCCAAGCCTGATATGTTTGTCAGTCTGAACTCATTAACACTTCACTGTAGGAAGTCTGTTAGTGTGTGATTGTAGCTTTTAACTGTGTGTGTGTGTGTGTGTGTGTGTGTGTGTGTGTGTGTGTGTGTGTGTGTGTGTGTGTGTGTGTGTGTGTGTGTGTGTGTGTGTGTGTGTGTGTGTGTGTGTGTGTGTGTGTGTGTGTGTGTGTGTGTGTGTGTGTGTGGTGTGTGTGTTGTGTGTGTGTGTGTGTGTGTGTGTGTGTGTGTGTGTGTGTGTGTGTGTGTGTGTGTGTGTGTGTGTGTGTGTGTGTGTGTGTGTGTGTGTGTGTGTGTGTGTGTGTGTGTGTGTGTTCTTATGACAGGCCGTATCCCCGACAGCTTAAGAAACTGCGTCAACAAGGAGTTCTTTGTCACCACGGCACCCTGGGCCGTTATGGATCAGCCGGGCGTTCACCCTGAGCTCAACGGCGCCGCCTACAGGTAGGGACTGGAGGGGTCTGACAGATACACCCCTTTTTTATTTAATGCTGTTTTAATTCTATTTTGAGATGTTTAAATGCTAGTATTGTTTATATTCTACTCTCTCATTTATTCTATTGTGCAATGCCTTGTTTTGTGTTTTTGTATGCTGCTGCAACGCAAACATTTCCCAATTTGGGACCAATAATGTACCTCTTATCTTATTTATCTGATCTTATTTCAGAGACAAACTGCTACTATCCTTTAGTTGTGTTTTTATAACTCAGTACATTTTATATGATATTTAAGTATTCTGTACCCATGTAGGTGATTTATTTTAACGTATTCATTCATCGGTCAAAAACAAAGGGGATTGTGATAAAGTACACAGAATGAGGTCATTAATGATAGATTAGTGATAAAAGGAGTTGTAATTGCTATTTCTGTCCCAATTACTTTTATTTGAATGCTAACTTAATGAGAAATTCCTAAAAAAAAACTTGTATATTCCCCTATATTTACTGTTTTATAATCTATTTCCTTATATTGGACTGGTCAAGTTATTAATGAAGCCCTGCAGTAGTTGGTAGTGCCCCCCCCCCCCCCCCCCTCCCCCCTGCTAACTGTCCCCTGTAGGAGTAGAAAGGTCTTTCTTTGCACACCTGCCGGCTCTTCCTGATCTCAGCATGTCCGCCTCCATGTGCTTCTTTTCACGCAGCCAAGTGAACCAAACTGTTTCGGGCATAACAGCCGGTGTCCCCCAAGACAAAATTATTGCCTAGATCAGGAGCAGGTAAATACAACCGTCCGGGGCCACAGCCTCAGTCTGGAGGTCCCGGATAAGACCCTCTCTGATCTGATGTGTGTTCCTTCTAGAATCCCCTAGTACTCACCTGTTTGACTGACTCAGTAGAGATGGCTGGCAGAGGAAGCTTTGAGTGTGCAGGAAGCATGACAGAGCTATTCAGGGACAGTTTCATGGAGTCATGCTTCCTGCTTCTTATGGGTTTTTGGGGCAATGTGTTGGATTTCACTTCTCACAACTCTATTGTGTGTTTCCCCTCCTGTTTGGTTGAGTGGTTATTGTACGGAGCCCCCCGGGGGTCAGGGTGGGATTGTATTTCTCAGTTATTCTGCATGACTTTGCAATAGGTTAAGGAGGATAAGAACAGCTATAAACTCACGCTAGTCTTCCTGCCACAGTGGTACAGAAGTGAGCCTAATGCTGCACAGACACAAACATTATACTATATATTATAAGAAAAAGATTAGGCTTGTTCTATGGGTCAGAAGGAATGGCAACTGTATTGTGAGGTCCGACCATGAACCTTCTGGGGCTCCATATTATGAGGATTTGCCTTCAAGTTTCCTTACAGAATTTAACATAATGGCTCTTTTCCATCAAAAAAGTCCCAGGAACTAAAATCACTTCATGTCCTACGACATACCATATACGCTGAGGTTTTTTCTGATATTTTCTAAATTCTAATTGAGACTTTTTTATATTTTCGATATACTAACCTATTTTTTTGTTGTTGACTATACCATGTCGTTTTTCTGAATTTCTGACATACAAAATATTATAATAAGAAATGTTTTCCACATACTATAATATGTTTTTTCTTTTTGAAAAACTATAGACTTTTTCAGATATTTGTCGTTTTTCTAATATTTTTGGCTATGACCTTTTTTTTTTTTACGACATAGGCCTACTAAAGTTTGTCTTTTTATGACATGTAATGCTTTACATTTTATTTACGACATATATTACAATTACTTTTCTGCGACTCCCTATACCATGACTTTTTATTAAACATTTGTAATCCTTTTCCTAAACTAACATTTCTTACATGTTTCCTGTGTAGTTTCCTTTGGTGAAAAAGAGCCAGTAGAATCAGTGTGAGGTTTACTCAGAGTATCCTTCACGAAGTGTGGGCTATTCCCCCTGTGAGTCCTTCCTTCCCCCCTCTTGGATTCACATATTTTTTGTGACACTAACCTCTCACCTTGCCCCCCCGCAGATACCCGCCGGGCGTAGTTGGAGTGGCTCCGGGTGGCATGCCAGGGGCGTTAGAGGGCATGGTGCCGGGGGGGGTGCCCATCGCCCACTCCCTGCCCTCCGGTACACACCCCTCCCAGGCCCCGTCGCCCAACCAGCCCTCCAAACACGGCGAGACCAGAGAGCACCTCACCGAGCAATAGCAGCAGAAGGGTTCCAACAACCAATCACAACGCAACCGACCAACTGGGACCAAGAGACAGTGAAACGACACACGTGGCTGCCTGTTAAACCAGCCAGCAACTGGGAACAAAGGAAGTGTTCCGGGGGAATTTGTACTTTTAACGTTTTAGTTTTTACTCTCTGTCTCTTGGGGTTCAGTACCGACTTTACTCTTCGATGATGATGATGGGTTTTTTCGTTGTTTTTTTTTCTTCGGGACATGCCTATGATTGTGGACACAGAGTCCAGTGTTTTTAGCGCTCCGGGATTACCCGACTGAGACTCTGTCCCCGCCCCGTCTCCACCTCAGAGCTCATGGGAAACGTAGGCCCTCATCTCAACACACTCAAGAGAAAAAACTCTGGCATCATGTGCTACTGGACCTTAACCCCCTCCCTCCCTTCCCAACCGCCCCCTGATCCTCCCCACCTCTCCGACCCTCCTTATGTAACTAATGTGTTGTTTAGGCCCCTCATTATGCCTCTGAAGAATTATTTTGTTCTTTCAATCTTCAGTGTGAATGACTAAAAATGGATTAATGACTATATATATTTATCATTCGTCAAACAAAAGGACACGATTTAGTAATCTAGAGTGGGTTTTAACCCTTTCCTGGCAATAAGACATGACAGCTGCTGCAGTTACAAGATGTCACCACTGGAGGGCACTTCTACACTTGAGGGATTTCTGCGCACCCGTTAGCAGTTACATTAAACAAACATTCACTGTACATTTGAATGTAGCTGAGTTTTGAGATTACATGGATTAGAGGAGCTGCCAGCTAAGTATTTCACTTTTGTCTTTAGTTTAGAGTCAGTGTGACTCTGATGAAGGACTTTTTTTTTATATCATAAAAAAAGACTCAAGTTTGGCGTGACTGACTGCATCCGATTCTTCTGCTGAATGGACGGATATTACAGATCATCGGCATCGGTGCACAGATGAGACCATGCTCCCTTCTTTGAGCACATTTCACACTGAAGACAGGAAAGGGTTAAAGCAAACTTCATTTCTTAATGACTCAGGAAAACACTTTTTTGCTGATATTGTTTATTCCCAGAATGTTGTCTTTGAGAAAAAAAAAGATGAGACTAAATCTGTTTAGTCTGGATATCCCTCTCTCTCCCCCCCCTCCATTGTGGTATTTTTATATACAAGGCGCATCCCTGGTTTTGGTGTTAAAGAGTTTTGAAGAGTCCTGTTAGATTTGTATTGCCTAGTTAAATGTTCCTATAACCATAGTCCTATGTGATCCACCCCCCCCCCCCCTCTTTCTTATATTTTCTTTGTTCTATTGAAGGCCAGGTTCTTTGGGGCGTCCTCTGTAAGAGCAATAGCAGAAACTCCTACTTAGTGTCCCAACAATAGCAAGAGGCAGCCAGCAGTATGTTTTTGTTTTTAGTGTGAGTATTTGTATTTGTTTCTTGTACAAGGTGAACATTTAGCATTCAGTGCAGTTCAAATAAAAGATGATTCTGAGAACCAGCTGTCTGTACCAGAATGATTTGGAACACTTTGTCCTGTATACTTAAGAGAATATCCTGATAATGTGTTCCTTTAACAAACTCTTACAAGATGTCTCGTTTTATCCTTTGTCACAGGGGGGGCACCAAAATAAGTCCCAATAACAAAGAAATGCAGCAAGTGACACCATCCGGATGATTAAATTAAAAACCAACAAAGGGTTGGGTCTCACGGGTAAAATGTAATCTTTTAAGGCCGATAACTACCTACATTTGAGTCCTTTTGTTTATTAAAAGCTCACTGTAGTTCCGGTATCGTTGTTTTCTGGGAGCTTTCGGCTTCTACTTTGACTTCTTTCATTAATTTGGGCTAGATTTAGACATAAAAACATGTCCATCCATCAGAGTATGTTTGAGTTATTTCAGTTAGAGGCAAGAAGAAACCAACAAGGGCAAAAAAGAGGATGCAAGTGAGTCAAATTTAATATGAATGCACTCTAGAAAGAGTGTTTGGTTTTCTTTTCCCCACCGGCATCACCACCACCAACTCTAACATGACAAAGAGCTACTAAATCACACGTAAAAATGTCAGTTAACTTGTACGTCCTTCCCCCCCCCCTCACAGAATGTAGGTTTTCATCTGTGCAAAATAAAATACTTCAAGACTAAACGGATCAAACGGAACACGGATAAAACGGAGCGGAACAAAACAAAAAAAGGTATCGCCTCCGCACGCTTAATCTCCTAAACAAATAAATATATCCAAAAATATCAGAAGGGGTTTGCAGAGGGATCAGAAGAAAGAAAAACAGGTGCTCTTTAAACCTCAACATACACACAGCCATCAGCATCCTCTCCGTTGAAGCAACAGGCAGTTCTGTAAATGAAATGTCTCTTCTAGTGCAGCTTCAGGATTTCCTTAAATACAGTTTCTATATGTCTTAGTATTTCTGTCAGGTGTGATTAGAACTTAATTAACAAATAAGGAGAAATCTTAAAGGCAAACTAAGTGGACTTGATGTGCTTTCATAGGAGCTGTAATCACGGTGCTGGTATCTCTTCTTCTTTTGTTTTCCACCACGGAGCTCACACATCACATGCATTATTACAAGTTCAAGATTTACATGTTGGAGAAAGAAAGAAAAAAAAACAGATAGTAAGGTAGGAACTCTCCCAGAGCCTACAGTGTCCAGTCTCAGATTAAAGAGCTGTGTTCCTCCTCGTCTTCGTCCTCCTCTTCCTCTCCGTCGGACAGGGAGGCACAGGGGCGGATCTGGCGGTATCTGTCCAGCCACTTCTCCACCATCTGGGTGACCAGAGGGTGGTTACGCCGGCGAGAGCTCTTCTGCATGGCGGCCAGCATCCCTCCTTCTGTCACGCAGCAGTCCAGCCACTCCCTCAGCAGCTTCTCCTGCTGCTCCTCGTTGCCCATCTGAGGCACACACACAGAAACACACACACACAGAAACACACACACACACACGCAGTTCATTTGTTAGGACATGTTTAAACTGGTGATCACAGTCAGGCTTTACAAACCCAAACTTCACTGAGGGCTGGGAACGATTTGTGGTAACCTGAAACCATAAGCTGTACATAATGCTTATTGATTTTATTCTTATTTCTGTTTTTGAAAGCAACTTTTATCCATAAATGCTCAATATTTTGTTAAAAGGAGCCCATTGGTTTAAAAGGGGTTTCACTCAGATTTGATATCCACAACTGTGCTTTGTTTTCTGCCGGATGAAAACACTGACCGGTGACTTGCAAGTAAGAATAAAACAAATCGGCACCTATTCATGCTTTCATTAACATGTGTAGTATCTGTTCAAACGTTCCTATACTATGTACTGTGACCTAAGATTCTCATCGTCATAACTACACTGTAGCTATGTACGTATGACCAATAAAAGCCTTGAACCTTGAATATGCTTTTAAAATAGTAGAACACCAAATTATTTTGTGGTAGAAAATACACATTAGGATTGCATATAATACACATTCACATCAGTCCCTACCTCTTGAGCAGACAGGAAGTGGACGTGCAGCAGCTTCCTCTCGCTGTCCACCAGCGGCAGCAGCGTTACCGTGACGTCGTCGTCGGTGTTGAGGTTGGCGCCCGCACCGCGATTGTCGTAGCCGTCGTTCTCCATGGCCACCAGGGCCGAGAAGTGGCCCCGCGTGTATCCCAGGGCGATGGGGCTCTTCCAGCAGAAGCTCTGCTCCCATAGCAGAGGCAGATACACACCTACACACACACACACACACACAGCAGGTCAGAGGCAGGTATCTAAACAGTGGATCAGCTGGAAGCTCTCTGTGACTGTGTGGATGTCAGAGTTCATCCGACCCGAGATCAGAAGAGGCTGCGCTTCATCTGACTGGAAACAACCGGGGCATCGAGAGCAGGGAGCCGCTGTGTGCTGGTGCTCAGCTGCTCAGAACACACACTACACACACTACACAATGTTCAATGTGGACTAGAGCAAACCACAGTCTCTCTGGTTAGCATGAGCAGTCAGGTTGCACATTTAAATCTACCTTTCTGATTAAAGAGAGGTTCTTTTATTTATCAAAATGAAAAGCAGCACAACAGACGGACTGAGGTAGAGATGTTGTGTGTTACGCAGCGACTCAGCACCCCAGCTGTGCTTCCTTTAACAAACAGCTCCAGTTTGTGCTGCTGCCAACCCCCTGCCCTGCTGTAGTGTGTCTTTATTAAAACAGTCAGTACACCGAGTAACCCCATATAACCTCAAGGTAATACTACAAATCTTGGTGACCTTTAGAGGTACCCTGCTCTTGCCTGCTCTCCACTATAACAAAAGGTCGCTGGAATTTCATTTGTGGAGCTGGTAGAAGTGAAAAATCTAATTGTGGTCCGTTGTCATGGGGACTATCATTGTTTCATTAGCAGAAGTGGTTTCAATGAAAACTCTTTGTGAACAGAACATTCAAAACCACACTGCCTGCAGGGCTAGACGTCACTAGTTCAAAGATAAAACTTGCTTTAAAGCAGTAATGTCAAAGATTTGCATTAAATAAATGTCTGTTGAACATTTGCATTATTAGAAAGTAGCTGTTACTGTTCAGATCTCAGGGAAGTGAGATGCACACCGCCAATGAGCACTTATTTCCATAGGTGTCACCAGAAAGTGGAAGAAACAGTGACAAACATTTATTTGAAACTCTCACCTTGAAATCGAGTGTATCCTAACGTTTCCCCACGGAAACTTTTGTAGTATTTCACTCCGTAGACTATGATGGGTCTGCGAAGAATGTGTGCAAGAACAAAAATGTGGGTCTGCTCCAGGCTGGCCCCGGGCTGAGGGGGGGGGGGGGGGGGGGGGGGGGGGGGGGGAAGAGACACAAAAAAACGTTTTACACATCATCGAGTAGCTGTCTTCATAGCGACTTCCCTCAATCACACATTTAGCAGAAATCCAGTAAAGTGCTGAGCCGCCGAGTCCTCTGTGATCACATTTCAAAACAGAGTGCTGCACTCTGAGAACATGCAGCGCTGCAGCACATTCGCATGCCACTACACTCTAATCCCAAAGTCACATGATGGGAGGAGTGCCGACTCAGCAGCCTGACAGCTGTCCGTCGCTCGACAGCTCCATCTCAGGGCATCTGTAATAATTGCTGATGTCCTCCCTGTCATTCACAGAAGATCCACCTTCCTACTGTGTCTGCCGTTCAGTGTCATTGACTTTACTGTCATTCAAATGAATGAGCAACACTTATGGCGCGTTTCCACTACAGCGGGTAGCTCGCTTTAAGCGTGCCGAGCCGTGCGGGGCCCGTTTTTGGTTGCGTTTCCACTTGGCCTAGTACCGGCTAGCGGGTCCTAATTCACAGTTTTTCTGGCCCCATAAAATCGTGGTTCTAGGGCCAGGAACAACCAGGCTGAGCCAGGCTGAGTATGCTAAACTAGAGAGAGAATCGCTGGCAAAGGGGCTACAACTACAACAAGATGAACACATTTGACCGTGATTTAATTGTAATACACGTTTCAAAATGATGCCGAAGTAACAACATACTGATACCGGTTAGTAAAAACCATGAATTAATGCTTTGACAAGTCTGCAGACAGACGGCAGGCGAAAAACCCTTTTAAAATGCGTGTTTTCTAAATGGAGCTGGGCTAAGCTAACGTTATATATGCTCCGACCGTCCACACTCACAACAACGGCCTATACAGACATAAATAAACCAGCGACTGTATTCGCCATGACACAGGCAGTCTGTGGTTTGTACTTGTTTAACTTTTGTCTAGTTTCTGAACAGATATGAGGAGCTGTGAGCTCTGAGTGCTAAGAGCTAACGGCTATGTTGTTTTTCTGGGGCGCTCATTGAAGATGACGTCACGGCTCCGCCTACACTGCGTTACTATAGTAACTACCCCAGTTCCTAAACTGTAATGGAAGCGCAGCATTAAAGTGAGCCGGGCCTAATAAGGCCTAACCAAACCGAGCGAGGCCGAGCGAGGCCTGCAGTGGAAACGCGCCATTAGACAGACGGTGCTGATACACAGAGAGAAGGCTGCTAGCCTTTTGTGCATTCACTCAGAAGTGATTGTGTTTAAAATGGAGAGTCTGTGCAGTGACAACATGGCATCCATATTAAGACGTTTTACCTCAGAATGTTGATACAAATAATTAATAAGCAAGGGTATGTAGATCATAGTATGTTTGAAACAAAACTCAACTTGGTAATATTTAAAAGAAGGTTGAACCTCTCCTCAATTTTAGGTCATAAAAAAAAACATTTTAAGAGTTTGGGGCGCTTGCAAATGACAGTGAAAGGACACAGGTTCAATAGGGTATAAACTAAAATAATACAGGGTTTTTAAAGGAAAGGAAGGCCTTAAACATGTGTGACAGGTCAGAGGAATTCACACATTGTCATTGGTGAAATGTAAAGCAACTCGTTGGTCATTAAGCTGCCATTAGCCTGTGAGAGCGCTTCCATCTCCTCACACATTTCTAAGAAGCTCACAGCCTCTTACAGTCCGACCACAGCACACTGGGAGGATTGATAGTGAGGCGGAGGAAGTGAGTAATGGAGAGGAACCCCGTAATTACCTGGCTGGCCAGAGACAGGATGAACGCCCAGTCCTCCTGCCACTGCTCCTCTCTCAGGGAGAAATGCAGACCGAAACTCTGCGAGTACCACGACTCCCACTCCTTCCAGCGCGTGTAGAACCTAAAAACATTGACATGACAATATTTTCAACGTTCAATCTAATCAAAAATATTTATCCCACTACAGTATCTCAACAAGAATGTACGACAGGAAGTGGATAACAAACATTCCTGACACAGTATGGCATATCACATCAAATACCTGGATTTAAATGCCTTGAGTAAAATACACTTTTTAGTAGTAAAAGGAAAACTAGTTGTTCATAATGAGCAAAAACCTCAGTTTACATAGTGAGTAATCAAACCTGTCCTGAGGAAATGCTTGTACCCTGAGCCTCTGACCACTAAACTGCCACCAAGGCTTCAAAGGGTCACTGGCTTGCAGCAACAAGGACAACATTTTGCACCATTTTAGGCCGTGCATCCAATGTCCTTGATCTAACGAAACCAACATATAACTTCAGCATATACCATCCTGAAAGCAAACGCACAAAACAAGGCAGAAACCTGTCACTACATTGGTGATATTTTGGTGGTAAAATGTTTTTATTTGTCTTATTCAAATGCAACCTTTTGTCAATGGATGGTCTTGTTATATGCTAAACTGCACATTTCTTTAATAATTAGGTCTTAACTACCTTTTAGTTTTAATACCAATTACACACATTCCTTTGGGGGAGATGTGTGTGTCAAATTGAAGTATTTTTCATAATTGTAGAAGTAGTTTATTCAGATTACCCAGAGCCCACGCATGTTGCTTAATAAAAAACGGTGTTTTAGGTCATAACATGTTTCTTGGATTGTATGACTATAGGCTCTGTGTGGGTCAGAGGGTCTCACCAGTGGGAGCAGTCGTGCAGGCTGTCATGGAGGGTCTTGCGGAGGACAGAGTCCTTGTCATAGATCCCCCAGGTGGCCTGCAGGACCGAGTCCAGCAGACAGTCCCCGGCCGTGCGGTTCCACAGGGCGTACAGACGACTGTCCAGCCGGGTGCCTAGCTCCAGAGACCAGTTGATGACAGGAGACTCCTCCTCCAGCTCTACAGACACAAGGGGGGGGGGGGGGGGGTCCATAAAGCCATGTTCCAGACAGTTGTGTGTGGAAATGTCTCCAATAGAGAAAGAGGAGGAGGATTTCCAAGTATAAACTTTAAAGATATTTTCCTCAGCGGACAAATGAACAAACGAGACTGGGTTCATGCAAAAGGGGGGTAATCTGTGAACAAAGACTCAGCGTGGGGGCACAGATCCTACGCTGAGTGTCTTATATAAGCATCTGCTGCGGCTGGTTGTTACAGAAACTAATCGTGTGATGCATAACTCCTCATTCTCTTTCCTCCTGAAACATTTCTAAAAACACCCATACTGATTCCTCAGCTATGTTCTGCGCAACAACCAGAACCTCTCATGAGTAACCCAGTTTGGGAAATAGGTCACAGGACTCCTCTGAACTTCAGCACACACACATGTTTGTTTAAAGCATTCACACACAGTGGTGCAGTGCTGGGAGTGAGTCATTGCTTAAGTGTGAGGGGGAGAGCAGTTAGCTCCATTAGCATTATTGGAGAGGGGATATAAGATGAGCTGGTCGGGGAAGCAGGTACTAAACGCATGGACTTGAACGTAACAAATCTTTGGTACCTCTCTGCACATCTCGATCCAAAACCTCGTCAAACAGCTTCTCCTGGACAGCAGGCGGTAAGTCTTCTATATCTGGAAGACAAAAGGAGGAGATATCATGTTTTAATGCTCATTATAACTGTAATGGTGCGCTGCACTGAGGGCAACACAATCGCTACAGTAATGACACACAGAGGGGATGTTCTCTGCGATTCCATTCAATGGCTGACATTTTGTCAATAGCACACTGTAAACACAGGCTCTGTACAGCATGTTGTGTTTGTGTGTCTATTGAACTGTGCACACACAAAGCCAGAACACTAGTGGCTATTCTCCGGCTCAATAGTGAATGGCAGTGGCTTTGTTAGGGGGGGGGGGGGGGGACAGAGGGTGAGGAAGAGCGCCCTGCAGCTGGCCTCTGGCCAAACTCAGCCTGCAAAGACATAGTTGGCATTAACATGTGAAGCCTGCATAATCTCTCATCCCAGAGGCAGCGCAGAATCAGAATACAACTGGACGCTCTGAAAGCAGAGTGCATGTCATTTCAGTGAAGACGTCATGCCACGGGGACACTGGGCTGCTGTCCCCCCGGCAACGCTGCACAACAAGGACGGACGTTATTCATTTCAAATCTCGTGAAAGGGAAATCACACACTGAAGATTTACGACGCATGGAATTTAAACAAAACAACTTCTTTAATTGTATATCCTTGCAAGCAAAAGTATGTGCTAAGTGTTCAATGTCAATCTTCCTCTAAGGGTTTGATGTTGTTCATTTGAGGTGTTTATTGAGGTTACAAGAAACTCTGTCAGTGGGAGCAAAGGAAGCCAAATGATTCTAGGTTAAACAGACAAAAGGTATCAGATTGAACACATGCAAGAAAGACCAAAAGCAGAGTGATTTGCTCCTCAGGATGTGGGGGCTACCTGCAGGCAGGGTGAAGGTGACGGGGTCAGTGAGGAAGTAGCAGGCGAAGTCTCCTTTGCGTTGATGTAGTGAGGCAGCGATCTCCCTGCGGATCTGCTCCGTCAGCTCGGGACACACCATGGACGGGATGCACTTCGCCGCCTGCTGGTTCACCTGCAGGACACACACAGATCCATTTGAAGTTACAGGTACATATACAGTAACTGAAGCTTGATCACACTTGAAAATTAGGGATGTTTTGGAACTTTTGAAAAACAAAAAGGACTTTAAATATATCCTTGCATGTTTTCATGTATTAAGGATGATCAGTGTAGACCAGTGGTTCTCAAATGGGGGTACGCGGACCGCTAGGGGTACGTTGGAGTACTGCAGGGGGTACGTGAGATTTATTTTATGTTAATGAAAAAAACATTTTTTTTAAATAACGAAGTTTGAGCAGTGTGGGTTTTATATTAATACACTAGAGTTACACATATTTCAAAACACGAAGTGTAATAACTGCAGTTTGCCTCCCTGTCAGAATGACAAAGATCCTCAGTGAAGCACAAGCCCATGATTCTCACTAAATTGAACAACTTATTAAAAAGATCAGTTCAATGCAACTAATGTCGTCTTAGTGTTATTGCTTGATGTTAAAATTGGTTTGCCATGAATTTAGTGATGGATTGTAAACATTTGAAATGTAGCATTTAAGTGTTTCTCAGTTACAAGGTTGTTGTTTTAATAAATCAGACACTGATGGGGCAAGGCTGTACTGTACCTCTTTATATAGGCTTTTTTCCCCCTAACAAATAGTTGTTGCGCTGATCAGGGGGTACTTGGCTGCATTTTATTCCAAAGGGGGTACATGATTGAAAAAAGTTTGAGAATCACTGGTGTAGAAAACTAATGACAGGATCTTCTTAAGAAATGATAAAATGCAATAGTGTACATGTTGTATGCAGTTGTTATCTTGAGAAAGATATTCTGCCACACAGTGCGGAGGCCATCTTTCTTTGTTGACCTCAGTGACTTGTGTCACAGTGGAGCCTCTGGGCCCGTCTAATCGCTGCGTGCCCTCCTTCAGACCGCTCTGTGGCATCACGTCCATCAGCAGCCAGTGGCAGCACAGCGGCAGCACCGCAGCCAGTGGCAGCACAGCGGCAGCACCGCAGCCAGTGGCAGCACAGCGGCAGCACCGCAGCCAGTGGCAGCACAGCGGCAGCACCAGCCAGGCTAATCCTCCACCTAATCCTTAAAGTGCACTTCTGCTGTAATTAAAGGCATTACAGGCTGCTGCTTTAGATCATCTATTCTGGCACAGAACAATTATTGACTGGCGAAGTTGAGGAGGAGAATAATTGCTTTAAAACTACAGAAACACTCAGGACTTTTAAAATTAAATAACACACTTCATTGAATGACTGTAAAGAATATTCTTATTAAAAAGAGTCAATAACCTTCATAGGAAGAAGAACATATCAAATCTGATTCTGCTGCTGATTCCACTGCATAGTGTCATACATATGTGTAAAGATGGTTTAATAAAGTGATCACCTGCTCAAATAGGATGATTTAGCTTTAAAGAGGACATATTATGCAAATGTTCCGGCTCATATTTGTATTTTGTACTTCAAATGTGACATGTCTTGTCTCCATGCTTTAATGTTCAAAAAGAGCTTTATTTTGCTCATACTGCCTGGGCTGCATCTCCTCTTTTCACCCCTCAGAATGTGGGATGTTTTGCCTTTGCAGACCATTTACATGCACACCAACCTACTTAACAGGAAAGGTACAACCCCCGAAAGCATAAAAGGGCCTCTTTAACCTCCGTGTGGTGGCGAAGACAAACAGCTCTGGCTTACCTCTGTGAGCAGGATGGCGAGCATGTCCTGCCTCTGGAAGCGGATGGCCAGATGCACCAGCGTGAAGCCCACATCAAAGGCAGAGGAGCGGTTGAGGAGCTGCACCTCGTCTGCAGTGAGCTGCCGGGCGATGTCTCCGCCCGACGACTTGTAGGCTTCTATGGCTGCCAGGTCTCCCTCCACCACGCCTGCAGCAGGGGGAGGAAGGAAGGTCAGGAAATAGGATGTAGAAATGGATCAGTTGCTTTTCCAGGAGTTTGTGTACACAGGTTATTGAAGTTGGAGGGGATACACGTAGGGTTGGAAACTCTTTTCTAAATGGAAGGTTGGCTCTTCATAGGGAACTTAAATATAGTTGGGGAAAGTATATTTTATAATCTTGACTAAAACAAACAGATGCCATTCAAGTACACTTGAATATCCATGCCATAGCACACTGCTTACTGCATGGCTATTGAGACCACACCCCCTACAGGCACTGTGCATTCCTCCATCACATGCACAGAGGATTTCTAGAAGTCATATTTAACTCAACATTCATGTTTTTGTTCTTCAATTAAACAAATGATTGTTCAATAAAATAATAAAAACTTGTTCTGTTCTACTTACAAATAAATCAGTTGAAATGTCATAATGGATGTTTTCTTATGACAAAACAAAATGTGTATATTTATGCTTGGATATGATACAATTCGATTACATTGCCCTCAATTCCCAGTTAGTTCCCATTATTCCCATGGAAAGTTTCCAATATGGAAAGTTTCCAAAAGTGCCCAGCTTAACTTCCCATGGAGACTTACCTGGAAACTTACCGGAAATGTTGCAACCCTAGATACACACCTACATTGTTTACAATCTAAGATTAAGGCAGAAGGAACAGTGGCGTTCAGAATAACAATTGATCCAAAGGCCTGTGCACTCAGTTGCTTAAAGTCAACTTGAAATGTAAACATAGTTAAACAGTTCTGTAAAACAATTTCAAACTAAACATACCCTTTGTAAAGGTAATATTCATGATGGTGTGCACCTAAGAAATTAGCCTCTGAGTGTATGCAAATCTTCCATGAGACAAAAAGTCTTACTTCACTTATCAAACTCGACTGTAAAAATGAATGTTGAAAGACAGGAATCCTTTTGAAACCAACACTATTCACGTTCATGGATTCGACTGGCTTTCGGAGCAGTTCCAACTCTGTGCCCTTGCTTGTAATAGAAGCAATATGTAACAGACAGCTCGTCATGTTGAATGAAAGAGCTGCAGAAACATCCATCAACCTGTGCCAACACATCATTCTTAGTCGCAAGCAATTCATATGAAAATCAAGCAGGGTTAGCATCACAAACTCAACTCCAAGAGATTGAAATGCTCAAACATGTCACGGTTAACGGCTCTCGTGAAGCAAATCCACATTTCAGATGACCTCTAGATGTAGCCACTTGCTGACCCGGTGTGAGAGCAGTTATCACTCAGGCTACGACACAGCAGAGCAGCGGTGTAGCTTATGAAGCAGGGCTATCAGAGAGCTGTGTCAAACAGAGGACAGTCTGTGCAGATTAGCACCCCCCCCCTCTGGACGTAGCAGTCTCAACATCTGTTGTGAGTGAAATGAGCAGCAGCGAGGTAGCACACTGCAGCATCTCGCTAATTTCTAACAAACTGCCTTATGGGAGGCTGGTGTCGCGGGGAGAGGATCGTTACCTCGAGAGAACCGGCACCCGGAACGTCTCGTCCCTTTACTTTAATAACACTGATCCATAAATGGATGGTGAACGCTTTTGGCTGCAGAATAACTACTGGGATGATGAGGACGAGCCTACAAAATAAAAGTGATACAATATATTAACCGGTTTTCCTGTGTATAAAGAAAGTAAACAACATGCACATTACATGGGCTTGGTTTAGGTTAGTGCCAACATTACGTGCACTTGAATGTGTTGTTGATCTGTGCCGTCTCAAATTGCAAAAACACCATGATGAGTGCTTTGTGCTGCATGTCATAGCCCTCATTCTCTGGATTTATTAAATAGCCCTATATTGTCCAATTCAATAATAACCAAAAAAGAAAATGGCAGAATGTGACAACACAATTATAATAATAATCTTTTTGTGCTAATTAAATAGGTAGTAATGTCCCAAATGTGCAGTTTGGTTAACAACTCAGTCCACTTGCATTCAGTAAAATAGATGAAATACTTAAGCCGGTATTTGCATCTTTAAGAGTACGAGCCTTGAGCTTCCCTGGACTTACAGAATGCGTGGCTTTTTGAAGACTTGTCCTCTGCGTTCTTTTTTCACATGAATGTCTCTTAAATTAAGCGCCAGAGTATACTATTAAGATTAGCACATAATGTGTTCTTTAACATCAATTGTGTGGAATTGGGACACATTCTAAAAACCTTAACATCAACCCATTATGCCCAAATACAGAGCTCTGGATAAACATTAACAAACAGTCGAGCGAGGAGAAATCCAGTTTGGCGAGCAGAGGAAGTGCTTGGCTTTGTCATAATGTGCTGCACGACTCCGCCACTTCCTCCAGTGACAAACACTTTGAAGGGCCCAACTGTAGAAATGTCAGCTGACATGGTATGATTACAGAGGCACAGTAGTATTTAGAATGAAATCAAGAGCTTGAAATGTGAGGTAGATGCACGACAATGGTGGAAGAACAAAAAGGTGTCGAGTTTCCTATTCCACAACAACGAGCAGGAAAGGGCAATCGGTGCAAAGGTCATGAGGACATGATCATGTGCTGCCTTCATGCTTTTTTTTGTTGTTGACAGCTGTTCATGTCTTGTGGAGGCTATTTTTGCCTCCTAGGGCCTCGGCTCAGCACATAAGCGCCACTGTGTATACAGGGCCAGGAGAGTCTCTGGTCCACGCCGACACTCTCCCCGCGCTGCCCAGACGGCCCATTCATCCCCACCGGCTGCACAGCACTCACACATCCTCTCGCTTCCTCAAAGACACTCTCAGTGGCAGAACAAGGGCGGAGAGGGGTCCAGCGATGAGTTGGATTGAATTACTACAAGCCTTTTAGCTTCACATCCTCACACCGCTGACTCAGCATCATTTCTTCTCTGTTTATGATAAGTATCCTTCCACTACGGCGGATATTATTCACCTGGAGAGCACTACCATGTGAAATGAAACACTTCTCCTCACAGGGCTTGTGGATGCACACATTTAGAACAAATTCCTGTTGTACTCTAATATTTGGAGGCCAAACAGTGACATGTTGACATTCAATAATGACTGAGTGCAACCCTCGCCTGCAGGGTGAGCTGCCACCTGCACTGTGATGAAATAGAACATTTTGCAATTTTAACTAAAACGGTTGCCTCTGACTGGAGCATCCCGCTCAGTCATCATTAAGCATGAATTATGGAAGAAAACTAAAGGTTGGTGGGACATGTTTTCCCCTTGAATGACTTGTCCCAGTAAGACCTTTCAGGTGAGCCACTGAGGGACAAAGGGTGTAGAGTTGTGAAAAATGCCATCACATTCCAAGAACCAAAAGGTTATCCGTTTAAAATGCTAGAATAAATATATATTGTGAGAAGCTGCAATAAGATGCTTGGTTTTTCCGTTAATCAATCAATTCATTATCAAAGTTGCTGTTATTCATTTTGGAAGTAAACTCACCAGCGCATGCATTGAGGAAAAGCCAGTCTGTTTTCCTCATTCGGTTTCTAATCTGCTTTAGCTTCTTGAAGTCAACCTCCTGCTCGTCTCTGCTGCTCATGGCTCCAGCTGCAAGCTCTATCCTCTGGAAGTCCATTTTGACATTGTCTTCCCTCTTGGGCATAGGAGGGGACCTCCTTTGGCCCTGGCCCCCACTGCAGCTGCCCCTCCACCGAGCCCTGTCCTGGATATTGATCATAGGTGTTGGATCTGCAGACTCGCCCAGCTCTATGGCTTCCTGGTTGTTGGGCTTGGGGCTGTCACACACCACACACTTTGCAGTAGTGGGCCAGTTCTGGTAAGTGCAAGCTGTACATATCCAGTGCTGCTGATGAGTGTTGAGTCTGTTTCTGTCATTGTATTCCTCACAGGGATCCACAGGGGAGTGCAGAGCGGGACGACAGCCTGCATTGGAGCCTGAAGTCTGGGGGGTCTCTGTGGGGCTGCTGGTCCTCGCCCGCTGACACAGGCACTGTGTGCAGCGGAGCGCTCGGGGCCAGTTCAGGTAGGTGCACATCTGGCAGGACCACTTGTTGGCAATCTCAGCCATCCCGGCTGTCCTGACTCTCGGCCGAGCGCTGGAGTCAGGACATATGAGGAGGTGGCTACCACTCTCAGTTCTGGGAGGGTCCCATCCTGGACTAGGGTCCAGATCAGGCGTGTTCTTGTAAGGCTCCTCTGTGATGATGGGACCCCTTGACTTATGTGCACGGCACATGGTGCATTTGGCTGCAGATGGCCAGTTTTCATATGTGCAGTAGTCACAGGCCCACTTTATCTTCTGTTCTGTCATTGTTGATCACTTCGGATGCTTAAACTGAGGTGATAAATAAACGTAGTTAAATGTCAGGCATGAACTAAATCTTTTTGAGTAATCTTGAAGGTCAACAAATGTGATTTTGCGTTTATGACACATAAAACAAAAGGACATTGCATGGAGTTCTCTCGAGTATATCCCAACAGATTATAAACTAACTAACATCTGTTTGGGTATCTTCAATGACAATCGAGATTGTTGAGTGATTGAAATTGAATTAAAATAACCTGGCCGGCTGTTATTATTAATTATCAGTAACAGTATGTAGCATGCTAACAGCCTGTGTTTGTTTCCCATGACGGGTGGCTTTATGGCGTGAACATGTAGTATGTTACACTGTTGCTAGCTGGCGAGCTAACCACCTAGCTCACATAGTTACCGTGTATTTTAACAGTTAATGGACATTTTCTAGAAAGAAGAATCATATAACATGCTATAGTCTGGTATATTGTATGAAAAATATGTGAGAGTCTTACCGTTTCGCAGCTGCGCCTGTTTCTGAAGTGCTGAAACTGAAAACCACAACAAACCCTATGTACAGTCCCCCTCCTCCAGCTCTATCAAACCTTTCCCAAACCGAGTTATTTCGACCTCTTCGGTGTCTCACATGTTTATATTTATAGACACATTAACCTCTCGCAGAATAAACCCCACGTTGGCAAAGCCTCTGTACTCCTTGAATCATGGTATAAATATGCGACACTCCATGGTTTACATAGCCTCCGTGTTATTTAATGGCGTCGACAGCGAGACAAATGAGTAGCTGAGCCAAAATAAACGCTAGCCTGCCTTCGTCACCAATCATCTGGCTCAGCGCTCAATGCGATTGGATGAAAAGAAAGTACTGTGTTGCCTTCAAAACATTTCGGAAATATGAAAACCCCCTGTACATAAACGTACTTATGAAAGGTTCAAACAAACTGGGAAATGTGGTTGACTGGCAGAATTATTTACTATTTTGGTTAAACTATTTCTAAAGATTTCCCCTTTATGTTTTTTTCTTTTAATATGAGGCACAACATTTGTATATTATATAATGTTTTTAAAAAAAATAATAATTCCCATTATATTTAACAAAACAAATGTAAAATAAACGAACTTAGTAGTCTAAAACCCTAAAGCTTTTTTCATACAGTGGATGCGGGAAGAAATGTAATGATTTTATAAATGAACGATGACAAAATTATGTAAGTCCTTTTCATTAAATATTTTGTACACAATACAAATATATTATATAACTTATATAATAACATTTGTCTATTTATTTGCTCATATAAATAAGTAAATAAAAAAAGTTGAATGTTAAGGAAAACATGCATTTGTAGTTGTTTAAGTCGGTTATTGATTATGAATAACCTCTGATTGACCTCTACTTTGAATCTCATTTTAAAATAATAGTTTTTAATTTGAGAGCAATATTGGATATTCTAACACAGTTATGCATAAACAATTATATGGACAGTTTCAATGGAATTGTTTTGCTATCGGCAACAGAATAGATCCATGTTTACTTCCTGTCAGCTGATTTATTCTGAGACTTCAAGTACATTGCAACAACTGTAGGAAAACAGGAAAAAAAGTGGGAACATATTAAACAATTATTACGTTTAAAAGTGTACAGTTTCCTAAATGAATATCGCAGTAATAAGACAGTGAGGTGGACACGCCTACTAGTATGACGCCATCCAAAACGTCACATCCAAAACATGGCAGCTCTCTTGAACCGGCTGCACCACATCTCGCTCCACGTTTCTAACGCGGACAAAGTAGCTGGCGACCTTGTTTCTAAATTCAAGTTTAGTTTGTTTGCCACCAGACTTACGGACACGTCCAGGCAGCTTGCTTTCAGAAAAGGAGCGGCTGTTTTCATCGTGAATGAGAGACAAAACCAGTGCGGTGTGAGTTTGAATGAAGAGCTACGCCTTACATATGCATTTGATCCACACCCGGTCAACGTGGGGAAAAACGACCGGGATAACTCTATACAATGTCTTTACGATGCCAGCCCACATTACCCGGTGGATTCTGTGAGCAATGTGTGTTTCGAGGTGGAGGATGTGGAAAGGTCATTCAGTACTCTACGCAATCTGGGCTGCAATTTCCTGGTGCCCCCCACGACAGTTCAGGACGAGAGGGGTGCTGTCACCTACTCTGTGGTTAAATCCATTGTGGGGAATGTGTGCCACACACTTATTGACAGGACTAAATACAAGGGGAGCTTCCTGCCAGGCTTTGATGTCATTGAAAAAGACTGCTTGCCAGAGGAGGACCTGTCTTGTCCAATCACACATTTTGATCACATAACTTATGTCTGTCCCAAGAAATCAACCCACCAGGTCATGAGCTGGTATGAGAAGCTCTTTGGTTTCCAGAGGTTTTTCATTAAAAGGTGAGCATTCAAGACATACTATACTGGTGTGTTATATATGTTTGAGTAAGAAAGTAAGTAGTAATACATAGTACTGTGCTTCTGAGTAGTGATGAAGATGTGGATGAAGGTTTTGTCGTGAACCACAAAGACGTTGGACTACGTCTTACCGCCATGGAGTACTGGAAATGCAGCGAAGCAGGTATCACTCTCCCCTCGGTGGACAGAAAAGAGCCTGACTGCAAGTTCGTCATTGCAGAATCACTGCCCGGACAAGGTAATAATATTATAATCTTCAATTAATTGAATTCTACTATAATTTCTAAGATTAAAACACCTGCATTACTGTGTGCTTGTACCTTTTTCAGGCAAGAATCAGGTTGACACCTTCTTGGAGCAGCATGGGGCCCCTGGGATCCAGCACATTGGGCTGTACACAAAGGACATTGTTTCCAGTGCACAGGCAATGGCTCATGCTGGGGTCCAGTTCTTCTCCCCTCCTGATGCCTACTACACGGAGGTAGGGCTGCTCGATTATGGCAAAAATCATAATCCCGATTATTTTGGTCAATAATTGATATCACGATTATTAAATACGATTATTCAATGACTTTGAAAACATCCATGTATTGAACTTTAAAACAAATACAAATAATAATTTGAACAGTCTCTTTTTAACTGTTGATTACCCTGAACGTATAATTCAACTGATAAACCAATACAAAAATAAATGATATATTTACATTTAAATAAATAATATCATAATAATAAATACCAAGCTACTAAACATATATAAATATGATAAATACAAATAAATTAGATCAAATATGTTGCAGTGCACTGTCACAACCTAGCAAAGCAAAATAATCGTTTTTTTCGATTATGTTGTTTTCGTAATTGTGGCAGGCTAAAATCGTAATTGTGATTAAAATACGATAAATTGCACAGCCCTACACGGAGGTATGACTGACTTTTACAGAACTGCACAATCCGATATTTGCCATAACAAATAAGTTAATACTGACATGATAAATGCAAGAAATTGGCCACGTTTTATTCAACAAGTCAGAAAATTATAATGTTGTAATAAGTGTGTAATCAAATTAAAATTACACACACACAAGATAGTTTAGGGTTGCCTTTAAAATATTGATTTGCAGAGCGGTACCGGCTTATACATGTGCAACTCTAACATTTAAATGTACACACCAAGTAAAGCACCAATAACCAGCAGCACACCTTTTTACCAGTAGACAGCAGGTTTAGAGATTAGAATGTTGGTAGTCTTCAACATCTTTAAGTCCGACTGCAAGCCTGACTTTGAATAATAGTAAATACAAATTGTTTATCTGTGGGGTTTCTGTTTGATTTTCCTACTTGGTGTTTTTTTAAAAGCAGTTTCTGTGACTATCGCTTTTTTGAAATGGACTGTAACATATACTGGTTATATTTGCATATGTGTCATCTTCTATGCTAGTTATCAACTGCTCTACATATCTTGTGTGGTGTGACAGGTTGGAAAACAGCAGGAGATTGAGGAGGCGGGTCACAGTCCCCAGTTGCTGGCGCAGAATGGCATTCTACTGGACACGGACCTGTGCCAGGATCCCTTACCACAGACAACATCCAGTGAGAAGAAAAGGTGAGAGGCCATCTTGCAACACTTTCTAAATAGCGCATGCATCACATTTTAAGTCATTTCTTGTATACATATCAGGTCAACAAGGTCATTTTTCAGTATCTTCGGTGACCCAGTGAAACAGGTTGTCCTTACCTTGGTATTTTCTGTTTCCAGACACCTCCTCCAGCTGTTCACCAAGCCACTCTTTGCAGAGGATACCTTCTTCCTCGAGCTCATAGAGAGAAGAGGGGCCACAGGTTTTGGCGAGGGGAACATCAGGGCCCTGTGGAGGTCGGTGCAGGCGCACATGGAGAATCAAACAGTGGATTCTCAAGGAGAGAGATCCAAAAAAACGATGCAATCTGGCCAGTAGTGAATGTACACGTTTTTAAAAGGGATTTATTTATCTGCTGTTTTTGAACACATCTATGTGAGAGGACTTATTTGGGGAAAGAATATGCGGAACGTAAACAAAAATGTATGTATTTTTAGTTTTCTCTTTATTTCAGTTTATGAATCAGTTACTCACGTTACACATTGCACTGCTAACAAGTACAATATTTTGTATTGATATTTGTCTTTGAACATGACTGTACTGTTTAAAAAAACCGCACTATGAACCAAATTTTACAAAAACAGATTGTACACATCTACTTGACATTTTCCAAAAAAATACACTTCCTGCAGCGGTGAAAAAATAATTTGTTTTACTCTGTTTTTACCGACTGAATTCACAGCAACTGTTCCTCAATAAATCTGTTACTCACAGAGTAGTGAAGACCAATTACTGTCCTCAAGATAACGTGCTCTTTGTTTCTTAGAATGCGGTCGGGTCACATTTTAGAAAAAGAGCTCTTCAAATGTCTTAGGTAAACTCCAGTGAGCAGAAAGTGTGTACTTGTGCATAGTACTGGAACAATTGTATTCATTATTTTATTTTTTTACTGCTGTACTAACAATCAATGAATGTAATATACATTACATTGTTGTGCTGCTAGTTAGGTTTAAGTAAAATATCAAGATACATGAAAGTTATATTGTAAATACAATATTAACAGGATTTGTATATAATATGTAAATGCATTGATTATAATAGTTCTATGATTTAAGAATAATGTTATACACTTACAGTGGCAATTGTAATTATTTACATTTTTTCTTTCTTTTTTTTAAACGCCATGCTGCATTTTGCTAAGAATAATGTTTTCTAATGCAGGACTTGATGTTTTCACTGTGGTACTGCTAGTTTGTCTTTTTCTTTAATGTGTACACTGGGCATACTCTGGTCTTTCCAAGAGGCAGATACATAAATAAAGAAGAGCTTTTGCTCTCAGGGCTCCTAGATTCTGTTTTATCTTTCAAAACATTTTTCTATATCTGCTTTTCTGTGATTTTATTTAAGTTTTATAACATTTTGTTTTATGTGCTTAATTTCCTGCTTTTAGTTAATATCATTCTCTGTTTACATTCATTTCAGGTTTTATTTGAAAGCACTTGAGTTAGAAATGTGCTATAAAATGTATTATATTATAATCACTTCTGCTATTGTTTATAAACAGACTGAATAATGACCACTTTATCATTAAGTTCACCTAACATCCTACATGTTCCCACATACAGAATTTAACATGTAAAAAGTTGGCTGATCTGAGATAATAAGTTATTTCATCATTTAAACATCAAATGACTGACTAATCAATTAAACGTAGCTCAACGTCTCTTTTTCTGAATGCCTCAGCCACACAGTCACTCATGATGAACCGTTACTGGAAGAACAGCTGCAGAGCTTTTAGCAATGTGCATGCTTTGGCAAAAACACTGATTTAGGGCTTCTTAGAAGGCATCTCCAAACCCACAGGGATGTGCCAGTTCAATGAACTTGGCTATAAACATTATAGGCGAGGATTAGAGGGCAAGATGAGAAGCAGTCAAATTGAAATGGGGTTCCATGAAAGCCATATGCTCTCTTTGTGTGACTGTAGTTACAGTATCCCCCACTGAGAGAAAAGAGTGCATGTACTTCTGCATTTTGACAAGTGGTGTCAGTGTTTTTCTTCTTCTCAAGTGTCATCCTCTATCAAACGAAAGTTTTTCTGAGCAGACTGTGTAGTTGGGACTGTGCTCACTAATAAAGGTTTATGGTTTCTAGGAATAACAAACTAAAAACACTGCATAGATGTACTTCCAATTCAGCCTTGGAACTAATGCGTGGCACAGTTTGAACATAGTTAAACGTTTTAACTGAATCTGTTTGAAATTCTGAAAGAAAACTTAAATTATAAAATTGAGAATTTGTCAGGCATGGAAAGGATTATCTGTTCATTAAAGTTGAGAGTTCAAGGCTCCTGTAACAGGAGTCCTTTAGCCATCTGTCTGAGGCCAGTGTGAACCACAGATGGCATACAGCATGCTGCATGGGGTCCAGTACTGGGAGTTGGAAGCTGTCTTCCTTTTCCATTTACTGTTCACCATATGCTAGCTACAGTCACAAAGTCAAAGAAAAATAACCAAAACCAAGTTGGGCTGTTACTTCTCAAACATTTAGAAACTATTACTTTTCAGTTCAGTATGATTGGTGCATACTGCCCCCTGGTTTTGCCATTCACAACACACACTGCCAAACTTGTTGATTTGCAGGACTCCTAATTCTTACAATGATCTGATTCAGTCATCTGTTTTTCATCTGTGCATACACATCATGCAACATGTGCATTGCTTTGCTTAAAAGCTCATGTTGAAGACTGCTAAGGAAGAGTTTTTTGTATACAAACTCAAATGTGTCACCCCCAAACTGTAGCCTATAAGTTAAGGAGACAAATCCTCTGTGCCCTTCAACACAAAAGGCAGACAGTCTAAAACCGAGGAGTACAGTCCGACAGTCTGGAGAGATTAGTGGCACACAACAGATGTTACTCCTTGATTAACAATAGTGTGTGCCAGGGGTGAGCCTTAGCTCCCCACCCCTCAGAGGCCCCCACAAATAAATTAACTAACTTCATGTGATGTGATAGGATAGGAATACTAAATTGTTGAGCTTTTTACTAGTGCAGCTTTTGGCAACGGTACAATAATATCCAGCTGCTTCCCTTTTGTGCAGTAATTGTCATGGGCTTATGTCAATTTTCTGAGGTTCATCAAGTTTAACGCTTTTTTGCCTCCAGCTGTCAGTGGCACACAAAGTAAACAGTGTCCACACACATAGAAAGGTAAACAAATAAAAAGCAATCACATGTGAACAAGCTATATTGGAAAGGGTGGGGTTGCAAGATAATAAACAAGATAGAAAAGTAAATACTGGTGTAACTATTCAGGAGGACTGCTAAAACATGTTCAAATGAGGAAAGGAAATCAGAACATTAAACAGGCCTGGCTTTCAAAGACTAGTTTAGTCCTGTTAGTGCTATAATGCAGTTGACCATATACACCTGTTTCATATTATGAATAGAGGCAGCTTAACCTGTATGGCTTAATAATAGCAAAGTAGGCTACATGATAAAGCCCGAGGACAACATTGGAATAACTGTATTTATTTAGGACAAACCCTTATTATACAGGACGTTTTACGACGGGGAACTGGCTATGTATACATATCAAACATCTTCCTCTTTAAGTCACACACAGTTGGCAGGTTATCATGTTACACCGTATATTGTGAAAGTGCCTTGTCTTTGCTCAGCTCAAACTGTGATTACTTTTCATTACTAGAGGGTGGATCAGACCACTAGTTTTAGGAGCAGGGGCGTTAGTGTAACAACACGTCTAAAATAGATTATCGTTTCACTTCCTAAAACCAGAAGTTTTGACAGCTGCTTAAAACTTTGGAATAACACAAATAATGAACAAGGAAATGTAAAGATTTAGTGGCACAAATAACTTATCGGACACCCCTCTCCCGTGTCAAAAGTGGTATGGCTCGTGTATGTTGTCACAGCCTCATTAGCGTGCAATGTTGGACAGTAGTGCACTCACTGGGGCAATGTTGTAGTTTGCAGGAGCTGCCTGGAGCAGGACGTGAAGTGAACTGCTCGTCTTGCTTCCTGCCTGACGCCTTGTTTTAGTTTTCTGCTAAAACAAAACTCAACATGCTCCAGAGAAACTAACCAGCTGCCCGGTGCTGTTTGGGATACGAGGCGCTCACCGTGATGCTTGTGAGTGGTACTTTTTGGTCAAATGATAAAGTTCCTATGCTAGCTAATTTAGGAACTGTATCTGGTTTGTAAAGTGTGATGCTCCCTTGTGATTTTAAAGTGTGACTTTTACACGAAAAGTGATTTTTATGCTGACAAATTGAAAAGCGACGAGATAAAAAGTAGTCGAAACTTAACATAGCTGCAAGTAGTTAGCTTAGCAACTTTTCCTCATGTACAGCCTTTACCATGTCCCTTTTGTCTTGTCTGGGATCTTAATTATATGAATTCAGCTTAAACTCATATTTGTCGCGTTTTCCTACTTGTTATAATGTGTGTATTACCATTCATAAATTGTTAAAGTCATAATGAGATTGGGGTATGAGGGACGGTTAATAACACAAGTGTCAATACGTGTGGGTGAAGCTCAGACATGTCCATACATATTCAGTGTGTTCAAATGATCCGTGGTCTCATCCATTTTCTGTCTTTATGTAAACTCAGAAAGTATGCTTAATTTGTTTGACATCTGAAAGTCAATTTGAACTCAATCTGATTATTAGTTGGCAAGAGTTGCATGAAGTTTGTAAAGAGATACTAAGTGTAGCCTACACAGCATTCAAAAGGTAATTTAACTATCAAACTGGGTTTTCACTCACACATGGCAAGATAGGCTGCACATGTGTCATATGTTTTTTTATAGATGTGTATAAAAGTCACAGGGCCTTTTATATTTGACACCACATTATTTATCATTTGGGACTCCCTCAGGACCCTTTTCTTGTATGTTACAGTTGCTCCCATTGCAGTGGAATGTTGTTGTCGTACCCTTATCTCGCCAACCTTCCCCTCAGGTATGAACACAGACTTGGCTGACATGCAATCCAACCGATTCTGCAATTTAAGTGGGATCATAAACACTAGAGCTTGTTCAACATACATTTATTATAGATGTTAAGAAGAATAAAGAGGATAACAACTTTAAAAGTACAGAAGCGCCATTTTACTTTTTTCAACATGTGCATTTCATATTTTATCATCTGTTGCTCGTGGCCTTTCTGTCGAGTTCAAAATCCTGTTTGCTCTGTAGCCTGTGTGTAACATTCTGTGAGCTCCCGTCACACCAATTTCTTTGCCAAACTCATTTCCCTTTCATGAGGGATTTTGGAAAAGGGGTTTGAGAGGGACTGTTTGTGCTGGTTACTTGGACAAGCTCATTTTTCAGGGCCTTTTCTTGTGAAACTGAGAGCCATTCACCTGGAGGGTTGGCAAGCTCATCTGAAAAACAGTTGAACACTTTTTAGCTCAAGTACGAAAGAGGCTGCCTCTAAGAGCTTGCAGATGATTCATTTGTCCGTGTCCATATCACTGAAAACATGTTAACACAATGTTAATGCTCTCCAAGATCCTGTTGTGTAATGTCACTGTTATTGCATTAATCAATCGCAATCTGGAAAATAGTTAATGCCTTGGCTTTCTCATGTTGTTTCATGTATCTGGTCAGTTGAAATGCAGAGTGGGGGATGGATAAATTCCTGCATGGTAAACTCAAGCGTGCTCTTTCCCCTCTGCTCTTAACTTTGATTGAAAGTTAATAGGGCTGCCTCCACCAGATATGATTTATTCTCACGTGGGTTTATTAACATGCAGTGTTATTCTGCTGTGATAACATAGGAGTGTTGTGTGTCTTACCCTTTGTAATTAAGAGACTTTGCTAGACCTAGCATTCAAGTTGACAACATTTCTGTCCAACTTGGACAGGTTTGTTGAAAGCCTCGATTACAGAGCTCAACAAAGCTGTTGTTCTGGACAAATGTATACAGTGCAAGTGATTATGTATGAGATGATTAAACAGCAGGCTTGCTTTAAAACGTAGGCCTCCTTGGCTGCCATGCATAGCCATGGTGAGCCTTTGTGTTTATGGTAAGTGGGCAGCTGCATGCTTGTGAGACCTTGGCTGTACCCCAGGCCCTCAACAGAGCCTGATAACTACTATTGAAGGCTCCCAGCTATGCTCATTTCTGACTATTCACTCACTGCTTTAAATGTAGAGTGTGCCTCCTGTTTGACATAGCCTAATGTCTGTGAACATGCAGACAGCTGGGGGCTAGCCTCCACCTTACAATGAGTTTCATACATTTCTTTCAGTCAGTCAGCCGTGGCAAAGCTTGGTGGCACCTGCCCTTTGTGGCACTTAATTAATGACGGCACCAACAAAGAAAGTTTAGGGTTTCAAAAACCTCACATTTTCACAGTGGAAATTATGCACAGTGCCGCACAAAGAAAGAAGAACTGGTTTGCCAATTTGTCAGTTGATTATCCAATCTTCATGAGCCCTGCATGTCTGTCTGCCCTTTTATTACATGCTCTGAAAACACACCCAGCTTTATTACACAAGGAACTGTTCAAACATGAGTCCAAACACATTCTGTACAAGCCATCAATGCTAAGAACTAGCAACCTTTGGAGAAATAAGCTGATTGTCTCTCAGGAAATCTTTCTGTGGAAGGAGACAGCTACGATTTTACCCAGCATTCCTTTGACAAGTGGCACGGTGATGAAGAGCAGCACAAATCCCCCAGTTAGGTTTCCAGTCGGGCCGTCTCAGGTGCTCAGCAGATGCTCGGGTTACAGAGAGGGCCACAACCAAGGAATTGTTGAGAGCAGGACGCATATCCGGCTGCCAATTTATGCAGGAATATCTAAGGAAGATGTCTGAAAATTCAAAGAGTTATTTAAGTGTTTATGTTAAGTTTTTACACAGAATAAAGCCTCATTCAACATTTTAAACACATCCTGGGAATAGATTGTTCACAAATGCGTTCCTCGGTAGCCAATACAAGGTGCAACAATGCTTTCCAGCGTGTTGTTTTCCACCAGCTGTCCAAGTGCTATAACATGGATTAGTATTAGCTCTAATTGTCAGTCAGACATAAAGCTGCCTTATGTAATGTTGGCCTAACCTTTGGGATTACAGTCTGAGCAATGTATGGAAAAGCTGCTCTAATTGGGGAGACAGAGCTTTCATGGGTGACTACAGTTTAGACCCTTATTTTAAAGGCTATGCTGACAGTCTTACTAGACTTGACCGCCATTTGTAACTCTTAGAAAATTGCCATTTAAAATATACTACTCTTCTGTCTTATTCTATACAGAAAATAGATCAGGGTCTGTTCAGGATTTGAAAGTGAACCTGACTCTAAAGCAGGCCCCTCTCGCACACTGCGGTTTCCTCCCCTCTCCTATCTATCGCTTCTTTAGGCCGCATGATGGTTTGCTATTTCTGACACGACAAAGTAGCGATGGTTGAAAGGCTTGTGGGGACCACAAAGGAAGTGTGGGGTGCCATCAGCTCGCCCAATGCAGCATTTTGTTGACTTTTAGGAAGGCTGCTGTCACTGCAGACCTGTTGGCGTGTGATGGAAAGCCTTTTCTAAGAGCAACGTTCTTCCCCTTCTCAGAGATTAGACGAGTCAGTTGTCATGTTTGTTGCTGCCCTGACCCAGATAAAGAGTTATCGGCCTGCAGAAGCATAGACACCCAACCGATTCCAAATAGTGGTCGCATCGTTATGGAGGCGAATCAAGTTTTGGCGTCTGAAGGGAAATGGCACCATTTGGGCAGAAATTCAAGATGCCTTATTTAACAGATTATAGCTTCGTTTGTATCTTTGAACATAGCAGTGCACCCAAAAGGTGAGTGCATTGGATGTATCCATTAAGCATTCGAAGTCATGCCTTGGTAAATGGTGTCTTTACGAGGAGCGGACAGCCTTTGGCAGCACTTCTCAAGCATGTATTTTTTTTGTCACAAGTTTTCAAAGGCTCTGGGGCTAGGTTAGGCTTTATAATTGTGTGTTCAAATTATGTCATAGAGCTGAGGAATGTTTATAATTAGGTTATAAACCTCGCCCATTTAAAGCACTTAGACTTATGGGGATGAAAATGTAATGCCTGAGCATGAAAAGATGATGAATAGTGGTGATTCTGCGTGGATGTTGTTTACAGTTTAGAGTCCAAAGTGTCAGGCTAAAGTCAAGACATTTTCCATTTTCTAAGGAAGGAAAACATCATTCGTTGTTTGGGTAAACATCATGTTGAAGAGCTTTTTCTAGTCTTTGCCAATATCATTTCTTTAGAAGTCTTTTTTTCTCTCTGTCATTGCCATCTGCTTCCTTTAGCAGGCCATTAATGGTTATATATAAAAAAAGAACTCCTTTACCCCAAGAATGTCCTTATTTATCTCTACTGTGAAACACAGATCTGTGTCCTGACCTTTTCCATTTCCGAGCTTTGATCTGCTCTTTTCTCTTCACACAAGGCATCAAGTTAAAACTGCCACTTCCTTGAACTTGTAGAACTCTGCTCAAACATCCTTTTGTTTAAGTTGTTTTCCTGACGTGATAAGTGTTAGTAATGGAAATCATATGCTGAAATGCAAACACCAGCTCCAGTATTCTGGCTCCCTCAGGGTCTTGTGATGCTGCCTCCCTCCACTCCCCTGCAAACACACACACACACACACACACACACACACACACACCACCCCACCACCCGCACCTCTGATGTCGCCTCTTTTGTTTCCCACGGTGTCTCATCTTCTGCACAGAGCACTCTTTTGTTTCACGTACACCATCTCTCTTTCCTTCCCCCTTTGTCATTCAAACAGACACACTCTGACCTTGTGGGCATCATACGTCCATCTTGTGTCAACTGCTCTTTGTTTCAATCCCCTACCTTATGTCGCCTCAAGTGGAAGTGATCTAGTGGTAGTAAAAAATCCTCGATTATATATATTTACATGTGTGGCTGGCTAATCATCCGCGTACTGTAACCGCGGTGCAGCACTAATGCGAAGAGGGTTGTTTTGATAACCGCAAGGTCAGCTATTCCCAGCCAGCCCCTGAGGATTCAATTACACAACTTTGACTTTGCTCTATTCCTCTGTGGGCTCCAGTGTGGAACACTTTGAGGAAACTCACTCTCTCAGATGACAGAACAATAGATAAAGTTCGGACTTTGGTGATACTGCCGAGAGACCATGTGGAAGTGAAAGTGCTGTGCAATTTCAATTGACAGACTACCACACATGGCGACATGTCCCGTTTGCTGTGTAGAAGCTTGTCAAACCACTGACCTCCCTTCAATTTCCACCTTTCACTGAAGTAGATGTTGAACAGGTTTGCAAGAGTGCCAGTTGAAGGATTAAAGTAACCTCAAAATGCAAACAAATGAGACGCTTATGCTTTGAATGTGCCTGAGAACTGCAATAGAACTACACATTAAAAAGTCCTTTGAGTAGCAAATTGTCAATTCCTGATGGCTTGACAGGTGGCTCTGAAAAGTGTATAACTCGCTCCTTAGAGGAAGATAGATATAGACTGCTTGGATTTGCAGTTAGTTGAATGTCATAGCAAATGTTCCAACCATTCCTGCTCCTTTTGAAGATTATGACTTTGGTCACTATTGTAATCTATCAGCTTTGAATCCAGCTGGCATCCTCCACAACGATGAAGGCAACTGACTGTTGTTTCAGAACATGTTTGATCCTGAAAAGAAACACTTGAGTTGATTATTAGTGTTAGAGAACATTGCGTTTGCTATCCATTGACAGTGTTTTATAGCCCCCACTAAGGGGGATTTGTTCTCCTCAATCAGCTGGATTTCTCTCTGTTTATATGCTCGACAGAAGGTCAGAAATGTTCTGAATTGTAATCCTGTGCTCGTCTTCGTTTGTCTGCTCAGGATTGGGCCGAGGAGTGAAGCGCATTCCTGAAGGAGTCGAGGACTGCTGTCTTAAGCTTATGAGAAAACAGCCTGCTCACACCATGCCCGTCAAGATGGCCGCCAGCTTTTCCTGCCCTCACTGGAACGACTTGGGACAAGGATGTGTGTTGCCATGGTGATCATTTTCAAGAAAACACTGGAAAAGAAGGGTGCTGACGATGTAATATCCAAAAGTACAGATTTGGGCCCGGTGAGAATTTATTTTCTACTTTTGTAAGGAATTTTTTCTGAGTGAAATGTGTCATTTTATGTTTTTATGTTGCCTTGCCAACAGGCATCGACTGTGCTCGTCAACAGAGCGAGTGTCAAGGTGTTGCTCTAAATTAGGAAATTCTTACCGGCAAGTCATAGCTACACAGCAGGTTTATGGCTGATGAAATGTTCCTATTTTGACAGGTTTCATTAAGCTTACATAAGACTTTTAGCTTGCCCTTAGTCCTATTTGTTGGAACATTCACTAGTGTTGCCTGACTGAATGTCAGGAAGTGATGTCAATACGATGTGGATGTTGAAGATTGGGATTTGGGATGTTTTTGTAACAATTACTGGTAAATATAGTAGCTGTCCACTGTTATCACCAGGACAATCGTCATCTGAATTTCAATCCCCCGTGTTCCGTTTACTTCACTCAAAATGACAATGGAGTATTTTAGTTCTATTTGGCTGAGCAACTCATGTTCTAATCAGCATCTGTGCAATAGAAACCTTCTCTGTGGCAGCATAGAGTGAAATAGTCCCCCCACCAATGTGGACTGAGTTTGCCCTCTCAGCCACGTGAAAATAAGTCATCATGCTCTGAGGCTGTGTGTCAAACAAAAGCCTTTATGGTGGAACCCTCCCTCTCATGATGGGTCACACTTAGTCATTGTTTCGCAACGTGAAAACATTTACTACTAACTATTAAACATACAGTTTAACTTGGAAATAGGTGTTCAACTTTTAATTTGTAGATTTTATTAGCTTGTTAATGTTAGAACTTCCTGTACTTTTTTTGCAAACCTATTTATGTGACTTTCTGGTTTCCTGCGAGCTGACAGTGAATCTCTCTTGCAGTTCCAATCACAGACCATGAGCCAGGGGACTGCCCTTTTCTCTTGTGGACTCATGGGTAAGAGTTTGGCATCTTTTAAATCAATATACACATTCACACATACTTGCCGTTACAAACTGGACATGACGAGTAAATGTGTACTTATGTGGCAGCAGTTGTTTCGAGGGGCTTGTCCTAAATTTCTGAGAAATAATTGGCAGAACGGCAGCATGCTGGTCTCTGCTGCATCTGGCGGACGGTCACACTCCATTATGTGAAACATGTCTGACAGGTGTTCCTGCCAAGATGAATGTGTGTTAATGACAACATGTTTGCTGTTTATGATGAGGCCCTCCTTCATGCTTTTAAGCTGATGTTGTACGCAAGTTGAACATTTGGTTATGACTACAAAGTTGGTTTAACATGCCCTATGAGTAAGAGCCTTTACAATCTTTGTATTGTAGGATTAAATAGTATTCTGTCCTTGCAGTAACTTGGCATAGAGTGTGTAACATTGGCAGTGAACACGGCAGCACCAGTAGGTGTTGTTAACACTGCCCTTTGTTCTTCCTCCTGCCCGGGTACTGTAGATGGTATTTTGGGGATTTTATCTCCACAGCAGAAGAATAGAGCTTTTGCATACCAGGAGTGGGCAGTGGCCTCGACATTTAGTATCTGACTCAGAGTTGACTGACCAATTCAGTTGGCTGACCCATTCAGCAATTCAGGGAGTTCCTGTTGGTAGAATAACAGGTGCTTTCCAAGCATGACGCTGGTGCAGAGCCGATCAGTAATGGCAGATAGTGAGCTGGTCTATTCAGGGAACTTGCTGATCTCAACAACAAAAAAACAGAGTGATTAGCTTTGGTCAGAATGTTTATGATGGGTTATTGACATTTTATCACGCCGTGCTCCAGCAGAGATGAGGTTTGATATCGAGTCAGTTAGACATTGAGCTCTGCTCCCTTTTCCCAATTAGCTGTGATTACACACTGTGACAATACAGCAGTGCCCTGAGGACAGGACTATTGGTAGTGCCAGTTACACACTGTAGTGAAAATGCAAAGTACAAATGCTGGGAACAGTGCGCTGACCCAGACTGGGGCACTCAGGGTCATGGATGTTGTCCATGTTGAGGTCGCCACTTGACCTCATGATTGTAGATCCTCGACACTAAAACAGTTTTTTTAGGGCAGTTGCTTCATCAAAATCAAGACCTTATATATAACCATGTATGATGTACCAAAATCTCAGTGTTGATATGCAAACATAAAAGATTAAACATGAGGTTTTATATAGTGGTCAACATTTGAGTTTTCTATATTTTGTCCATCTCTTTTTTTTAAATAAAGTATCTGGTCTTTTGTTGCAGAGTCGAGCCGGTGGCGTGAGCTGGGTCACAGCTGTGCCATACAGCAGAGGCCGGTGGGGACCAGCCTGGAGAGCCTGTGGGACGTCCTGCCTGAGGTGCACAAGAGTTCCGCCCACTGGGATTGGGATGTGGGCTCCACTTCGACCACAATCACCAGCTTGTTGCATGACCTCAGCCTTACTGAGGCAGCGTCCTCGCACATCACCGCCCCCCCCCAGCAAGCGGCAGTGCCGGTCCCTGTCTTGCTCCGATGAGCTCGGTGGTTGCCGCTCGACCTGGCGCCCTCAGGGCTCTCGCGTGTGGACGACGGTGGAGAAGAGGCGGTGCCACAGCGGGGGCAGCGTCCAGCGGGTGGGGAACGCTCATCTGGGCTTCCCGGCCATGCAGCGCAGCTCCAGCTTCAGCCTGCCAGCCCGCTGCAACACCCTGGAGCTGCCCTGCTTCACCCAGCTGCCCTCTGCCTTCACCAGCCTGACGCCTTCCTCCTCCACCATCCTGCTCCCCGAGTCCCCGGCACAGCCCCTCTACCTCTCACATGAACAAATCTGCCTCCCTGAGCCTCGCGGACCCTCGCCAACCAGTTCACCTGACTCCACCCCAGAGCTGGAGCGCCGTGGTGGGCAGGGGGGTCTGGCCCGGAGTCGCTCACAGCCATGTGTCCTTAATGACAAGAAGATTGGTGTGAAGCGTAGACGACCAGCTGACACGCAGAAACAGAGGCCTTCTTTGGACCTGGCCAAGATGACGCAGGTTGGTATTTTTAAGAGTTGTATTGACAAACAAAGACATAGTTGGCATCATATTTCATCAGGGTAATATACTCTTATAATAAATATTGAAATCTCTGCCAGTAGGTTGTTAAATATAAGGAGTACACCTCCTGTTTAACATCAATTACATTTTAAACTGCATATTTAATATTGCAACTCCCCTTTTATGTGCTCCAAAAGATCAGTGTCAAAAGAGACGAGACCCTCTGGAAATAGTGGTGCCAGCTGGAGGCTCTGTGAGCTCCATCAATCTCGCTAACATTAGCGCGTTATACTACGCTGTTGTGGCAACTTGCTCCTTCCGTGTTGGATAAACAACTGCTTCAAACTAAGGTCACGCCATTGTGTCTGTTCTCCCTCAGCACACCTCAAAGTGTTTCTGCAGGCATTGCCATTACAAGCAGGCCTGTTCTGGGTCACATTCCATTATGTGGCTGCATATTTTGCCCTCACAGAAATGGAAAGCACCAAGCATACAGTGCCTTTTTAAAATGCTTTCTGGGATAGAGGTGATTTGATCAAAGCAGGAATTAAGAGGTCACTCAGATGATCACAAGTTTGTATTCATAGACGACTTTATGTAACTACTAACTGGATATGATCCATTTCTGAAATCAGACCCGTTTCAACAGACAGTCTGTTTCATCTGCCCATCCTGGCATAAATCTGTCTCTTTGCCCCACAAGCTCGCACTCACACATAGTTAAGTTTCACACGTACGTCGATTTGTGGATCATAAACACAGAGCTGGACTTGGCCCCTGTGAGAAAGTCACCCAGAGTTCAGCAGTCTTAACAACAGCGCCGCTGTGACACGACAAGCAGACGCCACACACACTCCAAACAGGGACGAGGTCAGCGCGGAGAAAAGAGCCTAAGGCGAGGCAACTAACAATATTTTCACAGAGAAACGTCAGGGTGCTGAGATTGTTAGCTTAGCAGGTTTCCTGCTGTTTGTGCATTGTGTGCTCTGTTCCTCTATTAAAAGGAACGGCTGGTTTTACTGCATCATATCTCTCTAAGGATAACTTCTCATGTTACTCTGGTAAAGGGGCTAGCCCAGGTGAAATATGTTGAACCAGTTATGCAACTAAAAGAGTTAGTGCTGATATGTCTACAAAAAAAAATCAACAAACAACTTTTATAATGTTTTAAATCAATATCAAGGGATAATGTCTCAGCTTTGCCAGTTTGAGCTTCTTAAATGTGAGGATATGCTGCTTTTTGTAGTTTTTGGTTAGCGAATTTAATATTTTCGATTTTCAGTGACAAAAAAAAAAGCTGCTGACAAAGTTGTTACCTAGCTGGGGCGCAACTTTCAATAATTTACTCTTATTTTATAGACTAATCTAACTTGGACTGATGTCAATGATCAATGGACTGATAATTAAACGTAGAAGTCTAAAGGGTGCATCCGTTAAGTTTCTAAAATTCACAATGGAAAATATGCTCATTTGTGATGACTAAAGTAGCTCGCACTAAACTCGAGGGCTTCCCATGCATCACCATATCGGTAGTCAAAGTCACCTTACTATTCAATGACTTCTCACAGTGCTGAGTGTGTCTCTAAAGTGTCCTCTCATCTCCCCCGCCACAGCGGTGTAGTTTACCCCGGGAGAAACTGCTACCCTCTGCGTGTCAGGAAGTAGAGCAGCTGTGGCAGAGGTTATGGATCGTAGCACAGGGGAGATGTGTGTTGGGTAAAGAGATATTGATTTCTGTAAATTCAGCTCGGAGGGGGGGATCGCTGCCACAACCCGGGCCTCATGAGCTATTGATCAGCTCGTATTGACGGAGGGTCAAGGTCAGTATGGATGAGGAGTCTGCTCTCTTCTTCATTTCAGTCAAAGAGAGAGAAGGTGGATAATAGTAGCAGATAAAGTGGACACCAACAGCACTTATTCATGACCCGCATTGTAATGTGGAGGAGTAAGTTGTGTGAGGACACTGGGAAACTCTTCTCCTGCAGAACATCTCTGGTGTAAGATAGAGCTGTACTGGGTCTAGTTAATGTCGACACTGTTTTTCCACAGTCCAGACGACTCGTAGGCTTATCAGTTGGGTCCCATAGCCTGGGCCAGAAATCTGACGGTGTAGACGGTGAAGTGCTAATGCAGAAGAAAGCCATCTGACACTGACCTGGTGCTGACAAATGTACCCGCCTGACCAGAGCCAAGAAAAACAGCAGCCCCCGTTTGATCTACCGCTGCCCGGTGCAGAGAGATTTCCCATTGCTGTTGGGTCAAAGACTTGGATCATAACTTCACATTGGTGTTAACTAGGTCTTCAAATTCAAGTGTCTAATCGTTCAAAACCTGAAGGTGTTCAGTTAAATATGATAGAAAACAAGAAAAGCAAGACCATTCTGTATTTGAGAGACTGAAAAAACACTTGGTGTTGCAACTCTTATATAAACTGAATCCCTTCTGGCTTCTTAACACTTTTTTTGGACACAATCATAAGGTAGGCGATGACACTTTGTGCCCTTGGAGGATTGATTATTTGCAGGCGCAGTTCACAAGTGCCACACAGAGGTTTCACAGAGGCCCTATTCTCCCTCTGGCCCAACACGGCAGTGGTGAGGCAGCTGTCCTGTCCTCTCCACATTAGCTGTACAGATCGGATACGCCTCTGTCATAAAGCTTTCCACTCCAGCACGCACAGCTGTCACAGGACTCGCCTGCAGCAGCGCTCACACATGTGGACTGGCCTAAGGACGTTTTCTGGGTGCCCCACATGTATGCTGGCCTTTCACTAGAACCGTACAATGGACACAGAGTCAAAAGGCCGACATGGGTGATGTCTGCCCTCTGGGTATCTGGCCACTTGTCGGACCTCAGATCCCATAGTCTCGCTGGTCCAACCACCAGTTACTCCTGTATATAATGCAGGCTACATTTAAATCTTTTTCATACTACTGTGGGTTTTGCCCAGTGTCCAGCTCTGACCTCACTGACTCACCCACATACTGTATGAATACAGTAGAGCGATTGTTTCCATGGCTGTATGACTTAAGTGTTTGGACATAGGTCATAGACCAAAAGGAAGGAAATGTTTTAATTATCTCAGCAAATATGCCTTAAGCATACACTGTGGGCTCATACTAGATCAAAGATCCAACATTTGTTTAAGTGTACGCTTGTGTCATTGAAAACAGGAACTTTATGATTCTCCAAAAATAAATATCTTTCTTTACTTCCACAGAAACTTCGGAATTTCCACAGCCTTAGCTGCCCTGGCATCACCGGCGAAGACGTCTGCGAGACAAGTCAAGCCCCGCCCCCTCTCAGGAGCACTGCTCAGGGCGACGACTCGTCAGCAAACAAACGTGACCTGGAGGACATTCAGCCTCGGACCAAAGAGGGCGAGATCACCGGGACTGTGCCTTCTGACCCCCACATCGAGGAGGTGGACTGGATGGCGGGGTCGACCAATGGGAAGGACAGTGAGCCTCTGTGGGCGGAGCTGTGTAGCATGAGGAAGGACGTTTATCAGCTTGGAGGCGAGCTCGACATTGAGCAAATTGAGAGGAACTGAGCTGGACTGTCTTCCTCTTGGCGGATGTTAATTTAGGGGACTGAGCTTATCACAAGGTGGTACAGTAAACAGTACTGATAGTCTTAAGGACAAAGCAAGTGGAAAGCTAATGCAGTGACCGTTCCAGCACTTGTTTGTTTCTTTTCTAAGGAGAGATTGGGGCTGAACACCCATTTTGGATGCTATGTGTAGTCAGAAGCTCAACCGTGTCTCAGGAGAACAAAGAAGTCGAGGACGGAATCGGGTCGAGATAAAAGGACTGATAAATATAAAAATGACATTTTAATGTTGGCTCAGAGACTAGGGTTTTTAACATTTCTCTGTAACCCTGATTATCTTCATTGTACTGTTTGGAGAGAATTCACAGCAGGTTTGTATAAATTCTCTGCACTAGAAAGAGTGTCCGCTCCTCTGACGTCCTTCAATAGCACGCGACGGACAGACATGAAGACTACTTGGAGAGCGCCCATTAGTAAAGCCCCTTTCACTCTTACTGAGCAACAAGCTGCACGCACACATAATGTAAAGTATATTGAAGAGCTTAACATTTCACACGGTAACATCAGGCATCTCTCCGAGATCCTCCGTTTGTGTGAGAGAAACTTTGTGATGCTAATAGCGTTAATATTCTTTCTTTTTACGATTTGTAACTACAAAGTTATGTAAAACATGAGCATATTTCTATACAAATAAAACACAGTTCTAAATGTGTCATTTGTAATCACGTTATTTCAGCGTCTTTATTCACAAATGTGTGTTTAGACTGAATGCAAATGTAATTATTTTACTTTGAGGGAGTTCTACTTTAGAATTGTTTTGTTACTTTAACTACATCAGTTATATGTGGGTGTTCACTACAGGAAACTAAACTATTAAACACATGCTAACATGTAAATGCATCTGTAATAATGTAATCATTTTAAATTAAAAAAAAGAAATAGCAGTCCTATGCATACATTGTTAATGCAAGACTAAATTGTGGTATGCTACTTTTATCCAAGTGAAGAATCTGATATAGAATTCCCCTACTTCCATTAGTTGAGCACATGCATTAACAGCAAGGGCATTGTTGGAGACGTCTTTAATGCAACAATGCAGACTGACCCAATTAAGAAGCAGGAAAAGACAATCACGAGCGTAGTAGTGGCTCTACTGATGGGCCTGTGTTTGTGTGCTGAAGCGGGGAGTCAGTAGGGAGGACGCTAGGCAGGGGTGGGAAGTCCGGTCCCTGTTTCTTTTCTTTTTTTCTGTTTTTGATGGCGGGTGGAGTGGTGGAGCTGAGCGGCGGTTCACCCCAGAGACCTCCCTCTCCCTCCCTGCGCTGGGAAACAAAAGGGGCTTTTTCTCTGAGGAGCACAGTGACGTGGGAGGCGGCTGTGAATGTGGGCCATGTGTCAGGGCTGCTGCTGCTGCTGCTGCTGCGTTTGTCTGCTTCCCCTCCCCAACTCTGGAGCCTGTGCAAACTTCCACAATGACACCGTCATTACCTTTTGGTTTCGCTCCTCAACTACGACTGTTTGACACTACTGCATGTTGCAAAAACGCTTGTCATTCTTTGAAAGTGTAAAGTGCCTCTTGAGTGCAGAAGGTCATCAACTGAGTAATTTAAAGATTGCTTGACATGCTATACTCTAAATTCCACACAAAGCATTACTGTGTGATTTACGTTGAGATGCATACTCTTGTAATGGATTTGATTATTATGCCGCTGCGCTGCATGAGAATATGTATGCTTGCCTAGTGAGGTCAAATTTCTCTGTCTCAGAGCCGCCGCCGCCTGCTGCTGCTTTTCAATGGTTAAGCCCTTTTCGGGTAATGAGTCGAGAAGGAAATGGGTAAACAGCACCCCTGTAAACGTGCTGTGTGGCAGTCTGACACACCGAGGGCCCCCCGGCCTTTAATCAGTGGAGTGACAGAACTGAAAGGAGGCTGTGTTCTGAGAGAAGATAGGAGTGCAGCAGGAGGGGCATGTCGGGACGATGTTCTGAGCTCCACTCGCCCACAACCCCCACCAGCACTGATACAACTGGGTGGTGGTCACTCGTGAACTGTTTGAGGTTATGCACAGTCTTATCTACCCTATTGATGACTTACATCACACAATTCTAAGCAACAGATGTCTCAAAGTGCTCATGGTGGGGGTTGTGGGCGAGTGCTCATTTTCTTTCTTTTCAGGTGTGCTTATGGTGAATTAAAATGTGTCTGTTTTTTTCTATAACTCAAAAATCTAGCTTAATAAAATAACATTGAATTGAGTCTTTTTCAGTAGTGGAACTTCTCTAATAAACAAAATGTAAGTTGGCACTCATTTCAAATGTTTTCCCTGCCCTTGGTTGGCAGCTCAAATGTGGTTGGGGTGAAACACATTTAAAAAAAAAAAAAAAAAAAAGTAGCACCCGGCCACAAAACATTTCCAGTTGCACGGTGGAGCTTTTCTCATAAAAATGAAATGAACACTGGGAGTAGAAGATCTACCTTGAGCTTTAAACAACGCCTGAACCAAGAACTGCATTTTTTTCAATGCATATGAAAATACACAATTTGGAGGTAGAAAGGCCAAACCACAAATCATGTTTGAGGTACAAACATTCAGTCAGTGTTATGTCTGAGCAGCAACAGTCTGCACCCACATAGATGAGATGCATGAAGGTCATACAAGCCTTCTCAAGTCAAATAGTAAGAGGATTGTGGGATCTACATTTTGAGCACTTTGGATTTTACGAAAAGTAACCAGACACCTTCAGCCCCTGGCAGAGACAGGCAGCTTTAAAGTGGAGGTCAGCTGTAAGCCTTCAGACCTTTTGTAGACCCAGGACAGTTAGTTTACACTGCAGGGGTGACATACGACCACCCCCTCCTCCTGGATTATACATACGCACACGCTTGGGTATGACATCACGGGGTCACGCTTAGTGTCTGGAGAGCCGGGCCTCTGAAGCTTTAGCTAGCAGGGGTCGTGTCCCTGTGGGGGCCGGTGACCGTGTTGGAGTACAGACTGCTTTGTGTATGAAGTGCTTGTTAAGACTCTAAAGCAAGGGTGGAATGGGGTGGAATGGGGTGGGGTCAGGGACAGCAATGAGGAGAGGGAGGAAATTCAGGCCTCCGCTCTAAAGCTAAAGACGTCTGAGGTTTAGGAGCTCTCCCACGCCACCAAGTACTGCTGGCAGGGCCGGGCAGAAGGGAAGGAGGGTGATGACATGTGGGGAAACCATGTGGCTTGGCGAGTTAAGAGTAACAGGCCGGAGCTCCACACAATCACACAAGGGAGGGGACAATTAAGCAACTGCTGTCAAAACAAGAGCATGTTTCCACGGATAACGGTGCATTCGGGGCTGCACGTGTGCAGAGTTGTCTGGTCAACTGACCTGCTATTTCCTCTCAAACAGGAAGAGCCAAATGAGTGCAGATGAGGGTTCAAGGTAACACACAGCTGGCAGTTGTTAAGGTGGTGGAATGCAGGTGCGCTACAAGAGCAGCAGTGTGCAAGCTGTGTAAGAGAAGCCTAACCCAAACAGATGACATAAAAACGTATGTGAATGTGGGCTCAGAGGCACACCGCAGCGCTGTTTGTATACCTGAGAGGCCTCATTTCTAAAAATATCTGACTTTTAATTAGATTTCATTTTAGAAACAAAACAAATGTGGTTTGAATGTGTTTTAAAGTTCATTGATTTTCAGTCTTATCAATTACAAATGTCGGTGGACGCGCCGGCGCGTCCAGTTGCGCATAATTTTACGTAATTAATCATATATTTTCGATTATAAGGAGTAGAAATATGATTCAGATATCCGCGGAATCGCTGGAAGAGTAGCTTTCCAGCGGTATCTCCTGTGAGACTGTAACCAGGGCACAGCAGCCAATATGGCCGCTCAAAGCAGCTTGACTTTACACTGTGTGGGATTGGTGGATTTGTGTGTCCGTCAAGGAAATCTCGGCCGGCAGCCATCATGGTCTGAAATGCCCAATGGACATCGAGAAATCACTAAGAGTTATGACATCTCCGTTCACTCCAATGGACCACTTTTTTTTACAGCAATGGCGGTGTCAGTACCAGATATGTTCGGGCTACCAGATATGTTCGGGTGTATTTCCGTCGCATCCGTCTTCCGTCATATCCGTCATATACTCACCTCCCTCTGCTCCCAGCGCTCTGCTGCCACACACCGGCCGTCTGCGGAACTGCAGCCGGAGGAACTCGGGACAGCTTGTTATGTGTGGGGTGCTATGGTGGGGTCCCATGTACTTGTGCACATAAATAATGTTTCTAATTATTTACAATTAAAAACAATATATATTCTGCGTTACTTTAGCCAACACTTTTATAAGGCCACTAGATTAGATAATTACGAAATGTGTAGATAGAATACATATATTTCAGGTTGTTATTTTGTCATTATGTTTAATGTTTTATTTACCTTTTAGTATTTGTATATAGTATCTGAACTTTGGAGAGGAGTTGGGAGACACACGACACATCAAATCACATCTACAGATCAAGGCGAAGCGAATGGAAGTACTCCCATACTCCTAGCCTGAAAATGTTTGTGAAAACGTGTGCAAAGTCTCCGAAAATCCTAAAAATAAGCTCATATTTGAATTCATCATAAAAAAAACACATCATTCAGTAAAAACAAGGCCCCACTGATCATCTACTCTCTGAGACGATTCCAGGGATGTCTGGCTTGAGTTTCGACCACCAGGGAAAGTGGACAAAAGTGCCCGAGATCAGCCTCTTAATTTACCCAGGGCTTAGTGCTTGGCTTTGGGCATGAAAATTCAGGAAACTCCCCTGAGTATTTTATTAAATATCTGAACTTTGGAGAGGATTTGGGGGACACACGACACATCAAATCACATCTACAGATCAAGACGAAGCTAGTGGAAGTATGTTCATAGCGTGTGAAAATGTTTGTGAAAAACGTGTGCAAAGTCTCCGAAAACGGAGCAGTGGCTGTGAAGCTAGCTTTGCGGCTAGCGGTTAGTTGTTATTGTTTGAAGTTGTTGCTATGGAAACAACATGACGGAGAAAAAAATAATATCTTCTACATATAATAACGGACAAAGTAAAGAATGAAGTGTAGGCTATGCCTGTTTGAAGTTGTTGCTAAGGAAACAACATGACGGAGAAAAAGTATAATCTTCTACATATAATAACGGACAAAGTAAAGAATGAAGTGTCGGCTATGTTTAAATGTTCGGAATTTGACCGTGATGGCCCTCTTGAGTTGCCGTAAAATATGACGAATATGACGGATGACGGATGCGACGGAAATACACCCGAACATATCTGGTAGCCCGAACATGGCTGCTTCTCAGGTCGACTATTTTCATTTCCTCGCTCCTCGGTCCTCGGTCTCACCGGAAGTTGATTTGCCTGCGCCATCTTGAGTACCGTCCCATGGCTCTTATTTCTGCCGGAGGACCGAGGATCGAGGAGCGAGGAGCGATAATGGACGAGCGATAACCGAGGAACCACCAGACCATCCTCCGATGAAATCCTCAGATACTCACCCCGCCCCCTTACTGTGTATCGCTCACTGATTGGACGAGGCAGTGCATGCACTGATCTGATGCTTCTTGACATGAGAGCAGAGTGAAGAAAATACATGAACCTCACGGGAGTCACTCCTCAGTTTATACCGTGTTTTGTTTCAATTCATGTATCATTTAGTTACAAATATGTGATATATCTGAACAACAAAGTGGTCAAAAATCATTTAATTCATTTTTTGGAAACATTTTCATGATCGCTTTTTTCGTTTTACATTTTCATTTATTGTCATTTCCATTCAGTCAGTCATTAAGTGCTATTGAAATGTTAATATGCTACATATCCACACAAACACACAAAGTGTGCAATCCAATGAATGTTAATCTAACTGGGTTTTGATAGATAACATATCTCTTTTTCTTCTCTCAATTATTTTATTTCTTTTGTGCACTCTAATCAATATTAATCAAACTATTGTTCGTTTATAAATTTTAAGAATGGCGTTTATCTTTTTTGAGAATTAGTTCTTATTTTATTTTATTTATTGGGGTCTACAACAGATGATACAAATGTGTGTGTCAGTAAATGTGTACTGACAGAGGCGGGGGGGTGTGTGGAAATAACGGGGACAGAGCTGCTGTCAGACGATCAGCTGTGCAGTGTCATCACAAACGGACGTCGCTTCACGTGACGCTCCGGAGGAAAGGACGTCCCATTGCTCTTAAAACTCATTTCCCTGCTTCTCGTGGTTTCCTTGCGTCCCTCCATGCTTCCCTGGTGGGAGGGACTAAACGCAGGGAAACGACGCAAGTGAGGGAAGCAAGGATTTCATTTAATCGACCTGAGAAGCAGCCCATATCTGGTACTGACACCGGCAGAAATAGAGAGGCGAAGTCCCTCCCCTTCCGAAAGCCTCCATGGGACCCCGGAAGCGGAAAAGTATACATTGAAGTCAATGGAGAGAGAAAGGTTATCTTTTGATCCCGTTTGAATTGTGCCACGAATGACACATATGATGTTTGTCAATTTAAAAGAACATTTTGCAAGTCAAAAAAATAAAAATGTGTCGTAAAACTGTGAAGTTACACATTTTTTCGTGTGAAACCGCTCAGTGAACTACAGGTCTCTCGTCTCGCACAACACGCGTCACCAACATAAAGATGGCCGTCACGTTAGCACATTTCACCACATTCTTTCAGAATGAGAATAAAAGTATTTTACGAGGTGAAAATCACTACAAGTCTGGGCACGTTGAGAGCTGTACCTATATGAAAGGGGAGTTAGTCGTATGTAATATGAGTGCAATGTGTAACGTTAATGTCAGCTAGCTAACATTAGCTAACAAGGTACACTAACGTGTTTTGTTTTAGTAACTAGTTTTCTCCTTAAGAAATTCGTGGTCTCTGTGTATGCTGTGGATAACATTAGTGTCCACAAGAACAAGGTACACTCCCGTGTTTTGTTTTAGTTGCTCTTCAGATTGAAGCGGACAGTTTTTTATCGACTATACTGTATGTGTGATCTCCTTTTTCTCGTTGTGTCATTTGAGTTTATTTGCTGTGTGTAGATTCAAAGATTTTGATTATCTAGGCACAGCTGTGTGTGACTCCCTCTGGTACACTGGTATGTGTTTTCCTAATGTAGAGAGCATTGATTAATTAATAAACTACACACTGAGTCTAGATCCTGACCAAATCCTTTTTTATTGTTGATCAAATGTTTTTCAAAAATGTATTCATACACATTTAGAAAAATACAATGTACAATCACAACACAAATTACAAAAAATACAGAAAAAACAAACAATAACAACAATCAGACAAGAGGACAAAACTATGGAAAAATAAACCCTCCCACCCCCAGATCCGGACCATACTTGTATTATTGCTCATTCAATCTATTATAGCATGCTAACAAATGGTACTTATTTTATTTTTACAGATCTGCATGGGAGACGATGGCGCGATGCAGAGCGCTGTCTGTGATTGTGCACAGGGGATGTACAAATGCAGCCACGCTGCAGCATTGGCAATATTTGCCATGTGGCAGATCAGCTCCACAGATGTGAGTGCCAGTGGAGGAAGCCTGGCACTTAAAAAGTAGTCCAGCCGGTGTCTCAACTTTACCAACAGCGAGAGGAGACATACAACCCACTGGCCAGAGACATCGCCAACTGTCAACTGGGGGGTTGTAAACGAGGCCGAAGGGGTGAAGGCTTAGAATCGAGTCTGGTCTCTTTGTGAGTGAGTCGGGTGTTTTGGGAGCATCACCCGATGGACTTGTGCAGCCATCTGCCCTGCTGGAGGTGAAGTGTCCACACAGCCAGAGGAACATGACCATCGCGGAGGCAGTCCAGTTACCATCCTTCTGTCTTCGTGAGGAGGGTGGGTCATATATTCTCAAGGAGAATCACCCATACTGGCACCAGTCCAAGGGCAGCTGCATATCACAGACCGGAGTCTCTGCTACTTTGTTGTGTGGACCACGAAGGAGGTGATCATCATCCCCATCCCCAAAGACCCTGCATGGCATGGAAATCTCCTCCTCCTGGAAAAATTCTACACCCAGCATATGCTCCCTGTGTTGGCCAGTAGAGGTAGATTGTGGTGGAGATGCTGAGCAGTTATTTAATTGTTGCATGTAATTATTATTATTCTGCGTGCTTCTTAGTTATTCCATCTTTTGCTGTAACATGGATCTGTATGTAACTCTATATTTACTTGTTATCTACCACACTTCCTTCTACATCATACACCATCATTATACATGATGGTGTATATAGGATATATATATTTGTATACATATCTGTAAATTGTATAATTTTATTTAAACATCTTTTTGATCTCTCAAACTGAGTAAAATTGACAATAAAGTTGACTTTGAAAAATATATTCTTTATGAAAATAGTTGACTGTTGTCAAATTAATCCAAATGAAACGTTGGACTGAACTACAACTACGCCTTTAAATCTCTACGGACTGTTTTTCAGTGGGATGGCAAGTTCCTATCTTTAAACATTTATTAGTTTTTTCTCAGAACAGATTTGATTTTCTGAAGTTAATTTAACTTTGCCGACCATGTAAGGTCATCATTAAAAGGTACAATCAATTTGTTTAGGGTTGACTAAAATAATGAAAAACATTTAATTTGGATAATTTACTGACAGAATAAGAAACTCAATGATGCTCTACTCACCTGTTCCTTTTTTATAAAGTGAAACAGTTGAAACGATAGATTTTTAGTAAACTTAAAAACAACCTTCTCCAAAAGCTATCAAGGAATATACCGAATACTTACAATACAATACCTGTTACTCATTAATGTCTTTGTAACTTCAGTAAAACCACTACCTCACTCATTTCTTTCATTCATCACGGTTCAGTAAACTAAGTGATACATTAACCAGTTTAATCATTATAATAACGTAGGATGGCAACTCTTTGAAACTGTAGGTGGCTCTTAAAAGAGCCGTTGTGTTTGGGTGTGCTGGTCTCAGGTCAGTCTAAGCCCTCTCTCCACGGATGCGGCGGGCCAGCTGGATGTCCTTGGGCATGATGGTGACCCTCTTTGCTTGGTTCATCTTGGGGGGCAGCTACATGGATGTTGGTGCAGTCCACAATCATTGTGCAGTTGAAGGCAGAATTAATGTATTATTGACTCCGAATGAAGCACAACTTCATGTCATACAATACAATGACTTTATTTGTAATTGTGTAAAAAAATATGAGCATTGATTAGCAAGCAGGACCTGCAGGAACAGAGAATGGTGATGGATGGAGCTGGGAAGAGAGAAGAATAAAGAAAACAGATCAACTTTATTATCGGATATTAAAAATTCAATTTCAAAACAAGTTGCCGCTCCTACAGTTTTCTAGTATGTAAAGATGATTTCACATGACCTATGCAAAATATCACACTCAATACATGTGTGTCTCTGGGGGGTGCATTGTGCCTCTGATGTATATAAATAATATACCATAACCAAATACTATTACGTACAGTGGAAATCAGGTTGCCAGAGTAGGTCAGTGTGCATGTTCCTCAACGTCTCAGCAGTTACAGGTGAGGTAAAGAAAATAAAAGAGAAAAAGGTCAGTAACAACACTTAGTTTAAAGTAACAACACTTAGTTTAAAGTAACAACACTTTGAATAATTATCTCTTCTAACAATTTTCTCTCAATAAGCACACAACGACTGTCTTTCCAACAAACAGATTGTCATCACAATGAAACACGTCCAGAAGAATGTCATGCAAAGCTCCCTGCCTGCCTTCGACTATCCCTGAACTGCTTCCTTAGCACCCGGTGGAGGGCGCAGTAGGCTACTCTTCAAATGTTTCACGAAATACTTACCATCATGTTTGGTTACTGTTTAACATGTTGGTTTACTTCATGTAATAAAATAATAACTTCATGGTAAGGCTACTAAAAATGACAAGGCTAAGTAATGTAATGCTAACTAACGTGCTCGCTACTCGTCGCTACTAGCTAGGTAGCTAACTTGACTATGCACATGAACATGCACAACATGTATATTTACCTATGATATTACCTGATATGTCTGATCCAGCGAGTCCTGGTCCTTTCATCAGACGGGAATCGATAGAAGGAGCAAGTGGTATGATCACTTTTATGACTACAACCTGGTACAAAGCACACAGGCATCTTGTAAAAGTTAATTTATTTTTAGCGATCTATAATTTATTGGAGGGAATAAATCAGTTATGAGATCTTCTTCTTCTTCGCTTTAATTACGAGTCTTATTATAAATCACCGAGCATGCCTGTGACATCACTTACGCGACCCAGAATGGGATTTGGGATTTGTAGCCTTTGTAGTAGCGTATTTTTCATAGTCTTATATTTCAGCAGTTTTAAGACAAAATGTGACTTTTTTGACCTGGAAATGATTGTTTAAGATTGACAAACATCATATGTGTAGTTCGTGGCACAATTCAAACGGGAAAGATACGTGTTCTCTCTCCATTGAATTCAATGTACATTTTTCGCTTCCGGGGTCCCATGGTCCGGAAGTAGATGGGCGTGACTTCGCCTCTCCATAAGAGCCATGGGACGGTACTCAAGATGGCGCGGGCAAATCAACTTCCGGTGAGACCGAGGACCGAGGAGCGAGGAAATGAAAATAGTCGACCTGAGAAGCAGCCATGGAGTCTGCTTCGTCTTCTTCTTCTTCTCTCGGTTTTTTTGGCGGGATTGCAAACAACTTGAAGGTGCATACCGCCACCTCCGGAGTCGGCTTGACTCGGTTTGCATTTATAAAGAATGCACACGTCATGTGTTTAATCGTTAATGTCAGATATGTACTAAGTAAATACATTTGTTCCTGCTCAAGATTAGATTCAACGTTATTGTTATTGCACATATTACAGGTACTGAGACAACGAAATACAGTTTAGCTGCTAACCAGGTGCAACAAGCAGTAAAGTGAAAAGTAATGTACACAATAGACAGAATAAAATATAGAATGAATTGAATGATGAATAAACAGTGAGGGGTATGAATACACTAGATACACAGCAGCCTGTGAGCAGTATGAACAGTGTGTATGAATATGCTAAGATATATAAAGTATGAAAACGGTAAGCAGTGCAAGTATAGTATAAAATATATAGATATTAATTTCATGATGATAAACATTGTGGAACAATGATGAAAAATGGGAATGGATGTGGCGACGTAAAACTGACACAAAACAACAACAAACTTTTGCCGAGCCAATCAATCAATCAATCAATCAATCAATGTTTATTTATATAGCCCAATATCACAAATGTTACATTTGTCTCAGTGGACTTTACAGTTTGTACAAAATATCAGTATGACAATACGACACCCTCTGTCCTTAGACCCTCACATCGTACAAGGAAAAACTTCCGAAGAAAACCCACAGTTTAAAGGGAAAAATGGGAGAAACCTCAGGGAGAGCAACAGAGGAGGGATCCCTCTCCCAGGACGGACAGACGTGCAATAGATGCCGTGTGTAAATTGAAAAGATAATACATTTGCAACATAGGTAGTCCAAATGTTTGGAAATGCATGTGTGTATAATAGGAAGATGAATCCACGAGGATATCCATCCAGGACCTATGATCCAGGACCACAGCCACGACTCAAGATCCAGGGCTCGCGATCCAGGACAGAGGAGCGCAGGATCATCCATGACTCCGGATCCCGGCGTATATAGACACCAAAAAGAAAGACATTTGGGAAAGCTGGGTTAATCGGAACATGAGAGTACACAGGTATAGACAGAGAGAAGGAAGAAGTAAGATGTCCCCCGACAAACTAAGCCTATATCAGCAAAACTAGGGGCTGAATCTAATCAGCCCTAACTATAAGCTTTATCAAAAAGGAAGGTCTTAAGCGCACTCTTAAAAACGGATAGGGTGTCTGCCGCCCGAACACAAACTGGAAGCTGATTCCACAAATGTGGAGCTTGATAAGAAAAGGCTCTGGCTCCCATTGTACTTTTAAAGACTCTAGGAACAACCAACAACCCTGCATTCTTGGAACGCAATGTCCTAGTAGGACAGTAGGGTATAATGAGTTCTTTAAGGTAAGATGGCGCCTGCCCATTAAGGGCTTTGTAGGCGAGAAGAAGAATTTTAAATTCTATCCTGTGTTCTATAGGGAGCCAGTGTAAGGCAGCCAGAACAGGAGTAATGTGGTCCCTTTTCCTAACTCTGGTTAGTACACGAGCCGCAGCATTTTGAATCAGCTGAAGCGACTTGACTGACTTCTTGGTACACCCTGATAATAAAGAGTTACAATAATCCAGCCTTGAAGTAACAAATGCATGGACTAGTTTCTCTGCATCGTTTTGAGGCAAGATATGCCTGATCTTTGCAATGTTACGTAGATGGAAGTAGGCGGTCCTTGAAATTGATTTTATGTGGGCATTAAAGGATAAATCCTGATCAAATATAACACCAAGATTCCTTACAGTCTCACTGGAGGCCAAATTAATGCCATCCATAGTTAGTATATCCTTAGATAATTTGTTTCGTAGATTCTTCGGGCCAAGTACAATAACTTCAGTTTTGGTCGTGTTTAACATCAAAAAGTTTAAAGGTCATCCACGTTTTTAAGTCCTTAAGGCAGTCTTGAATTGTATTTAGATGATTAATTTCATCAGGCTTGATTGATAAATATAGTTGAGTATCATCCGCATAACAATGAAAGTTTACAGAATGATTCCTTATAATATTGCCTAACGGAAGCATATATAATGTGAACAAAATAGGTCCGAGCACTGAGCCCTGTGGCACTCCATGGCTAACTTTGGTTTGCGTGGAAGATTCATCATTGACACGTACAAACTGAGAGCGTTCAGATAGATAGGACCTAAACCAGTCTAAAGCAGTTCCCTGTATGCCAACTAAGTGCTCTAGTCTTTGCAATAAGATATCATGGTCGATAGTATCAAATGCAGCACTGAGATCCAATTGGAGAGTTTCATCAGCAGCACGGGGTAAAAACCACCAATGAGCGCTCAGCTCGAGATACCAGCGAGTCGTTTCCCATCAAGCATTTAGCTTCCGCAGCCCGTGGAGAGGAACTGCGCCGCCTCGCCTAGCTCTCAAGGCTGCGGGCGTCTTTGTCCCGCGAGATTTCAACGTCTCATGTAGGCGAGCCTCCAGAGCAAGTCGGACAAAATGACTAACCATCATGCAACGCACTAGCAAGACGTTGATCGCAACTGCGCAGGTCTCGCTTGTCTCAAACAAGCCTATAGAGAGACAAAGAAAATGGCTAAAAAAAACGCTAGAGATTTTTTTCGCTAGCAGCAGTGAAGATAGAGCCTCAAAACCTGAAGTCTTCGACTCTTCTGAAGAAGAAGAATACAAAGACAACAACAAGGATCCATTTTGACATGGGTAAGTGTAAATATTACAGTAATAGTGTACTGGCAATGTGTGGGGAATACCGCGAAAATGAACAATAGGTTTATTGATATATATTTTTTATCGATAGTCATGAACTTTTTATTGGGACAAAATAGACTCCATTAGCAAACGTTTACTCTGTGTTAACGTTATTTTGGTGTGTAAAAGTGAGATTACATATGTAGATGATTAAATTAATCATTTATTCGTCCCACAACGGAGACATTTACAGTGACATGTATTTGCCATCGATTATTTGATCATACTGTTCTGTACAGATGAGACTTTGTCATAGATTTATTTATATGTGTGCCTTTTATTATTTTACTGTCCTGTACAGATGAGACTTTGTAATCAGATGTAGCCTATGTATATATGTGTCTGTGATTTTATACTGAATGTAAAGTAACTGGAAATACGTGTGTGTGTGTGTGTGTGAGATCGAGACTCCTTCTCCAACCTCCCAAACTTTATTTTTATGTGTGCATTGTTATTTGTGCTTGAGCAACATTTTACTTGAACTTTATTTCAATGAAATTAGTTGTAATTATTGTCCTACATTTTAATTTGTTTTACAGAGATGTTTCACAGCTGTCTGGGCCTAGTGGCCCACAGGCGGCGTTTATCCAGCAGCCACAACATCCATCTGTGCCGGCCCCCAGGTCAAGATCTACTGTGGCTCAAGGGCCTTCACCAGAGCCATCACCACCAAGGACCAGCAGACCAGCATCACTACAGCTGCCTCAACCTCCATCTGCGGCTACCACCAGGTCAAGATACACCTCAGCACAAAGGCTCCACCACAGCCATCACCTTCAACCCAGCCAGCAAGAGGACGCTGAAGTTGGCTTCCGATTCAGAGCATCCGATTCGGCAGTTAAGGGGAAAGTTAAGGGACATTTAATTTACAGTGCTGAGCGAACAATCCTCTGTGTTTGAACCTCTTAAATCGCTGCATAGCCGATTTATTTGGACTGGATTATCCCAGAGAGTCTAAAGATTATTTATAACCCAGTTTGAGATTTGTGAAACCTTTATTCTATTTGTGAAAATTAAAAAAAGGGAGATTTCAGTGCTTTTTTCGCATCTTCACCACATTAGACCAGGTCCTAATCTAAAACCACTAGACCTACACTCATCAAATCTGGACTGGATTATCCCAGAGGCAGGGGCGGATCTAGACAAATATTCATGGGGTGGCAAGAGGGTGGCAGGAGATTTTGAGGGGTGGCATCCCCTGACAGAAGTATATGCTGATTGAAATCGCAATCATATCAATCAATTAGGGGTGTAACGGTACACGTACCCGTACTGAAATTATTCGGTACGGTCCCTTCGGTTCGGTACACGTGTGTACCGAACGAATATAGCGTTAAACGTAAAAAATTGAGAACAACTTTCTGGAAGTAATCTCAGGTATATATCATAGAGCGACCAAGTCATTTCATTGGACGAGAGGCATACTATGAGAGCTGGTCACAGGGATGCGTTCAAATGTAGTCAGTAATTTGAGGAACTGTCGAAATGGCGAACGCAGATAAAGTTGAGCTGAAAATCCTCCAGCATCATTGAAGTCTCCGGTTTGGGAACATTTTGGTTTCGCAGTTACGTACAAGGATGACGGACAAAGACAGGTGGACCAAACCAAAGCTGTTTGTCGGCATTGTTCAACTAAAATTGGTTACGCGGCTGGCAATATATCAAACTTGCACACTCATTTGAAAAGGCATCACCCGAACGTGAATATCACCGGTACCAAAAGAAAGAAGACTGAAGTGCAAACCCAACTCCCACTAGCATGTAAGCCTCCACCACTCGCAAAGAGTTCAGACCGAGCCAAAAGCTATTACAAACGGCAAGTATCCTTATGTTGCCATGTTAGCAAAGCGCTACCTGGCTGTGTCTGCAACCTCTGTCCCTAGAGAGGGTGTTCTCCACAGCAGGAGACATTGTTAGTGCCAGCAGATCTGCCCTGTCGGCAAGCAATGTGGACAAGTTAATTTATCTTTAAAAAAAACATGAAAATACAATGACAAGCAAGTCCTAATGTCAAGCTGGCTGCTTAGGTACTAGTACAGTTCAAATACAGATTATTTCAGTTCATCGAAATGCTGCACCTTAATGTTTATTTTACTATATTTTGTATTTATTTGAATACATTAGTCAGTTTAATAATAATTAAAACATTTTTTTTAATGTTTTGTGATAATTTTTTCTGCTGTACCGAAAACGTACCGAACCGAACCGTGACCTAAAAACGAGGTACGTACCGAACCGAAATGTTTGTGAACCGTTACACCCCTACAATCAATGTTAACTTGGAAAGCCACAATATTAATATTTTAACTCAATCACATAGGTGATATTATTGTGGCACATCAGTAAAGCCTTACATATAAGGTGGCAGACGTAATTTAATGAATTTTAACTGAACAATAACTGAATGAGTTTGTCTCACTCTTAGACCAGCAGGGGTACCAAATATATACAGACTGCTGCAATAAGTACATTAATTAACTGTCTCATCGATGTTTGTCTGAATGAATATGATAATATTAACAATCATATTATTCCTATCAGCTGTCAATCACTGTTAATAAATAATAATAATAGATTTAATTTGTTAGCGTTTTTACAGGTGCTCAAAGACGCTTTACAGATATAGTGAAGAACTGTTATGATTCACATATTCATTTATTATTGAATAAACTATATTTTTTTGGAGGAGTTAATGATGAATGTTCATCAAGATGCTTACTCACCCTCCTTCAAATTTGAAAAACAAGTAATTATATCATTATTGATAAACAGTTACAACCTTGACTTTACATCAGAAAGAACAAACATTAAAGAAGTGACTAACTGCATCAGTTAGGGTTAAATAACGTGTATTCAGCTAAAACATATACATCGCTGCAGTTATTATCCAGTGGAAGGTCCTTACCTACTGGCCTAGTTAAATCAAAGTGGTTACTTTCTGTTGGCTGGGCAGTGTAGTTTTACACACCGTCTTATTTTACTTTCTCAGGACTTAAAATGTTTTTTTGGGGGCAGACCCCCTCAAAGAAAAAAATATATACACGCATACAAGGTCATCATCTTAACAGTTTGTTATTCTCATCGAGTCATCCGTGAGCAGAGCATCAAGTTGGCATGTCTATTACAGCTGAATGCGGCGATTACTATTTTGTTCAGCAAAACGCCTCACAAACGTATTAAGATCAACAGCTGTAGTGCGTTTTGATTCAATGCTGAGTACAGCCAAACTTGACATTCTCTTCTCTGTCATTGTAGACCGCAACTACCTCATTCCTTCAGTGCTTGGGTCCGAAAGGCTTCTCGTTTTGCGCCGTCCCCCCGTTCAAGTGAATTCGCCACCAATCATATTTCCACTCTCGCACCAGGACCGGGGGAGGGGTTACATGACGTGCATCTTGTGCTGCATTCACTTGCACTCGGACATTAGAGATTTTCTCTCATAAATGTCCGTTGAGCCACAACTTTTCTTTCAAAACAATGCCAACTGGGGTGGCAGCTGGGGTGGCAAGGCTATTGTTTAGGGTGGAAGTTGCCACCCCGGTAGATCCGCCCCTGCCCAGAGGGTCTAAACATTCTTTATAACACAGTTTCAGATTTGTGAAACCTTAATTATTTTTGTGAAAATACAAACAAGGGAGATTTCAGTGCTTTTTTTTTTTACATGTAGACCACATTAGACCAGGTCCTGATCTAAAACCACTAGACCTACACTCATCAAATCTGGACTGGATTATCCCAGAGGGTCTAAAGATTCTTTATAACACAGTTTGAGATTTGTGAAACCTTAATTCTATTTGTGAAAATACAAACAAGGGAGATTTCAGTGCTTTTTTCGCATCCTGACCACATTAGACCAGGTCCTGATCTGAAACCACTAGACCTACACTCATCAAATCTGGACTGGATTATCCCAGAGGGTCTAAAGATTCTTTATAACACAGTTTCAGATTTGTGAAACCTTAATTCTATTTGTGAAAATACAAAAAGGGAGATTTCAGTGCTTTTTTCAAATGTAGACCACATTAGACCAGGTCCTGATCTAAAACCACTAGACCTACACTCGTCAAATCTGGACTGGATTATCCCAGAGGGTCTAAAGATTCTTTATAACACAGTTTCAGATTTGTGAAACCTTAATTCTATTTGTGAAAATACAAAAAGGGAGATTTCATTGCTTTTTTCACATGTAGACCACATTAGACCAGGTCCTGATCTGAAACCACTTCAAATGACCCGCATGCGCACCTGCGCAGCAGTTATGTGCAGCCCTGGTTATAAATAATCTTTAGACCCTCTGGGATGACCCAGTCCAGATTTGATAAGTGTAGGTCTAGTGGTTTTAGATCAGGAACTGGTCTAATGTGGTCTACATGTGAAAAAAGCACTGAAATCTCCCTTTTTTGTATTTTCACAAATAGAATAAAGGTTTCACAAATCTCAAACTGGGTTATAAAGAATCTTTAGACTCTCTGGGATAATCCAGTCCAGATTTGACGAGTGTAGTTCTAGTGGTTTTAGATCAGGACCTGGTCTAATGTGGTCTACATGTGAAAAAAGCACTGAAATCTCCCTCGTTTGTATTTTCACAAATAGAATAAAGGTTTCACAAATCTCAAACTATGTTATAAAGAATCTTTAGACTCTGGGATAATCCAGTCCAAATAAATCGGCTATGCAGCGATTTAAGAGGTTCAAACACGAGGATTGTTCGCTCAGCGCTGTACATTAAATGTCCCTTAACTTTCCCCTTAACTGCCGAATCGGATGCTCTGAATCGGAAGCCAACTTCAGCGTTGTGCCAGCAAGGAGGTCTCGTGGAGGTCTCGTATAGCACTTGTACACCCCACCTACACAGCAGCCCATGCACCATCACCCCCATCTTCACAGCAGCCAGACCCACTGTCTTGGAAGACAGACAAAGACATTGACATTTATAATGAATAGTTGGTTGAAAGTTCTGATGTTCAATATTGTAAATAGTTAGATTTTCCAGTTTCTTATATTTATATAAATAGTTGGTTGAAAAAAACATATTTATAATAAATTGTTTGTTGAAAAAAAAAGGTTGAATGCTCAATTTGTATTTGTACACATCACATGAACCTTGGTATGTAATATGAAGTCATTATTCAGTCCTAATGTATCTCAGTCCCTGCTGTGGTGAAAGTAGAGTGATAAACACCTATTTTACTCAAAATTCGAATTTAATTTTTTTCATTTTATACATGAATAACACATTTATATACAGTGTAATTCAAATATTTCACTGCTTTTGTGATCCTAGGACTTTGGTAACCAAATCTAAAACACCAAAACAATTCGATCACATGAGTAAATTTGTGTTTTCACAAGAGTTTTGAAGATTTTCCGAAAATCGGATGTCAGATTTTAAGCTTTTGAGCTACTTATCTCATCAAAGAGTGCTCTAAGGTGAGTAATATGCATATATAGCAAGACCAGATATTGTCCTGAACATTGATATGTAACACATGGGGTGCCATGTTAGAAGAAATACATTTAAAAAGGTGATTTAAGAAAACATCTAAAAATCGAGAAAATACCCTTATGGCGCGTTTCCACTGCAGGCCTCGCTCGGTTTGGTTCCCGGCTCACTTTAATGCTGCGCTTCCATTATAGTTTAGGAACTGGGGTAGTTACTATAGTAACGCAGTGTAGGCGGAGCCGTGACGTCATCTTCAATGAGAGCCCCAGAAAAACAACACAGCCGTTAGCTGTTAGCACTCAGAGCTCACAGCTCTTCATATCTGTTCAGAAACTAGACAAAAGTTAAACAAGTAAAAACCACAGACTGCCTGTGTCATGGCGAATACAGTCGCTGGTTTATTTATGTCTGTATAGGCCGTTGTTGTGAGTGTGGACGGTCGGAGCATATACAACGTTAGCTTAGCCCAGCTCCATTTAGAAAACACGCATTTTAAAAGGGGTTTTCGCCTGCCGTCTGTCTGCAGACTTGTCAAAGCATTAATTCATGGTTTTTACTAACCAGTATCAGTATGTTGTTACTTCGGCATCATTTTGAAACGTGTATTACAATTAAATCACGGTCAAATATGTTCATCTTGTTGTAGTTGTAGCCCCCTTGCCAGCGATTCTCTCTCTAGTTTAGCATACTCAGCCCGACTCAGCCTGGTTGTTCCTGGCCCTAGAACCACGATTTAGTCGGGCCAGAAAAAAGGTGAAAAAGTAGCCCCGGGCCAAAACTAGGCCAAGTGGAAACGCAACCAAAAACGGGCCCCGCACGGCTCGCACGCTTAAAGCGAGCTACCCGCTGCAGTGGAAACGCGCCATTAGACTCCAGAGGCACACACATTCTTGTTCTCCTGTAGCATGTGTCGGTCTCCTCCTGACAAGGCACATGCTACAGGGCGCTGCCTGTCTGATGTGTCAACATAAGAAATGAGATCATGAGTTTAATGACCCGAGGATGTAGAGGGGGATACTCTCCAGACAGATATCATTCATAATCAGTCATAATCCTGTTCTGGTATGACTGCGGAAGCAGATCATTTAAGATAAACATCCAGCTGATGAGAGCGGCAAATTCAGTAGAGTTTGGAAAATGACTTTGGACTATTTTTGGAAATAAGGATGATTGCCAGTTTCAAGTTCTCATAGAAACAAAAAAATCTAAATGTAGGTTTGATTGTAGACTCACCATTTAACATAATAAGGGTCTGAAATGAAGTTCACTGAAAATGTTTTGTCTGCAACTACTGTTATTTATGTAGAATTCTTTATAATTGTAAACATTAAGTCAATGGTACCAGAGAGTGTAAATATAGAACACATCACATAACCTTGTTCCCACACATTTTTTGATTCAGGACAAAAAATTATATTTTTAACTGTATGGAAAAGTGACCTACTATGGTGGCATAGATGTAAACGTTTTACATGCTAGAGCCATTGTACCTATACAAATGTGTATGCTAGCATTTGCTAATTAGCACAAACACAGATTACAGGTGAGGCTGATTTTGGTTAAACCCAATTAATTATTGATTTAAATTGTTCTATGTTAACTTTCAGTTCATTGCCTAAAGCAGTCAAGCGCCCGAACTTAAGGACTAGCAGCGTTTACTTTACTGCATTCAAAACACTGAAAACAATATAGTTGTTAAAGGAAAAGTGATAAAGTGACAAACTGATGTGCCAATAGCTTCCAACTGGAAAATCACCACAACAACAACTTCAGTCAGTCGTGGGTATGACAGGATTAAGTCTGTCAATATTGTCCCGTGGCAGTGGTCATACTGTACATGCCCAGACATGTCTCCTGAAATGAGGTCATCTCTATTATTTGAAAGGTAATCTTGCTTCACTGTCTGCGGTCACAGTGAAGCGATCAGTGTATTTGACATGGTAGCATGCAGAGGTAAACAGCTGCTAATGTGTAACTTGTGTGAAATTGTGGATGACCTGGGGCTAACATGAGAGGCGTGGTTATCAACCAGCATCCTCTGGGGCATGTGTGTTGAAAAGAGGGGCCTACATCCCTCAGAATTACTACACTCTAAAATGACTTTGTTAAAGCCAAGTGAGTTTATTCGGGAGTAGTCAAATACATGTTGAATAGCTCCATACAAGGCCAATGGGCGGTAACGTAATAGACATAACAGCGAGTTAAACAATGTGTAAGCTGTTCGAAAACTGGGTTGCAGCTGCTAATACTTTGCCGTGTACATTAATATTTATTTCCCATTGAGATATAGGAGTAGTACACCCGACTTGGGCACAGTTTCACAATACTTCATAGCATTTCATTACCTTTAATTGCCCAATAACATTCAAGCTTCTGTCAGCAAATGGTGAAGTGAACCAGAAAGACCTCAATGAATCACTTGGCAATGGGCTTTTGTTCTTGTTGAATCTATTTGGTGCACTGAAACCTTGGGGGCAGCGATGGAGAATCGTTTGTTTTATGCCCTCAATGATCCAGCTGGCACACAAAAGCCCGATAACCAATCTTTCCCTCGTCTTCATTTTATCTAACCTAACCACAGACAGTAGAGTGAATGCACCCCGTCTAATGAGCGGCAATTAACAACGCAACAATGACGGGACAATCTCCCAGGCGGAGGCTGCTTACAGTCAAGTAAATAAAGATAAGCTGTTGTAGATTTGCGATTCTTCACTCAGATGATGGAGAGCTCATTTCATTTTAGTTTACAGAGGGGAAACACGAGCTCAAGCGCCAGCGCAATTCATCACACTCAGCTGGGTTCTGCATTTATCATCTCCAAGAACGGCTTACTTCCCATTTCCACTTTCTGTAAAACAAAAGCCATTCCGATATAAATTCTAATTTTAACCAGAGCCAAAGCTGCGTTTTCCATAATGCTTTGAGACCTTTAAAAACAAAAAACAAGTTCTGTGACTCGGACAAATTGGCAAATTCAGGAAGACAGATGTTTTCAGCAGCTAGTAAAACAGCTTTATTTATAATACTTACATTACTGAATATCCCCTGCTGTTTTATGAGGTGGTGCACGTTGTGGGTGAAGGGAGTGGGTTCCTACTACAATGCCTTCATATTTGTAGCTATTTACATTGATTGTTGATTGTTGTATGTTAAAATACTGTTAAATCTGCTCAAACAATATGAGTGTGTAACATTATCAATGAGTCTTAACACACTAACTCAGCAGCTGGTTACAGGCACATGTGAGGTATCTTATCTATGCCCATCATTTACTCATAAATGCATGGTGCCGCTTAAACGTTTTCGAGAAAAGCTTATCTCTTGTCAACTAGAACTAAAAGTTCTGCACATGTAATTCTAGTTTGTTTCACACTATGTCAGATAGGTGGATGTTTCCCATAGTTTACAGCCAGTATATGGAAGGTATTTTAGTCTTAGTATTTGAAATACCTCAACGCATAAACCTTTCCTAATGGTAACAGTTAAGATTTATATTAGCGTATGACCCAGTCACAGTAAGTGGAGCGATTCCAGAGTCCTGCCTTGTACTCAGTGTCTCTGTTTGAGGATCATGTCCACAGCCTGAGCCAGGTCGTCCACAGTGCCATCAGCCGTCACCGTTGAGTGCCTCTCATCACTGGGCCTAAGGGAGGACAAGCAAAAGCACACACTTAAGGACATGCTGCACGGGAAATAACAGGAACAACACAAGGCTCGATCAGCAAGAAGCAACAGTTTGATGGTATCAGCCTCATTTTCAATACTGAATGTTCCAACTGAAAAAGAGTAGGACACGGTGGTCTAAGAAGATTCAGGAAACGCTTAAACATAAACCAAGCAGACTCACACCCAAAGGCTGTTTAAGCTTCAGGGGAAGGTTTTAGTAAGAGATTGGGTTTATAATAAGATCACGAGAGCTCCCTTATGATCGCCAACATACTGAAATGAAAAGTTCAGGGATTATTCTCGCTTTCTGGATATCTTTAGGAGGTGTCTGTGCAGCTGCTTGCCAAAAGTCCCTGCAGGGTAGTGCATGCTTTTCGCCTCGATCACCAGTGTTCCAGACCTTTCTAATATATCTGCAGGCAACTTAAACAAGCCAACTGGGGACTTTAATGGGAACTGCTAATTCCAAAAGTACCCAATTGCTTAAAATAAAACCATAAAAATAATTTGAAGACTCAGGCCAATGGTTTCCAACCTTGCGGTGGGAATCAGAAAGCATGCAGTTTCAGGATAGAGTTAAGCTAAACTTTTCTAAGAGAGAGAGAAACATAGTTTTGCTACACAAATTAAGTTTGTTTTAATTTGTCAAGTAATGGCTAGGCTCTAGGTATGGCAATGTTGGCTTTCTGTTTGTCCACCGCTTTGGTCCAGACTAAAATACTTCCACAACTATTTGATGGATTGCAATGCAATGCCATTAAACACACATTAGCATAGAGGTCATAAGCCAGAAACAATCAACCAATCATCATAATTTCTCCTAAATGGTTAAAAATCTGTAGGAGGCATCAGGCGGCCTTGCCTAGTCCCCCCTGGCCACGGCCATTGTTTGGTCCCGGGCCCAGTGATGGATGCAGATATGGCTGTTTAATCAGCTGGTAGGGGAAATGTGATCCATTTGGCCTGGCACCAGGCCCAAGCATTCAGTACTCTTTTCCTCCCCATCACATCAAAAGACAGAGACGCCCCATCCATTCAACTGCAGCACTGCCCAGGACTCCTGCTCATTTATGAAGTGGTGCCTATAGACCCCCCCACCCCCCTCCGCTCCCCGTCGCTCGGGTCTGTGTGCTGCCTCTGTTCCCCAGTCACGGGTTGGCGCTCCAGATGGGGAAGCTTTGTCCCTCCCTGTGTGCGACACACACCACCATTAATCCTGGCCTCTCGCAGAGGACCATGGCAAATATTTGTGAGCCGCCCAAGTGTAGCATCAGAAAGAAGAGGCCTGTGGTGGGGGGTGAGGAGAGGTGATGAATACTGAAAGCCGTGGTGAATATGGTGCCATGTGTTTATGCACGTCTGTCATCCACCAGCGCTTGGGTTATGTGAGCTGGTCTGCTAATGGTCCCGGTGTTATGTCTCCAGTGCTAGATTACTCCCACACCCTTCTTTGCCCCAGGACTGATTGAGTTCACACACGCAAGTATAAGGCACGAACACACAAGCAAGTTAGTCACATGGCTCTTGTGTTTCATTGCAAACAGCATCGACCTCGCCGTCTCTTCTCCCTTAAAATCTCTTATGACCTGCAAGTGTCTATGTGTATTCATTTTGTTGCTTTCCTCGCATTTCCATGAATAATGAAGGAGTAACCAGGTCAATGTGACCATGCAAAATTCAGCACAATGCAGCTAGTGTTACAGATGAGGTAATGTGCGGCTGGCTGCCTGTCCTTCAGGTCAATGCAATATCAATACACGTCAAGAGATAGCTTTGCTCCCTGAGCCCGAGAGGTCACATACGAGGTAGAAGGTGGGAACACAGAATTTAGTTAAACACAGCTGCCAACGAGCCGAAAGACTGAAACACTTCACCAAAAAGTGAGTAGAAAGATCAGTGTTTGGGGTTTAGATTGGAGGTCAGACAAAATGAGATTTGAAGATGTCACTTGGATGTGGGAAAATTGGACCTTTATTTTACGATTTCTTCATATTTAATTCAAAAAAGTTGATTCCATATGCTTCATATACACGTACATACATGTACATACTGTACAACAGTTTGAGAAATGGGTATACACTGCCCAGGTTATAAAAGATATATTGGCTTAGAATGTCATGTGTAGAAATAGAACACGATACTTGGCTCTATAAAACATAAACATACATTTTAAAAGGGATATGAAATGAAAGTGGATACGAATGACTCAGGCAGTAAATGTGCACTTGTGTGTGAGAAGTCAGCTGTGCATCAAAGACAGAGAGAGATGAGCTATGATACAGAAATAAAGGCAAGGGGGGGCTTGCTTAGAATAAGGGCAGCTACTTTTTTATTTCATTGAGGTAGCTGACCGTGGGGTGAAAGGCACGACAACCTTCCCATCGGTTAATGCTTAACACCAACACACACACAAGAGCACGCAGCAGGAAGCAAAACTGTCACATACATCAGATTACGATTTACACTTTTCTCTTTACCGCCTCACCTTTGCTGAGTGTGCCTTTCGCTCGACACAGTGCAGGTAAAGCAAACATGAGCGTGGAGTTTAAAAGGTCAACCAGAACCAACAGCACATGAAACTCAGAGCGATGTTATGGGTTTGACAACAGTGACAAATAAAGCAATTGTTGGAAAACCAAGCTGGAAAGTGTACACAGCTGGATTTCAGAACACAGCCTATCATGTTCTTAAGAAACTTTTACGAAAATATTTTTTGAATGCCTGTTGTTGACATGGTAGATTACTGGCTGTAGACAACACTGAAAACTCCTCGTGGGAAATTAATTCAACTCTCAAGATTATGAAAGTACAAACACTGCTGCGATGATGGTAAGACTGATGTTAGCTATTGTTAGCAATTAAATAGTTTACTATACAATTAGTACTTCTACATTTTAGACCAACAAGAGACAAATAGCACAGCTCTACAAGGGTAAAATCTCCCCTAATTGCATGTGAATTGGCTAAAATGAAAGCAAAAGTACGTAATATTATGTAAAATAATATGTAAAAAGGAGTATTCAAAGTCTATTGGAAGTTACACAAAATTCAATAATTGAAAAACGGCTTCAGAAAGAGGAACAGGGTGAGCAAGTGTACAAAATAACCAACAGGGATGTGACTGATAAATTCTAATGCACATGCAGCTTAATATGACTTCAGTTTTAATGATGTTATTTCGTCTATGTTGAATCCCCTACCCCAAATAAACATAAACTGTAACGCCCCAAGTATTTTGTAATGTGTGCCGTCACCTGGCTTTGCAGTGAGGAATCACATTTATGAGAGCTACGACAACGCTGAGAGGAAAACATTCAGCCGGCCAGCGAGAGACGGAAAAACACTCAAGCCAGATCATTGTGTAGAAATGCGTTTTTTCATAGCACACAAACGATAGCCAAAACACTGTGTTTTCTCACAGTAAAGCAGACTATAACCATAACCTGAAGGAGAACACTACCTGACGATAAGTATAGCCTTAATGTTCAGCCAAGCCTTGTGGGTGACATAAGATCTAGACGCAAGACAAAGATTTTCCCATCACCCTGAGGGGGAGAGGACATGTGTAACTGCATGTGTTTCTGATGCTGCTTGCTGAAGTTGTAATTCTTGGCCTTGAGGGTGAGAATGTGATCACAGCTTCACTGTCTCGGTTATAAACAAAATGTCATGGGATATATTGATGCCATATCAGAAGGAGGAAAAGAAGACAAGTTGAGACGTTCTGGTTTTACCACCCTCACCTACAGCTTTTCTCTTTTAGCTGATCAAGATAACTTCTTTTAAAAAAGGTATGCAGCTGCAACCTTTTGCAAATACAGCCCAACTGAACCGGGGGAAACCACCATGCTACATGCATGTTATGGCAACATAAGAGACAGATGCTAAACTGGAGCGTTCACATCCTCTGCTGAAGTCGTGGCCATGCAGCAGCGGTTATCGCTACCAAAAGCTGTATAATGTTGAGTCATGATCAGCAAACAGCTGCAGTACAATTTTCACACTTCACACAGATAAACGGTTATTTCCAATCGAGCAGGACACAAAGGGGATTCCCTGTTTGCACCACGATGAGCCGCTTGGTTTCTTTCCATCCTATCGCTCTCTGTAAACCATTGAGTGCTGTGATGTGCGCGTGTGTGTGTGTGAGTGAGTGTGTGAGAAAGAGAATATCCTGAACCGTCAAAACTACCCACTGGAAAGTTTCTGTCAATCCAAACCACAAATACATGAGTGGTTAAACGAACTGGACGTATTGCTTTAACTTTCTGTCTCTGAGAGATAGTAAAAGCACTGTGTGTGTGTTTGTTTTACCTTTAGAGCAGCCATTGATTTCCATTTATTTCCATATATGAAAATCAAGCACCAGACTCATCCTGTCGGCCAGTGGATCCCAAACGACTTTGTCAGACTGACACCTACAGCAATATGAAATGAACTAAGTAGAAGTAACCCTTCATCAATGCCTGCCCTGTTTTAAATATGGATCATAAAAGGGATGCTATGTCAATGCCTTGTTTGCTTTGGTGTATTGTACTTGATGAATAAATGCAGATAACATCATTGACTTGGATGGCTTTCACACCTCAAGCTGATAGATTTTGATATGTTAAACAAGAACATTGTTAGAAAGCAGCGGAAAGACAATAAAAACAATCAATAACCTGAAACACAAAAATAAGTTAGTCTTAAAAAAAGAGCTGATTGTGGTAAACATGCTAAATCACTTTTATAGAGTAAATACAAAATAAAAACACTACATATTATATTTTACAGAGGGTGTATCTCTAATGATCTCTCTAGGTTGAATATACAAGTCAGTTGAACCTTTGATGTCATTCAGCAGAGCATCTAGGTGTGGTTAAGGGTGATTTCTCTTGTGACTACACCCAACAGTGATGTATATCAGACGATGCAGTGCTGTTTAATTTACAAAGGGAAATGAATTGAGGGCATTGCCTGAAAAGGAAAAATACTATGGTTTTCAAATTGTTTGATAATGAAAACGTATCTGAGCCCAACAGCTCTATAGCCTGCTCTTTATCTCTTCTTAAGGATAGCTGCTCAAGGCTAGATTAGCTGCTTCTAACATAACACACCCACATCTCTGACAAATTGTCTGTGGTCAAGTTGCATCGTGGGTAATGAGGAAGAATACGTGGAACAAATAAGACAATCTCTGATCAAATTGTGTGAGACATGCAATGTTATATGTGTGCAATGCTAAATCTATGGACTCTTCTTTATGGGGTAATGTTTCTAACATCCTCTAAAAGTTGAGTACATCAATGCTAAACAAATGAAAGGTTACTATTTCACTATTAAAAAGTAATGACTGATTTTAAAGACATTTGACTTGTATCACCAAATTCTTACAACGGTAACACCCTTCATCGTGTCACAGCTGTTCGGTCGGCATTGTGCTCAATATGCAGAGCTTCATGTGACCCAGATCTAACCACAGTTTTTTCATCAGCATGTTATTATTAGCAGTGTTGTTGGTTTGCTGAGCCTTCATTTGTGTGTGCGTGTGTGTGTGTGTGTGTGTGTGTGTGTGTATTGCCCTGTGTATGAGTGTTTTGCAAGCAGCAAGAGGCTGCTGAGTCACCTGCTGCGCATACAGAACACACACACACACACACACACACACACACACACACACACACACACACACACACCACACACACACACACACACACACACACACACACACACACACACACACACACACACACACACACACACACACACACACACACACACACACACACACACACACACACACACACACACACACACACACACACACACACACACACACACACACACACACACACACACACACACACACACACACACACACACACACACACACACACACACACACACACACACACACACACACACACACACACACACACACACCACACACACACACACACACACACACACACACACACACACACACACACACACACACACACACACACACACACACACACACACACACACACACACACACACACACACACACACACACACACACACACACACACACACACACACACACACACACACACACACACACACACACACACACACACAATTAGGAGAAAAAATGGTTGCAGCAGAAACCAGGCAGGAGCCCAAGTCCCCCCAGCCAAGCAGCCTGTCTTTTGGTAATTGCAGGAGGGATTGGATCCCCATTGAAACGACTAAGGGCCTGTGTTCATGTATTTAAGAGGCAGTGCTATGTTTCAGCCTGCCATCTGTGGGCTTTAGCTCTCCGATTCTCTCCCACTCTCACTCCTTTTCTTTCTCTCTCTCTCACGGGTGGAAAAGTACCATCGAGGGCTCAGTGGCCAAGGCCCGGCAGGCTCCTTTGTCTCGCCGTGGGAGTCTAGTCTCACTGTGAAAAAAGCTCTGGTTAATTATTAATATCTCATTGACTTATAACGCACAGCAGGCTTTAGAGGAGCCTGCAGGCAGGGGAAACTGTCACCCCGGGGTGGTGAGGGATGGTAGGCCAGGCTCGGGCACCCACTGGAGTCTCATCAAGCTCTTTAACCTCTTTGTGCAGCTACTGACACATCCATCTCAAATCTGTACTCAATCTGTGTTCTGATCTTGCGTCTATCTGATCCAAACACACAGCCAAATCTACAACATCTTGACATCTGTCATTCAAGCTGAGAACAAGTCTCTTATTTTAGCTTTGTTGTACTTTGCTCCGACTCATCTCGAGGTAACGTGTGATCATGGCGACCTAAAAGGATCTCTTATCTGTAGACAAAACGTAAGTTAAGTGACGCAAATGTACTCAACTGAAAACCTTTGTGTTGAGAATTAAATACTTTCATCCCCTAGGCTTGAAATGTGTTGTAGCTTGTTGTAATGAAAATGGCAGCAGCCTTGATCAACAATGACTCGGTAATGAAATGCTAACAAATAAAATGGGTAATTATTAGCACTGTCAGCTTTAACGTGTTATTGCTTGCGATTAATCCAGAAACCTTAACGTGTTAAACATTTGTTTTACCCCATCTTCCAATCATGGATGTTTACAATGAACTGCATGGCACGGAATAATTGGAACAAGCATACATATAGCATTGACTGAAGATCACTGGACATCAGTAAGTAGGCGATGACAAATGGCAACTCCATCGGCTATTCATCCATGCAAGCAATTGGATTTTCTAACATTAATTGCAAACAGTCAAATTTAACTACAGGTCATGCTACCGACAAACCAAGCGTCTTAAAATGTTTGTGCCATGTTTTTGCTTATATACTAAGTAAAACATGTTATAAATGTGCATTTTAACATTACGAAGAGAGAGATAAAGTTAAAGCAGTGTTCCATCTCAAGCCAACACCAGAGTTCCGGCTGAACGAGGAAAACATTTCCACAAGTGATTGTGTTTACATTCTCCAAAGAGCTGCCCATTTTGATCTATGGGAATGGGATGAATGCATAGCTTGGACTGCAATGTAATTCGCGGTTGATGGAATTGTGGTTAATGCTGCCCTTAAAGATACAACTGATGTAATCCAGCATACTGTATATGTTTATAGTAGAGAGAACTTCTTATTTTTTCATATTCAGGTGCAATGATAATTGATACTGTTGATACTTGTCAATGTCTCTAGTAAATGTAGCCCTGTAAATACGATGTTCTTTGTTCTGTTTTATGTTCACGTTGTAACCTACTTGCTGCCATGATGGACAGGTCTCCCTTGAAAAAGAGATCGATAAAACATTTTTTAAGTGTATTCATTATGAACATTTGAATCGCTGCAATCACAAAGCACTGCAAAATGTTTTTTTAAAAGAGGAACCCACCCACCTCTCGGGACAAGAAAGGATCAGGTGGGAGCATGCAAGCCGGGAAAGAGCTCCTAACAACAAAACACAGCTTTCATGTGTTATCTGTTAAAAAGGAGGGAAATCCAGTGTGAAAATAGAAACCTTATGCAACATGTATTTTCTTATTATACCCTGCATATCCTGACAAAACCCTGCTGACTGAGATGTGGAGAACATTAACTTGACAATGACGAGTAGCAACGCCCAAACTTGCAACTAGGACGGATTATTACAAAATGAATCATTCTGTATTAATGGAAACTAAAGATTGAGACCATGCATTTGTCAACAATGAAATTACATTTAGTTAGAAGTAGGGTCATTGTTTCATAGACTTCTATATAATCAGATCACAGATTTCTTTTTTTAACCATTGAGTCCCCCCCCCCCCTGCTGGCTATAAGAGAGAATGCAGGTTTTTAGGCACTTTCACATTAGCTGAAAGTGCCATGACCCGCAGGTTGCCGATTGGTCCATACACTACACATAGATGAATGGTAATGTATATATTGTCTCTGTTGCTCTAAGCCCAAAGTTTTTTTTACCGTGGGAACAAGCCAAACTCTCTTCCCAACAACGATCTGTTTGCCACAGAACAAACTAAACCTTATAGGTCACAATTCTCATGATTTCAGTTCCTCTGATGATCCAGGGGGGACCCAGACACAAAAGAGGGCCCCTGCAGATCCAGCTTCAGTTCAAAGGCTAAATTCTGCACATACTGTAGTAGGATTCACTGGATTAGAGTAAAGGCTTTCTGTGGTGGAGCAGACTCTGAGGTAAACCGACCTCAATGACACAGTCAAAAATGCTGTAGCTTTCGAGTTGACAAGCTTCTAAGCTCACAGCCCACACCCTCAGCGGAGAAGATAGAAATGAGATAACTTCACTTCCTTCCCACACAGACACAACGAATATGCTAACAGTCGTTAACAGGACAGGGTGTGGGACTGTGCTTTTGTACTAGACACTATAAAATGCCTGCATGCTTGTCTACAGAGACAAACAGTTCACAAAGGTTAAGACAGAGTACAGAGAAACTGCAACTCAAGCACATCCTGCTCAGACACAATTCAATCCTGTTGTTAGCTCCAGAAAGAGAATCTAAGGCTTTATCACAAATAAAAAAATTCATAATCATGGCCTTGATATATGGTAAGTCACATATATCACAAACAATCACTCCCTGTCTGACAAGCACACACTTGAAACCATGTACATTATCATAGCCATTGAGGCCATAGGACACCAGTGGATGACGGAAAGATAAGCTAGGCTGAAATACAGTATGTACCTGGGGGTATCTCAGGGGCAGCGCTCAGTTTGTAAAGGAGATTAAGCTGCAACCACAGCCATGCACAGTGACCCTGCCAAGGTTCAGTGTCACAGATCTGCTTAGGACAAAGCCCATCCATAAACCCAACACTGCTGCACTGTGTTCAGTCTAATGTCTGTTTGATTCACAAGAACGGAGATCTGATAGGCTGTTAATGTTAGAGGGGGAGAGCTTCAGCTTTCTGACGACACTCCTAATGCACTGAAGTGTTCACACCTTTCCATGAACCCTTTACCCTCAATCATACAACCTTAAATATGTATTCAGGGTGGAGGATTGTTAACTCCTTTATGCATGAGCGCCCTTTGTAGACACAACACTACAAATAAATGTTTAACGTTTCATATTGTGCAAACAAGATAAAAAACCAACGGGAACTTTATTATAAGATAAAAACTGACACTGTACCAACAATAAATAATCCATTTCAGGATCATTTAAAAATCTTTTTGGCTGAGTTCTTAAATTAAACCTCCAGAAAAAAAGCTTAGATTCAGATTTGTTGTAGTACTTTGATTTCCTGTACTGTATGTATGATTAAGCAACAATCAACATTACATCTAGCTTGATTGACTAAATTAAAATCCAATCAAATGATTTAAGTATAAATTAGAGCTAGAGGGCACTTCTGAAGTGATAATACAATCAGACCCCTTTTAACACAATCTTGTGCTCACAATTAAAGACTCAACACACAAATCGCCACTATACTGTATATCATATTAAGCTGATAGCATGATCTTTCCACTGTGTGAGCTGTAACTCCTATAATCTGTTTGCTCAGGCAGATGGGACATTTGCTCTCCTAATGAGCAGCCCTCCTATTCGCTGCACTGATAATGGCTTCATTTGCATGACTTCATTAAGGGGTCCAGTGGAAATGTGCTCTAGCTGTCCCCACTGATCACAGGTTATGTGACCCTCACCCAGTCAGTTCAGTCTGGGCTGCTGGGACGGGGGGAGTAGACCCATGCTGGACACAGGGACTGATTTCTCTGGACCTGACTTGAACTCCATTGATAGAGACAATTCTACAGTTTATTGGTGACAGGAAGTCTCTTATATGGGGCCCTAACCAACACCCCACACAGTGCACTTTGCTGGTTTAAGACCGACACAGTTGGTATTTTCACGCCCTGTGCACATGTTGTGTAAGTAGCCATGGGTATGATGGTATTGAGGTTTGGTCGGACCAAATGTTGTTACATTGCTATGTTTTTGCAACAGAATACATTAATGACATTGACCAACACTCTTTTTTAGGGGCATTATTCAGATAGAAATATACGCATTAAAGCTCACCTATTATGCTATATTTGAACAATATATTATAGGGCAATATCTATATAAAACATGTCTCTGAAATGTTTTGCTCAAAATACCAAACAGATCACCCATTGTAGCCATGCCTCATACCCCTCTATTTGAGCCTTGTTACTAAAGTGCTGATTCTGGGTCAGTAGCTACGGGGACTCGCCCCCTTTGGAGCCACATGCAGCAGAGCTGCAGAGAGAAGCAGATTCCCAGCTAAATGCTGCCGTGATTAAACACAATATTATGTTCCAAACCAAATCAAGGATGATTTCTGAAACAGTATGGAGCTCAAAGAGCTCTTTTGCGGGTTTACCACAAGGTGAGTACCTACTTATATCCTGCTTGATTACACATACTCTCTCCAGTACAGAGTTAGCTCTGAGTGTTAGCGATGCTTGCTATTGTAAAATACCATATTACTTCCAAAACACCTCGCGCATTGTCTCTGATACAGCAATGTTTCTTATATTACATCATGACCGCAGCAAATCTGGATCAGCTCTGTTGTACACCCGTATTTTTTTTTAGAGATGTGGGTAAGGAGGAAAAGAGAGAGGGTTTTATTTTCTGACACTTTGTGAGTCTCCTTACACACCGGGGACACATATATAAAAGACATCAAATAGGGGACCTTTAACTCAACTCAAGTCCAATTTGGTTATTCAGGAAATTTAGTACTCCCAGATTATGAGCCGTTTAACAAACAAAAGTGAAATTGTACACTCCCTGAATGCATTTGGGCCATGCACATTAGACCATACACTATAGATTGTTTAAAAGGGCCAAAGATGTAAACAGCTCAGTGCCTTCTCTCACACTCTCTGCCTGGTGTCTATGAAGCAAACCTACTCTTAGACAACCTCAGTATGGCATGAAGCCAGATCCATTTGACTGTCATTCCACATCCTTCTCAGACCCAATGCTCTGATGATCCCAGTAGCAGTTACAGTGCTATCTATCAATATTTGCATAGCAACCATCTGGTGAGAACTGTGTGTTCTAACTGATGTAACTCACAATACTGCATATGTACAAACACACGTGTTTTGCATGAGTACAACAGCTTCAAAGATAAGATGTGTGCTAACCACAATATCACGTTACACAGTTCACTAGTCATAACACACATTGACATTACATATTGATTTACCTTGCAACAGGCTGAGCTGTTTGTTGTGAGACTATTCTAAGATGAACACAAACATTCTTACATTAAAGGCTACCATACTAAGGCCACGTTCACATCATATCGCTCAGACCATGATTACATTACCTTATAGTTTTAAGTTCAAGCAAGAGAGCTGACAGCTACAATATCACTCAGATTTAAAATAACATATCAACACACCAGCGGCAAAATGGCTACAAAACCACTTTGCAGAAATATTTGAAGACAATCCAATATTTACACATAATGCAATCATTCCAGCTTAAAAAAAGCTACTGTTTGTTTGTCTTTGGTTTGATTTGTTGATGCATTAAAAACTCCCAAGTGTGGATAACAATCCAACAACATGGCATTAATACAGTATAAAACTTACTAAGCATCTTCTCTAACAAATATGTTAACGTTAGCTCGTTTATGTGCAACCTTCTCACAGCCTGTAACACATACAAAAGAAAAACAAATCTGTATAGTAAACAAATGGCCACTAGCCCCCCCACAATGCTCATTTCCTGTTGCGTATAGCTCAGTGATGGCTGCAGACAGAAAGGGCACGAACCAGGGTGCGGTTTCGGTAAACTGGTTCATAGTTTGTACCATCGGGGACTAGCTCTCTCTGGAGACGTTTAATCTGGCCTGGCTTGCTTGGAAAAACATTTTCCCCAGCACTCACATTAGCAGTCAAGCGTTGGCCACAGGGAGAGGTTTACAATGTAAACCATTTTGGAGAAAGTTGCTGCTGTGTGAAAATGTTTTCTGTGCCTTCTCTGCCAGACTCCAGCGGGAATCCAGTAAGGGTTTCCTCTAACTCACTGGCCCTCATTCAAAATACCTATCAATACTGTGTTAGTATCTGACACATCACTACGCTGTTTTCTTCCCGGTAGAATAACAAATGCCAATACTGAGAGTGTACGTTTAAATCAAAAGCCTGGAATCCTACTTCTTTGATTATCACGAAGAGACAGACAGCATGCCAAGACCAAAAGGCTCAGAAACTAATTGTGTCGGCTAGCAGAAGCAATTAAACTGGTCTACAAATAGAGCATGATGGAACAGCATGATGTGAACCTGCTTTTATGAAGCTTCAAAGCCTTTGTGCCGATGCAGTTCCTTGAAGATAAGAGAACAGAAACAAAAACACAGGACCAGTCGAGGCCACAGACCGCAGGAGATGACAGAGGAAAGGACAGCATACTCATCATCTGACTGCTCTTTTAGTGTCATAATAGTTTGACCATTAAGAAGAAGAAGCACAGATGTGTTAGGCAACAGTTTGCTAACATTTGACACATTACATTAAATGGTGATATGTCACTGTGGTGCTTACAGCTTGTTCTATTGCCCCCAAGTGGCCAGAAAAACCAATAAACACTGCTTTGACACCACATTTTGCACTTTTTCAACAAAATAATAACATAATCCAAAATTATTGTATGCATTAAGAGATTTTCCTTAAAACGGACCCTATAATGCTTTTTGGGGTTTTCCCTTTCCTGCAGTGTGCTATATAGGTTTCTGTGCATGAGAATGGTCTACAAAGGCTTAAATCCCAAAGTTGCCTGGATTGTAGTCCTTTGTAGTGACATCACTACGTAACACTTGCCTTTCTATTGGCTAGCGCTCCCACATATTGTATGCGATAGGATACTCTGATAGTGATAGATGTGATAGGCATCTCTAAGCGGTTAACCAATCACAAGTGAGGCAGCCAGCTAACCAATCAGAGCAGACTGTGCTCTGGTTTTAGACCGAGGGTGAAAAGAGGCGCTGCAGCATGAGAAAAATAAAGCACTCTTCAACATTAGAAAGCATGTCACAATAGAGGAACAAAATACATGTATGGAACCTTAAAATGAGCATGATAGGGCCCTTTTAACATTTGAGCTTAATGCATATAAATCATGAAATATCTGTTTGAAGATTACACAAACAAAACAAAGCAGATTGGTACTGATTTTCCCTATGAGACACTTTAGATACTCTGTGGAATGGAAACAATCAGGTATATTAGTTGCAGTGTTGGCAGACTGTTCCCATGCAGCTGATCAACATCAGCAGTCAGATCGCCATACTCCCCATTTCTAGCCATTGTTTTTGGAGTAGGCCCCTCTTTGAAAACCTGTTCTACATTAAAGAGCAAAGGGTTCCCTGGCTCCCCTGAGGGAAGTGTGCTAACTTCGGCTCATTATTTAAGAACAAGGGAAAATTGACTGCTAGCAGAACACTCCCCTATTACAATTACCCCTATATTACGCCTGTAGTCTCTCAACAGCCATTACTGGCGGTCACTACAATATCGGTTCAGTTGCCCCCCTGCTCTTGAACTTAATCTGCAGGAGCCATCACAAGATTATAACAAGCAGAAATATGTTCTCTGCATCGTATGAAGTAAAACAGTTGCATGTGAGACCCTAGGAAAACCTGCATTCATTTAAATAAAACTCTCCTAAAAGAGATAAGATTATTATTTATAGTCGTGGTAGTAATTAGTGTTTTAAGTTCCTTCTAACAAAATGAATACACACAATAGAAAGACGAACACACAAAATGTATCATCTCACTAGAGGAAGAAACTCAAATTATACATTTAAATAAGAGAGTAAGAAAGCAGCCAGTGTAAAAGAGGTTTAAGCATCTGACAGAATGTATGCAGTCCTAACAGTATGTCAAGTCAAGGGCTTTCAAAATAAGCTGATATGATTAGATTTGTCTGTGATTTGTATATTTTTCCCTTCCTGTATTGCCTGGGGTATATGAAGAAGCCTTTTTTCCCGAGCTTGATGGGAACTGGAGGCCTGCGCAGCATCTGGTTGACTTGGAAACAGCTGTGTTTTCACAGATCTGACTGAGGGTTTATAGCTGCTCCCAGCAAGCCTGGGTTCAGTGGTCCTGCTTGGCTAAATAACGTTAAATCTCACGTCTGCCTTTCAATCACAGTTGCACGGAAACACTGTTACTGTCACTGTTGTTCCTCTTGTTCTCTGGGAATGTATACAGTACGGTATAATACGTCTGGTGAAGGATCTAGGACATTACAAGGCGTCAATATAATAAATTACAGTTCACTTCGGAGGCATAAAGTCAAATGTAATGCATACATTTTAGTTCCTGTTATGGGCTGGATTATGCCTTCTGTTAATACTCACTCACACACTGAAGACAATTGACAAGAAGTGATAACTGATGATATAACTTCAACACCTTTTAGCAGTCCTGGAAATAGAACTTTGGGCTTCATAAACACCAGTCTCATTTGACTGAACTGTTAACTTCATAGTTGTAACTTTCTATATGGGTGTGTATGCACGTGCTTCACCACACTAACTCCATTCACCAATCAGTCCATAAATCTCCGCCGCCACAGCTGAAACACAACACGTCATGTAACACAATACAGATTCCGCATTTGTTCCTCAGCAAGAGAAAGCCCTGTCCTCCAAACATGAAAAAAACCCTGAATGTGTAGTGATGTAATTTAATGTGGTTTATCCTGCATTAGGTTTAGTATATCAGATATTATTTAAGAGTGCATGAACACTGGAGCTGATCCAAGCTGCTGGGAGAAGATTTCAAAGTCACATAAACCTCATGTTTGTTGCCTAGTTTGCTGAGAATCTGCGTTAGAAGATATTAAGTATACTCGTCGTGACTGAAAGACCCACACACTGACATAGATGTATGTAGGTTACACAATCCTGCACATATATTGCAGCAAAATATACAAAGGCACATGAAAGGGAAACACATCCCACACCCTCTCAAATTGGCGTGATGGTATACACACAAAAAAAACTGACTGAGTGACTGTGCTTTTAGTAAAGGATTAGAGCTGAATGATGCTCAGGCAGATTACTCGGCATTCTCTGGTCGCATGACCCGAGACCTGCGTGCCTGAACGCAGCAGTGGAGCAGGTCATCCAGCATGGTGCTCTTCAGAGTAATCAGTGGTTTTAAGCCAAACAAATAGCAACATAATCAAGAAACTGCTTTTATTTATTTATTCTGTTCTCTTTGAAACATTTCTGTTCCCTAGTGAACAGTTTTGAAGTCTAATTGTGTTATATGATGCTATCAATTGTATTGTTCCTAAAATTACAAAGCACTTTAGTAGTAAGTAGCATTAAGGAGGATTAACAGATCGAATAACATTTTAATGCTAATACTTTGAAATGTTTTACAATCTGTACATTTTTAGAAGAAAGAAGACATTTTTCCAACTGATGTTGATACTTTTATTAAAGTAACTAAATACTTTTTACATTACTGCTTTACAATATTGAGTTAAAAAATAAATACATTAAAAACCACTATAAATATTATAATAGCACACATATAACACCTCAATCCTGGGTAGTGTAACCTACATAAACACCATTAAAACACCAGTTCCTGCATGACTTACATAACATACATTACAATGTAAAACATATATATTATATAATGTGATGTTCCATTACTCCTACTCTCAGTCACCGCATATAGCTTCTAAAATAATCAACCATATGTTTCTGTAGTTACACTATAAGAAAGGGCCCCAGTAATCTCCAGATTGGGAACCATAAATCCTTCGGTGACTATGACCTTGTGGGGAGTAACATTCAAGATGTGGAAAAAAAGAGCTATTTTTGGAGGATTCTCAATCAAATAAACAATTCTGGGCGACTGAAGAATGAGGTGGTTCACTCACAGGAAGCCTTTGTGGAGGAAAGTGGGATGCACTATGCTGGTGTGAGGGCGCCCTCTCCTGGTTATCACTTGAATTTATTGTTATTCTGTTTATAATATGGTCAAACTAGCTTAGAAATATATACAATTTGGGCGACAATTATATGCAGTATGATTTAGGTGATGCTATATAACCAAGAAAGGAGTCGTTTGAGCATTTGTGTGTTCAGGACATCACCCACCTGTATTTGCCAGTTCTGACTTGTAGGCCTTTCATTCCACAGTTTTGTGCTCCACCCACATCGTTCACCAGATCATCCCCGATCATCAGTGCCTGCAAGAGAGGAGGGAGAGTACTGTAAGAAAACAAAAACAAAAATTAGCTGCTTTTGTGCGGATGCTGTTTTGCTAAAGGAGTTTAGAATTATTTAAATAAGAGTCGGTAATAAGGTAATCTGTACTTGTCAGATGTAGTTCAGCATGTGCTTCAATCTCTTTGTGTTTCTGTAAATAAACCTCTCAGTAATCCTATCCACGACTTGTTGCTTGTTGTCACACAAGCGTGAGTTCGCACTATTAGTAAAAAGATCATTCTGAAATAAATTGTGAAAGTTAACAAGAAAAGAAAAGATTGAAATGTGAGAGGAATAGAACTTCTCGAAAGGTTTGGTCCTTTCTTCTGTAATGAGATACGGTTCAGTTTATAAAAATGTTTAAGGTGGGTGCTCAACAAACAAGGAATTTGTATTTTAGGAAAAAACATGCTCCACCATCTCTGCATGAAAGCCAGTGTGAACAACAGAAGGCTTTGAACAGAGCAGCAGATGTAGCAGTGAAAGACAAGAAACCCAGAGAAAAGGGTGAGGCTTAAACTGAGATTAGCAAAGAGTGCTAATGTAACTGCCAGGGCCAAACAGAGATATGTTTAGAGAGACTGCAGCACATACTTTATACTTGTGATACTGATAAGTGCCACACAGTGCCAGACACAAAAACACATGTTCAGACACCTGCTGAGGAAAAAGTGAGTGCTCAACCAAACAGGCAGTGTCTTGGCTTTGTTCTGTAATTCCAGTATGAGTACCAGTGTTCAAGCTGCTGGTGGCTAAATAAATCATGCTAACTATCAGATTGAGGTTTTAAAAAATGTGTTCAATCCCATTTGTGTTACGTACCTCATGCGGTTGAAGCCCCATGTCATTGAGAACACTCTGGAAAAATGTTGGTGAAGGCTTTCCAACTACTTCCGCCTTTAAATCACAGGCATACTAAAAGGAACAAAAAGTTAACAACAACAAGTCATTGTTTACACGTGCCAAACTGCTCTTCTTAATGAATACATTAAAACAAATGATGCACCTACTGTACCTCCAGAGCCTTCATATACGCCCCGACATCTAGTGCTAAACCATCTCCCTCCTTGTAGTACCTCCTAGGAAGAGCGTAACATCAAAAGTATTTTGACATTTTTTATTTCATGTTGAAATATAGGTAATATAGCAATGACTATTTTATATTATCTTACCCTCCGCCCAAGGAGAACAGCACTGGCTTCTCCAGGCCTATAAGGACCCTGAATGCCTCGTTCAAGTTCTGGTAGGTAAACTTTTCAGCTGCGTCTCCAATCACCACGCAGTTTGGGTTGGTTTTATCAACACTGTCAAACTCTGGGAGAAGTCCTGAAGAGGAGTAAACATAAATACTTTTTAGGGTTGGGTCATTCAAAGGGGATGAGGATACGTCTGCTGAAATTGTAAATTTGATATAGGCAACACACCTAATGGGAAGACCAAAACCAAGAAGTATTATCTGAATAGCCAAAATATTATTATTCTGTGCCATAGACTTCCATTGTTGTGTAAGAACTTTGTACATTAATAAGTCACAACAATGCATGTTGTTTAATATAAGTGAAGATAAAAAAATCAATTTTATTGAGTTTATTATTAACTATTAATTGATGTCCATGTAGGGCAGGATTGAACAGGGGGTTACAAAATGCAACAAGTCTTGAACAATTTAAAGCATTACCATCATATACCAGCAGGTGAGGCCGAAAGCCCCTCTCTTTGAGGACAGCTACGGCTGCAGGAGCAGGAGAGAAGACTTCAGACACAGAGATGTCAAAGCCCAGCCTTTTGAGCTTGTCCACAAACGCCTCTCTGTTGAGCTGGGTCTCATTGGTGCAGAAGCGCAGCTGCAGGTCCGATGCCTTGAGCCTTTAAAGAAAGTCAAAAGGTCGTAATGATGATGATGGAGCACACGCAGTCTGAGCCAACAATAACACTGAAAGGGAGACACCTCTGTTTGTTTAAATATGCATCCAGGGTTTTCTAATGCATGCACACAAAGCCACATTCTTGCAAGGAAGTGTCAGTATCCATACGTTAGTAGCAAGCAGCGAGTACGCACTTTGCTCTTTGGGTATTCTCAAGATGCAAGAAGCTAACATCTCTAACAACTCACTACCTGGTCACTTACTTTTTCACTGCTTCAATTGATCCAGTAATGGCAACCCCCCCGCCTTCCCCACTGTCATACAACACACCACACATGTCCAAAATGACACCTTTCAAACTCTTCCCACAGCCTGGCCAGTCCGTGTTAGCCATTGCAGAATGACAGTCTTAAAGGCGCATGCGCGAGAAGGGAGGCAGGCTGACATGAACAACGTGAACTCATATCGTAACAATTAATATTAATTTATCCGTATTTATGATACTTACAGACACAGTGAGTCCCTAAAATATGCTGCAGTGAAATTACTTTAAAAAAAATTATTATTATAATTGATACCGCGGCTGTGAATTTATTTTTAAATGACTGGACGATACAGTGTCACTGGTTTAATTGGTGATGAGTGTGATTATTATTGCTGCAAATGTTGGGGGGGGGGGGGGGGTAGTTTTGATTGATCGATGCAATCGTTGGGAAAGTTGCAACATAGTGGGCGGGTCCTCTGACGCACGAAGCGTTGTCAGGTCTCCAGTCAGCAGCCAGAGAGCCAGGCAGAGGCACATCATAATCTGCACCGGTCCGGAACCAACCATCTGCTTCATCCACCGGGCAACACAGGCATCACTCGCGATTCAAGAGTGTTTTATCTTCGCTTGACTTCTTTCTGGTACCGTTTCACTTCCATTTATGTCTCCTCTCTGCTAACCTTTCTTGGTATTTCATTCCTGGCATCAGGAAATTGAAGGCTAACGTTAGCTAGCTACTCGGTTTCTAAATAACGGACTTGAAACACCTGTGTCTGGTTAGCTTCTATCAGAGAAACATTCGTTATCCACAAAGCCGTTGGGTGTCACGTTGAATTTCAGATTATTCTGCATGTTAACATATTATATAATAGTACATTGGGCAGAGCTGCTATCAGTTAATAGAAACTCATACTCGTGGTCTTTATATAGCTCTTTTACGTAACGTTAATGTGTGTGGGTGTGTTGAAGAGGCAGCAGCCCAGGAACCAATCATGTCGGAAGAGCAGAGGGGAGTCTGACTCTGGACAGTCTACAAACTGTCCTTGTGGCACAGGCCAGGTGCTGTCTGTTTGCTCTGCTTATTTATTCACGTTCCAAGGTTATTGACCATCCAAGACATCCTCACTGTTAGCCATTGGCTATGTTTCAACTCCTTTCTTGTCAGTTTTGCAACTTATGTCACTGCATGATGTAACAGTTGGAAAAGTGGGTTTGACTTCAGGGAATTCAACTTGCCTATGTATGTTCCCATCTAACTTAAATGCCAAAATCATTAGTGAAACATGGTGTGATAATCTCACAAGCACTCAGTGCCAACACATTATGAAGACCACATTCTGAGATTGGTACATTTGGAAAGTAGCATTCTATAAATGATCAGAAGCAAGGGAACAGATAACCACGAATGGAAGTTGTAGTGGACATTTTTATTATATCCTTATATGTTTTAAACCAAATGCTTCTCATTTCCTGAGATGTGCTGTTTTCTTCTATCTACTCTACTGTGGGTTTATTCCCAAGAGCTTCAAGGCCACAGAGCTGTTTTGGCTACTCACACAAAATCACACTGTCTAATAACAATATGACCGTGTGAAGACAGATTTCTGCACTTCCCACTCTTTGCTGTATATAAGCTTTGCTTTCCTATTATATCGGCGCAGACTATCATATACTCTGTGGAACCTGTGTCTTTATTTTTATTGTATCTCTATGTATTTGAAGCTTCAAATAAATAACCAGAAAGACAACTCTGTCTGATTCACCATTTATTTGTTTTTGATCACTCTGACTTGTACTCTCCAGTGTGTTGGGTCTTAGAGTTCCATAACAAAGTTTTTAAATAAATAGAAAAGTCAGGAACATCCAAGTTGAGTTGCCGTGCTGCTTTAGGTTAATCTTTTGTCAACCCACATCCATCAAAAGTATGTTCATCCCCTATTGTGTTACGATGAAAGAGATTTGTTGATCAGCAGATCTGCCAAGCCATGTTTTTGTAGCAACGGTGTTTTTTTTGTAGAGGCACTTCTTTGTTTTGTGCTGTTTAATTCAGGGTAAGAGCATCACTGCCAATGATGGGATTAACACGTATATTTAAAAGTCTGGTTATACAGGTGTTTTTTTATTCGCTTTTTTAGAGCTTCATCTTTGCTTAATAAGCTATTATTACCATAGTTTCCAATTAATCAACTAAATGTTTATCAATTATTGTTTGCTGTTCTAGTACTGCTTCGAACAGAGCAACTCTATTTGTTATCATAAATTCAGCACTGATGCAATCTAAATAGTTTTTTCTTTTTTTTGTACTTGCTTTTTATTATAGACTTTGCAGCATACAACCACAAAGGGAATGATTCTCCACCTCAGCCGCAACCTGAGCCGTGTCGCCCCCGTTCTGAGTCGAAGTGTCCACTCTGGCACACGTCCTGCCTCCACTGTCGCATCCAAACTCAAATTTGACCGCCAGCTAACTTCCGAGGACATCTACACACGAGAGGACAAGTATGGAGCGCACAACTACCACCCCTTGCCTGTGGCCTTAGAGAGGGGGAAGGGTGAGTCAAGAGCGTCGTATGACAACTAAATAAAAAAATGGTTAATAGAAAAGCACAGCATTTGTGTTGCCCGTAGGTTCTGGTGATCTATCTCAACATGCTTAACATCACTTATGAATCATCAACCTGATCTTCTTTACTCCAGGCATCTATGTGTGGGATGTGGATGGCAACCGGTATTATGACTTCCTGAGTGCTTACAGTGCAGTGAACCAGGGCCACTGCCACCCAAAGATCATAGCTGCGCTCAATGCTCAGGCCTCCAAACTCACTCTGACTTCCAGAGCCTTCTACAACAATGTGCTGGGAGCCTACGAGGAGTATGTCACAGGCTTGTTTGGCTATGACAAAGTGTTACCCATGAATACAGGTACGGTCAGGAAACGCCTAAGGATAATTGTATGACACAGCTTAAGAGGTTATTACAGTATGAGTGTTGACATTATTATTATTTGTTGTTACATTTAGGGGTTGAAGGTGGTGAGACGGCCTGCAAGCTTGCCCGCAAGTGGGCTTACACTGTGAAGGGGGTTCCCAAAAACCAGGCCAAAATAGTTTTCGCTGGTAAGTAACCCATATATCTCAATAGACTAGTTATAGGAACAGTTATGGAGTCCAATACTTCTAAAACTTAAGCTGTCAGAGAATATTTTTCAGAAGTAAATGTCAACCTCTTGACAACCTCGCGGTAACACTCTGAATCACATTGTACATTTAGATACCGAGTTAAATGTTATACAAATACAAACATTTTTACAGTGATCCTTTACATTTAGGATAATACCACAATACATTACCAACTCAGCCTTAATCCGATGCTCACAACAGAGACAGGATAAGGTGACAACAGGTACCACATGTCATACATTATGTACAAATGTAAACTAAGAGCAGCATGATGAATATTCCATCTCATTTACTCCGTGTTTGTTAGATGGAAACTTCTGGGGCCGCACCATGGCGGCCATCTCCAGCTCTACAGACCCCAGCAGTTATGAAGGCTTTGGTCCCTTCATGCCAGGCTTTGAAATCATCCCTTACAACAACATCCCAGAACTGGAGGTATCGGTTTTGATGCAATCTACATACCGCACAGTCGCTTTAATTTCTGTTTGAATATCATTGTTAGACACAGTGTCAGTTCGGTGGAATGACCTGTGAGAGTTTCAGGCTCTCACAAGCAGCTGCCAAGTGCCTTGTAAAACGCTTAAATTAAAGGGTGAGGTTTCAGCCACAGCAAACCAGACTCACCACATTCTGGACTCTCTTTAAACAACGTACCTAATTAACTACAAGAAAAGTTCACCTGCAAGATCAGTGGTTAACTTTTATTACTGGCATTAAAGAGGAAACACTGACGTTAGAGGCAGCAAATGTTTCCGTGTGCTTATTTTCACTGTTCATGTTTCTGCTGGGTGGATCCAACAGGAAGGAATGTCACATCTGCAGCCAAACTGCAGCCAACCCCGGGCGCTGTACAATAGCTAGTACTAGACTCCTGGTCTAGGGTGGGTTCAAAGCAGAGAACAAATTTCACTGTATGCTCTGCATGTGTGACCATTAAAGAGGGTTTCATCCCTCCGATTCTATTCTATTGCACGGCATTCACAATGTTTTCCTGGCTAAGACTAACCTGGAGGAACAAAAATAACCCAGAGAGAATGTCTTATTTTAATCAATGCATCTTTCCAACTCATTTTCAGATGTATAGTCATCCGCCCCAAGCATTATCACTTGAGGGAATTTTTAAGAAATTGCCCAGCTGCCTCTGGAGTCACAAAAAGGCTTCATAAAATACATGCATGCATTTTTTTTATATATATATTCTGTAGCACTCCCAAAGACCTGCAAACAGACTTTGATGTGGACATTTGGCGGTCCACTTTTAAGGTAAAAAAAAAAGTTTAATTCTTAAACTTCCTCAGAACAAGCAGACATGAATCCTTCACTATGTAAACAAAGGGGTCCAATCACCTTTTGCAGTTGCATATTTCTACACATATATTATCTTAGAAGCTTTTGCTTTTCCATATTAACATAGGAACCCTAATGATTGACTAAAGCGGCTCGTATTTATTGAAGGGGTTACTGTATGGTAACAGAAAGAAATGTCTGACTAGTTTTTTTTTTTTTTTTACTCCAGAAAGCTCTTCAGGACCCAAATGTTGCTGCGTTCATGGTGGAGCCCATCCAGGGGGAGGCTGGTGTGGTGGTGCCAGACAAGGGCTACCTGACCACAGTCAGAGAACTTTGCACCAAATACAATGTGAGTCACACAAAAATAATGAAAATGCAAAAAAGATCTTCCATCTACTTCCTGGACTGAGGTTGTACAGCACACCAATCTATGAACAAGGTTTTGTAGTTTGTTTTTTGCATGTTTAATAACCACATGCACAGCTTTTAGGGCATGGTATTTTCCTAAAAATGGAAAAAATATATTTTGTAATTATGAATGTCTCTTAGGAGTTCAAAGACATGAAGCACAAACTCTCCTCCTTAACCTCAAATTAATTAAGGGCAAACTGCAGTCTGCGCTTCATTTTTGCCCTTTATGTATTTTGTTATCTTGTACAAACTTAAGTAGAGAAGAGTTCCAGGTGACTTGTTTTCACAAGAAGAGACCCGGTTAAGTCATTTAATTCAAGTTGAGAGCAGCAAAGTTCAATTGTGCCAAAAATAACACAGGTTTATTTTGCTCAGTTAATGAACGTTAGTAGATCTGCCATTTTTTGCAACCATGGGGTAATCTATTTTGTGTTTTTGATTTCAGTACACATTTTCAAATATGATATCCATACACCTGAAGAATTCCATTGTTCACATCAAATAAACATAAAGTCACTAAAGAAGTGCCTTGCCCCCATGGTTTACTTGCTTTGTTTTGATTAGTTTTTGTATTCCTAAATGCCAATTGTATCATGATTAAGTTATTGGATCCCATAGACACTGAACAATTGAGCCAAATTATCCCAATACATAAAAAAGGTCTCATGGCACTATAGTTTCTGACTCTGAAGTCGGGAAAACTGTAATATTCCCCAAAACTATTGTATCTCTTTACTTTGTCTTGATTTCACTTCATTTGATGTCACATTTCAATTTCATTCCCCCAATCTCCCCTAGTTAGATAAACTGGTTAAAAAAATGATCTAGCTCCATCAGTTATTATTACACATTGTAAGTGAAGGAATCTACGGGTCACACCAAGACACCGAGCGCTGTAGCAACCTGCTGTGAAAATGACCACTAAAGTCCTCTTATGTTTGTGCAGGTGCTGTGGATCGATGACGAGGTGCAGACGGGCTTGGCGAGGACTGGCCGGCGCCTAGCTGTGGACCACGAGGAGGTCCGCCCAGATATCGTGGTCCTGGGCAAAGCTCTTTCTGGAGGAGTTTACCCTGTAAGCACTTTATCAAGTTATCAACATCCCTATTACAGATTTATTTTGCAATTACTCCAGATTCCAGTTATTTTGGACAAGATTATGAATCAAATTAGTTATGTAACTTTAACCTTTGATTGAACTGGTCTGTGTTTGTGTGCGTCAGGTTTCGGCTGTGCTGTGTGATGATGAGATCATGCTGACCATCAAGCCTGGAGAGCACGGGTCCACATATGGAGGAAACCCCGTGGCCTGTCAGGTCGCCATGGCTGCACTAGAGGTCAGTGTCCAAAATGTACTTGCCTGTCTACCCTCAAACAACCTCTATTGCTTTACACCAGGGGTGGGGAACCTTTTTCCTCTCAAGGGCCATTTCAATGTTTTCAACATCCTCCGAGGGCCGTACAAATTATTGACCTCTGCTTAAAAATACTAAAATCACAGCCCACTCATTTCACCTTTCTTTCATGCTGTGCAAAGAAAAAGCAACCTCTTAATCCAGATATCTTGCCATGACTCACGCATGCACGTGCAGAGTTGTGGCATGACCACCAAAACAGAAAGATATGGACACAAGATGTATGCAAATGTGTTTAGACTCCTATCCATGTGAACATGATTTAAGTGGGGGGGGGGGGGACCTAACCTCCTCTAGGGGGTTCCGGGGGCATGCTCCCCGGGAAGATCTTTTTTTAAATGTTGAAGTTGAAAGCATAAAGTAAAGTGCACCAGATTGATATCTGGTGCACTTTGAGAGCAACATTAGGAGCTCTATGGATACATCTCTCAACACCCAGATGAAACACAACTGTAAGCAGATTTCTTTTTCTTTATGGATATTTTACAAATCACTCTCCTTTCAAACTGTATTCTTGTTTATTAATAACAACTTTTTTTTAATGTCATATAGTATTTTATACCTGTTTACTTTATTCTCTTGTTTTTTGATAACTATAATGATCATATAAAGATGTGCCTTTACCTCACTGGTTGTAGAAAAAGCTTCTTATATTCGTTAGCATAGCTAGCTAACCAGATGCTAATAACAACAAAGTTATTGACTGTATGATCAGTATGACAGATGAACAGATCACTGGGCTTTCAACTAAAGACACAGCCACGCAGAAACTGCAGCATGTGTAAGGCTCCTTATGGGTACTGCAATTTTTGGAAGTGCCGGAGCGGAGCTGCGTTCTGGTGCTCCCCGTCAGAACTACACCCCTGTCAGACGAGACATATACCACGTGATGACCTTTATATATATATATACAGTCTATGGTGATGACACGTTAGGCTTGTGTTGTGTTCAAGGACCCTGACCTTGGCCAGGAAAAACAAGACACTCACTTGTTTAATTATTTTGCGGTCTAGATTTCTTTAATTTTTTTCTTTTTTGCGTGTGTTTATAAATTACCTCGAGGGCTACACCAAATGGTCTCGCGGGCCGTATACGGCCCGGGGGCCGGAGGTTCCCCACCCCTGCTTTACACTATAATATGCAACATAGCATAAAGTTAAAATAGTTGAAAGCTTCTACTGCTAAATGTTAAATAGAACAGCATTTATTCCACTCTTTGCGACAGCTAAAGGAACTTTTACGTGTACAACAATCACCTGTTTGCTCACATGCTTCAGAGGCAAAGGCTGCCAGTGCCATACAGGCTGACGTCCAAGTTGCAACCTGCTCAGGGAGACTAACATTCTCACACATTCACACACCATTGGGAGCTATTTTTGATAAGTGCCCAGTGCTCTTGCGCAAGGATACTTTGACATGTTGACATTTCGACATGTTGACTGATGGGCTTGGGATCTAACCATCCACTGATTGGTGGACAACTGCTCCACCTCCTCAGCCAAAGCCGCCCCAGCTACCTCCATAGACTATTAAGCATCAGAAGAAAAGTACACATGTTACATTTTTGGAAATGATTCATTTTGCAGGTGCTTGAGGAGGAGAAGCTGGCAGAGAACTCTCAGAAGATGGGAGAGCTGCTGCGGAGCGAGCTGAGCAAACTGCCCAAAGACATCGTGACAACAGTCAGAGGGAAAGGCCTCCTCAACGCAGTCGTCATCAAAGAGACCAAAAGTAACAATCCTAACCCACACAATTTAAACTACTAGAGTTTGAGTCTAGTATACAAGTATGAAATTGCTGTCTATATGTACTGGAAATCAGCATCAAGACAACAATTTGTGATGTCATTCGGTCATTTTTTTTTAAAGGAAGGCTTGGTTGATTTGAATTAGTGACTTGGATAACATTTTATTGGAGTCTGGACTATACTGGGGCTATTTGCTATCCATCTCTAGGATGAACTGTTTTAAAAATACAAATTTGAAAGTGAGATTCCCAACATATTTAAAAGTGAATTTTACTTATTTACACACTTGCCATTCCTACGATGTCCTTTGTAAGACAATTGAAGTGTAAACAATGATTTGCAGCTTGCTTTATCTGACTTCCATATTTGAACACTTCCCACAGACTATAACGCCTGGGAGGTGTGCTTACGCCTTCGTGACAACGGACTGCTGGCCAAGCCCACACACGGGGACATCATCCGCCTGGCCCCCCCTCTCATCATTAAAGAGGACGAGATGCACGAATGTATCGACATCATCCAGAGAACCATCTTGTCCTTCTGAACCACAACCGTCATTTCCACAATGCACAGACCAACTTCATGACGATAATCCTGTCAAATTGTTGCTTAACATTCAATAGTTTCTTTTCATTTCAAATGTAGGTGGTCCTTTAAAGTATATTACTGTAGAATGAGACTGTGTAGAGTGCTTCTGCTGTAAAGAAAAGGTTCTGTAGGGCTGTCTTAGGTAAGATGGCAACACCAAAACCTTTTCTTTGAAAAAAAGAATCGTTGCCAGTGCAGTAGAAAGCTGGGAAGATTTTATTGGAATTTTGAGATGTACACTTTTCTTTATTTCGGTTAAGTCTGACTGTTCAGTGCAGGACTTGAAAGAACTTACATATTGGGCCAGCTATACTCTCAACACCAGGGTTTCCGCACATTTAAATTCTTGAAATGCATGGAATCTTTCCAGATTCCGAATCTTTAAAAGATAGGTCAGAATTATAGTGCAATTAAGTTTTAATCCACAATTCCATGTATCTGTACGTTGTTAACAATTAACTTTTGGATGAATGTTTTATCTGTTACAAAATAATGTAAATGTTTGTCTTCTCAAGGGCAATATCGTCTCAAGTTTTTGCATAATCCAGTGAGCCTCAAATAAATTATTGCAGTTATATTCCCTGTCCTGCTTTTTGTGTAACATTTGTGATATTGGGCTATATAAATAAACATTGATTGATTGTGTAAAATAATTCAGAGGCCTGTTTCAGGAAGAACGTTCAGAGTTTCCAGTTAGCTAAAAATCAGCACATTGACTCAGAAAAGGGATCAAGATCAAAGCTGAAGCAGCTCTTTTTACACCCAACCGTCACATATTTTAAGGGATTTTAAACAAGTCATTTAACCACAATAACGAGTTGACATTATTCACCCAACACCGCAAAGCATACAGATCATTTCAAATGTCAAGGTAAAAACAGGCATATTGTGAAATGACTCTAGAAGTAACACTAGATGGTGCTGTGCCTTTACCGAATGAAAATAAGTTCTCAGATGAAGTGAACACCCTTATATGGCAGGTGTTGAACACAAAGCTTAAAATAACAGGAAATGCACAGATAGTCAAGACTTACTCACATCAAGGTATGAAGTCCCAGAATAACACGGTTGAACCCTAAAAGCCGCAACCTGGATGTTCAGTCCTTCAGCCTGTCACCCAATCCTCCAGACCAGCGCTACACGGGGACCTCCACTGACAGAGATTTGACATATTTGACACTTTTTGTTCCCTGAAGATGAGCTGGATGTTGCAGCAACAACCTCTGGCCGGCTCCAGAGACAGTTGAAGGCTCTCCGCCCCCTGAGTGCTGACCTTCAGGCAGCATAAATCCTGCTGCTCACACCGCATCACTTATCATTTCACAACAACAATAATATAAACAGCAGCAGTAGTGGAATTACTAATGCAATACGGATCTGACGGGTGTTATCTGAGGAAGATTTAATCTCCAATATATATATATATGCTGGTGCGAATACAATTTGACCTTTATGTAGGCCTAGGTTGAGTGGAAAGCGGCAGATAAACAACTTTGTACTTGCTTTCCATTCTCTGTTTATTCAGAACCAGGTGGGTTGGCAGATACGCGACAGACGGCCAATATTTCATTTTTAAACAGATGTACATACATGGAAACATATTGCATGCTGGTATGGAGAAATGAAATCCACTCTAATTAGCTTAATGCTTTGCCCTTTTAATGGCGTAGGCTACTTAGCAAACTCCTCTTGAAAGGCTTTCCATTGAGTGCAAATATTTTTTATTTGATTTATCCGGGGAAGGGTGGAATGTTTACACTTGCTTGCTTGCTTTTCCCCCGGTCTTTTAAACCACATCTCATGGTCTTTCTCATCTGTTATCATGTCACTGAAGTTTTGGAACAAACTACTGCTGATAAGGATCGTTTGATGCGATTGATGGCTCATGAAACAGCAACCTGCACTACATTTTCCACTTTATGAACTGTACTGAAGTTATAAGAAACATATCATCAGAGGTGGGAAGTAGTGGAGTACAAATACTTTGTTACTGTACTTAAGTACGTTTTTCTGGTATCAGTACTTTACTCCACTACTTATTTTTCTGACGACTCTTTACTTTTACTTCTTACATGTTGAACACAAATACCTCTACTTTCTACTTCTTACATTTTCAAAACAGGCTCGTTACTTTAGTTTTAATCTGCGTTTGGTGGTGTGATCGTTATTATTTAGAGTCATTGCGTGCCTATTGATTTGAACACGATCCGTGTATCCATCATTTCCTGGTCTTCTCTAAAGAAGAGGGACCAATGAAAACTGTCATTTTGCCGTTGTTCAGCATCGAAACATTCATTAGCTAACAATGACATTATTGTTCTATTTATATAAAGTGAGGTCAGTTACTCTTTAAAACTGTTGGTAATTATGGGTACATTTACTTGAGTAAAGAAGTATAGTCAGTAACACGAGTATCTGTACTTCTACTTGAGTAAAGGATGAGTGTACTTTTGCCATTTTGCCATATCATTAAGAATACATATCATTTCCACCACTGGTTACAAACTTTACTCATCTCTAACTTCCAGGCCAGCGACTAAAGATCAGAGTGTTGTTTCATCAGCTGCACTGTCAGAACAGCCCTTGTCTTTCAGGGCGAGAGTGCACCCAGCCTAGCATCCAGCACAGGTTATTATTTCATACGAAGTGCAGCTGAGAGACGAGTGTGGCCCAGAGCTTGCTTGTGAAATATGAGTGGAATCCATCCTGGCAGGCGATGTGAGGGTTATCACCGGGTGACACCCAGCCATGCTCTTGGGCCCTGTGCATGCTTTGATCCTGCACTCCGCTGAGACCTGCATCCCACTCAGCCCCGATAGGAAGGCATGGCATATTCCACAAATGAGCTCCAGTTTTGGCAGAGGAGTGACAGGCCACAGGCTCTGAGAGAATCTTGGAACACCGAGGTCCAGCCTTTGTCAGCCTCAGCCAAAACCTGAAGATGCTCCTTTTTAAGAAGCTTGATTTTTTGCCACACACACACTCGGTGCCAACAGTCCGCCCGATCTATTCAAGCGTGTGGTGCAAGGCTGGCTTCAAACACTGATGTGTGTTCCACCACAATACTCTCCAGACCAAGAAGGTCAAGAGGGGCTCATCCAGAGTGGATGGCTGCTCTCAATTCAGCCCTTTGTTCCTGGCCGCTTTTTTTCCCTGTCTCTCCGACCGACTTTCCTTTAATTTGTTATCTCTCCCTGTGTCCCTTCTCTCCTTCTGCCCCTTTCTCTGTCTCTCAGCCAGCCCATTTGTATTCATACCTTACATAATGGCGAAATCAGATGGTGGTACTTAGCAAGGATGTAATCAAAGTATGGCAACTGAAATTTAATTCAGGTAAAGTTGCCGTCAAGAAGAGGATAAATGATCCAACTCTGTACCTATTATAAATGAAGAGAATAAGGTGCCAGTTTGAGAATTATAACTGATGCACTGCTGGAATAGTATATGCTATTTGTTTTTATTCCTTTTCCACCACAGATAAATCACAGGAACACATTGGACTCGCCTGCCAGAGCTCATATTAATGGGTCGGGTTTATGACATCTGAGTGCACTGATCAAATACATGTGCATCTTAAAGGGCAAATTACACATAATTTAAGAGTAATGTGCACTGACCGTTTTTCTGTCCACACCAGAGGGGATATATATATATATATTGATTAGGAGCAAGGTCCTCTGAATGATGTTATCCTCGCTGCAGATCTGAAGCACATTGTGACTTCCAGAACAATCCTTTCAGTTGTCATACTCTCAGCTGATTTATTCCTTGGTTGTGGACACCTCTGCAGTCCTTATGAATCTTTAAGAAGGCGAATATGACAGGTTTTAGAAGTTCTAGGCTCAAAATCTTCTTTTTGTTTTTATCTTTACATGACCAAAGACAGTTTTCACATCACAGGGGACAAATACCTAAAATAAGGCAAACAATATATGCATAATGAATCCAGCAAATGTGCAAGAATCTATACATATTTTTGTCAAATACTATGTAGAACTACATAGAGGAAATCTATATTTTGTACACTACGAAACGTATGGAAGATTAATATAAATAAGTGAATTATATAAATCAGTGCACAAATTATTTGTGTTGGGTACTTATGGCACAAATAAGATATAATCGTACAGGTTATTAAACACATTCTAAATCCAATGCAACTTCACATGTCACAGAAGGTTTGTTATATCAAGTTACATACACATTTTCAGCGTTTTGCTTAGAATCTTTATTGCTACAACTACATTGAAAAAAACGAGATAATTAAAGTTTTAGGTTAGCGAATGCACATTTCATTGACACAAAAGCCAATAAGAAACTGAGTGCTATCGCGCTGTAGAGATGCAGGAAACCGCATAAATTACAGTGAAGAGCCTCTGATAAATTGCATTTCTGCGTGCATCTCTGACCCCTGTGGAGCTGAATGCAAAATGCCTCACAGTAACCGTACTTAATTCAAGAGGAGAGTTATTCATCTACCTGTTGTTCATGTCTCTGGGCATCCTCTCTATACTTTCCATCAGAAAATAAACTTGATTAAAAATTCATTTAATTTCTTTATCCACAGCCTGGAACATTGCAGTCTGGGTTTTTGATTGGAAAGATGTAATTAGAGTCAATGGAGTACCACTGGATGAGCTTCTCTTCACCATAATGAATGGGGAAAGATCACAGCAGAGGTAAGAGACGACTGCAACCAAAACCCTGGGCGGTGACTCTGTTGCCTGAGTGTGATTTATTCAACAGATGTTTAAATTCATGTGAGCATGCTCCATCTCTATTTCAGAAATGCCTGCAAGAAATCAAAGATAGTGGAGATGCCAGGAGAGATACCAGCAGTGAGTGAATGTCAGCGCCTCAAAGCCATCAGTTGTATCGTGATAGTATCAGAATCACACTTTTTAGTAGCCAGCATTTACTTTAACCACTGATTTAAACCTGATCCAATTTGGTCCATAGTGAAATATTTCAACTTTAATATGGTAATAAGTATTGGTTTATTTGCCATGACATTTAGCACAGATAGTTCTGGTCTTTAGAGATTGAACCCTTCTTATTTAGTCATGCCTCGTCTCATGTATCTAGTCTAGTGTAACACTTCAAAATGTACTGCATGGATTGGCACAATATTTGGTAGAAACATTTATGTGCATCTCAACATTAGTTTAATTAACGTTGAATTTGGTTTGGTCTAATTTTCATCAACTGCCACTATTTAAAGGACCTACGTATGCTGGATTAAGCGGGATATATTGCAGAAATGTAATATAATATTCAAAACTAGCTTTTCATTAGTGTATGGCCACTTGAAAGTGAAAAGTGTTGCATTTTTGTTAGCTTATAATGAGCCATTCATATCTACATGGGAAGTGGGTTCTCTACCGCCATTTTTCTGCAGTAGCTCACAATGGACAAACCAAACTCTCGCTATAAAAAGGGCCTATCACTTTATTTTATCTTACTTAAAGGTTACAATAGTTCTCCAAAATGCTTGCTATTTAGTTGGTTTTCTGCAGCCTCACTGCTAGATGCCACCTAATCCTACACACTGGACAACAACAACATCCACAACAGTCAACCTCTGCCCAATTCATTGGTTTAGTGCTAGTGTAACAGAAAGGTATTTTGCTCACTTACTTACTTTAATAATATCAATGTGTGATTCTTACTTGCTAATGTTTATCTCTATTTACTGGCTTTCACGTCTTTGCCAATCTTGGGAAATGTCCTTATTAAGAAGATTTGTCTGGATCTTGATCGATACACTTTATGTATGCACCAACAATATGACCTTCAACTTCTGTTGAACTAAGAACATCCTGATACTGCCTCCCTAACTCCCTTAACTTCCAGAAGGCTCCTTTCATTATCAACAAGTAAAGCTTGACCCCCCTCCCCCTTTCTCCTCTCTCTGTGTTTAAACATGCAACCCAAACTCTACTCTTCGTCTTTCACTCTGCAGATAGTATGCTCTCTGAATGAATGACTGAACCTTTCTTGCAATAAATAAAATATGACAAAGACAGCTGAATGGTTTGACCTTTATCCATATTTGATGAATAAAAATGCCACAACACTAGCAAATACAGTACAAGCATGCTTAGGATGGTAAACATTATACTTGGTAAATATAAGGTTTAGTTTGAACATATAGATTTGTTTGTAATGGATAGAGCAGAATAGCTGATTCCCCTCCTGAAAACAAGAGAAAGTTTCAACCTTTCTGAGTTTTATGAGGATTCTAAATATTTAGTGCACTGCAGATTCTACAAAATGTCTGCCATTGAACTTTGGTGTTAAATGTGAGAGTACTGGAGGCTAACTGGCGCCACGTGTCCACTTTCTTCTAAACAGAAACTTTGCTTTTGGTGTGTTGCAAACAGTGACAGCACTATTTTTTAAGTACATCAAAAAAGATCAGATGTTTGTTTGAGCACTGGGCATTTTTGTTAGTCTGTGTATTTAAATCTGAAGTAATTATTATTATAGGTGAAGTATGATTCATCCAAGTCTTTGTATCAGTCCCAGTTGGTGCAACCATCCTTAATGAATTGAATTTCCATTGATCTCAGCCAGTTACAAGTGTTTCAACTATTCCAGTAAGATGTACACGCACATGTGGCAACCGTGACATTGAGACCACATTAAAAGGAGGACTTGTGGTTTTAAAATACGCCTATGGGTATTTGGATGATACGTAAGCCGCAGACAACACCAGTCACAGTTGCTTTGCATTTTTTCCGCCCTCTTGTCAACCAAAGAGGCAGTTTGCTAACCCGGTGGTGGCCGTACACATACTGATGCTCCGTAAAGAATCGACTTTACGCTACAGACTGACCACAACCGCTGCAAACAAAGCTTCAGTGTTTACAGAGTTCATGTCTGAGGCTAGGGAAGAGGAGGAGGCAGCAGGAAGGAGGAGGAGGAGGACAAGAGGGGGAGTGATTCTTGGTCTCAGCTTCCACTGCTGAAGGGAGAGAAAGAAATGGCCAGAGGAAATGGGACCATAATGGTGCCCACAGGAATTCAAGGCTCAGACCTAAAAACATGGATCGGTCACTCTGCAAGTCCTACGAGAGGAATCCGACAGAGTTAATAGCACAAAGGAGAAACTTTATGACACCTGGAGGAAGGGGAGGAAGAGAAAATAAGTGGGTATATGTGAAGGATAAATTGCCCCTGTATTGTGCGTGTCCTTTCAACAATGGGATGGGATGTACTGGGCTGTGTGTAGCTCCGATCCAAGGTGGTGAATGCTAAGAAGAATGTGTTTGTGTATCAGGAAGCAGAGGCAGAGGGACTCTTGCCGGGAAGACTGGCAGGCTAAAGTATCACGCGGAGTCTTGCGGTGACAAGGAGACTACGAGATTGGGTTGGGCGAGCTGCCACAGAAGCTCTCAGTGTCATAAAGCATAAATCATGACACTAAGCATCGCTGTGGCACTCTTCGTCTGATGCAGCACTACTTCTCTGTGAAGTGGCGGAGCTGGGCAAACATGAAGGGCATAGAGGCTATCCACTGAGGTGAAATGAATCAGCAATGTTGTTCCTGTTCCTTGTCTGAGCTAATGAATTGCTAATGAGGGATGTCAAATTTAATTTTTCACAGCAAGTCATCTATCATAAGTGCAGAGTGTTCCCTGTCTGGTGTTTTGGTTAGAGACAGTAAATAAACTGAGGTGGTGATTATTTTCACAGCATCAGGATTGTGACCAGTAACAAAAACCAAAGGTAATATATAGGCCAACTGTAATAAACACCGCCTAACTTAAAGGGTTTCATTTTTGTTGAGACAAGTTGTTTGTGTTCAGATTGTGTGCCACGTATAGACTGACTGGTAATATACACTGGAAGTCTATCATCAGGTTTTATTTTTCTTAAATATATTGTAGATTTTAAGTTGACCTTAAAATGACCTTACCAATCAAGCCACGTTCTTATTTAGGTTTCAAGAGAAATGCTTCCACATGGTTGCAGCTGTAATGGATTGGAACAAAACTAAAATGCACCATAAATACTAGGTGAGTATAAGTTAAAGATCACACATTTGGTTTAATAAGTATGTTGGTTAGGTAACTGAAGGTACACAAATATGTAAAATTAATTCAACGTTGACTTTTGGTTTCACACAGTGTATCAACAATCTCCTGGGTCAAAGTGACATGTTTGCTTGACCAATCTATCCATTCATCCATGCTCTTTTGTATAAATATGATACATCAAAACAAATGTAATCCAGTAGAAAATGTGTTTATCCTGAAACATAGTTCACAAAGCAGTCTTGTTTAATTGAAATGTAATTTGTAGTATCCCAGACTGCATAATAACAGCAGTGGACTATTTTATTGTACTCCTGCGCTAGTTTAACACGGTATTACTGACTATTATGTATCCATTTAAATTAAGTATACAGTTATCATTTGGCAGAGTATATTTGTGTTTAGATTTCTGTGTCAAATGTAAAATGAGCAGTGACAGTGAAGCTCTAATTAAAAGCTACATGTCATTTTCTCAAAAGCAATCCCTCCTGACACATGGTATGAAGGAAGGAAAATGATTACAAGAGGGATGGACATGCGAATGACAGCCGAGTCTCCTCCTGAGTTTGTCAAGTCATGACAAAGTGTGTGACATTCCTTATACAGACGAGTGAATGTGTGGGGCTCCATTTGAAGGCTGCAACCACAGAGGAAGTTGCCAGTGATTGTTAGACTGCAGCACAGTCACATCATATTTATATTCACTGCTCCTTCCCCGTATTTAAATAAAATCCCTCACAGGGAGACACTGATGAATACAATCACTCGCAAAATTCTGTCGCTACGGCTTCCTTTGACTTTTAACTTTCAATTCTGACTCATGCACCTCCAGAATTCAAAGACGTTCTGCTGAGCTTTGATCCTTAAGTGTCCTGCGCAATCCTGCTGATCCTGCACGTTCAAAACCTCATGGTATGTTAGCGGCACACTAGCTTTCCACTGGGAACATTTAAAGTAGTCCCTCATACTTCCCCCACCACAGCTTCATGCCCGGGGGCTACCAGCACACCGGCTCTGACAGCCCAGCGCTAAGACCGGTTGATGCTACAGGACCAACACAATATCCGCCTGACTTTACAGAAGCCTGGTGAGGGATTACCTACTATGAAGTGTGTTGACTCTTCTAGGTTCGTAAAAATCCTCCCATTTTCATAAGAAATTACCATCTAAGGTGGATTGTTTCGCAATAGACATTTGTTTGAACTGAAAAAAGACAAATGGGAGGCAAACAAAGCTAAACGTTACTGAAAATGAAATATTTCTAATTTGAAAAGCATTTAAAAGAGTGTGTACTTGCATTTCAAAGAGTGTATTTCTATACTTGGCCAATCATGATTTAAATATTTAAATACAAATGTTGTTGAAAAAATGTGACCTATGTTAAACCAAATTGAATCCACTTTTAATTTAGCAGTATAGGCATTTTTTTTGACCCGCCAAACCGTGACCAGGGTTTCTCTCTCAGACTCCCTTAATGTTTCTCCACTTGCACTAGTTAGAACATGTCTGGCTTGAAATCACTGACCTTTATGTAAACTGCAATTTAATAGGGTGATAAGGTCTACTTCGCTCTATTTTCAAAGTATACATCCATCTTCCTAAAGGTGTTGACACTGCAATAACCATGGCTTTCAGCAGGCTCCTCACAATGCTTGCTTGCTTACCAGTAAAACACCAAACAAGCAAACCCTTGACATTTTCGCAGACCGCTTCATGAAATCCATAAATTGTTTGTATTTATGATTGGGCTGCCATGGCGCTCATAATTGGAGTTGTGAAAGGTTTGCAACACTTTGACCTGCTGACCAAAGTAAAAAACATACAGTAGGTTCAGTTATTCATGGGAAGAAGTCACGCCAACTTCGATTCATTCGGATTGGTTCTCTCCGCGTGCACTGGAACTTGTGTAAGACTCAATAAAAAATGTCAGTCCAAAAACATAAAACCTTGATAGTACAAGGACATTTCTGTTTGTTTTAGTAGTAATCTTGAGGCAGACATAGCCAGCCAATGAAAGCGTTGTTTGTTCAAACACCTAAAGCTCCATGAATCAATAGTTTCTATATTAACAATTGATTGAATGTCTACATCTAAATGACCTGATTTGTTTACTCCATTACAAGAACTTGTTGGAGGTTGTGTCCAGACTGAACACGAAGTGATTTTGAGAGGTTTCTTGACGAATTGTGAATAGAACAATGCAGGAGAAAGCAATCGACAAAACTTAAAAATGTTCTAAAATGACAATGTGTTTTCTGAAGAAGTGGTACTAAGAGAGGGGTTTGTAGTGAATACATTTTCTTTTTTGAATATATCTAAGGTTGAAGTCTCACTAAGGCCCAATCCCATCGAAATGTGTGGCGAGTATTGCTAGAAATACATCGCCAGGAAACCCCTTGTTTTCCAATGTGACTGTGCTCCTTTCTTTTGATGCGTCTCCCTATCATTTTGATATAAATAATAAATAAATGTTTTAGTTTAAGTGCTGCTGCTCAATATCATACTTCTAATGCAATCACTAAGACTACCAACCACTACCTTCATGTTATGATGCTGGTAGATGTGCTAGGAACAGATGGAAAATATAAAATGCAGATAAAAAGGGTGATATGAACAAGATTTAATTACAAAAACTATACAATTCAAGGGCAATTGGACACGTTGCATTGTTCGATTGAAGTGGCCACACCCATAGCAACGGGTCTCGGTGTAATCTGGACCTATACCACATACTTTACACACTGGGGCTACAGCTAATGCCTGCACAGTCTGCTTATTTGCTGTTTGTGGTGATCAATTTGGCAGTCCAGTGATCACATTTGCCCATATAAACCAAGGCTAAATGTCACTGGAAATCAACTCAAGCCAACTTTCAGACCACGCCAGAGAAATAGGCAATCAGACACCTCAAAGACAGAATGCTTCACTCTATAATGGTCATCCACCTCGCTGCATTGTGGTCAGTCACCTCTCTGACACACAGTTCAGCGGTTTGTCTGGGCGGACAGGGAGGCTCTGTAATGTTTCATAATCAAACCGACCCGTCCGAGCGTGGAGAGCAGCTGGACTGAGCTGATATTAGTATGCCCCTAGTGTGGCTTGGTGACAGAAGCTGGAGCTTTCTCCCGCTCCCCTTCTCTTTCCCTCTTATTGCACATTGTCAGATGGAGAATTTTATGTGACAGAGCAAGGGGAATGAAATGTGCTGGCACTCTCCAGACATGTTAGATTGGCTTTGTAGCTTCTACTGTTCTGCAATAACTGATGGTCAAAGCGCACATCAGTCTAAGCAGAGGAATACTCGCTCAGACAGCTTGATTGCAGATGCAAATGTAATCTGATTTGTGGGAAGACACTAAATTGGACCACAGGTTGACTGTAAAAGATCGATGGATGTATCACAGACAAAAAAATAAGGGCTTTTTGGATTTTAAATCTAGTCCCTGACGGTTCTGGGGGAAAACAAAGTAGGCTGCTGGTGTGGAGCCTTGCTGTAATCTGACAGGGTGTGATAACATCATGTTTGGCATTTACATAGCTGTACCTGGAACAGCTCTCTCTCCTCTCCACCCATGACAGATGCAGCAATTAGTGGTAGTGACGACTGCCAACTGCTGACATGGCTTTGTATCGCCCAGCCCATCTCCTCCCACTGTGCACCTGAATCATTAGCTTATCTCTGTACCTGGTGTCCAACAGGGAACAGCCAATCACAGAGGCAGCCTGGGCTCAGACAGGGGTTCTCAAGCAGTATCGATATTTTCGAACTCTTTATTCAAGGCTAGTATTTATCTTCTACTTGCACACAGCCATAAGAAAAAAACAGTAAAACAGGACTCTTCAAACAAAGATCAAAACAATGTTTTACTGCCATTCTATGTTAATTTACAAGGTATTAAACTGCAGCTAACCAGAATGACAGTTTCATGGTACAGTATCAATGAACTGTCACCTTTTAGACCACAGAGAATAAAATACTTTCTGTTCATTGCCTCTTCATCAACGATTATTTTTTACATAACTCAAACTTCCACTATTACTTGTTGTGGTTTTATTGGTTTGAGTTTACTATTAAAGACTATAAATATTACTTAAATGTTTAAGCATCTCAGTTGAAAATGAAAAAGCACACGTTGATGGTTTTTGTGTGATTTAAAGGCTACCACCTGTTTTCTTCAAGAAAAGTCAAAGAACAAAGTAAAACCTAATCTAAATTTTTTGTTGTTGTTGTTCTAAATGGATTTTGGTTGAACTTGCATATAAATCTGCTGCAACAAATATTTTGAGCCAATGAGAATCCCAATTTTACCACAGGAGCCATTTGTTACTTGCCTTTTTTAAATTACCTGTGGAAATACCATTTCTATGTGCGTACCAAATGTATAAGAACTGAAATACAACAGCTATCATGGTGGAGACATGTTAAATTACAATGCATAAACACTTAAATGCCTAAAGTGTCTTTTCTGACATGCTGCAATGCTAATTGGGATTTGGGGATGAATCCCATAAATCTGTTTTTTTAAATGCTCTTTTTTTTTTTGTGTAAAGAAACTTTTAAATTCACTTACACAACAAACACAAAGTACTATATTTAGAATCCTCCTACAGTAAAAAGTCCAAAAAAATATAAAGAAATGTTCCTGAATTAACAAAGCCCATTTCACAACATGTCATAACATTTAAATTGCACTTTATTGCTGTGAATATCATGGTGAATACACAGGCAAACCAAACAGCCTCGATTTAACAAACTTACTATTGTGTCTCACAAAGCTCACTTTCAGGGCAGCAGACTGAATCTGAACTCAATCCAAGAGCTGGGGAAAGAAAACCCACAGGACTAAAATGGCTCTACAGTCGAAAACCTATCCCCCCCCCCTGCTTCTCTTCTTGCCCATCCATTAATAGTGAATTCATTGGTTGCCAAGTCTGGGCCTAAACCCCAGATAGATAACAGGTAATGTTATCCGCCTTGACATTTCCCCAGCAGAATGTAATCTCTGGAATTTAAGTTACATTTTTTTTACATAAGACTTTTCACCACCCGTCCTGTTTTTCTCCTCTTTTCTATTGATTTTGTACAGAGACAAGAGTGGAAGAGGTGGGGATGGAGGAGGTAGACACACCATTATAGAAGCCTGGCTTTCTGAATCATGTTTTCACCGTGTTAGGCCAGGATTTCTCGTGGCAGAACGTAAATGGACTGCATTTGCAGTAGCTTTCCACCTCATCTCTACATTACAGCTGTGTTATTGTGAGAGAGATGCTGAGTGATAGAAAAACAACAGGGTCAGTGCCACTTCACTGTCTGCCATGATGAGCTGCAAAAATGCACAGCAATGACAAGAACCTGACATTCACTCTTTTTTCAAAGACACACTCAACAAGAAAGAGTCAAATAACATCCTTCAAACCTGCCCTTGTAAATATTGAGATTTGTAACAAAGAAAGCAAATGCTGCCATTTAGTTTTGTTCCAAGCTGTTGGAAGATCCTTATCTCTTTTTCTAACCAAAAAGAGCACAGGACTAGAAGAAATACAGTGTCCACGAGTACAAAAGAAAGTGTCAAAGTCCTTGGAGGAAGAGAAAAAAGAGCGCTGCGGAGCCTGTGCGGGCAGCATTAGTGCTACATCCATCCCGGGTAAGGGGAGTGGAGCGTGGAGGACCCGGGCTCTTTGTTAGGAGGTGAAAGATGGACAATGCCTCTACTGTGAGCTGGGAGCAGGAGCCGTGTCTCTGCTGGTTCCATAAGACTGCCAAAGCTGGTCACAATTATGCATTTCTTTTGTTATATAGACTTTCGTATTCCATACTCTTCCACCGTCTTTCTTCCTTACTCTGTCCAGCCATTCAGTCTCTATGCCCTTTTTAAATCCTAATGATGATTTCACCAGCATATCAGAAAACGATCCTAAATTACCACCCAGTTAAACATCTCCAAACACCTAAATACCCCGATATTGTTTTTTAGGTTGAGTAAGACACTGTGCTTAAAGAGTTGGTGGTATGATCGAAATGTAAAACTGGACTTGGATGCAAGCCAAACTTCTTTAAAATAAGAACTCTAGGCCGGACTTGAAAGAAACGTGTTTAGTATGAAAGACTGACCAAAGGTTTTGACTTGAAATTTGCAAAAAAAGGACTTAAGACTTGACTTTGATGGAATTTGACGACCGTTTTTCAAATGGTTCGATACTTGACGTGGACTTATCTTGAATGATATGAGAATTTACTCAAAATTCTTCCTTTTCACTTTAGACTTGAGTCAATCTTCTCTTGAGATATGAGGTGGGCATATCCCCAACAATAAAACAGCTGACCCAAGACTCAAAGACATTCTTGAATAACTTAAGATTGGACTGGGACATGATACGACATGAGACTTGGCTTGGACTCATCTTGAATGCAGAGGCAGAGGACCTTGATTTTAACCCCCAACTATTATCCTGTGTAGAATAATGAGATTTGGCCAGGCTTAGTCTGAATACCTGATTTGGACTTGGCTGTAAAGAGTTTAAATCTGACTTTGACTCGTCTTGATTGACTTGAAACTTAATTTTATGAATAGTTTGACTGGAGCTTGCCTTGATTGCTGACTTGTATCAAGAAAGTTGAACATGTGTCCAATGAACTGGCACTTGACTAATTATCATAGACCAGAGAATTAACTCGGGCTTGTCCTAAATAACTTGTGACTTGGACAAGGAAAACGAAAGACTTGGTGTTGTCACATATGATTTAACACTTGATCTGGACCTGTCTTAAACTGTGAGGTTTGGCTTGGTCTTGTCTCGAAACTTAACTTGGACATGAATCCTCTAAGATTTGATTTGGAATCTAAACATTTTAGAGATCTCGAGTACCTCTCTAATGACCTAAGACATTACTGGTCATAAAAGACCAGACATTAAAATTGTCTCGAATAAAGAGCAGTCTTTTTGTGAGCTTTTCCTTGGCATTGTTTTTAACTTGACTTGGATTTGAGTGAATTGATGTATTGTGTAGCCTACATGTTCACGGTAGTCTGCATGTTGATTTATTTACTTCACACACAGCCACATCTCTTCGCTAACAGGAAGGGAAACTGAGAAAACATGTACAGTGTATAAAACGAGGTAGTGGTGCACTTGTACTTTCAGATGCGCTTGATGTGCCAATAAATAAAGGATACATAATATGCTTCACATAAATGTTGACGCAGCCAGGTGTGGAATATGGGAGCTATTAAACGTAAAGAGGGTATTTTTTACTGCACAGCGCCAGGACGACTGCTGAGGAGAGCGCGTGGCGGCTTTATTTTACTTTAAGAAACTTTTAGGAACGACCCTTGAGTCTCATAGTCAGTACACTATAAAATCTGAATAGCTCTCCAAAAGAGGTAGCATGGGAAGAAGTATGAAAATGGATTTATGAAAAGAACGAGTGTGTGTGTTTGAATATGCATGAGAGAGAGTATAATGAGAGCAGTGAGATCAATGACTTGTCTTTCTCTCTTGCAATCTAAAAACTATGGTACATTAAATCAAGTTAGGTGGATGAAATGCCATTGTAATATGCAGCATATTGATTTAATTGTGCTATACTTAGACTGAGTGGCTGTTTGTTTCAAATAAACTGGAAAAACAAATCTGCGAAATACAGACAATTTCAACAGAAAATACAGTTGTTTTCTTTGTGAATCTGCGTTCTCATTGCTTACGTGGCACCATTTGAATTGAGCTGCAGGCAAATAGTTTGTTCTGATGAGAACATGGACAGAAGATTTATTATGAGCATGAACTGCAGCTAAATTCCTTCATTTCGGAGTCTGTCCAATATGCTAAGAGACTATTGACCAGTGACCCATACAGATGTATCATGCAAGACATTTGCTCAAAGAGTTTGTGCAACTTGTTTTTTCCTAAAAGGAATCCGTGTTGTCTCCCAGACGCCTCAGGACATGAATATTGCATTTAGTACAACCCCAAACACTGACATTATTTATTGAGGCAATCATCATCAGCCATAAAGTGAACCTTGTCTGCCTGTGGGGAGCAGCTGACCTCCAATAGTCTTCTTTGTGTCTCAAACTGAGCTCTTTGTGGGTTAATACAGCAGTCATTCAATCATCACATTAGTATGTATTCATACAGTTGTTACAGACACCACAGGAGGCGCATTTACATACATTCCTGCAGTGTTTAATGATCTGCAAGATGTACATTCTTTCCATCATCCCCAGCTACGTTGTTATGGCCTGTTTTTTTCCAATTTTGCGCTGTTTGATGAAGATTTCTCCACTTCCCACACCCCCACGCTGTCTGTCCCTTCATTGTGTGGTTGATGAGGCTGTCAAAATGTCTGGCCAAGAGATGGGATGAGACAAGGGCGGTGACTCGCCTCTGTCAGGCTCACCTGCCGCCGCTGGCAAAGTCAGGATGAGTGTGTGTGTGTGTGTGTGTGTGTGTGTGTGTGAATCATGTGTGTAAATCTGTATGATGGAAACCTCAGATACTTGCTTTTATCTAAACCCTCAAAATGACCGTGGAGAGCAATTACCTGGGCTTCAGCCATAGCCAAATGATTTGCTGTCAGTGGTACTTAAAATGTAGTCCGTGAGTATATGGACATTCAAACAATTTCTAGATTTGAAGTCAAACAATAAAATGAAGGTAAAATGTCAATTTGTCAGTTGTACTGTATATTTAAGGTGTTTATAGTCACATCAATATTGAGGGAAAACAGGGTAGTAAATCTAACCCATGTTTCAATTAGCTATCCAAAAATGTATTATTATATTTATTAAATTATAAAAGAGCATAAAGAGGAAGACAAGAATGAAGAAGAAAGAGGAAAACAGAGGAAGACAAAGTAGGAAAGAAAGACGAGAATAACGGCACAAACATTATTACAATATTTTTGGCCAATTTCAGCTAGTGAAAATATGGTATCAGTGTGCTACATATGCATGGCAACAATAAATTGCAATACAGAAACAACAAACAATAATTTATAATCAGTACTGACGCAACACTGAACACTGGTAAGTTTTTTCTAAAATTGGTTTCTCTAACTTCTGATTCATAATATATAAGCGGCAGATCAACAAAATGATTTTCATGACCAATTATAATGAAGTGTTTATCAATGAACAGCACTGAAAACAATTATAACCTCACGTAGGATAACATATTTCATATAATATGACCTGAGTATTGGCATTATCTGTTAATACTCCACGCAGCATTTCAATAATGAAATCAATTGAATTCCAATATCAGCCTTAAAAACCAAAAGTATCAAAAGAAGAATACAAGATCAGATCAGATCTGTGGGCCCAAGCTGAGATCATTGATTTATTTCAAATCTAATATGCTGGAGTACAGAGACAAAACAAAGGAACAGTGTTTCTGTCCAAAATTCTTACTCACTCTAAATATACTGAGGTCAGGAGCAATGAAAAGGGGATCCGGGGAGGTTGGTGCGAACGGTGATGAATAGAAGAGAGTTCAGCTCGGTATGAGTCATCATGGGTGGTGAGGTGGTGGGGAGACAGCCTTCCTGTGTCAATAATGAGGGAGGGTCTAAGAGTGCAGCCATCAGCAGGCAAACTGAATTATCAGCACCACAAATTAAACGGAAAAATGTAAATACGCTCTCAGCTTTAGAGAGGTAGGAGTGAATCTGAGATAAAGACCAATTCCAGTTCATTTCCACGACTTGAAAGCAACACACACACACACACACACACACACACACACACACACACACACACACACACACACACACACACACACACACACACACACACACACACACACACACACACACACACACACACACACACACACACACACACACACACACACAAACAGCACAAAGGCATCTGGCTGAAAGCACCTGCCTGACTCCAGGTCATTATGGTGCCACAGCAGCTTCCACTTTGAGTTGCCCACCGGGGTCGAACGCCTTTTCCTAATGAGCATCTGCACCACTGTCAGCGCCACTGAACATGTTTGATGGCAAACATTGTAATGCATTATTCTGTTCAAGTCAGAAACAACAAACGGTGTGAAGAAGAAGAAGAAGAAGAAGAAGTCCGGGACACGCAATCAGGCCCTGCAAATCCAGAGCATGAATAAAACATAAGCGGAACAGGAACATTGTGAAGTCTCTCCATGGACTTTTTACTGTACACAGAGAAACTCCAGCAGCCAGTAGGTGATGATGCACAATGGAACACTTAATGAACATTTTGGCTCTGCAGGTTTCTGTTATTCATGCAGACCCGGGGCTACAGTTACACATAAAGTTTGGAGACTTTACTCTAAATATACTGAGGTTTTCTGACTGCACTATCTGAGCTTAGCCTCTTGCGGGTTTTCTTCAAAGGTCCTGAAAATATTTTTTCTCAATCTGTTTCTTGGGATCCATGAAACCAATATTATTTGCCAAGGTTAGAACAGTTTGGGGTTATTTCTCACGAGAGAGATTTGTAGGTTTGTATTGTTGTCTGTGCTTTTCTCAATGATTTGACACTATTGCGTGACAAACTACTAAAAATAATACCTAAGGATGTTGTTTTTCTTCAAATGTGTATCATTGCCTGGATATGTCATGTAATTAAATAATTAAGATGTTACGAAGGGGCTCTAATAGGAGCTTTATTAGACTGGTCTGTACTCTCCAAAAAAAAGAGACTTATTTTCTTTCTCAATAAAATGCATGAATCGACTTACGAATAGGGATGCTCCGATAGATCGGCCGCCGATCGTTATCGGCCGATATTCACTCTCGGCCGATCGATCGGTGCTCTCTATAAAGGCCGATCAGGAGAGCCGATCACATGATGTAAAATACATGACACTTTTCTCAGTGCGCGGCAAAACAAGCTCGCCAAAATGGCTTCACCGGTCTCGCAGTATTTTAAGGTGTCCGAAAAAAGACAATAAAATAGCGGTATGCAACGTGTGTGAAGCAGAAATCCTGCAGCTCCGCCCGCTGTGACGGACAGGTGAGCGGAGCAAAACACACACTAATGGCGCTTTTCCACTGCAGGACCTAGCACGGCTTAGTGCGGTATGGTTAGGCCTTGGTAGGCCAGGCTCACTTTATGCTGCGTTTCCATTACAGTTTAGTAACAGGGGTAGTAACTATAGTAACGCAGTGTAGGCGGTGCGATCGGCTGTTCGGCGGGCGGAGAGACGCAGCCATTAGTTGTTAGCACTCAGAGCACACAGCTCCTCATATCTGTTCAGAAACTAGACAAAAGTTAAACAAGTACAAACCACAGACTGTCTGTGTCATGGCGAATACAGTCACTGGTTTATTTATGTCTGTAGGCCGTTGTTGTGAGTGTGGACGGAGCATATACAACGTTAGCTTAGCCTGATCAATCCGATATCCATTCAGAAAACACGCATTTAAAAAGGTTTTTCACCTGCCGTCTGTCTGCAGACTTGTCAAAGCATTAATTCATGGTTTTTACTAACCGGTATCAGTATGTTGTTACTTCGGCATCATTTTGAAATGTGTATTACAATTAAATCACAGTAAAATATGTTAATTTTGTTGTAGTTGTAGCCCCCTTGCCAGCGATTCTCTGACCATTCAGCAGTCGAGAGTGTTTACGTCACTAGTTTAGCATATTCAGCCCGGTTGATGGCCGGTAAGAACCTTGTTTTTGGAGGGCCAGAAAAAAGGTGAAAATGTAGCCGGAACTACCCCTAGTGGAAAAGCAAAAAAAAGCGGGCCTGGTTTGGCCCGGCCCGCTTAAACACACTTAGCTATTTTATCTACCTCTGGAACTAGCTAAACTAGTTATAAATATGTTTATTCTTCACTGTCGGGTCACTCATTACTGGATCTGTGACCTGCATGAGATACTGAAGGGCTGTCAGGGGAGGGAGAGAGGGGGGAGGGAGAGAGGGGGAGAGAGAAGGGGAGGGAGAGAGGGAGAGAGGGAGAGAGGAAAAGAGAGCACTTCTGCTCATTTCTCCCATGTTATTATCCAAAGTTAATGTAAACTTGAATAATGTACTTCATTTGAATGTAATAATTATGTTGGTTGTTGTTTGTGGAAGCGCATCATGTATTGAAAAATGTATCTGAACTTTTCGATCCGTTACGATTATAAACTGAAGCAATATAAACACGAATTAACTGAGTTTTAAACATCACTTTAAATAGAAGATCCCCATAGCCCCCACCCACCCGATCGGATCGACGATCGGTATCGGCCAATACTGATTCCGGCGATAGGCCCCAAAATTCCCGATCGGAGCATCCCTACTTACGAAGAAAGAAAAGGACAAGAAAAGTGTGAAAAAAATAAAGGAACTGCAGGGCGACTAAATATTCAAGCATCTTCACGAAAAGAAAACTGAATTAAAACAGTTTCTTCAGACAATTTATTTCCTAAAAATGCTAATACTTCTCCAACTCTCTCTCTCTGCATGTCATTATGCTGCCCAGACTATATGGAATTTCAACCAAAATGCTAATGCAAAAAAAGCTAACTCAGAATTCTGTATGCAACCATATGTGTTATTTAAAAGTCCTCTAGCATAACAAACCAGGACCCATGATGAAATATGAAAGTGTAACGGTATGGCTACCCTCCTCTACCTCTGTGAAGGTGCTATGATTCTATCTGCAATTTTTCTTCCAGCCCCGTGAAATCTGGGAGAAGTTTGCTTTTCCACTCAGCTCGCCTGCACCTTGGTGACAGGCCTACACAGAGTTTACATCCATGAGGGGCCCCAGGTTTTCATATTACAACATCAGAAATTCCTGCGGCCTTGTTGCACAGTGCTCCGACTGTTCATAGCTCCTGCCAAGCCCATAGTAACAGACGAGCCTATATTTAGCAGTGTTTACGGGCTGTTGGAAAACGCTTAAAATAGTTAGGAGGGAGACACGTCTATAATGCTGCCCCACAGGGGTCCATCAGGCTGTGGAATATCAAACCTGCACAAACACAGCTCTTGTTGGGCTACGACTGAATCTTGGCACTTTAACATGGGTAGGATTGTTTACCTAAGTGTGTGTGGCAATTGTAAAGAACCCTAAAAATTAAACATCATTTAATCATTTCTCCCTAAAGGTTGTCAAATAGGATTTTTTTTCTGCTTTGCTAGTGGATACAGGAACTCTTTAGCATCGAAGTTTTGGGCTCAACTTGAGCCAAAAACGCTGTGGATTTTTAATGCCACCCCACCTCCCTCTTATCTAACAGGTTCAGATCTCTAACCTTCTCCATAGGGAGCCTGTAGTTTAGAACAAATTCTGGTATAGGGCCAACTCAGTACAGGAAACAATGACTGAAAAGTCCACAAGATCAGAGATTTAACCCCTAGCCACCTTATTGTCAAAGGTTCACAAGCAGAGGAACAGGACAACTACAGACCAGCCTGCACACACACAACAACATTTCAACCATCTTTCTACATTTTACATGAGACTGAACAGCACGTACAATCAAAGGCTCAAACAAAATGACAATAACATGAAAGACACATGGGCTACACCTACAGTATAATGTTACTGGTGATTTTTTACTTTTGCAATCCCTTTCAGAAGTAACCCTCTTTTAAATCTTGGCATCCAAGCGAAACACAACATGCCATTGTCTCCATCACTATCCCGGGCGTCTCTAAGTATATGTTTATAGCCCGTTGTGAGGTTATCCATCTAATGAATCCTTATGTGTAATGTTGTGCAAACAAAAACCCTGCGGAGAAGACGTTGGAACTTGAGCGAGAGATCAGAACCAGATCACACCACAAAGGCAATTGCTGTTTTAAGCGTAGAAGGAATCAGAATTACTGGAAGCTGAGATAATGATGTGGCATCAGCAGATAAACTGGTGGTGTTATCCAATAACAGAAATTCCCAGTATCGTAAACATTGGAGCGTATCAACACTATATTTAGACTGAATTCCATAGAGCCTGTTTGGATTATGCCGTCTCTTTGTATTATGGATACATATCACGGCCAGATTTTCCACTACTGGACAAATAAATGTAATCAATCCATCCATGTGGTGGCAATTGTCTTGACAATCCACTCCAGTCCACTGATCCGCGCCTAAATAAAAAGTCTATAGCAGTCTAAGCATGGCTTCGACAACTGCAGAGTAGATCCAGCACCTGCTTCATACTCTCAGCAATAACCTTAAACCAGCTGCAGAACCCTCAACTGGTAAACGTGAAAATTCAGTCTGAAATTGTTTTTCCACCAACCATAAGGAGGAGGTAATTCAGATATTGGGAGCAGAGAGGGCGAATAGCTTTTGGGGGCTCAGAGTGGCATGGTGGTCCGGGCTCCGTGACCCCTGTGTGTGAGGGTGTGAGGGGACTTTTCAGACAGCGACTAATATCTAGCCAGCTGGAACAAGCTCCCAGAATGTTCTTGGCTTGTTCACTGTGCCGCTGACAGTGAAGCCAGCACTCTGATTGCCTCCCCCACCCAATCCTTCTTTTCTTACATCGCTTAGGACCTGAATATCTGCCCCTGTGAAGCGATTACCAATTACCCTGATGTGCTTTTTCATGTTTGCACATTGTTGAGCCGCACATCGGCCGCGGTCCCAGGTGTACACACCGGCACAGGGAAAGAGAGCAGTGACAGCAGAGGTGACTTTCAACAGGGATCATTGTCACAGGAAAGATCATGAACATGAATAAATATACTAGAGAACAACCCATGTAAAAACCAACTGTAACACTTTCATTGAGTTAAGGTGATAAAAAAAGGGAAAAGCAAAACCCTTTTTTTAAGGGGCTATCTTTTGTTTTATAGCTTGATTTTCAAATACATTCAACTTTTTGTCATCACAATTTCCTACAAGATGACATCTTAAAAATGCTTGTTCATCCCACAAACAGGCCACAATAAATAAATAAAAATGTTTTCATTTATTTTGCCTAAAATAATTTTAAAGTGGTACTGATAGATTTCAAATTGTACAATAGTAGCATTTGAAAATCATTGGATATCTTGACTTTAATTTATGCTAGTTTGGGTCAATCTGTAAACACGCTGAATCCAATGTATCCCATAATGCAACTCAATAGCTTCCTTGCATCTTTTTTGGGATTGCAGACGCACTGATCACTCATATTGCTGGACATTTGCATATACGCACACAAAATAACAATATACATTAAACTTCATAAGAACCATTGAAGGAGGATATAGTGATACATAATTAGGGCTTTTAACTTGATTTGCTCCCTCCATAACAATGTATTCCCTTTTTATTTACAACACAATTTCCACAGATTAAGTACTACCAAGGCAAGTTTATTTATATAGCACCTTTCAACACAAGGCAATTCAAGGTGCTTTACAAAAATGAAAGACATTCAGACAAAGGCATTCATTAAAAAGAAAAGATAATAAAAGAAACATTAAAAGAAAAAATACATAAACACAAAGTTACAGTGCAGTTTAAGATATGAATAGTTCACACAGAAGTTCCACTTTACTGATGAACACAACGGCTCAGTTTAAATTAAAAGCAGCAACAAAACGATAAGTCTTCAGCCTGGATTTAAAAGTAGTCAGAGTTGCAGCGGACCTGCAGGTTTCTGGGAGTTTGTTCCTGATATTTGGAGCATAATAACTGAACGCTGCTTCTCCATGTTTAGTTCTGACTCTGGGGACAGAAAGCTGACCAGTCCCTGAAGACCTGAGAGATCTGGATGGTTCATAATTTAGCAGTAGGTCAGAAATGTATTTAGGGCCTAAACCATTCAAAGCTTTATAAACCAGCAGCAGTATTTTGAAATCTATTCTTTGACACACAGGAAGCCAGTGTAAAGATTTCAGAACAGGAGTGATGTGATCCACTTTCTTAGTGTTAGTGAGGACTCGAGCAGCAGCGTTCTGAATCAGCTGCAGCTTTCTAATAGATTTTTTAGTGAGACCTGTAAAGACAACATTGCAGTAGTCCAGTCTACTGAAGATAAAAGCAAGGACAAGTTTTTCCAAATCCTGCTGTGACATTAGTCTTTTAATCCTAGATATGTTCTTTAGGTAATAGTAGGCTGATTTAGTAACTGTTTTAATGTGACTGTTGAAACTCAGGTCAGAGTCCATGACTACACCTAGATTTCTGGCTTTATCTGTTGTTTTGAACATTGCAGACTGAAGCTCAGCGTTAACTTTTATACATTCTGCCTTGGCTCCAAAAACCATTACCTCAGTTTTGTCTTTATTTAATTGGACAAAGTTCTGACACATCCAGTCATTGATTTGTTCAATGCACTTACTCAGTGTTTGAATTGGAGCATAGTCTCCTGGTGAAATGGTTATGTAAATGTGTGTGTCATCCGCATAGCTATGGTAACTTATTTAGTTGTTTTTCATTATTTGAGCCAGTGGTAGCATGTAGATGTTCAAGAGAAGAGGCCCCAAGATGGAGCCTTGAGGAACCCCACATGTCATATTTGTCAACTCAGATGTGTATTTACCTATAGAAACAAAGATTTGTCTGTCCTTTAAGTAGGATTCAAACCAATTTAGAACTGTTGATGAAAGTCCCACCCATTTTTCCAGTTAGTAATATGTTGTGGTCAACAGTGTCAAACGCAGCACTGAGATCTAATAATACTAACACTGAAGTTCTGCCACTGTCTGTGTTTAAGTGGATGTCATTGAAGACCTTTATAAAAGCAGTCTCAGTGCTGTGGTTTGGACGAAATCCTGAAAACAGTTCGAAACAGTTATTTAAATGCAAGAAATTACTCAACTGTTGAAAAACTACTTTTTCAATGATTTTACCTATGGTGACTAAACTTTGATTAACCATCTAATCATTTTACTATTTTAATGTCCTCCATTAAAGGTGGGGTAGGTAAGTTTCAGAAACCGGCTCGAGATACACTTTTTGTTATATTCCATGGAATGCTCTTAACATCCCGATAGCAATGAATATCTGAAGTGCTTTGACAAAAAATCCATAAAAAAATGTCATCTGTGGAAGCCGTAATACTGTAAAAAGCACAACCAATCCGTTATGCCGGGCCGGCTAAACGGATTGGATTGCCGCCCTGTCTGTCAGCCTTCCATCTCGTGCACGCACAAATGTATCTCGTGCCCTCATTGGGCGTGCCGTAATTGGGAGTGCATTGCGCGTTCATGTGTGTTGGAGGAGGTGCTCTGTAAGGAAGTCTGAAGGAAGGGGCGGATTCTTTTCGGCTGTGTACTTTCAAATTTTAGTGCACTCGAGCCGGTTTCTGAAACTTACCTACCCCACCTTTAAGTCGTTGGGTTAAAATATTTCCTCATTAGGAGTTTCTTCTTCTCACATTAGCATCAAACCTACATAGAAATTCCTGACTCATTCACAAAGTGCTTATGGTTTGATGCAAATGACCGCAATAAATAGATGACCCTGTGCCAACTTTATACCAGCGCGCAGACTTTTGAGATCCCTCGTGCTTTTAATAACCTCACTGGTACCGAGCTGATGCAGCTTCTCACGTTACCAACAGAAAGAGGAAACATGCAAATGGGGGGTTAAACTGCACCATTTAAATTCAAAATTGGTAAGCTGTATTTTTTTCAGCTGTATGCTAAGCTGCTGGATATCTCCATTCCATTTTGTGCATTAAATAGTTAAGTATTCATTTTAGAGAGAATGCAGTAAAATGTCATGCTGTTATGCAGCTTTATATAATGAATACCTGATTACAAGTTGCTGTTAAATGCTGATGTGTACATTAGACTGAATGAGAAACTGTTTGTCACACATTTATCCGTGTAAATGTTTTTTAATACCATAAGCTTAAGCTGAGTCACAGTACGCATTTGTGCAGCTACTGGGGTAATCATATTTCCCTTAATAACAACAAAGGGAGCACATTTACTGTATTTTAAAAGGATTTTCTAAAACAAGTCCAATAAAGTGATGTAATCCTGTTCATATCTGATACCATCTCTGTGGAGATATCCTCTCAAAAAGTTATTTGCTATTGTATCAACAAGTCACAATTTCAATCAAATAGGCAGGTGTTCAGTGGAGGGAGAAGATCCACAGTGCCCGGTTTACTTTGGGTTATAAAGACAATGATTTGCTTCTAGGCTTGCTTGAAAAGAAAAATCAATTTAATTTTTAAGGTAGCCGGAGGAGCCATAGCAGCCGTGAAGCTCTGTGGTGCGCTGGTGCTTCCCAGAGGGATCCAGCCCATAATGCCTCTATCTAACCTCCTGGGCTGAAAAACAATCATGTGTGAGGTGGAGGTCTCTCTGAGTGTCTGCCTCCAATAATAGAACGTGCCTGTTTCTGCTGTAGGCGTGTGAGGGGCGGCCATGTTGGAAGGGCTTTACAGGAGCACCTTTTGTCATCTTCAGTACAAAAATAAAATGCTCGAATGGAGCCCCGAGCTCAGGCGGAGTTACAGTCTGAGGCTATGAAAAATATATGTCAGCTGTTAAAAACAATATTAAATTAGAAGATGTATGTAGAACAAAGACAGAAAATTACAAGTTTTTAAGTGTTGATTCAAATACTCCCACAATGTTATTGCTTTCCAACTTTGCAGGCAAATGTTCTCAGTGGAGAAGCTCTAAAAATGAACCCACTTTACCTGTCTAGCTGTTGAAATAAGTTGAGCATTTAGCTAGAGCCCATTATTAGCCTCAGGAGGTGGAGGAGACCAAAACAGAGCTACAAGAAGATCTGCTTGGTATTTTAATGGGTGAGGTGTAACTTTGCCACTATACTTGAACTGTGGACGTGGATGTTTTGTATATCATATAATCTCTATCAAGGTATGGTCCAAACATATTTCCATAAGCCTTTATCACAGTTTCTCTTTTTCAATAAGGCAACATTTTCCCTACAGCCAAGCTAAACAACTGCATTGTTCAATACAAATAAAATGTGAATTAAGACAGGTCAAATGGAAATGTTTGTTCTTCAGTCTTCTGCACCAGCAAAGCGTGCTGTCTAGGTATACATGTAAACCTTTTTTCTTTGTTTTTGAGGCATGTATAAGAATGTAATGCAACATGTCTAACCAGGTTCCCAAAAAACAGTGCTGAGGGGCATCTTGTGTTCATTGAAGCTGAGAGCCAACATCTAAAGAATAAGAAATAAGGGCTTGGGCTATTGATTGAAATTCTCAAAACCGCAATGAGAACATTTCAGCTGCATCATTAATCAAATAAATTGGTTTGATAAAGGATTTCAGGTGAGGAGTGCAACGTTGATAGATGATAGCTTTTTAAAGGTCCAAGATGAGCATTCCCAAGTGTGATATTTAGCTATAAATGGAACCCAAGGGATTAACCGCAATTATGAATGCATCCTCATGAATATTCATGAGCAGAGGTTGCAAGTGTAGCACAATCTGGCTCTTTATCAGCTCTATGCAGATACTTACCTGAGGCTTTATGAAAGCTTCTTTTGATCCTCTTTGGTATCGCTTTAGTCAATTTTCTCAAACTTTTACTTTGATAAAGATTCCTTTGGCTGATTATTTCATATGGATCAAGTGAAGACGAAGTCAAGTAAACAAACTTGAACATCCTTTAGATCCTTGCATGCCTCACGAGCAATCCTTAGGGGACTTATTAAAGCATTCACTTCTTTCAAAGCATGTAGAAATGTAACAATTAACATATATTGGCAAGGAGATAATGATATTATCAAGAGATGCACCAATCACCTTTTTGTACTAATACCGATAGCCAATGGTTGGTGAGAAATATCGGCAAATTATTCTTTGTTGTTTGTTGTTTATTCAATTTCCTCTCTATAACCACATTTCTCAGGATTACATTTGAACACGTCATTAGAGTGTTGATGAAGTGTGAAATAAGCTTGATTGCATGATAATGTAAACTAATGTCATCTCTTTTTGCGTTAGCTGTTAGCAGTATTTGCTAACTAGAAAGCATTAATGCCATCTCCAGATTACATATTTTTACTTAATGTTGGCCAACAATGGTTGATGCCAGATCAATCATCGGCGTCCCTAAACTCTGCCACCATAACATTTTAAATACTGTGTATGTGACAGCTGACAACTCCTCAGTACATATTTCCAAAACTGTGCTGATGTTTTCCACCAGTGCTGGAGTCTTTTGGTCCAACAATGTGTCTCCTCCTTTACTGCTTCATATGGCACATCCAACTATTTTGTTTTTCAACATTTCTGAGTTACAGCTGCAAAACACAACACTGACCTTTAAAGCAGGAAACTCTGCGTGGATGTTTGGAGACATTCTGTACCCACTGCTAAATAAAAACCTGGCGACCTAAGAGGGCATCAGAGCTGACCAGAGAGTCGTTTCCACTGCAGTGTGGCCTTCATACTTTCCACATTAAAACAACTTTTTTTCAAATACACATCTTCTTAAAGTATAAATCGCACTGCCAGGCAAGAAAGTCTCTCACAGGTTTCTATGTGGTCCTGTACGCTTGAGATCATATTTCCATTAACACACCATAACGGGCCAATGCAGCACAGCTGCAAATGCTCATCGATCCCACACTCTGATGTTCTCCATCAAGGAATGAAAGCCATCAAACTGCGTGTAATTACTTATAGTTGCCTCACCAACAGCTTATACATTTCTAAAAAGAAAGCAACTTTCCTGAAAACCAATACCCTCTGTTTGAAGTGTCAAATCCAGGTGGTAAAAATAAAAGTTGCAGTCTTGTAAAGTACTTGCTGTTTTGTTCAAGGGTCCTCTCAATGCAGTTCTTTTATCAAAATGTAAAGGACTTTGAGCTGCATTTCCAGTGTGAAAGTTGCCGTTTAAATACATGTTAAATAGAACATTTGACATGCTGTAATACAATCTTGTGGTTATTTAACAGCTGCGAGTGATGTTATTTCAAGTAGCTTGTATTGTAATAATCACTGATCCTTGAAGAAGGCATTAGCCAACATTTCAGGAATGTCGGGAATAAAAATGATCCTATGACATATTGGGTACGAGTCACAAAGATAAGAGAAGAAAAAGTCTGCAGAAGTTTTCTTTCTCTCAACTAGTTTGACATTTAATAAGTGCTCTGTGTCGACAAACAAAGTAATAGTTATTTAATGCACAAATAACATGGAGTACCATTGCACGTCATGCTAATATTACAATTATAATTAAATATAGCAATTAAAAACCTTTACCTTTTTGTCAGTTTGCTTGCATTTTGCAACCCGTTAAGAATGTATGCTTGGACAGCTTAACTAATTAAATAATTATTTATTTTACATGTACCTTTCAAGGTGTCCCTGGATGCAGAATGGCACATGCTTGTACTATATCTCTCATCTAAACAAAATGTAGGATATTACTCCTGCAGACTGTGTGATGTGACTGCTTATCTTTTACAACTGCAGTTTTGGTTGCAGGTTAATTTACAGCGTCCCCTCTGTACTTGTAAACAAAAATGAATTACTCCCCAGCAGCAGCTACTGTATAAGCGTCAGGATAAAAATCTCAGACAGATAGACCGTTGAGCACACGGCGGAAATGAAATCGAAACCCATGTTAAGTTATAAACAGCAGAAAACAAAGAGGGTAGCGGCGCAGGACAAGTAACAGATATGGTTTTGGTTTATAGTGCAATTCATCAGATTTAATTCAAGTAATATCGGTAGAAGAATATTGACCCCGCTTCGAACCACCGAAGTGCTGACAAACAGCTTTAATGAAAACTGAGTCACTCTTGCATGGAAAATGTGAGGTAGTTGTGGGGAGTTTAGGCCAGCATTGTGGGACACAGAGCTGAGCCCACTTTGAACTTTATGCCCCAGTTTCTCACAGTCAGACACAGCAGGCATCATCCCACTGTTACCCCATGAAAGCTGCAATAAAGCCTTTGGCTACACTGTATGGTGGCCAAAACCCCGGGGGATGAGATAAGACGTGAGGGAGGATTTGGCTCTTAAAGCTGTACATCTTTTTTACATGCCCTCCTCCCAGCTCATGTTGGAGGCTGTTGCTGTCTGCGCTAATTGGTTGAAAGGACTCTCCCGGCTCAAAGCTATGAAAAAAAAATGAGCGGCAAAATCTGTTTGGCTTCGTCTACAAGAGTTTGGAAAATGACAAAAGGATGAAACAAAGACGGATAAATAAAAGGGGAAGATCAATAACCGGGATGTAACAATATATAAGTAACGTGTTACACTTTTGTACTTTTGTCGGTAACGGAGTGTAACGCGCCTTTTATAATTCAGTAATCACACTACAGTTACTAACATTGCCCCGACACGCGTTACTTTGTTACTTTTATAAAATCAGTCAAAATCACACTGACAGACAAGAGGGGTTTCCGCTGCAGGTTTATATGTATGTGATCTGCGCGATTTGCACGTCCACATCTCCACGTGCAGTGCTGTATAAACATGGCTGAGTCAGCGATAACTTTCGAGGGGTGGAGGTATGCCCATTATTTTGAGTTCGTCCGAAGAATAGACAGGAATGTGACGGTGAGGTGCAAACTGTGTCCAGGCCAGAAGCTGTTATCCACTGCTGGAAACACCACGTCAAACCTCAACAAGCACCTGCAAAGAACACATGCTAAGGTGAAGCTAATAGCTAAGGTTTATACAGTTAGTTTTATACAGGCTATTTATTTGTAAAGTATTTGTTTATTTTGCCAGTGTCACATCACATTGATATGGCCCACTTGTTCCGTTATTTATTACAATTACAAATATGCTCCTTACGTTTCACAGACTGTTAGCTTGTTGTGGTAGGCTGGTAGCCTATTTTATTAAAGAGCATATAAAAAGAAAGACTTCCTTATTGCAATAGTAATTGGGGGTGCAAGTGGAGTCTCGCAGTCAGAGGCAAAACTGTGGCGCGCTACTGTAGGTGCGCCGCAGTCTGCGTGTTCTGCCTGTAGGGAGGGGCGGGCCGGCCCTGCGAGTAAAGTAACGAATTACTTTATGTAGAGAGTAACGAAGTAGTGTAATATATTACTTTTTTTTTAATGTAACATGTAATACTTTTGTTTAGTAACGACCCCATCTCTGCTTAACAGTTAGCACAAATTCTGAGAAATGTAAAATGTTTTGACTGTTCACACTGCGTATCCATAAATACATGTATGTAAATGTTAATTATGTGTTGTACATTAAGAATCACTTGTGTGTGTAAGAGATATTTTTTGTCAATTGTGTAAATACCAAAAATAAGTATAGGGAAGTATATCATGGAAAAACCTTGAATCAGAGCAGGAAGTGTGCGAGACCCTGTGTTTTGGAAACAGCAGCTTGGGGAGGAGTAATGACCTTGGACATGTGCCCATGTCTGTTCCAGTCAGCAGACTGTGTGGTGCTGCAACACCTGAATGAGTGTGAAACAGCAAGCCATCATAATAATGCCCAGCAGAGATGAGGTGTGTGTGTGTGTGTGTTCAGTATGGCAACATTTATCTGAGGGTTGCAGCCAGTTCTATATTAATATACATCTTATCTCTGCAATACACGCTCTGATTTGAAATGAGCCAATACGTCAGAATCAAATGTGACAAGTCGTTTGTGATGATGAGAAGCCCAAGTAACCCCCTGCGGCGGTTTCTAATTCGAACTGGTTTTTAATTATCATCCCCTGACGTGATTTTGCATTTCAACCCAAACAAAGGGATCTAAATGGACATGATGTATTAGTGTGCAACGTATACTTGGCTATGTGTTTTTTCTGGTCCTGAAATGATGAGGACAATTAAGGTTTTAGCAAATAACAAGACAACCTTATTGATTAACCATTTAAAAGATTAACTGAGTAAAAAGTACTATAATGGATTTTTATCATGTAAGTATTTCCAAATATCCCTGAACTTTGATCAAATGTCATATTTTTTTAGATGTATTCTTAGGCTCTGGGCATTTGTGACATTCATTTTTCACTATTTCGTCCTAAATTATTAATCAAATGTTAGCAAAATTGCCTGGAACATTATTAACATCATTGGACCTACTCTTGTTAACTCATCGTCGGTAGACTCTTGCCTAACCAATTTTTTCCAGTTTACAGGTTCAAGTGAGCACAATACGTATTTTTGCCAATATTTTGTTATGAAAACTCTGTGTCCACTGCACATTTCTTTCCCCTTGTTTTTTTCTCAACACTTGCCCGGTCCCCCCCTCCCTCCTGCTTCATATATTCTCCCAGTTGTGAGTGAATAGGACTCAGTGTTATTGGAGGATGTGAAGTCACCCCCTTGGCAGAGGAACACAGGTTGGCACCTGGACGGGGCAGCTGTCTCTCGCTCTTTGACAGACAGATTACAGCTTGGGAACCCGGACAAGCAGCCACACAGTCGGGCAGACAGCTACCTGGATACCCGCCATTCAATTAATCTCAACCACCATCAGCCTCACAGCCATTTTGCCTCAGCCTCTGCTCCGGTGCACATTCACTCACCTGTGTTCCCACTGCAGACCAGTGGAGTGGAGCCCAGTAACACAATACCCAACTTTTCCATTTCGACAACCAAGGAGAAGCACAGACACTTCCAAATAGTTCCACAATTCAGCAGGAATTCTGAGTGAAACACAGAGCTGTGTGTCCTTCTAATTCAATAGATCAACATTTGACAGGCCTCATAACTTAAATCCAGCAAAAATGTATTTCTAATGTAATTTGATCACTTGATCTGTTGCACAGAGGTTGATTTTGGCCCTTGTATGATTATGAATGGCTGCATTTACTGTCTGTTTATAGTCTGAAGTTACAGTGCACGGCTCCATGAATGCATTACTGTCCGTCACCCTGCTGACCAAAGTCATTTCTCATTTGTCATGGCATATTTGATTCAAATACCAAATGTAAAGGTTATGTGTTCTTGGTTTCAGAGAGCTGCAATGATTAATCGATTAGTTGTCAACTGTCAAATACGTCGCCAACAATATTGATAATTAATGTATTTGTTTGAGCAATTTCTTGGGAAAAAGTCAAAATGATTCCAGCTTTTTAAAATGTAAATATTTTACTTTTATTACTACTTTTAGTTGGAAAAAACCTTTAAAATGTCCACTCAATTTATGACATAAACACTCAATAAACCCATTAAATAGTAATGAAACTGAACACTACTTAAAAGCTCAGTTTTTTTATCAGCTCATATATTGAAACTATCATTATATATATCCTTTATTTAACCAGGTAAAAGACTCATTGAGATTAAAATCTCTTTTCCAAGAGTGACCTGGCGAAGAAGGGCAGCATGTACAAAGTTACAACAGATAAAACACAGACATGACAGGCAGACAAATACAGCTGTAAAACACAAATAAAATGGCAGTCAATATGCGAAGTAAAACTATTAAAATCATTCAAAAACTGGCAAAATGTAAAACGATTTTAGGATATACGAGCACTCACATCATTGGATATATATTTTATTTTGTAGTTAATTAACTTCTTTACTTTATTACACTATTAACACCTTAGGCAATGTAATGCCTTCAGGACCGTTCAGTTGACTTATTATCTAGAGATGTAATGGCTCACTGTGCTCTAAGTCAACACAGACCTGTAGTGGAAGTCTCTTCATGATCAATCTGCCTATTGCATTTTCCCTGAAAATGTCGTGGGGCTTTATGACCTTATACTCTTTAAAAAATCTTAGCAGAACTAAATAGATTTGATGAAATGGTTGCTCTTTGCCACTCTGCTGGGGTATCTCTGTTCAGAGAGGCACCCCTCAGTATGTTAACCCAGAACAATGGCAATTGCTCCATGGTTAAATGTGGAGGCCGAGCAGTCATCATGCTGCTGTAAAACCCACAATGCTTTGTGCAAATCTTCTGCGTTAAACCAATTATCTACGTTTGATCTGTGACCAGAAGACTGAGGAGGTCTTGTGCCTGTGAAATCCGCTTTAATCACACTTATTTGCATGGAAATGGCTATTGATTGGCGGAAATAGCCACACAGTTAAGCCACTGCTTTGCCGCTGAAAACATTCCTCATTTACTCCTTATTCTGTTCTGTCAGGGAACACAACTATCGCAAGATGAAAACGCAACTTTGAAGCTAAAACTGTACCAGAAAAGTGTGCATGAATCCCACCAGCAGAAAAGGAGGATACAGTACAAAGGTGAGGATATCAAAACCGGATGCACCATCAATCGGTTTCATATGAAGCAGAGGAAATGTGAACCCCCGTGGAGCGCACCCTGAAACACAAAGCACAACATTTGAAGTAAGCTGAATGAAAAAATAACGTGCATCCACGCTCTGGCACACAGCAACGCAGTGCAGAATTCACAACTCGGCTTCACTTCAAAAGCATCGATGTGGTCTCCCTCACTTCAAATATAAACATCACCAAAAATATATTCCTCAAGCTGCATCTGTGGCGACTCGACCAACAGCACAGCCCGACAAACGAGCAAAGAAATACTTGCTGAAAATAATACAGAATTGACAGACAGGTTTTCATTACTCTGTAATAATTACTTTATTATAACCCTCTAAGAGTCCACAGTTTAGTTACATGACCGTGCCATATACAAATCTTATTTAATCACCACAGAACGCAAACCGGAGCAAATAATAGGCACTTCTGTTTACCTCCAGCTATCTTTCAGTTGGCGTTTGGGTCTCGTTGCAATTTGAATTCCTTTAGCGGCTCATTAAAACGTTCAGTCCCAAACCAATGAGGTTAGTTTCCTGGCGTTTGGCATGTTTAACATTTTCCTCAGGAAGACACTGGGATTTTCTTGTCCACTTAAATAGTGTTTTTCTCATTATATGGCTTATCTTAGCCTGGTTTAAAGGTTTAAGGAAATGTGAACATTTCCTGTGAAAACATGTTTCTTTAATATATTCTGGGAATAACCAAACATTGGCAATTACATTATCCTGCCAATGCCAACTATTGTAGGATATGACAATAACAGATATATATGAAAACATGTGACACTTACAGAAAATAAATGTATTTGTAACCAAGGTAACAGCCTCTTCAATAATATGTGTGAAGTAAGACATTATCATTAACAAGTTAAACATCCATTCAAACTCTCATACTGAGTACAGGCTGTACTATCTGTACATTGGAAACTCAAATGTTCCTTTTCCCGAAATGCTTTCAGCAAACACAATTCAAGTCTTTAAAGAGAGTGATCTTCAAGGCTTAAAACGCTGACAATTACTGTAGAGCGTGTCTATTCACTGAGGTTCTAATGCTAGTAAAATGCATTAGTCTGTGGGGGGCCTTGGGTTTCTGTGCAGTGCTTTAGCAACAAAGCCTCTTCACTTCTTCATTATAAAGCACAATAAAAGCTGAAGATGTAGTAGGGGTGAAGGTGTGTACGAGACATTGAAAAAGGATGTACTTACTTGCGATTAATATTGCAACTATGCAATTTTCATTTAGTGTAAAAAAAGTCATACAATCGTAATGTCCCTCACGATTTATTCTCGAATTCTTCAAATGTTTCAACCCCAAAGATATTTAATTTACAACTCACATTTGAGGTGCTAGAACCAACACATAGTTAGCATTTGTGTTTGATAAAGTTCATAGAATTCCAATTCCCTTGTTGACATTTAGCAAATGGTGAAAATTAGGTTTACATCTTGAATATAAACTAGTAATCAATTTGAACTGTTTGTTAATATTCTGTCATCTAGGGCTGTATCTAAGGATTATGTTTTACTTTCAATAAATCTATGAGGCAACGCCTTTAATATTGTTGTTTTGTGCAACGTTTGGAAAAGCAGAATCCAAAGAAAAAAGTTGAATTGCTAGAAAATGTTTTAAAAAATTACTGAAAATCTCCAATTTATTTGTAAAGAAGCTTTTAATCAACTAATACATGAATCCACCAGTTGTCTTTGAACCTGTGTTTTTCTTTCAGCCTGCATGCATGCATTATTTGTAAATGTCCTGTTGTTACATTATATTGTGTTGCACCCTTAAGGAGATATACTGTACATGTATGTGAAACTGTCATATGTGTACTGCTATGGGAAAATGGGGGGTGACCCTGCCAACAGTAGCACACTGATGCATAACATCCTGTCCAGGATCGTGCTCTATTGGCTTTCTCCAGAGACAGGACCTCTTCAAGAAAAAGCTTTTCCATAAGAAACAGCTACAAACACAAGCAGGCCCTCATAAATCAAAAGTGTAATTCAAGGGGGAAAAAAACTCTCCAGTTTCCCCTCCGATGACTCTTTGAGAGCTCAGCTTACTCGACGCGTGACGCAGTTTATTCATTCTATTGAGTATTGCAACAGAAACTTTCAATTTTTCCATTCATCCACTGATGTGAAAAAGAGCAGAGAGGAATGACAAAGACGATGAAGTGTGGCAGCTTCGATCGAAAGTCCCTGTTGGCTGAAATGCTGAGGCAGCACTGTTCTCTGTGGAGCCAGGTGCTGATGTCTCCCTCTGACTGTTGAGTAAAATATCTTCAAGAGATTACAGCAGATTAACACTTATAATAATGTTTCCCCTTCTGATCTGGGCTCAGGACGCAGATCAGCTTCCGTCATCTGAAGAAGGAGAAACCTCTTGTAGTCAAAGAAAAACCGTCACTGATGGAGGTACATTTAGCCTGCTCTATGTCAAGCCATAGGGGGATTTAGCATTATTTATTTACATGATGTTAGTCCATATCAAACCACACTTGAAAAAATGATGATTTGCTAACGCCATGTGTCTTCCACTCGAGCTGAAAATGTCATAAAGTGAAAACTTCCATACTCAAGATTTGTAGATTTTTGTATCAAATTAACCCAAAAGGGTTGTTAACATTTAAAAACTCTCACTTTAAAACGCTTAAAAAGCATCCTGTTAGTTATCGTATGTTGCATGGAAAAACAAAACCTACATAAAGAGAACCATTTCACAAGTATTGTCTCTTAATATGGTAATTCGTTCTGCAACATATATTTTGAATATTTTGTTTAACACATAAGCATATTCTAATAGAACCTGCTATATCTTTGTACTGTGTTAAAGTCATAGGGAGAGGGTGGGGGTGCATGTTGTGCATGACTGAGTCTCACATTTGTTTAGGTTGAGCCAACAAAATAACTTTTGGTTAAATGAGTGCTCCATTGAATTTGCATTGCTCCCATATCACATTGTTAGACTCACATTGGACAGCTTTATTAAAGCAATCGAAATTGATACAGAAAAAATAAGCAGAACTAGAGAGATTTTATTTTTTATGCCAGGCAGAAGTCTTCAAGGCTAAATTACAAACAATGCAACTTGAACGCCAACAGTTTGATTGGAGATGTGTGGGTGCTATGCCAGTACTGTATGTAACCTAGGTGAAAGATGAAAGGTAAAAAGTCCAAGCCTCCAGCAGCTTAATTTAGGGCTGGTTGAAGCCTGAGCCAGCCCTAACTATAAGCTTTGTCAAAAAGGGAAAGAATTAGGTCTGCTCAGAAATGTGGCGAGAGTGTCTGCCTCCCAAACGCAAACTGGGAGCAGTGAGTTTGGAGAAACAAACAGGAGTAACAGCACAGCAGCAAAATACGTATTAGCCACCTAAACAAAAGCCCAGCGCATTGGCACTACATTTTCTCAACGCTATCACTTCTGTATTCCTACACTTAGGCACTGTATTACACTGACGATCTTATGTTCAGAATCAGAATCAGATACAGGTTTATTATCAGGTAGGTTTACACTTACGAGGAATTTGACTAGGTGTTGTGGTGCATACATAAAAGTAGAACAACAATTAAAACACAGATAGAGAACTAGAAAAAATATTAAAAATAATAAGAAATATAGTAAAATATAAATATAACAGTATTTACATTGCAATGGAATAGAATACAATATGGAATACAAATACAAATCGGCAACGTTGGGTTATGGAAATTAATTTTGAAATCAGACTGAAATCGGATATAACACATATAATGTACACTTCATCGGATAACAACAATGGCTCTGGCTAAGGTGGGCTGGCTTTTAAGCTGGACCAGCTTTTCTCGTGTAGTAACAAGCCGCTCCTCTGAGTTCATATGTTAGCAGTTAATGAAGAATAAATAATTGTATCTATCTGAATTGCGTTGCACCATCTTATATTGGTGCCGAATAGCTTTTCCAAATATGATTAGGGTCAGGCTGTAATCAGCGCTCAGCCTTGAGATTCTCAACACGGAATGAAAGAGATGAGTAATACTCTGGCTGGAAAGAACCACATGGCAGCAGCTTCTCTTGGGAGTTAAACCAGACAGCAACAAACACACAGAGGACAAATAAAGACATCTCATCCCTTTTTCATGACCAAAACTACCGGAAACATACTGCATTCAATGGAATCTGTGAATCATCCAAACATGAGGTCAGCATTGACTCTTCCCTTAGAAATCCACACTGTGATTTTATCTGACATCTTTTCCACCCCCTTCACTAACAAGCATGTGTAAAATAAATGGTGTCTAATCTCATTTGACTGTCCTGCTGAGTTCTTTTCAACATTGTTAAAAAACACTTTTCCATTATGGAGACACAACACACTCGAAGAGACAAGCTCCAGTGGTGTGCAGTTCTTACTTCCAACTTAAGGAGCCATGGGGGGTCTCCACTCTGCTAAGACACTGTGGGCATAGAGTTTCTTTCTCGTAATTTAAAAATCAGGATGGATGCCTCATGCTTCCTTGTCTCAATTCAGGGTCAGATAGAAACTGAAAATAATCCCAAATCCCAGGCATAGCTGTTTCTCTCATGGGCACAAATGAGTTTATTACAGGGAATCAGACCGTCACTACAAAGTCTTGAATCAACTACAAAGTAAAAGCTTTTCAATTTGAATCATTTGTGGCCTCTTTTTCAAAAGACATATGAAACCTGACAAAACCAACTTCCTAGGTTATTCACATTTGGACGTTTCAAAAACCCAGTAGATCGGTGGAAAACTGCCACACTATGAATTGGATTTGCTGGTCACCAAACTGTGCACTAATGCTAGTTTACAATAATGCATAAGGGAATTAAAAACGTCATGCTTGCTGCCAAATGTTAGCACTTTGATCTGCCGATTTTGAGAAAGAAATATTAGAATGTGTGCACGGATTCAATCAACTGAATGTCACGTCCAAACTGAATTAGCTGCGGTTATGGTGCTAATATCGTGTAATTATTTGTTGTGGAATCGGCTTGTTGGTGAACAAAGGCCTCAGGAGCAAGCACACATTCACACTCACATATTTCCTCATGTCATCTTCCTAATGTTACAAAACAAACAAGAACAGGGACTTTTTCTTGCATTTGTTTCCTTTCCAGTAATTTCGACCAGGCTTTAATAAAGACTGAGGCTAGCCGTTGCTGAGAGGCATGTCTGACTGTAGACGTGGGGGACACTGCAGGAATTGTGACTCATAGAAGAGAAAATCATTGTGCTTCATCACCATCATCATCATCATCATAAGTGTGGTGTTTACCATCAGAAGCTTCAAAGATAAATACTTACAAACCAACTTAAGCTTGAGATCATCCTCCAGTGGGATATACAGCAGGCAGTCAAAAATAAAAACTCATTTTGAGAGGATATGAAATTCTTGAAAATCTATAACCTCCCCTTGGGGAATTTGTTTATTGCAATAAAGGGAAGGGCATATCCTGGCAATAATAAATGTTGGAGGCTTTGAATGATATCACCTGAAGGCTTAATGGTAGCCATGATGATGTTTGTGATGATTCTTATGATGATAATGATGATTGACTCAGCGCCAGCAGTAACCGACCCGTGGCGGTGGTCCTGAAACATGATAGGGGAACAAATATTTCCCCAGCTGAGCGTGCTTTTTAGGATCCACCTCACGCAGAGAGAGTTTGCGGCCACATGTGTCATCGCCGCGGTCAAACGGCTGAATCTATCCAGATGCGTCACGATGAATCATCACCCCCCACATCTCTGGTCCAAATGCACCAATGTCCCTGTTGGACTCCATCAGCCTGCCAGCTGCAGATAAACACACACACATTCTCATATGAATGTGAAATGATTGGATTTTGTTTTTCCAGGTAATTGCACTGCTTTCTGTTATATTTATTTGTCTCGGGGGCAGAAACCTTGTTATTTTTTTTAATTCGTTAAAATTGAGCTCTAGCAGTCATAGACCGCCCTCACCACAGAGCTTAAGTAGAGCAAAGGAAACCTAACAAACATAAAGACATAATGTGGCCTCCTATAAATCTTTCTTTGCCTTAATGGTCTGAATAACCAACCGGTGAGCAGCAGCTGTCTTGGTGGGCGCGGCCCCCTCCCCCAACACTATACACCCTATTAGGAGCCAGCACCACAACAATACATAGATGGTCCAAAAGAAACAATTAGGTTTATGCTGCTTTTGTATTTATTTAGTGGCTACACAGATCTGTAGTGTTGATTGCAGATCTGAATGAGCTTAAAGGGCCAGTTCCCAATCATTAAAAAAGCCATATTTACCCTTTTTCTGTACCATCCACGTCCATCCACCACCGTTTCTGCCTCAACAAAATGATATCAATGAAAAATGTCTAGCGCGATGGTCTTTGACGAATACCATTCAATGGTAAGATTGGCATACTGTAACTGTACCCTTATACAATATTTGTGTTTTCAACAAATCCTTCAAAGAGATCAAACACAATGTAAAACACACTATTATGTTTGCCTTTTCAGTGGATTTATTGACAATAAATTAACATATAGAACTTTCATCAAAATCGAATCGTAACCCTTCTCTCAAGAAACAATGGTAACTCTGAATAAGCCACCGTAAAAACTGGGTATTAAAATGACCTTTTAATACATGTATATCATGTCATGCCTTTCTCTATTTTTCTATGTTTTATTTGTGAGGTTATGTGAGTTGGTATCAATATAGTATATAATCTGGCTCCAAACATAAAGTGTGTATATGTAAAGGAAGTAGTAAAGTAAATTATGATTTGATCAAGTAGCCTATACTTTCAGCCAGGACTACATAATGATGGGACACTGTTTGTGGCTGTTAATGTTGATTTACTTATCTATTTTTAATTAGTAATATGACATGCAACAAAGCTCCATGGCAGGAATCCAACCGGGAATACTGCAGATACTACAACAAACCACCATAAGCCACTGGGAAGTTTTTCAAGGTTTTTTTCATGCAACCTTTAAATACTGAGAACCACAATGAGCACCGTTTTGAGCTCACGCATAGGAAATGCCAATTAAAATGAATAATATTGGGGTGAAAATCTGAATGGGGAAAGAAAACCAAAACTTAGAGTAAGTAAAACAAATGTGCTTTTGAAAATGCAGGTGAAGTGACCCTTTAATGTGTTATTTATTATGTTTATTACAATTAAATTCTAGTAGAGGTGCATTTCCTGCTTGTAAAGAAATTATAGTCTGATGTTGCTCTTTAGTAAGGGTCCCCTGCTCCCTCCCCCTTTTGCTGCCCCTCACCTCCCCACCATTAGAGAGACATAGACACAGAGAGAGAGACAGATAGAGAGACGAGCGAGAGGAGAGAGAGAGAGAGAAGAGAGAGAGAGAGAGAGAGAGAGAGAGAGGAGAGAGAGAAGAGAGAGAGAGAGAGAGAGAGAGAGAGAGAGAGAGAGAGAGAGAGAGAGAGAGAAGAGAGAGAGAGAGAGAGAGAGAGAGAGAGAGAGAGAGAGAGGAGAGAGAGAGAGAGGCTGACTCCCACCGTCCATATCGGGAGCTTGAGAGAGAAGCAGAAGAGAAAGAGAGGCTGTCACAGCGCGCAGAGTCTACAACTTGTTCACATGTAACCGCCAGCGGATTGGAAACAAAAAAATAATTACACGGATTTACAAAATGCCATTAATCCCGTGACCGGAATGGAAATATACTAGCCGGCAATGAGAAGTTGTTCGATCCGGGTGGTCGCGTAAAGAAGAAAACTAATGGTAGGGTTTTATTTATTTCACACAGTATCATTTCTCCACGATGTTTAGCCATGTGTGTTTTGCATCTCATCAATGCATCTGCAGTTCTTGTTATTGTCTCCATCAGTTCCGAGGAAGTTCGTGCCCTCGGTGCAGAAATGGAAAAGTTTTTTGAGGATTTGACTGTGGGTGCCCTGTAACGACTGAGACATCGCCAATATAACGGGCTCCTTTCAGCGGACAGGCGCCCGCTGGCCGTATAGAATGAATGGGTCACTATGTATTCTAATCTGACTCGGGAGTGGACTCGGTTTAAAGTGGAAGAAGGAGCTGCTGCTTGAGTTAACAGCATGTCCAGAAAGATAATTAGGCAGATGTATCAATTATAATCGGAAACATCAAATCACAGTCACGAACTGTTGCAAAGGGAGTTATTTTATTCTACAAAAAACACATTTTCTCACATGTTCTATCAGCAATAGTGAGGCTTCCATTCATGAGATGCGTTGTTACCGTAAGAGCCAAAACAAAAGGATCTCCCGCTGACCAATGGGAGGCAAGGGAAGCCTCAGGAGGGACGGGAGTGGTCCTCTCTTCCCTTTGTCCTGTACCTGAGACACCCAGCAGACCACAGACTGCCCGGAGGCAAATGTGGGATGGCTTGGGAACGCTGGCCAGATGGATCACCATGCGTTAAAGAGACACATTGTTTTTTAACCAGTTCCAGGTGCCTGAAGCAGATTCATCTTATAGTTCTCATTCAGATCATTACATGTGATGAAGTGTGTTCAGGATCTGAGGAGCCATCACCTGCTCATTAAGCTTCCCTCAGCTCACACCACAACAGCCTTAATTGACATTTATAAACAGTTAACAGATCTCTGCCAGACTCATTTAAATGCATCTCAGGACATGCTGGGAACATCTATACAGCACGTGGTTATAATGTGGATTCATGTGAGGGCTTAATGGGTTAATGGTTAAGACATGCCCTCGGGTTGCATCACATCACCTTAACCTCTTCCTTCTTCCCCTCATTACTTCCAAGTTGAAGGAGTTAATGTGCAGAGTAACACAGAGTGTGTTAATTACTGTACTTGAGCCTTGTGCACGTAAAGCTGCTTGCCAGGACATAACGGTTTTATACAGAAAGTGTTCAGACTAAACTAAACTAAATCAGAGGCTGAGGGGGTAAATAGATAATTCCAATGAGAGAAATTTGATCAACTATTAAAGAGGCTGGTCGTTTATTAAGGACATTTCTATTATTTGGGTCTGAAATTGTCACAATATGCTTATCTAAATCACTGTAAACTGAATATTTAGGATTTTTCAGACTTTAAATTAGACACACAATCAGATCATTTTGAGGTTTGACATTTAATGGGCATTTTCTTTTTTGTGTGTGACCTTTTACAGACTAAACTAATAATTTAATATGATATTACTTGCTAAATAGCACTTGGCTCTTTAAAGCACACATGTCATAATGATACATACTAAACCTACTATGTGAACATGTGATGCACAGTGTGTGTGTGTAACAGTTTGCTTACAAGTTGACAGAGTCTGAGTGGGAAGCTGCGATGTAGGCGTCGTAAATGTCGTGGGGGATTCTCTTTCTCGCTGCGATATATTATTACACCGTGAGTGGGATGGATGATTAGAATGATTTAAATGCCAGCACTGGGTGTATAGTGGAGTGTGCGTGGCCTCCAGCAGGCACTCTGTTTTGTTTGAGCTCATTGCATCTCTCCCGCCGCAGATTTCCGTGTGTTTAGTGACTGAATTACTCCAAGATAAGTTGAGCTGCGTTATCTCCAGCTGATCGTTCTTGATTTAGATGCAGCGTAAACTTCCGTGTCTGTATCGGGGCTGATGAAGTATTCATTCAAAAGGAACTTAAAGTAAATAAACAATGAATCACGCTGCCATCAATGACAAATCTGCATGTGAAGCAGGGCTTTGTGCAACATGATAAAGAGCATGCAAGAAGAGACAATGAATATTTATGTCATAACTCGTCTATTAAATATGAAAAAGCAAGATGTTACGGCCTTTCAAACAGACATGTCAAGGATGAATTTTGCCTCTTTGGTTTTCATTAGAAATACCAGTGATTCTTCTTTCAGAGACAGACCAGCTGTACACTCTTAATTATGGCAACACAGACAAAGAGGGAATGCCTTTGTTATTGAAATCCGTATTGGATATTTCCCAAAGGGAAGTCAATTCAATTGAAAGGGCTGAGGGAATCTCACAGAATTCAATCAGAAAGCACTTCATCATGTGAACTGAGAAGAATGTGGCGGAAAACATGCAGAGCTGTTGCCCTTTTCAGATGTACAGAGGTCATTAGACACTGACAGTGATAATGCATCCTGTTTGGACCAATCCAGAAGCGCAGACTGCATTAGTTTCAGTCCAGAAGATAAAACAACAAGTGATACTTCAAAGCTGTCATTTGTGTGTGTGTGTGTGTGGGGGGGGGGTGCTTCCGGGAATTGGCTGGCATTAGTTGACTGCCTCATGTTGTCACAGTATTGTGCCTTTGTGTCATTTGCTAAACATGCGCAGTGAATGTTTGTGCAGCGGAGCGGCTTTTATTAGCGGAGACATGTGGGTTCCAATTGAAGACTTTCATGTGAATTGTTCTGCCATCATGCATTTAACGTCGCACAGATTTAACACGCTGGTGCTCCTGTGTGTTTGCACAGATTTCATTTTCTAAAAAGTGGAGAGCTCTCTTTAACACTAGTACTAATACATCTGAGAAAAATATGCATATTTGGAAATATATGCATATTTTGTCAAAGCCCCGGCTTGTGTTATGATTCATAAAAAGACACTAGAACTCAGAACACTTTGCTGCCTGACATCCTGCCAACGTTCTCTTGCTCCACTTTGTCTTTTGTGAGGCTTTTGTGAGACATTTTGCACCAGACTGGGTAACCGACCGTCCTAAAGCCTCACTGTCTCACGTTTGAACAGCCCTTCAGATGCCCTGCGCTCACACGTTTTCCCAGTGACTCACGCATTCTGGCCCTGCTCAGACACCTTTTTTTCTCCCCTTCTGTGGGATACATGCAGCCTGAGAGCCTGAAACAGCACTCTGTGTTTCTCAAATGAAGCATTTGACCTCTCTTTTAGGGGTTATTTCAGTCACTGCTGCGGGAAGGTTAGTGTCAAGTGTTCATCGGTGTGCAACACTAACACACAACAGGGTCAGCTGACTGCCCTTCAGACAGTATGCAATGTTCTTATGGATTGAAGCTTTTGCTTGACCAGAGTTGGCCTTTTCTCATTAAAAAAGAACATAAATAATCCTAACACAATGGTGGATCAGAAAGTAATTGTAAAATGTTTCTGATAACCAATTAACTTTTTCAACCAAAATGGCAAACCATTTATTGGATCGATTGTGATAATTTGCTATTTTTTGTTATCATTATAAATTGAATAATTGGTGGTCACCTTGGGTTTTGGGAAATTGGACCATTTTTCATTATTTCTTGAAATTCAAAAGACTAAATGATTAAATAAAAAATTAAACAAAAACTTCTCTTCAGCAACGTTGGTTCGTCCCCCAATTATAAGAGCTATAGCATTAAATAGCGTATTAACACAGCACATCCTGAAATTATAATGGATGCATACATATTTCTCATCAGTATGCAGATTGAGTTTTTGCATCAACATAAACAAACCACCGACTGTCAGATGCTGTTTTGTTTTGTGTCTCTATTTAAAGTCCAGTCCTGCTGTTCAGCGGCTGATCAAAACATGTCAGCTTTTAAGATGCCGTCTCTGGCTCCACTCCTGTCACCAGTAACCCCTTTGTTGCATAAATGTTTCATAGACAGACTGCTGTGTTTGTGAGCTGGCAGCCAAATGACAGCGGGCTCCAGTTTTATTCTGAATGATCTGTACTGGGAGACAGTATCTGACTGAGCTCAAGTGCAGGAGTTGGACTTTGAAAATAATGGTGCATGCAGGAGCCCAGTGATGGATGGATCCTCCAATGAAGTTATGTTATGTATTCCTGATGAGAGTAGTGGATCAGCAGCAGGATTTATGCGGCTGTAGAGCAACGACCACTCCAGAAGATGTCGTCTGATTGAAGCAGCGGTCCGAGGCTATTTGTCACCGTGATGGATGAGCTTCCGGTGATTAAGCCAACATGCTGACGGACATTAATCTGTAAACGTCTTGCGTGGAAGTTTTTTTTTCTCGGGTGTTATTGGCTCTAGTAAACACGGATGAAGCCTGGCAGGATCTTGCATGCTTAAATCTTGTCATAGCCTGTAAGGGTTACACTTGTTAAGTGTACATTTCACTGGTCTTACTGTCATTAACTACAGTACAGAATATATCCCTTTAAAAAATGTCCCACATTAACATGTAACCGCACACGCTTTATGGACACGTTGGTTTTTCAGATGCAAACTTGCTATATTTTCGCCCCCATAGTGATATATGACCTGTAATTTGTCTCTATGCATGGATGTATTAAGATAATTGGATATAGTGTTGGAAGCAGACCTCCGTTCATTCCTATACAAATTGCTCAGTGGCCCATGAAGCCAACATGGCCTGAAAGAAAAACCTTTGCCGATCTTCTGCATCCATGGGCCCCATATGTAAAAGTGCTATGTTGCTTTTCGTTAAAACCCCGCATACCGTCACGTAGCACTCGACTGTCTCTTGGCTATTAGCGCTATTCACAACTCTTAGGGTCCTGATGATTTGAATGAGGGCTATTCAAGTGTTTGTACTGGCAAGATATCAGCTGAACATTTTTTTTAACTCTGATTTACGGACATATCTTTCCCAATGTAAATCAACAGTAAAAAACGATTTCTGTGCTAAAAAGCTTCACGTGAAGACACAGAACTTTTACATTTTCCAAAAAAACATTTACTTCAACGCCTACGCACTTCCTGGGGACTCACCTCTATGTAAGTCAGAGTTAAAAAGGAAGTGAGATCATTATCACTGTACAGTATATGAAGCTATACTAGCAACACATGAGGTGAGAACTCAACATGTTTTCAGAAAGCGTGAGGTTGTTCACATGCGTGTGACTTGTTATTGACATATCTGTATGACACCTTTCTGCAGTTAGGCTTGGAGGTGCTGAGAAGGTATGTCTGACGTCTCAGAGTTGCTGTGTGCCGCTGCCAGGTTCAGGGGTCATTGCTTGTATTAATGACGCATGCGAAAATAAACTGGCTTTTATTTCCCTCACCATCTGTACCCGGGCCAGTTGTGCTGTATGGATGGAGTCTGGCGCCTGACAACTGCCCCCTTTTGTTGCTACTTTGATTTATGAGACAGTGTGGGGTGAGTGGATACAATTACTTATGCAGAGAAAACACACATTTTCACAATTATGTAAATATTCCTTCATTTTAAATACAAATAAAGACGTACAATATTAGTTAAGGTTTATTCCTATGGACATTCAGTACATTTTCTCGAAAAATATCTGCATTTATTCTCTGGCTGGCTTTAAAGGTAAACACTGTGCTTGAGGTGAAGGGAAATGAAAGTACTTGGCACCCAAGCACTGCAATTTGTGTCAAAGCATATACTCCTCCTCAGAGTTATAACTCTAAATCTTAATGTGTCAGCCTTTGAAAACCCCTAGTTAAAGCAGATTTACACCTGGATTGGATGTCCCCATATGCCCAAAAGGCGTTTTCTGCTAGACGGTCGGCCGTAAAAAGTGAAATGTTCACATCACGTCTCCAACAGTGAACATCAGTTTCTTTCAACCATAATGTTTATTTGTCCTTAACCAAGTAGTTTTAGAAGTGGCAGCTCAGAAAAGGCTCTTATAATTAGGTTACTGTCCTCCTGAGTTACATGCATACATCCAGAAGAGAAATTCAATTGAAAAACAATAATTCTGGTGTAACACACATTACTTCTAAAATCTATATGCACACACTGCCACTACATCATGATGCGTTCAGGTACTGCCATGGAATCCCTTAGGTTAGCAAAAAGAGCCAGCATTAGTGTGTGTTCCTGTGTGTGTGTAGACAGTATCTGTCTTCCAGATGTCACTCTAATGGGCCTCCACACAGACCTGTGGGGATCTGAACAACAGTGCTGAGGAGAGATGTGCTAATTCTCCAATTACCTCCGGCTACTTCCTTTAAATGAGCAACCGTGAAACCTTACAATGCAACAGTCATTTCTCGCTAACACTTTCTGTGTTTTTTTAATGACCTATAAACCACTTAGATTGTTCCTCATGATTAAATCTCATCACTGAACTGCAGACAGGTTCAATTTCTACACAATCCTCCAAGTAATGTAAAATAACGTATATGGTGGTGACAGTTGCCTCCAGGGCTAATTCAACCACAGCAAGATGCAGCTCTTAACTATCTCAGACTGGTAAACAACAAAAAACGTGCATGCACTTGTCACCTACAGTAGCTGCATGTCAGTCTGAGTTCAAAGGTCAACATCGGGTTCCGTTTACCAGACAGCCTCAAAATGTCCAGCTGAGGCGTCAGACGCACCTGCGGGGCTGTTGGCATTTTGCAGGCTCTTTGGGAGCGAGGAGACACACTCCGACCTGGCCTCGGGTCACAAGGAATTTGTACAAATGTTATGTTCATCGCTGCAGCTATCACTTTGTGGGATTATCCCTGCCAAGTTAATTTGGAGCTGGAGTTTCATATCTGTGCAGGCAGCCACTGCCAGAATGAACCTTTGGCGACATTTTTACACTTTGCAAGATGGATGTGCTGTTGTAGTTACGTTTCTCCCCCTCACTCCATTTATCACAACGTGGCCAAGCAGGTAGATTCAAATGCTTCTTTGTTGCTGCAATTTACTTCCAGAGCATACTAAACAGCACAGATGTATTATTGTGATTTATGCTAAACCTCACAGTCAAATGACAGTGCAACTGATGCTTCCGCGAGAGAGAGGTGGAACATATTGGCAACCTTAAGAAATTAAATTAATCCTCCGTATTAAAAAGGAGCGCTCTTTATGCTCACCCTTAATTTGGAGAATTAACCTGCCTGCCCGTCTGTTAAGCCTGGAGAATGTGTCCAAGCCTTCATTATTGTAGAGTCACATGTATAATGTAGAAGATAAAGTTGAAAATCCGCAAGCCAAGTTAATATTATGGATCTACTGGGATGCCCTGGAGTAGCCTTCGTAAAACCGTTTCCATCAGGCCAACCCGAAGCCGCAGCAGAGCAGCAGTAAGCCAGCAGACTCCGTAATAGCCCACGCTTTGTTAATTCATACGTTTTTCTTGGCAGTCATAGGCTAACAGTCAATCCGTGCACACATCCCTATCTGGCAGGAGGCTCAGCGCAGTTAGAGATGAAACTGACTGTTAACTAGGTGTGAAACGCTACTGCACAGGATTACTATACGTCTCCTGCAGAATTAAAAAAAGAAACAGGAAGGTGCATGCCCTGAAAACATCACAGGCCTGTGGTGCTTTTCATCATCACATGTAGTCAAAGATAGAAATAGTCTTTAATAACTTGGCTGACTTTTTTTTAAATTACTGGGCGTCAACAGCTGATGCATCTGCAGAAAAAAGCATTAATTTTTCCACTTGTGCCGGGTAACTCTTGGAATCCTCACACATGCAGGATTTTACGAAGACTGTGGTTGGATTTTTGGGAGAAACTCAAGTTTTCCTCCAGCTTTACTTATACTGTAAGTAAACACGTTTGAAGGAGGTTGAGAAAAAGTAGACGAGCAGCTCATCAAAAGGAAAGTTCTAGCCATCTTTCATTTAATAAATGAGCTCCTTTTAGTTGTCTTTCGTGGCTTCTGTGAGTTCAGTTTATTTCAGTCCAGGGTACCATCACCATCATCATCTTCTAAAAGCTAGGCAACTACTTAAATGATATGCGCGTACTGAGAACAATGAATAGATAGATAAAACATCCCAAGTGTCCCTTTCATTACGATTTATGAGAGGTGCATTAGTCAAGGATAAATGAAAGTCTTTACACTTCTAGACATTACGAATTCATTGCACAACCAAAGTGTTGTACCCATGCGTTACAGTAGGTGTAGTGTAGTGACATGTACTTTCATAATTTCATATAATTGCAACGTTGGCAGCTAACAAGATGGAAACTGTTTGCTAATTAGGCTAAAGTGTGATAGATTTAAAACAATTAAGTCCTGATTTCATTGAATTATCCAAACAGAATAATAAGGTGCCATTGACAATAATGTCAGCAATGTCAAGTAAAAACCTCCCATCTCCACTCCGGATGGCTTACATCTTCCTCTTGGTGTTGCAAATATCCTACAAAACCTTTTGAAAAACTGAACACTTCAAGCTTTGTTTGTACTAAAACCGTTGTTTACAACCTGGGCTTTCAGAATAATCCAAATTGTTTCAAAAATGGAAACAGAATCGCAGGAACCTAAATATGCTCAACAAAATCATGTTTACTTTTTCCAGTATTCCTCAAACCTTTATGTTCACAACTTCTGTTAGGAACACACTTTCTCAACACTTAAACCCATGTCTCCAATTATTCAACTTTACTGGCTCTCATGATAGTCCCATTGAGTTTGAAAAATACACTCTGCTTTTATATGTTCGCACAGATGTGCAATGAAGGCACATTTCAGCAGTGGTTTACCAACTTAAAGTGCAGTCTGATTCCAGAGCAGAGAATAGTGTTTACAGATGTGTCCTCATGTCAATTGTGTCAATGTGCAACAACAAGTGGATGGAAAAGTACCCTGTAACTGCAATATTGTTTTAATTGTAAATATAGCTTTAAAGTCCTACCCGCAAAATGTTTTCTTCCTTTAATACAAGTTGTTATGTTAAATGTCCTTTAAGCCGATTTGGATTGGAGCCATTAATGCTGCACTGTGGGTTCTGAGGCATTCCACAAGAAACAGTAAACATTCCCATTGGATTAATTACCAACTGCTTTCCCCCCCGGCTCTGTCTGCTTCTTGTCAAAAAGGAACAGTAGATTGAACTTTAGTCCGCATGTAGAGAGACTGCCAGTCGGGTCTCAGACAGAGGAGGTGAGCGGGAGCAGGTGTTGGTGGAGTGATAAACAAGTGAGAAGGTGGTCGTCTAAAGGAACACGTCAGGTTAGGTAAAGGGTCAAATGTTACCATCTACCAGTAAAATGGTGTTCTTGCTTATATTCATAAGTAAAAAAACAGGTGTTAATGTGATCCCCAGATAATTCCACATTTAGCTGGACCGTCTGTGGGAAGCCAGGTTCTTTAAACACCATCTAGGAAAAAGGTTGTTGTGCTGAGTTGCTAGAATTAGTCAATTTAAATGTTTCATGCTGCATGCGCCACCCACATTTAAACAAGACTGAAGGGAATGAGGAACCCATTTCACAAATCTCCAAAACATTAAGGCCTCCTACGCAGTACTGAGCATCCATGAATCAAAGTGATTTCCTAACTTTTCGTTCACTTTGCTCACGTCTTACTTACAATGAGTTGTCTCTATCAGTAAGCATTCTGTGTCTCCTATGTCTATTATTTCAACACGCATCTCAAAATCTGCCATCAAGACAGCTTTATATTTGAAGAACAATGACACGGATCAAGAGGAAAAAACATCTGACCATTGACACAGAAAGATAAAAGCAGAAACAAAAGATAAAGTGGAGAAACTGATTTTAACTAAAAAAAATCACTGTTAGAAAGATCGTATCCAAAAATACATTAGCAGGAAGAATACTAAAATACACACAAGGCTGTCTTCCGAATTATTGGAATTCATCGGGGTATACATTTTCTAAAGTTATACAATAAGTTACAGACACATCCGAGTTCATCCTGATACATTATTCATCGGGAGCTGCTGTGCGAACGCATGTTTTGCATATGCCCCTCAAACTTGAAGCTCCTTCTCATTCAAAAGAGAAATCCTTGATTGTGTTAGAGATGCAGCTCTTCAAATAAAATGACCATTTTTATTCCAAATTTCATGTAAACTAAGCTCCCTTCCCAGATTAGACAAATGAACTCCCACCTTTCTTTTCATCTCTACATTATCATTTTCAGTCTGGATTTAGCCTCAGTGTAAGCGTTCTGCGTAGAGACAAGAGCACCCCATGCTCCTCATAACATATCCATTACCGCAATCAATAATTTAAATAGCAGCCATTGGTTTTTTTTATGCTTTTTAATGACACCATCATAAGCACTTATCCACCTCAGAAGGAGCCCAGGCTGACGGAGGCTGCCAGTGAAATTAAAATAATGAATAAAAGATAAGCTGGAAGAAAGTGCTGAACTGGGACTTTGAGTGAGATCCCAGCAGAGCAGCAGTTATGAATCCAGGGCAGCCACCCTCAAAGTGTTGATAATTTGACCCGGCGGCTCCTCGGTCAGGTCGCGGTCAGGTCCTCTGGTCTCCTGGGGGCGGGGGGGGGGAGGGCTGCTGCCTGACTTCCTGCAGATTAGATTCTGATCTTTGGTCAAGAGTATGTGTGATCTGGGGGAACGTGATGGCCGACTTCTCCCTGGGTGATATGATGAATGGAGCCACTCTGAGCCACGGTGAATACTGATATTTTCCTTCATTGTCTGTGTTACATGGTTGTGATTTATATGATTAGATTGGGCTACATACCCCGGGGGACGCTAAAGAAGGAAGTGTCGTATTAGACAGGTCATAGGGCTCCTGCTCGCTCCATCATCAATGGGCTTAATGGTTCTGTAGAGATGTAGCCCCATGCATGCAATCATATTTCCAGATGCTCTCTTGCACTCCCGAGCCTTTGTAAGGAGTCATTTCATGCTTCAGCGGCTCGCTTTGGTTCCCGCTTCATTTACTGTCTCCACTGATGCCTTTTCCAATTTATTTCATTTATCTAAATAAATGCTCGATAGTTAAGGCTCATCATTTTCATTTGTGTTATGTATTTATTGCGACACTTTTCTTTTTGAAGATTAAAATAGGATCCAAAACAATTAATAGTATGAAGATTTGGGTAAACAATGCAATACACTTGAGTTTAACCCTTTCTTTCCCTTCCTGGCTGCATGAGAAGCTCCCACTTTATGATTTCCCACAATTCTTATGCCTCAGAGGCATTAAAGACTGTCCTTTTTCTACCCTTCTATTTTTGTAAACTCGATATCTAAGGAACGGGAATTTATTCACTCGATCACAATAAGAATAGCATTTGGTGGTCAAATGTCACTGACATCACAAAGCGTGTTTTTGGCCATAGCTCGAGCATTCATATGACAATTTTACACAGATGTGTAGTAGGGAAACATGAAGGAGTCACAACATTTTGGACCGACACAGATGTAAACTGCAACTTCTCTGGTTGGCAGATAATACAATGAGAAAGTAATTCTGTCTCTTTATTTTTATAATATTTAGAGACGGCTTCGTCACAAGAAGACCACATTTACTGTAAACTGCAGTGAGCAATATATTTATGCAGCAGGAAACAACGTTTGTACTGTATGTGGGGTAAAATCTAGTAAGTGTTATTATCTTAGGAGTGGCAAAGTGACAAACTCCATTCAACATGTTACCCAACTTTACTTTGTACAGATTGTCTAATTGTACCATAAACAGATTGCTCACAGAGAATAGGCTAAAGATTTAAACGGGTTGTCGTCGTATCTAAAATCAGCAAGGATGTTAAGGATTTTTTGTCTTTATATTTGTTTAAAATCAATCTGCTCCACAAAAATAATCATGACTTGTTGCTGGAATTAAGTGAATACAACGTGACACCTATCCACAGTTTAAGGTGAGAGATCCTGTCCCTTTAAGATCCTCCTGGCAAATTAAAATAGCCTTGACACTGGAAGAGGCAGACCTCAGTGTCATCAGCAGCTATTTATCACCAGCCCACTTTAACCAATCACAAGGTTGCTTCAGTGTCACATGTCAGGCTCTGTCTCATAGCTGTATTACCCCTGCAGTGGCCTCACGCTGAACTTTAATTATTGTGAGTGGCCTGGTGGAAAAACATCTTTCCCCAGCTGACACAGCGATGACACCCTCTTTGTTCCTTCTTCCGACTGCTTCCATCGCGCTCTTGCCCGACAGTGCTTCCTGTGTTTTTCGTGGACGTTAACCAAAATCCACTTCCCTTCCCTGAGAATTGTTAAGAGGTCATGGCAGTGAGGGGATTTGAAGACTGTTTCTCACAAGAGCCCACGTGTTAAATGAATGTTTACAGCCCTGTGGCCAGTATTGGCTTTAACAGTCAGCTCATCATCTATTTGTGTAGAAAAAGCCATACCGGGAACCTGCCCGAGCCTGAAGCCATGTACTGTTATTCTGCTTACATTCTGAAGTCATTAGCAGTTTACTCCTCAGTTGTCTTGCTTATTTGCTTAGGAGGATCTGTTACTGGTCCTAGATGGGAAATGGCTTTGCAGAAGAGCTTGTTCCAGAATGACTAACAGCTTTTTCCAGTATGACAGTGAATGGTTGAAATCGGTATATTAGAGTAGGTCGAGAGTCCTCCTGGGCAGCTGCACACGAGGACTCTGTGGACAGAATGTGCTATTCTATCCTCAAGGTCTCCCAAATCTCTTCATCATGGGGTTTTTCATCGTCATTGTGTCCTCATTCCTCCACACCTTGAATGTAGCAAAACAAAGCGCTTGCTGGCTTTATCTATTTTCTGTGGCTCTGTGGTTGTGAAGGCAAGCTGGCAGCAGATTATTCTTGATGCTGTGCACATTCCTCTGGTAATAATCTGTTTTCTCCAGCCGTCACACAGTGTCTATAGGAAAATTCCACCTTTCTGTTTTTTGTCTTTAGGGAGAAAGAAACACTGCAACACACCTGCACAATGAATCGCGGATAATCACCCGTTTACATTGCCTTCTCTTGTTTATCAGTCAGTATTCTATGACATTATCTGCTTGGTACACTGTTTGTAGTGTCTGTAATGCATACTGACAATGACATCTTGATTGGCTTCATAATCCTATCTCTGATTTAACTTGCGATAGTAAATTAGGTATCCGGAGATTAATTAGTCTTTGGGGATTTAAGCATTTTTCCGTTGACTCCTTTTTGCAATACGGATCAGGTTCACTTTTACGTATGAAAACCTCATGTCGTTTTCTCACTGCGCCCCAGTCTCCAACACAACCTCTAATCTTCCTGTTGCTCTGGCAGATAAGTCAAGTTTAAGCTGTCATGCTCTGTAAACAACACTGAATAATAAAATGAACTCTTCCACACTAGAAGAACTTCCTCTTTGGGTGCTCTGAGGACTGACCCATAAAACTGAGGAAAATTGTCTTTCAGAGTATCTTTAAGAGTTCCCTGCACTAAAGAGAAAACAAGCCGGAAACATCTCATTTCCACTGTAAATGGGTTAGTGATATATACCCAATAGAAAAAACAACATCTTTTAATCTTCTCCAGGAGTTGAAAATAAAGACAATAACAAAGGGAAGTCTATGGGGATGTCTTGGATACTTGAACAATATTCTGTTATGTGGAGCAGTGAGTTCTGCCTAGCCATAGAATTAGCTGGCACTTCGAATTAGACTAAAAAGGGCATTTCAGGGGCATGTCAGCAGACCATGCAATTACATTCTTCTATTTGAGATTCAAGAAATTGAGGAAGTAAGACAGCGTGCTCTCGACTGAACAGGCAGACTCTAGGTCATTGCTAGGTAAAATCATTAGCCTTTGCTGTGGTTTCAGGGATGAATAAAGCGCTGAAAAGGGTTTTTGTCATTCTTTTTGTGTGAACAGTAAGACCACAACTCATGGTCAGCATAGGACAAATTCAAAGATATTCCTACCCTGCAAATGAAGCCTTGTCTGGTTTGTTTCCAGTCACCACTCTTCATAATCAATGAAAAAAAAGCACATTTTCACTTGAGAAAAAGCTGTAAAATAAGCAATTTGAAATGTGGTTTTCTACAACTTTTTAGTGGTTGACAACAAAAGATTCCCAGTGGTGCTTTTATAAAGTACAAAACAAGATAATGCATCCATTTACACGGCATCTTTTCACACAAATAATCAATCATAACACATTGACAGTGATAAACACAAAGAAAGGAATTGTTCAGCAAAGAATAAAGGTACACAAGGGAACAGCAATTAGCTGCCACTGTGTGAGATTGGTTGGTTTTTCTAGAGCAGAGATGGACAGCTATGAGCGGAGACGGCAGACTTTAAAACAAGTCTGCCTGATTGCCTGTTTCACCGATCCGCCTCTGAATGACAGGGTAGACAGCGTGGACAGGGCTTCCTCTGATGAGTTATTAGGGCCGTAGCGATTCCATTTGTTCCACACAGGGAGGGAACTATCAACACAGCATACAGGCCATTAACACTGTTGCCAATGTCTTTAAAGTTAATTACAATAATTATGATTTTCAGTTATCTGTATGGTTAATGGGTTTGATCTCTCCAGTCAGATGACTCTTACACTTGGAACTTTCTGACTCCCTAAGTGAGTGAAATGTTCCTTTCTTTGTAGCAGTTTGTAATAAAGCTTATCTTCTAAAAAGGTTGATATTTCTGCCCAACAGCTTTGTGCTGATAAAGATATTAATAGATGTTGCATAGTGTAGCTAAAATGCTTTTCACGCCAATGGCCCGATCTAAAAAGTATAAATGATTGTAAGTCGTAAGATTAGCAATTACATTTTTTGATGATTCAATATTAAAATATTAGTAACTGAATAACCACGTATATTGTTATTGACCAATTTTATTTTTGGTCAGCCTCAAGAACTAGTTATGATCGTTCAAAGGCACTTAATTTTGTTGGTGGTGCCAAGAAAAATGTGGTGAAATCCATATTTGTAACTATTTTTTGCAGACAAAGTAAATTATGCAACCTTGTGTCTTCTTTGTCCATTGCCCTCCAGCCATTTGTATGTTCTAGATAAGCTGTTTCATCATGTTTGATTGACAGGGGCAATGTATTTTCTTTATGAATAGAGGAGATCTGTCAAGCTGCCAGTCGCCCACTGCTACAGTTATCCGACTGATTTGATTTAGATGCCAGTTCCCTTGAGAGAGACATTCTCTCGTCAATGACAGTCTTTTTTCCTCTTTCACATCATCTCTTTTTGTCCCTACATGTCTCTAGTTTGAACCCTCAGGGCCTTTCTAACGTTCCTCTATTTTAAATAGCCTTGTGTTCGAGCTCCTCATTGTGTTCAGCCTTGATGAAGGACACAAACACTCAATAAGTGCTAATGGCACGAAGACTACAGATGAGCTCATCAATGGCAAACGGTGGGCTTGATACTAAAGTGAAATCCTGGAAATGTGCTCCTACATTTAGCGCTTTAATTTAACAGTGTTGTGTCAATCTCTGACCTGTTGCAATTACATTTCTGTTAAAAGCAAACCTCTTAGTGTCTAGAAAGGTTTCATCCCTTTGGAAAATGCCACAGATTGCTAAATGGGACCCAGACTACAGACTATATAAATAACAAGAAGCACATAACTATGTTATAGTGAACTTTATTCACTAATAAAAGCACTGATATACTATCCGTCAAAGCGCAAACAGTTAGTGAAGTAGATATTGTAACCCAAAACCCTTTGCTTTCTACAAATATACATGTTTTTTAGCTAGTGCTACATATAATCCTGCTCACACCAGATGAATATCTCAATGTAGTTTCATTTTCTTGCTTTGAACAATTTTGGTACAGCTCTCTTTTACACTGACAACTTCTTGAGGGCTGGAAATCAGTCTTTTCAGAGTGGGGCTAGTTATTTCTCCCCCCTGTCTCCCAGAGAGACAGTTGCTGTACGGTGACACTGAGGGCCCAGCTGGGGGTAAATGACATCGCTTGAGCAGGTATGCAGACAGGTGCTCTCCAGCCGTCTTCTTATCAGCCCTGCCGCAAGCTCAGTGAATACAGAGTCGTGCGAAGGGGGCTAGGCCATAGGCGGTGGTAGGGGGGCAGACAATATCAGCTGCCGTGAGGAGGAGCGATGACTCACTTCCATAGGGCCCTTATCTTATGATGTATGCAAGCAGGAAGCAGGTGTACCATATGTCAACCTGAAGTCTGTATCCATGCAGTTTCTAGGCTTCTGCCGTATTCTCAAGCATCACACACATCCTTTGAAAATTGTCCTAGACCCTGGGCTCTGTTGGCTTGTTGTCATTATGCTGTAGTGCGTGTGCCGCCATCATGTTGGCTCAGCTCCAGACACAAAGAAAGCCTCAAGGATAAAACTACACGTTGCTGCAGCAGGAGCATTATCATTAAAGATCCCCAATTCTTTTGCCCTTTAGACATTGGCCCTCCTTTTATCTGGGAGCGACTGTTGATCCATGTGACTTCACACGGAGGAATACCATTTTCTGATAATATAATAATCCCCTTCTCCGGTCCAGCCCGGGTATCTCTCATGTCGGTGTCTCTCCCCAGGAGAGTCTGACACGTAGCCTGGTAGTTTCTGGCCTGAATGCATCCCTCGTCCTTATCACTCCCTCCATATTGTGACTCTAATGCACAGGGAGGGGCTAGGATGGACTGTGAAGATGGGAAGGGTGTTGCTGTGCAGTCTGATTAAAACGGGAAGTGTAAGTCAGTGAAATTCGTTTATCCATGCAAAATGTGATTGTTTCCATTAGTCACAATCAAAGTGATGTTAGATTTTCAAAACCATATAGACATTTGACTTATTACTCACTTCCCAGTGGCATTTCATCTAGCCTAAGTCATCAATATTCAGAGCAGTTTTTCTCTGCTGTCAATTTATTTTATTTTGTTCAGCCCGAGGTTATATTGCTCAAACTGCAGAAGCACATGGTTTAAAGGAAATTGCCTTCAGCTATATAATCGTTTGTCTGCTTTCACAAAGCAGCATTATGTTGTAATTGGGATTTTCTGAGACAGAGGGATGTTATGACATGTACTTGAAGTATGAAATGTACAGTACATTGAAACAAAAATGGAAAAATTGCTAAATGTGCCTGGCCTTGGTTGCAAAAGAAATTGCAAAATTACCCAATGAAACAGATACACAAATGTGAGCATTTGAACAGGATGTGACTATGAGTCACAGTATAAATGAATGTGACGCTACTTTTAGTTGTAGGCGGAAACGGAGGGTTATCTCAAATCATTTTGTGGGTTCAAAAGTTGCTTCATAGTTAGTCAATGCAGTTGACTGTGTTTTTTCTTTCATAGGCAGGCGTCAGTGGATGAGGTGGGCTGTTCTCCACAACCCATCATGGATATCAACCGTCAGCCATTCCCCCAGCTCAAAACCTCCTGTCCTGCTGGCTCCTGCTCCATAACTCCCCCCGGTGTGTGAGCTGTGACACCTGGGACTCGCAGGCTGTTGACAGCACGACGCAGATGGACTACAAATACAGCCTGCTGGGCTCTGCAGTGGACGAGTACCGCAAGAGGCCGCTGCTCCTGCAGGTGGACGACACGCCCATGAACCTGTTTGCGGTCCTGGAGGTGAAACGGGAGCTGCCGAGGCGTTGGAGCACCTTGAGCTGCTTCCGTAAAATCCGGCTTTATAGTTTCCTGTTCGGCCTGGCCATTATGTTCCTCATCATGGCTTCGTACATCCTGACGGGGGACAAGAAGGGTCTCCTCCTCACCCCTTCCCCCTACCACTTCAGCAGCCTGGTCAGCCCGGGACCTTTTGACTTCAACCTGTCCTCAGTCAAGGACTACGCACATATCAAACAGGTGGTGAAGTCCATCACGTCCAAGGTGGAGTTTCGCAGTAGTCGGCAGCCCCCAGAGCTCAAGGCACTGGTTAACAGTGAGCCACATGTGAGTATAACATATATCTGTCCTAAAGTAATCAATGGGATAATAAGGACACAAATTGTATCAATATCGATTTTTTTTTATCAGATTCAAATGTCGTAATGAATACCTCAGTGTTTTATAGTGTAAATGTTATCTCTATAACTTAATCATATTACAAACACGGCCCAGAGTGATATTGATCTGTCTTTTAATTGACAATCACGGATGTGTCTTGCAGCGTAATTAATGCTAAGGGAAGAGGTGATTCAAATCAGTATTCCTACCTACCCCCCGTCTACACCGGGTTCAATACAGCTACACTGTTGCAATTCCCCACTGGTTGCAGTTTCTAATTGAATTTATAAAGAGATAACACTGTTCTGAAACACTTCATGTCACACCAGATAATTGCATATGTCTGTACCAATTTTTTTTATGAAGGGATTTAAAGCTTAAAGTCATCCAACAGCCTTCCGACACATTTGCCCCGTGGCTTTCTCGCCGTGTCCGTCTCACCTCAAAGCCTGGTTCAATTAATTGTTAATCCTAATGATAATGGCTAGGGCTATTTGCAACATAACTAATTTCTTATTGTACCAGCTAATGAATAGGAGAGTGTGGCCGTGGGGGAATCAATACAACGTCTGTGGATGGATCCGGCATTTATTGTCCTTAGGGTGTCTCACAGGCAGAGAACAAGTCATAGCAACATTTTCCTTTGTTGCGTTTGATCACTTAAAAACACTTGTATTGAAAGTGTGATCAAGAAGAGACAGTCGGTTGCATTGCCCTCGGCTTTACTTTTTATTTTGTAAAAATGTGCTTGAATTAAGCACATTGGATTTGAAATCAAACAATACAACTATTAAGTTGAAGTGTTCAGGGTGACCACATCCATACTTGGTAAAGAACTAAAAGCTCTTTTTAGCGCAGGACAATGATTCAAGTTTCTTATGGGCACACAGTGGAATGTTCCCGACTGGCCAAGTCAGTGGTTTGACCTCAATTCAACTGATCATGTTTCAACTGCTGAGGACCAGACAGAGAGCAAAACAAGGAAAAAGTGAAGTTGGCGGCAGTACATGCCAGACAGAGCATCATCAGTAAAGATAGCTGTCTATTAGCATATTGCGTTTAAACAGCCGTTTGACTTCAAGTTAACTTTCAATCCCATGTTGTCTCCTGGTGGAAGGTGTATAAACATGGCTACAACTTCCACATTGTTCTTAAGAGAACAATCTCAGATCAAATATGTGAACTTTCTCCAAAGTTCAGAGCCAACACAACAACAAAAAGGGACGGTTTCTAAATAATGTCTGACTATGATGTGCACCGTGTCAAATTGTCCATACATATAAAGCTAATTCACTGCCCCTATAGAGAGTGTATACTCCTGCATAAACTTGTCAAAAAAGACAATGTTTGCTTACACCTACCAAAACAGTTGCCTGTACCAGAAAGTTGTGTAAGTTGTTGAAACAAATCTCTTCCTTTAATGTGTCTGTCAAATGCCCAGAAGGTGTTTATCCTTCGTTACGCAGCCATAGCAATGTTTATTTCAGGGGTTTAAAGGCTTTGTTTGAACTTTGTTGGGAATCATTTGGAAAGTACAGTGAGTCAGAAAATTAACCAGGCTGCTTTATTTGACTTTACAGATGTTCTCTGTTATCCCCCGCAAATTCCTGCCTGGTGTCAAGAACCCCTGCTGGTATGAGGAATACAGTGGGAATATCACCTCGGACCCATACAGGACAAACTTATATGCACGCTATTCGAGGCGCTTTCGTACAGTTTTTCAGCACTTGAGGAACACTTTCCGAGAACACGTGTTTCACCACGATGGGAAACCCTACCGCATGCGGTGCCTTCCTTATTTCTATATCATCGGCCAACCAAAGTGTGGCACAACGGACCTGTACGACAGGCTGAGGCTGCACCCCGACGTCAAGTTCACCACATTCAAGGAGCCACACTGGTGGACCCGCAAGAGGTTTGGTGAGTAGCAACAACTGTATTTTTGCTGTGGCTGTGAGGAAAATTAAATAATTAAATTGGCAACCTACTATCATTGTATCGTTAAGATCCTGTGTTGTGATGAAATTCCTTAACTTTATTACACATTTCAATCGTTAATTTGGGGGGAAGGTTATTTGCAAATTGACTGACAACTTAACACTGTTTAGCCCAATAGTTCTACATAAAATTTGCCAGAAATTGCAACTGCAATTATCATAATAATGTCATAGTGTGAAACCTATCTGGATGCGATACCGGCATGATCTGACAATAATTAAGTATCTCTAATGTACTCCCCCAAGTATCTCGCAACATAATTAACCGAGCAATGAATATTCAAGATACATTTTGTGCTAGGCGTGAGCAAATGTTAAACTGTTTATTTTGTAACAGAGTTGTAAGCTCCACAGCTCTAATTGTGTATTTCATTTCTTTATTGCCTCCTACATTCAACATTTTGAATGCTAATCGTATTTCTGCTTACACCTACTGTGTGGTTTAGCACCATCATTTCACATCCTACAACTGCAACTTCCCCATCTTGATATGTGAGCTCATGCAGTGGCTGTGCTCATTAACCGCTCAACTAGGATGATACGCACACAAATCTAGACTAACTGCTTCCTCATCACTATCATCAGTGTGAGTGGATTTGCCTTCAAAAGAACAAGACGAAAACACAGCATGTGAAGCCTCCTCGCACACTTTGAACCCACACGTGTGGGTGCACCGTTTCCTGCACTTGTTCCTCACGACACAATTTTCCACCATGAACGTCTTTCAAGTTCTTGCTTTATGGCTGCTCCATTTCTACACTCTGTGGATTTTGTGCTTCTATTTAAAAGTTAAAAATGTATTTGATTCAACAGCAATCATTTGATTTTATAGAGGGAGCTGTGGCATGTTTTACTAGCTCCTAGAGGCATATTTAATTCTATGCCGTTTGAGGAAATATTTGCCAATTGAGCAGGAACAGATGCATTATCACATATTCAGTTTTTTCTAGACATATTCACAAACTACTGCCATAACCTTGTTTACGCAGTTTCTTCATGGAGTTTGAACAGGTGGTAATGTGTCATTTTCTCAAACAAAGAGATCAACCCTCAAACTGTGCGTCGTGAGGTAAAAGCTGCCTCGCTGTAGACATTTGGTAGTATGGCATCTTCTAAATGCGTTGATGCCATCGTGTGTTTGCTTCACCATGTGCGTCTGTGATGTTGAAAGAACCACCACACCACCACAGATGGGTTTAAAAGCCATGAGGGATCTGGAGTATATGCGGGTAAACTAAAAACCCTATTAAAACAAGTCCAACCCCCTTATTTAACTTGCAGATGCTTTGTTGAACTGCTCCTTTGGTTTGACAGGGTAACTGTTTTTGCTTCCAAATGAAGGCAAATCTTTATTCTTAATAAATACTATGCTTTTTGTTTTCTTTTATAACTGCCATTAAGACCCATGAATAATGGAGGATCTTCAACAGCTCAAGAAGCAGGCGTCAGGAGTGTGAGTCAGTGTGTGTGTACGTGTGTGTGACACCCATGTGTGTCTACATTTGTGAAGAGCAGCAGTTAAACTGTAGTTCACAAAACTGTTCAAAGTCAGCTCTGATTACGGAATCGGAAGCTGATTAGATAAGGACTTTAGAAGTTAAAGGAAGCGCACGTACAGGATTTAGATTATCTCACGATTCTCCTTTAAAAACCGCAGCCGCATTATCACATCAGTGCAGCATGAGAACTCCATTTTGTAATGCTACATTTTCACTGTGGAGGACTGCTCAGCAATGACTGATACATACATATTTGTTTTCCTGTAGTTATACGGCTAATAATTACTAAATGATTTTATTTCACCTAAGGGGTTTTGGCATATTACTTGTGAGGGAACTACGTACACAGTATTGGCCAAATTTCATCCAAATTCTTTCCGCAAATATCAGAAAGAGGCTTAAATGTTGCAGTCAAAATGGTGCTTTTGAAGTTTAGCCAGTTGCTGACTATGCCCTTAATCCCTCTGAGGCTCACACAACCTAAACGGGAGGATTGATCAGTGTGCATGCAAGACTTAATTTGATGTGTTGTGTTCAGTTTGAGTTGATAATTATTTGTAGCTTGTAAAGCGGCTGGATGTGGATGAGTTGTTTGCCTTAATTTGTCTGCTTGTGTTTTTGTGGATTTGGGGCAGCAAATGCAGCTGTATCCTAAGGACATAGGTCCCACTCAGCTACCCCATCCCCCACCTCCCCATCCCTTCATCTTGGCTGCCACTCTCCCTGTCCCTCCCTTGTAGTGTTTCACTTAAAGCTATGCACTGGTAATCAGCACTTTTCTCTTAAGGCATCCTTTGAGAACATTCTGAATTCAAATGGTCTTGTTTTGTATTTATTTATTTCGTTCCCCTCAAGGCTCTGCTCGTTCGAGGCAGTGAAAAGGTGATTTGATGCGATGCGCGTCACATAACTTTCCGAGAGGAGCAGTTTGAATCTTAAGCAGATGTGCCAGGACTGGAGTACACAGTGCCCATCAAGAAAAAACAATGATGACACGCACACAAGCACCGTCACACGTCCTACAAGTGTAAACCCTTCTGAAATTATAATGACGCATGCTGCGTGTTTGGAGAGTTTACTAGAGTTTTCCAATCATGTTTTCTTGGTAACTAAATAACTGTAAAACCAGCAAATCACACTTGAAAGACACAGAGGCCTGAGCATCCTTAATATTCTCATGTCTCATAGAGACTCCAAAGTCCCTGTATCCCAACAATCTCTTAGTAAGTAATGTATACTGAAATCCCACAATGGTTCCGATGGGAAACATATTTACTAAACCTGCATGTGAAGCATAAAGATGACATTGGTCCTTAACTGGAAACAGGGAAAAATAAGCAGGGTCAGCATTTCCTTCTAAATTTGGATTGGATTTAAACTTGGAATGTATAAGGCCACACGGATATATATTTTTCTTAAATCCTCTGGAGCAGAGAGAGGAGCTGTGGATTATTGTTATTGAATAATGCATCAGTGTTTCTTAGGGTCAAAAACACTAAACTCACAACTTAAAATTAAAGCGTTTAGTTTATTTAATAAAAGAGCACATGTTCAATGTGAAAAGTGATAGTAGATATAGATTAGTTGCAATTTGGTGCTATATATATATATATATATATATTATATATACATACAGTGGGGCAAAAAAGTATTTAGTCAGCCACCAATTGTGCAAGTTCTCCCACTTAAAAAGATGAGAGGCCTGTAATTTTCATCCTAGGTACACCTCAACTATGAGAGACAGAATGAGAAAAAAAATAATCCAGAAAATCACTGTCTGATTTTTAAAGAATTTATTTGCAAATTATGGTGGAAAATAAGTATTTGGTCAATAACAAAAGTTCATCTCAATACTTTGTTATATACCCTTTGTTGGCAATGACAGAGGTCAAATGTTTTCTGTAAGTCTTCACAAGGTTTTCACACACTGTTGCTGGTATTTTTGGCCCATTCCTCCATGCAGATCTCCTCTAGAGCAGTTATGTTTTGGGGCTGTCGCTGGGCAACACGGACTTTCAACTCCCTCCAAAGATTTTCTATGGGGTTGAGATCTGGAGACTGGCTAGGCCACTCCAGGACCTTGAAATGCTTCTTACGAAGCCACTCCTTCGTTGCCCGGGCGGTGTGTTTGGGATCATTGTCATGCTGAAAGACCCAGCCACGTTTCATCTTCAATGCCCTTGCTGATGGAAGGAGGTTGTCACTCCAAATCTCACGATACATGGCCCCATTCATTCTTTCCTTTACACGGATCAGTCGTCCTGGTCCCTTTGCAGAAAAACAGCCCCAAAGTATGATGTTTCCACCCCCATGTTTCACAGTAGGTATGGTGTTCTTTGGATGCAACTCAGCATTCTTTCTCCTCCAAACACGTCTAGTTGAGTTTTTACCAAAAAGTTCTATTTTGGTTTCATCTGACCATATGACATTCTCCCAATCCTCTTCTGGATCATCCAAATGCTCTCTAGCAAACTTCAGACGGGCCTGGACATGTACTGGCTTAAGCAGGGGGACACATCTGGCACTGCAGGATTTGAGTCCCTGGCGGCGTAGTGTGTTACTGATGGTAGCCTTGGTTACTTTGGTCCCAGCTCTCTGCAGGTCATTGACTAGGCCCCCCCGTGTGGTTCTGGGATTTTTGCTCACCGTTCTTGTGATCATTTTGACCCCACGGGGTGAGATCTTGCGTGGAGTCCCAGATCGAGGGAGATTATCAGTGGTCTTGTATGTCTTCCATTTTCTAATAATTGCTCCCACAGTTGATTTCTTCACACCAAGCTGCTAACCTATTGCAGATTCAGTCTTCCCAGCCTGGTGCAGGTCTACAATTTTGTTTCTGGTGTCCTTTGACAGCTCTTTGGTCTTGGCCATAGTGGAGTTTGGAGTGTGACTGTTTGAGGTTGTGGACAGGTGTCTTTTATACTGATAACGAGTTCAAACAAATGCCATTAATACAGTTAACAAGTGGAGGACAGAGGAGGCTCTTAAAGAAGAAGTTACAGGTCTGTGAGAGCCAGACATCTTGTTTGTATGTAGGTGACCAAATACTTTCCCCCCATTCTGTCTCTCATAGTTGAAGTGTACCTAGGATGAAAATTACAGGCCTCTCTCATCTTTTTAAGTGGGAGAACTTGCACAATTGGTGGCTGACTAAATACTTGTTTGCCCCACTGTATATATATATTAAAAAATATTATTTATTTTTATTTTTTTAAACACCTTCAATTTCAGGGGGGGCGTGGGGCTCCGTTGGCGGGATGCAGCGCCCCTCCAAGGCAATGGTAGGGGAAACACTGACATGTATACCCCACAAAGTGTATTTACCATGCCTGTCTTCTTCCTCCATCAGGTATCATCCGTCTGAGCGAGGGCTTTCATGACCGGTATCCAGTGGAGGACTATCTGGACTTGTTCGATCAGGCTGCAAACCAAATCCAGGGCAACCTCACAGCAAATGCCAGTGGAAGCCCCAGTCAACCTAACATCATCATAGGTAAGACACATGACTTTACATTGGTCGGTCAATACTAGGAGGTTCAATGTAGGAAAAGGTATTACAATAATTTGCAGTCAATTCCATTCAATCTGAATTGTTCCATACCAATGGATTTTTGTAACCAATTCACTTGTTTTCTTTGAGCATCAAATGGATGAACATTTCTTTCCATATGGTAATTAGTGGCAAGTGCAGAGTATAAACTTATAACATCACAATCATAAATGCAACTGAAAACAAGGCCCATGTGCAAAGCTCAAACCCACATGATGTGTAATCTGTAAAATATTTTGTTGATGTTTTATTTGGATTGAACATTAGTGGTAAAGTGCCAGAGTCACTGGTGACAAAAAGGGTTGAGTCACTATCCGTGGCGTCTTTATAGACTTAAAATACACAAGCTATCCACTTTATAAAGTACTGCCCTTGATATAAATGGGATGGAAAGTATCAACGTTTTAATCCAACTTTCAAACGCTAACACTCCAGAGATTTATTATAAAAGGTACTCCAATGTCCTGGGCATGTCCTGGGCATGTCCTGGTAAGGATCTGAATCAGGGCATATTTTGGATTGATGCACTAAAATAAAGCCAATCTAATTTGTGATATGTCTTTTCATTTACATAAACATTATCATAAACATTCACTCAAGTCATATACAAATAGTAACTTGAAAAGCATGGTGTGTCAGATTTAGTAGGTTACTTCGGCTAATATTGCGCCAAAAACATTGACGGTGCACCAGTTTTCAAGTGTTTATGTAGGACCCTGAATAAAGGCAAACCAAGACTGAACAAGCCCCTCGTAATATTTATTTTACAAACTAACCACTGACCTTTGTCCAACTCTTATCCAACCCCAAATCTGCTTCTTCTTTTTTTTCTAGAATTCAAAACATATTTGAAAAAAACAGCAACTGTGACCTAGACACTTATCAGCTTTGTACAATAAGCAAGAGAGACAATGCATCACTAGCAACCTTTGAGTGGCAAACTATTCTAGGAAGTTGCTCTAATGTCTCTTCCATTAAAGCACCTCTGCTCTATTTCAGAATGATTATCTAAAGAATAACACATTTAAGTAAAGGAACCAGTAACAAGTGAAAACAGTCTACCATCTCTCTAATCAGATCTCCAGGCAGTTTCAGTTCCACAAACATTTCCTGTTTAGTGTAATCTGTGCCTTCCTGTCAGTGTCACATCATGTCAGGACGGCCTAAGCTGCCTTCCCTGTTCTGCATCATATTAGCTATCAGGTCATGTATCAGTGCTTTGACCTGTGTGAGGAAGTTGGACTGACATAACTCTGTGCCCTGGTCCGGCTGCAGCCATAGCGTTTGGCTCGGGGAAAGCTGACACTTGCCTGGAACATCAAATGTAATATCCCCTGCAATATCACAAAGCTGCTGTTAAAGCAGCAGGTAGCGAGGCGGAGGCCCAGAGCTGCTCCGTAGCAGCCACTTTCACTCCGGCGAGTGATGGTGATTTTTTAAGAGAGCTGGTGACTCAGCCAGAGAGAGGCTCCAACAGCTTAATGATACTGGACTTCCTTCTGCTTCACTTAGCCACTTCATTGAAGTGCTGTATAAAAAAGGGAATCATTGTTTTTTGTGTGTCAGGGCAGCAATAATATCCGTGGAGGGGTGCAGAAGTCTTAAAATCTACCATCCTCTATCTGCATATCCTGCTCCCAGCGCCATCCATCTGCCTCTGTCTTTTCCCATCATGCAAACACAACCTGAAAGAACTGCTCAGCTGTAAAGAAAAACTGATTCAAGTTTGTAACAATAGCCTTTTCAGACCAGCCTGAGTTGCTGCATTGAGCGCAGCTTAGCATGCCGCCCTGCTTTGTTTCCCTCTTTAAATAAATAATCCATTTAAAAAGGGGGGGGGAGTGTGCCAGAGCCACGCTCAGTATTCAGATCATGCTCTGGGACAGCCCAGCAAGGTGCAGGCCTGTGGCCAGGTACTTCGGACTCTCTTCAACAGGAGGCCGACACCAGAGGCATGCTGGTCAGGATCCTCCATTTGTTTGTCCTATTACGGCCTCTCCCTATGGAGCCAAATAAGCCCCGTTAATGGACACCGAGACCTTTAAATATACTTGATCACAGCTTGCATAATTTCAAGCATAACAGCATTAGCAGCGATCCTGTTTCACTCTAACCGTCATCACAGAAAATAGGCCCTGGCTCTCATCCCTTCCTCTGAGGAAACGAGGCAGATAAGGCCAGTGTTGAGTTCCCTCCAAGTACATCACAGCTTCACTTCCCAGATAAGAGGATAATGAAGGAACAGACAGCCTAATGAATCCTGGATATCCTTTCTTAGCTCAGCCTGATAAAATTCCTGCTCTCAAAAATGTTTGAGAAACGACGTCCTCTGACTTGAGCACCAGGACTGATTGCAGTCCTTCCGCTACTTTACTCTCAGTTCCAGAAGTCATTGCTCTCCCTTCTTTTTGCACTTTCTTGTTATTAACTTGTTGCATGAGTGTTAGGATCATGCTGTGTCCTCCTCGAGTAATACCTTATGTACCTGCCCAATTTCCCTCACGTTTAAAAGGTATTCACCCTTCAATCGAGGGTGCAAAGAAAGGATGCTGTTGTGAATGTGAATGCCTGCAAGTTTCAATCATCAATGGCAAGAATCATCCAAAAATTGCCCTGTGAATTTTTTGGCAATGCGACAAAAAAGTGTGCAAACTAAATTGCAAGTGTCTTTTAAAAGCAGGAAACGTAACTTTGAAATGCATGAGGGCATAAAGAGTGCATAAATAGTGCATTTGTAAATTGGCTTTAACTTCATCTTCGTTGTCAAAATCCCATTGCCCATTATTTTCCTGATGGATCTATAAATCAGCTAATTTAGTCTAAAAAAGGTCATATAAATAAAAAAAATTGTCCATTACATTTTCCCAGAGCCTATGATTATGTAAGATGTTGTGCTTGGCTGGATATTAAGTCCATAACCCAAAGATATTCACATTCTTATAATAAAAGAAAAGAAAGCTTAACTTGAACTACAAATACTTTTTCATTTTTGGCTTCAGAAAGGACTTTTTTTCAAAGTAGTAGCTGAATAAATATTCTGAGTGAACTAATCAATTCATTAAAGAAAGTGCTGCTTTCGAAAGTCTGAAACAATGGGTCCTGCATATTTAACTACACATATCAAATGTAACTCCAAATGGAGATACAACTATAAACATGTATATCTGTGCATGTGTGTGTTCTTTGTCTCTGCACAAATAGATGTGTTCAATCCGTGCGCATCTTTTTATTTGAACCACTGTGGGTGTATTTTGCAGGAGAAGCCAGCGCGTCCACCATGTGGGATAACAACGCCTGGATGTATTTCTATGACAACACCACAAAGGGGGAGCCTCCCTTCCTTATCCAGGATTTCGTCCACGCCCTGCAGCCCGACGCCCGCTTCATCATCATGCTCAGGGACCCGGTGGAAAGGTAGAAGTAATCCTTGTTTTCACTGCCTCTCACTGCAGATCTGCTCTGCAATGCCAGCTACGATACCACTCTGACAAGCCTGCCTTTGTGCCTCCATCATACACTGCTACACAGACAGATACTTTCCCTGTGTAGGAAACAAAGGAGCTGCTGTCACAGAAGATTTGTTGCCTTTTAATCAGCCTGTCACATTCATTTCATTACGATGTCAGATCGTGTGGAGGTCTTTAATGCTGAATGCCTGCAAGACATTCTGTTTAAACTAGGATTACATTATGTTGTTAAAATGGATTTTTACTTCATAGAATGTCTGGACAAGTTCCTTTTCTTTGTTCTCCTTTTTTCAATTTATCCTATCAAAATGTCCTATTAAAATGCATTATTTATATTACTCCGTATTCTCATTAAACCACTCTTAAGTTTTGTATTCATAATGATTATGCATACTGCCATAAAAGTAATTCCCAGGATCAATAGCTTCTTCCATATCATGCAATTTGTATGCTCCAAAGTTCCCGGCTCTCAGATCCCCTATTCCCTTTTAGTTGCCCATCATTGATATCTTTGGCTGGAGATAAATGCACTCCATTCAAAACTGTCATGCTGGATTTGATGACCACCCTTTTTGAATATTGTTCATTGAATAAACTGACTCAAACCCATCCTGCATCAATGCAATGGCAATCAATTACAATGCAAAACACGTATATTTCTGTGATAGCTATCCTTTCCAGTCAAAGTCATCCAAGTCATGAAGTTCCAGTGACAGCCTTTGGCAATTGTTTACTTAACTTTGTACAACTGGAAACATTATCTTAATTGTAAACAGCTATAGCTGCAGGAACATTTCATTTAAGGTAAAACCTGCTTAATTTCAAATCTGTGTATCTTTAAATACTTCAAAGAATCAAATGTATGTGCATAATTGAAATTGTACTATTCAAATGTGTTCACGTACGTCTCTTTTGTCTCGCAGGCTCTACTCTGACTACCTTTACTTTGGTATTGCCAACAAGTCTGCAGAGGATTTCCACGAGAAGGTGTCGGAGTCGCTGCAGTTAATCGAGGGGTGCCTTCTGGAGTACACAATGCGCTCCTGTGTCTACAACACTACTGTCAACAACGCCATGCCAGTGAGTGTCCCCTCCCTCCAGCCTTTGTCCCGCAGAAAACCACACTTTAGCGACCGGCGTTTCTGCTGGTGGGAAGAAAGAAATAGAAAAAAGGAGTGGAAAGGACAGATGGAGTGAAATGCACACTTCATTACTAAAAGCTAAAGCTTGCAGGCCGGACTTTTTGAAAGGGATTGGCAACACAGAGCCGGGCAGAGCCGAGGGTCCCAGTGTTCGGCCCCTGGCCAACTTTTCCCAGAGTGCCTTGAGTCAGACTGGCTGAGAGAGGGAGGAGGAGACGGTCTTCTTTTGGTTCCCCGTTCAGGCTGCCTCATACTCGGAGGTCCTCCCCTCCTGACAAGCTTTACGACCCACAGGGAGCCCGCTATGTGCCGCTGGCCTAATTGTCCATCCGCTAATATCTCCTCAGAGTTATTAAACCATGAAAAGCTTTACAGCTGTCCATACATAGGTCTCATGCCTGTGGCTCCTCGATAAAAGTGGTTAAACTCAGATTAAAGTCCGGGCAGAAAAGAGGAATAAACGCCAGCATGAGAACACAATTGGCCGTCACTGTTGTACCAAATTGATTAAACAAAGGAAGAGTTGCTGGCCTGTAATCATTTGTTCTGAATGCCTTTTCAGTTTTGCAAAGGAGGCAAAAAGAAGACAAAACGATTCCTTTCCCAGTTACAAGGAATTGTGTTGATGCCTACTGTTTTGCAATGAACTGTCACAAGGGAATAACACAATCAATTTCATCAACAATTACCCTACCTGCAAACACTGCTGAAATCTCAGACAAATTATTTTTTGGAGTTGAAAATACATTTAAGATGTCAACAAAATGTACCCATCACAATAGTTTCATTCTTCAAATTGCTTTGTTCAACAACCAAAATATTCCTGTTACAGTGATATACAAAAGAGAAAAAGCAAAAAGGTATGATTCATAAGTCACAATAATGGGATGTGCAACAACATCATGCAGTGTTATAAAGTGAGTATCTGGTCTACTGGCAAGTGGTGATTTCTGAGGCCCCATTTATACGGGAACGCAAACGAAACGCAAACGAACCAAATTCGATATCAAAAAAGTATTTCGTTCACACGGATACGGCTCAATAAACGTGTCCCTTCACACGAGACCGCTCGACCCGCTGGAGACGCTGTAGTACATATGCCGGGCCTGTAAGTGGCGCTGTACTCCCGCCACAAAATACACCAAAAGCAGTGAAGAAGACCCCCGAGCATGGTTGCCATGGTTGCCCTTCTGTTTATTCTCCGCAGTGGATTTAGCAACATGTAGTTCATGTAGTTCTCCATATCCACTTGTTGCTGATGGTTGTGGTCGAGGAGCTGTAGATTTCACACTAACATCTGTAGCATGATCAGTAGCAGTAGCTACGGACAGTATTTGACCATGCTACAGCAGTGAGCAGCCGAGGTGGGGAGAGGCGGGGCTATGGCTTCATCGTTATCAGGAAAATGATCGTATAGGACGTACACACGGAGCCGTTTGGCCCCCCAGAGCGTTCCGTCTGCAGATCTATCCACCTTGGGACCCGTTATCGTTTTAGGGGTCCGTTTCCGCGGTTCCGTTACGGCCTTGTGTGAACGAACGGGCTATACGAAAGAGAAAAGTAGCGGATAACCCGTTTCGTTCCTGTGTAAACAGCACCTGATTCTCTTCATCTATCTCCAATCCCTCAACCACTCACACCACATGATAGCAGCACATGTCCTCATGCCCACATGGTGCCATTAGCAGCCGTACGCGAGGGGGAGATGAAAGAGAATGATGGTGGAATTCCCTCCCTCCTCCTGTTCATCTCCTCAAAGCAGTTTAACCATGCATAATACCCCTGTGTGTTTCCGCTGAGGAGGAAGTTTCTTGGACAGAGCTTAGTTATCTCACATTGATTGTTTCTGTGTTGTGTCCTTAGGTCAGATTGCAGGTTGGCCTGTACATTGTGTACCTGATGGACTGGCTGACTGTCTTCAACAGGGAACAGATTCTGGTCCTGAGGTTGGAAGACCACGCCTCCAACAGGAAATACACAATGCACAAAGTCTTTGACTTCCTAAGCTGGGTGAGTAAGAACCGCACCTGAACATGTGATCGTGGTCTACTATCCTCCCTCTGGGGACTCTGATCACTACAATGTAAAACAGATCACGAAAGACAAGTATGGATAACGTTAAATGCAATTGTTCCAGCCATGAATGTTTGTATGTAGAGTTAAAAGTACTCAAGGGAAGTAATTAGGGTTCTCTGCAAATGTACTATATGTTAACATTGATCATGTACTGCATTATAACATTATGTTGATTCAAAGCAGTTAAGTCTTGTCTAGCCTGTAGCTTAGAAAATAAATTACATTCCCCTCAGATACAGCTCTGGATTTTCTTAAACCTTTTTTCAGTATCAAAGACTCCAACCTTTCCTTGGGGTATACAGTAGATTGCAGTTAGTAAACTACAAGTGCGACAGTCAAATACAGTGTTGCCCTGTAGTTAACAAGCCCCCTCGTCTCACTGCATCCCACAGTAATTGCCCCAAAGCTCAGACTTTAAAGAGCTGCCAACATCAGCCCAGATGTGATTACCTCCCAGAGCTTCAAATCTCTTGCTCAGGAACACCGATGGTACACAGTGACATACAAGAGTCCTTTATCCACGTTTTGTTGCATTTCTTCAGAGCCGCGGTAAAATCAGAAGTGGTCCAAAGGGAAGGGATGTTGAACAAAGTGTTTGTGTGTTTTACAGGGCCGCTGACAAAAGAAATAGAGTCCGAGATCACAAGAAGTCCGGCGTCAAACACCAGGAGGCCGGCTGACAAAAACCTGGGACCCATGCTGCCCATCACTAAAGAGATCCTGCGGGCTTTCTACACGCCGTTCAACGAGAAATTGGCCAAAGTGCTGCGCAATGACTCCTTCCTTTGGGAGAACAACTCTAAACTCTGACGACCCCATCCCCAATTTTACTTCAGTAGAAGAAACCACTGATGTGTCAGCCAGCCCCTTCGTTTGAGCTTCATCTCTCTCAAGTGCCCATGAAAATCAATGTTTTTTTATTTAAATTATTTTCTAAGTTATCAAAGCAGAGATGAATCAAAGATATAAAAAAAAGCACAAGAGAGTGTGTGGATTTTGTGTGTGTGAGAGTGAGAAAGAGTGAGTGAATAAAAGAGAGTAAGAGATGGCAGATCTTGATGGTGTTTCCTTCAGATGTACAAATTAAATAGTGAATTCAAAACTATGCTCTCCTAGTCCTGTGTTGTCTTTCAAAAGTTTGGTTTTATTAATTAAAGAATAGCTCGTTAACAGAACTTAAAGGATGAGACATTCTTTTCATCGTCTTTGTACGACATAGCCGGAATATATCCGATAAAATAAAAGACTTCAGTATGCCATGATCATAATTCATCATCTTTTAAGTATATTTATAGTACAGGAACGAGCTGGATGAAGGTGTCTTTACTCAGAGCACAAGTTTAGTGAAACAACACCACCCTCTAGTGGAATTCACGCGTCAATGCAACTTTAAATGTGTCATCAATTTCTACCACTGTTAATACCAATTGTAGAAGAGCAAAGGATAAAACTAAAACATTACATTTAATAAATGACACATTCAAATGCAAACTGTGGACACTGGTGCTGTGTTTGCACATTAATTAAGTTTAAAGCTACTCTAACTGATGAAGAGTATTTTCATTAAGTTTAGTGAGTCAGGTAGTTGAAAGGCAGCATTGTAATAACTGGTATGAAAAACACTGAATCATTAGCAAGCCAAACTGAAATGTTTGTGATTGGATTGAGGCCATTAAGTTTTCAAATTAACTTGGCAATTTAGGACTTTTGAGCTAAATAGACAGAAACACAGAAACCAATGGGTGAAAAATAAAAGGATTATGTAAAAATAAATGTCATGTGTTTAAAAACAATGTCAAGCACCGCTGATTATTTAAATTAAAGAGATACTATTGAAATAATAAAATGGAAATATTAAAATTGGAACATGCAATGTCTATCCACCAGAGGGAAGACTTTGCTAAATAATATATAGTTGGACTTTGCATTGCAACATTATAAAAAATAACCTTTTCCTAAATTCAACAACATCTGGATGATTACGTTTGATGTAAACACAAAAAAAATGGCTCAATTTTAAAACGAGCAAAAGCATAGAGAACGCTTTCTCTAAAATGATTTAACAACATGACCTCTTGTACTTTTTGTTGCTTTTCTCAAAAATAGGGAATGGAGCTCTCTCATACAATTATATAATGTAGCGCTGACTACTTCATCCCTAGTGAATTCAAAACAATGTGACTAGGAAAAGTGACTACAAATTATTTGCATATTGTCTGCAGTTGCATCTGGCTGGCTGAAGAGGTTCTGCTTCAATGAAAGCCTCCAACCAACTTCAATTTCCTTGGAATTCACAAACATTATCCAAGCGTCTTTCATCCCTGTCAGTGCTGTATCAGAATAAAGTGACTGACAGGAAACTGGACAACTACTGTTGCTGAGAAAACTCCAGGGAATTGTCGATGTACAATTTAGCCTAAGATCCCACTCTCTGTCTTAGCAATGTCTCTGTGTTGAATATTGACTTCAGTACTCCAAAAGTACAAATGACAGAGAGATCTGTTAGATACCATAATCACTCAGTCAACCAACTCAAGTGGAACAGATTTATAATGAGATTCAGAGGTGATGACTTTTGTCATTTTGGTTTAGAATCTCATCACAACCCACAAGAACATCATAGATGATACTATAAGAGTAGTGATAATACACTGAACCAAGGGAACATCACACCAGAGCCTTCAGGTGGATGCTGTGTAGAAGGGAAGCTTATCAAATGAAATATGAAGAGCAAAAGCTGAAGCAGGTGAAACAGCATTGTTTGAAAAAGCTTTAGCAAATGGTACCCCAGACTATGAGAGAAATATGCTACACCTTCAGCCCCAAGAGGCTAAACACCTCCAACTAGTGTTAACTATCGAGTGATTTGAGATGGATGAATATAAACCCATCCGACATGTTGCAACATGAAGTAAGATGTGACATCTGTAGAAGGTAGGCTATCAACCTCTTCTTGTATGATTTCAAAATCAGATGTAGCCTACCTCATGGAAATGTGCTTTGATGAGTGTTGAATGCATAGTGTAGCAGCCGGGTAAACCATAAGACAGCAGCTCAGCAGATTGAATTAGGTTGTCATCAACAGTGAGGCAAATTTTCAGTAGTTGGTGGTAATTATGATCATCTGTGTGATGAAAAGCCACGTTGAGTTTCCCAGTCAATAATAATCATCATCACATAAATAGATTTTGTGCAAGACAGCAGCAATGTTTACATCTCTATTGAACAGCATGGAAAATTCACAATGCACGTTTCACAAAACTGCAACAACAAAAAAACAGCAAGCATTGAGATGCGTGGGGCAACAGTGTTTAAATAGCAGCCTTGCTCACTCTTATGTCTAACCAAGCACATCAACACCAACTGCACACAACCAAGACTCACTTAACTAAAAAAATGCATAGCAGCAACTTACCCTGCCGAAGTGAAGAAGTCATACCCGGTGTTATGTCGAAGCAGCAATAGGAGTAGAAGGAGATAATACATTCAGGCACGAGTTTATGTAGGGTTTGATGAATAGCTAGCTTAATCTCTGATAGCACCAACACCTGACAAGGTAAATTACTCATTGCCTGAATGAAGGCAGAAAACCATTATTCCTTCATCAAATGAAATATTATTGTTGGCAAAACTGTTAGCTGTGTATAAAAGGTTATGTGAGCATAGCAGCTAGCTTTTATTGTAAGCATATGAGCTGTTGCCATTAGTATGATAACTATTGCGGCTTTCACACCAGCGCTTTTCCCTTTCTAGCTCCAAGCTAGAGCTTTTCTGGTTCAGCTCCGGTTTCCATTTTCTGCTCCCGCTCTGTTCACACCGCCCAGCACCCGACTGGTGCTGCCGCTGCTGCGTCATGACGTCATCGTTTACATCGCTGATTTGCTCCCCAACGGCATTACGGCGCTCACAACAACAACTGCGTCGGGTCGATGATCGTGTTGCTTTTAATCACACGAAGCCAGATTAAATTGAATAACGACTTCTCCAACCTTATACTTTGCTCCAGAGTGCCGTGGTTCATTGTTTATTAATGTGTTTCTGCAGCATTTACCGACCGCTGCAGTGCTGGCTGCTCTTCCACGGGAGTTTATTCTCCTGTTAGCTCCCGGTTAGCTCACACTGCTGCGGCCGCTCTAAAGTATTCACTGTCCGACTCACACAAGCAGCTGATACATATCCCCAGTTCCCCTTAGCCTAAGTGAATGTGTGTCAGTCTGAATTGACGCTGTTTGGTATCACAACGCTGTTATGAAAGTTTCTCTGGTATAAAATGGGTGATGTTAGCATAGCAACCGAAGCTAAACTGACTACTTGCTATTGCTATCCTATTGTGGCATAAACCGTTTTCTACAGGCACATTTTACCGGCGTATTTTTATTATGATTCTACTTGTGATAATCAGACACGACAACCTGTGCAGCCCATGTATTGATTCCATCTGATAGCTGCTATAATACAAAACAACACGTCTGCCTCTCTCCACAATGATCAATAACAGTGAACGGATGGTCAAAGTAAGGTACAAATAAACAGAATCACACGAAGCCTGGTTAGTGTTGCCTGACTTTATAAAGTGTGTTTATAAGCACTACTGCTTGTAGGCAGGCATGACAGTCGACCCATGTTCAGGGGAGGAGGGTTTAGTTTCCTGCACGCCTCGACGTAAGTGAGACGTAAGCGACGCCACCTCTTAGCTCCGAAGCTCTTGCCTCTAGACCGACAATTTTTTGGAGCTGGAAGTGAACCCGATTCCGGAGCTAAGAGCCGGCGCCGCTGCGGTGTGAACAGGAAAAACCGGCACTTTTCCGGCTCCAGCTCCGACCCGGAGCTGAAAAAGCGCTGGTGTGAAAGGGGCATATATGAAAGCTTTAGCTCAAGTTCAATAAGGAAGACCTAACATGAGTCACTTACACGTCACTCTATTGCTCCCTTCCCCCCTCATTAAATACGAGGGCGTCACCCCTCAGCAGCCAATTGCTGCACAGGCTAAATTCCTTAAATACCTGCTCTTCCTCCCTGTCAGTTGTCATTTCAGGTGACTACACGCCGTGGTAGCACTACAATACTCCTTCTCGTGAGAAAAAACCGTAAGAAACAATTAGCTCAAGATGTCCAACTCGGACAATTCGGAACACGAACCTTCTCTGGAAGTCTCCGATCCCGGTTCGGCTCCCGACAGCGGCTTATCAACAGAGGCAGACTTCCTCATCGCCCGGCTCCTGCAGCAGGGCATTCCCACAGCCCCAGGCCTCACTCTCTCTCAACTCCGAGAGCTCTCGGACCAGGTCTCCAGCGTAGCCCCCCAGTCCGGGGCAGCAGCTCCAGTCAGCTCCCCAGCCACGGAGGTAAAAAAAAAAAGAAAAAGGGCAGGAAGTCGAGCCCTCCAGGATCCCGCCCGCCTCCAAAATCCACCCCTTCCCAGGCTCGCCAGTCCGGGAGCGTCACACCCCTTATGGAGAGTAGCGTGGCCGGCTCCCTGCAAACCCTGGCTAGCTCCATGATAGCTATCGATGCTCGCCTCCAGACCCTGGAAGACTCCGTCACAGGAGCTTCAACTTCCGTTGCACTCAGGTACTAGTTTTAACGAAAATGTTTGCACTCACCCTTACACAGGGTTGGGTCGTAACGGAATACATGTAACGGCGTTACGTAATCAGAATACAACAAATCAAGTATATTCAGCTGGCGTTAAATTTGAAAAACGAGTAATCTGAGTACAGTTACTTTCGTAAACCTGAAGTGAATACTTATTGGAATTATTGGTGGAAAAGTTTCCTCACAATATGTAATATTCATTACCGGCAGAACCGTGTGCACACTAAACAGCGCTGCAGTGTGTCTGTGAGCGAGAGATGCAGCGTGTCTGTGAGGCCCCGCCCCCGCACGCAGATGAGAGAGAGTTCTCTTTCAAAATATATTAAAACGGAGATGGTTAGATAAAACGTGGAAGATAACGTTTATGTAGCATTTATTTATTGTCGAAATGATGACATTTATAACGGGATCAAATCAAACTGAATGGCCTGCTGCTGCTGAATGCATGGGGCAAGTGACTGGGAAAAGTTTTAAAAGTTATTACATCGTTTCAGATAATAATGATAATTCATTCCATTTAGGGGCGCCTTTCAAAGCACCCAAGGACACCTTACAATGCATAACATATTCCAAGGAAAGGTTTTAAGACAGTACAAAGAATGCAGTCTGGGTGAGTTTTGTTATGTGTGGTGCAGATGAGAGAGCTGTCCAGAATGACACTAAGATGTTGTGTTTGTGCTCTTCATAAGCCATTAAAACAGTAAAATACGTGTCTCCCGTTCACCAAAACATACCCATCCATTATGGAAAGAAGTATTCCAAAGAAAAAGAAAAGAAAAAGAAAGAAAAGATAGAAAGAAAGAGAAAAAGAAAGAAGAGGAAGTATTCTAAAAGTAATCTGCCACCGGTACCGGCGGGGACTGTTGTTAGCTTCTGATGCGCAGAAGAAAAATCTGGCCCACCCTATATTTTTACAGGCCCACCCTAAAGTACATTTCTGCCTACGCTACTGGTCCGCACAGCAGCGTGCGTTGACGTTGGCGGTCGGCGTGTCTGAAGCAACAACCAATCACACGAATCTCTTGCCCCCGACATACAAAGCGATAGCAATGTTAAAACGAAGTAAACTGGAAAAAAATCCCCAACAGGCGAAAACTTACCAGTTTCACCCACTGTCTCTGCCACCTCCCTCCATGCCTCACTCCTCTGGTTTGTATCCCGGTAGATGAACAGAGACTGATCATACAGCACCGGGTGATTCACTAACGCTATAATGAATTTTCCCTCAAATGTTTGGAATATGTGGAAATGACCTGCGTAGTCTCTCCCAGCATACACGCGGTCTGATTGGCTAGCGCTTGTACTGGCAGATTTGCATAAACGGGATTTCATTGGCCGACGCTTCTGCCGAGGCGCCAAAAGTTGAACATTGCTCAACTTTTGAAGCGAGCAACGCCAGCAACGCTCCACGTCGCTTCCCAAAATACAGTTCTGCTAAAAGTGACGTCACCCCATTCAAAGTGAATGGGCAGAAGCGTTTGGAAACTTTAACGCACGCCACCGTGTGGACGGGCCGTCACAGTAGCTCTGCGCCAGAAACATCGTGAAAAAAATAAATAAAAATAAAACATTTTGGAATATCACCCCTCCACTCCCATTAACATCCCTCAGCTAGCAGCTGCGCTATCTACTCACCCAGATTCCGTGTTTGTTGACTATCTCCTGTCAGGGCTCTCCCAAGGCTTCAGGGTAGGGGTCCTCCCATCTCCCACAGTGACTTTCGTAGCAAGAAACTTACAGTCAGCCGCTAAAGAACCCAACATAGTTTCCCAGCTCATCGACAAAGAACTTCTCAAAGGATATATAATCGGTCCTTTTAGCTCCTCCCCCCTCTCAGTGTTCCGTTCAAATCCCATCGGAATAGCCACACGTAAAAAAAAAGGCTGATTTTCGATCTGTCCGCTCCCCGCTCCGGCCCATCCTGCAGCGTCAATAGCATCATCCCTCCAAATCACTTCTCCCTTCACCATGCTCAGTGGATAATGCAATAAAGATGATCAAGTTCACAGGGCACGGAGCTCGGCTCTCCAAAGCGGACATTACCGATGCCTTCAAAATCATCCCCATTCATCCGTCTCAGTGGAACTTGTTCGGTATTAAGTGGGAGTCCAAACTCTATTTTCGCCGTTCGTCTGACCTTCGGGTGCAGAAGCAGCCCCTGCATCTTCAATTCCTTCTCGGAAGCGCTCTGCTGGATCCTGCTGAACATCGTCAGAATCCCCTCCGTCCTTCACCTACCGGACGACTTCCTCCCCATAGACCCGCCACAGGACAGCTCAGGGATCTCACTGGCCAAGCTTAAACACTGCTTCAGGAGATAGGTGTCCCTCTCTCCAAAGAGAAAACGTTGGGTCCCGACACACGCTTAGAGTTCTTAGGCATCATCCTCGACTCCATAGACATGAAGGCGTCTCTCCCCTCTGTCAAATTGCAGCGCATCCGGGACATCACCAAGTCATACTGCGAGCAACAAGTTATCACAAAACAACAGTTGCTCTCCCTTCTCGGACACCTCAACTTCGCCATGCACGTCATCCCCCAGGGGTGCTCGTTCATCTCCCGCCTCCTGGACGCAGCATCAGCGGTCGACAACCTCCATGACTGCGTTTTCTTAGACGAAGGCTGCTGCTCAGACCTACGTTTCTGGTCCCTCCTGCTCGCCCACTGGAACGGAGTTACTTTCTTTTACGATGACCTCGTGCGTTCCTCTGACTCAATGAGGTTCTTCACGGATGCCGCCCCATCCGTGGGTTTTGGGGGTTTCTTCCAGGGAGAGTGGTTCGCAGGGTCATGGCCCCCGTCAATTTCTACCTCAAGCAAGTTCTCATTAAATCCGGCCTATCACCTATATCATACTCGGGACATTCCTTCAGGATAGGTGCAGCCACCTCTGCTGCTAATCAAGGTCTCTCTACCTCATCCCTACAACAACTAGGACAGTGGTCCTCCTCCGCCTTCACAACCTACCTTCGCCCGGACATCAGCGCCGTACTGGCTTCCCAAAGATCTCTCAGACCCTAACTATGGTATCTATGCATATAACTGGTGGTGGTTCATAACAAGTCTACACGTATACATGTCTCATTATGGTACCGGATTTCAAACTGCATTCCCGTCCGAGTCCGCGGGCCCCGCCCACAGGGAATAATGTCTCGTCTCACGCTGCACCTACATGTAACGGGCTTCATCTCATGCACGCAGGTATCCAAATCCCAGGCCCTTGCTCAAATGTGTCCATGTAAAATGTATATCCTGCGAAGTCAGGTGTGGACCGGGGGTCCCCGTAGACTTGGGCCACCGTACACTTCGGTGTTGTGGCTTCGGGCCACCGTACACTTCGGTGTCAGTTACAAAACAAGATCCCTGCTCCGGCAGGACGTTCGACCTTCGGGCGGCGTAGTCAAGCCCTGCTAGCCAGGCAGGCGACCCTCAGGTCGTTTTCAGATGAGACCGGCACTGATTTAGGCAGTCAGAAGCCGCTTTCACACCGCAGGACTTGCCGTACTTTAGTGCCGGCACTAAAGTACCACGGCACTGAAGCCGCCAGGGGGCAGTGTTGGGACTAACGGCCCGTCTACACTACAGGCGTCGAAAAAGCTTGAAGCTGGGCGTGTCTGAGGCTTGGCGCTTTCTCGCGCCCAAGGCGACCAACAACCAATCAGGAATCTCCCGCCCGCCCCCAGCATACAAAGCAAAAAAAAGCCCGGTTCTTCTACACTATTGCCAAAATGGATGCCGGTTTTGTAGCAACGGTAGCGTTGGTTTATGCAATGTCTCGCAGGAGGCCACGTATAGTGCGTCGCTGTTGGGTACATACAATACTCAGAAAACGTCTGCAACGGGAGGAATACCACGTTCTTGTCCAAGAGCTCCGCCTGGATGGTGTACTGTTTCAGCAGTACTTCAGGATGAGCAAAGACGCGTTCGACGAGTTGCTCGGAAAAGTCGGTCCACTGATTGCAAAGGCAGACACCCGTATGCGTTTGTCAATCGGACCTGCCGAGCGACTCGCCATCTGCCTACGGTACGTTTTGTGTATTTCTACTTCTTTAATATGACTCTGTATATAAAGAGAGAGAATGCATGCAATGGATGAATGAAGTCTGTGATGTAGTTCAGATGAATGACATTAATTAAGATAGCTAGGTAACCGCAGTATTGCTCCCCTGTGTGTGTGTGTGTGTGTGTGTCTGCCTGTGGTGTATGTGTGTGTCTGTGGTGTGTGTGTCTGTGGTGTGTTGGTGTGTGTGTGTCTGTGGTATGTTGGTGTGTGTGTGTCTGTGGTATGTTGGTGTGTCTGTGGTATGTTGGTGTGTCTGTGGTGTGTGTGTCTGTGGTGTGTGTGTCTGTGATGTGTGTGTCTGGTGTGTGTGTGTGTGTCTGTGATGTGTGTGTCTGGTGTGTGTGTGTCTGTGATGTGTGTGTCTGGTGTGTGTGTGTGTCTGGTGTGTGTGTGTCTGTGATATGTGTGTCTGGTGTGTGTGTGTCTGTGATGTGTGTGTCTGTGCTGTATGTGTGTGTATGTGATGTGTGTGTGTGTGTCTGTGATGTGTGTGCCTGTGGTGTGTGTCTGTGGTATGTTGGTGTGTCTGTGGTGTGTGTGTCTGTGGTATGTTGGTGTGTTTGTGGTGTGTGTCTGTGTGATGTGTGTGTCTGTAGTGTATGTGTGTGTCTGTGATGTGTGTGTGTGTCTGTGATGTGTGTGTCTGTGGTGTGTGTGTCTGCGTGGCGTATAACTTTTTTTTTTTAAATCTTGTATATTACTTTTTTCTCAGGTACCTGGCAACCGGTGACTCGTACAGGACCATAGCATTCAGCTATCGGGTCGGGCATGCAACAGTGGCTGTCATCGTCAAGGAGGTTGCGGGTGCCATCTGGACCGCGCTGGTCGAGGAGACCATGCCGGTACCACAGACGGAGGACTGGAGAGCCATCGCTGCTGGGTTCCAGGAGCGCTGGAACTTTCCAAATTGCGTTGGTGCCATTGATGGGAAGCACGTGGTGATCCAGGCTCCGGCAAATTCTGGGTCCCTCTACTTCAACTACAAGTCCAGCCACTCCTTGGTACTGCTGGCTGTCGTGGATGCTGGGTACCTCTTCAGGGTAGTGGATGTCGGAGGTTTTGGAAGGAGCAGCGACGGTGGGAGCCTGCGGAATTCCGCTTTTGGAGAGAGCCTCAGAGATGGCAGTCTGCAGCTACCACCTGATACCGTCATCCCAGGAGCAGAGCGGCTGGGCCTTCTTCCCCATGTGTTTGTTGGAGATGAGGCTTTTCCGCTGCTGGACAACCTGCTGCGTCCGTTCCCTGGACGTCAGCTCACGCGTGAAAGGAGGCTGTTCAACTACCGCCTCAGCCGGGCCAGGTTGGTGGTTGAATGTGCGTTTGGCATCCTCTCATCTCAGTGGAGAATGTTCCGGCGTGTCATCACCACCAGCCCGGAGGTAACAGAGTTGTGTGTGAAGGCCACCTGTGTGTTGCACAACTTCCTCCGCAGGAAGACAATAGGAAGGTCATCACGCACACCTGTCGTCGCAGAGTCGAGTGATGAAGCTCCAACCCTGCGCGATGCACCTATGATGGGCTCAAACAACGCCACACGCCGATCCATCCAACTGCGGGAGACCTTCTGCTCCTATTTGAATGAGGAGGGTGTAGTGTCATGGCAGCATAAAGTGGTGTAGGGTCACCATGGCTCCTCCAAACCAAAAGCTCTTTTAAGAGCTACCCATTTTCTTTAAAGAGCAAATATTCCAAATGAGCCATTTTAAAATCAAACATTCCTAATAAACATGTTTCTTGAATTGATATTATTATATCATGATATGACTAACAACCTTTTTCTTTCAGCCCTGTTTTTACTGATAAACCACTCATAATTTCAATAGGTTTTCACATGACCAATTACAGAAGAAAGCACATTATATATACTGACATACATGAAGCTTCTGGTATGTTGCAACTGACAAACCACATGAACAAGTGAAGATACAGTATAGCCATAACATACTTGAAATAATGTTTTATTTGGTGAATTTGAGTGAAGTGTGTGTTATGAGTGATGAGTGTAAACAAATGTAATGTGGATCAGTATGTGTGAAAAAATTATAAAATTATAAATTGTTCTGCTGGTCCACGTCAAAAATTATTTGGTGTACCCCGAGGCGGACTCTTGCCCTCTGTGCCCTTGTCATCTGCCTCATGGTGGGCAAGAGGCTCTTAAAAAATTGCAAGTCCTCGTCCTCCTCCACCACTGGTGGGGTTGGCTGGGCAATTGCTGGGTAATTGCTGACAGCAGACAGCAGACTTCTTTCAAACTGGGACATCTCCCTCCCCCTCCCCCGTGTTTTGCCCCGGACCTCAGCATTCTCCTCCTGGCTGACTGCTGCTGGCTGACTGGCGGACTGGCTGGCGGACTGGCTGGTGGACTGGCTGGTGGACTGGCTGGCTGACTCACTGTCTACCTGGCTCTCTTCCTCTGCCACCAGGGTGGATGGAGGCAGGGTCTGCCGGGGGACATTGCTGGACGTCTCACGGTCTATGATGAATGGGGTTAAAAACCCCATCACTGCCATGAAACGCCAGGGCTTGTACCCCCCTGCAGACCCTGCCCCGCTTCTTTTGGCCTCCTTCTCCATATTCTTTTCCTTGCAGAACCTGTCCCTCAGACTCTTCCATCTCTTCTTGCAGACATTATCTAATAAAATGAAATGAAATAATAAAGTTAATAAATAATAAAGTGAATTTCTTGAATTTACTAAATTATTCCTCCATTAATGAATGCTATTTTTATGCTACATTCCATGCTGGCTAAATATACTGTCTATGCTTGATAGCTCTGAATCAAATCAAGTTTGATTTATATAGCACATTTATAAACGATTTTTGGTCGAGCCAAAGTGCTGTACATATAATAAAATTAGCCTACAGTAGAGACACTTTACAGCAAATACAACAGCACAGATTGTTCAGAATATCAGTATGAGAAAAACGACACCCTCTGCATGTATTATATGTTATATATTATGCTTATACTTATTATATTATATATAATATTTTTGTATTAATATACATTATATGTTATGCTACATTACTAGCTGGCTAAATATACTGTCTATGCTTGATAGCTGTGCATGTATTATATGTTATGTTATATATTATGCTTATTATAATGTTTTTTATTATTATATTAATATATATTATGTTATTATGCTACATTACTAGCTGTCCATTCAATGCTAAAACGAAGTAAACTGGATATAAACTCCCCAAACAGTTGAAAACCTACCAGTTTCACCAACTGTCTCTGCCACCTCCCGCCATGCCTGGTTCCTCCGGTTTAGGTCCCGGTAGGTGAACAGAGTACAGTCATACAGGACTGGGACATTTGCCACAGCAATGATTAATTTGTCCTCCATTTTATGACATATGGAAAATAGTCAAGACCTGCGGGATCAGCATACACGCGGTTTGATTGGCTAGCGCTTGTACTGGCTGGAATTGCAAAAACGGGATTTGATTGGCTGACGCCAGCTTCGAGAAAGCATCGAGCCTCAAAAGTTGAACAATGTTCAACTTTTGAGGCTCGCGACGCTTGCAACGCCTTGCCAAGCTACCCACAATGCAGTTCGGTGAAGTTTGAAAATATCCTACGTCACCCCATTCAAATGAATGGGCGAAGCGTTGAAAGCTTTTTTTGACGCCTGTAGTGTAGACGGGCCGTAACTGGCAGTAACTAGTACTCTAATGCATTACTTTTTAAATTCAGTTACCGTTACTACATGGTGCGTTACTGCGTTAGTTTTTTTATATAGTCAACAGCCAGGCGAACAGAGATGAGAACTGTACTTAAGTACAGTACTTGAGTAAATGTACTTTGATACTTCCTGTGTCACATGCGGAGATGGGCTGTGTGTTTGTGTTGTTTACTAACAAGACTATCATGGTGGCGGCGGCGGAGCTCAAGTCTAGTTTCTCCACCTGGAGATATTCTCACTATTTCACTTTTGTCGAGCACAAAGAAAATAACGTTTTAGTTAAATGTAAGTTGTGTCTTGGCGGGTCAAAGATCCTATCTACTGCCCAAACCAGTCGTTCAAATCTCTTAAAACATCTTCAAAAACAACATGCTGGGACGAAGCTAGTAGCTAAGACCACAGAGACTCAGCCGACGCCACTCCACCTCCACCTAAGCAACAGCGGCTGGATTTTAACCAAGGGACTACTAGCCAGGGAAAAATCGATAAAGCCATTGCACGGTATGTTGTAGAACACATACAGGCTATTGCTAGAGTGGAGTCACCCGCTTTCAGGGAGCTAGTTAGCATGATAGCATGTCCGGGCGGCATATGGGACGGAAAACTTTTTCCAACTACCTGGAGAAAGAATACACAAAAATGGAAAGCCAGCTCATATCGATGCAATCCAGATTGCATATAATGCATGTCAAGTTGATCAACAGATTGTATTATTCTCCAATGCAATAACAGTACTGAAATGAAGGCTATAAGGGCATTAATGGGAGCCCTTTTTTCAAGTAACGAAAACGTTACTTTTCACAGTATTACTTTTGGGTGTAGGTAACTAGTAAAGTAACTGAGTTACTTTTGACATGAAGTAACTAGTAATGGTAACTAGTTACTGGTTTTCAGTAACTAGCACAACACTGCCAGGGGGCTAGTGCCAATCGCATTCACACCGCAGCACATGATGGAGTTCATAAGGGTAATTTACAAATAAAATACCCCATTATAACAATGGACTTTATCTTTATGTATTTATTATATATTACCCCCTCAGGCTGATTTTGGAAAAGAACATTAACCCTTGTTTGGTGTTTTTCCCTTATTTATCTAAAACAAATGACATGATAAATTACTTGTGTTTATGTGTGTAAGACTTGTGTTTCTGCCCCTGCCATTGCTGCACAAGGTTGCAACATTGTAGATACATTCAACCACCGACACCTGTCTGCTCTCACATTATTCTATTCTGCAAATTTGGGGTGGGACACAATAAATAAAGCTTCGCCAGTTTGTTTGTTTTATTGCACAGTCAAGACATAACAATAACGGCATCACGCTGTTCCAGGTGTGTCGTATGCATGTAAATTTAAGTTAAATAAAAGTGTGAAATGTAAAAAAGTGTAAGTAGTTTCAAAACAATGTAACGGTGGCAATATATATAGCAGCAGACACACCTTAGTGCAAGTTAGGTGTCAGTATTAAAAAAAACAGTGGCAATATATATATATATATATATATATATATATATAATAACAATAGAAAATCGTTACCACTCTTATTATTGTGGTCTTTAATTTTTTTTATAGTCCTGCCTGAGTTTCTTTATTTTTACCCGGCATCCGTGTGCACTGTGCACGATTCCCAGCTCAAGTAGCTTTTGCGAACATCGCTCAAAACATTTGGAGTTGGGAACTGCTTTCTGTAGAAGCTGCTGCATCCCGTCCTCGGAGTAAATTGCCAGAAGCACCGACACTTCCTCATCATTCCACCGCTCCGGTGTTGTAGTACGTGTGGTCATAACTGCTTTAAAGTACAACAAAACTACTCGCTCAGGTGTGGATGTGGTTTTGTAGCGAGGAAAAAAATGGCTGCCTAACAAAAAAAAATCAGAGTTTAACGGGGCGTTTTGATTGATTGATTGAAAAGTGTATTAACAGCTTGTATATTGGGTACAGTACAGCTCAAAACATACAATTGTTAAGGGGATGCAGACCAGAGAAAGACTTTCGTCTTGTTTACATCAGGGTCCCCCATTTCCAATTCATCATGTCATTTAAGACATATAAGACATATTTGACATACAGATGGCTTATTTACAATTTACATACAGGTGTTTTTTTTACATACAGATTGCTTGTTTACAATTTTCATTTTAGATTTCGTTCTAATACATCCTAACCGGACATTTAAGACATACCAAGTCTACAGATATACAGTTAGTAACAGAGTCTAAAATGCGAGTATATACATAGATGGGGGGGGGGGGAAGCTGTCCATTGAACGACAGGTTGAGATTTGTACCATTACCGGGGCCAGTTTTGCAATGCTCTCCCCCGAAGGTGCTCTTTAAGAGAGGTTTTGAAGGTACGTATAGTTTTACTTTCCTTTACAGTTGTGGGAAGAGCGTTCCACCTTGATGTGGCATAATTGCGAAACGTGTATTCCCCCTTTTTTGTGCCAAATCTGGGTTTCACATGATTTGTGGAGCTCCCTCTGGTGTTATGATCATGGTATTCCTTGACCTTTGGGAAGAATTTTGACATGTACATGGGTACCATAGAGGTGTAGTGGATCTTGTAGACCAGGCCCATTGCAAGTAGCTGTACTCTGTCGTCTACTCTAAGCCATCCTAGGTTGTCAAAGTGGGCAGAGGTGAGGTGGGTTCTAGATGAAAGGTCAAGCAGTAGTCTGACTAGTTTATTTTGCGATGTTTGAAGTTTTATTTTTAGCGCCTTGGAGGTGCTATGGTACCATGACGTGCAAGCATAGTCATAGTACCCTTGAATGAGTGCTCCTGCCAGAGTTTTCAGGGTGTTTTTGTTTACCAGAGAGGAGATCCGGTATAGGAATCTAGTTCTTTGATTGACTTTTTTTATTACATTGGATGCCATTTTGTCACAGGAGAGGTTTGCCTCAAGAATAGATCCTAGGTATGTAATTTCCTTCTTACTTGTGACAATAATGTCGCCCACTGCAACTGAGAAGTCGTCGGATTTGCTGAGATTATGTTTCGAACCGAAGAGAATGGACTCTGTTTTACCCAGGTGTAATGATAATTTATTATCGGCGAGCCAGGTGCAGATTCTGCCGAGCTCGGAGCTGAGGGTTTTTTCAACCTGCAACCTGTTCCTGCCAGAGACCAGCAGGGCTGAGTCGTCCGCGAACAGGAACAAGTTGCAGTCACATGCTGATGACATGTCATTTACATAAATTAGGAACAGTAACGGACCTAATATGCTTCCTTGTGGAACACCACAGCTCACTGGGAGGGGGGGGGGACAGAGTACCGTTTACCTCCACCATCTGTTCTCTCCCCTCCAGGTAGGATTGCATCCAGCTCACCAGCGTGGTTTGCAATTCGCCCAGCCAATAGAAATAGAATAGAAATTGGCACTCTTTTATCACCAGGTTCGTACCACCTCTCTCGCAGGGACTGAAAATGGCCAAAAGAGTTCCCGGCACTGAGTAGTCCCGGTGGTGTGAACGCAACATTATTGGTACTAACGGAACTAAAGAACCAAAGTACCAGGGAAAGTCCTGCGGTGTGAATGCGGCTAGAGTCTCAGCATGACCCGTAAGCTCCGGCAGTGATTCCGGCCCACTGCCGCATACATATGTTAATCTATTATTTCATCCCCAGATCACCACAGTCACCCCACAAGGTAAGAAACTCAGTTCATCTCAGTATTTCATACTTCACTGCAGTAGCGTAGGCAGAAATGTACTTTAGGGTGGGCCAGATTTTTCTTCTGCGCATCAGAAGCTAACAACAATCCCAGCCGTTACCGGTGACAGATTACTTTTAGAATACTTTTGGAATACTTTATTTTTCCATAACAGATGGGTATGTTTTGGTGAACAGGAGACACGTATTTTACTGTTTTAATGGCTTATCAAGAACTCAAACACAACATCTTGGTGTCATTCTGGACAGCTCTCTCATCTGCACCACACATAAAAAACATCACCCGGACTGCATTCTTTGTACTGTCTTAAAACCTTTCCTTGGAATATGTTATGAATTGTAAGGTGTCCTTGGGTGCTTTGAAAGGCGCCCCTAAATATAATGAATTATTATTATTATAATATAATAATAATAATAATATATTATAATAATAATCGGCAGTAAGTCGGACCCATTTCCGGTGAGGGTTGGCCTCCGCCAGGGCTGCGCTTTGTCACCAATCCTGTTTGTAATATACATGGATCGGATTTCGAGGCGTAGTCATGGGGGAGGGGGTCTGCAGTTCGGTGGACTAAGGATTGCACCACTGCTTTTTGCAGATGATGTGGTTCTAATGGCTTCATCGGTCTGCGACCTTCAGCACTCACTGGATCGGTTCGCAACCGAGTGTGAAGCGGCTGGGATGAGGATCAGCACCTCCAAATCTGAGGCCATGGTTCTCAGCAGGAAACCGATGGACTGTCCACTTCAAGTAGGGAATGAGTCCTTACCCCAAGTGAAGGAGTTCAAGTATCTCGGGGTCTTGTTCTCGAGTGAGGGAACAATGGAGCGTGAGATGGGCCGGAGAATCGGAGCAGCGGGAGCGGTACTGCAGTCGCTTTACCGCACCGTTGTGACGAAAAGGGAGCTGAGCCAGAAGGCAAAGCTCTCTGTCTACCGGGCCATTTTCGTTCCTACCCTCACCTATGGTCATGAAGGATGGGTCATGACCGAAAGAACGAGATCGCGGATACAAGCGGCCGAGATGGGTTTTCTCCGCAGGGTGGCTGGTGTCTCCCTTAGGGATAAGGTGAGAAGTTCGGTCATCAGGGAGGGACTCGGAGTTGAGCCGCTCCTCCTTCGCGTCGAAAGGAGCCAGTTGAGGTGGTTCGGGCACCTAGTTAGGATGCCACCTGGGCGCCTCCCTAGGGAGGTGTTCCAGGCACGTCCAGCTGGGAAGAGACCAAGGGGTAGACCTAGGACCAGGTGGAGGGATTATATCTCTTCGCTGGCCTGGGAGCGCCTTGGGATCCCCCAGTCAGAGCTGGTTGATGTCGCCAGGGAAAAGAAAGTTTGGGGCTCTCTGCTGGAACTGCTACCCCCGCGACCCGACCACGGATAAGCGGGAGAAGATGGATGGATGGATTATTATCTGAAACGATGTAATAACTTTTAAAACTTTTTCCAGTCACTTGCCCCATGCATTCAGCAGCAGCAGGCCATTCACTTTGATTTGATCCCGTTATAAATGTCATCATTTCGACAATAAAGAAATGCTACATAAACGTTATCTTGCACATTTTATCTAACCATCTCCGTTTCTAACTTTCAATATATTTTAAAAGAGATCTCTCTCTCTCATCTGCGTGCGGGGGCGGGGCCTCACAGACACGCTGCATCTCTCTCGCTCACAGACATGCTGCAGCGCTGTGCAGTGTGCACACAGTTCTGCCGGTAATGAATATTACATTTTGTGAGGAAACGTTTCCACCAATAATTCCAATAAGTATTCCAAAATGTATTCACTTCAGGTTTACGAAAGTAACTGTAATCAGATTACTCGTTTTTCAAATGTAACGCCAGCTGAATACACTTGATTTTTTAATTCTGATAACGTAACGCCGTTACATGTATTCCGTTACAACCCAACCCTGTGTATATCTCTCCGGACTGTCCATCAGCAGATGAAAAACACCCACCTCTCCGCCTCTTCCAAGGGACGAGGGAACCGTGCGGCAGAGTTTCCGTTAACATTATTTTCTTCTGACAGCCCAGCAGCAGGAGAGGTGGGGAGAGGGAGACGTGGGGAGAGGGAGGCGGGGCTATTTAATCGTTATCAGAGCATGATCGTATAGATCGCTGCTAGATGAGGGCAGTGGGGGCTCTTCTTGAAGTCTGGCTTTTACATTTAAAAAAAAAAAAAAGTTCATTAGTGAACTTTGAGCCATTTATTTTGCAGGCAGCGCTCTGCCTCTCTCACGTTATTATGGCGCGCGCCGGAACCAACAATCAGTTTTTACCGTAAATGAGTTTGGTTCAGAGGACAAAGCACATACAACATTAATTAAACTCGATATTTGTACACTTGAATTTCACTTTGAGTTCTTGGATATTCTCAATGGGTGAATACATTTTTTTATAATAATAATAAAATAATTTAAAACATTTTTTAAATTAAATGACACTGAAGCTTTCTCAGGGTGGGCCAATGAGTAAACTGGGTGGACCTGGGCCCACCCTGGCCCTATGGTGGCTACGCCACTGCTTCACTGGTTTTGGGGATTTCATCGGAGCGGTTCTTTCCCTCCTGAATGATTATCCTGCAAACCGGGGCCTAATCGCCAAACACCATTACATTCTCCTTTTGTATTATCATTTCATTCATATGACGTGTAAACAATAAATATGTATTCCTTACATCACGTCTCTCCGGTTTGAAATGAAAGCTTTAGCGCAAGTTCAATAAGGAAGACCTAACATGAGTCACTTACACGTCACTCTATTGCTCCCTTCCCCCCTCATTAAATACGAGGGCGTCACCCCTCAGCAGCCAATTGCTGCACAGGCTAAATTCCTTAAATACCTGCTCTTCCACCCTGTCAGTTGTCATTTCAGGTGACTACACGCAACTCGCCTCCCGTCTCCTCCAGGACAAAGCTAAACTTCCTTCTTCAGACCGGTCCCACCTACTTATCACCACCACCAGTGTCTAGACCCCGGGGATTTAATCGGAGCGGTTCTTTCCCTCCTGAATGATTATCCTGCAAACCGCGGCCTAATCCCCAAACACCATTCCATTCTCCTTTTGTATTATCATAGCAATCGTTTCATTCATATGACGTGTAAACAATAAATATGTATTCCTTACATCCCGTCTCTCCGGTTTGAACTACAGTTGTCCCCGGTATTTAAAAAAATTGAGCTCCTCGCGGTTCTTTAAAATGTGCGCTTGATTTCTGCTGCAACAAGTGGCGTTTGTCATGTTTACGTGCAGCTGCAAGTATCCTCCTAACTTCTGTTCTTTAATGTATGAATTGTTGTTAGACTGTATAAAGGGCAGAAGTGTTATCCTCTAACTAATTCTGTATTCATACACTCGTTTTTGTTTAGGTAGGCTATGGGTTATTGGGCCCAGGGCATAGACTTTATGGTCTATGGTCCAGACGTATTGGCTGGTGGCTATCATAACATGTAAACGTTTTTACTGTAAAGCCTATATTTAAAAAAAATAATATGAATCCCATGAAAACAATTATAACCAAACATAATAAATTCATCCTACACACAAATAAGCAAAATGCATGTTTGTTTTAAGAAAAGATTAAGCCTTTGTGTTACATTAAACAGTATATTCGTGACCTGTTTTTACAGATTTACTCAAGGTGTCCTCGGCTCTGCCATCCTTGTTGTTGCTGTAAGGATCCTCATTGCTTTCAAAGAAGACGTCTAGATGCCTACAGCATGACAATGAGGTTTGTGGGATTCACAACAGGATGTTGGATGTGGCGAGGAAAAACTTTGTCCCCAGGTCTATTTCTCTTTTGTCAGTTCGGATAAGCTCTGAAGCAGGGCTTTAGCAGAGAGGCCCCTCTCTGTAATGTCTTTCCCACCACTTTCCTTTCAGTCCTCATCATCTCTTGACTTCACTGCTCTTCCTTCCTATCGTACTTCAGGGGCTTATTAATGTGTGGGATGTTTGTCACAAGTCTCTGAGTTAAGTCCAAAGTGTATGCCCTTTGACCATGACAGCCAGGGTAGAACATGTCACGATCACCACATCTCCTGCTCGTAACTCTCCGATGATCCTTCAAGCTGAGTTCAAATGAAAAATATTTTTGAAACACAGCTCTGTGTCTCACTGTTGTCAATGATTAAGGTCTTGAGATAACACAAAAGAAAGATTTGGGTAAACAAGTTTAGGCAACAAACATTTGCTATCCATCATGTCGACCAATTGCGCTGATAGCCTGCCAGTGTTTGAAGAGGCTGTGTGAGGCCCAGTCGTGGCATCGATGATGGAGTTAGCAAAGAATGCAAAACCCAACGGATCTTTATAAAATAATTGGTGAGATTTGTTCGAGAAAATCAATAATATAGCACTTATTTTTTACAAAAGTAAACGGAGGCTGTACACTGAAGAGTCCTGTTCACATATATTGCATAACATTTGTGGGGTATTAAAGGTTCAGCCCAAAACATCTGTTTGTGATATACAGTGCTATGCGGTTTTATCTCTTTTGGATGCATATTTTGGATATGAAATGGTCCCTGGCCTAGCTCACTGATAGCCATGCTCCTTTCTTCACACAGTCTACAAAGCTAAGCTATTCTGATGGCATCTGCAAACAGCTAGTTACCTCCAAATATTGTCCAGTGTCTTAAAGCACAATTACTTTTTTATTTCTGCATGTTTGCATCCTGTTTGTTTGTACTAATTGTTCTGTTTAGTGTTAGCAAGTCTGTTTATGGCTGAATATATCAATGCAGCAATGTTCTTTATCAGAACTATTAACAATGGAAGGTCGGCTAAACCAGATGTTTGTTTGTTTTTTCAGTCCTACAAGGCCCTCTTGTGTCCTTGCAGTTTCGTCATAGTTCAACAAGGTTTGTTGCTTGGCATTAACTCAAACCCCTGAGTCAGGCCAAGTATTTCAGAACCAGAACAAAACAGGCATCAGTGTGTCAACAATGTCCTGGGTAATTAATTCTACAATAATGCTTTGAGACACAACATTTTACAGCAAACTTCAATAAAGGACACACAACAGCTAAATCACATTTGAATACATTTGATGGCACTCATGCAGATTCCTAATTCTATCATGATGCTGTTGTAATTTAGAACTGTCACTCTTAGTAGATGTGAACATCTGGCCTGTTTCGGTCACAGCCAGCTGGAAACTGTCCTAGTCTCGGTGAATGTGGACAAAGGATTAGAAACACAGGTGTTCGGGAAGTGAGCGTTTTCACGGAGGAAACTGAGGGCGGCCGTGCTGAAACGCACAGGAAGCCAGGCCACCGAACAGTAAAACTGACATCTTTACACAGAGCAGCTTGAGGACAAAGTGTATAATGATTAGATAAAGAGCATTTTCATCGCCGAAGAGTCCTGAAAGGAGGGACATTCCTACAACCTCCCCAAACAGCAATACATTGTCCAAAATGATAGGACTATGACAAATGTAATAGTTTCTGCAGGGATCTTAATACATTGCATACATTGACAGAGTCCTTGCATAAAGTAGAAAACCAGAAAAGTACGATATAACCAGTGAAAATCGCAGATGTCAAAATCATTTTTCGTCTCAATTCGCCTAAATATTGTAAACTCTGTACGTTCACAAGTTATTCTTCACATACCAGTGAAAACATTTGCTTCTGAAATCAAGTAGAGCTACTTCACAGGAATGTGGCTTCACGTCAGTTCTTTACTTGGCCCATAAGGGGCAGCGGAAACAATCTGTAAACACAACACTGACATACTGTTTTATCACCTTTAAATTCACATGCATGGCAAACTTGTTAGCAACATGTAGCTTATATACTCTTCCAACAGCTATTGAAAATTAACATACATTTGGAGTTGTGCTTCTGACCATCGGGAGAATGCAAACCCAAAATTATCTCTGCTTTAATATATAGATTTTTGGAGAATAACTAATGATCCAGTCCTGTAAGGGTAACTGGCTTCCATATTCATCTGTGCTCATGCTATTTGCCAGAGCCATAGTGTGTAAATGTAGTCACATGCTGGTGGGCTGTCTGAATATCAATGCAATCATAAGTTCCACTTCACGTAATTCAACATCTTCTCTGTTAATATCATACACTCATTCACTTGCAGTACACATTATTCTCTATGTCTCTTTAGTAGAAATGGTTCCATAACTGTATTTTTACAAAATATCAAGTTTGATTTGCTTTGATTCTGGTGCAGTCATTACAAAACCTCACTGTGCTATACTAATCAGGATCAGGTATACTGTACAATGTCTATACATAGAACTGTTAACGTAACCTGATCAAATGAACTGATTCACAACATCTGACATTTTTGGAGTATTACACACCATGAAAGCAATATCACTACCTGAAAGTTTACACTTTTGATAATTAGACCAATAAAAAATGGCTTGTGTATTTGGCTTGAGCGTTAAAGCAGGTCTTTTTTTTTTTTTTGAGTTTCCAGAAGACAACCAGGAGAGCATAAGCTAACACAGACTTCAACACTCAAAGCATACTGCTCTGCGTGTGTGTGCTGGTCCAGCAGATTGACCATCGCCCCGTTTCACACAGTTTCCATGGACACAGGGGAAGTATTTCTGAGAACAACAACAGCCTATTATCTTCCTCTGTGTTCAGAAATGGCCAAAGATACACTTGAACCAAGTTTGGACGTACATACAGCAAATTCTTCCCTAATGTGTTTCAAAATCCATAGCATTGCACATATGTGAAGAACACTGCAACCAGCCTTAATTTACTTGTTTCTTGTACCTTTTATATCAAATGAAATAGCACGAACATGAATCCAAGAATTGACTGTACCAACAACAGATAATAAAACAACAACAATTTCCCCAATTGAGTGTTCAAAATAAACAATGGGCAATGAACCAATATGCCTATAGTCAATATTTGTGTCAAATCACCCAACCCTACTGCCTGTTTGCATATCAATAATGATAAGTGATGAGATTCATCCATCATGAAATGCACATGATTTAAAGTAGTATATCCAAGGATGGTATATGACAGTTTTCAGATCCATAAATGTGTTGAATTACATTATGGTGGACATGTAAGTAAATAACTTTAAAAGACAATGCGTGTTTGTCCCTGTCAAGATGTGTACTTGTTTGCCTAAGTCACTCTCAGAATGTATTCGAAATATTGGCCACGAGCCAGTTTGACACACAAGGTTGTGTTTGATGGATGATCGCAAAAAAAGGTTTGCATGCATGCAGTTGTGTCTGTGTGAGTACAGGATGTTTAAAATGTGTTCAACACACACAATCAGATGATTTCCTTATACAAGCATGTAGATCCCTTAAATTGTAAGCCTTCATTAGCTTTGTATTTCTCACGTTGAGACCATAGGTTGAGACCCAATTGTCACCAAGTACACATTGATTGTCAGGGAACACTTGGCCTTGACATGTCCTGCTCCACATTACAGTACCATTGTTCATTATTCTCTACTCCCTTAGATTCTCCATCTCAAACCAGTCACCCTTTTCCATCAATTACAAGGTGTCAAAGCAGCAGCAGCAGCAGCAGGGAGGAGGGCTATTTGCCACTGAGCCTCTAACCTGTCACTCTGGGCGCTGACGTCCTATAAATGAGAATTAAGCCAGGGATTTTCTCCCTATAGGAGATTATGGAGAACGGCAGGAGCCATCACTCTACTACCTTGGGTGTTCTTCTCTCAGAAAGACAGCTATTGTCACAACATCCCTGCCTCAAGCTGCTCTGCTCCACAGCCTGATAAGCGGCTGTTTGATGTGCTTACTTCAGACTATAGCAGGTGTTTTAATTCAGACATTTTGGCTGTTTCAGACGGCAGTTTAAGTAAAACATTTCATGCTTTAATAAATGTTGACTGTGTCTAATTAATTTTAAAACTACAGTTCATACTGTATATCCTGTAAACGCCATGTGTGTAGTGGTAGAGATCATGCAACCATTGGATGATAAATTAAGTCCATATTTAGGGGTTTTCTTTAAGCAATTTCAATTGAATTTTGAAATGATTCACTCAAAATGTCTTAAGATAGATACACTAATACATACTACAAAACAAATTGGTACATAAAGGGCAAACTACTTCATGTGTTGCCATAGAAAACCATCCAAAATAGAACTGAATTAAGTGGTTTTTGTTTCCTTATCTCTTTTTGATAAAAGTTGTAAACCAATTAAAACAACAAAGGTTCTACCAGAAGTCCCCTCTAAAATGTATTAATAACAAGTGTAAATTTGCTAGTTGGATTCTGGTTGCTGCAGTATTTCTTATTGAACGCAGGAAAGAAAGACAGGGCTAAGGGCAGAATAAACCGAATAACAGTCCAAACACGAGGTAATTAAAGCTTGGCTGTATATGTGCTATAGTTTGTAAGTGCTGAGGCATAATTGGACAACAGAATGTACAGTATGTGAAAATGAGAGTTTAAAGCCCTGAGGCTGTATTCATGAAGCTTCCTTCTACAAAGAGTTGTTCCTAGTGATGAAGATTCTCAGAATCCTGACGTTTGCTTAAAAATAATTCCCCTTGAGTAGATCTTGTGTTGATTGTTATTAACAAAGCATCTTGGCCCTTATGAGAGGTGCTAAGGTGAAATGATTAGGAGTGCTGCATCCCCTGCAACCCTTGTGGTCTGCCCCACTAAACCACTGACACACAGTGAGGTTACCGTCTTGAAATGGTGGCAAACACTGAACAGACTGACAGACTGGTTTAGACATCCTTAACCATGCCATAATGTAATTGCTCGCGAAATGTAGACCTGCCTCCAGAGGCATCACGGCTACAGTGTGGTCATGCATTAGGGGAAACCTGACACATGAGTTGCAGTTGTTTTTACGATGTGCAGGGAGGAAAGGATATTTCAGCCAGACACTTTAGGACGGGTTCAGTCTAGATGAGGAGTGGGCGAACATCGAATGCCTGCCGCGCTGGCAAAAGACTCTGCCAGCCGCGCTGCCTCGAGCTGTCCACCCACTCCACAGATCCTGATCCTCAGTGATGTGCCTGCAGCCTCTGCCTCCTTTAGCCATTCAGAAGCTCTCAGTCTCAGGTGTAAAGTCTGATTTCCATACAACATATTCAAACCTTTCTGCGTGCACTGTCAATCCCTATCAGTTATTATGTAACGAGCCAGTGCATTTAAATTGGGTAGGCGGGGCAACCAGAGTGTTACGGGATTATAATCTTTGCCTTAATTAGCCTTGCCTTAGGTTGACAACATGTCCAAAGCTGCACTTATTAGTTGTGCAAATGTTCAGTTGAATCCCACTACTCCTTAAGACTTAATTTAGGCTTTCAAAGTCTCTGCTTAGAATTAACTCCAAGTGTTTGATATAACAAGTTGGATCCATATGATCAAACCTATTTCTTACTCAAGATTAGAAATCTATCAGACAAATATGGTTTTAATCAAGACTACTGGCTTTGTTATTGTCTTCTTGTGAGGCTAAATTAGCTGCTGCAGTCATGTTTGTGTGTGTGTGTGTGTGTGTGTGTGTGTGTGTGTGTGTGTGTGTGTGTGTGTGTGTGTGTGTGTGTGTGTGTGTGTGTGTGTGTGTGTGTGTGTGTGTGTGTGTGTGTGTGTGTGTGTGTGTGTGTGTGTGTGTGTGTGGGAGAGAAAAGGAGAGAAAGAGCATCATGATGGAAAGACAACGTTGATGTGATGAGGTGTGACATGCGGGGCATTACTCCATCCCTTTGTTGGAACGTGCCCGGACGCTCCACAGAGAGTTTGTTCGACTCATTTTCAGCAGCCTGTTAATGTGTAAATTACTGCAGACCGAGTCCAAACAGGCCCTGGCAAAAACTAGAAAACCCTCTGCAAATGAGGACTCTTGAATAAGAGCAACAAGTTATTTACTCTCCCCAGAAAAGGGATATCATTTAGTGTTAGAGGACATTCAAAACCCAAAGGGCACTTTGTACTAAACCTTAACATCTGTGTGATTTTCTTTTCAGGGCAGATGACTGCTACTGTTTTCTTGGTAACTCATATTTCTTTGCCAGTTTGGACTTCAAACACACTTCTGTGTGGATCATGGACCTCGCCTCTGCTTCTCCTTTGGACAAATAACGTTGCAAAACTGGTTAAGAGCAGTTTACGTCGATTCCCCCGCAGGAAAGAAGAAACGTACCTCATCGTAAAGCCTGCCCCAGACAGAGTGGGAGGAGATGGAGATGAAAGCAGATCCCAAATGTGTCAATGTATGATCCCCAGAGTGATTTCCATCCCTTTTTCACTCCTGCCCACACTAATAAAATAACTCAGCAATGTGTCAGCAGCCTGGACTGGTTTTAATCTATAATAGAAATAGTTTTTTTCTTTTTTGAGTCACCTGCCAGCATCTAAAGGAGAGAACTTCACTGTCTGTCTCCCTGCCTCTTCCCTCTCCTCTCCCTCATCTCCTGCTCTCTGTGTTTCTCCCTCCCTCACTGCATTTTTCCCAGACTGCGGCGTCAATGGACCCTCTGGCTCCGCTCCTTTCGTCAGTGACTTGAAGCGCTTTGAGAACTTTGTGAACTCTCTGCGTTGGAGTGGAAAGGGGAGAAGTTGATGGGACGCAGCCCTGCAGCAGCAGCAGGCTCCTCGGAGACGACATCAAGACTCACAGCTGGAGATAATCCCCCCGGGTCATGACAAGACAGCGCATCACCCTCCTCACCCCCCTGGCTCTGCTGGGACTCCTCGCAGGGCTGGTAGACCTTAGCCATGGCTCTGCTCATGAGGATGAGGATTACTACATGCAGGAGCTGCTGACAAGAGAGCATATCAACCAGTTCCAGGAGAAGCCTGTGGCCTCAATACCTGATAGGTATGAGCCGCCCAGCCCAAAACCTGCAAAGAAAGGGACCAAAGGAAAGGCAGACAGCAGCAGGCAGACTAAAACCACAGCTAATTCAAAAGCAGGTAAAAGCATTGCCATCTCTTGAGACAATATTTTTCTTCTCTAAAAGTTCTTCACAATATCACCTTTACAAAGTTCTGCTAAAACTTTTCAATAACCAGATGAGTATGTGTTGCCACTAGATGACAGTGTATGGCTGATTATTTGAGCTTTTCCCATCAAGATTTAAGACATTTCCCCACAAAATAAACATGACAGAACCCGTACTGTCTACAATCTTACATCCTGATCATCAGGCGCTGAAAATAATGGATTGTGCATTGGCATCACTGTCACATACTTTACTTTGAGAGATTAACTCATATGTTGCTGTCCCAAAAAGTATTGACTGTCTAGCCTTGGAGCCTCTTTCCTGATTGAGCCAAAGAGCTGAAACGAATGTAATGGAAATCAAATTCATTTCAGATATGTGATCTTTGACAACAAAAGCTATGTGCTGGCTAAAGAGCTTACCCCATTTTGTTAACTATTTGTACTTTAATTAGCAAATGCGTATTGGTGTGGGTGCATGGGTATTATGTGAAGTGTAATTATTGGTATTTCCATATTGCAGTGGTTTTCTGACACTAAAAGCTGTATAATTGAAGTATACTGTACAGTTAAACGCCCAACGAGGGAGTTGAATAGCTATAAACATCAGTTTAATGCTCTGTTTTGGAACTATGTTAAATGGTGTTGTCACTATCAAATTAAACACACTTACATTTCTAATTGTATGCATATAGTAATAAGGATATATTTTGATCTAAACCTTTAAACAACATTTCACCAACATATTACCTTATTTTTGTATCCGCTTATGCTTTCAAATTAAATGTCAGTGTTGGAAGTCGTAGGTTAGTATTTCGAAAGATACTTTTCCTCCAAGAAAACTAATGCGACCCAGACCTCAGAGGAGCAGCTAAATTCAAATCACCTGGTGATGGATGTGCAGAGAGAAAAAAATAAATAACAGTGACCTCCTCTGGTAGTCTTCTTCTCCCTGTACGCATAGATCAGAGCCATGTTTCTGTGTGGGATTAGCAGCCTCACCCACGGCAGAGGTCAGGACTGTGTTACGTGAAGGGGCCAGAACACATGTGAAATCCACGTTTTTCAAGAGCAGCGAGACACAGCAGAGCTCTGCTCTTATCGTCCACATATACGTGCAACTCAGAGCTCTCTGCAAGTTTGTAGGTATGTTTGAGATCCTGCCAGCTGATTGGAGGACAGTAAAAGGCATGAGGGCTTTCGGTTGGTTGATGGCAGATAATTCAGAGCAGCTGTGTCGACCGTGACCTCATAATCCAGGAATCTGGATTCACGTGTCTCAGCAGAGATACCTGCTGCAGGTGGGGCTAAAGGATTTTGATTAGAGTCAAATATGTATAACCACTGCTTCCATTTGATAAGATGTGTTTGTTTTATCTCTACACTGCACATGGAGGTAAATACAGACATGAAAGCATAAAAGTGTGTGTTTAATGGTCCTATAGGCCAAAATACAGTGTGGCATTGTCTAATTTGAGAGTTTTTTCTCACTTCACTACAAAACCTTAATTTCAGTGTTAAGCTCAAACTAATTTTCAATATTCATTAAATCCGAAAGTGAGATTGAATTCACTGCAGTGGTTTTGTTTTGTTTAAACAATGGTTTTCAACCATAATTCAAAGCTCTGACACTTTTGATATTTGAGTGATTTTTACTGCTTAAAGTGGTTTGAATTAAGAAGAAGAGGATATCTGCTTGTTATTTTTATTGTGTTATTATTATTATCTGTTTTTCACGTCTAAATCATATTTCCCTCTACAGTATATCCCTTACGCTAAACTACATAGCCTGGAGCATTGTTGCAGACTCAACCTGTCCCTAGAATGAGACGAGGTAAAGACTTTTAGATGTGAGAAGGATTGTTATTACGTGCCGTCCATCCTGACCTAACTGTCAGTCAAATAAAAAAGCACAGGCCTGACTTCAATGCACCCTGCCCCCATCCTGCCTCCTGTACAGGGGGCTTCCATGACTGATTTGAACCTTAAGCGAGTCATCTTATACAAGGTATCAATCTATACAAATCATAAATGAGCATTGTCTTAGCCAAGGTGAGTTGGAGACATACTGTAGTTGAAGGAAAGGAGCACAGCAGTTAAACGTTTTCAAACTCTGCGCCCGGAGATTGTCTTTTGGTTCAGACCCCAGATCCTGAATCTCTCCACATGTGTGGGACTGAATCCAACACTTCTCTCTTTGTGAACAACAATGAATCAGCACTTTTAAAGGTGATTTGGCCTGTCAAATGTGCTTCTTTAAAATGGAAAATAGTTTTATTTATGTTCCTGCATTATTGTTATTTCCTTTCTTAGTTAAAACAGCCAACAAGAAGGCTGAGAAGACCAAGAATGGTGCCTTGAAAACCCCAAACAGCATATCTGAAGGAGAAGGACAATATAACTCAATAAAAGCGGGTGAGTGAACAACCGGTGACACTCACACTTGTTATGGGAAATTCATGATCTCATACAAATTAATCCTCCCTCAGACGCGCTTGGATCATTTCTCAGATTTCACGGGAGCCGTTAGGATGGGAAAAAAGAAACAAACTCTCTCTGAGATGACAACTATTTTGGAAAGGGCCGTGAGCATGCACTCTTTTTTCAGAGAGCATATTTTCCCTGAGAGGAAAGGTCTGGCAATATAAGCTGATGCTCTCTAAAGTGGAGTTAAGCTACAGAGGCGCTGATGTCTTCTTTGCCTATGAAGCATTGTGTTTGGTTTTCATGGATCACAATGTGTTTTCTAAACTGAAACCCTGTAGCCTTCATGTCAGATGACAGATTAAACCTGCTTCACTGAGAGTATGATTTAGAGCAGCGTACATGTGCTTTGACCTCAGACTTTCCACTTTCAACGTGGTGATATTGCCCTTGTTAAAATGTATTTACCCACTGTCAGACATTTATAACATAACGGTAAGCTACATTTAATCATTCTGGGAGGTTAGGAGATGTTGTGAACTGTGAATTGATGTGTTTATGTTGAAGCTCTTGTAGGGAACCTACTGAGACAGACAGAGAGGTTGCCACTTTTTAATTTGGCACTTGAGAATGGTAACAGAAAGTTGGATATTCCTGCATGTTGGAAAATGGGAGCTTCTTACCGACACGCCTGGCACGAAGGAGCCCAAACAGTCAAGGTCTGGAAGGCTCAGGGTCCCGAAATCATGTTTTCATGGATGAAACTCTGACTCAACATCAATCTGTTTTCCAAGTTTGTTTCAGCATCTACTGCTAGTAGCTGACTTATGTAAAATGTAAAAAAACATACTCTTTTCATCCACCCATAACTGCATTACTCAGCTTTAGAATGAGTTTAGCTGCCAAATGCTTGAGAATGCGAGCATTGTTGGAGATGTAGCAGACCTTCAGTGCCTGCCACATCAACACATACCAAAACAATAGGGAAATCATTAAACGAGGATCTAAGACTGGGGAGGATTCAAAGGGTTTGCTTAAGCAGATGTTTGAAATGTGTTGAAACAAGATGTGTCCGCTCTGATATCACAGTTTGACACGCGCACAGTCAAGCTGCAGAGAGAGTTTGAGCTAAAAAGAAAAAACAAGTACAATTGAAATGCAGAACTCGTCATCAATACAACACGCTGTACGAAGAAACTTAATACTATAGTTTAACTTGGGCTGTTATGACCGGCTTATGCTTAGCTAATTTTAGCTAACGTAATGTTTACACCCACATTTGTAATACTCTACCACCTTATGTAAAGTAAGATTATTTTATATCATGCAAAGCCTCAGCAGTAGCATGGCAAGTGGCCTAGATAGGAACACAGCCCTGACTGACTGCTATTACTTTTCTATTACACATTATTGTTAAGACCAGCTGCTCTGATCATGTGTGAGTCCTATTGCAAAGGATTGCATTCAGATGGTTGAAAAAGATGTACGGCTTTGCAACATGGCAGGCACCAGCATTTTTAAATGTTGTCCTGTAATCCTTGCCTCTGAGGGCCGGGTGTTCCTATTTTGTGCAAAAAGGATTATAAATATAGGAAAACAGGGATACAAGAAGATTGTGTGTGTGCTTTATAGATACTATACAGGGCACACTGTAATGTATATTCTTTATTGCTATATAGCGCTACTGTGAATACTGCCCTAACTGGCTTGTTAATCAACTTAATGCTTCACTTTTAGTGCAGGATTTAATGTCCTCTCAAGTTGTGTTTTTTGCTTTATGCACATAAATTGTCTCATGCATGTGTGGATTTTGGATGCTGATCTTTTTTCTGGCTGTTCTACAAATCCCGGTGCATGTGATTGACGGTCTTCAGAGTCTCAGACATATCAGGCTGCTGGATCATATACCATCCAAGCCATCTTCCGCTATGGTTAAAATATATACTTTGTCCAAGATCATATGCAGAAATCCTGTAAATGCAAAGTACAGATTGACAGTACTTTAAACAAACATGTCTTTGTCTTCGTTGTGTGTGTTAGACTTTTGGGTGTTAATTCTCGGAAAGGCAGTCCTGGCTGTATGACAGCAGCATGTGCATGAACAAACACAGACCAGTGCCCAATCGGAAATTCTTGCTCTGAAAGTCAAATGCGATCCAGAAAGTCTGCAAACAGAATTATCTGACCCAAAGAGCCGTGGAGCTGCTAGGATTTCACATATGAACCTTGATTTGACTGTATGGCTCTTACTTGTCGACATTTACTGTTGTGGAAAGGATGAGCCAATCTCACACAAAGAGCTCTATTTAGTGAACACCAACTCTGCTTCTGCATTCACTTAAAGACAGGCATCTGTTCAAATGAACTGCAAACTCCCTCCAGCAGCAAATGAAAACATTCTTAAGTGATTTGCAGTTCTCTCTTTTTCTTAAGACTGTTTTTTATCTAAAATAAAGGCAGAGGGCTTTGAAGGCGTCTTCATGCCTGCCAAACCTTTTCTGTGGCATTAGTGGGTGTTACTGGATAATTGCCATACTCAAGGAATAATTAAAAGATGATAAGTCAAATCGATGACAGCTAATTGGGGTCTTCTGCACTGCTAGTAAAGAATTTAATTCTGGGACTCCTGTATTGAATATGTCCTTTTGTTTGGGCTTGGAGGATGCCTGCACTGTAAAGTATCTTAATCTACAGACGTCTAAATGGAAACATGGAAAGTGGGAGCAAAGTATGAGAAAGAAACCCAAATAACCCTAATGAGGTCTTAGTGATGGCATCAGTGTAATTTTAGCTTGGGCTTGGAGACTTCAAAAAACAGAATAGAGCAAAGAGTTTGAACATAATGTTAATCAGACAGTGGGGCATTATCATTTTCAGATATCCGAAAATGTAGGAACCAAAGATTTTGAATCTTTACTCGCACTATGAACTAAAAGTAATATCCAAGCCTCTGCTGCTTTAATCTTTTTTTTAATTGTATTTATCCGGTTCATAACTTTACAAAGAGCAGTTTTAAAATTGCTTATGTGCTCTAAGGGAATTATGCGGTGCAAACGCTTTCGAGCAATCATACAACCATTATGTTTTTAGCTGTCTGTCAGTTTAAAGAAAACTCTGAGTCTAGCATGCATACCAGTTTTGCAAAGTACAGTCTGCATGCATTGAGTAAATGTATAAGAGACGTTTCAGTAATCTTAGAAACCTTCTATTGAAATATCTCCCTTTGATCAAATTATATATCTTTTTCCGATGGCTTTAAACAAGCTTGACAGGTTTGCAACTGTAGCTTTTGTAATTTACCATGTTCTCCATTCAATAATATTGCTTTAGTTATACAATGTAATCATGCATTCAGGGTGCAGTTAGATGGCTGTGATAGGCGTACATAGCAAAACTACAAAAAGGAAGCGTTCATAGTGTACAGTCATTAATCATCCATGAAAAGTGGCACATTTTAAAATTCATAGCAGTTTAGACTTCAAAGCCTCCATCACGCTGGTTAGGTTCCCCTTTTACTGTTTGATTTCCAAAGTCTTGAGATAATAACTTGTTTACGGACAGAAGTATAACATGTTTGAACTTCTGTTTGATTGTTTTATTCAAAGCTTGAAGTTTGGATACTGTCTGTCTAGGATCAAATAAGCTGCAAAGTTTGAGAACAATTAATTAAAATGCATAGAGTTTCAATCTTGAGCTGTTGTGTTTGGTTCGGAGGCAGAATGAAGAAACATCAGCATTAATAACAGTCATAACAATCACATCCTGCTTTAATTTTGGCATTTCCCCTCATCAATACAATATTATTAATACAACTGTTCATTGTTTATGTGTTGACTTTGTTGCATTTTGTCTACAGAGTACCTATATGTTATATCTGTTTGCTTCATACATTTGAGCATAATTAAAAAACTCTACATTTCTCATTATTTAGTAAACAGAAGTTCAGGAGCAACCATTCTGTAGCAATCCCACACATACCATCACAGGCTAATTTGTCTTTCTCGTTACCCAGAATGCCCTCCCATGGGACTGGAGACATCGAAGATTGATGATTTCCAGCTTCATGCTTCAACCACGAAACGCTACGGCCTCGGTGCACACAGAGGTCGTCTCAACATTCAGGTGGGACAGGAATGTAAAGTGTTGTTAGCTTGGGCAAGCTTGCCAACAATGTTTCCGTTGCATTACACCCTGGGCAAACTCACCTTTTCCTTGGCAGTTTCAATGGAAGCATAATTTCCCCCACACAAAGCAGCAATACAAAGTAAATATGATCTAGAGATACCATCTTTTAATCTTCGGTAATATTAAAGCTCCATGGTAAGATGTCAGCTGCCATCACTGGCTTTTCAGCTCACAGGTAATTTAGTATTCGACTCAAAAGGGAAATGAAAAGTGTTGCCGTCAAAATAGGGGCACATCCCCAAACCTTTGGGGCATTGGGGGGGGGGAAGAGGTATTTCCTGTGAGTGAAAGCTGTGCTTTGAGGGTTTTAGCATGTGTACGGTATCATTCTGCAGGCTGCACTCTCAATCTTACAATTAATGAAACACACACACATGAGCTTAATCCCCAAAGAAAGGCAGTATGTTTCATGAAACCAACAATACAAAGGATTTGTTATTTGGTCTGTGTTGGTGTGTGTAAGGGATCTTCCTCTCAGGGGATCAGAGAGGGGCAGAGATAGTGTCCAGAACAAATATCTGTAAATCAGGAGGAACAACATAGAAAGCAGATGTTTCCTGGGGCCAGTGAGCTTGGTTTGTTTCCACTTCAGATTCAAGACACCAACGCTTCTGTGATTCATTTAACTTTCTTATAGAGGATTCATACTGGATCACTGGACCACCTCTAAACATGTCATTTTAGTAGAAAGGTTTATTTCAAGTAAATGGCTCATGAAATGTGTTTATAACAGATTCCACAACTAATCCAACAGTAAACCTAGACATGCATATTTGCCTAAGGAATTGAATGCAAGTCAGCTATACTTACCTTTTACAATCTAAACATGCTTAGACTCACTTTAAGATTCGGGAGATGAATGTGTGTATGTTTGCCAAACCATAATTACCTTCTTCCAGAAATCTTTTAAGGAAACTCGAAACTTTAATAAAGAACTTTAATGAAATGTAAAGAATGTATACATGATTGAAGTTGAGCATCATTCACAAAACCTATACATATACAGAAATGTGTCAGATTATAATAAAGTATTATAATTCAATTCCAAATGAGTCCTCATGTTGCATAATTACACTAAAACAGTTGAATGCTGAGAAATGAATAAAAGAGAAGCTCAGACAGTCATCCCTGTCTCACAGATGTTTCAATCCTGAAACGTAAACTCACTGGTTTTGTTTCTGCCTTCGTTCAGTCCATATAGTTTTGTACATTCTAGTTTGATTGATGGATCCTGTACGTGTTTTATAACATGTACAGTCCATGTTAGAAGACAACTGTATTTACTGTAGATTAGCTATCTCATATGGACAGAATGTTAAAATTTGGAGGATCTAATTTCCCCATGCATGATTCATCCCTGATACAGTTACCTTTAATAAAAATGTAACAAAAAAAGCAGAGAGTTGGCTAGCATTTCCAGTCAGTGTGTGTAGCACATGTAGCACATGGACTGTGTGTTTGTGTTTCCACATGGACATATGGACTAAAATTCTGCTCCACATGGCTGTTTCTGAGTGCAGGCTGGCATCTACGAAGATGACCTATATGACGGGGCCTGGTGCGCCGGGAGAGATGACCCGCTGCAGTGGTTCGAGGTGGACGCCCGGAGACTGACCAAGTTCACGGGGGTCATCACTCAAGGCAGAAGCTCCCTCTGGTCGTGAGTAGGAATCCCACAGATATCCATGGAGAGTTGTAGATGGATAAGGATGGAGATTTTCTTATGCAAGCTAATTTTGAAGGATAATTGTGATCATTGATTGATTTTGTGCCATTTCCATAAGTTGCCTTAAATCCCTGTGATATCTGTTTGAAGGTTGTTTAATGTGAAGAAGCTCACAGTGACAATGCAAACATTATTTAGCATTAGTGTTTACCATGTCATCATTTTATGTTGGGAGGGTAACGGTTAGTGATTATCACCAAATACATAGTACAGTGTAGACCAGTGACCACCAACTGGCGGTCCGCGGGCCACATCCGGCCCGCCAGACATTCTCATCCGGCCCGCACGACGGGGGTGACTGTGGCGTTGGCGGAGCAGTAACCACTGTGTGCAGTATCGGAGTCCAACAGAGAGGCAGCAGCTGCGGGACAGTAGACTGCGTACTGCGAAACCTTCCCTGCCTTGAAGAAGAAGTGATCCTTCGTTGTGAAGAGTTGTGTTTTGTGCGCTCCGCACCACAGCAGTAGCCCCGCTGCGACAGAGTCCAACAGAGAGGCAGGAGCTGCGGGACACTGCTGGTGATGACATTGTTGTCATCTGCTGATACTGCTGCTGCTGCAGCTTGTGGCGCCTGCTTCGATGAAAATAACTTTCTAATATCCATAACTTTATAGGCTATTAGCTTAAAACTCTTCAGGCACTAGGAAGGATCACTTCTTCTTCAGGGCAGGGAAGGCTACGCAGTACGCAGGCTAATGTCCCGCAGTGGCTGCCTCTCTGGTGGACTCCGGTACTGCACATTAATCCCGAGACATTTTCAACAAACAAAAAATCTTTTGGAATTTTTTTTTTTAAGTGAAACATCCGGGGCTTTTCAGAAAACATCCGGGGCTTGAGCCCAAGTAGCCACCCCCTAGCGCCGCCACTGGTGTGCACACTGCACAGCGCTGCAGCATGTCTGTGAGCGAGAGAGAGATGCAGCGTGTCTGTGAGGCTCCGCCCCCGCACGCAGATGAGAGAGAGATCTCTTTTTAAATATATTGAAAGTTAGAAACGGAGATGGTTCGATAAAATGTGCAAGATAACGTTTATGTAGCATTTATTTATTGTCGAAATGATGACATTTATAACGGGATCAAATCAAAGTGAATGGCCTGCTGCTGCTGAATGCATGGCAAGTGACTGGAAAAAGTTATTACATCGTTTCAGATAATAAATAATAATGATAATTCATTCTATTTAGGGGCGCCTTTCAAAGCACCAAGGACACCTTACAATTCATAACATATTCCAAGGAAAGGTTTTAAGACAGTACAAAGAATGCAGTCCGGGTGATGCTTTTTATGTGTGGTGCAGATGAGAGGGAGCTGTCCAGAATGACACCAAGATGTTGTGTTTGAGTTCTTGATAAGCCATTAAAACAGTAAAACAAGTGTCTCCTGTTCACCAAAACATACCCATCTGTTATGGAAAAAGACAGTATTCTAAAAGTAATCTGAATACGTTTTTTAAGACACATAACTGTAACTGTATTCTGATTACTTTCAGAGCATGTATTCTGTATTCAGTAACTGATTACATTTACAAAGTAACCCTGCCTAGAAGTCTGCTAAGCTTTATGCGGGGTGTGTGTGTGTCCCCCGGTCAACAACTTCAAAATGTTGGGCTATATAAAAATCGCTGGCCCGCGATAGTGTCTATTGGATACATTTTGGCCCTTGGACAAATGTAGTTGGTGATCCCTGGTGTAGACTATTGGGACATATATTTTGGTCTGAAATTGCATGACAAACCCTCATATAGTTCTAAAAACGTTTCACTCAAAACCACAAATGTCAACCTTACTTTGGTGCTAGAAACACGTGGCCATCACCCAAGTCATCATGGTTCATTTTCTGGTCACCACTAGTGTCTGTACAACATTCCATACCAACCCATACAATAGTTTTTAACCTGTTAAGCCCAGAGCCTGTTTTTCAGGTATCAGGCTCGAAAAGGACATTCCCAGAACAAATGACCATATCTTCTCTTCTAAAAGGGTTAAATTAATAATCCTTTTTCTCAAAGCAAGGTTACACCTGTGAGTTGGATGTAGACGTGTCAGAATCAATATAGATGTTTTTATTTTAAAGTAAATTCAGATTGAACACAGTAAAAAAATGTAAATGATTGTGTCTGTCCAAAAACAAAATATTACTTATAGTGAAAACCACCCTTGAATGATGGGATGGTAGACTAAAAGCTTTAGGAATCCAAACTACAACATATAATAAGTACCCTGTATCAAGATTGATGCAAAACAAGTTAAATGTGACCTTTTTAGAGAGATTTAGCAAAAAAAACACTTCTGGGGGTCATTTGGGTGGATTTGACCTATCTCTGGCTCCCCTTGCTCGATTTTGCTGATTGACATCTCTTTCTAACCGTCAGAGCCAATGGAATCGAGGGGAACTCCCACATACTCCTTATTTGGTAATGTGTGTGTGTGAGACTGACACATAGCCACAACCGGAAGCTGCGATAACTCTGGTGACGACCATTAGCAGCTAACTTTTACTCTCCGATTTTTACATAAAAATGGAATTATAAATTATAAATTAAAACGAATTATTACACAGAAACATTATCAACCTATGGATTAACCGATTCAGCCGCGTTTTTTCTCGTTTAAATGCCATTGAACACGTCTTTTGATCAGATTGACAGCTACGGTGAAAGGATCTCCCGTAAAAGCTCCGTAAAGGTACGTGTTGTGATGTCTGTTTGCTTCCCCTGTCAAGAGTTCGGATCACTCAGTGATGATATATATACCTAAATAATCTGTGGAACCTCAGCTTTAATCGGATATATTGTATGTGCAGCTACGATAAGTAATAAGTGTATCTTTTATCTTGAGTTCTGTGCCAAAGTCTTTAGCATTTTCACTCAGGGGTCATTTAGATGCTTCTTATGAAACTTGTGTTTTGTTTTGGTAAAAATGGTTTATATCGTCAGTTAGCTGATATTCTTCCCGTTAATCTGGTATAACACATTAATAGGTTCTTAAATATTAAGATGGGGGGGGGTTTGGGGCTTAACAGGTTGCTGTTTGGACAACTCACTCCATAATCGTCCAGGAGCGACGTTTGGTCAGTGTCCGTGGCGTGCAGTTGTGTGACGCTCCTTCAGCTTCATAACGGGACGCAAATAGCTTTCAACTGATTGCAATGTATTCCCATCTGCGGCGGGATTTGACGCTCATTGAAGCATGGCATTAGTTTGTGTCGGCTGCCCTTAAAGGCAATGTGAGCATCCATTCTTATTGGATAACGGAGAATTGTACACCCGGAAGTAAGTATTCCCCTTACTGTCGATTGATTTTACAGTGATATCTGCACTACTCATCGACTAAAAAACACCAGATTATCCTTGTTAATTACACAACATTGATTGGTTTAAATTGTGTGCAATGCTTTTGTATTTTTCCCCTTCGATTCGGAGAAACAAATATTTTTTCGGAGTAAAGGATGGCAGAAGACACTACACTACCCAGAGTCCCCAGCTATGGTTTAGGACTACACCATGTGCTCTGTTTGACAAACCCCGTTTTTTGTCATCATTCATTCCATTCTATGTCACGTGATCTTCAAATTTCTCCCTGCAGAAAAAAAAAACATGGCCGAACTTCGTTTTATTCTCGGTGGAAAATGCCTATTTTAAAGTTAGTTTGGCCATTAAAATGCGTTTTGATGTCATTTGATGCGAGAAATATGAGTTGTTATTTCAGATTATGTATGCAGTGGATGTACATGATCTTTAGTTTGCTAGTTATTACGAAGATTACTTCAGGAAATTGCGTCCATAGAACGTTTTCATTGTGACCAAGGTGGTTGCTAGGGACGCTGCTATCGATATTATTTCTGTTATGTTGTGTAACTGTTTAATGGTGTTATCTTTATTGCTACCCCTTTCCCCGTCAATGTATAGTGTTGGTCCACAGCGCAAACGTATTAGTTTAACAAAATCCGATGGAATTCCAGTCTCACATCTCACAGCACATCGTCATTAACAAATACCGGAAACAGACCGAAAACATTTAAAAAAAATAAAATAATACTTTATTCCGAGTGTGCTTGCTTTTCTCTTTGAAAGTCATCACATAACGGCATTGTAATACACGGTTCTGCTGCATTAAATATTACATATCTGCCGTAGTTCTGTATTTATAGAGCCCTGATGAGAAGACTTCTAGACAAACATGAGGAACTGAAAACGTGACGTGGATCATAAATATATCAGTAATTAAACAACAGCTTACATTTCTTTTCACACAATATGTCTCCTTGCAGTATCAACACTAATTCGGCTGACTTTTATATTTGATCCAATTGGTAGATAGGCTGTATTTACACCATAAAGGTGCACAGGTGATATAAAGGGACACCTAGTGGTTAAAGCATGTTATTGAATTTCATTATTTGTATTATTAGATATTAATAGGATCCCTATAAAGTATATTCATTACTCGTTATTCTCTACTAATAGTTAATTAAAGACTGTATATAATGACTATTTTGCACATCCCTTTCAAGATTTCAAGATTTTCTAAGGTTTATTGACATATCATATACACAACAATGGTGTAGTTCTGCATTGAATGAAAAACTTGGGTCGCAGGTTCCTCAATAGTGCATTACAAGACATCTATCAATATTTGTGCATACCTCCAGCAATGTTAACTATGTTGAAGCACTTATTTTAACTGATATTATACATAATACTCTTATAAGATGTATGTAGATATTTCATCTCCGGCCTTGTCCGGTATTGAACAATCAATAAATAAAGAACACAGAATTGTTAAATATAAAAGACAGAATTTGTGTGATTATACTAAATGATTTATAAATAAACACCACTGCATATTTACAATAGTTACACATGCTGATGTAACGCAAATGTTCCAACTTGGGATCAATAAAGTATATATTATCTTAAGCTGATCGATGGCTACTGCCATATTTGCACGCGGTGGACCAGTTCAAATCCAGTTTTGGACAGTCTGCCGTGGTTCCATCCCATTTCAAGTGCTGTTCGACGCGCTCGGCGTAACCCTCGGAGCACACTCTCCAATCACAGAGCTTGAGGACTCTCACAGGGTTTGTCAAACAGAGCACATGGTGTAGTCCTAAACGATAGCTGGGGATTCTGGGTAGTGTAGTGTCTTCTGCCATCCTTTACTCCGAAAAAATATTTGTTTCTCCGAATCGAAGGGGAAAAATACAAAAGCATTGCACACAATTTAAACCAATCAATGTTGTGTGATTAACAAGGATAATCTGGTGTTTTTTTAGTCGATGAGTAGTGCAGATATCACTGTAAAATCAATCGACAGTAAGGTGAATACTTACTTCCGGATGTACAATTCTCCGTTATCCAATGAGAATGGACGCTCACATTGCCTTTAAGGGCAGCCGACACAAACGAATGCCGTGCTTCCATGAGCGTCAAATCCCGCCGCAGATGGGAATACATTGCAATCAGTTGAAAGCTATTTGCGTCCCTTTATGAAGCTGAAGGAGCCTAGGAGCGTCACAACTGCACGCCACGGACACTGACCAAACGTCGCTCCTGGACGATTATGGAGTGAGAGTGTGTTGGTTTGGAAGCAAAGTAATACACAAACAACAAACAACATTGCTAAACTGAAAGAACACACGTTATTAGGTTAGTTGAAAGCAAAAATATCAAGTTCATATTATTGCTTTCAACTAACCTAATACGGTTATGTGAAATGTATTGACATAACACATTTAATTAAAGTCAACATTTTGGTTTTTCAGTGCATAGAGCCATGTTGCTAACATTGACATTCAATTCAAAAACAGCCAAGTATCTAATTGCATATGGCATGATTTTCTAAATAACTATGGGAAATGAAAATTGAATGTAAGCAGACGGCAACATTGCTCCAGAACTTTAAATGAGTTGGATTTTCCTGTAAATCCGACTGGAACATTTGACTCCACTAATATAAACAAAACAAGCTTTCCAATCCACATGGCTCTGAACCGTCACTGCTGTTTGCCCTTTTCACAAGTCTTTTCTGATCCCCTCACTGTGGGATTAAGGATTTATGAGTATGATTGATTGGAGTACAGACCCTTAAAAGGTCACTTCACTATCAAAATAACACAGAAAAGATTTGTCTGCACAGTAAGCTTGTTCATCACACTCAGATGACAGAAATAATAAAGCGATGTAACAAGAAGGGATTATACTATACACATTTCCACTTTAATTATATTTACAGTAGGTCTTTACTTACTGTAAGATTGGATAAGTCTGCTGTGCACGGCTATTGTCTGTGAAGCTAGTTAAGCTATAAATGATATTACTGGTTTCCATGGCAATTTATGTACCTATCATCTAAATACAAAGGGAAGGGTAAAGTCTCACCTCCCACTGCCTTAGTGGAGGAGTCTGCGAGATCTTTTTTAAGCATGCGTTTAGTATCTGACATCACTATTGCTTTTATAATTGTGCCAGTGCAGTGTCTATTATTTTAGTACAGTTTTTTAAGGTAAAGTTAAAAATCACGCGTTGAAATGTTACTCGTTACTTTTAGTAAATCAAGCACAGAGGTAATATTTGTTTAATTTATGCCGGAATTAATCTGAATTTACCAGGGTCATTTTTTCACTAGGAAAAAACATAAATGCTCCTGTTCACATTTTCCTCTACCCTCTACTCTGACTTTGCTCGGTAATAATGCGAATCTGACAACTTTTGGCCTTTGCACTTCCTAATTGGAAAGGGTGGGTTACAGATTTCTGGAAACTGCTGTGTAGTTAGAGAGCATGGGGAGTTACTTTATCAGTGTTTGTAATTTTCCTTCAAGGCAAGCACGATCTGAGGGTGCAGAAGACACCGATGGCTGAGACAGAATTTCTCCCGCAATTAGCTCTGTAGGGCATGTTACTGTCGACAGTGCCAACTCAGGGGTTTCTGTCTATAACAGAGCTTTAATTAGCAGAACTGGGAATTCTTACCAGGCCTGACCAGCTCAGCACTGATGTCTTTATCCAGAAGCATGGGAGTCCCTGTCATCCCACATCCTGCTCACAGAGCTCTGATGGGACAGTAAATCACCAGTGAAGTGTGTTTGCAATACAAAACATTGTATTATTTTGATGTTCCACCTCTCTGTGCTCTACCTAAGATACTTTCAAACAACGAAACCGCTGAAGTCTTAGCTTCACAACTCCTGTACACATTTCAAGTTATTTTTATGTTCCAGACAGCTATACATTTATCTCTTATTATGGATATATTTCAGTAGGAGTTTGAAACTTGATGGATCTTTTGAATCCACCAGCTAAGTCTTTGTATATTATGGCGTAGCTATTTTATCGTTGCCAGGTTCATAACCAGGACATTTTGAAATGTAAGACTTTTTTTTAACGAAAGGTTTGTTATATTTGGTTTGTTAGGATGCCGATTTAATGCATTATCTGTAAATGACTGCAACATTCACAATGGTGTTTTTTTAGGTTTAGGTTCTGAGAACCCTCACATAACCATGAAAACACTCGTGAAATGTGCTTTATTCAATATCTTACCCGAAAATGTTGCTTATTTAAGCCAGGTTTTCCCAATTGGCACTGTTTTCCCTTATACAATCATGTAACATTTGCAAAATGCAATGAAAATGTTATTTTCACTGTTTGAATTGCATAAATGAAGTTCAAATTTGAGTATGCCAATAGGTTTTGTATTGTACATGCCTGAGAAGTATGTAAAACACACCAACATGGTTTTCTATAACATTTACTGCACTGTTTAAATGTCAGAACACATGCTATGCTAGTTAGCATTCACAATAACATCACCCACATATAGGATTCTGTGTATTGTTAGCCTGGTTGTCGACACCTACATTCCCACCAGCATTTACATTTCTTTGGCGGTTTAAATGAATATTTGAATGAATGAAGTGAATCAAAACTCAGTCTGATTATGGTGGCAAAGTTTCCTTGTATTCAGAACCCAAACTCACCCTAGGTCAAATGAAAATCAGATGCGTGGCAAACGTAACTTTTGCTCCTCTTCCAAAACTTAAAGCAGCGACAGGCTCAAGTGACACTACTAATACGAATGATCTGACCTCCTCTCCCATTGTCCTGTTTCGAAACAGACTGTGAGCATTCAACGTGTCTGGCCGAGTACTGAGAGACTTTCTCACAGTCACCTCATTTGCATTAAATTCACACTGAGAGGATTTGTATTTTTTCTTCCACACGCTAACAGGAGCGATTGGGTGACCTCATACAAGGTCATGGTGAGCAATGACAGTCACACCTGGATAACACTGAAGAACGGCTCAGAGGACATGGTGAGTAACAATCATGGCAATTAGAAACTAGTATCCATATATCTAAGAAATAGGCATTTAATATCAGGCTTTTGAACTCATTATTACCCCTTCATAGGGAGTCGTGTTTAGTATTTCCCATGTTGGCTGGAACATCATAAAAAAAGTTATTCTTGCCCAAGAGCAATTTCAGAGAAACATTTAGATCTCTGCTTGTCTCTGGGCTTAATGAGCTGGAAGGCAGTAGTAAATACTGATGATCCTCAAGCAGATGGGAACTTCATCCTGGCTCATCATCAGAGATACATCTATGCACTTGATGTAATTGAATAGAAACCAAATCTAAAGCAGCAGCTGAGGCATTTGACCAGTAAAATAATAACCATATGATCCATAAACATGCATATCAGATGATGTTTTTGAAGAAAATCATATCCTTGCCTCTCTCTACTGCTTTTTACATCCCAGCTAATGAAATGTTGCTGTAACTGTACACTGGTGCGGCAGCTGATGTCACAGATGTGGGAGGTTATGCCCCACAGTAATTTACTCTACAAGTAACAAGCTCCCACTCACTCTCACCTTTAAATCCAAATGCCAAACCGCACTGTTTGTCTTGCAAAATACCAAAAGGTGCAGAGAAGAACCATAATGTTTTAAATGTATAATAAGCTCCCAGTTGTATCACATCCTACAGGTGCATCTGTCTGTGTTTGATTAAGGGTTATGTGGACCCACACAGCATTATAGTGTGCATGTTCTAACTGAATTAGTTATATTTATATGTTACATCTGCTGTATGTAGTCCTGTCGTTTACACATTGTGACTAATGTTATTAATCTGTTAGGCTGCACTTTTAATCTCATATCAATGGATTACACTTTAAGCAACATTTGCGTAATTGACAGGTGTTGATTAAAAGGCAATACACTAATAAACTACAAAGACACTTATATAATGCAGAGCTACACCAAGGCTGTGTCCATAAGTGTAAAAAAGTGTTCGCCCCTTTAATTGGATACTTTCCTAAATGTAATGGATTCTTCCTTGGCACATGAAACACCTTTCCACCAAGTTTTTCTGTATTCCTGCTGGCAAAAAGATAAACGAACAAACCAAAAACAATACCTTCTTGGTAAAGTTCAAATAATAAAATAGCTAAAATAAAGTAATGTTCACTTCACGCAAAAACACTTCTTTAATTACTATCTTGATGAATGTGTTTGCCTCAGTAGATCTTCACTGGCAACAGGGAAAAGGAAATCCCAGTCCGGAACATCTTCCTAGTCCCAGTGCTCGCCAGATACATCCGAGTTAACCCTCGCTCCTGGTTTCGCAACGGACACATCTGTATGAGAGTGGAGATCCTTGGCTGTCCTATGCCAGGTGACGGGTTTGTATTGACGAATTATTCCTGACATACAAGGGTTAAAACATCAGAAGAATATATGATATGGGACTGGTCATGAAGGGAAGCAATCATGCTCGGAGAAAGACATACATAATGTCAACATAGATGGACGGCATCACTGTTTGAAAAAAAAGAAAATCTGACCAACACTGCTTTGGTTGTGGTTTTGTTTGGAAAAAGCATATACTGCGCTTGGATTGGGTTAGAGAAAGATTGTTTGGTTAAAATATATACTTTTAAATATCTAAGGTAGAGGACCTTGATCATCAAGTGCACAATGGGGCACCTGGTTACAGTTAGCCAAACACAGCAGTCATGGGTTATGGCAGGATGTTGCCTGTTGATAGGAAATGGAAAAAGGTCCAATTTTAAAGTGTCTTAAAGTCTGTATGCGTCATGTTACCAATTTAAAAACTCAATTTTTTTTAATCCGAGCCTCACTAGGGAAAGCAAGGATGTGAGTGTTTGGCAGTTCAACCTCAGCTCCTTTAATAAATCTCTCATCAATGTGTAGCCAAAATACAGACACACAGACCTTTAAGGACAAAGATGTCCCCATGGAAACAACTTAAAACCACATATTTGGATTCCATGGTCCGGAGAGCATAAAAAAAAACATGCATTCTAATCTAAAAGGCTTTATAGAGATCTGGCTTCAAAGTTTTAAGCTATTTTTCAACAGAAGCCCTTTTCTCATGTTTGCCCTTTGTTACACACCCATGCTTTTTATCTAGTTTCCAGCACACATATCGGAGTCTTCGAATACCAAATATAAAATGAACATAAGTAGAGGATAGAGAGCAGGTGCTCAGCGTTTATAGTCTCTACGTACCTTACATGACTGATCCTTCCTTTCCTCTGTACATAAAAATAACTTATCCGCCCGCTTTTATATGTTTTCTTCTTCCCCACAGATCCAAATAATTATTACCACAGACGCAATGAAGTCATAACAACGGACGACTTGGACTTCAGACACCACAGCTACAAAGAAATGAGGCAGGTGAGTCACAGAAAACAAAAGATATCAACCGCCTGCTTATTCAAAGACACACCAGAGCATGAAGCAATAAAACATCTTGTGTGAGTGCGAGCCAACACCAGACAACTTGTGTCCTTTGCAAGAACAAAGCGAAGTGAGCGCTGCCAGCCACATGAAAATGCATTAAGCACGTCCTGGGTTGTGTCATTACTTATTCATATAGTTGTCATGAACAGTAGCCTGTGTGTACCGAGAAGGAGGACAGCTATATTTGTCACTTGCTACAGCGTGACTGAGTGGATGTGAAGGTACAAGTGCTGTGAATTACAATCATATATAATGTAGCAGCTCCCCTGTGGACTACATGTGTCCTAAACTGCTGTTATTATTCACAATAAGACTCCAAATAATGCTCAGAAGGTCTGACTCATTGTTAAGCTTTTGTTCCCATGTGTGACAGAATGGATTTAATGTACCGTTTGTTTATCTCTCTGTCCCTTTGAGGTTAATATACACGTCAGACAGGGTGCCGGCCTCAATAGACCTTCAAAAAGAAAAAAATGACTATTTTTAAACTAAAGCCTTTTCACTCTTGACATTTATTTTCTTCATGCAGGTACCTGTACCCTATATTCCCCTGCCCCACAGCAGTTTAAATAGCTCTGCTCGAACCTCAAGGTTGAAATAGCCCAGTGTGGCTCCTCAAATAAAGTGCATGCCCCATGAGAGGAGTGAAAAGACATCTTTTATATTGCTCAAGGACTGCCTTTTTCTTAGAACACCTCTGCTGGTAATGTTGTAGCCACTGGATGACTGATACTATCAGAGCGTGGACAGTTTAAAGACATTATAAAATAGGTGGGAAAAATGTACTTTTCCACATTCTTTGAATACGAAGATGATATATATAGTTTGCGATTACCCTGGTACAATAAACTTTTCTTTAATAATATAATAATAATAATATATTTTATTTCTATAGCACTTTTCTTGAACCCAAAGACGCTTGGTTTATGTAAAAAGTCACTGCAAGCTAATTAGAACACATTCTATATTGTTCAGTTAGTATGTTTCTGTTAGAAAAAAAATAATTCTACTATGTGAAAATACTGAAGGTAGTGATTATATCAAGAAGCAGGATGTTATACATTGATCCTGGTAAACACAATCCAGGTATATTTACCAGGGGAGTCCTCTGCTTTATTAAATTGGCAGCAAGAATGTAATTGCCAACTTGTAATCCTCTGTTAACAAAACCAGATGTTTGTTTAATGATTTATTTGGTTAGAAAAGTCAAGATTCAGCCCCGATTTAATTAAAACCCCATCACTCTTGACTGTGTAATGACTTCTGCCGCAGCTGGAAGCACGACTAAACACAGATTTCAGCACAGCTTGTTAGTCTCCTTCCAGCTGCACTTCCTCTTTGTGTCTCTCATGCCCACATGGGTAAATGATAGTGGGTGCTATTTTAATCAGCTCCTCCACAAGCCTGTCTTCGTAATTACCTTGACTGCTTTTCCACACAGGCCACCCCCTCTTCATCGGTTAGTGTTATTAAAGAAGATCTGTGACAGAGCACAGTGATATTGGTTTGGAAATTTCATAAGATTAACATGAGATTAATTTTTACAATGTTGTGTTTCCCGAGCATTTTAAATAGAACTACTACAAAATAAAAATACTTGAAAATAAGGTTTTAAGTTTACATTTTTGCACTTTAAAGCGTAATATTCATCACTAAATAAGCAGCAGCCCGAAAAAAATAAATCTGAAATATTATTACTCAGTTTGATTGACAGGAACAGAAAGGCCGACCAGGTGCAATTAAGCCCGCCCATTCTCACTTAATTGACTTGCTTGAACCTGCCTCCTTGTCTCTTACGGATGCTAGCAAACAACAAAAAGGCTTTTGTGTCAGAATTGTTTGGGTAATATTAATTTACTCATGATTGTCCATAAGTAAGGTGCCTGTTTGAAAGGATTAGCAGCAAAATGTTCTTCAAGCCCATGAAAACGAATGAAATATTCCTTGCTTGATGTCCATTAGTTAATGCAAACACTTGATTGCTGATGCTTCATTATTTTCCTCCCACAGCTTATGAAGGTAGTCAATGAAATGTGCCCTAATATCACCCGGATCTATAACATAGGAAAGAGCCACAGTGGCCTCAAGCTGTACGCCATAGAGATTTCTGACAACCCAGGAGAGCATGAAGTTGGTGAGTATAGTGTGCTTTAATTAGGCAGGACTTGATTTAATATAAAATACTAACAACATCAGAAACATCTAAATGCGTTCCTCGGAGTGTTTTCCTCAATGTCGTGTACGTGCCATTGCAGTGATGACATATTTAATCTCCTTCTTTCTCAATCCCCTCCCCCAAATTGCTCCTCTCGTTTTAACCTGTTGACCAGGTGAACCAGAGTTTCGTTACACTGCAGGTTCCCATGGCAACGAGGTGCTAGGACGTGAGCTGCTCCTCCTTCTGATGCAGTTCATGTGTCTGGAGTATCTGTCCGGCAACCAGCGCATACGTCATCTGGTGGAGGAGACCAGAATCCATCTGCTGCCATCCGTCAACCCCGATGGGTACGAGAAAGCCTTTGAAGTGGTAGGTCTGCAGGGCGGCCATTAGTGACCTCATATTAGGGAACAGCCCCATATCTGTTGGCAAGTCTTCTCCCGATTAGAGCACATGTGGTGCGTGCTGGAAAACTGGTTTAAATGATCTGGTGGAAGATATGAACTGCCCTGATGACAAATATGTTGAGTGCCTGTGATGCATTAATATAACAATAAAATACATGTTGTTAGTCTGGTTTTAAATGATCTGCAGGACTACTAGATAAAAGGGCCAATATTTATGAACAGGTAAAGATCAAAAGCAAGCCAGACACTGTTTGGTTGCTTTATAGTCAATGGCTTCATGTCATTCAGTGATTTGTAGATGCACTCTACGAACCGTAACACATTGTCCTTCAAAAGTAAAGACATTTGTTGTACATCAACTTATAAAACCTCACCAGAAAGAAAACATTTTTGCGTTAAGTCCTACTTAGGACATGAGGTTGTGGTGCACTTTAGCCTATTGTGACCGAAATGAGAATTACAGTACAATAAAAAAAGCAAAAAAAGAAGGGTTAACTTGTTAAGTTCTTTGAACGCTTACTCTGGCAAACCATTATTTCCTCTTGTTTTTAAGTTGTACAAACAGGAGTGACAACATTATAATAACCAGATGTTTGGCTTGGTTCAGTTCTTCTTAAATTTACATTTTCCTCACATTTTTCTTTTGCCCAGGGTTCAGAGCTCAGCGGGTGGTCTCTGGGTCGATGGAACAGTAATGGAATAGACATTCACCATAACTTCCCAGATCTCAACTCCATACTGTGGGAAGCCGAGGTTAAGAAGTGGATCCCTCGCAAAATGTTCAACCACCGTGTGCCCATCCCAGAGTGGTACCTGTTCAAAAACGCATCAGTGAGTCTGATAGTTATATTCCATTTTAAACGTATTCAATGTGTATATTTCAGCAACATTATGGGAAAGTCATACAAATATAAGAGTATGGCTTATGGAAATGCCACATCTTTGCCCAAATCTGCAGGCTTCATCATCTGAGAGATGTCTAGCATGACCTTGTTTTGTGTCATATGTGTTATAAAAATATAACTCTTAAAAGTGCTTAATCTTTAATAATGTAATTGCCATTTAGTTTCTAGTGCTTTTTACTTACTTATGTCCTTATCCTTCTAAAAAAGGTTATAAAGCATCCTCACGAGAATACCACCGCTGTCTATTTAGGGAGGAGCGGATGCATTTGTGACGAAGAGGCGGTGAGCTGAAATAGACCCGACGATCTATTAAAAGCTCATCCTCACTTGTGTTTTGACGTTAGCGAGAGCCGCGAGTGAGTCACACAAAGCCTCCAGAATAGCTGCTGCAGCTGCAGAGCTGGGATCCCCATCTGTGCTCAGGAAGCTGTGAAAACTCACCGCGCTCGCTTCACCAGCGCTTTGAGATGGAAGGGCCGCTTTAATTATGAGTCCAAAGAGCAGTGGCATTCCCTTAGATCAATACAAGCCATTGGATGCAGGCTGGTTTGCTGCCTCTTAAAAAAATATGGTTGACTTTTCAGAATAAATCTTAGTGAAATTAGTCTCCAGCGTGTGAACAGCAATTTATTTCAGTGTGAGGGAGTTAATTTAGCAATCACAATACTGACATGATTGCTGGAATTACATTATCCTCCCCTCTCTTGTGTCCCTAATGTAGGTTGCCGTGGAGACAAGGGCTCTGATCGCATGGATGGAGAAGTTGCCCTTTGTGCTTGGAGGAAACATCCAGGGAGGGGAGCTGGTGGTGACCTTCCCTTACGACAAAACTCGCTCCCTGGGGGTGGGCAGGGAGCAGACCCCCACCCCAGATGACCACAGCTTCCGCTGGCTGGCCTTCTCCTACGCCTCCACCCACCGCCTCATGACGGCAGCCAACCAAAGGGTTTGCCACACAGAGGATTTTGCCAAGGAGGACGGCACCATCAACGGAGCGTTGTGGCACACCGCGGCTGGCAGTTAGTGTCCCTAGTTGTCGGGGTCTTTTTCTCTGATCCTTACTTTGTGTTATTCAGGTTTTCTGTGCTCAGCTCTGATCCTTTGAGCTGTAGCTTTGTTTAGCACACATCTGCATATTCAGAACAGAGCTGTTTTTAACTGGAAGCATCATGTAATAATTCAAAGGCATACAAACAAAGGAAACATTTAAAATCCATTTCACTCTTAATTAAAACAACTTTTATCCAATAACCACACACATGTTGGCCTTAGTTCTGTCTGCATGGCCTACAGATGTTTCTCTTTCTTGGCAGGTATGAATGACTTCAGCTATTTGCACACAAACTGCTTTGAGTTGTCGATGTATGTGGGTTGTGACAAATTCCCTCATGAGAGCGAGCTGCCTGAGGAGTGGGAGAACAATCGAGAGTCTCTTCTTGTCTTCATGGAGCAGGTACAGAGGCAAAGCAGCCCCCACAACTCACACAAACACAAGAAAAGCAACAAAAACATACGCTTTTTCATAATTTTGAGTTATTCTAGGAGTATGATAGCGCTTTCAGTTTGTTCCTTTTATTCTTCTCAGTACAATTTTTCGAAAAAAGTTCTGTATAAATACTCTACAAGCTAATTTCGTACTTTCAGCCACTTTGAGAAGACATGCAGGCCTGTTATGTTTTATTCTCTCAGAGGATCGGGCCCATGTTGGGACTTTAATTTAAATATTGAAACAAGATCTGGAATAAATGTTTTTTTAAACATGCCATCTGTTCTGCAAATTGAACATCATCCATTATACACCATACACATCACCACTGCATGTTACATACATCATTTAAAAATATGAAGTAGACTGTGATGGGGTAAACTTGGGGGCAGAATTTACACATGGTTGCATGAGTCGTGCTTTTCATGTGCAGGTGCATCGTGGGATCAAAGGCGTGGTGAGGGATCTGCAAGGTCGCGGAATAGCAAATGCCACCATCTCTGTGGAGGGCATCAGCCACGATATTCGCACAGGTATCATATTTCACCTAATTCAGTAGGATTTAAGCATATGACGATTCATTTTTCGTTATATGCTTGAATCCTAACCAAAAACAATATCTGTTTTGTGGATATTTCTTTTCCTTCATCTCCAAAATGTGTAAGCTTAGTGTTTGCAGCAGAGGCTCGTCACTTTATTCCTCAGGAGTGAGTCACTCTGACATTGCGTTCATATTCCAGGTAAACATAGTATAAACAGCACAAACAAAAGCAGGTGGAGCCGGTTAAAGCCTGACTCACGTCTCAGTCATAGCTCGTGTTGTCGTGGCCTCCTGCTCTGAATTTTACTATTGATTATGAGTCCTCAAGGCAATCTCTGCTGATGCCTAAAAAATGCAGCATCCAGAGCCAAAGTAGTTCTGTACTTAGAGCGTGAAATCGAATGGCCACAATGACATTAGCCTTTATTATTCCTGGAACTCAAAACAAGCCACTGTTTCCTCTTAAAAAAAATATTTTAGGCTATTTTTTTTCAAACAAAAAGTTACCTCTTCAGCTGCTTTGAATGTTCTTTGGGATCCTTAAAAAGAGACATTTGCAAAGCAGTTGTTATTGGAGAACAACTGCTTTGCAAATGTCTCTTTTTAAGGATCCCAAAGAACATTCAAAGCAGCTGTTCTCCCATCTGGATGAATCGATTGTATTGAACAGACTGCCTGGATGCTAATATCTGAAAGATGTTTTGCCAGGCTGAGATATTCATTAGCCCATTAGCATTTCATATGAAGCATTCTGGGAAACAATTAGATTCCCTTTTGCCATGTCAATGTAAGCAATGTGAGCGCAGATGTTCTCATTCATAACACTCCGTTCGATGTCTCACTATGGGATGCGCCTCATCGCGGAGCAAACAGAAGCATCAATCTCATTACGCCAATCCTGATTGGCTGGTGATCTTGACGTCAGCGTCAGGGAATTCACCCCCTATAAGTAGCTTGCGCCACGACGCATGCGTAATTCAAACACCTCTTCTCGCTTCAGAGCACATCTCTATAGTAGCCGGACAAGCTTAACGGTCCACAGACTGAACCCAAATATAACCATTTCGGTCGACGGGCGCTCGCCGGCTACTCCTTCTGCTTTGCAGGAAGACGGTAATACTAACGCCAGTTAGTATTAAATCGGCCTCGCCGTTCTCTTTCCCCCGGAAAGTACGGTAGGTCTGATTTTTTCAAGCTAGCAACACACCTGTTGCTAGCTCACTCCCTCACTATCGACACCACGGTAGCGAGGAAGTTTTTTATTTTCTCTTCCCCACGGAGGAGGAAAGGATTAAAGGAGCATACTGTCACACCAGTCAGTATTCTCCGGGAATAAAAGACCGACACCGTCTTTTTCTCCGGATTAAGGACAGGGTGGTAACACCTTTTTTCTCCCAACTTACCTGTTGAGAGCGGGTCCTCTCCACGCCACGAGGCGAACAAGATGGACGCCTCTCTCCCTCACACCAGAGGAGTCAGGGACTCGGTGGCTCGACTCTGCGGCTGCGGGTTGAAGATCTCGGGCACAGACACACACCAGGTCTGCTCGTCCTGCCTCGGGCTGGAACACGCCCGAGGCGCTATCGACAACCCCGGCTCGTGCGGACATTGTGTCCGCTTCACCGTGAAGAGCCTCCGCCGACGGCTAGCACGCCAAGCTAGCCTGTAGGAGCAGGACCCCCCCATGTCCACTGACCTGCCGGCCGGCAGTCAAGACGCGGGGGCGTCCGCCGCAGAGAGTGAATCCCTCTCCGTGTCGGTCTGGGGCTCATTATCTGCGATGGCTGCAGAACCGGAATCCCGCGCCCTGGCAGGCCGGGACCCGGTGACGGCAAGACACGCGGGAACGGGACCCCACGCTTTACCGAGCTGGGGCTCCCGGTTAGACCTCACCATGGTCTCACCCACGGAGGATGTCCTCGAGCTGGACTACGATGAGGACGAAGAGGACGCCTCGGTGTTCCTCCTGTCCGAGTCGGATGAACATGAAGAGGACATCTTCATGTCATCGGCTCAGGCTGCAAAGCCTGGAGTGAGGGCTGCTCTCCCGGGCGATAGCACACCAGCTTCGCCCTGTCTGAGCATGGACCTGCAGGCCGTGTGTAAACGCGCCGCGGCCAGACTCGACATCCCGTGGCCTGAAATGGCCAAGGAGACCTCCAGGTCCCGCTACGAAGGGAAACATTTTCCCCAAGCAGCGCGGACGAAGAGGCAACTCCTTCCGGTCTTCCCGGAGATGTTGGATGAGGTGTCGGTCTCGTGGAGAGACCGGCCCTTCAGCAACAAGGTCCCAATCCAGGGTACCTCCTCCCTAGACTGTGACGGAATGGAGAAGCTCGGCCTGCTCCGCATACCGCCCACGGAACCGCTGGTAGCGGCCCACCTCCTACCGAGGATGGGCCCGTCACCAAGTAGGAACCCCACGCTGCCAGCAAAGTCGGACCGATTTCAGTCGACAATGACTGAACGGTCCTACAAAGCCACAGCCTTGTCCGCCAGGGCCCTGAATGTGTCCTCGCTGCTAACCGCTTACCAAGCGGAGCTCTGCGAGGACCTGTCGGGTAACCCGGGGGCAGCCACTCTGGACGAGATGGCAGTGGTCACGGACATTTGTCTCTGTGTCCAACGCTGCGCCGTCCAGGCCACGGGCAAGGCAATGGGGATCTTGGTGGTGCAGGAAAGAGCGAGATGGCTCAACCTCACAACCTCCCAGACCGGGAAAAGGAGGATGTGCTGGATATGCCCATCGTTCCCGAGGGAATTTTCGGCTCCGCTCTCGCCTCCATGCAAAGGAGGTTTGAGTCGAAAAAGAAGGAGGACGAGGCACTCCACCTCTGCCTCCCTCGAAGGGTCCAGCCGCTGCCTTCGCAGCAGCAGTCCTTCGCCCAAGCTGCCTCGAACCCTGCTCGATTTAAAGCACCGAAGACGCAGAAGTCGCAGCCCGCCCCGAGTCCCCAGCCCAGGCTGGAGACGAGGGCTAGCTGGCCTAGAAAATCTCCGGTTCCGGCTGCAGCTCAGGCGCAGCCAACCCAGAATTTCGGCCAGCAGTCGAGGAAGAAGAAGCGAGCGGCGTGACAGCCCCTCCTTCTCCCCTCTGTGACAGAGCTGGAAGTCCACGGTTCCCCAGCTCTAAATGTGTTCCCGCCGCCTCGAGAGATGCCTCAAAACCATCCTCAAGTCCGCACAAACACATGTCACACATTTGTTGATTTTTCTGTCATAAAACATTTGCCGCTGACGCATCCAGGCATCAGGCCGAGGGCGCAGCTCAATAAAATGAAAAGAAAAACAATAAAACCAATAAACAGCCCGTCAACTGTTCTCCTTCTGAGAGCAGCTACGGCATCTCTCAAAAGGCGGATTACAGGCGGGTCTGTGAAGGCACCACCGCCACGCACATGCGCAGTGCCGGCTGGGGCTTTAAAGGCACCACCGTCACGCGCATGCGCAGTGCCGGCTGGGGTTGTGAAGGCACCACCGTCATGCGCATGCGCAGTGTCGGTGGGGATTGTCGAAAAGGGGCACCACTGTGTTCAGACACTAGAGGGCCCCATAACACAACAAATAGAGACTCAGAGGGGAAGAGGCGTGACATCTCCACTGCTCCACATGCTCCACTGGAGCATGCAGTGGAAGATGCTCACATCATCTGCTTGGGTTTTCAAGACAGTAACACAGGGCTACAGACTCCAATTCGCTGTCACCCCCCCCTCGCTTCTCGGGCATTCTGCATTCGCAGGCCCGAGGAGAGTCAGCCCATATTCTGGAGAGAGAGATTCTCTCACTCCTAGAAAAGAGGGCTATATCTATTGTACCCGCCGAGCAGAGTCAGGGCGGCTTCTATTCCAAGTACTTCCTCGTTCCCAAACGGGGAGGGAACGGAATTCGGCCAATACTTGATTTGAGGGCTCTGAACAAATATCTAAAAAGATATAAGTTCAGAATGCTCACTCACACATCTCTGCTGCGGCTCGTGCGACAAGACGACTGGTTTACATCAGTCGACCTGAAAGATGCGTATTTTCACATCCCAGTATATTACCCACACAGGAAATATCTGAGATTCGCATTTCAGGGGATCTGTTATGAATACAGAGTACTCCCCTTCGGTCTGTCTCTCAGTCCAAGGGTGTTTGTACGATGTACGGAAGCCGCGATAGCCCCGTTAAGACAACAGGGTATTCGCCTGGCGACCTACCTGGACGACTGGCTGCTTCTCGCACAGTCGGAGCAGGAGGCTGTTACGCAGACAAATGTCCTCGTAAAGCACCTGCTCAACCTGGGTTTCATAATAAACACAGAGAAGAGCATGTTGTGCCCCGCGCAGACTATACTCTTCCTGGGTTTACGCCTGAACTCGGTGCCCTTTTCAGCTCGCTTGTCAGCGGAAAGAGTGAAAGCTTTCAGAGCTTGTCTCGCTCTTTTCCAGCTGCGCAAACATGTTCTCTTCAGATCATGCCTGCGATTGCTGGGGCTCATGGCGTCAGCCATCCTGGTCGTACGACTGGGACGCTTACACATGAGGGAGTTTCAGCGCTGATTGGCCGCCCTAAAACTGAGTGATGGTTACTGTGAAATGCGTAATGGCACTGCGCCACTGGCTGCACCTGACAATTCTAGTACGAGGTGTGCCTATGGGTGCTGTCCTTTCACGGAAAGTGGTCACCACGGACGCATGTCTGACAGGTTGGGGAGGTATTTATGAAGGTCGCCCGGTGAGGGGTCTCTGGAGCAGAGACCTCCAGCGGGCGCACATAAATTACCTGGAGCTTTTAGCGGTGTTTCTCACCCTAAAACGCTTTCTGCCTTTCCTCAGGGGACATCACGTCCTCGTGAGGACAGACAATACGACCACAATATTGTATATTAACCGCCAAGGGGGTTTGCGTTCTCTCCAGTTACACACACTGGCGCGCAAACTGATCCTATGGAGCGGTAGACGTCTCCTCTCTCTGAGAGCGACGCACGTACCGGGAGTGATGAACCTCGGGGCAGATCTACTGTCCAGAGGTATACCACTTTATGCAGACTGGACTCTACATCCAAGGATTGTGAGCCAGCTGTGGGTGCGTTACGGCAGAGCCGCGGTGGATCTGTTCGCATCGAAAGACAACGCTCAGTGTCAGCTGTTCTTTTCGATGCGCGATCTAAATGCACCGTTAGGCGTGGATGCACTCGCGCACGATTGGCCCCCGGGCCTTCTGTACGCGTTCCCACCCCTGGCTCTGATACCCCCAACTCTGGCCAGAATGAGAGAGCAACGCCACACACTTATCCTGATAGCTCCGCACTGGCCAGCTATGTACTGGCTAGCGGAGATATATCAGCTGCTGTGCGGGCAGCCATGGCAGCTCCCACTATGCAAGGACATACTGTCCCAAGCGGGAAGGGGGACGATCTTTCACCCACACCCAGAGCGCTTGGCTCTATGGGCCTGGCCCGTGAGTGGTACAATCTGAATACAGTGTGACATGAAGCTGACCCTGGCAGCTGCCAAGCAGCCAGTGGCACTCATGCACTATCTGTACAGTCTTCATGCACTCAGTTCGCCCCAGGGCAAACAGAGTGTGGTTGAAGCCCAACCCTGCCTTTATCTTAAGGCGGTTGATTCAGGTACCACATTTGACATTGAGGCATCCTCCCCGCCACTGTATTCCTCCGGGGAACAGCGGCCGGATTTGCCGTGTCTAGCCCGTGCTGTACGCACGTACAGGGACAGATCAAGGGTGCTTCGTCATAATGACCAACCCCTTGTGTCCTGGGCTAACCCTTATAAGGGCAAGCCTGTTACTAAGCAATGGCTCTCCCACTGGTTTGTGGAAGCAATTGCTTTGGGGCCCATACGAGTCAGAGTTCGCAGGCACCCTCGGGTCCGCGAGCTCTTTCGACTCAGGGTCTGGCTGCATCCTGGGCTCTGTCCAGGATGTCTCCCATCCAAGACATTGGTCCAGCGGCGAGCTGGTCCTCGCCGCTGACTTTTGTCCGCCTCTTAACAGGCTGGACGTTCTGCTCCCAGTGTGACTCAAGCAGTGCTGGGCACCTGGTTGAGTCAGAGCTCTACCTGTTAAGTTCTGGTTGGTTTGGTGATTTTCGAGATAAGCTCGTCTGACAATACGGGAGCTACAATTTCCCATAGTGAGACATCGAACGGAGTGTTATGAATGAGAACTATAGGTTACTTACGTAACCCCAGTTCTCAGAGTAACATGAAGTGAGATGTCTCACCAGACGGCCCTCCTTGCTATGGTGAAGCGAGAAGAGGTGCTTATTTTGAATGACGCGTGCGTCGTGGCGCAAGCTACTTATAGGGGGTGAATTCCCTGACGCTGACGTCAAGATCACCAGCCAATCAGGATTGGCGTAATGAGATTGATGCTTCTGTTTGTTCCGCGATGAGGCGCATCCCATAGTGAGACATCTCACTTCATGTTACTCTGAGAACTGGGGTTACGTAAGTAACCTATAGTTTTCTTGTAACTATTTGAATGGGCAGCAGAGACAGACCTGCCGTCATATTTCATCCTTCTCAATGTCTGTTCATATGTGTTAGCGTGTTCGTATGACCTGAAGGAAGTGACACTGTCGTTGTTGAGTGTGTAAAAGGCTGAAAAGACAAGCGAGCCCATGTTCCCATGTCACATATACACAGTGTTCAGCAGAGAGAGAAAACCAGAATATCCAACATTACAAAGCAGAGCTATTTTTAATACAGAACAACGGCTTCTCACAAGCAGAACCAGAGAACTCTCTCATTTTTATTTTTGGCTTCATATGAATGCTTGCTTTTTCAGCTGCTTAGCAGGCTCTTTATATTCTGCTTTCTAGGACAAGATTTGCATTTTGCTGCTATTGCACAAATAATGTGTTAAACTAATATCCTTTTTGTGATTCAACTCTTATTCAATGATTACATGGTCCCTCAGGTAAACGCTTAATGAAACTACAATAATATAATTGTTGTTCACCTGAGAGAAAAGTGATTATTGCTCATGTTGGGCCGACACATTACTGCCCATGCGATAATCTTTATTATGAAGCATTATCAAGCATTTACATTTTAAAGGGTAACATTACACCCGTCATCACAGCGCTAACTCTCTCGGTGTAAATTGCATGGGAAATACCGCGAGACTGCTACACACTGAGCTGTGCGGAAAACGTGGAGTGGATCACAGTTTACTGCGGACCCTACAGAAATCCAGCGTTTCATCTACAGTCAAAATAGAACTATTTAATGCACAATCCCTTTCAAACAAATCGGCATTCATACAAGACCACATCATGGACAAGGGAATAGACTTTATGTGCCTCACAGAAACGTGGCAACAGCCAGAGGTTTACTGTGCCCTAAATGAAGCCTGTCCCCCTGGCTACAGCTACCTGGAAAAATCTTGCAGCACTGGTCGTAGTGGCGGATTAGCAATAATACACAGAAAATAACTGGAACTGTCCACCCTGCCTCTGCCTGTACTATCCTCATTTGAATGCCTTGGATTTAAATGTAAACCCCCCCTCTCACTGACAATACTTCTCATCTACCGGCCACCCAAACCCAACTCTGCCTTCATCCCAGAGATCCACGATCTTCTCAGTACACTCTGCGCTACCTCTGCCAACATTATAATACTAGGAGACATCAATATTCACGTTGACACCCCCTCCTGTCACTATGCAGCCGAGTTCCTACACCTTCTGGACTGCCTAAACCTAACACAATATGTTGATGTCCCCACACACACTAGGGGACACACACTGTACCTTGTAATCACAAACTCTGCCCCCATTAGTAAACTATCAGTTTACGATCTAGGTGTGTCGGATCACAAGGCCATCTCAATGGAGCTGCCACTGCTGCTACCCCACACCAAACCCAAGCGTCAAATCCGTTTCAGAAATCTGAAAAACATCAACCCGGACACCATGACCTTGGATCTCCAGCATCTCTCCACAATAACTCCTACATCAGTAAATGAATCTGTGGATTTTTAATCAACAATAGCCCTGGCAACTCCAAGCTACTTTTTTCCACCATAAACCATCTCCTCAAACCTCAGACTCCGCTACACAAAGACACCACAGAGGAGCAGTGTGATAATTTCATCACATTTTTCAGGAAAAAGGTAGAGACCATCCGCTCTCTCCTCTCAAATTCCGCTGCTCTGCTAGTCCTGACCATCAACCCCCAGCCTGGACCGACCCAGCCTCTTTGCTGCTTCACTAACATCTCGCAGCATGAAGTTGAGGCCATCATCAAAAAGATGAAACCATCCACCTGTGCCCTGGACCCCTTTCCCACAGCTTTGGTTAAATCGAACATTGGTGCCATAAGTCCGCTGATCACTTCAGTGATAAACCAGTCCATCCAGTGTGGTCATGTTCCACCACCATTAAAAGCTGCTGTCATCAAACCACTCCTCAAAAAACTTGAGACCCTGAAGTCCTAGCCAATTACAGACCCATCTCCAACCTGCCATTCCTATCCAAGGTACTGGAGAAAGTAGTTGCCATTCAGATCCAGGAACATCTAACACTGTTCCACACAAATTCCAGTCTGGTTTTCGCCAGGGCCACAGTACAGAAACTGCCTTAGTCAGGGTGACCAATGACCTGCTGATGACAGCTGACACCGGATCTCCATCTCTCCTCATCCTCCTGGATCTAACTGCAGCATTTTATACCGTCGACCATGACATCCTACTCCACCGTCTTCACACTACAATTGGACTCTCTGACTCTGCCTTAAACTGGTTCACCTCCTATCTCACCGGGAGGACTGAGCACGTCACCTTGAGAGCGGCTAAATCAAGAACTCACTCTGTGACTTGCGGTGTCCCCCAAGGATCAGTCCTCGGCCCCACCCTTTTCACCATATACATATCCCCCCTTGGTCGTGTCATCAGCCGGCATGGAATATCTTTCCATTGCTATGCTGATGACACACAGCTCTACATCAGAGCAAACCTAACCCCCTCTGCACCTCTGCTATCATCCACAATAACCACATGCCTGGAGGAGATAAAGGTGTGGATGGACTTTCTCCAGCTAAACAGCTCCAAGACTGAAGCCATTCTTATTGGCACTCCACATCAGGTCCGTTCATCCGCCATCACCAGCATCACCTTCTCCGGTCAGAACATTCCACTCTCACCTACGGTTACCAATCTGGGAGTTAAAATGGATCCTCACCTGACCTTTGAGGCCCACATCAAGCAAATATGCAAGACCTCTTTCTACCACCTGAGAAATATTGCGAAACTCCGCCCCACACTCAGTCTGCCAGATGCTGAAAAGCTTGTCCACGCCTTTGTTTCCTCCAGGCTGGACTACTGTAACGCACTTCTCATTGGGATTCCTAGCAAGAACATCCAGAAGGTGCAATACATCCAAAACACCGCTGCTAGGATCCTGATGAGAGTGCGGAAGTACGAACACATCACACCGATCCTCAAATCACTGCACTGGCTCCCTGTCTCACTCAGGATTGACTACAAAATCACCCTCTTCACTCATCAGTGCATATATGGAAATGCTCCCTCCTACATCAAGGAATTGCTCACCCCACAAACCTCCACGAGGAACCTACGTTCAGTAAAGGCAAACCTCCTCATCCCACCAAGGACAAAACTGAAGACCATGGGAGACCGAGCCTTCTGCTCCGCTGCTCCGAGACTGTGGAATGCCCTCCCAAACCAGCTGAGGACACCACAGACTGTGGAGGCTTTCAAAAAAGGCCTAAAAACGCATCTTAAATAAATAAAAAAAATATATATTATTATTACATGTTAGACGCTTTTATCCAAAGCGACTTACATACTCAATACTGTCCCCACAGGAGCAATTTAGGGTAAAGTGTCTTGTCCAGGAACACAACGACATGCTAACTGCAGTGGGGTTTGAACCTGTGCTTCCCTGATCCGAACACCAACGCACTATTCCACTGCGCCACAGATTCCCGTCACCTTAAAGGTCCCCTATTATACTGTTTTTCAACAATATATTATAGGTCTCAGATATATACAAAACATGTATCTGAAGTGTTTGGCTCCAAATACCAAACAAATCATTGTAGCATCCCATAATCCCCTCTGTTTCAGCCCTGTTTCAAAAGTGCTGATTCTTTGTCTTTTACTTTAAATTAAAATAAGGTGTTTCAGGTGATAAGGTGGGGGGGGGGGTTACCTTGGTTGCTTATTGGCTAATGGTTACACAAGCCAAAACATCGTTATGACATCGTAAAGTAGCCAAAATCTGATCAGCTCATTTTCAGACAGGTTTTTATAGAAATGGATCAGGACAAAAAGTGAGAGAATCTTTTTCCTGCAACTTTCAGAATCTCTTTACACAGAGGGGACACATGTTTAAAAGACATGAAAAAGTGGATTTTGCATAATAGGTGACCTTTAAATTCAGTGTGGCAAACTAGATGTTAGTTTGAGCATGCAATACCCCGACACAGCAGTGCAAGAGTGCAGAAATAATTATTTGTCTGTGTGTTCACAGCTTCTGATGGCGATTACTGGCGTTTGCTGAACCCCGGGGAGTACAGGGTCACAGCCAGGGCCGAGGGCTACAGCCTCAGCAGCAAGAAGTGTGAGGTGGGCTACGAGATGGGCGCCACCACCTGCAACTTCTTCATTGGCCGCACAAATCTGTCACGGATCAAAGAAATAATGGAGAGATTCAACAAGCAGCCAATCAGAGTGCCCGCCAGGCAGCTCCAAACTCGCAGGTCCAGAGAGAGCCGCATGGAAACACAATGACTGTTTGAGGAAGAATTAAAAACAACATCTGCTCCGATCAGACTGGGGTCAACTTCAAGGGTTGGACCTCTTTCATATACCTCTGAAATGTTGTCAGTGGAGTTAGAGTTGAAGAATAACAATGTGGATTAATTTAAACAGGATGCTTCATTTTCCCTTTTTTGGGGGGCTTTCAATTTATTATAATACTATAAATATCACCTTGACCATCATGAAATCAACCATAAATGACAGTATATTAGCACACCTCTTAAGCCCCAGTGACCCTTCGGTGGGTCCGAAACCACAACATCTGCAAGCAATAGTGTCTGAGGGCTTCTTAAGATTTAATAAACTATGAATGTTTCATATCCATGTAACGGGAAGAAACTCAACTAACTGATGGTTTGTTTGTTTTTTAGCAAAAAAAAACACAAGGCTCACTTTGAGCCTCTGAATTAGCCCTGAGTGAAAAAATGCTAACGCCGTTAGCACAGAACTCACGGTATAACACCCTTATTACTTATCGTAACTGCACATCCAACATATCGATTAGCATCGTGAGAATACACAGAATCGATAGGTATCTATATCATCACTCCATGATCAGAACTCGCGACATTAGAAACAAAAACAGATATCACAACACGTGGCATTAGGTAGCAAACACGGCAATATTGTCTTACCTTTGTTGTTGTCTGATCAAAAGTTGTCTTCAATGGCATTAAAACGATAAAAACGCTGCTGAAGGTTAATCCATAGGTTAATCCAATGTGTCTGTGTCACTTTGAAATGATTTCTGATAATCCATCAGCAATAAACCTACTTTTAAGTTTTCAGAGTGTAAGATAGGTTTCGCTTTTGGCAAACTGCATGCGCATAGCCCCCACTTCTTCATGGTAACGTTGGTGTGTATGTGGAAACCCCCCTTCGATTATATTGGCTCTAACGGTTCCAAAGAGATGTCAATCATCAAAATCGACCAATGGGTTCCAGAGAAACGGCAAAAACGCCCATTTCGACCCAAATGACCAGAGGTGGAGTTTTTTTTGCTAAACCTCTCTAAAAAGGTCAAATGTCACTTTTTTTGCATCAACCTTGATACAGGGTACTTATTATATGTTTTACTTTGGATTACTAAATCTTTTAGTCCACTAACCCATCATCCAAGGGTAGTTTTCACTATAAGTACAAAATAAGTTTTGGACGGACACTATGATTTACAGTTTTTTACTATGTTCAATCTGAATTTTCTTTCAAATAAAAAACATCTATATTGCTCTGACTCTTCTACATCCAACTCACATGTTTATCATTACTTTGAGAAAAAAGATTATTAATTTTCCCCTTTTAGAAGTGTACTTATAGTCATTTGTTCTGGAAATGTCATTTTCGAGCCTGAGACCTGAAAAACAGGCTTGGGGCTTAACAGGTTAGAAGGTATTTTTCTAAATAACGATGAGGAATTTGCTTCTAATTTTAACCACTGTAAGGAATGGCCGTGACTGTCATTATGTACATACTTATTAACTTATGTAACTCAGTTATGTAAACTATTACGAAAAGCTTTAATTACCTGCACTTTTTTGTCCTCTAAAAGGAACTTTGTGGACTCAGTGACCTGTTGTGTGTCATTGATTCGTTTTTTTTATACACTTTGCTTTTGGCAAGTTATTAAATAAAGACCATGTTGGCACAAATGGAAATTGCTCATCTGCAAGTGTGTGGATTTCATTCATGTTAGGCACTCATCAAATGATCAGCTTAATGCAGTTCAGAAGGGTTGGTTACGCTTTATTTAATGGTTCCATCATTAGAAAGAAATACATTTAAAATGTAGGGGAAAAGTTTAATGAAAAAAACTGTAATTTGCAAAGAATTACAGTCAAAACAGTGTTAAATGTGTGTGTTGTGCCTTTATTGTTTAGAAATATGTAAAATAAGAGGTATAAAAAGTTAAGAGTAATGTTTCCGAACACAATAAAAGAGAAAATGTACTACTAGTGATAAATAAATAAATCTCTGATTAAGAAAATTAGTAGTACAGTGGTTTAGTACAGAAGTACATTTTAAAAGGTAACAATGTTAAACATATGAACATTATAATTTCCAAAAATATTGTATAACATTTAAATTGAACAAAGAGGGTAGAAATATAATTTAAAAAATGAAATATAATATATTCAAGCCAACACTTGTACATGAACAGTAATAGGTCTGGAGCCTTTGTGCAAAATAACCATGTTATTAAAAAGTTATAGCATTTGCAGCAGAGAGTAATTATCAAAATGAAATCTGATTCAACAGCCACTTCTGCTTGATTGAACAGCCCTAATGGAAAATAAACGTAATTTCATCCCAAGGTATAATCACTGTTAAGTTCAAGCATCCCCTCATTCGATTTCTGCAGTAGTGAGACTGTATCTTGGGAGTTTTTGAGGTGGAAAGGCTCTAATTATCAGAGCTCTGTCGGGGCTTTTACGGATCACTGGTCTATTCCGACAACAACACCAGCCTTCCTTTTCTCTGGACAGTATGCAATTATAGGAAGACATCAACCTATTATGTTCTCCTAGAAAGGTTATTGAACACACACCTGTCACCACGTCACATCCCCGGAGAGTGTAGGACATATCCCAGAGTGTAAATGTTACTTTTGACAGCTCTCTACCAAAATCAGTGACTTTTAATATACAAATGTATATGTAAGTTAAACAGATGATGGGGTGTCACATAAAAAATGGTTTAATGCATATTAAACATTTAAAAGTTCATATTTTGTCAGGCTAAACTTCACTGACTCATTAGCTGCCCAATAACTAATATTAATCATTATATGTATCTTAATCCCATCAATTTGTATCTGTTATATAATGTCAATGTATGGATTTTATTTTTGATATTCTATCTCTCATTAGTAAAATAAAACTACCATTACAATTATAGACAGTTAATTTATTTGTTAGTGGGTAAACTTACAAAATCAGCAAGTGATCAAATACTTATTTCCTTACCTTTACAGTATATACAATGGAAGATAATCACATAAATGGTCAAGTTAACTCGCTGTAATAAAGTAAAAGGAGTGGGAGTTCCCAGGAAATCAATGGGGATCAGCATCTCTGTTTGGCCTGAAGTCTCCACTCTTTACATGCTGCATAAATGTTGACTTGAATTCCAGGTGGGCGAGGAGAACCGCAGATTCAAATCAAAAACAGAGCCAGGTCAACCGTCTCTAGAAAGCTGTAGAGCTAAAAGGAGAAGCACAATAGATACAAAAATCTAGGAGACTGCTGTTTATTTCCTGTGACAAATAGAGTTTCTCTGTGGTGCAGAGAAGAGATCTGTTCAACAATGGCTAAATTATCATATGTGAGAGGTTTTCCAATTCAAAAAGTGTCCGAAACAGAAAGTTAGAAAACACAAATACACCAGATTATACTTTAAGGACTCATTTTTGATGACCTAATAACTATTAATTTACCAAAAAAACAGGAATGACCATTACAAAAAGAGTGATGGTCATTTATAATCTTCTTGTAAGACCAATTGAGTTCCCATATGGACAGCAGATAATCCCAGGGGAGTGAAGGTGGGTGTGGATGGTGGTGAGGGGGAAGGGTTGTACAGTGTGCAGGGTGTGCAGTGTAGCCCCTGTGGCCTGCAGCTGTGATAACGTGCAGATGTGTGGGAAGACCCAGGCACCAGCTGACCTCGCCAGAAGTTGAAAGGCCAATGCTTCTTCAGAAGTCAGTCCAGCCTTTGAAGTGTTAAGAGTGCCGGCCTGGATATCACAGGAGCGAGTGGCCATGCAGCGTTGGTAAACCGGCTCTTAACCTCTCTCCCCCCCCCCCACCCTGCTCGGGAGCCTCTCACACAGATTAGACTGCTGGCTTCATGGACATCAAAGACGACAACCAGACCAGCAAAAAAGAGGGATGGTGATTGAACATTTTGTTAATTATTGATTCATTTTCCAAGTCTGGACACGTACTTTGTTAAGTTTGCACAATTGGAATAGTATGCTTATTCTCTTCAATATCTGCCTGCTATGTGAATCTCAAAGTCAAAGTCAACTTTATTGTCAATCTTTCAGTTTGTGTGTACAGACAGAGAGATCGAAATATCGTTTCCCACAATCCCAAATACAAAAACATATATATATATAAAAATATGTATGCAAATATGTATATCCCTACACAATCAAAGACAAATGTATACCTGCACACATTAAGACCTAAATACAAGCACAACAATCAATATATACAAAAATAACAGTCACTTCAATATCTGTTTGTTTGATAAAACAGATACTCATTTAGTTGGAATGCTGATACAGCATTCCAACTATCTGTTATGCTGCGCACGAAATTCTTTATTATTCCGCCGGGTTATTTTGCACCTCTTCTTCTCCCACATTCCACATCGCAGAAACTCCGTTCAAACATCAAAACGTTCAGCTCGGTCGGGAATCGATGGCTATTACTTATATCATTCATAACTTTCATAATTCCAGTGATACATCCCATAATTCATCACATTTTTAACATGAAAGTCAATGGAGAAACTCTTCAGGTTTTCTTCGGAAGTTTTTCCTTGTACGATGTGAGGGTCTAAGGACAGAGGGTGTCGTATTGTCATACTGATATTTTGTACAAACTGTGAAGTCCACTGAGACAAATGTAACATTTGTGATATTGGGTTATATAAATAAACATTGATTGATTGATTGATTCAGACTTGAAAAATCTTCATGCGACTTCAACTGCTAACTGTTCCTTCATACTTTCACTCAGAAACCTCATTCCAACTTTAAAATGTTACACATCTTTCTGACATTATTCGTGTAACACAACTTTTAAATCTGATTCGTACTTTTAGAGATATTAAACATTGTTCAGACCTTGGTAAAGAAGCCTTCTTCAGATTTTAGAGTGCGTGATGTCACAGCTAGAGTGGAGGACAGATATAATTTTGCTTTCATATTTTCTTTTAAACCTGCCATAATTCCCAAACCCTACATTCCTGAGACATAATTTTTCATGAGAAACGTAGGAAAACATCTCGTAGCTTGAAAAAAAATAATAATAAGCAAAATAATTAAACAAAATGCCTCTTGAGGGCATGAAGTGACAAAGACTTTCAACATGTCTCCATTAAACCCATTGTAAGTTCAGCCTCATCTTTCCCTACCACAGCAGCCGCACACCTTTAGTTAATCTGCCAAAAAGGCCACATTATGAACCAGAAAGTACACAAAAAGTCCACTTCAGATGCTCAAGTTCCTTGACATGCTTAGCTTTGAAATGTGGATCACCATGGAAACCTTTGATCTCTGGACATGTCGTTAGCTCAAATATAAACACCTGTGTCATGGAACACGATGATGTCATAACTCCAACTGACAATTTCAGATAATAATAATAATGTAATGGTCCTGCCCTCAACAGCTCTACGTCCAACACATCCTCACTCCCAGGTCGGCCTATGTTGACGTTATGTCAAGTCCTGTGTCGGCTTTTTCCAACGCAAGGGGGGGGGGGCCTTAGCGTCCATTTTCAACGCAAGGGGGGGGGGGCCTTAGCGTCCATTTTCAGCTTTCTGGGATGTCCATATGCTTCTATGGACGCTCATGGAAGCACGGCATTCGTTTGTGTCGGCTGCCCTTAAAGGCAATGTGAGCGTCCATTCTCATTGGATAACGGAGAATTGTACACCCGGAAGTAAGTATTCCCCTTACTGTCGATTGATTTTACAGTGTTATCTGCACTACTCATCGACTAAAAAACACCAGATTATCCTTGTTAATCACACAACATTGATTGGTTTAAATTGTGTGCAATGCTTTTGTATTTTTCCCCTTCGATTCGGAGAAACAAATATTTTTTCGGAGTAAAGGATGGCAGAAGACACTACACTACCCAGAATCCCCAGCTATCGTTTGGACTACACCATGTGCTCTGTTTGACAAACCCCGTGATAGTCCTCAAGCTCTGTGATTGGAGAGTGTGCTCCGAGGGTTACGCCGAGCCTCGAACGGCAGAATGTCCAAAACTGGATTTGAACGGGACCACCGCGCCCCCCCCCTCCCCCACCCCGTCCCCAGAACTACACATGCTGGCTATTCTGTTTCGCAACATGTTCTCTATCTATGGCACGTCTCTACTGGGAGTTGTAGTTTTAAAAGACGTTTTCGTATTTCCCATAATAAGAAGTTGCCAGTATTAAACTGTGTACATCCCTGGAGGTTTAGGGGATAGGAAACACTCACATTTAAAACATATAATTAATAAATGGGTGAAAATTGCTTGTGCCCATAATGGGCAGCATTAATATATATACACACATGCCAGCTAAGGTCAGAAGAGCTTTATTTAACAGCTGGTCTTATGTTTGTGACCCCTGTTGTTAATTGACAACATTACATTACATTAATTGATAAGCCTGAAACATGCACTTGTTAAGGTTCAGAGGCACATTTTGAAAATATGGCAGTAGCCATCGATCAGCTTAAGATAAGATATACTTTATTGATCCCAAGTTGGAACATTTGCGTTACATCAGCATGTGTAACAGTTAAATATGCAGTGGTGTTCATTTGTAAATCATTTAGTATAATCACACAAATTCTGTGTTTTATATTCAACAATTCTGTGTTCTTTATGTATTGATTGTTCAATACCTGACAAGGCCGGAGATGAAATATCTACATACATCTTATAAGAGTATAATACATTATGTATAATATCAGTTAAAATAAGTGCTTCAACATAGTTAACATTGCTGGAGGTATGCACAAATATTGATAGATGTCTTGTAATGCACTATTGAGGAACCTGCGACCCAAGTTTTTCATTCAATGCAGAACTACACCATAGTTGTGTAGGCCTATATGATATGTCAATAAACCTTAGAAAATCTTGAAATCTTGAAAGGGATGTGCAAAATAGTCATTATATACAGTCTTTAATTAACTATTAGTAGAGAATAACGAGTAATGAATATACTTTATAGGGATCCTATTAATATCTAATAATACAAATAATGAAATTCAATAACATGCTTTAACCACTAGGTGTCCCTTTATATCAGCTGTGCACCTTTATGGTGTAAATACAGCCTATCTACCAATTGGATCAAATATAAAAGTCAGCCGAATTAGTGTTGATACTGCAACGAGACGTATTGTGTGAAAAGAAATGTAAGATGTTGTTTAACTGCTGATATATTTATGATCCACGTCACGTTTTCAGTTCCTCATGTTTGTCTAGAAGTCTTCTCATCAGGGCTCTATAAATACAGAACTACGGCAGATATGTAATATTTAATGCAGCCGAACCGTGTATTACAATGCCGTTATGTGATGACTTCCAAAGAGAAAAGCAAGCACACTCGGAATAAAGTATTATTTTATTTTTTTTAAATGTTTTCGGTCTGTTTTCGGTATTTGTTAATGACGATGTGCTGTGAGATGTGAGACTGGAATTGCACAGGGGACAATAACGTATCTTTAGATGCGGAGTTTGTTAAACTAATACGTTTGCGCTGTGGACCAACACTATACATTGACGGGGAAGGGGGTAGCAATAAAGATAACACCATTAAACAGTTACACAACATAACAGAAATAATATCGATAGCAGCGTCCCTAGCAACCACCTTGGTAACAATGAAAACTTCCTGAAGTAATCTTCGTAATAACTAGCAAACTAAAGATCATGTACATCCACTGCACACATAATCTGAAATAACAACTCATATTTCTCGCATCAAATGACATCAAAACGCATTTGAATGGCCAAACTAACTTTAAAATAGGCATTTTCCACCGAGAATAAAACGAAGTTCGGCCATGTTTTTTTTTCTGCAGGGAGAAATTTGAAGATCACGTGACGTCAAACAGAGCACATGGTGTAGTCCAAACGATAGCTGGGGATTCTGGGTAGTGTAGTGTCTTCTGCCATCCTTTACTCCAAAAAAATATTTGTTTCTCCGAATCGAAGGGGAAAAATACAAAAGCATTGCACACAATTTAAACCAATCAATGTTGTGTAATTAACAAGGATAATCTGGTGTTTTTTAGTCGATGAGTAGTGCAGATATCACTGTAAACTCAATCGACAGTAAGGGGAATACTTACTTCCGGGTGTACAATTCTCCGTTATCCAATGAGAATGGACGCTCACATTGCCTTTAAGGGCAGCCGACACAAACGAATGCCGTGCTTCCATGAGCGTCCATAGAAGCATATGGACATCCCGGAAAGCTGAAATTGGACGCTAAGGGCCCCCCTCTTGCGTTGAAAATGGACGCTAAGCCCCCCCCCCCTTGCGTTGGAAAAAGCCGACACAGGACTTGACATAACGTCAACATAGGCCGACCTGGGAGTGAGGATGTGTTGCTACGTCAATTATGGGGTGTCATCATATGCCGTTTCCATGGAAACGCATCCCTCGCCATAAAACACGATGTCGCTGTAACTCCAATGGACACAGTCCGATCGTCCTCCAAACTTCGCTTGTATATCACCGGTCCATGGCTCAACAGCTTTACGCAAAATCTGAGATCTCACCATAGGCTGTTGCCATGGAAACGCATTCCCTCACCATAAAACACGATGTCGCTGTAGCTCCAATGGACACGGTCCGGTCGTCCCACAATATTCACCTGTATATGACCTCTCCATGCCTCAATAGCTCTACGTCAAATCTGACATCTCACCATATGCCGTTTCGCCATAAAACACGATGTTGTCGTAACGCCTATGAAAAGGGTCAAAACAGCACCAGACTTCAGATAATGGTTAACGGTCCAGCCCTCAACAGCTCTACGTCAATTATGGGGTGTCATCATATGCCGTTTCCATGGAAACACATCCCTCGCCATAAAAGACGATGTCGCTATAACTCCTATGAACATTTTCAAAAAGTGCTCAAACTTCACATGTGTGCTAACAGTCCAGCCGTGAGGACATCTACGGGACAGTTTTGAGATTTCTTCAAATGCCGTTGCCATGGCAACACAATGCTCACCATGAAACACAGTTTTCTCATAACTTCAGTGAAAATGCTCCAAACGGCCCAAAACTTCACAGGCTTGGTAACGATGCAGCCATCAACGCATCTAAGCGTATTATGGGATGTCATCAAATGCCGTTGGCATGGCAACAGATCATTCGCCATCAAGTTAGTTCAAAAGTTTGCAGTTCAAATATTCTGCTGCTTTTCCAAGCCTTTTTACTTTATTTTCTTCTCTCATCACACATTCAAGCCCCCAGTGTTCATGTATCATTTCAATCTAAATTATTCACTTTCTTCTTACACATTACATTTCAGCATAGCAGTTTAGCGTCAGCTTTTCAGCATAAAGCATTCCCACTAGCAATTTCTTCAGGAATTGCATTCTCTAGTTAATGATAAAACTCTACAATAGAGCCTCTGTAATGATGAGCCACAGCTTGTGCTAGTATGAGTGTATAAACCAGTCATTTTTAAACTGTAGCAGCCCCAGGACAGCTGTTACAGGTTTAGCGTTTAACAAGCAAACCAACTCCACCCTCAGCAGGCTGATCAAACAAGAGCTCTGGATTTCTATTGAATTGTGATATATTTATCTAAGAATAAATTACAAATCCTAACTTCAAATTGAAGTATCACTCATAGCCAATATGTGGCAAACAAGAAAACAGACATGGATATCACTTACATACATCGGCTTCATGCTTATCCAGGTATATTAAAGGCCTTACACACTGGCCTTGTTTTATTTTGACGCTATCAAACTCCCATTGAACCTTCCTTTTTAATGGCATGTCATTTGAACAAATAAACAAGACAACCACGATGTCAAAAACAAGTGACACTAATAACATGAGTGATTCATTGATCATTTAATTAAAAAATATTGCCTATCTAGTTATTACAGTAGGCCACATTCCTGAGCCAGTGCTACACAAGGATGCTCTCTCGGAAAGATTCAAGATTCAAGGCTTTTATTGTCATGTGTAATGCAGCCTTTATTGAAGGAACAGTTCAACCAACATCCAAAAATACATATCCTGCACCAACCTCCTCTTATGTTTTATTAGCATATGTTGTTTATTTCGATGTCACAGCTAATACAAATCAAAAGTGACAGATACTCCTCCTCAATGGAAGGCTACAGTAATGACACTCAGGAGGAGAAGCCACACATAACTCATTACTGCACAGTGTAGTCAAACTGAAAGCATATGGTGACACATGGGAGAATACCAGTGGGATAATGGGCACCACATGTTCTTTGTTTATTGATATGCAAATCACATAGTTATGCGGGATCCTACAATTTTCACAAATATACCTACAGTACATGTCATTCAGATGTGGTGGAAAAAGCCAAGGTGAGGTTGGATGGGCTTTTTGGTATTTGGATGAAAAGCAGTATTCATAGTCTTTTTTGTATTTGTTATATGTTATATTTATATATATATATTTAAGTATTGATATAGATATCTTTATAAAGAATACATCTATGATAATGCAATTAATGTAAAATACTAAGTTACTGTGCTGTGACCTGGGCCAAAGCTAACTGGGATTTTATCAATAATGTAATTTAAGTTACTGAAACACATATTGTGATTAAAACAAATACTAAGAAATTAGATAAAAAACAGAGTTTGGCTGCATAATTAATGTATTTATTACCCCAAACTTATTTTAATGTTCAGTATCTTGGGCCAAAGTAACTAAAAAAGTAACCCAAATAAAATTAGTCTAGAACCGCCACTGCTTTATACAGATTTTAGACAAGAACAGAGACTTTCAGAGATTTGCAGTGAACATCTTTTAACATTTCCTGAACCCAATTGAAAGTGTTTTGTAGATAAAAACCACAAACATACCTGTGTTGTTCAAATCGAGGTGTCCACTTTTCACTCTGAGTTCTGCTTTATTACTCACTCGGATGGGGAGGGGGTGCAGTGAGCTGACTGAGTGGGTTGATGCCGATGATCAAGTCGTGTTTTACGGTCAGCGCCACCCACCTGAAGATAATCACTGGATCCTGAGGTGTGAATCAGTGTTCAGAATCACAGACGAGGCTATCTCTGCCTGCCGCTGATGTTGTTTCATTACCACTCGCGCTCTGGTGTGAACAGAAAACTCGCTTCCCTCTGCCTCAGACTGATTGCAGGTGGAAACAGTCTGAATGGCTGCAGATACAAAAGCTCAAAATCACGTCATGTCAAACCCTCCTGTTGTGTCTCAAAGACGTGATTGTGGCACTGATCTATCCCTGGGTCATTTTTGTGAAGTGGGTAAAACTTTTTCTCTTAACACCAAATATCAAGTGTTGTGTGTGTGAAGCCACAGCTTGATAAAGGTTATACTTTAAAAAGCCACACTGTTGTATTTTGGCAACATATTATTTCATTACAGCAAACATAACAGTTATTTTTCTTTTTGAAAAACACTGATTTGTTTGAGGAAAGGAATAAAGGCAAACTGTTAAATAAGTGAAACCATTTTATATTTCCAATGCTTTTAAGCCAATGGCACATTTAGAGGCTCATCAGGCTTGGTTATAAGTCTATATTATGTCATCTAAATCTTAAAATTGTGCATCCAGAAAACAGAAAAACAAGTTTTTTTTGTCAAGGTTTTGTTTAAATATGTCGGTGAAGAAAAAGGATAATGAAAGGTTGGAGCGGTGTTTCTGTGAGTTTCTGTGTGTCCTATTTGTATACAAAAAAAACAGCTTTCAATAGAATAGAGTATATAGAGAAATAGAGAAGTTGCACAACAGCACAAAACCACTTTGGTAGAGTTCACTTTAATAATCATGGTCAACATCTGAAACAGTCATCCTCTTGATTTTATCCAAAATTACAATTACAATCTCCATCAAAACCAAATATCTTCATCCTATCAGTAAAACATCATCATCAACAATTGTTCTAGCCATCTGCAGCAGCATCGTGCCAGTGGTTGAATAAATGAGTAAGTAAATAACAAAACACTTGAGGCCACCCTAACAAAATGAGGTATACAGTCAATGCATTGTCACCTATCAATAACGGTTTTAACTTAATTTGCAGGTGAAGCAGCACATTCTTAAACACTCAACAAATAAAGTGTCGTCATAAATTACATGTACGTATATCAAAAAGACACAAAAATACTCTTCAAGTTGTCATTTATCTAAATCTATCAACATATATAATACCTTGATTTTTCACCAATAACCATCATGTATGAGGAAAATAACTACTCTACATCAGTGCAAAACATGATCAGAAACCATGGAAAGCAGAAGGTAAAGAAATACAGATTTTTCATGAGCTGAAGTGAATAAGGCAATGATTTACTCTATCTATATTGTTCAAAATACCCATATGCCGTTGTGAATGGAAAGAACATATCATATATAACAGAGATTAAGGCATTGATTGTCTTGGAGTGTCAAACATAACTTTGCAATGCATCATATATCCAAGACAACTATTTCTCCTCTGTATTATCAAAAGTTTACGGAAGCCCTGAGAACCATGTCCAAAAATAACTTTTAATGCGTTTCAGTCCGATCCTAATAGTTTTCTCTCCATATATATATCTACAGTATATTAGTTCCTTCATTTTTCTACTCTTGTGCTGAAGTCATAAACACAGGAGGATATTTAGATCTGCCTTATTTTTCCTCACTTAACTTTTAGAGCTTCCGTAACAACCATGAACACAAAATAAAAGCAAACATGTATCAATAAGTAATTTCATAAATATATTTTTTTAATCTATCTTCTTTTATGTTTTCATAAAAATGAACTGCAGCTACTTATATTTGGCTCACTGGGTGTCATTGATCGTTTTGGCACTGTGTGTGATACATACAGACAGTAACTTACTGTTGTACCGACTGAACACCAAATCCATCAAAAACGTCTTCTTTATCCCTTTTTTTTATTAAACTAAGGCGTCGAGGACTTCCATCTACATATGTCTACTCTACAAAAAGTTAAGCCCAGGGAAAAGACCTCTGATACAGAGCTGCCTTTCTTCTGTTACAGAACAAAAATATAATAGGTACAACATTTATTGAGTCAGATAACACTTTGTCAGTCAAGAAGGCTCTTGGACTTAGGTCTTCAACAAAGACCTGAAACTACAATACTTCACAAGCAATGGGCCTAAATAAATAAACATCATGTGCGCCCAATTCATGTGAGAGTAAAAAGAGGGACACTGCAATCCTTAAAGTTGTTCCATCTCAATAAATAACATACATGTTGACTGCCAAGCAGAAAACAGATACTATTTTTTGCTTTTCATGAAAGACCGTCATTAAACATCACAAGTTGTCATTAGTTATAGTCACTCTCCCAAGTGATGAAAATAAGGACATCAGATGCATTTTTCCTTCCTTTCCATCCAGCCCAAATGTGTGAGAAATCAAAAAGCATGTCACTCCCTGTCACTCTTTTCTGTGAGTACAAATCCGCCCGACTGTCAATCACGCTTGGCTAAGTTAATCAACCTGAGGGGCACATGTCAGTCATGACAGCAAAGGCAGTCGGTTTGAAGGCTTATTTTTACCTTTAAAACTCTGCTTGGCTGGGTCAATAAGTCTTGCTAAATGGTGCGCAAATACCACACATGAAACACAGACAAACACAAAGTCTCACATAGTCACATAGCTTTATCTTTCATTGGCCATTATGCTTCAAGGCAATGTAAACCTGAGCCGAGCTGTGCAGTCTGCTGTACGTTTTCATCTGTAATACAATTTGGTTAGTTTTGGTTAGGCTAGTTTATAGTGCTACATACAGTGTGAACGCATCAACCTGTCACTAAATCGGCAAACAGCCATTTTCTATTCTTTCCTTTCTTTCATTTAAAAAATATAATGTAAACATTACAGAAGCCCTGACTGGCAAGTTAGAAAAAAAAGATTCTGCTCCAGGGTGTTCTTTTCATCCGTGAAACAGGTGGGAAAAGGTGTAATTTTTTACATATGATGAAAAATTATCTAGGTGAAACAAACATCACCTCTTCTTAAGACATAAACACAGGAGAGAAAACCCTTTAGATATAGACATTAGAAAATGGATCATTGTATTTTTTCTCACTTGCCTCTCAGGGCTTCCGTAGAATGTATGTTAGACGTAATGTAAAACTAAATCCTTATGTCTTATATCAGACTTAAAGCTACCATGTCAGAATAATGAGGCTATGAACTGGCCGTTCATCTTGGGTGAGCACATCTGTCTCTTCCGGTGGATGTGAAATCTCCCTTTTCTCATTGTCCTCACAAGTTCACTGCACTGATCTGCTGTTCTGGAGTTTCAGTATGCAAGCACTGTGGTATTCCAGGGTGCTGGGGATTTGCCCTCTGTCTGTAGTCGCTTTCTTTTGGCTTGTCAGACCAAATTCAAGCAGACATGGACAGGGACAAGCACTATTTCTTCTGTTCTTAATCGGCGATAAATCAGCCTCATATTTCCCTGACAGTTGCCGGGTCACTCTGCAGTTGCTATGCTGTTGACTTGGTTCTCGTGTCCGCGCCCCGATGCGTTCAAAGAGCTCCGCTTCAGCAGCCTGTTGATGATGTCAGTGCACGTCTTCCTGTATTGGTGTCGGAGCAGTGAGTACACAAAGGGGTCGCAGGCTGCCTTGCTGTAAGCTAAGCACTTGGAAACAATTCCCCAGTGAGGGTTGATAGGCACCGTTGGAAATAACTCCACGATCCTGCAGGCAAGCATAAAGAGAGGGTGGTGAGAGAAGGGGAGCAAAGGTTGAAAATGCATGCATGCCCTGAGCTCATCATGAAGACATAAAAATATATTTGCAAGCCATTGTTGCACATAAGCAGGGTGTTTCTACTTGTCTCATGCGTTTGGATTTACAGCGTGAAGCTTCTTATCATCTCACCACTCACATGCAGCCAGCAGCATATCTGTCAGGGCCACCGGAAGAATAAAACAGACCTGTCTAAGCAGTAATGAGTGTCTGGAAACAAGCCAATTAACTCTGATTGTTATTTTATACACTTTCAGACTGAGGGCTAAGCAGAAAACCATAAAGGACAGAGGACAGTGAGTTCTTTCAGCAGGGGTAAAAAAATACTCTTCAGTAATTAAAATACCGTATATTAGATTTAAAGTGGCACATAATGACGTTTTCTGAAGTCTGCATCCTAACGTGATCTCAGTCATACCCATAAAGACAGAAAATTGGTGCTTTCACACTCATTGTTGTCAAATATGAATACACCTTCCTGTACATGTTGTCATAAAAGGTGGTTAAGATATTGCTGATCCTTTTCCGCTTGCAATCTGTATGATTACTGTGTCTACAATCAAGCTCTGTCAGCAGTGTAACACTGGCCTAGCATGGGCCAGTAGCCATCACTGGCATTTGCCCACACACTCCGCAGCAGCAGAGCAAACAGCAGGTTAAGTCAGCTGTGAGGCGCACAGCGGTGATTTTACTATACACATAATGACCCAGACAACAAATGAGTATGCAGTGGAGGGGCTTTTAGCATAATATGTTCAGATAGTAATTAGTAAACAGTTATACACAGAATGAAAGTAGCACAGTGCTGCTATGGTCGTTCATTACTGACAGCCTACTGATACCAAAACCATTAGAGTAGAAGAACAACTTGCAAACACTTGCAACGGACCAATTTAAAAATGTGTTTAAGGCTTATAGAGAGGATAGAGAGAGTAATATCTTCTGTATCATTTCATATCCAAACATACAGACATCCTCTCTAGCTCCGTCACCCCAACGCCCTATGAGTGAATGGTTTTAAATAACATACAGTAGTACTAACTAATGGAATATTTTCTCTTTTGGTTGAGTAAGCCCATCTACATGACAAAACAAATGATCCATATGACATACTCTACTCTTCTCTACACTAAGTAATGTTTTAGTATGGAAAAGTGAGTAGATGCTCATACTAAAACCAGACAGTATGAGGATGAAATACAGTCTATTTTTGAGTGATGTACTCCCAGAAATGCATTGCCCAACAATTCGTCTGCATGTTGGATCTTAGACTTGCAGTTTTCTTCAGAAGTTGTAGTTTTTTGGATGTATAAAGCTTCACGTATTGGTTACCTGTTAGTACAAAGTTGCGTTTTCTGCTAAAATGATATGCTATAATGATGAGTATTAGGTACAAGCTGTTTATAATTAGTTTGCACACATCTCCTGTTTCTGCAAAATATCAACTTATTGGCATTATAGTTACAGGAAATGAAACAATGCTTGTGACATTAGCTGTTAATCAATGTGTGAGTTCAGAAGGCCACTGCCAATTAAATACAAAAAGTAGCCAGGACTTCAAAATAGTTAACTTTACCATGATATTCTAAAGAAAGTAGTTTGTGTGTTTGTTGTAACTCAGGAGAATTGACACTTGAGAGTTACCAGAACATGTAAACTCCGGAATTTGTATAAATCCATATTATATTATACATATATTTTACTGTGATCCATGTGTCTTGGATATTTTGCCATTCTAAGGTTTATATCACCCCCCTTTACTCTATGTGTTGTTTTTATATTTTATGGCACTTTGTATGATTTAATTTACAAAGTATAAATAGTTATATGTTGGTATTTCTTCTCACACGTCCACTAGCGCATCACTTATGTGCTTTACACTGAAGCTTCATGTGACAGCCTCTCTTTGTCGAGTGATTGATGGAAGTGGATTCCTCCTAACTAAGTGATGCACCCGAGCAATTTGAGGAGAAAAGTGCTAATGCAGCAACAACAGCAGAGCAGAGGCATATTACTTATCACAAGGTCAGCCAATCTCATCTTCCAACTCTGGCCGTTGTGGAGAGTAAGCAGAGAGGAGGCAGTGAGGAGGAGGAGGAGGAGGGGAGGGGAGAGGGTTTGACAGCAGAGGAGGGAGCTTTGGGGGATATACCAGCAGAACAAAAGAGGCTGCGTACGCCGCAGTGTGCCGGCATGGTTTCCCTCTCCCGCCTACACAGTTTATTTCTCACCTTGTGATCACATAGGGAGCGAAGCAGATCATGAAGGTGCCGATGAAGGTGCTGATCTTCTTCGTCGCTCTCTGTCGTCTTCTCTTCTGCTCCTCCAGGCAACGCTGGCGAACACTTTAAACACACAGAGAGTTCAGTGGATTAATATCAGGGAGACACACTGAGGGAAGACCACATACTGTCTCCAGAGATGTCATAAAAGACAGCAAGGAGTTGGTGCGCTTGTGTTTTATTTCTGTTGGACAGGGGTTAAATATATAGGAAGCTGAGCTGAGGGACAATAACATATTTATCCCAAACAACACTGATGTCAATCAATGTAAAACAAGAATGACAATTTATAAAAGTGGGAATTTCACCAGAGAACACCAGCTAGCTTATAGACAGTATATAACCAAACACACACACGCACACACACACACACACACACACACACACACACACACACACACACACACACACACACACACACACACACACACACACACACACACACACACACACACACACACACACACACACACACACACACACACACACACACACACACATGCTCACACTATATGTACACATTATGTTATAGAGGCAGAGTAACGCAATCACCCTGGATTAAGTGGATACAGATGTTGTATTGCCTCTGAATACTGAGGACACACTTCAGTGCAAGGATGGTATATTACCTATACATTTAGGCTTTTAAATTAATTAAATAAATAATCATGTATCTTAATACACTCATTAATCCCAGGGACATCAGCCCCCCTCCCCCTTTCGATAAAATGGTGGATATGCTTCTTTTTTTCTTAACTATAAGCTCTCTTCTAACTGAATCAAGAAAATAAAGCCGCATGTACAGGAAGAACACAAACAGGAATAATAAGTTAAAGGAGCTCACCTGGGGTGTATATCCACCAGCAGCACTAACGTTTGCATTGTAATAACGTCGATCCTCTTACAGTGAAACCTTGCCACTTTGAGCACTTTGAGGTAAGTGACACACAGCACTATAAAAGACAGGAGGAAGGAAAAGGAGTGGAAAAAGACGGTGAAGATAACAAACGGTGTCCGGCTGCTCGCCCTCGGGTTGGACAACGTGCAGGACGCGTAAAGCCGGTGGTATCCCACCCAGGAGAGGCAGGTGGCCACCGTGGAGAAGGACACGGAGTGCACCCACGTGTACCCGAGGACCAAAGCTGCGTCTTTGTGGCGCATTTTGGAGTGGTACCTCAGGGGGAACACCACCGCAATCCACCTGTCGATGCTCAGAGCTGCCATGCTCAGCATCGAGTTGGTGGACAGGAATGTCTCCAGGAAGCCCACGATCTGGCAGAAGCCGTCCCCTCCCGGCTGAGTCTTACTGACGAGTCCCACCAAAGTGAGAGGCATGTTGGACACGGTCAGCAACAAGTTGCAGAAGGTGAGATTGAGGTTGAACAGACCGGGGACCTGCTTACGGATCTCCGGGTTGTACAGAAAGCAGATCAGCACCAGGACGTTGGACAGCAACGACACTATGATAATCACAACCACCAACACAGACAGAATCACCTCCGCAGTGTCCATCCTGTGGGCCCCGAAACTCACTTATCCTCACTTTTTCTGAGCATATCCAGTGTTGTTCTCCAGCTGAAAATGCAATTAATCACCCATAACCATGTCCATTCATCCCCAGATCTCTCCACCGGTGCAGTTCCCCTTTCTCTCTCAACTACATTGTCTCTGTATACTGGCCAGCAAAGACGACCAGGAGGATTCCGGCATCATGAGAAGTATGTTAGGGGAAACGAAGACGATTTCTACTCTTTTTGTTCCCCTCTACAACCTATAGGAAAATAGCTCTCGTGCCAAAGCTGCTCTATTCTGGCTCTGCGTCTTGCAGTGGGGTTTTGTCGTCCTGTGATGCGCTCTCGAAGCATCACCCCTCCGCACACACTGCACAGTGTGTGGGCTCCTTGATCTCCCCCCGTCTCCTGTGAGGAACAGTAACATTAACAAGAGTGAAGTGGGGATCTTTTCTGGAAAAATGGAAATTGCAGCCAGAGAGTTTACCTTATTCAAACTGAAATGAGTGATTAGTAAAACACAGACCTGATGTGTGTTAATTTTTTTTTTTTCATGACATTTACATTAAATTATGCATCCATTGTCCGTGTCACTTGCATATCCAGGTAAAGAAAACTGTCACACAGCATCCTTTTTAGATGCTCATTTAAATATTGAAATCACCCCCCCCCCAACAAAAAAAAACAGGTTGAGGCAAAACAAATTTATTTGTTCCACTCCTGCTCATTAATTCAAACCCTAATTTGAAATCAAATTGGTTTTATATAGACATATCTGTTCATGTTAAGGTGGTTTCACTGATTTAAACCATTGCATTCCAGCAGCATCTCTTCACCTCATGCTTTACTCAAATATGTGTTCTAATTACATCTGCTTCATCATATTGATGAGGAGCACCATCTTCGTTGAGGCTGGATGACGCCCCCGCACTCTGCTGCCCCTCTGGACTTGAGCATGGAGAATCTTTCCTCAGAAGCGTGGGACTCAGTGTGCAGCAGCACGTGCAGCAAGGCGCTGGAGCAGGGTGAGGTGGTGGTTGGGGCTACAATAAGGGGAGGGGAGGTGTCAGAGTGAGAGAGTGTGGGCGGAAAGAGTTTCTGTTACTGCAACACACATGCACACAGTATTTGACTGGGGATGTCATACTATGCAGGCAGCCGCGTGCACTCCTTTTACTCCAGGGTGGCAAAAGGTGAACTGGAGTAGGAGAGAAAAATGGGGGGAATTCTTTAAAAGGGAGGCTCATTAAAATGCCATCCAGTTATGGTATCTGTGGGGCTGATGGTTGCTCCTGATGCAAAGAGAAGACACCTGCAGGAGAAAGACAAACAGCAAGCCAATTAAACAAAAATGAAGCTCCATCTTGTCCCAGAGTAAGGCTTTGGCTGTGATGGATGCATTTCCATTATTATACCTTCACATGTGAGGGGGGCACCCTTTGAGCGCTGTCATGCAACTGCTTGTGCAGCTCTCTCCTGTCAGTGGAGAGGCCTTATCAGCACAGAGACACCAGTTGATCTCAGGCACAAGAGCAGCTTTTCGTACTCATCCCTTTAATTATTCTTTTCATAATTAAATGCCAGCTCCACAGACAAAATGCATGTCCCTGCAAAAAAAAGCCATTCTAAAAATATAGCTTAGAGGGGATTTAGTGAAATGGATGAAGGTTTAATGTGTTCAAGTAGGAGGATTTTTCATGTGATGGATTTTACTCTTCCACCTGGAAAATGTTTTCTTTAACAAACGCGTATTTTCAACAGCTGTGACCACGTTCAGGCATGCCTCCACATGTTCTTGCATTCAGACACGCACAACCTGACAATTATTTGACCTCTTTGTTGAATTTCTGTTTTCAAAGGGTCGGAAAATCTTATGTCCAACAAAGCAGCTGCTGGTGGCAGCTAAAAAGTAATATTGAGTTTTTGGATCAGTGAAATCACAAGCCAACAAACATATCATGCCGCATTAAACCGACTAGCGTGGAAAAAGCAACTCCTTTGTCTGTTGTTTGTTTTCACAGATTAATCATAGCCAACATAAACACAAAAAAAGTACTAATGAGAGTACAAATGAATCAAGTCAATCCAGGTAAAACTCATAATTCTTTACTGACTTCATCAATCACTCATTGCAAACATTGATGAGTTTGTGCTCCTTTTTGTGTTTCTTTTGTTTACTTTGGGGCCGTAACAGACAGCTGTTTTTCTTGTCTATTTCAATATGTTTATCGATGTAATGCTCATAAAATGTATGTACATTTGGAGAAATTACCATCGCAATATCTCATTATCTAACAAGGTGTTAGATAATGTTTGCTTTGTTCAACCAATAGTCATAAACCCAAGCATATTACATTTAGAAACACATTCAAACTGAAAAAAAGAACAATTCACATTTTTTCTTCATAAAGGACAATTTGTTGATTATCAAAATTGTTGTAAAGTAAATCCTGGCCTTATCAGTTAGATGTTTGGCCACTTGGCTCTGCCTACATGTTAAAGTGAAAGACCTTCAGCATTTTCCATCCTTATAATATGTAAAGATGGATTTTTTAGAATTTTTGGGGGAATCCTTTTCTGTTTACTGTGTTCGAGACAAGTCAAGACATCTCAGCTCAGCAGATCTGCCCTTTGAAGATAATACCTTCTGTCAGGAGACTTAACAAGTGCAGGACTTGACTGTGAGACACGGTAGTATGAGAGAAAGCCTGCAGCACTCCTCCCTTTAGCTGGGACTGTGTGGATTTGAATTTGCTGCCAGTTCCAATTTCCACACTTGACTTCCCTCGGATTGGCTGGTCGGAGTACATTTTCAACCTAGATGTATGCTTTAGCTTCTACATCTTCCTGTCTGACCTTTTGGATAAAGACGTGTCACTTGTATTTTGAACAACCTGCATTTATATTGAGTGGAGCTTCAGAAAAAGGTTTGAGGAACTTGTTGTAAATAAATTACAAAACTAGAGAAACTCAGACTTTTAATAAGAATGCAGTATGAGCTCATTGCTTGCACAGCAGTCTCATGTCTCGTAAAGGTCTTAATCAAAGACAGGAGGAAGACTCACTGAGAAGAAGCTTTAGACAAACAGTGAAATGCCAACCTAGTGAAGCGAAAAGGAGGTGTTGACACTGCTGATAATGCCAGCTTCCTGTTACAACAGTCATCACTACTTAAATCTATTTGATACTGAACAGAATCTGGTATGACAGCTTTCAGATTTGTAAAAAGAATACATAAAGAGAAGTTCAAAGCTGTTGGATCATTTTGTAAAGCTAGCGCAAGCAGCCGGCTGACTAAGCTATGGCACAAAAGAAGGATATCACTTTTGATGCTAAACGTACAATTTGTTCACTTGTGGAAAAGAACATTTATTCAGCTATACAATTTGAAAGTATTATTTACAATTCATGACACTTGAAATTGAAATGTTACTACACTACATTTTTGTAACAGCCATAGTGACATTGTAGATAAAGACATACTACGCATATTATTTTTAATTTTATAATGCAATGTTAATGATCCAAAGGTATTTCAGCTCTTCCTCGACTCGCTAAATTACATTTATTCAGTAATGATAATCCAGTAATTTGCTGAAAAGAGGGCAAACCTCCATCAAAGCTGTTTTCATTACTGAAAAAGAATGTGTGTATTCCCCCCCATGATTTGGATCTGCTCATTAATGTAAAGGGGGTTGCTCCTTGGCCCATACCCTCCACAAGGTTTAAAAAATAATCTGGCCATTTAAAACAGGATGACAAAACCAAAAACATAGCCTCCATGGTGGAGTAATGAAAGACTGAGTGCTGTATATGATTGTTATAAAAGCCTATCTGATACGAGGCTGTTGCCCATGTCCTCCATCAGTATGCCTGGCTGCGCAGTGCACCACCAGAAACTCTTCTGAACACTCTGAGGTGCCTTTACTTTCACATTAGCTGTGGTGATGTGGAGCAAAGCCAGCAGCAGCGCCTGAGCTCAGCGTCAGGTATTTATAATCAGAAGAACACTCTTCAAAACAGGCACTGGGCTATGAAGTACAAGCTTATTTTCATGATGGATCCAGGAGGGGTTTGGCAGTGTGTCAGCTGGCTCCAGGCTGCAAATAGGCAACTATCTCAAGAACAAAACAAAAGGCTTGAATATGACATGATGTTAGTGTTTCACAGCCGGGCCTGACAAATTGGTTTGAGTCTTTTCGGTAGTATACGGACCATACCACATGTCAGATTTATCATATATAACTGTTGAAGTTTAGAGGAAAGAGCTGTATTTCTGACTAATGTAGAAAAAAAAGGGCCTCAGCAGAAGGTTTTTTGCCAGATTACAATATAACGGATGGGTGTTTTTGTACATTCGGCCTTGAAGGTATCAATCAAAGCCATATAGCAACTAAAAATGAGTCTCTCTGTCTTTCATCTGTTTACTTCACAGATGAGTTCACAGTGTCATTTACAGCTGTTCTCTGAGCCGCTGCTGCATCCTGCTGAAAGCAAACACACTCGGCAATGAATCGATCCTCTTGGTCAGATAATATACATATTTCATGTTTTTTAATGCAATTGACTTGATTAGATTTCCCTCAGTCTTTGAACTTTGTCTTAAATTGGACCCTAATAATAAACCTGCTCTGTTCTGGAGTGGTGTCATCTCTTCTAACTCTGGAATAAAGCAAATCAGTGTGTTTAATATTAAGCTATAAAAAAGTTCATCTTTGTCATCATAATTCTGAAGCAGTGACAGTTTTATGTTAAAAGCAAAGCACAGTTTACTGGCACACTTTGGTGCACTTAAAAACATTAGATTGTTTGTGGATGTGTAAGTTTGTGAACGTTGCAAACCCTATACATATTTTCTCTATGATTTTTTGGGAATGCCTGGATATTATAGCAGTGAGAGGCAACAGCATAGTATGTCACTGAGAAGTAAATCAATGTGCAGGTGAATGTGAGAATAAAAGCCAGGTGCATTAAAGAGCAAAAGTCACTTGTCTGACCTCTCTGAGATAATAAATATGATAATAAAATGCTTTGTTGTTACGTGTGGCCCATACAAACGTCTTAAATAAAATAAAACATTTACATAAAAGAGTTATCGCAATCCATCCTTTATATTCATCTGAGCTCATCTACCTGCTGTCTGTCAGTGTCTTAAACCAGTCCTGCCTCATTATCCAATGCTTTGTGTTGAAAAGTCAATATTCAATGATCTTATCCACTGCAATGATTCATTTGCTTTCCTAATTTCATTTCACAGTCATTTAATAAACCCTCAGAAAAATTCCATTAGTGTTCCCTTCACCTTCGAGAGAAACCTTGATTAGAAATGCTGATGTTTAATTATCCTTTTATTTCCACTTATCATAGCCAGCAGGAATAGAACGCAACAAGGGGATGACCGCAGATTTGGTAATCAGTGATTACATTTGATATCATCATAATTACATGAATATGAGAGTGTACTTATTTCCATGGAGCCGCTCTATTTTGTTTGTAGGAGACTACAATTAACCTCTGGTGCCTCCCTCCAACAACTCTCACAGTAATGTAAACATGAATGCATCCTTAAGGGAACTGTTTACTTTAGTGGTGCAGATGAGGCTGTGAAAACAGAAAGTTGATCAGATTGGGATAAACTCTACTATGACTATGAAAGAATGTGTTTGAGCCTTTTTATGGATACACAAACTAATTTGAGATTTACATCCAAATCTTGTTACAGGTCATATTGTATATAGAAACCTGCTAAACAGCTTAGCCATCACTGTGGTACAGAGTTAAAAACAAAAGCAGCAGCTCTCCTGTGTTCCCATGACTGGTTAATTTCACACTGTGCATTCAAATAGCTAATACTACAAGGCTAATGAGTATGCCAGAGAAAGGTTTATTGTCACGATGACACCAGCTCAGTCATTAAATCATGTACCCCTGCCATCTAGTGAAACACTGACGTATTGCATGAAGGACAACTCAAGCACACCTGTAGCAAAATTAGACCAGTGGTTCCTCCTTGTGGCAAAGCATGGTCAATGCTTTTTTTAATCTACTTTCAAATGTTTCTGCTACAGTATTTATAGTCAATGTTTTGATGAGTGGCATTTGTAAATTGCATGCCGTGCTTGTCATGGATATAATAACTATTTAAACTAGGGCCGGGACTTTAACGCGTTAATTAAGATGAATTAATTACACAAAAATTAACGCATTTTAATCGCACTTATTTTTGCACCGCGGAACGTTTCTCACTGGATGAGTTTCAGGCGTACCGATTATACTGGAGCACCAACTAACGTTCATGACTTCAGACAACAACAAACCACAGTGAACAACAGTGGGAAATGTTGTTTTAAAAAACGGACGGATGGAAGCGTCGATAAGAGCACGGTTGTGTGCAAATTATGCAAAAAGGAATTCGCATATCACCGCAGCACATCAAGCCTCAAGTATCACCTCAATGCAAAACATATAGCAGCTAGCGTGGAAGCTAGCGTGGACGTTAGCCTCTTTTATCGCGTTCACACCATACAGTCTATGGTTCACACCAAAAAGAGCCGGTGCTAAAATTAGTTCATGAGAACCTTTTTACCCCCACGAAAGTCCCTGCAAGAGAGCAGGGACTTTCGTACGGCTCTCTTGTGGCGAAAAGAGCTATATTTCTGATTGGCTGGGCGGATTGCAAACCACGCCCCGTAAAACTCCCAAAAAGTTTGGTGAAGCCGCCATTTTATTATCCTCGCATTAGCATTAGCATTAGCCCAGCGCAGAAACGCAGAGAGACTAACTTATGGCAACACAAAATAAAACATGGGAGCGGTGGAGATGAGGAGGTGTCGGCGTTCTGGCGATTTACTCGGAAGGCTTCAGTAGAAGCTGCTGGGACTCCCAGCAGCTTCTACTGAAGCCAGTCCCCAACTCCGGGGACTTCCGGCCGGTGACTTTGGGCGGCAGTATACGCCGTGAAGTGGTTTGCGGCCTGCCAGTAAACCCAAAGCAGAAGAAGAAGAAGTGACGTCAGCGGCTTCATTTGTTCTCATGAACTAAGTTCTCATGAACCTTTGTGGGAAAAGTACTGCGGTGTGAATGCGCCTAATGGTATACTAAAATCCATGTGAAAAAAATTGCTTCTCACTGTTCTCAGGTCAAATATTTATATGCGATTAAAAATGCGATTAATTTCGATTAATTCATTACAAAGCCTCTAATTAATTAGATTAATTTTTTTAATCGAGTCCCGGCCCTAATTTAAACCCTTTGATTGTATGCAATACATAACCTGTATAACCTGACAAGCTGGGCAATGTATGAATATAATATTAATATGGTTATATGAGGTTAGATATTGTCTTAGATTTTTGATATAGGGTATTGTAATGTGTGTTTTCTTTTCCTGGTTTTAAGAGCTGCATTTTGGTGAAGTGACGTCATTTTCTAATTTTCATTATTTGTCTTTACCCACTCATTATATTTGAATGATGATTATATATCCTAAATGCTATTGTTCAAATATTCCATTTAAGCAGTCAAACCTAAAATATTGTGACAAATGTATCTTGATATTCTCCATATTAACCAGCCCTATTCATTTTTTTTTAAAAATAGTATTCCACAAGACATAACACTTTGTAAGTTTTCTCAATATATGTGCACAAAGACTGTGAACAAGTTATTTCTGAAATAAAACTGCAGCTAATTATGCAAATGATGGAGAAGAGAACAATAGTCCTGATTTTACTGACAGAGTGAAGGTGGGCCCGCTGTGAGAGGCTATTTAAATGTCGTAGGTCAGAGTAAAAGGGCCCCAAGACAAAACTCCATTTAATCCCTGCAGTGTTTTGGGAGCCATCGCCCTGCTCCTGCAGCCTGGATGAAGCCACTTCACTCCTTGTTGAGATTACTAGCAGGCACACACGGGGGCCATTAATGTTGAAAAGCCACAGCCCCAGTGCTACCCCGGGAGCCACTAGCTCCATAATGGCTCCCACTCTCTGAATTAATGGCGCTCACAGGCCGTATGAAGAAAATGGGTTTTAATTATAGGCCCCGGTTATACCAGAGAGGAAAACTGAAAGAGGACGGCAGGCAAACCTTTTGTGCCTCTAGACTGAGGTAGCGCAGCCAAACTAATTCCAGCTTTCATTTGGATCCCACTCTTAGAGAATGAAGTGTTTTGCCACGAGTGAATTGAAAAAGAAAATGATCGAACTCAGTAAATGTGTGCAAATGTGGCCCTCCAAAGTCTTGCCTATTATCAAAGTTAAGATAAGTATTGAACCATCACATCCTGTTACACTGAAAAAATGGAAACATTAACTTTAATTAAATGTATTATAGTCAACAGATTCAACATAACTGTATTAGGTTAGTTGAAATCAACGTTTCAGTTTCTTCAGTGTATGTTGTGACTCATGTCACCGAGTAATGCAGGTTGTAAAGCAGTGAGGATTTTTTTGATACAATATTTGTTCCTTTTCAGTTTAGATGACACTTGTAAATTATATATGACTTTGTTTTATCTTTCATTGTATGATAGACATGTGTCATTTTGAGAAATCCAGACTTTTCTGCATTTGGTTCTGCAGCAACTTGTATTATATTTGCTTTGGCTTGGTTTAACCCTTCCATTGCCTTGCGGCCACATGTCAGACAATACAGTGGGAGGAGTGCTGGGGCTCAGGATGTCTGTCTGCCAGCTCTGTAACAGTATCCGATGAGAGATGGACATGCAGAGTCAGCACACAGTAAATGTCCATAATCCACTGTCAGCAGCAAGCAGAGGATTTCCTAAACTTCCAAGCAGTGTCGAAAAAATCTCCCACTATGCTAATAAACACACCATAATTCAGAGAAAGTAGAGTTATCAGTGATTCGTTATTGAGTAAACTTGAGGGTCAGCAAGAAGAAAAAACGTTACCTATTGTATTGTTTATCAACGTTTCTGATTTGAGAGTGGGGTCACACATGTAATAGTATTTTATTATAATGATTTTCATAATTATTATTAATATTTTATACTTTTGTATATTATTATTTCTTGTTTTGATGTATTGTGTTTTATGTATTTGTATTATTGTACTGCTATTCATTGAGTTTTCTTCTTGTGTACCTTTTATTGTAGTCATTATGATCATTATTATTGCTATGTTTTTCTAACTACATTTATTTGTACTATTTCCATTTATTTTTGGATTTTTTCGGATTATTTTGTGATTATTTTTGTTTTTCTTGTGTCCTTTGGAAATATTATTGTCTATATTAAATGTACCATCTTTTTTTTTCTTTGAAAATGATGCTTCATATTCAAAAAACATTTTGAATAAAGATTTAAGGAGGTTCTTCTCCTGCATAAATCATCAACAACAGTTCCACATTGCAGCAGATATATTAGAGGTAAACGTCCCGCAGAGAGAGGGGAGACCATTGACCATCCCTTTCACCTGAAACCCAAGAAGCGCCTCTTAAAGAGAGTCACTTGCAATCAGAAAGCCTCCATTTAATTACAACACACAGGAAATTACCGAGTGAATGGGTCAGGCGCTGATAAGAGGCTGAGCCCTGGGGATGACAGCTCCTGAAACTCGAGGAGACCCAATCTCAAAGCAGACTTATCACAAAGGCCAAGTCTGGAAGCCTGACAATCTGATTGTACTGTCATCCAGATTCATAATTAATATATTTATCAAATTAATCGCTGAAAAGCCTTGGCCCTGGCCTACTGAACAGTAGGCAGATTCATTTGCCACTGGCTCGGCTTACCGCTAATAACAGTGTTGTCAGGGAAATAGGCCCGGAGTGGGTCAATGCCCCAGCTCTCATGACAGACAAATTGCTCATCTGAGTAGAGATGATATGGGGATTTCAGAAAGAAAGAAAGAAAAAATGTCATTGTTTGGTGACAACCACAATTGCACCCTTGTTTCAGATTGTGAGTACCAAGTTGGAGGAACATGAAAGGGGCATTTACTGTTGGGGGAGAGCTGAAAATACCTGTTGTTGTACCTCTGGTTTTACAAATCACTCATCAAAGGGGCTGTCTCTGCCATATGTTGTTCAAGTGAAGAAGAATGTTTACAGTGTTTCCTCACCTAAATGAAAACTAACCTGGATTATAGAACCCTGACTTTTAATATCTTATATTTGACCAAATGTAACCGCACCAAGAATGCAAAATCTATCTTTTTTATGTTGATCCATACAGACTAAGATTCAGATTCCCACAGTATTTAACGTGCAGGAGTTCTCGATATTACAGTTTAAAAGGGCCCTTAACAGAGTGTAGAATTAGAAAAAAGTGATCTGCTGTTCCATGGACAATGGCTTTAATGTTCAACACATTTAAAGAATGTTGATTTCTGTATCAAATCTCTCTTCAAGCTTACATGAAATAGAAAAATACAATATACAAACAAGTACTGTCTTTATCCGTATATAAAAAGAACCAACATGATCTCACTTCCTGTGTTGTTATAATTCTTGTTGGGAACATGGTTGACCTTTTCTTTATAAAATACATTGTGTCACCCTTGGTTTTGTAGGCGCTAATTACAAAGTGGACACATATGGCTCAATTTAGCACGCTAATGAGAATCTTAGGAAGCTGCTGGGTGAGAGTGAAGGGCCTCTTTTGTCTCCTGGATTCCCATCTGGGTCCCTAAAAAGAATGAAACCATAATCATTGATCATCAGCCCAGGTGATGGGGTTTGTGGGGTTTCTTTGGAAGTTTTTCCTTGTACGATGTGAGGGTCTAAGGACAGAGGGTGTTGTATTGTCATATTGATATTATAACTGTGAAGTCCACTGAGACAAATGTAACATTTGTGATATTGGGCTATATAAATAAACATTGATTGATCATTGATTGAGGTGATCACTAACTTATTGCTGCAGTTGTAATTAAATGGTAAATGTATCACTTGTATTACATACACCCAAAACAGAGACACACTTCTATTTCTTCTTTGCTTACTTCCTGTAGAGCCTAAATGACATATCTATCAAATGTAAATCAGCGTCTTTTAGGTAATTATTTTCACTTAGCTTATTAACTTAACAGTATACTGAGATGTTTGTTGATTTTGGTTTCATTCTTAATTCAAACACTACATTCTTGAGCTCTGCCTTCTGTAGTTAGATGATTTTTTTTGTCTTGTTTCTAGCCGCCTGTAGATGGCAACACTAGGCTTCTTCAAGAGCATTCCACTGTGGAATTATTGTTGTTTGAAAAACAACATTTGTTTGACATTAACAAAATAATAAATCCTGAAATAAGTTAGTAACGCTTATTTTTAAGTTACAATAGTGTTGGCCTCAATACAAGCTGCATTCAGTAAACATGCACACATTTCCAGGTCGAATGCAGTGGAGGACTAGGCTGTAAAATATGTTATTTGAAACAGTTTGCTGATGAAAAATGCTGAGGATCATTGTTCATGTGAGCTCTACCCTGAAGAAACAAATTATCCTACAATGAATTCTCAGTTAATCTTCTCTCTTTTTTGTAATAATGTTGTTTTAACATGTTGTCCTCCTCAGCACTTATACAGTTGGTGTTTATGCTGTCTGGTGTTTTCTACAGAGAGCAGAGCAGGTTCAGCTCAGCGGCTGAATGGACGGTCTCTTCAGTGCCAACGACTCACCCGGCAGGTAGCAGAGGCTTTCAGCGGGGCCAGCCTGCAGCAATCAACTTAGTTAGAGGGCTCTCTCTGTAATTGCCAACTATTACAATATGTGGCATGAGGGGTTCAACACTATTTTCAAACATGATGAAATGGCATCAAGGCCTCCTCTCACATCCAGTGATAATTGAACAATTAAACTTTAGCATACAAATTACCTCTTCATATGGCATAACTAATTACTGAGGCAGGCCAGTCACAAAGAAGGCTCTCCAAGGTTGATACCAATGAATTTTTTACAATTTCACGCTTCCTTTTTGAGCCCAGGTTTAACTGGGTTTATTATATCAATGGGATTATTGGTTATTATGTTTGTTAGAATTTTAGCATTTAGGTTTTTAGCAAAAACACCAATAGAGTTATTATAACTCATTTTCAGAGCCTTATTTTGAAAACCTCTTTTCAGCACCCATGGTTATCAGGTGAGATTGTCCTAATTATACAGGTGATTGAGACCCAGGAACATTTTCAGACCATTTACTTCAGGTCATCCAGCTGCAACCCCTATTAAACAACTTGATTAGACATGATTTAAATCACCTGGTTTGATTGGGGGCAGTTAAGCTCTTTATACTCTTCACTGTAAAATGCTAATTCTCTCTGAAAAAAAGGGAATGGACAAGAATCCTCTGAGCATATGGAGAATCTCTCATATCAATAATTCAAAGGAAATGAGCAAAAATTAGTGAGCAGAGCATCAGCGGTGTCATGTAACCATTACTTCTGCAAATGAGATATTTGAATTGAAAGATTGAAAATGGAAATATCATGAGAGTGAGAAATTATCTTTTTTTTTTACAGTACTAGAAACTGATCTGCTTGTATGACAGATTGTGAAAAAACGTGAAATTCATACCACTATCATTCCCAAGATTATGCTTGTTTCCTTTTACTAAGGTTACTAAGCCCTAGTAGATAAGCCCCCCAGGTAAGAACCCTGATGACTAATTACACTTCAGAGGGGACCTGAAAACCCCTCAGTAACTCCGCACATAGCAGAGCTCTTCAGGTGCATTAGGTGAAAATGGCATTCATGCTGGTAGAACCAAGGCTTCAGAAAGCACTGCAGTGGACCTGAAGTGGGCCTGTTTTCAGCCAATGACAAAAGACTGAAGACATTAACATGAGTCTTGCAGCAGCAGTATGTATAATGACTCCAAAATAAGCAGTTGCTAATCCATCTGCGAAATACTTCTTCATACATAGCCTCAATGCCTTAATATCATGTTTCTAGCCAGGGTAAAGTGTGTTCATGCACTCATGATGACAATGTTTGACACTCCTCCTCAGCGGACAGTCAGAGATGAGACAGATTATGAATTTGATATTAACTTCAAATGAAAAGGCCAAACTAGGAGCACAAAGCACATTTAATATCTAAACGTGGCTGCTCACACACACACAAGTCATTTGCAAGTTCCAATACAAGATGTGTTGATATGTGAAGGCACAAGATGAAAATGATTGGAAATGTATTTTGAGGCGCTGATTGTAGACAATATTAAACTGCACAAAGAAGCTTTTTTTCTCGAATTCCTGCGGCAGTTCAGCCAGTATTGACTCTGCTTTAATTTAATATCTATTTATTTCACTCCATTGTAAGGATTTTATTGAGGTTGCGCCTGCTTTATCGCTCCGATCTCCCCCCAGAAGTGAAGGTCAGGAGAGGCAGACTACCTCTGTTTATTGGCTTCCATTGAGCCCATATGAGCTGATTTGGCTATCTGCTCTTGATATTAAGCTCTTTCATGGTATTCTGTGCTATCAGGATATTGTTTATCACCACATTGAGATATTCCGTGTGTATTTTCTTGTGAATTAAATATTCTTCATCACTTTTTTAATATCCTCTATGTATTTCAAACAGGATGTGAGGATCCTGCTTTATGTGGAAGCAAATACTAATCTCAGAGGAAAAACACAATATGCAGTACATTTCACAAGTGTTCTTATATGCTTAGAAATATAAAGTCTTATTAGTCAACTAGTTTTCTCTATAATATTGTATTAAGTCTGCCCTTTGTACTGTCAAGGCAGTGAATAATACTTGTATTCATTAATTTCACTATCATTTAACACAGCTTTATCATACAATTAATCATATACATTAGAATAAATTGGAGTATGATTATGATATTTCATGTAATCCAACCATACCAAAACAGTGAAGCAACTATATTACTATATTTTTCCTTATTTCTCTGTTACGGCCAAACATTAACATTATGACTCATTTTCCTCTCACCTCAAATCCTAGTTGTGATCATATATGTAGCGTAGCTTGCACTGAACTACAACTCCTGCATTGTGGGACATACTGATAAATGCAATAAACCTCATAATGTTGTTTATTCAATTTCTCTTAAAGCACCTTGAATTGCCTTGTGTTGAAAGGTGCTATATAAATAAACTTGCCTTGCCTTAAAGCTGTAGTAGTTCTACTTTCAGAGTCAGAACTAAACATGGAGAAGCAACGTTCCGTTATTATGCTCCAAATATCTGGAACAAACTCCCAGAAACCTGCAGGTCCGCTGCAACTCTGACTACTTTTAAATCCAGACTGAAGACTTTTCTTTTTGTCGCTGCTTTTAATTGAACTATTCATATCTTAGACTGCACTGTAACTTTTATCCATGTATTTTTTCTTTTAATGTTTATTTTATTAGCTTTTCTTTTTAATGACTGATTTTAAATGCCATTTTCTTAATCTCTTTCATTTTTTGTAAAGCACTTTGAATTGCCTTGTGTTGAAAAGTGCTATATAAATAAACTTGCCTTGCCTTGCCTTACTTTGGAGACTATAGGCTTTTCAATGTAAATAATAAGGAATCAAATCTTGACTCTCCATAAATCATAATTAAAAAGACACCAATAACAAAACAGGCAAACTGGCAAGAGGAACCTATTTGGACATACAGCAGAACATCATTTCTTAATGTGCAGCCAACTATATATTTACGTAATCTTGATTGCATGTGATCCATTACTACCAAGCCAACCATGAGTATTCATCTGCAAATACTTCTTGTTTACAAATGCCACTGCATGCATATCACATGTAGTTTATTTGTGGATTATGTATCCACTGTGGTGTTGTTGTACTGCATTTCTTTCCATAACATCTTGTCACATGGAAATAACAGGAATTGTTCCCTAAATGCATCACAAAAACACTGCTGGGACGAGTGACGTGTCCTGACGTCATGTCGTAACATGATGCTGCAGGTGGTGCACGTGGTATGTTGTTTACGTCTTCCAGGAACGCTGGAAGTGCAGCTGGAGAGAAAGGGGGGGGGGGAATTGTGAAACAGCTTTCCTTCATAGAGTTACATTGCTCATCATTTGGAAAAAGACCAGTAGAAGTACGTTAACGTCGTGTAAAATGTCGAGCTGAACTGCCTCATCTTTGCTCTTGATCGGCACGAGACTTCCTCGGTATGTATTGTTTGTGTTCAGAGCTCGTGCCAGGCATGTCTTTTGTTATTTGTTCTCTCAACAGGGTCCTCAACTTCAAATTACAGCGTTCATATGTTGTCAACAAAGATGTAACAAGTAGCAATGTAGCAGTTAGCATGCTTTCAGGAGGCTGTTAAAGCATAACAACAATGCTGATGGTGTTTATAGTTAAACTCATGGTATGTTAATAGAACACCATGTTCTAAACACTGTTGACATTCAAGTCCTGCTGTAGGTAACTAATGGAATCCAAACATTTACAGCTATTTATTTCCTTCAGTGTGTATGTTCTTTCACTGGATAGGCCTATTTCCTCTCTTCGTCAAACTGCTTAGTCAGTTAAATGTCATAATATATTTAATTTTTTCAGATATAGAATATAATGTCTCAGCTTGGAAGCCTGTTCACCCATATCATCTCCAAATCTCCTGAAAGTGTCCAGGACCAGAGCCCACACCGGACACCTAAACTACCTGACTTTATTCAACATGTCAGGTAAGTCCTTTGGACATTATAACTGCAATAATACATATGTGTATATGAAGAATGTATTAATTTGAAAGAGATGTTTGAAGTTTTGATGAAACCACAGGGAATTCTTACCAAACTATGCAGTTCCCTTTACCTCTTCAGTGTTTTACCATATTGTTTTTTATTTTACAGCTGCCACCTTGCTTTTGTATTCTCATTAAACCTGATAATCCTGCTGTCGTACACTACCTGACCAGTATTTAACAGCCGACAGACACAGTTAGCTACTAGCTGGTGAACATAGTTGAGAATTGAGCAGCTAAAGAGCCAGATATTACAATCAAAATGTTTTATGTCTGTTGGAAATGCCAACAGTTTTGTAACAAAAGAAATGTCATAAAATGTACATTTTATCATTACAGCTTGTTCCACTGCCCCTTAGTGGCCAATATAAAAAATATATATGAAGCTTTAAAAAGTGTTACAGAAAATAACACAATAACTTATTTCCTTTTTCTATGTATTCACTGTAGAAAACTCACTGGAATAAGAAAGGAAGATGTTTACTGCAACCTGCGTATCCCTGACAAGCTGCAGTCTGCCAAAGATGACATAAACATTGTTATCCTCACAGGTTGGTATCTAGAATAAAACATGGCATTACATGATACATCTGTGCAACCAATCTATAATACTGATATTTTGGTATAGGAATCAATATGAATGTTGTGAAGTGCAGTGAAGCGTTTTTTCACAGCAAACATTATTAAAAAAAAGCTACTTTTACCATTATTGATGGCTCTGCTATATTCAATGCCCTTGTAAGCCATGACAGTGTACCAACAAGCGACTTACAATGCTTGAACTAAAATAGCTAAATGGAATTCAGACATCCTTAATTGTATTATGTCCTACATAATCACATCACAGATTAGTTGGAAAGTTTGACAAATGTGATCACAGCATTATCTATTTCCGAGGTTAAGCAAAAGGTCACTTTATTTAAGAAGGTTCATATTGTTCTGTGCTAACTCCCCTCTAGCCATTCATACATCTAGCAATATCACAATACATATCACTGTGGTTATTTAAATGATATGTGATGTAAGATTTAATCCATTTTGCCATGAGGCCTTAAGAAAAATATTAGCTACAGTATCTGGTTTTATACTATTACGCTGAGTCTTTAAATCTTCACTTTTCTTCTTTTCATTAAGGCCAGGGGATCTTCTGCATAGATGTGAAACCCTGGAGAGGTACAGTGTCCGCTCACAACCAGAACTGGCATTTGCAAGTGAAAGAAGAGGACCACAACGTAACCAATACCTGCATTGAGCAGATTGAGGATCCCCTCAAAGCTATCATGGTAAAACAAAATTCAGCTGTAACGTTGAAATGCCATCGTGAAAACCTAAATGTCAAACTGTCTGGCACACTTGTGTCCAAGGTCCAACCAATTGTCCGGGACATTGTTTTCATCTGAACTCCAGCCGGGTGAAGAGATTCTGAGTCACCACAACAATTTATATGGAAATTTCAAACACTACAGCGAGGCTTCCTAAACTTCCCAAGTGGTTGCTCTTCATTTGAAAGGCTATAATTATGCTGAAAGGGGGGTGGATGTGGGGGGGTGAAAGCAGGCAGGTGCCTAAACACAGCTGTCACCTTATGTGCTTGGGTCTGTTAGGAGTCATTCATTTCCATCTCTATAGACGCTCAATTTAGACTGGGAGCTTGACAGAAGAGTCTGATGGCAAACACACACTGCATTATTTAAAGAGTTCTGCTTGAATTGGACATATTAACTTCAATAATCAACACAAAGCAGATACAGCTCCAACATATATGCTAATTAAAAGTTGTATAATTTACTAAAGTGGGTCTCTTTAGACACTTAGGATTAGACATCTGCATTTGTGTGTCTCTAGATAATTATATATTTGTTAAGCACAGAGGCAACCTGTATAAACAATATGGCAAATGTGTCTTTTCAGGGTGAATATAGTCCTGGAGTTATATAATTAGCCAATTAAACTATCAGCAGAACATTTATGAATAACAGCTGCATAACTTGCATTCCTAAACTCTTCTTCTGTAGACCAAGACGGCTAACTTCTGTGGCCATTTGAAGCGAAGTGGAGTGTCAGTGCACCAAAGCCTCTTCTTCCCCAGGGTTATCTTCCTCTCCCCAGACTGCGAGCTGGATGAGGAGCTGAGGAAGAAGAGGGAGCTGGTCCTCCAAAGCCAAATAGACGACTTCCTCAGATCTTTCAGGGCGGGCTACATGGCCTGGATATCCGACTCTCTGACTCCATCCTGGCTCTCTGGTGAGTGGTTTGCTAAAAGATAAACATGAATACTTAAAGGGACTTAATATATGTTCTAATACTGAGGTAATCTGCTAGTGGATGCTTGTTTTTAAATCAGATGGTTTTAAACTTAGACAGAATGAAAAGGACTGCTGTGTAGGTATAAAGAAAAGTTGTTGAATTAGCATGTTTTCAATACTAATCCACTTTGTATAAGCACATTTTTAATAAATAAATAAGCAGTTGTTCTTCATTGTAGAGCAGTGGCCCACCTAATCTTGTCTCGAAAATAAAACGACATATAGTCTTTGAAACAAGGCGCTGACCATTAATCTAATTGTTTCCTGGTTTACATTTTCAGGTGGAATTTGTTGCATGTCATCCCATTCATCTCTAATCATTTCATATCATTTCTCTTCTGTTGACCCTCTGAGAAAAGACAACAAAATTCCCCCAAAATACAAAAATGATCTTGCCGACATAAAACATTTGTACATTTGTTTCATAGATAAAAAACACTTTGAGTACTCAATAACCCGACTTTGTAATATTGAATTTTTTTTTAACATTATAATGAATTTCACCACAGAATAGGAATAAATAATCAGGCTTCTGACAGGAATGCTAGGTCAACTTCTGTTATGTTGTTTGTTGTCCTGCAGGTCATCTGTCGTACAGGCAGATGGAGTCGGTGCGGGAGGTCCTGAGGAGGGTGGGGACGTGGGATCTGGTGCGCCTGCATTGTGGCGAGCAGCTGAAAGGAGACTTCCAGGGCTGCCAGTACATCGCTCTCAATCGGCAGGAGACAGACACGCTGGAGTTTTCCAGACTCAAGACCCTGTCGGCTGATTCGCTGTGGGCCCTGCTGGGACACGCTCCTCAGGTCAGTCCACTCTGAAGAGCTATCAGGACCAGAAAGGTCGTCTGTAAATGAGAGATTGGTGCTGCATGTACGGCTTTAAGTAATAATATAAAGCAAAAATTAACCAAAGGTCCAGCAGGTGGCAGTATTACTTTATGACTGTCTCAGCTTTCAGGAATCCCCCTCTTGTTGAGACCTATGGTTGAGACTGGAGAATCACAGGGTTGAGTATTGCAAAAGATTGCAGAACATTACAGTCATTCAAATGTTATGGGGAAAAAAACATTAAAGCCATTTTTTTAATTTAGAAAATGTCAAGATATTACTGTGTATATAAATAAAATGAAATACAATTTAGGTCATGAGACATTTCATAAAATCTACGGTATTACAGTATCAAATAATGTTATGAATGTTAAGACTAAATAATTGTTGGTTATATTTATTAAGAAGTCAAGCAATTAGACTGATTTTATTTTAATAATAAAAAGCAGGATGTGTCTTTTTTTAATGTTTTAAAAACATGTTTTGCTCTAGTGCTTAAGCTCTATCAGTTAATTTCAAATTAACGCTCCGGTGTTAATTACTACCCTAACTCTTCAGTTTGTTATTGAGAGAAGTCACTCTCTCTGCCTGCGAGGTCCTCATTAGCTCATTGATTGAATCAAGTCATTGAATGTGAATAAGCATAATTTGAGCTCTCCATATTATCAGGTCGGTTGATAATTATTGTTTATGTTTTCGTGAGGTAATGATTCGGCTAATTAGTTGCACGGTGTCTCATCTGGTAGCATAAAAGGAAATCTTAAGTGACTATGTCACAGTGGTTGAATCCGAGTGATTATAATATTTACACGCAATTATAACTATTATATTTTGGTGATATTTTAAATCATTCGCAAACATTGTTTTTTGTTGCTGGTGGTGAATCAGTACTGCTTGTTAGGGAAATGAGTTGTTGAATGAAGTAATTGTTAGACAGTCAAAGGTCAGAGCTCTTGGGTCCAGTGGGTACGACCCCCGGTCAGCATCCATTACAGATTTCGTACCCACCCATCAGGACCCCAACAGTCTGGGCTTTCCTTACAGACTCCACTCAGGCTTTAGTTTACCCCCACCCCCCCAACCCAAATATCCAGACTGTATGTACTCTCCCCTCCTGCCTCCAGCTGCTGTGTATTTGATACATGACCCAGCGATCATTAGACAGTCTCCAGCGGGCCCTTTTGTAGCCCAAGGGGACACACACGGCGACAACAAAATATATTATTTTCAAAGAAGTATTTGTAAATGGAGGTAGTGTGAGGCAAAACCCCCTCCCCATATTTTACTAAGAAATGTGACTTGGATATGGTAAATAAGGTCTCTGTTTAGCATGCTTAATATTTGGTAATACATTAGACAGGGGGTAATACTATGTGTTTCCCATTATCCATGGACTCCAATCATTTAGGTGTAATAACCGCCAAAAAACATGGACTTTGCCATTGAATTTGTACTAAAAGATTAAGGAAAACATGTACTCCTTTGATCTTGGCTGTCACCCACTCCATCTTAAGAAGAAAAAAAAAGGTCTTAGCTCGTGTGTAGCAGCTGCAAGGGGAAGCTTGGGGGGGAGGCAAAGAAACCCGATAGCTCCCCCAGGCGTATTTTCAGTGCCCCGAAATAATGCATGCTTTTGATTTGTTACTTGTAAACACACCGGATAGCAGATCTGCGATATGACCCACAGTTTCACTCAGGCGTCTGTTTGGTTGTAAGAGGGTGGCAGCAGATGCATCCACAAAGCCACCGTGGAAGCACAAGGTGTGTTTTCTGTTCCTCGGTCAATTACTCTGCGGAGAATGGGATGTCTACATGTCCCCAAAGTGGAGAATGATTGAGTAGAGTGGCTGTAATTTATTAATTATGGTCTATATTCTTAGTCCGCGGTTCTGGCTTCATTCAATTTGTATGGATTGAGGAGTAATTACATTTGGTGTGTGTGTGTGTCTGTGTGTGTTAGGGAGAGAGAGAAAGAGCTAAAGATCTTTATGTCATAATTTAAAGTGCAGGTTACTAACGTTGTTCATCTTCATGTCGTCTCCTATTCTGAAATTTGAATGTTTCATGAGGTCTCTTTCTACCAGTTTATATAATCCACTTTATTCAGGAGTAGAAATAGAGACACTATGTTTTTAAAAAAAAGTCTCCTCGCTCACGTTGAGCCTATAGAGTGTCTACTAATTGCATAGCTGTGAGACAACAATTGAGTTCCTACGAGCGTAACATGACTACTCCACCCTGTCAGTTGATTAATATAAGAAAAGCCAGCAGACAAAAAAAGGCTGCAAATGCACCCCCAACATCCCAGCTAACAAATAACAAGACTCCGGTTACCGTAGCTACAGCTTGTCTCTCTGACTGGCTGAAGATTCCTCACGGAGGTAGCTTGTTAATTTAACTCCGCTTTAACTTTAACATTCCTCTCTGTTGGGCCATCTCCCAGGCTGCACGCGTCACCGCCTGTAATGGACAGTGCGGTGTGCTCGGTGCTTTGCACAGAGAAGGCAGAGAGGGGAGACATCAACCGCTTTGTGGTGATAATGAATGGAGGCACACAAAAGGCCAGGAGCTGGCCATTTACAAAGCCTGCACATTCTGCTGTCTAAATGGATGATATTGGTAGCCACTGCAGCTTTTCAGTTTTTTTATAGAGAAAAAACGTATTTTGGCATTGAAATAGAAATATATATGCAGTACCCCTTACTATTGATTATAATGAATTTATACTAGTTATTCACATATTTGGCTTTTGTATGCGCCTTCATGTAATTTCCTAAGCAAACAAACCGATATAAACATGGCTGAAAGCTGTGTACTTGAATGGATGCTTTTTGGCCACAGAAACAACAGTCATTTTAGTTTAACAGACGTGAACCAAGAAAAATATACTTAAAGTTGTTTCACCACATTTGATGGTTTAAGATTAACGATTACCCAATTGAAACTTGATGGAAGGATGATTTCTGTACCAAAAATTACATTCTGGAGAACATCCCAGGAAGAAATAACTATTAGTTTCAACAAAAATGAAAATTGTGTGGAAATCACCAGGATGTTCAGATTTCTGTAATTGCTGTCGCTCTCGAAAAGAAAACTGGAATTGGAAATAATTTTCAGCAGAGTGTGTGTAGGAAGCTACAGAGGAAAGCTAACCATGCAATTACACATGAGAAGGGTGCTGCAGAATCACAAGTGTCGGTAATGAACTAGTGAAGACACCCGCACTTACACAGTGGAAGGCAATGATATAAGCTGCCTTGTAATAGCGTGTGATTAAACTTGGTAACATTTATTTTTTCACTCGAGCACTAAGCCACAGTGAAGAGTCCTGTGGAGAGATTGTGCATCTGTCAATTTGAAGATGACTCAATGCATTTCCTCCAAATTCATAACCCAGCATGTAAAACCAGTCATTTTTAAAGGGCTCTTCATGCACTCTTTTGTTAATTTAGTTAAACATCAACCAGTAGAGTTCATGTTTTACACATTCCTACTTAACACAGGTGGAGATAGAATTTCAGTACATTTGAATACATGTTTAAAATAAAACTCCATACCATTAATATTCATTACAAAATAATTCCTTTGAATGTGGAATGAGCTACAGTTGTGCAAGACACATCGTAGGTAATACTTTATGTAATACCCACAAATGGTGTATGATTATACGGTTACATCGTATACGACATGCATTATAACTTACTATGCAAAAAAGAAAAAGAAAGACCGTACTCATATCATATTTATGAATGTTTTTTACAACAATTAACTGTTTATAAATATAAATATCTAAAATATCTCGTCCTTTTTCAAGCAAAAATATATATTCTCTTACAGCACCATCAAACATGAGGATTAGATGCCTTTCTTTGTCATATACTGAATACCTTTGAGTCTTAAACAGTGATTTAGATGAAACAACCAGTATGAATATTTCTTTGTGCTTTTGGAAACTGAAATCAGCATTTTTCCCGATTTCCTGACATTTTATTGACACAATTATTAATATGCAAATGATGTGCAGATTAAGCGGTAATTAAAATAACTGTTTCTTACAATAGTCTTCAGTGAAGTTCAATAGTCGATAATATTTCATTACTGTTCAGACCTTTGCTATTGCACATTTAATAAGACCATATAGGCTTCATACCATATTTTAATGAGTCTCTGACATCATCCAATTAAGCATCAAATGCTAAATGTATTATCTGAGAGAAACTTTCCTTTGGTCACCGGCCAAGATGTTAATTTGAACTCTGGAAGCTCAGCTATTTGTTTGGGGGATTCAGGATATTACAGTGATCCCCACAGTATAGCTTGTAAGATATGATCAATAGGGATTCATGAATAATGAAGAGGCCGAGTGGAGCAGAGACACTTAATTACAGTTTCAAAAGCCATTCTCGTTAATTGAGGAGAATAAAGGTGGTGAAGTGGACTGAACGGCGACATTAGAATTTTTTATCTGTGGCTTTCTTTTTCTTTTTTATTACAAAAAAAGACCCAGCTAAAAACACCAGCTGGTAATTAGCAAGTTCGTACTGTTTATCCCAAATTGATGCACTTCTATGTTTGACATTTAATATCGCAGTTTGTTTTGTGTGCTTGCTCTATTTCCTGTGACCACCTGTGAGCAGACTATCGTTCTTTTAATGTGAAGGCTAATCTGCTGCATATCCAGACAGTGTGTGGCCGCTGTGTGCAGCAGATACAGTATTAAATTGACAGCCCTGCCATCTGTTACAGTTATGTGAAATTATGGATAAACTAGTTAACAGACACTTTGGCCCATTGTCTGTTGTTTTGATAATCACCCTTAATAACGGACGGCATCAATATGGTCTTTAAACCTGATTTGGGAGTTAATGGAGTCAGATGGGGGCAGTCAGTGTATGCTCTGGGGCTAATGCTGTTAGAGATGTTCGTAAAGAGCAAATTAAATCAGTCATAGATTGTGCCCTCTCAAGTCAGCCAGACAACCAGACCCATTGAGGAGAAAAAGGAGGGGATTCATATTTTAACCTCTCACAGAAAATGCACTTATGTGGATGGAAAATAAAGTCGGAGCTGGGTGAATGAGCTGGATGTAAATGGTTATTGCAGAGAGTCTTAATGGCTTCCTGTTAGCTGCGGCAGATCGGTTGGAAGCAGAGACGGGGCTGTTTACAACTCAACCAGCCACGTTCTGCGTTCATGGCTTTAGACAAATGTAGTTACTAACATGGACAGTTATGTCATGTCACCAAACCAAAGTTTAGGCATCTTAATGGATGGTCCACAGTAGGTCAGTCATTCTTCAAACACAGTAATTGAGCTGATAGCATTCTGGGATAATTTTTTCTCTGATATGCTAAATTAATAAATAGATTAGTCGGTCATACCAAAACAAATATTCTTGTCTTAAATCATTGTAAAATGTTGCTGTTTGACGATTCACTAAACAATTACTCAGTTAATTGAACCAATAATCTACAGATGTATTGATAGGCAAGCCCTCTTCTTATTTCAGCATGCAATGATCCATTCTTTGCAATGATTTAAATCTTTTATAATTCGTATTGAAATTAAAAAATCTTCAATTGCTTTGCCAACTTGTAGAATCTAACTTTAAAATTCCTGATTATCCAGTGTTTCCTCTCTCAGCAGGTTGTTAATGTATTCACCCAGTGGGCCAAACCACACACCTAATTGCCTTGTTAAATCCATCCCAAATGACAGCACACTACTATTGGTCCGATTCCACCACATTTGGCGCGTCGACAAACATGTTTTGCCGCACCAGAGGTGTGTAACTCGGTGTTCCTCCCTACTGTGTCTGGTGAGACACGTCGTGGAACAAAGAGTCCGTCGCCTGAAGTCGGTGTGGCGTTACGCTCACTCAGAGTTCACCTGAAACACGGCACCCATGGCTCCAGGTAACGGCCCCCTCCGACTGATACCCCACTGGGATTTCTTTGACTTTATCAGGGGGAAGAATCTGAACTTTGTGAATGCCAATACACACAGGTGGTGACACGTCTCTACCCAATTACACAGATCTTCACATTATTCACGTTCGTCAGACCTGTCACGTCTTTGATCGCAAATAACCACATTTATACTTAAACAGTAACATCTATGGTCCAAATGCAAAGTCCATGAGACAAGTTTAGTAGATTATAGAAAGGATGTCTGAGACCAAATATGAGAATCTGTGCCATAAACATCCCTGCAGGTAGGAGCTAAGGAGATCACTATCAGCTGTTTGTGAGGAGGTGTTAGAATGAGCTGTCGTCTGGAGTTGAGAGGGTAAAAGGTGAACAGCGCACCAAAGGCAAGATTTATGACTATTAGCAGACGGTAAATAAGAAGACAGAGTTTGTCCCGTTGAAATGTGAGTAGTGATGTCATTCACATGACCCCCCCGACACTGAAAGTGAGAGGCGGATCAGGGGTAGACACGTTAGGTGAGCTCTAAGCCCTTTGTGTGACACCTAACCTTAGCCCCAAGGGTCCTGTGCTCCCCATTAACACACACACACACACACACACACACACACACACACACACACACACACACACACACACACACACACACACACACACACACACACACACACACACTCACACATTCTGCGCTTAACATTGTTTTGTTTCTTGTAAAATTGTGGAACATTCACAGTGAAAAGTGAGTTGGTTTCTATTTATCTATTTGCGGTTAATATTTAGGATGCAAGTTGTTGTTTTAATGTCAGCAGCTACTTCACGCTTTGTTCTTCTACTGTAATTGAGAAACAGTATCGTCTTTTCCCTCAGACACTTGCCTCAAGTGGCTGAGAGGTGATGTGCAGTGACAGTTCCTGTTCCTGACACACCTTCACCTGGCAGGCAGCTTGTCTAGACCACACAGAACTCCCCTCTTTGATTCCATGCCAAAGACGGTTGCATACTTCCTTTCTTTATTTGACAAAACACAGTCAATGTAGCAGTAAATCAAACCTGGTTTGATTTCAAATAATTCAGTATTTCTCTGGAGCTTTTCTGCTTGGTAACAGTTGTGCATTCAAGCCTGTTTGTCTCTGAAGGTTTAATGTTAAGGGCTGTCCAAAACTAAATAAATTCTTAGTTGAGAAATACTCATAAAATGTTGTTGACTTATCGATAAGTTTATTTAAACAACAGATCTGGAGAAATGTGCATCAAAAAATATAAAGACATTACTAATCGATTTAAAAAAATCTTAGTCACCTAATACCTAAACAACCCTTTATTCAACTCTAAGTTTCATTGGTTCATTTCTAATAACAATTTTTTTGATTCCATACAATTGACCTGTTTCTGTTCTTATTGTGGACTGTTATGAAAATACGTGTTATTTTATTATATTCTACTATATATTTCACTATAATCTATAAACATAATGCAATTTCAACCAAATACGATTTAATTTGCTCATAACAACTAGAATTAATCACCAAAGATTTGCCTTTTCGTATGATGTTACAGAAAACAATACATGCAAAGGGCTTTAAATAACATTTAGCAAAATATATCCTTAAAATCATCATTTTCTCAGAAAGGATTTAGGTATTCTCAAAAGACACAATTAAGGATAAAGGATCCAAAGGAAGGTGAGGCCGTAATGGAAGTAAATGTTTTATGGAAGCTTTCCCACATGACAGTATGTGTTTCAGAGTCTCTCCTGCTGCTCTACAATAGTTTTAATTTTTTTGCACGAGTTTGAATATAATGATGATTATGTCTGCTCCACATAGAGGGCAACTTTGGTTCCGTCAAATTAGTTAATTACTACTACTTTGGGCTATGATTTGTTAGAATAATCCCTCTCTGATGTCTTTGTGTTGGTTTGTACGCCTCCCTGCCACCAGCTGTCATGAAGCTATTTTTTCATGCATCCCAAATTAATAGACACTCATTCTGAAGTGTCTGATGCTATTGTAATACAATCCATGTGGCATTCGGCCAAGGCTGCAATATAAGACACAATTGTTCCTCCTGTTTTAATGCACAGTAATAAGTAAGTAAATGCTGGAAAGATGTGTCTGAAATCGCGGTGGCCTTTGTTGCAGATAATTAGGTTAGCAGCGAGAGTGTGCAGGTGTTGAGAGTGTGCTCGTGTTGTGTTATCGACTTGCTCATATTCGTAGGCTGTCAGGGGTGTCGCACTTCCCATCAGCCCCAAATACACCAACCTCTTCACTATTAAAATGATCACTTTCAATAGCAGACAAAGGAAAGAGGGAACATATCTAGTGCAGGGTATTCTCCCCACCTCTAATGCTTATCTGCCTTTTGATGTCGGCATAATAAAAGGCCTATTGGGCTTCCACAATGACCTGCAAAATGGACAAGGGCCGATACACTGGGCTCTGACTGTCGCTACCATTAACTAAAAGGCCCAGACATTATGGAGAGCCGGGGATGAAAGAACATGGAAAAAAAATCATAATTGAAAAATTGCCTAATGCTAAAGTGAAAGAAAATGGAACTGTGAAAAGGCACTGTAATATTCTGTTATCCCCTGTAAATGCAGCCAAACAAGAGATGCGGCGAGGCATTCTTTTTGAAATGGATGTGGTTCAATTACCTGCATGTCTAAATCTAGTTAAGGCTTCCATTGTGAGGCTCAAACATAACAGCAGTTTTGATGTAGTGTTAAAGCGTATTATGCCCTACAACCTACATAAAATCAAGAGAGCTATGACTCCATTCAAGATACAGAGGGGAATTAAAAGAGCTCACGGTGAGAAGAAGGTTCATTTAATATTCCAAAAGAGCTGCTAGATGTTTTAGCGGGGTTGTGAAAAAATATTTCTGTATTTTTTTTAAATCCCATTTCTGTGGATGACTAATTGGTTCCTGGATCACCTTGCATTTATTTTCTTCGTATTAAAAGAGATGTGATGTGTTCTAGCTTTAGCCCGTGATACATTTGACCAGTAGTAGACCTCCTACACTATCAAACTAGAATGGACCCTAAAAAAGCACGGTGTCTCTGATAGAAGATAATTGATTAAATACGTTAATAGACAAAAGATTAATCAGCAAAAGTCAAGTGTAGTAAAAAATGCTGGTTAAATATCTTTGGTCTTTTGACTGTTTGTAGGATGCAACAAGTCTTTTTCTTTTATTGTGACGGGAATTTTTCCGATAAAGAATAAACTAAACATGCAGTGAAAATAATGGACAGGTTAACCAGTAATGAGAACAATGTTAATTGCAGCCGTCACACATACATTTGGTAATTTGCAGGACGATGTTAGTAAGAGTCTGTTTTAAATATGGTTGAAAATTGGATCCTTTTAGAGATGTCCAGTTATTTCTAGATAATTTTAAGGACTACATTTCAATGAAAGTTACCTGCTACACATTATTTAAAAATAAAGTTGTTTAAATTGTTGAATTACCCATACTGTCTTTTAAAAATGTCAACCAAAATAAAGCGTTTTGGCAGCTTTGTCATAATTAGCTGCAAATCAAAAAATGCTTTTAGGGTGAAATCTTTATATATACAGTCTATGGTGAAAATTCAAGTTTGACAGAGTTGTTTTTACCCTTTTAAAAAACCCAGTCCCTTCCAAGAGGGATCAGTAGGTTTATTCTGGTCCTTCAGTCTTCAAGGCCCAGACTAAGCCACAGCTTGTCCATGAAGAGGTCAAATGTGAAGCTCATGAGTGTCTGCTTAGCTCTGGGCCAAGTCAGAGGTCTCAGTCAGGCTTATGACCCGAGCGTGAGCCCCTGATATCCCAGAGCAGCGTATTGTTTATTAGCCTCTTCTGTTCTGACTCTCGCTCATAACCTTTATTATTTATATTTCTTTTTCCTGTCTTTCTCTGCAGGTGACAGTTAAAATGTACAAGCGTGGACCGCAGGGCTGGCTGGGTAAATCCCTGATCGCCACCACCACCATCCCCCCCAACACCTGTGTGATCTTCAGGATCAGCGGGGAGGAAACAGATGCCAAAATCTCAGCAAACACCATTCACAGCATCACACTCAGCCACTGACTGTGTGTATTGGCAAAACAGAGGATAGCATCACTACATAGCGCTGTGGGAAGAGGAAGCTCTCTTTAATATAACAAAAAACGTTGCTCAAACCTTCTCATATTTTTACGAGTGCCTTTACAGTGTTTGTACTTTGTGATATAATATCTTAAAAACACTTTCTGAATGTCTTTCCATGATTTTGCGATTGTCAGTGGCAATGATATGTTAATGCAGATGGTTTCATAATTATCCTGATTAACTTTCCCTTGTTTTGGATTTCTAGGGCTGGCCCACACTTTACACTAGCCATTAATTAATCATTACACTAGCTGATTGTCACGTCAGTTCAGAATTGAAGTGTTTAATGTGTTAATTGTGGCGGTCACAAAGCGGTGGCCCCTGCCCCGATGAGGGCCGAGCATCCTACTGCCTCTGTGGGATTCATGGGCAGTGATTTACGGTCTGTTTAGACGGTGTAACTGTAAGGTGCTTTATTAATATGCTCCAGCGCACGGAGGAGATGATAACATATTCAAGAGCGCACAGGCGCGGCCACCAGCTACAATTCATAACTGAGTCACTTTCCATCAGTTACCAGGCTTGCACAGCTGCGCTAACAGCTAGCAATTGTATTTACTGTGCCTGGTAGTGGGCAAAATGAAGTTATTTCCATCAAGATATCAGTGCCTTTAGCTAATGCAATAGAAGCAGCTCTCTGAGTTGATGGTATCTCTTTGCATGGCATCTCTCTACCTGAAACATCATTACACTGTACTCAAGCTCCTCACTTTTTCAAACGTCTGTTTACCATTTTACCTGAGGGTAAGATTTGGAAAACAGCACTGTATTCTTTACATTTGTACTTGCACATTTGTAAGAATGTGGTTCTTTTTCAAATCTTGTTTAACATTGCTTGAATTCAAAAGGTTTTGGACAAATGTGTTGTCATTTTTAAGCTTACCAAGAGTTTCCTCAGGAACGGTTTTGTACACAGAACTTAAAAAGCAATATTGATAATATCAGACAATATGGGAAGAAAATGATTTAAAGAGATATGTAATCCTGAGTGCTAGGTGCATGCAGGTAAATATGAATGTTTTTGCTCCTTTTTTTTGCTTTAAGCACTTTCAGTATCAAGCCAACTTGATTGTAACCCAACCCTTCAGTTGATTGATTTAGGCATGGTTGTTTTGTAGGTGTTTGTGTTTATATTTGTCATGGTATTCTCAAATGTGTTTTTACATGTATTTTTACTATCTGGTGTCATAATAAAAAGATGTAATGCTTTAATTCTTATTATTCAAAGCCACTTGTTGTCACTACTAGGCCACAAGGTTTCTTCAAAGCTCCCTGTGCACGTTGAAAGCATGCAGCGCGTCTCCAGCGCGGTGACGGCTGGATATTAGGACTGGATGACTGGCCATGGGGACAAAGCAAGCTCTGTCGGGCAGCGTGGTGGCGAGAGGGAGGGGAAGCTGAGCGGAAATGCACATGGCGATCAGACCAGAACATAGTGTGACAAGGTAACAAGGTAAACTGATCCCAGGCTGCAATTCCTCTGCAAACTGAATCAATGAGGGTTCTGTTAAAGAGGAAATGCTCCCGGATATCAAGTTTATGTGAATCTATAGCACAATGGATTTAGCAGTAAATATGTTTTCCTTCGCAGTAAACATGTGCGTCATGTAACCTACAGATAGCTTTTCTGTACATCTGTAGGATGAATCCAGGAAGTGGATGAACTACAATTCCCTGCAGTAAGGCCAGCTGTCTAACTTTGACCTCTGGCCGTTGGGCAAGGTCCCCAGGGTTGCCAGGTCAGGTGATTGCTTTGACCTTTCCTTTGTACAGGACATGGAACTGTAGGGCAGCGGACACGAAGGACCGATCCCTCTCGAATGACATGCGAAGAAACGAGTCACAATCTCAGCCATTTAAGGTCCGAAATCCTGCACCACAGTGCTGTATTCACACAGGTCAGTACTCAAGGACAACAAAAGTTTGACCGAACCCCGATCTTCTGTTTTCTGCTTCAGTTTGACTACCTCTAAGGTTCTGATCAGACGGGGGTCAATACAGTCTTTTTAACTCTGTTTTCCGAGATGCAGGCCTGTTTCCTCTGTGAAGGGCTCTAGAGATGAGGAGATTGTGTTGTACTGAGAGTCTAACCCCACAGGAAAAGCTGTGTTTACTGTAAGTGGGAAAACGTTTAGTGGTGACTCAGATTGTGCCCTTACACAAACACAATGTGAACAGTAACTGGTCTGTAACTGTCTGCATTCATATTCAGCAGTTAACAATCACTCTGAAGCTATCACGGCTGCTATCTTGACTTTACATTTTTCAGATCAAAAATCTTTGTATTGAGTTTCGAACATGCATAACCAGTGTTTGTCATTTAGAAATGGAAAGCAAAATGTATGCATGCAATTGAGACAGTGGTTTGTAATGTTTATGATTACAAGAAACACAAACAAACAATAACAACGACTAAAATAATCCCCTACATTCACTGCCTGTGAGCCTCGTACACACGATTATTTACCAGGAACATTATTAAATGTATATATATGCATATAATACATATGCATATACATACATGCAACAAATACATATACTCATACACATCTGTATACATACACACATACAAATATATGCTGCAGATAAGCTATACCAATAACAGATCGTTTTACAGAGTGTGGAATGCATTTTAAAAAAAGATTCCTAGGCTTTCTGAAATGTCCTGTTTGAGTATGACTTTACATTTTTGACACCATTATTGAAGCTTAAAGTGTCAGTTCACCCAAATGAAAGTAGGAATGTGCTACAGCGTTGGTTTGTACCTGCTCACGATACAAGTGTTAAGATGCTGATGGTAGTCAGGTATAATGCCTACTGTTCTCGCGGTTTAGTACATTAGCATGCCAACATTTGCTATTTAGTTCTAACAAAAAGACCAGCTGAGGCTGGTGGTAATGTCATTAACAAAACAAAAATAAAATGTATTTGTAATGGTGACCATAATGGAAAAGTCAGGGTATCAGTATAATCATAATGATGATACATAATAATGTCTGTGACACATTTTATGGCAATATGTTTACAAGTTGTTGAGATATTTCTTGTCTTGAGAAAAGTGATGGACAAACCGACATTCCTATCTATAACTGAACAGCTACGATCTCTCCAGAAGGTTACTCTGGATAATCTAAAGACCCTGCTGTCAACAGTTTTCACTCAAACTACTTACTTCCCAATAACAACTGTTGACAACGTTAAGACCATTCACCAACGCTCCTTAACCTGAAGACCTCGTTTCTCTTTTTTTACCCCTTTCTTGCAAAAACAGTTAAACCCATTCAAGATTCTAAAGGGGTTTCAGATAAAACAAACTAAAAAGGGAAAGTGAAAATGTGATGCCCCCAACTTATATAGATATGGAAACTATGTTAAGGGGTTAACATGAATTGTATCAAAGGGGCAGAAACAAAACATGCACATACATAATTACAGGAACTGGGAAAAGGTTCATGCAGTGACTGAAATAAAAACTCCTTTCTTAGCACCAGTAGGCCTATTGATAAAAAGCTGATGTATCCAAAGCAGCTCACTAAAACACAACCGCTCAACGCAACTACTAACTACACCCGCGGTCAGAGAGCGGAGATGTTTACCCTATGGGATGTAATATGACGCGTTTGACGTATGACCTTAAAAAAAAGCCGTTTTTAAGAGCAGAGCTCAAAATTGCTCCTTTCCCTCTGAATTCCTGCCCTTATCTCTCGTAAAACATATCAAATCCTACATTCACTTTTTTAATTGTAATTTTCAAGCAAGTTTAAGCATAAATGTAGAAAAAAAAAAAACCTGCAAGATGCTCTTTAAGAGTTCTTGTGAAAAAATGCATCGTGATTTTTTTTTGTATGCAAAAGGATAGTGTCATTATGTTGAAACTACATTTTGCAGGCTTTTATACAACTACTATGTGATAATGAAGGGAGGCAGGCTGTCTGTCTAATGCCCACCACCCTTTATTCTGTGACCACTACTTTACTGAACAGCAACAAAGCTGTCAGTGTGAAAGCAGCAGAATACACAAGAGATTAAATGTGTTCCACCTCTTGCAGATATTCAGAATTAAGTAGGGTACTCAAAAGTAACATCAAGACTCTATTACATTCTGACTTATTAATACACTTTAGTGTCCAACAACAAAATAATAAAGAGTATTTCATTGTGTGTTCACAAAGGAATAAATACAATGGGCACATGGGTAGCAACAGGCAGGGGGCTGCATAAATTAGCCCATCTTTAAACAACCCCTTAAAAAGCACCACACTTGTAAAAAGCTACAGGACAACAAAAGACATACAGGAGTGAATGAAATGAAGCTTCCTTGCCAATTACTGCGGCGAACGTGGCCGCACTGGGGCTTTTTGTGCTTCACACAGGCAGTCTTTTCTCCCCTTGTCCCTGGCTATTGAGAGGGATACATTAGCCAGGCGGGGATGCAGGGCTGGATGGATGGAGTGGAGAGGAGCAGAGCGGTGCGTTCGCTGTCATACAGCTCACTTCACACCCGGTGTTACAGACCTCTCTTATGACTTCACTCACAGTGCTCACACAAAATGTGATTCTGAACAATGTCATTTTCTACCTGCTTTCTAAGGCTTTGCAAAAATAATCCAGACGTGGAGAATATCTGCTCACTTTTATCTGATATGTTGCAGTGATGATGAATCGTGTGTGTGTGTGTGTGTGTGTGTGTGTGTGTGTGTGTGTGTGTGTGTGTGTGTGTGTGTGTGTGTGTGTGTGTGTGTGTGTGTGTGTGTGTGTGTGTGTGTGTGTGTGTGTGTGTGTGTGTGTGTGTGTGTGTGTGTGTGTGTGTGTGTGTGTGTGTGTGTGTGTGTGTGTGTGTGTGTGTGTGTGTGTGTGTGTGTGTGTGTGTGTGTGTGTGTGTGTGTGTGTGTGTGTGTGTGTGTGTGTGTGTGTGTGTGTGTGTGTGTGTGTGTGTGTGTGTGTGTGTGTGTGTGTGTGTGTGTGTGTGTGTGTGTGTGTGTGTGTGTGTGTGTGTGTGTGTGTGTGTGTGTGTGGTGTGTGTGTGTGTGTGTGTGTGTGTGTGTGTGTGTGTGTGTGTGTGTGGTTTAATTCCTCATCGTATTTAAATCTATGATGTTTTGTTGTTTACTAATTGGTCAAATAAACCTAGGTCTGATGTCAGGTATGTTGTTTTAAAAAATACATTTTCTTTTCACCTTTTGCCAGTCTCATTTTGAAATGCAATATTTTCCAGATGCACCATGGAATGGTGTTTGGTGATTTTCCATCTCGAAGTCTACATTAAAACCTCCTCAAAAGTCATTGAAAAGTGACATTTGTCCAGTGAGTGTTTCATCTTTTAATAAGTACCTTCTTCGATTTGAAACATGATCATTTAAATGCTGTCTTTGACATGCAAAGTCTGACTGCAACACTTGTTAGGTTTAAGTTTCAAATGTTTGTTTCTCTTTTTCACGTAAATGCCTCTGGACCACCTCACTAAATGCTCAGCTCTTTATTTTAATGGCAATCCCAGCATACTATGCAGGGTCATAGTGTGTAAATGTGCTGCCTGTGACAGCTATCAGCAAGGTTAATGCTGCGGATAACAACATCCATCATTCACTTTCATTAGCGCTGTCCTCTGACCTGCTCCATATAATGTTGTCAAATGTGTCAGGCGCCAGATTATTGGGAGGTATGATGATCAATAGATAAATAACAGGGAGTGCGTGGAGCGGCTGCAGAATAAACCTCCATCCAGCATTCTGCCGCCTGTCACAAATCTGAAAAACAAATGGACTAGCCCGAGGCAAGAGCCATCAATAATAATATAATGTGTGGACGATGATGAATTAGAGCCAGACTCCTCAATGCATCGCCGTTCTACGCACAGAAAAACCTCACTGGCTGAATGCATTGATCTCCGTATGCACATTAGTTTACTTAATCTGCATTTGAGTCGATGGGACAACACAACGTTTCACTTCACTGAATTCAGAAAAGTTAATAATGTCCGATAATCAAAAGCTGTTTATGAAAGCACCTCTTTTTGTGCGCCATTGATTGGACTGTAATGCACTGATAACTCAGACAGTATGCACTTAGGAAATGACAAATGTATTTTGTATTCAATAACATAGATTTTTCCCATGCTTAACCACAGGTTGTAGTTCAAACACACATGTCCACATCCATAAAAAAGTATTAACTAATATTGTCCCTTTTTAATGTTCTCATTGAACTTATGAGATGTTGAAGGAGAATATAACACAGGAAGTGTGTCATTTCACATTGATGTTAACTAGGTTTAATTTCTACTGCTATAATAGTTTACTCAACATAATTGTATTAAATAAAATGTATTTTACCCAAATATTTTATCTTTTCTTACGTTTTTTTGTAAAGCAATTTGATACTTGTGGTTACGAAATATTATATAAATTAATTAAGAACTCAATGGAAATGTAGCACCTTACGTTTAAGTGTGAGTCTTATAATTTGTGTTTCATTCATCTTTAAGTAGACAGAGTTTGTTTGTCTGTTGCCATATTATTCCCATCGTTTATTTTAAAAAATCATTCATATTCAAGCCTAACTATTTCCTCAGACCAAACTTAAGTCACTCTACATAAACATTGCACATTAACTGAGTAATACACACACCACTGCAACAGAGAAAGCTAATATCATAAAACAGCTCCGAGCAGCTTCACTTTAAACAGTGCTGTCACTTAAGACCCATGAGATCCCCGTGGTCCACAACTGCTACCACAAAAGAGGTGGTGTAAATGTGCCTGCGTACTGAAAACTGCAACAAGATCACAGTGTCTTGACCTAAATGTCACAGGGCAAACCATACAAGAAAAAAAGAGCCACACAGAAACAGAGTAACGTAGGAATAATGAAACAAATGCACTTCGCCAATGGAACTGAAAAGGCCAATATGGATCACTAATTGATAGCTCAGACCCCTGTGCTAACACTCTTGTATCTATACAACCTAAAGACGACTATGTATCAGAAAACAGTATATGCACAAGTTTATCAATCTGTTTTTTACTATGTGACAGCAACACTTAATTGGCTGTTCGTTGGCTTTAAATTGTATTCTATAGGCCATGTTGCAAATAACATCTAATAAAGCAGGTTGAAATGGATACAAGGAGTCATAAACCTTGCTCCGCAGTCACCCAGAGGCACACAGGGAAACCTGATCCTCAAAGATGTGGTGCATTAGTTCTGCTAAGCTAACCGTGAATGCTAATTGCAGGAAGGACAAACTGTAACCCCTGCCCTGTGGCCATGAACCCATTAAACAGCACAGAGGGTTTCATAGACATGGAGAGCGTACAAAGAGGCTGGGGCTGAAAAGGCCTGCAATTGGATTTCGGTTTGAATGGGGATAACAAGTTTTGCAAAGTCCCCCCTAGGATCTGCCCTCGTCTTATTTTTCTGAGAGTGTAAAGTAGCTCTGACCGCAAATCATCGATACAATGCAACAGGTTTCCGAATGGAATATGTTGCCGCTCAGCAGGAATTTACATGAGTTCTCACAGAGCCTGACAGGTGCTCTCTTTAGCATGTGGATCAGTTAAGTTTGGGTACGTCCCCTCGCTGGAGGACATTTACAAACAAGCGGTTCAATATGACACCCTATACGTTGTGGGAAAGGTGTCATCCTGAATAGGAATCATCAAGTGTTGTCTCTGTTTTGTAGGCAACATCAAACACTTAATCAGATCAACACATGGACGGCTCTATTAGTTAAACATTAAGCTTGTTTGGGGCTCAGCAGTTTATTTTTCTGGGTGAGCAAAAGTCATAAACAAGAGTTCCATTTTCGGAGTATTTTCACCTTTAATCTCTGGCTCTGGTGCCTCCTGCGGCCATACCTTTTCAAACATGACCCCGCTGCACCGACTGCCCCCGACAACTTCTTCATACATCCATCAGTTTGACAAGTGGCATGAAAGCTGCTCTTTTTTTCACTTAAACATCCATTTCAGCAATTTACATTTTGAAGTGAATGTTTACTTGCATGTCTGTCTTTCAGGAAAGGCAAGTATGGAACAGTTCGTTAAGATTAAGTTGAGCGTAAGCAAACAATAATTCAGCGTATATTAAATTACATTACATTATTTGCTAACCAAGAGGACACAAATGTACAAGCAAGAAACCTGCAAATAGCTACATTAGATTCAAATAAAACAAAAATGTTTTAAGAGCTACATACATTTTCTTTTTGTATGGCCAAGCTGCAGATATATGCGACTGTGGCAGCTCTTTATATCTCCTTAGATGGAGTCTTTCTCTATGGTCAAAATATGTGACCTAAATGCAGCCTACCATACCGTCATTCATGCACAACATTGGTCAATTCAATCTGATTTCCTAGTCTCATCAGGCCTGATTCTAAAACACCGATGCCACATTTCTTTGCCAAATGATTAATCTGTAGCACAAAGCCTAGGAGCCACTAGTAACCTCCAGCCCAAAATCTGTGACCCTCCTGTCACACCCGGAGATGTTTTGATTTACTATAGCCCCCGCTCCCAGGTGAGCGTCCCCTCCACCAGTGAGCCCTGTGCTGCCTGTGAGGAGATGGATGGCTGCGAGTGTGAAACCTAGCAGTGGGTTACATGGCCTTGAGCTTCAGCGTCTAATTAGGCTCTAATGTAACTACAATGCTCTGGAGGAGATGTTGTCTTGCCCTCCAAAGCTCTTTAAAAGCCTCCTCGGGGCAGGGGGAGCTCTGAGTGAGGGGCTGTGGCAGGACTCAGCCACGTCCTAAAGAAAGCTCAGGTTTCCAGCTGGGATGCTCTGGAAACGGGACGCTAGCTACAGGAACAGCAGCTTTATTTAGGACCAGTTTGATGGTTGGTTTTATATCTTCACATTTGAAGGACAGACACGATGTTGGTAATACTTTTTTCATCCAAATCTCAGCAAGAAATGAAACAAAATAAATAATAAATATTGAACTGAACTTAATTGAGTTGAATTTAAGAGCTATAGCTAACAAGACAAGGCAAGATATGCTAAAGGAGGATGTTCTGTTACATTTCAAACTGACAACCCAAATGATTTCCTAAATAAATATCTACTAGCATATCTTAATTTAAAATCTGTCATTCACGCCCTATCAGACACTTTTCATTAGACACATTTTTTTGTAACATCATTATCACAAAGATCTTTTGAACTGTTGCCAGCAATGGAAATTATTGGAAGCATGTCCCAACTATCTTTAAAAGTTGTGCAATGAAACAGTTCATTATTGATGATGTATGCTTTTCAAAGTGACTATAGCTGAATTATTTCTAAAGGAAGAAGAAAGCCCATTATTGATGGTGTCACCGTTTCTTGAAACAGATACAAATACATCATGTGATTTCCTCATTTCTACGCAGCTCATGAAGCTTGATATAATATTGGAAGCCGCTCGGAGAGATAAGGTGTCTTCTTGAAGGTCATCTGTGCCCTCTTGAGTGAACATAAGAGCCTCCTGTGGTCGGGTTAAATGGACATGACAGGCTGTAGGAGCACAATCACCCATTTTAATTGTCATGTAACGGTTTCATGTAGAGCCAAACTGTCTGCAACACTTCAGCGGTTGGAAACCAGAGCCTGGCCACACAACCACAGATGTGGTTAACTGGGCCTTTACTGGAGGAAAGAAAAACAAATATCTGTGGAGACAGGCTGGGAGGAAGATAAGGAAACAGATGTATCTGCTGCAAGCTGTGAAGTTCCAGGCCTTAATAAATGGTAATGAATAAACAGGCAGTGGTGGAAAAGGTCAAATTCAGATTCATATATTTCATTTCTGAATGATAATCAATTATAAAAGAATGCATTTATTTGTAAATAACGTTAATGTTGTAACTGGTAAAGTTGGGTCTAATTTAAATGCCCCTAAATACTGCTGGTTAAATTTCATCAGCATTTTTTCTTTGTTTCTTTGCAATAATAATGTCAATTGGTTGAGTAACTATAACTTTAGCAATGGAAAATATGTAGTGAACTAAAAGCACATGTTGCTTACTATATATAATAGAAGAAACGCAGAAAATACTTGAGTATAAGTGCTTTAAAATGGTACTCAACCAAAGTACTTTGTAAATTCACTAAGTTACATTCCACCACTGTATGATAGGAACTTCATTTGTGACTCTTTGCACATAAGACAAAAAATACAAATAGTTTCATATGCAACTGAGAAATTGCTAAACAACCATCCTTATGAAACATCTCTAAACAATACAGACAAGAAAAACTGTTTCAAGGACACTCAGAGAACATCATTTTCCAATTTAGCGGAAGCCAAAGATGACAGGAAACAAGGTAATTTGCTGTAGCCCCACCATTCCCCGCCTGCGTCATGCGCAGTAATTATGTCCCAAAATGAATGCCATTTCATATTAAGCTGCAGTCATATTCGAACGTCAAAGATGGACTCATTATCGGCAATCATGGGAATTAGTTACATCATTTAACCAATCCCAACTAATCATTTCCAGGATACCGCAGAAGCAGATAGAGCCATTAGAAAAGATTGGAGCTCTTAAATAGAATAATTGACATCTATATCTTTGCTGCTGCTTTGGCTGAAGGGCTTCAGAAATTGCATTAGTTGCAATTGAAAAATCCGAACTGAGGGAAAAAGACACCACTTAGACTTTAGCAGGGCTCTGCTCAGTGTTCCCTGCTCCCATTCATATAATGCCCCGTACCGCCTTAACAAAGGTCTGCGTCGCATCCCACTGTCACCAGAGTAACAACTCGTAAAAATACAGCTGCTAAATTCAGGGGTAATAATGAAAAAGGTGTTAGAACACGGAAACACCTAGGCCATTTTTATCTCCAATAAAATGTGTATAATGTTTGTGAGTTACCGGTAAATGTTATTTTTCCCTGTGGATTTATCAAGAAATGACATAACACGAATATAACTTAAAGATGGCCTAATAACCCTTAATGTACCTCCTGGGGTACTAAACTGATGAAGCAGCATTACAAATAAGTTACATCTAGAAATGAGCAGAGGTGGGAGAAGTACTCAGATTCTGTACTTGAGTAAAAGTAGAAGTACCAGAGTGTAGGAATACTCTGTCAAGTGAGTCCTTTAATCAAAATGTTACTTAAAGGGGACCTGCAATATGCACTTTTGTACGTCTTTTATACATGAATGTGTCCCCGGTGTGTCAGGGAACTCACCAAGTGTCAGAAAACACAACCCTCTCTCTTTTCCGCCATACCCAAATCTCTAAAAACGGGGCTGATACAGACTGATCCAGATTTGAAATATCTCTGACATCAGAAACAAGGAGCTCCGCCTATATGGGCAACTCTCCACCTATCAGGGGAATGCGAGGTTGCCATGGCATGGTAACATGACGCTGGTGCCTCGCCCCCTTCCTTTGCAGGGGGGCGTGGTCAGCTGCAGCTCATTGGCCACAGAATCAGCCCTTGCAAAAACAGGACAATATATTATTCAAATATAGCATGATATTGTGCTATATTGGAAAAATATATTGTAGGGCCATACCTATACAAAACATGTCTGTGAATTTGTTTGCTTAAAATACCAAACAGTTCACCCATTGTAGCCATGCCTCATACTGCTCATACCCCTCTTTTGCAGCCCTGTTAGAGAAACGCAGATTTTGGGTCCTTAGCTTGAAAAAAAGAAAAAAAAGAAGAGGAGGCGGAGCTAATGCCTGATCAGAATTCTACCGGAGATAAAGTTAAATTCTGCTGTGGTAAAACGCCATCCTGTTCTAAACCACATCAAAGATTATTTCTGAAACAGTATGGAGCTCAAATGATTTTTCTCTTGCGGGTTTATCACAAGGTGAGTTCCTTTTTTTATTTCCTGCTTTTTAAACACGTGCTCTACAGTATAGGTTAGCTCTGAGTGTTAGCAGGCTTGCTAATGTAAACAAAGACGAGATTACGTCCAAAACATGTCAGGCATTGTTTCTGATAGCAACTTTCTGTGGGTCCGCTGTCCGGCAGCAAATCTGTATCCGCTCGTTGTACACCCGTTTTTAAAAGATTTGGGTAGGAAAAGAGAGGGTTTTATTTTCTGACGCTGCGTGAGTTCCCCGACACACCGGGGACACATTTATGTATAAAAGACATCACAAAGTGAATTTGGCATGATAGGTCCCCTTTAAGTAAAAGTACAAAAGTATTAGCATTACATATACTTAAAGTACCAAAAGTAAAATTACACATTATGCAGATTGGTCCATTTCAGAACAATATATATATTATATGTTTTGATAATAACTATTGATCATTAGTGTTATCAAAACTGGTAAAGGTGCAGCTAGTTCGAATGACTTTGTATACTGCAGGGTAGAGTAAAGTATTATTTAAGTGTTGATTATATTTCACATCATTAACCCAAATCTAGTCAATAAAGATAGGAAATAATTGTATTGGAGTAAAAGTTCATGATTTACCTCTGAGTTGTAGTAAAGTAGAAGTAGCTAAAAATGAAAATAGTAAAGTATCTCAAAAGTGTACTTAAGAGCGGTACTTCAGTAAATCTACTTAGTTATTGTACACCTCTGTAAATGAGCCGTATGCTCATTTCATCTTAGCGTCACCGGTGTTTCTGAAGCAGCCGGGTCATCCAGTTTAGTGGTTTTCTCCCAGTAATAAACAGGCTCTGGTCTGAGCCGCGGACCCCTGTTGTCTATCAGCACAGGTCAGTGTCCAGGGGCAAGTGGAGCCCTCGGCAAGAGCAGTGGATCATCGCTTTCCCTCAACACATCATCAGGTGCCTCTTCTGCCCTGACACATTCCTGCCATTTCATAGGCTTACTTTCAAAAAGGTACATGTGACAAAACATGAAGTTGGACAGAATTGATATAAACATGTTTTATCATACTGTCAACGTTTAAAACAAAACAAAATGTAATCAGTGTTACAAGATTCAATGTAACTCCATCATCCACTGCACAATAACCAAGCAGAACAAGACAAAATAGGAGAATATAAAATTAAGCTTTAGTCAAGAAAACAAAAGTTGGTTTACAAAAGATACATAAAACAAGAGACACAAAGTAGAGTTAGAACAAACAAGAAGTCAAAGAGGGAAATAAAAACTGTTCTTGGAATTGTAATAAATGACAGCGATATATATGGTAATGGTACACTGGATGCCAGCAGATAACCCAAATGTGATAAAGGCTTCATACGCAGAGGGAACCATTCCCAGGCCCACTTAGGTTGACCTGTGAACCAAAAACAGGAGATTTAAACCCATTCAAAACTCTGGAGCTAACCCTGAACCATACATGGAGACAAGTGATATCCCATTTACTGAATTATGTTTAAAGTGTTTCTGACTGAGGGTCAACAGTATGACCAAAACAAAGAGCTGCTAAAATACATGTTTTAGAAGTTTATTGATTACACTTTGATCTAGGGATGCACCAATAGAGATATCGGGCTGATACTCAAACAGTTGGGTTGGCTATAGATGATTTGAGTTGTTGTTTATATAGTATATACATTAAATATGGAGTTTGAATGCATACATATTATTATACACTGGTATGGGTTGGGTTCTTGGTGCATCCCTATTTCGGATGAACAGTGAGAAAGTCATGTGGCTACTGTGGAACATAAGTGGGAGCATTTTTGTACCAATATTACAACAAAATCAAACCTTGGTCTTCAGAAAACGACAAATGTCCTCGGAGGAGCAAAACATTTGACCAACAATGTGTTACTGTTTGAGTCCAATATATCCGACCATATAATGCATAAAAACAATCAACGGTATTATAAAAGTTCCTGGTCAAACATTGATTTAGTTTCACAAAAGTAGTATTTAATACAGGGCTATTGTGGGGGTACAGCAGGGTTCTATATTTACAGCAGCATACACACATACACATACTGGGGGGGGGGGGGGGAGGATTTCCAAGTTCTCATCTGTCTATCTTTCAACTGTCGGATATTGAAAAGTGGACGGACAGAGATACCGATCGGCATATTGTGCAGCTGGACGTGTCTCCTTGTAAATGCAGCTGCATACAAGATTGGGTGAGTAGCGGACTGCCACAGTGAGGACACGAGGGGTGAGGGACACTCACTTGGGTTTCGTCTCGGCGTCTGTGACTTGGCGGATGAAGATGGTGTTCTCCGGGTGGTTGATGTCTCCCCTCTCGTGCATGTAGGAGGCGGCGATGGCGAGCATGGTGCCGTCGTTGTTGAAGGCCAGTGAGGCGATGCTGGTCGGGTACCTGTGGAACTGACACAGGCGCTTCTTGTTGAAAGGGTCCCAGATGTTCACAAAGCCGTCCGAGCCACCTGGAAGAAGGAGAGGCTCAAGGTCAACCTCAAAAAGATTTAGGTCGTGTTGCTGCTGAGATATGGATCTATAATAACCCTGTGTTCTTCATGTAACCTTGGCAGCTAAATGGTAAAGGTCATAGGAAAACCTGAGCTTTATAGAAGACAATTTGCACACGTACAAAGACAGACTTTAATGTTCCCTATAAATGCTCATCTGTGGGAGTATTTGCGAATGATGTGAGTGACCACAGTGCTGTAGCCACAATTAGGGACACTAAGGTCCAAAAGGTTAAACCTCGTATTATTATTAAGAGGGACATAAAAACATTTTGTGGAGCAGGGTTTTGTTCATGATCTGTTTGGGTTTGATTGGGGAAAAATCGATCTGTGTGCTGATGTAGAAACTGCATGGTCTTATTTTTATGGAGATCATTGATAGACATGCACCCCTGAGTACATTTAGAGTAAAGGCACGAGACAATCCTTGGTTTTCTGCTGAACTGTCTAGTCTCCTGCATGAGAGAAACAAGGCCTGGGCAAAGGCTCAAAGGTAGAATGGCTGCATTTTAGGCAGCTAAGGAATAGCTTCACTTCACATGTCAAAAGTGCTAAATCAAAGTACTATTTGTCAGTTACCACAGAAAACCTAAATAATCCTAGGAAATTTTGGAAAACCATAAAATCGATATCCACCGGTGAGATCCGTAATGAGCTACCTCCGTGCCTTACCACAGCATCTGGCACTATATCGGACAAGACCACCATGTTAAATTGCTTTAATAAGCATTTTGTGTCCTGTGGCTCTCTGTTTGATTCTGTTTCTAACTCTGCTTCTGTGAACACCCCAATCCGTGACTCTGAACAATGTGGTCTCGAAAACCCTTTTACTGTTAATGTTGTTCATGAAGCCTTAACCAAGCTAGATCCTAAGAAACCGGCTGGCCGGACAACGTAGAACCTTTCTTTTTAAAGATAGCTGCAGATTTTATTGCTCCACCTCTTACGGAGCGTCCACACAGCAGTGTGCGTTGGCGCTTGGAGGTGGGCGTATCTGAAGCTTGGGGATTTTTTGCGAGCAACGCGACCAACAACCAATCACATGAATCTCCCGCCCCCGACATACAAAGCAATAGCAATGTTAAAACGAAGTAAACTGGATATAAAATCCCCAAACAGGCGAAAACCTACCAGTTTCACCCACTGTCTCTGCCACCTCCCTCTCCATGCCTCGCTCCTGCGGTTTGTATCCCGGTAGATGAACAGAGACTGATCAAACAGCACCGGGTGATTCACTACCGCTATAATCAATTGTCCCTCCATTTTTTTGAATATGAGGAAATGACCTGCGTAGTCTCTCCCAGCATACACGCGGTTTGATTGGCTAGTGCTTGTACTGGCAGATTTGCATAAACGGGATTTCATTGGCTGACGCCTCCATCGAGGCGTCAAAAGTTGAACATTGCTCAACTTTTGACGCCAGCTACGCCAGCAACGCTCCACGTCGCTTCCCAAAATGCAGTTCGGCTAAAAGTGACGTCACCACATTCAAAGTGAATGGGCAGAAGCGTTGGAAGCTTCAACGCACGCCGCTGTGTGGACGGGCCGTTACTACTCTTTTTAACCTCTCCCTCAGCACAAATGCAATTCCAAAAGTATGGAAGTCAGCTTATGTCTTGCCTTTGCTAAAAGGAGGGGAGGCAACTATTTTAAATAACTATAGGCCAATCTCTAAATTGTCAGTTCTGGCGAAGATACTCGAACGCCTAGTGAGTGAACAGGTAAAGGTCTAAACATCAGTCAGGCTTCAGAAAGCAACACAGCACCATCACTGCCACAATGAAAGTGGTAAATGACATTACGAGTATTTTAGATAATAAGCAGAGTTGTGCAGCTCTATTTATTGACCTTTCCAAAGCGTTTGATACCGTCGATCATCGCATCTTAAAGCAGAGGCTACTCAGTATTGGCATATCCAGCCATGCAGTGGGTTGGTTTGTGAACTACCTCTCTGAAAGGTCCCAATGTGTTCACTTTCATGGGCTGTCTTCTGAGTGGTTAAACATTGCTAATGGTGTTCCTCAAGGTTCTGTTTTAGGTCCACTTTTATTCTCCATCTACATCAACAGTTTAGGTGAAAATGTGGATGAAGCTACTTTACATTTCTGTGCGGACGATACCGTGATGTACTGTGCAGGTCCCTTTGAGCTGACATCCTCGTGGATTCATCTTCTTATTACAGACACATGCATTTCCTAACATTCGGTCTATATGCTGTAAAATGTATTATCTCTTCGATTTACACACGGCATCTATTGCACGTCTGTCCGTCCTGGGAGAGGGATCCCTCCCCTGTTGCTCTCCCTGAGGTTTCTCCCATTTTTTCCCCTCAAACTGTGGGTTTTCTCTGGAAGTTTTTCCTTGTACGATGTGAGGGTCGAAGGATAGAGGGTGTCGTTTTTCTCATACTGATATTCTGAACAATCTGTGCTGTTGTATTTGCTGTAAAGTGTCTCAACTGTAGGCTATTTTTATTTTATGTACAGCACTTTGGCTCGACCAAAAATCGTTTATAAATGTGCTATATAAAAAAAAAATTTTTTATTCAGACTCAGCACGCTGAGCTTGAGCTTCTTTTAAATGTTGATAAAACCAAGGTAATGCTATTTTCAAAAGCTAAAAAGACACCAGAGCCTGTTTTAGATATTGTTACTATGCAAGGACAAGTACTAGAAGTGGTTGCCTGTTACAAATACCTAGGTATCTGGCTTGATGATGGTCTTACTTTTAAACTTCATGTCAATAACCTTCTTAAAAAGCTGAGGGTTAGACTTGGTTTCTTTTTCAGAAACAAGTCCTGTTTCTCGCTTGAGGACAGCTAGTCACTGTGACCTTTTTACCTGTGCTGGACTATGGTGATCTGGTCTATATGAATGCACCTGCCCATTGCCTGAACAAGTTAGATGCCGCCTATCACAGCACACTGAGATTTGTCACTAATTGTAAAGCACTTACACATCACTGTACCCTGTATGCCAAGGCAGGTTTGCCATCACTTACTGTAAAGAGGCTCAGTCATTGGTTCACATTTATTTATAAAGCTTTGTTGGGTAAACTCCCGTATTATGTCTGCTCTCTGATAACACAGAGTTGCAAGCAGCTATTGTCTGAGATCGCATGATGTAGTATTGTTAGACGTGCCAAGAGCAAGGACTGTCTTAGGTAAGACAGCTTTTATGTGCGCAGCTCCACTTGCTTGGAACAGTCTTCAGCAAGAATTGAAACTGAGCAATCTCATTCCTCTGCATGTTTTTAAAGCTAGGCTAAATGAAATGCTCGTTGATACTATGGGCACATATAATGTATGATGTCCTTTATTGTTTTATGTTTCATGTGGAACCTATATGCTGCAGGTCTCCCTTGAAAAAGAGATCTATGATCTCAATGGGACCAATCTCGTTAAATAAAAGGTTTGAAATGAAAAGACTAAATGTAGGAGGAAGCTCATTTTCTCATGTACTAACTAGCCGGTCTTACCTGTGGCAAAGGTGTTATGGATACTGTGAAAGGAAATGGCATTGACAGGGTAAACCTGCTCGATTCCCTCCTCCTTCAGTCTGTGGCATTTGAAGGCATACTTCTTCTTCTGAATCTCCAGGCTTGGGTCCAGGTACTCCACAGCTACACGTCCCTCGATTGAACTCAAGGCGTAGCCCTGGAGCAAAGACAGAAAATATGATGTTACAACCCAACTGCTTTTCATTAACACAGGTATCTATGACAACGTGTTCTCATAGGAGTAAATCATCTGGCAAGCTTAAACAGTATATTTTAGTACAATTTCATTCATAAAGTTGACTTTAATTGAAAGTGTACCTGTTTGTTGGGGAAGGCCCTGATGCAGCGAGTCTGATACTTGAGACTGGACTCTCTCCTTTGCAGTACGTAGCCCATGTTCCTCAAATCCCACACCAGGACTCGTCTCCCGGCTGTGCCAACGATCAGCCTGTCTCCAGCCACAGACAGGGTATACACCTTTCACAAAGACAAGAGACAGGATGAGACAGGAAAGAAACACACCACCAGAAATTACCAATGCCTTACTTGACACTAGACAAACACAATGTTACAATAAGTCATAACGAAAACTTTCTATAACAAAGACTAAACAAACAAAAATGTGGTTATATGTTATTATACTATGGTGTATCTTTCGCTTTACCTTTTCAGGCTGAGTGAAGGTGCCAGCGTTGCAGGGCGTCCTTGGGTCCCACAGCCTAACTGATCTGTCCCAGCTGCCCGTTACCATGACGTTAACCTCTGGGCAGTATTCCACACAACGAATGGGGGCGTCATGTGTTCCAACTATTGTATCTGTTTAAGGATAATATTAAAGATCAGCAGAAATTAACACATACAGCAAATATATGGCAGATGTGAAAATATGTGGAAGGTTTAGAGACAATACTGCCTGATTAAAACTGTTATTAGTATTTGTTACATACCTTGGTCTGTGTTCAAATCATGAGTTTTTAATTGTGCATCTAAACCTCCACTCCAAGAATGAGTTGGGTCCTGCAAAAGAAAAGGGAATGTTATCTGTGTGTGAAGCAGACTTCTGGGGTTTAACATGACAATAAAAAGACTGAACAAATATACAAATCTGTGACCTACATAAAAGGCACAGTCAAGAACGGGAGCTGAGTGCTGGTACTTCATCCGCATGGTGTTGCTTCCCACATCGAATAGGCGCACAGTGCCATCCCAGGAGGAAACCAGGAGGAACTGTGTTGCGCTGGGGCTGAACTTGACAGCAGAGATGCTGTCATCTGGTCCCTGGTTTAGCTTGTACTCGTTTGAGCCTGTCATCTGCAAAGATTACACATATCAGTAAGTCTGAAATTGTAACCGAGTGACGCAATAAATGCATAAAAGAGAAATGTACAGTAAATATAACAATCATTCACACCAAAAGAATACAGTTGCAAAAGCATAAGTGTATGTAGATCAATAACATCTCATACCAGAGGCTTAAATATATCCATAGAGTTGATTAGAAACTTCTTAGTGGCTGAAATACACGTTTTAAAAGAATATACTTCAGGAAAGTAATACTACAATAGCCTGCCTGGCATTACAATCCTAAAAAGGTATGTTGTTTTTTTTATTCCCTGTATATTACTGATTTACTCTGACCAAAAACCACTTTATCCTAACTAAACCACTAACATAGCAAGAAAGTTCAGGAAATTGTAAAATGTAAGAGAAAACATTGAAAATACTTCCACATTCACAATGCGAGCTGAACAACCTTAACATACAGGTGAATAAAGAGTTTGCTTTCCCAGATATCGATATCGGATGTTAACTTCAGATAGGTATTTAATTGGGCTTTATTACTTTGTTTTCTTTCTAAACCATGTCCCTTAAAAAGGAACAACAACGTAGATGTTTTGATAGAGTTACTGAAGCCAACATAAATGGAGGACAACCGCTCTCCAGCTTGTTGTTAGCCTAGCCCAGTGACAGCGCTTGAGGGTTTAGCTTGCTAGCTAGCCCTACTAAGTACTTCAGTTAAAAGCTAAAGCTAAACAATATGGTTTTATGTTGCAAGGCTGGTGCAAATATGACTTTACGTTGTGTGATCTCGATATAATGTGTTCTTGAGATCGACAACACGACATGTACCGCTACATATAGCAATTACACCTAGCCTTCTGCTAATGGCACTGGTGTCTGCTAATGCTAGCTTGAAAACGGTCAAGATAACGTAGGTTAAAGCCTTGATGATGGCATTTTCAGTTTACTTACCGCTTCGGTTTCGTGTGCTCCCGATGCGAATGGTAACTTTCTTTCACCGCGGAATTATTATATCTTGGTTACCAGCTAAATATAGAATATATAACGTGGAAATGTTACAAAGCAATGTGGCTGCGTGGAGCTATATCCTTAGCTAGTAGCGGCGCCGATGCTGATTGGTTGAGTCGAATGTTCAAGTTCCCGCCTGCGAAATGATTGGTTCGTTTAAGCTTAATGTCTATTTCCGTTGTCTCAGTGCAGATCACATGACGCAGGACTGTTTTCTCCTCTCTGTAAGTATGAGTATCGGTGTGTCTCATTTACGATTGATACAATGCAATATCAGAAAAACTAAATAATGCATTATTAAAAATAAATTGAATCAGCCTACACCGTGATCATCTTAGCAAATTGGCCTACAAACAAGGAAAACCTAACAACGATATAAAAAAGGGATTTTTTTTAATTCAGTCAGCTGCTTGCTTCCATAGTGTAAGGCCTTTCAGCAATGGTAAATATAGCCTACCTATGCTGTTTTATACAATTGATTATTTCTATAGCCTTTCTTCCTATTATTTTTTTAGGGGAACTTTACTCAAATAGTCCAGCCTTAGAATTACAGTGCAACACATCACAGGTTTCTTCTAAACATAAGCAATAGGCTACAATTTACATTTGTGAAGATGTAACGTTTGACTTTGCTTTTTAATTGTGACAGTAGGCTACTTGGATCTGACTTGGTCATTTTTTTTATTTTCACTCTTTGTTACCTGGAATTATTTCTGCAGACTATGAATTTAGTATTGCAACTCGTTGGGAAAATGTAATTGTATGTTATCTTAATCTAGCGTTTCCTGTAAAATATTTGCACCATTCTTGAAAAAATACGCATCAATACATAGGCCTATAGCAAGAGATCTGTGTTTATACACTTTAAAGTGTCACAATATTCTAGAATAATGGCTCCTCAATTATTTAACTTGAGAATTTCGCAAAATGTCTAAAATCATCAAATCAAAATTGGTAGCCATAATGAATAACTGTTAGATTTATCCAATGTTAGTGTTTTATTTTGGAGAGGACGGTCATTTCTGCAGTCCCTCAATGTGCCTTAAACGCCTGATCACCTATAACATTGTGTTTTTAAAGAATCGTAAAGAAAACATCACTCTATCCTCACAAATGATTGGAAACCAAGAACTTTAGGACACAACTTAATTGAATTATTTCTTCACATGTACATCACTTTCATATTAAGGATAGATACGTCTTTTTTGGAACGAAATCTTTACTTAAGATCATAATATACAGATTTTCAATAACAATATCAGAGAAAAACATACACCAAAGGCTATTTTTGGCTCTTTGCATGGCTTTTAAATTACCGGAAAACATTGCAACATAAAAACAAATCCCCATCAACTGCAGTTTTTTTTAAGGATCACATGATTGTCTTCACTATTACAAAGAGAAAAGGGTTGCTTTTTTTTGTAAAAGTGAACTATAGCCTATAGGTGTTAAAGGCTGGTAGCCTAATGTGAAGCCAACATTATTGCACAATATAGGAAAATATCAAAATATTAAATTCCACATGTGTTATACAAACACTGACACAAATATCTGTACAATTGCTATGGACAGTCAACCCTGTTTAAAACAAGTTATTTTTTTTCCAAACAAAAACATTAAAATATATTTACCCACTTTAGAGCATGTAACAATTTTACCAATAACAATAATATGTTTTGTAATAATAACACGTTTTGAATGTCCCTCCTGTTAAACCAAATGGAGCCATGGGACGCTTCAGCAGGAAAGGGCTGCCTAATAATAATAATATTAATAACAATAATAATAATATAACATAACATTGTCTTCGTTAAATCTACAAAATGTACAAAATGTGTATTTTTTTCCAATGAAGGTCAATCATTTAAAAACATGTGTACAGCGCATGGTCAGTGTTACACAGGCCTCAGCAGTGGGACGTGGTGGGAATAGTACATGTGGTGGGGGAAAGCCAGCAGTGACTGGCTGCTCGGTGAGTTTGAAGCGGGGCCCCCGGCCGATTCTGGGGCTCCGTTCTCGTGGTAAAGTATGGGAACACGCACAATCCTCTGCGCCGCCGCATGGCTCATGTTGGCCGCCTCCAGCTCCGCGGCCAGCTGCCTTTTCCACTTATTCCTCCGGTTCTGAAACCAGATTTTCACCTGCGTCTCTGTCAAGTGCAGGGACGCAGCCAGGCCGGCCCTCTCCGAGCTGCTCAGGTAGCGCTTGATGTCGAAGGTGGACTCCAGCTGGAAGACCTGACTCCTGGAAAACACCGTGCGCGTCTTCTTCTTTCGACAGTGTTTTTTATCGGAGTCCAGATCGTCCGTTTTCCTCCTCCAGTCGTCTTCCTGGTCTATTTCTTTCTTTGGCTCTTCAGAGTCACTTTCATCAAGCGCGATATCTTCGTCGGCGCTTTCCTCTTTGGCATCTTGGTCTATTTTTTGGAGATCCGGGGATCGCCTGTCCGGTGCCGGCGAAACTTCTCTCAGGCTGGCCTTCTCAGACCCTGGAGGAAGGAACACAAAGGTATTTAAATGTCTTTACACTTAAACATATCCTGAAAGGCAAAACATGTTTCAAAATGAATTATAGACATTTATTATTGGCCTATTGGGGAAATAAACTATGGGAACTTTTGTTGACAAATTCACATTAAGGGATACAGCCAAACTTCCTTATATTGCCAGTGGCTATTTTAAATCCCATAATATGGCATCCCTTCCTGATATGACGTAATGGGCCTTTTGCTCTAAAATAAATCCAAATTCAGATTTTTCTAAAACATTACATTTCTCTCATCAACAAAGTTAATAGTATTTACCTCCAGTCCTGAGATGAGTCCCGAGTGTGTATGGGTACCACCAGGTAGACGCTCTCTCCAAATACTGCGCCGATAGTCCAATTCTCTGTGTGGGCAACTCAAACCGAGGGAAGGACAAGTCCCCGAGCCGAGAGAAGAAGTTGCCTTCAAAGACTCCTCTGGACGAACCGAGGAAGCTTTTGGGCTTCGCTGGTTTGTCTTCGATGTTCAGCAGGTTCTTTATGGAGAACGGAGAGTCTTTTGCAGGTTGGCGAGTCTCTTGCGCATCAGAGTCTGCCATCACAGTTTACTGTCCGATGTGGATCACCATCAAAACTTATCTAGGAAAAGAAACGCTTGAAAAAAAAGATCTTGTTTTATATTAAAACTATGCGAGAGAGAGAGAGAAAGAGAGAGGTGGGAAATCAGCTGATCTGAATGAGAGCTCAGAGATCACTGCGTCAAACTCGCGCTGGATTGCAATGATGAAATGTAAAATGCCAACCGACTTAAAACGCGCTCGGTCTCTGCTATTGGGCAGGTACAATAGCGAATGGGATGTGGGATGAATCCGCGAGGGGCTGTGACGAGAATGGACTCCAAAGAAAAAAGGACCGCGCAAGCGTTTTGGCTTCGGGCTCAACAGTACGCAGCCACTTATCATCCAATTAGAATAAAGAGGAGAACGTCTCGGGGGTTTTGGGACGTGCACGTGCTAAATCACCTGTTAGTAAATTGAATAAATGGTGAAGGGACTATCATACCTCAACGTGGAGCTGTACACAGTTTGGATTTGGCACAAATATTACGCACAGTTTACGCACTAATGCAAGCCACACAAAACAAAAACACACACAAAAAATGACTTCGACTTGAAAAAGGACATCATATTAATTTCGTTTAGCAAGATATGTAATTATAGAAGGTGATTCATGATTGTTTGTAGAATTGTGACATGCTGAAGATCAATGTCATTCATCTGTTATTTGAAACTGATTCGTTCCACCTGTTTGTAACCGGAAAGCAATATACCTGCATTTGTACTGCACCAGATCTCATTGACTTCAATATAATTATATTTTGTCAGGAAGTGCTACAGGCAGACATCAAATTGAATGCTTACCATTGTGACAAAGGCTTTTAAAATCTGCTTTGTACAAAAGCTTGCAAACCCACAGAGGCAGCAGCAGGTGATGCAATGCATGATGAGGATAAACAAGTGTAATAATGGTCTGAATGTAGCAAAAATATATTGTGTAATTAGACCTGATTACATTTGGTCAGATTAGATGATATAACAGAAGATAAAGACACCAATGTAGTTTAAAATGTTCAGCTTTCAAACCGTTTTTCTATGAACAATGCATGTTTTAGACTTCACCAGGCGAGAGGGATTTTAAATGCTGGATTTTTCAACCTTCTCTGACCTCTGGATTGTACTTTAAATGTATTCGGCTCAAAAAACCCTAAAGCAAACACACACAAAAAGTCTGCATGCACCTGTCTTTGGATATAGATACTTTGTTTATCATTAAGTTAATATTCTGCTCAGACTTATTTGTATAGAACGGCAAAATACAAATAAGTGAAGATACAAAATTCAAACAAGATACATTTAAGATTCACTATTTAAACCAAACTTGAAGCAGATGCAGAGCACTAATCATAACAATTGCATTTGCTCAACCTACAAACATGCAGCCTGTCCTTTTAGCTCAGGGAGCGCTCTCCAGCTCTGAAGGACAACACTGTGTTTTGTGAAAAGCTACTTGAATCCCTGCATAATTAGAGGTCTCATAGCTGTGTTAAAGATGGGGGCGGAGAAAGAGGCTATTTGAGCCCGCGTTTGCCGATGCAGAGACAAAAGCAGATAGCTGTGTTTTCATCAGATTATGTTCATTAAGCAGGGGCTTACACAATAGACAGAACAAGTCAGAGTGGATCAGTGGGGGAAACAAGGTCCACTCAATCAATGATTCCAAAAGAACCATGTGTTTCAATTCAGTCATTTTAGTACAATGTTTGGGCAAAACATCTAGAACATTTTGAACCCGTCATAATTACATCTAATTACATCACACATAAAACACTATACTATCAGTGATGACCCATGCCTAAATGATACCTTCATTTCAAATACAAATATAAAATAACTGCTGTTTGATCAGGTATCTCAGTATCAACAATAAATCAGTAAATAAAATGTTATGGTCACAATACTAGAATACTGTTTGATAATATTTTGTTTTTTGTGTAAGTGGAATAATTCAAAATAAGAGAAAACTACTCTTAGAGAATACGTAAAACAGGTCTCTTCATTAATTTTTTACTTGCTTTCTTCTTTTTCTATAGAGTTAGAAACAACATTTGTGGGGCACCAGTGAAAGAGAGCTTTGTTATTCCCTGTTAAAATACATTTTAATAAATGTAATAAAAAAAATGACAATATTTTGGATGTTTGAATTGTAACCGTTTATAACCCTTAACCAAATGGGGATCTGAACATCTACATATTTTAGCAACTCTATCACTGCAGCGGGTATTAATCTGAGTTATTATCCTAATGAATACATATTAGGTACTGCCAGTGATGAATGGATTCCTCATAAGATCATTTTTTTTACAAGGGGTCATCATGGGTAATGGCTATTACAGGTCTGTTAACATAGACACAGCTTGTCTGTGTTGTGTAAAACAATAAACCTCATTTTACACGGCACATGCAGGCAGTGGAAATGTAATCAGCTGAAAAATGATCAGTGAGTCAATTATACAAGGCAGGCTCTTTTCATCTGAAGCACCAGCATAATTAAATTGATATAAAATATCATTAGAGGTGACAGGCTGTTAAATGATGCGGTAATTGACTGTTCTCGAAGCCGTCTCAACTCAGAGTGCTGCTGTCCCTCTGGAGAATGCTGCCATCTAGTGACAGAACTATGTATTCATCATAGACTGTATACATTCATCTGCCTCAGTCACACCACAGAAAGAGGGTTGATTCAGTATAATTCACATTTATTGATATTGCCAAAGTTATTGATAATCGCTCTGTACAGAGAATTTCATGATAAGATGTAAATGATCTACTAGTTTTACATAACGAGGAACTGTACAGTATTTCTGGAGCATATAAGTGAGTGGTACCAGTTCACCTATTTGAGAGTATCCTGCGAAGACAGACTTTCTAAGTTATTCAGCTCAGTCACAGCCGACCCTCTGAAGGCACTGAAACATTCAGAGAAAATCAAAATCTTTAAAAATGGTCATATTGAAACATATGAATCAGTTATTCTATTCTGACATGATTCACCACCATATCTCAATAAACAGAAGAAGAATATGGCCAAGAGGGGGATGGGTAAAGCTGCAACGATTAGTCAATTAACAGAAAACAAAAGCCAACTATTAGAAAATCAATTAAATCAATTATTTATATAAAAATGAGATTTCCTGCTTTTATCAGTTTTATATCATATTTAACTGAATATCTTCTTTTTTTTTTAAAAACATCAACTTGGACTTAAAGAAATGTGGATGTACTTGTTTCACATTTTATAGACCAAGCGATTAAGTTAGAAAATAATCTGCAGTTTATTTGATAACAAAGATAACCGTTAGTGGCAGCTCTATCGATATGACATTTTGTATTCCTAGACTTTTGTAAAAGTTTGACAGAAAGAAAATAGAATAAAAATAACTTTAACCCTAAAGCTGGAGAAATGGAACCACAACATCAGTCACATCATTAGTGCAAACTACTTAACAAAAGAAAACATATAGAACTGCAACAAAACTCTAGAGAAATTCTAGAAGATCTACAGCAAGGCATCGCCCAGAGTCATTTGAGGAGAAGGTAATGGAGGGTAACAAGAGCGGAGTGCAATCCCTCGGGCTCCGATGGATGTGTTCAGTGATCATACTCCTTATCAATGAACTTGGCCATAGTGGATAGCTGGATATTTGTTGTGCCCTCATAAATGGTACCTGCACATGGAGGAGAAACAAAGCATTAGGTTGAATTCCAGCAGCACAAACCAAGGTCCATTTTGTCTAATTCCTCTGCAAAAAACATGAACCTGCAGCTTTCCCTATCAGGACACAAAGGGTCTCATTATGCAGCTCAGCCTGCCGGAGCTCCAGCTGGATAACTCGGGAGCCAAAAGGCTGGTGTTGACAGGAAAAGTGACATGTTGCCCTGGCAGGTTCCCTGGCTGTGTGTTGGTATAATGGCACTGTGAGGGGTCAGACTGGGGGAATTCCTGCAGAGTCCGATTACAGCCACTCGCATCAGCCTTTCCCTCCACCCCACTCTGGTCCAATCACAAACAGCTACACCTGACCTTCCCCCAGCCCTTCAGGAGCGGTGTATTTTTCTATATTGCGGCTTAAAGTGCACCTATCATGCTATTTTTAGGCATATATTATGGGTCTCAGATATATAAAAACATGTCTATGATGTGTTTTTCTCAAAATATAAACAGATCATGCATTTTAGACATCCCTCATATCTATTCCAGTCCTGTTTAGAGAAACGCGGATTTTGGGTCCTTAGCTTAAAAAAAAAAAAAGAGAGGAGGAGGCGGAGCTAATGCCTGATCAGAATTCTACCGGAGATAGTTAAATTCTGCTGTGATAAAACACCATCCTGTTCCAAACCACATCAAGGATTATTTCTGAAACAGTATGGAGCTCAACATTTTTTTCTCTTGTGGGTTTACCACAAGGTGAGTTCCTTTTTTTATTTCTTGCTTTTTAAACATTTGCTCTCCAGTACAGGTTAGCTCTGAGTGTTAGCGATGCTTGCTAATGTAAAAAATACCATATTACATCTAAAACACGTCAGGCATTGTTTCTGATAGCAACTCTCTGTGGGTCCACCATCTGAAATTATGTAATATCGGCAGCAAATCTGTATCCCTGTTTTTAAAAGATGTGGGTACGGAGGAAAAGAGAAAGGGTTTTATTTTCTGACGCTGCGTGAGTTCCCCGACGCACCGGGGACACATATTTATGTATAAAAGATATCAAAAAGTTCATTTTGCATGATAGGTCCCCTTTAAGTCAGTTATCTAAAAGCAGCTCTCATTAAAAAAATGTAAAACAAACATCAATATTTGTTGCGTCATGCTCACCAATTTTACAGTCTCTGTAGTATTTCTCTATGGGGTAGTCCTTGGTGAAGCCTACTCCTCCCATCCATTCGATGCATTTAGATGTTGTAAGGCTTGCAACCTGAGGAAAACAACAAATATTATGACTCAGATAAAGACAGGAAGAAGTTTCGTATATTTTTCAGGAGTTTCTTTGCCATGAAAGCAGTACATGGAATAGATATAAAAACATGCAACTTTTAATGAATGAAACTATAATGAGAGGAATCAAAGTTCAGCAACACATATTGTAAGGGATCGGAACAATTGTGAAAATGTATATAACAGCAAAGTATTATTACAAGGGGGGGAAATCCTTAGAAAAACATCAAATAAAACAGATAACACCAATATTTTCTAGAAATACATTTAAACACGTCCAAAACCCTCAGTGACACCATCATTGTGTTGAGGTGCGGTCACTGGATCAGGTCGTCACCTCTGCAGTGAAGTATTTGGCCATGCAGGCCTCCTTGATGAAAGGTCTCCCGGCTTCCTTCAGACGAGCGGCGTTGTACGTCAGCAGCCGACCGGCTTCAATCTGTGTCGCTACGTGGGCTATTTGGTGCTGCATACCCTGCAAAAACAAAGAGAACCAGAACAACATTAGAACCCATGACCAAATGTGGATAAATACAAACATGTTGTGTGAAGAGGGAAGACTATTGTGAACCTGGAAGTCAAAAATGCGTTGTCCGAACTGCTTTCTCTGTCGGGTGTACGGAATAGTGTTGTCGAAGCAACCCTGTGCCAGACCAATCATCTGAAACACAGACACAAAATGAACACTCATTGGACACGGAATGGAACACATTGAGCCTGTTTTAATTCAATTATTTAAATTAAAGGTTTACCTGAGCGGCAATTCCAATCCTGCCCTCATTCAACATTCCAATAGCGTACTTGTATCCCTGACCAATCTGTCCCAAAATGTTCTTCTCTGGTACCTGCAACAAAAAAGCAAGGACTTAGTCAAAGTCACAGTGTGCATATCTTAAAGGTCACATGTCATGGCCATTTCCACTGATCATAATTCCATTGTTGAGGTCTACTAGAATAGATTTACATTGTTCAATGTTCCAAACTCACATTGGTTTCGCATACAGCATCTCTGTAAACTACGTGTATTCACTCTCTCCACTAAACGGCTCGTTGCAGCTCTTGCCCCCCCCCCTCCCTGTGAGCCCAGTGTGCTCCGATTGGTCGGGACCAGTCGGGACGTTGTGAATCGCGCTGAGCTCCGTGGAGGTGTGATTTCCTTGTTTAGCGATACACAGCGAAACACAGCTGAGCACACACAAAGTCACAGCCGAAGTAAAAACAATAAGTGTGGCTTGATATTGAGTAAGAAAAAGGTTGATAAACGCTGTGAGAATGGGTCTGCAGAGAGAATGGGTCTGCAGAGAGAATTTCGCCGCGATCCCAACTGTCTGTTATCAGCCTGCAGCCCGGGAGGAGAAATCAGCAGAGCTGCTTGCACTGAGTGTGTGAGGAAGTCCGTGGATTGGTCAATTTGGACCAAACAGCGGGGGCTTAACGTAACGGCTCCGCGGACGTAACGTAACGGCTCCACGGATTGGTCCATTTCGTTCCGGGGACGACATGACATCATGATGTACCCGGAAGAATCAAATGGACAGTGACGTATCTCCAACGAGGCGTTTTGGGGAGGTATTTTCTGTGTTACGGCCCGTCCACACAGCAGCTTTGAACAAATCTTGAAAATCTTGGAGCTGGGTGTGTCTGACAGCTTGGGGATTTTTTGCGAGCAACACGACCAACAACCAATCACATGAATCTCCCGCCCCCGACATACAAAGCAAAAAAAAACGGGGATTTTATGCGAGCAATATATATATATATATATATAAACTCCCCAAACAGGCGAAAACCTACCAGTTTCACCCACTGTCTCTGGCACCTCCCTCCATGCCTGGTTCCTCCGGTTTGTATCCCGGTAAATAGTCTGGTCGTAAACAACCGGGTGATTTGCTACTGTAATTTCTCGTTTGGAATATGAGGAAATGAACTGCGGTCTGGCTCTCCCAGCTTACACGCGGTTTGATTGGCTAGAGCTTCTACTGTCAGATTTGCATAAACGGGTTTGATTGGCTGACGCTTCCAGCTCAGCTTCAAAAGTTGAACATTGCTCAACTTTTGAATCCTGAACATCCTGGAAATCCTGGAAATCTTCGCTTCGCTCCCCCACAATGCAGTTCGGCGACAAGCGAGGAAAAGTGACGTCATCCCCATTCAAAGTCAATGGGCAGAGAAGCGTTGGAAGCGGTGGAAGAATCGTCTAAAGCTGCTGTGTGGACGGGCCATTAGAGTTTACTTGCTACAGGGTGTACTTTGAGGGTTTTGACTCTGCACACCGTTTACATGCATAAAAACCTTCATAACACACAAGGGGACGGGTAATAACCGGAAAAGCATGACATGTGACCTTTAATGGAGCAGTAAAAGGTGTTCTGTGTTACCTTGACATTGTCAAAGTTGAGCGGGCAGGTGGAGGATGAACGCAGGCCAAGCTTGTTCTCCTTCTTGCCAATCTCAAGCCCCTCTGTGTCCCGGTCCACGATGAAGCAGGTGATGCCTTTGTACCCCTGTCAAACCAAAGGGAGTTTTTTCTTCACATTCTGTTGATCATAGCGGCACCATCTTTTTTAGTTAGAGAGGTCTCAGTTTAAATGTGACAATTTCAGTGTGATTTGGCTAGTTTGTATTACATGTTAACAATCGCTATCAAGAGCTCAAATGCATTTAAGATATGAGGGAAAATCTGATTTCTTTGCGACGTGAGATGATGAAATAAGGTATATTTAAATTAAGACTTTCCTAGAGAAATACCATTAAATGATTTAAGCTGAAAAAATCGAACAAGAATACAACGATGTGTAGTTACTCACAGCAGAGGGGTCTACATTGGCCATGACCAGGAAGACACCTGCATGCTCTGCATTGCTGATCCACATCTTGGAACCATTGATGATGTAATAGTCCTTGTGTTTTTCAGCACGTGTCTTCAGAGAGAAGGCATCACTCCCCGACTCTGCTTCAGAGAGGCAGAAGCTTCCAACCTGTGTGACATGAAACAGGCAGTATAATGGAATTCAGAGAAGCTTAGTGTTATATGCCATACACGGAGAGCCAATATGTCACAGTCCTCACCATGTCAGTGGACAGTCGGTTGAGGTAATGCTCTTTCTGAGCTGCTGTACCCAGGTTGCTAAACAGTGTGTTGATCAGTGTGTTCTGGATGTCACAGAGCACCGCCACAGAGGGGTCCACCTTCGCCAGCTCCTCGATGACCAGAATGGAAGAGAAGAAGGTGGAGCCAGTGCCGTTGTACTCTGGGTCAATCTCAATGCCCATGAGCTGTGAAAGTAAATTCAACATCAGAGTCAGTGATAGAAAGAAAACACTGGATTATGCATAATGTGTGTTAATTCACAATTTAACAAATTACATACACCCTGTTCAAAGAGAGACGTCAGCACTTCCTGGTCCATCACAGAGTTTTCATCCATCTTTGACACAAACGGAGCAATGCGTTCTTGTGCATATTTTTTAACTGTTGAAGAACAAAACACATGTAAAGAGTTTAAGGGAATGTCTGTCTCCAGCTGTCAGCATCAGCAGATCATGTGTCCAGCAGATGTCCAGCTCACCTGCTTCCTTCATCATGCTCTCCTCCTCTGAAAAGGTTTGAAGGGGAGGAAAGGAGACAACCCCCTGGTCTGTGGATGTTTCTGTGGCAGGATGGGTAGACCTGCTCCTCCATCCAGCCTGACATGCACCCCATGGTCGACAGATCTGTCTGCACGACTGAAACCAGGACAGACAACAGTGTTTTAAATGTATATATGTGTACTGAAGTTAATGCAAGCTTTGAACAAAAGTGCGACACAGCCATGTCGGCCATTATTCACCACCAATATGAAGTTGATTAATTATTTCAGTGATACTCGTTTGTGTTTTATGATAGCATTAGCAGTATGCTAACAACATCAACATCGTCATAAGAGCCAGTCGGGTTATGTGACGTAGTTCAAGGATAAGGGACTTATACAGAGGAAAGTATTTTAAAAATCAGTGCCGAAACAAGACAAATGTTATAAACTGGGACAATAGTATTCAGTCTCACCTTTGAGAAAATCCTGACCAGTGGTGCAGCCATGACTTCTTACGAAATGTGATGTGATGCTGCTTTCAAGTGCCTCATATGACAATCGGACACTCAACTTGTATGGTCAAAGCGTGATTGCGAAAACTGTACTGTAAGTACAGCACAATCAACCAATCAGGATGCCCTTTAATAGGTTTAAACAAAAAAAATATGGGAGTGCTTTACTGTGTGTGGAAGAAAGGCATGCTAATTTTGAATATATGATTTGTTTTACTGAATTAAAGACCGTGTCATAGCTACAGTGAATACATGAATGGGACAAAATCCGGCTTCGTGGGAACCCGGATAAAACAAAACATTCTAAAAGGTATTTGAGAAGTGTATCCCAGACAGTTTTTTTTATAATATGATCGTCTTTTGTAAAGGTCAATATGTATATAATTTGTTTTACCTACAGTACACGAAGGCAGCAGATGCGTTTCCGGGGACAAGGATTACTGACGTATCAGCAAAAACGGAAGCTTTCACCTGTTAACAATCCAGGGCCCACTTTCCCCCTTTTTTCTGTTTAGCGATAATGTTACTTTGACGCTGAAAGGTTGGATACGAGCTGCGCGACGGATAGCGTTAGATAATCGTTTTGAATAATTATGAAAAGTACGATAAAGGGTCGAGCTAGCTCAGCTGGGCAATGTTAGCATAGTTGTTGCTATGAGCTAACAATCAACATAGGCTACTAACGTCCTTTCACTTACCTACTGAAGGATATCAGCAGTACAAGTTGCTGAGCGTTACACCATTCCTCTGGGATAATTCCAGGTTCAACACAGAAGGAGGATGGAAGAGATAAAAACCGAGCCTGTGGATTTTGTTAAGGAATTTCAAGAATACCTGACACAACAAACTCAGCATGTCAACATGATCTCAGGCTCTGTTTGTGGTGAAAAGGAGTCAGGGCAGCCCTTTCAAGCCGGTAAGATTTGAGTACAATTCATTATAAACAGATATATTTGTTAAAGGTAAAATACTAAAGTCATTGTGTGTCTGGTTTTAGTTGCCCCCAGGAGTGAGCAGAACGGTCTGGATCCTCCCTCGGTGGAGGTGAGCCTACCTGTCGAGGATGGGCCAGAAGTTCAGATAGACGGCCTAGAAAGGACCATCGATGGGAAATACAAGTGTAGCTACTGCAGCTATGCAAACAAAGGCATGGCTCGTTTAATAGAGCACACCCGCATCCACACAGGTCAGTGTTAACATTGCATTCATTCATAAGGGCAACACCATGTCTAAACATCTATCTGCATCACAGATCATTCATGGTGAACACCCTTTTTAGTGAAAAGAACAATGCTGTATAAGGTATGATTTAATCAGAAGGTCCCCGGCATAAGTAAAGGATGGAAAATACATTTTAAAACAGTAACATTGTGCGAGTCTCTTCAAGATTTCAAAGCCTTTATTGTCATATATATATATATATATATATATATATATATGACAATAAAGGCTTTGAAATCTCAAATATATATATTGACATTACATTTTGTTTTAATAGGCTCTGCTCTTTACTTCCTTACAGATTTTGTATTAGTCACTTGTGAGAATATTCACACTTACCCTGTTAACGAAACTTCACCACGATCATCTAACTATACATTTCTAATGTTTGCATTGACCTCAAATCCTAAATCTTCCCATCACTAATCATCAAGTCCTTTACTGTTCAATTTCTTGTGCTGAACACATACAACATTGTACTTACAACCTCATAACTGTTGACTCTTTCACAATAAAGTTTGTTTGACTATAACCATTTTGCTCTTAATTTCTTCCCTAGGAGAAAAGCCTCATCGCTGCCAGCTGTGCCCGTTTGCTTCAGCGTACGAGCGCCACTTGGAAGCCCACATGCGCTCGCACACAGGAGAGAAGCCGTACAAATGTGACCTCTGCGCCTTCTGCTGTAGCGACCGCAGCAACCTGTCTCACCACCGCCGCCGCCGCCACAAGCTCCTCCCAACGAGGGCCGTCCGCTCTCCGTTCACCAATAAGAGAATGCTGACCTCCCTGCAGAAGAGGACCGGCTCACCGGGCTTTACCAGGCGACTACTCATCAACTTAAACTCTCACTCCATGACGATGCCAAAATCAGATTATCTGAATAACTTTTCTCACAAGATCCATCACAATTTGAACAGCAGTGAGAACTTGGATGAGAATGACCGTCACAACAGAGGTGCTAATGGTTTCACTTTTACTAACCCACTGGACCAGTTGTCTACACTTGCCGGCCAGTTAGCAGACCTCCATCCTCGTGCATCCCCAGACAGAGAGTCCTTTAAAGACGAGAAGCCCATCATCATTCACCAGATCTCTAGTGAACCTATAGCGATGTGTTCAAATCAAGTGCAGACTTCACCTCCTAAAAATGAATCTCCCACCTCAGGCTGCAGGAGTTACAGTCCTGTTCCCGGCCTGGGCTTTGACAACAGCATGCACACTCTTACTGCGAGTGTTAGCAGCCAGCCGAGCTCACCCCCCCCTGCCCTGACCACATCCGAGCAACTGCTGTTAAATAAATGCGAGCACTGTGATATTCACTTTCAGGATTATATCCTCTACACCATTCACATGGGCTGCCATGGTTACGAGCACCCATTCCAGTGTAACATCTGTGGGCACATGTGCACTGACAAATACAACTTTTCATGCCATTTTGCCCGTGGACAACATAAAAAGTGATTCCTTCATAATGGAGTCTTGAATCCTTATGTATTGTATTGCATCAAGGTGACTGATTTACATTTTCAATTTTTTTTCTTATGTAGAGTTTTACAATTCCCTTTTTGTTTTATACTAACTTTATTGTTGCCTTACTGCAGTTCTACATGGCTGTAAGCTTTTCATATTAGTTTTGAATGAATACATACAACGGGTAAACCTACCAACAGTAACATCTTGCAACAGTAAAACACATTGAAGCTCACTAAATTGTCTTTTCAACTCATCGTCAGTATTACATTACATGTCACCTGTTAGAAGCTTTTATCCAAAGCGACTTACATACTCAATACTGTGGGCAATCCCCACAGGAGCAATTTGGGGTGAAGTGTCTAGCCCAGGGACACAACGACATGCTGACTGAAGTGGGGTTTGAACCTGTGACCCCCTGATCCCAACACCAACGCACAACCCACTGCACCACACGCCTCCCAGTATAAGTAAGGGCATTGTGACCACTGTCCTTCTGTGCCATTGCAGCTGCTTGTGTTTGATTATGTTGTCTCACTACTCTGCGGTGAATTACCGTACACATAGGCGGTTATGTATGAGACATTTTTTATGAAATACCAACAGTGTTTAACATTTTGAAAGTGTCAGCCATATCAGGAAGATAGATTTCAATATCCTTTTCTTGTTACTTATTTATTCCCATAAAACAATTTTATATTTATCTTTTTTATTTAGTAGTTTTTTCTTACACATTTTAGGACAAATCTAATTTCACTAGCTGCTGTGTATAGTAGATGTTAAGACACTGTTGAGGTCTCTGTGACTCCAAGATATAATGTGACGTAATAATAATTTATATTTGAATGAATAGCTTTCTCATTGTGTGAATCATGGTCTAAAGTTAAGACAGGGTAACTTGTTTGTTTGTGATTATCTTTGTATGAACAGAAAGTAAACATCTGAGCTCAATGGGTTTTATCTCTTTAGTCATAAGTATAGCATTTGTTTACTGACCCCATATTCCAGTGATGTGTAAATTGGAATACATTGTCTTTGTTTGACTTAGTGCCACAATCACCAGCAAAAGTACATTTAATGAACATGAAATATTTACAGTGTCTTGCATTTACTTGTGTTTTTGAAGCGATTAAATCTGCCTTTGTGAAAATTCAAACAAGTTCAAATCATTTATTTTCATTTATGATTCTCAACAGGATTTCTTTTTTCTCGTGATCAAAAACATCCACTGCTCTTTCCACCACACGTTCCACATCAATGTCCTCTTCTTTGGTGAAAGACGCTTCCTCTAGGAACTGTCTCCGCAGGTTGTGAAGAAACGTTGCTTTAGACTCGTTCAGCTGAGCGGCCAAAGACCTCATGTGCTCAGGGGCGACTTGATTCTCTGGAATTAAGGGGACACAATTATCAAAACAATTTGTGTTGGAGACAGTATTTTAGTTTTTATAAGAAAGGCCACCTAATCGTGACGTCTGTAGTCAACCAGAGTAGAAAAGACTACAATTCCCACGGCTCCTCCTCTAAAGTGACAGTGATGGGCAGAAAGACGCCTTCGAGGCACAGTTTTTAACCGTTCAATTACCCTTTAAGTTATCAAGTTATATAAGCCTTAACAAAGAAAGAAAGCAAAAAACAATACCTAAGTTGTTTGTTATTATATTTGAGTTTTGCCTCTTTGTTTTGACTATTGTAAAGGCCTCTTTTCTTTGTTACATGTGTAAAAGTTTGTTATTTTATTTTGAGCAAACCCATTGCATAATATCATCCAAACCATCGGAGGCCAAGCAACTCATCAACTGTAAGTAACACAAATATAAAGGAAAGAAAAATAGTTAAAAATGTCTGTTTAAGGCGTCGAGTGGCTTGATAGAAAACAAGGAAGGAAGCCACGACAATCTGCTCCAATTGACACACTATTTGAAATGTGTGGTATTAATAATGAGGCTCACACACAACTGACCTCTGGCAGTCCTCATGGCTTCAGATATACGGCGTCGACAGGCCTGGTCAGTCTGATGGACAACACTAGAGGCACACTTCAGGCGGTCTGCCTCCTGCACAGCATGAGACCACAAAAAGAGCTGAACTCTTAAGGCGAATATACTGACAGATGATTATGATTTTAACATTATTCTCATTTCTTTGTCAAACTTTATGATCATGGTAGGAGGGAAAACGTTTTCTTAAAGTCTGTAGATTATGATCTGTAGGCCGGGGTATCTCTGAAGCATGAAACAACTTAATTTAAAAGGTTTCTTGGTACACATGCATTTAACAAATAAAGTCCTGCTTTTCGAAACTACTGGCTATTCTGCACCATTTTGATTAATTGTTCAGCCCTTACTGCAACACAAACGCATGTAAAGTGGCATCATTTGCTTTCATTATTACGATGACGTACCTTTTGTTCTGTGTTGTCTTCAGCCGGGCTCAGTGGGTTGCTCAGGGCCGAGGAGATCGACTCCATCACCCTCTGCCTGAGTACAAGCCAGACAGAGAAAGAAATGGCAACAAATGAATACTTATTTATGTTTTTGAAATACAGTAATTGGTGGTAATAACTCTGCCGTCTTACATGTCACATTCGGACAAATCATCTGTGGTGTTGAGTGAAATGCTGTTAGTCTCCCATGAGTTCTTCTGTGGATTTGGAGACTCCAGGCGCTTCACCATGTCCAATATCACTTCAGTGGGAATGGGTTTAGACCTGCTCTGGTTTCTGCTGATGCAGGACTCCGCATCACACTGCAGATACACCTGGCAGAAACCCAGCGAATCTAAAAAAAAAACATTCAAATTAGTTAAATGGCCTAAATCTTGCAAAACTACCAGTATTGCCCTTCACAACAGTTCATTTAGCAGTCTATGCTGTAGACAGAAAGTGCTTACACTTTCTTGCAAGTTGGTACACTTCATATCTCATGCTTGGATAGTAGAAGTTGTCATCCAGTAGAAAGAGGAGTGGTGCCCGGTCAGCCTGTGAGCGGTCCTCAGCTCCAGGCTGTATCAGAGGGAGGATGCATTGATTCCATGCTGCCCTGTTGATCTGACAGCTGCTCGGAAGCTCTGCCAAAACTCCAGGTTTCTCCAAGAACTGCTCGATGCACTGCAAAACTGCCTGTCTGTGTAACTTCCATTCAGTGTGCTAAAGAGAGGGAAAGAGTCAATCAATGACACCTTTTTAATGCATGCTGGAAATATGAAATTGTAATGGCACAATTCATTATGGACAAAACTAAAACCAAAAGGATGAAAATACCTATCATACTTTTCAGTGACTACATGTGTCTTAGTAAGCGTTTGGTCGATACAATGTCAGAGCCTGAGTTGTCAAACAATCCGAAACCCAAAGTTCCTGTTGAATGTAAAACAAACCAGCAAAAATGTTGCCTTTTTTCCTCTTTTTCTGTGTAATCTATTATCGTACCCTTGAAATCGTTAATAAACGTATTATTCTTGTAATACAAGAATACTACTCTACTAGTTTTGGAAACCAATGTCATTACATGGCACTTTACATGTTTTTTTGGGGGGGTTATGGGACCAATGAAGCTTATCCATCTTTATTACTTCTTGCAGTTTGACACCGTCTTCCTCCCCTCTGGTCTGAAACGCCTGCTCGGGGATCAGGTCATCATACGGCACAACGCTGGCTCTCCAGCCGCGCTGTGCAGCGGAGCGGAGGACTCTGCCGGCCAGAAAGGACTTCCCGGCAGCAGGGAGCCCGCAAAGGACACACAGGCAGGCCGGAGTCCGGGACAAACATCCGGCTTCCTCCGCTGCCATGAGCTACCAGACTGCCGCCTTAAAGTTAATATTTTTTACATGTTGTGGCTATGGGTGGTTGCAGTTGACAGCTAACTTCCGCATCCTTCGACCTCAAAACACTAGTAAACATGTGACTTCCGGCCAAAACCCTTTCAAAATAAAAGGCAAAGGGAGCAAGTTCTACTAATTGAGGTTATATATGTTCAATTAGGCAAATGTACAGGTGTACTAGATGGAAAGTATGGTCATGTGATTGAAATCAATTGTTGCATATGTTGTGGCTATGGGTGGTTGCAGTTGACAGCTAACTTCCGCATCCTTCGACCTCAAAACACTACATTTCCAGCCGAAATCCTTTCAAAATAAAAGGCAAAGGGAGAAAGTTCTACTTAATTGAGGTTATATGTTAAATTAGGCTAATTTACAGGTGTACTAGATGGAAAGTGTGGTCATGTGATTGAAATAAATATTTGCATATAATGGGAAATTAGGTAATTTACATTTTGTAGAAAAAAAACCTCTATGCTTCTTAAACAAAAATGTTTGCTTTTTCTCATCTTGAAATATATATTTTTCACCTTTTAAAAAGCCTTCAAATGAAACAACACAAGAAGGAAAGTCCCTTTGACTGTGCTTCTAACAATTAATGTCGATACTGAGGCTATGGTGAGGGGTTAAAGGTAGGTAGAAATCAGTGACGTGCGGTGAGGTTCACGGCTGGTGAGGCACTGTCAGATTTACAAATATTATATTTTGACCTTAATCGAAATATTCGGTTATTTTCAAAAGCTTTTTTAGTCTGATGCTTCGATTCATTTTAAACAGACTGTTCAACAAAAGGATACCCAACATCTAAATATTGGATTGTTCTTTCTTAGTAAGATCCCATGTTCATTACAATTGTGGTCTTACCTTGACTTGAAGATGAAGTCCATGCTATCCTTCTGGACAACAATCTCTATTACTTTTTTGTAAAAGTCCTCCTTATCTTCTTCTAGTTTCAAAAGTCTAGTTTGTTGTCTACCGTCTCTGCGTAGAATAACAGTAGCAACAAGAACCTGTGGGCTCACTTGCGCCCCCTTCAGTGCGGCAGAGGTTATGGCTGCCTCTCCTGGTGCTTTTTTCATTGCCGTTGTATGATGAGACCAGCGGGCCTAAATATCATATATACGTGAAATAAGTTATTTAGAGACTATGGATGGCGAGGATAAATGTAATAAAGGGATCTACAAACATTACATTGGTGACATACAGTGAGATGGTGCAGGCATGCGCTTAGTGCCCGCTTTCCAGCCAGTTTCTGTGGGGTGACGCATTCTGAGGTGAGGCAGAGCTCATCTGTGCCTCACCTCACCCCAGAGTAACTGGCTTGAGCGCGCTCACAAAATTAGTGCCCGCGTTAAATTAGTGCCCGCGCTCCAGCCAGTTACTGTGGGTTTACGAGAGGCAGAGCTCGTCCCTGCCTCTCTTCTCATCGCTACCCGTAGTTGTAGCGGAGCTCGGCAAATTTGCTGATTTTGACTATAAAAAGCGATTGGAATCATACATAAATCCCACTTACAACACAGATCAGTGGAGACATTTTATTATTATTACTATTTCGTTTGTCTTTAGTTGTTTTTCCGTTACATTGGAGTATGACAGGTGAGGCTCTGCCTCCCCTGCCTCCCCTGACCGCACGTCGCTGGTAGAAATGACTTAAGAGTCACAGCTGAAAAAAGATTCAGAAGCACTGGTTCAATGACTGTCAGATCTCAGTTTAAAAAATGAATAATTTCAAACCAGCTCATTGGAAAAGCAGTTGTGCAGGTGATCAATGCCAAAAAGCATGATTGTTGGTTTAAGTCATTCTTTATTCTGAGAGAGCACACAGCTAAGTGTCTTAACTGTCAACACATGCAAATCAAGGAGAAGCAATGCCCCGATACATTTCTTTATTTGTAACATTCACAACATCTTTATAATATTTTAATACATATCCAATATAAAATACAAAATGTTTGGTGATATATCAAAAAATATTGTAATATTCCAATAAATATTAACTTGTCTACAAGCCTCATCCACCACCAAAGTATTACAGTCAAACTTAAAAGAGGTGCAAGTCAAAATGAGTCTTGTTCTTAAAATGTCTTTTCATACAGTGTTGAGTCATGGTAAACTCCATACATTCACAATACAATTTAAAACTATGTAGTATAAAAAGCAGATCAACTTGGTGGTGGTGGCCTGGGTGGGACTGATCTGGGGACTCCGGGGCCCTGTATGGGAGCTGGGGTATTTGCAGTGGCAGAGCTTGAGGCGTCATTCCAATAATCCAGTTCTCCGTACCTAAAACTAACAAGTTATGTGACAATTCTGTTAGACCGGTTATACAGGCATTCCTTTGAATAAAAAGCTCTAATAGCCACCTGTGTATGAAGGTAATATTGACATAAAAATGTTCTTACCCAGAAATTGGAAGTGAGGTTTCTGGTGGTTGTCCAGGCTGGAATTAGAAGAACAAATTACTTAAAATCTGCATTTCTGAAACCAAAACATTCACCTCTTTTGTTTCTGAGATTTGTTTCCTTTTCTGGATCAAGTCTGCAGTAACCACGGTCATCGTTTGTTTACTTTTACAGCATGACCCATCTTTTCAAAATTCTTCAATCTAATTACACAACACAAAAATAGAACTGTATGTTTTTTTATTTGAGATATAAATGATAAATAGATTTTAATGAAGGAATAGATTTTCATGACAATGTACATTTCCACAAATTCGAATTCGAATCTCAAATTCTAATTCCTCAAGCCTGGTGTAGATGAGTCTTTCTATTACATGATTTCATCAGCATTCTTTTTATATATGTGTAGAAGTTAAATTCAGAAGCCCAAAGAGGAGTTTGTTCCAATTAAAAGTATATTTTTATCCCATATAATAATCATCAACTCTCTATAAATTTTTCACAAAAAAGTATATACATTTAGACATCTGCTTATTTTGATAAATGTACCTCTTTTCTATTTGCACACATTTTCAACTGTTGAATTAACAATGCACTGCTTTCCCTACAGTGATGATGATCAAGAAAAATAACAAATATTTACCCCCACAGGAGGAGCTTGTACTTGAGGCTGTGTCGCGGCACTTGTGGGAACATTTCCGTTTGCTTGCCCATTTCCACTTTGAGCATCACGTGATCTAAGAAAGCGAAACATTTATGAGAAGCACAAATATATTCAGCAATATATAAACCTTTGCAACTGTAGACTTTAAAATATCCATCTTTATGTGAGCTGATGTTTACTTTTTGCCTCTATTAAGACACCGGTCCAGGGAGTCCCTCCTGAAGAAGTAGAGCAGCACCAGAACCAGAAGAACCAGAAGAGGAACGACCAACAGGAAGAAGATCAACAGGCCGTCTCGGAGGGAGTGGTCTGAGGCGGGAAAGGTGAAAAACAATTAGAACAGTGTATTTAGTTACACCAAATAGTCAACATGTATTCCTATCAGATAACATCAGCTATTTTTCGTCTTCGCAGGATATTTCCCCCCCCCTCCCCAAACATGACACTACAAGAATATGATAGACACCACTTATATTAATACCTAAGAGTAGAGGCAGGGTGCAAAAAGAACAGCTTAGATGTATCATTTATATCTAAGGACAGTATAACAGCTTAAATATCTGACTCTCTGTAGTTCATTATTAGCATCACAGCATGAGAAGTGATGACATTGAATGAACACTGTCTTATTTCTAATGACAGATAATGATGAAATTTCAATATTATTTAAATGTTCCAAAACCAAAACAAACTCAAATCTGAGCGACATGACAACACACGTAATAAGGAACCACAGAGTCATGCAGGCAGAAGACAGAATGATTAATATATGAGTAATATGAAGCCTTTTAAAGGACTATACTGTATTAGATTACTGTGTATCAGGTGATGATTTAAATAACTTAAAGATGACTTCCAAATGTTGCCCCAATTTTGAATGTGGCATTTAAGTAAAGACATTTTAAAACATTAGGAGTTCAACAAAAGTGGAGATGGGTGAATATTTGCCTCAATACAGGTAGTTAAATACATAAAAAGGTGCATGAAAAGGAATATTTCATGATTTATTACCTTCCTAAAAGAAAAAAGGTAAAAATATCAGATATCTACAGTACATCAGAAAGAAAAGCAGTATACATTGGAAATAAGTTAAGAGGGAACTTGACAAAAGCTATTGGGGCTGCTGAATTTAAGGGTCTGTCAAATTGATTTAAAACTTGATGGTGGCCTGGGTGCCGCAACAACCTTTGTCACCTTGGACTTTGAGGCAAGAGTGAGGGACTGAGGGAAGTTGTTGTGAGAATGACCAGAGTTAACTGGGGACAGGTTAGGTGAACTGCATAGTGCCTTTGAATTTGTGTGTACAGACTGATGATATACACTCACCTATCTGAGCAGGACCGCTATCTATGCTGCCACCTCGCCCGGATCTGTCACATTTAGGCGGGGCCCACCCATTTTTACAGTGGCAGTGTCCTTGGTCATTACACACCTGGAGAACACGATATAACAGCCGAGTCAGACCTGTTATTATGGGCGTGGAATTTGTTTTTATAAAAATGCTGCCTCACCCCTCGGCCGTTGCAGGTGGTCTGGGCATCACAGTCCAAGTCGGGCCTCAGATTAGAGGCATTTTGACACTTAAAGTCCATGCAGGTCTGAGAGAGAATACTAATTATAATGTATTGGTGTAACAAAATGAATCACTTGGCGTCATTGTGTCCACTCCCACATTACTGTTCTGTACTGGAACAAGTATAATCACATTTGTTCCTGGTCACAATCCTACCTTGGCGTGAACACTTACCTTTCCTTCCTCACAAGGGCTGCCAGAGTTGACGTAGGCCGGATCTAGCACATCAGTGCCGAGGTTGAAGTCGGCATTAATACACTTTGATCTGTTAATGTCCTCAATACTGACTGTGGCACCAAAAGGGATGGTGCTGAGGTCCACGTTGACACACTGCAACTTTCCACACATGGAATTTCTGCAGAGCAGGTTAAAAAAAACAGTCATTAAAGTTATACAATTGAATTCCGTGATCTTTATGCTGTATGTATCCATAGTGAATTCATATCATTCAATTATAAAAAATCTTGTACTTACGCTAAACTACATTTAGCGTTGTTTCCACAGTTCCCAAATCTATCTCCCCTCATATTAATAGTCTTAAAACAAATATCGTCTGCCTTTGTTGCTGGATCTGCCAAAAAGAGAAAACATATCCATGATCATACACAAACCTGATATTTTCTAGAGACTAAATGAAACAGTCTTCATATAAAGCATTATTGAATATACCTGGCGCAAAGAGATGTTTGCACTGGAAATCATACGTCTGGCATCGGCCTTCAAAGCAGTACGCTGAAGCTCCACTGTATTCACAGGGCAGGCTGTCCATGAGATAGAAGTCCTCTGGGCAGTGCGCATTCTTGCCATCACAGTATTCAGAAAGATCACAGGTGTTAACAGACCCTCTGCATGGCGTTCCAGCAACTCTGGTCTAAAACAAATCCAATCACATACAGCAATATGAAAGACACACCTTTCTTTCTTTTAAAAGTGCAAAGAATGTTTTGTCCGAGGAACTGTTAATTGCCTATTTTCCTTAAAGTCTTAAGCTAAATAACTCCTCAAGTCCAACTGAATGCTGACCTGACAGTTGTCACAGCAGAGCCCTTGAGCACAGGCAGCCCCCGAGTTGAGTTTGCAGGTGACAGGATTACAGCATTTATTGTCACATTCCTGTATGATATGGAAACGGAGAGAACTTTGGTCACCACCACATTTAAAGTTTAAAATCGTACTAAAATATGTATTTTAATGAGGTTGTTACATAACGTGTATTTATAATCTGTAAAGCTGACACTAGAAATGTGTTAGTGTTACATGTTAAAGATATTAATCTGTACATAAAATGATTTGTAACTTTTTGTGTGTGTGTGAGAATCTTTAGCAGCAGGACTTTACCTCTGCTATGCCACAGTCACATTCTTCTCCTTTGTCCAGCCGGCCATTGCCACACACAGCGACACCGACCACATCTGATGGGGAGGGCTGGTTTTTCAGACACGTTCCGCCTCCACGAAGGATCAGCTTCTCAAAGTCTTCTCCACTGCAGCTGCTGAACATCGGGGAACCACTATAGATAGGTTGGAAGGATAAACCATTAATGTACAAATCCAATTGGACAGGCCTCACAATACAATACAGCTTTATTTATAAAGCACTTTAAAACCTCCAGGCCAAAGTGATGTACAGTCAAATAAACAAAAACATACAAAAAAAATCACAGCACAATTCACACACCATAAAACAAGTACAAGTAAAACAATAGCAATTTAAAAGCAACAATCTAAAAGATGTCACGTTCTTAAACAATTTTGAACATTGAGCAAAGGCATTTTTTTGTTTCATTCTTTGTAATTATTTGCATGACGTAGCATTTTGGGAGCGTATACTAAAACACAAACAACTACAGATTTGTATTTCACTCAAGTCAAGAGCCACCAAAGTCCCAAATGTGGTAAAAAAATATAAATCTTCCATGGACATTGAGGGCTTTGTACTAAAACATGTCAGCATAAAGTGTGCATATTGTGAAATCATATTAGGCTTCATAATCTGCATCCTTTAAAGTACATTAAAAAGGTCTTACATTTGCTTCTTATACTCCATTATATAGAAGGATCAAGTTCTGTACAGTAAAAACATAGACCTTATACATTTAACCTAATAGAAAACATAAAGACAGCCATCTGCTAGTTTTCACACCACAAAAAACACTTCTTAATTTAAGGGTAGATAAACTGTCTGTGTAAAGCACTCAGATTACACCATATTATTTCAACTACTTGTTGTTTAATTTCATGTCAAGGAGTTAATAAATATTTTGTGAGAGTTGTGTTACCCAGTACCGGCCCCCATGATGCAGCCTTTTCCATCGCAGGAGCAGCCCGCTCTGTCGTGGTTCATGCCCAGGTTATGGCCCATCTCATGAGCCACCACAGCGGAGGCAGCAGGCACATTGTCGTTATTGAACTGAGAAAGCAACCAGTGTAAAACAAAGTAAAATAAATATGAGAGTTTTTTAGGTCAGAGTGTAGGGAAACATTTCAGGTTATTCAATTAAGTTATCTATTGTTGAATCAAGATATTGTAGATCTTGCATTAGGGAATCTTTCAAAAGTGTAAACTTCATGAATTGGATATTATTTGGAATAGTTCAATAAAGAGAAAAAGAAAGCACCAGATGTAAAAACAAATGTATTCTATTTGTTGTTAATCAGGAAGTAAATATAATTAATATTTCAACATTTTAAATGGCATAACGCTAAATGTCATTCTTAAAAGTAAATTCTCATTTAAGTGGCATTCAAAATAGTTGAATAATAATCCCTCCTTCTAGTGTGATTTTTAAGAATATTTAAACACTGTAAGGCATCAAAATGCAAAACTTTTTAAGGTATTCAATCAGCCAAATAAAGTTGCCTTGTCATTGTGTTTAGCAAGACTGTTCAAGTCTAACCTGTTTGACTCCTTTGTTATTTAGAGCTGCACTTAAAGAACCTCCCATGAATAATACAGAAGGTGTCTGTTTCTGTATAAAAGCTCATGCAGCCAAAGCCCCCGGGTGTCAGCTGGTGTTAGAAGTTAAAAGGGAGTTGAACTAACCACGTTGATTCCTCCAGAAGTTGCTGTGGAGCAGACTGTGCCCACGAAGGCCATACCCACTACGTTTCCATATGTTTTGGACCTACCACTGAAGGGGACCAAGAGATAGATCACACACTTTACTCTTCATGTAATATGCTGTCATCATATAAGTAAAAAAAAAACAGAAAACACATGTCACTTACATAATAAGCTGTCCAATGTCATGCCTGATCTTTGGTAATAGTGTTGTCTTCCTCCACTTGACAAACCTTCCCAACACATCTCCTGCAGAGCCTGTCTCCACGTCAAAGGGATTAGTGTCCTTAAAAATCTCCAGGCCCACCAGCACCACACGGATATTCAGCTTCTTGTAATACTAGATTAAAACAAACATTACAAATATAAAGCATAGCACAACCCTAGAACTTATTCAATAATTAAGCGTTCTTTCTTTTGCAAACAACTTGAAATCTCACCCCATCCAGTAGATTAGCCATTTCCACCATTTCCTCTCGCACCGCTGTATCGTTTTTCTTCTTATAAATATACTGTAAATACAAATATGAAAGATAATTATTGTAGATAATATTCTGGTCTTATTATCTGCAGCATTGGAAAAGCACAGCGACAAAGTCATACAAGTCACTTACATAAAAGTGAAGACAAAATAAAACACTCACCCTGAGATTATCGACAACTAGCACAAGCTCCACGTAACTGGTTTGAGGTAAATTGCGCTTCCTCTGTTTAAACAACAAACATTCAAGAAGGTAAAGCACACATTTAGACCCACTTTCAATTTCAAGTCCTGTTTACACTTTAGATCTAAGTTCAGGTGAACTTGTAGAGCATCCTAACCCGCAGCAGTGAAGTGAGCGATTGGCCAGGCTCAAAGGGTTCATGGCTTTGCGTGGATGAAGCCTCACTGACGACCCCACAAGTGGTGGGCTCGACCTGAGAGTCATCCAGCAGGTACAGAATGTGCTCATTGGTTGTCGACTGTGGCACAGGTTCAACCCCATAGGTCTCATTTCCAAGGATGATCACACCCCTACAGAGAAATATAGATTAAGTGCACAGTAGACACAACAGTAGATACACATCTCACTCTGTGTCGGAGCCGGATTGTGGCAATGCATTTCAAAACGTAGTATTACCTGGAAAATTAACTTACTTTGGAAAAGAGAGACTCGGATAGATTTGATTAAATTGGACTGATTCAAACAAATCACCCAAATACACTTCCACATAATCAAAGTAAAAGTCGGAAAAGAGACATGTACAAATTATTGAGGTCCAAAAGGTCAATAACAGTTTATTTATTGCTATCGATCAATAATTTGGAAAATAAATAACATAATTATTATATGTTTTCACTGAAAGACAATCAATGTCAAATCAGAGCCCTTTCTCTATCTCAAAGTAGGAACTAAAAACAGCAAGAGGGATTTTCCAACCTGAGGCCAGAGCATGTGCTGAGCGCTACCAACGAATCCTCATATCCCTCCACCTCTCCGTGGTAATAGCAGTGTACCTGGGAAAGAAAAGAAAAACATGGTTCAAGAATTGAAGTTCAAACAAGGAAACCAGAATGAGCAAGTGTCAACTTACATTCTGTTTTGGATAGGATGATTCAGGGTTACCAGTTGCATCACGTGAAAATTGAACAAAGTTTGGGTGTAAAAAGTCTCTGACAAGAGGAGGAAGAAAATACACAAGATACTTAATCAGAAGCATAACAAGGTCTAAGGTTACTTTACTGTCTCCAATGGGCGACATTTGTCTTGGAGAAAGAAAATGGCTGCATCAGGAGCAGACAACTCAACAAACGATACATAAAATAAAAATGCATTATGCAAACATCAGCCTTGAACAACCAGACCACAAACATCTGAAAAACATACACACTTTAGTAAAGAATGTGTTAGTGGTGAGAGTATAGACCCATCATCTTCTCTGTTGTCCTAACCAGACCTGATCAAATTTGAGGTTGCTTGTGAGAACACTCAAATATTTCAATTTTGTTTGCACATTTCACAACAAATTGTTGAGTTTAGGAGACAATCGTGCAGCCGAAACAAATCTCTATGCATACCTGTTCTTTTTTAGATGAAGGAGGTGCTTCCTGTTGTTAATGTTAAGTGCATATGCTATTGCCTCATCTCCATTTTTCTGAAATGGGAAAGAACAAGGAAGTATTCTTGTAGTTGTCATATCAAACTACTTTAATGTTTAGTTGATATAATGAATCAGGGTTGTTTACCTACCTCTTGTGACTGTTTTGGTTTGCTGATGCTCCTTGTCAATCTTTGAATCACTTGAGGATGTACAATGGAGTACTTGGAAAGCCCATCGAATTTGTCTGGAAGAAAGATGCATAGATGAAAAACTGTAAATACTGTGAGAGTGGTTAAGTCAGGATATTTCTTCTCAGGACACATTGCACCGATACTATAATTAAACCACATTCAAAAAACAATTAATTGTGAAATAGTAGTAGGCCTACTGTGTTTTTAGGTTTCTTCATGTCGATTCAAAACAGAAAAACAGCTAAGCATACACAATGAAACTCTTCTGTAGACTACAAACAAGTTCAATGGTAAAACAACCGCATAAAAACCATCCAACCATCGTTGTCTCGGTTTACAAAAGAAGAAAAACACGCTCTATTTCTGCTCCATCGAAGGACTAAAGCTGTATCTTACCTTTGTTTTCAATCCTCGAAACGTAAGACAGCAAGACAACAGCGAACAAAGAGTATTTGCTGTCCATGATTCTGGTTAAAGTGTCCAGATTATTTCCCCATTAGGTCTGCGCTATCATGTCTACTACTAATGTAGGCAAGTGTGTGCCTTTGCTTCCTTCTGTTGGTCAGGTGCGTCATGTGGGTGTGGCTAAGGACAGGTGAGCTCCACGGATTCAGAAACCAAATGGAAAGCTGGTTGTAGCTTAATATCTCAGAATTTTGCAAATAGTTGCGCTTTACAATGCTGTAAATGTTAGTGTTAAGTGAACGGTTACACTGCCTAAAGGATTTACTTGATCCTACAGAAAGTGGGTGACTTTCTGTCACATTCCTTGTTGTCGTTGTTGTTGTTGTACACACAAGTATGCATATATATATATTGATATAAATATAAAGACTTAGTACGTCTACATACAAAATAGTATTGGTTTCCAGAGTGCCTTATTCAGAATTTCTGAAAAAAATGACCTTTCTATGTCAAAAACAACATTTGCGAGAACTGCATTGAAAATATCGCGTTGTTTTGGAAGTTGAGACGTCATGTCACCCATAGGCGGAAGTGTTGTTGAACAACGGCACTGTTTGTAGCCATGTTCAGTGCGTTTACCATTAACAAAAAACAACAAATGTTCTTATAATATAAGTTGAAGTTATTTAATATATCAAGCTATCAATCTAAACTACTCGGCTAAAGTTTCTGACTTTATTCTGAATTATCGGTTGTTTTTACACCTAGTTAGCATGTAAGGCAAGCGTTAGCTTACAAGCTATGGTTTGTTGACAATTGTTTCTCGACAGCTTGTCAATTTTTCTAGAAATCTATACAATATTAAATTACAAGACATAATGTTCCTGCTTCATTTAGTACTTATCTAACGCTTACAAGTTACGAAACGTCTCATAGTCACCAAACTAGAGAATGGTGTCCCTTTGGTTAACCAAAGCACTATGCGCTTTCTTTAAATAGATTGTGTCATGTATGGCGTCGTACCATATATTAAGATTAGCTAACCTATTGAAGAAAGGACTAACCAAGAAACAAGTCTGGACAAAACCACATAACACCTCAATCGTGGTGTCAGCTCAAGTTGTATTGTGAGTATACATTCATTTTCTTTGTTATGTTTAAAGTGCCAAGACGCACCTTTCTCTCCATTTAATATGGACATGGTCTTACAGTATGTGTTGGTTTTTCTTTTGTAGAATGACTGCACTCACAGACTTGGAACCTTTAGCAAAGAGAATCAGGTTTGAAACCAGTGCCCCAACTTCCCTTGCATCTTCCCTCAAAGGTATTTTGATTAGATGCCATTTTAAAAATACACCAAATAAGCCATTAGCTTGGTTTTTGATTTGTAACCCTTTTTTTCAGTCCCAACTTTTAGCTTTAAGATGGGAGATAATGACGCAGTAAATAAAGAAAGAAGGCAACACAACCCACTTAAAAGGATGTATATACGGCCAAAGGCTGGAGCAGATGGTCTGCGAGGCGTAAAGACAAAAGGTAACCATCAAATAATCGGCCCAAGACAACAACAGAATTTAAAAAGTACTCTTGATCAATGGTTGGTTAAGCCCAGAAGAAACCCAAGTACAGCTGACGGATGCCAAATCCAAGAGGATGTAGAGATGGACGGTGATGACAGCGTCTTACAAAGCACCTCAGCTCAGGTTCCAGAATGTACAAAGGCAGAAAAGCCTGCTCTCTCTGATTTGGATGAAGACACCCAGCCCATGACACCACAACACCTGTATGAAGACAATCCAGTCTCCCCAGCCTTCATGGATTCTCCAGAGAGTGAGCATATGCAGACACTGTCCCATAATTATGATACGTTTAAGAAAGAAGAAGTGGAGACATGCTCAGCAACACAATACCAAAATAACAGACTTCTTTTCAGGGACATCATCACCAGATCTGCCTTCAGAGAAACAAGGTGCAGACAAGGAAAATACCTCCGGCAAACCTCATGTCAAATGGCTGGGGACACCAATCAATGATCTCCACAGAATGCCTGAATGTGGGGGGCCGCTTCCACCGCTGAAGGATGTTCCTGGCCAACACACTGTGATGATAAGGGTTGGAGCATTTATTTCTTCACACTTCAGATGTTTACGTCATTAAAACAACGGCCATTTATCTCGTCAATCTAATGTATTTGCATGTTTCTGAGACAGTGTTCAGAAACAGTTTGTACAAAAATAATCTGTTTTTGTGTAAACTTGCAAACATAAAAAACCTGATCTTTAATATGTAGTTTTGAGTGTCTCTGCTTTATATTGTATTGTCATTTGGATAGTTTGTTTTGTACACAGGTATTACATGCTCTAATGCCATTTGTTTGCATTCACTCCCATTGACAGACGGACCTTCTTCACAATGGTAAAATACCTGTTCCATATCCTGCTAGGTTTAAGGATACCTGGGATGACATCCATGTCAAGATGCCCTGTTCCAGTTGGAACCTGTTTCCTGTGCCTGATGAGGTAATGGTGTATCTATAACATTTGTATTGACATGTCAGTATTAAATAAAAACAGTAGTAATGGATTATGTTACAAATGTATATGAGTGGCACATTTAAGTCACGTTTTATATGGGTTAATAAGCAGTACTATGACATACTATGACTGACCTAAACTATTTTAAAGTCTATTTGTGCAAACAATGAGGATACTATTATGAGCATTGGTATATTTCATTGTAGTAACTCTCAAGAGTTGCTACTATTTAGTTGCTTACCCATCCACATGACATGTTTTCAATCTGCATGTGCAAGAATTAAACAATGAGGGGGTAAATTACGGAACTGTTTAACATTGATTCATCAAACCACTGCAAGAAACAGGCACAACAACACAGCCTTGTTATTCTTTATATGCTTAACTGTATTCACCCCGCAGAGAACTAACTGTGTGCTTCAACAGGAAACACAAGAACGACAGAATAAGAGTCGGTGGGAATTGATCAAGGAAACTTTGAACGACGAATTTACATGTCAACTCGAGTTGAAGGCAAGTTTCACATCTGTGTGCTATCCTTTTATTGGCAGGGCCTAATACATTTCACTCTGTAAAACAGGCATTCTGCACTGTGGTTGTTGTTACCAGACTATGCCATAAGATGGCGTCATAAGCCCAGAAACTGAGAGGCACACAGTATCTGAGAATGTTACTATTTTGTCAATTATGTTTATTTTAATACAGAAATGTAGTAATACTAACTTAAAAAGATTCATTTAGATTCAATATTTCAAATAATTATTGAATTTGTTCTTAACAGAATGCCATTTTGAAGTACAGTTCCTCACAGGCGAAGAAATGGGACTTCACCGCATTGCGACTTTACTGCACAAAGGTAAAGAATATCAATGATTCCAGATGTAGTGACTAAAGTTGAATGTTCTTGTAATTGTATTTATCATAAGAGTGAGTTCATTAATACTGGCAGATGGACACACATGTTGAAGTTGTTAGAGGGTTAGCTGCTGACTAATGAAATCTCATCTGTCCCATCATGATACTTAATTGCCCGACAGAAGGCATCGTAAACCAGTGTTTCTCACAGAGCTTGGGTCAAAGAGAGTACAGATGTCTCATTAGGTAGTGAGGATAATGTATTCAGCTTGTGGATGAAAAAGTAATATGAATGTCTCATTTGACACCAGATTAGATTTAGTTTAGTATAACCAGTATTTAAGTGGGATTGTGAATCAATATCGATCAATAGGCCTACTTTGCAGCCATTTTTCCTTTCTTCTTGGAAACGCAGAATAATTCAAAGTTATGCAGTATAATTAGTCTCTCATAGACTGAGCTGATACTGTTTTTAAAGTAAATATCTAGCTAAGAGTGGTAATGACGTTTTTCGGTTTTTTGAAAAGGTTTGTTCTATATTAGTAAATTGATTCTCAAGCATTGCGAGTGCATTTGAGCAGCATTACACAAACAGAGGCACAACACTTGCTCCAACTTTGTACAATACAAATAATTGGACATATTTTATGTTTTTGTGCAGTTTAGAGTTCTGAAACTCTGATGACCTGTCCCCAGATAATCCCGCGTTGCGTTATGATGGCCAGAGCTCTGTTTGTTTATTGGTTGTTGCTCAGAGATGTCAGTGCGTTTTCCAGCCTGGTTTGAAGGCCATCCATCATCTCCTGTCCTGATGTGTTCTGCGTCATCCTTTGTACAATCCAGAAGGGCTGTACTACTGTCTGGTTCATGAAAGGAATAGTAATCTTCCATTAGTACAGATGGGCCATCTTGTGTCATGAGTGTTTGATTTAAGAAATCCTGAGCATGTAAGACTAGACAAATAATGGCCTTTATATTCCTTGTAGTAAAAAACACTCATCCACTCAGTGGTTCATAGCATCACCTTGAGTTCATGATGTTTTTTACAATATCTCAGGAAAGGAAGTATATGTAATGCTTTTTTTTATGAATGCCATCATGTCAATTATTTAGTAATGGATTTTTCATAGGAGAATGTTGAAGCCCTTCAGAGGCAAAGTGGGAGTCCAGAGAAATATTTTAACATTTAGCTGAAAGGTCAAAGTTTAGTAAGTTGTCAGAAATGAAATGGCATTACATGACATTACATCCTAGAAAACGATTTACTTCAGCCTTATACTCTTGAGTCAATTGTGTGCCATATATGTCATAAATCATGTCGAATGGGATTTTTGTTGGATACATTCTGAACATGTTGAGAGGCTTTAGCCGTAGGCAAAGTTTTGTTGTGGTTGGATTTGAATTGTATCAAGTCAACTCGGATGGAAAGATTAGATTTTGTCTGACTGCAAAATGTCCAGTGCCATTACATCTATTGAAACAAATATCTGCTAACCGTCCCCACCCCACGCCTCGTCACCATGGGTGCTCGGGCTTTTAGCTGCACTGCTCCCAGACTCTGGAACTCCCTCCCCACGCACATCCGACAGTCAGACACAATCACCATATTCAAATCCCAATTAAAAACCCACCTGTTCAAATCTGCCTACTCACTGTAGTGCTCCCCATTATATGTTTCATTTGTTTCCACTTGACTGTCTCCTCCATGATTTCCTGTTTGTGTTTTTATCATGTTCTGTTGCCTATTAGCGTTTTTTTTTTTTAACAAATTATACGGTATCCTTGGGTGTCATGAAAGGCGCCTACAAATAAAATGAGGTTTCGCATCAATTGTAGCTATTGCTTTGTCGGTTCATAGTGAAGGTGGTTTGTCGGAGTAAGTAAACACATGTAACACACGTACAATTGTGGTAATAAAAGTGTGTTTCATTTTAGATATTTTTCATGTCACTTTTTAGAGTCGCGTATAAGTCATGGTAGCGCACACTTAATAGATTGGCTTTATTTATGCTCCATATTATTGCAAATTTGACACACAGTTCCTCTTGACAAAGTCTGTTTATTGCCTCGGCCCCTCTATAGAATGTATTCACTGCTTAAGTGAGTGGATACATCTGCGTTTTTTTATAGTTGATTATGCAGCAGAGGCAGTAGCAATTAGGCTTCGTACATATATACACCCACAGCCAAGAATATATAGTGTTGATATTTAACCTATTTTATTGTAAAAACCAATCACAGAGTATTTTATAAGTCTTGTTTATTTCCAGTGCAACCCACAGGCAACATGAGGAAAGGCGAACAATGCAATTCTACCTACTCCATTTTCCCCTCTGTTACTTTTCCGTTGGAGATTTCAGCTTGGAGACCCTGGAGCAGGCTTTTTTTGAGCGTCGGAGACATGAATGGCATGGAGTGACGGGCTGGGCAACCTCATTGAATATTCATTTCTGCACAATAACCTTATGAATATGTGAAAAGCTGTTGACGGACAGCATTGGTTTTGTCAATTTCGCTTTCTCCAGCACAACCAGTGTTGTATTTACGGTTATGAGAACGCAAGCGTTTTATTTTTACACGGCCACACGTCCACAAAAGCAGTCAGGCGGATTGCTTTATTGCTCGGACCTGTGGGGAATAGGAACCCCCGAGCATCAGGAGTTGTGTTAAATCTGAATCTGGTTTCTTACTGCCCGCACCCGCGCATCTTGCTTGATTACTTTGTCAGTTGGGTGTGATGTACAGACCTGTATCAAGTCATACAGAGTGTTACTTCAGTTGATTTGATGCAGTGTCTTCTGCTGATTTAAGGAGCTTGGCTTATACTACCTCAGCTATATCCCAGTCTCGCCCTGTCAACTGCCTTCATTTATTACGCCCCTAGGGGCAGTTTATGATGTCAACCAGGTCATTACTTATGACAGTGTTTAGTCAGGCTTCCTTTGCCATAATATAAATGTCCTTTGCTAAAACACAAGTCAAGGCTCCTTGTCTTGGACACACACTGTCCTTTCGGTTTCAAATGCTCGGCCATTTGCATCTCTTCCAGGAAGACTGTTTAATCAGCTGGCATGGCTGTGCGTGCAACCTTGATTGAATGGCTCTGTCATTGATCATTCTGACATTTCGTAGCCAATATGGCTGTAAATACGGGTAGTATACACTGTATATTGTCTACTTTACATTAGAGCACGTAGGCAGTGTTGTGGAGTCATGTATGTTGTTACTTTAATATGTTTTTCTGCTTGGTGATGTTATTATATACAAACTGTTCAGCTGAAGCCAGATGTATTTTAATTATAGCTTTCACAATCCATTTAAATATAAGGTCCAATATGAGATTAAAGACAGTTATTTATTTTTCCACTATTTGTCTTACATCTGCATTTATTTTGTACTTTATTTAAATACGTTATTGCCTTTTGATGTTATGTATAGCTTACATTTCATTACTTTAAGTTTCTCAGTGAAATTGTACATTTTGCCATGGATGCCAAGTTGTCAATTGAATCAACCCAAACAGCTAATAATGTCACAGCTGAGTTTTGTGGCAAAACAACAAACATAAACAGATCTCTTGCTCTCTCCAAGGTCCTGGAGCCTGATGCTGCTGAACATCTGTTTGACTCCCTGCTGCCAGACATGGTGCAATTAGCACTGAGAGCATCTGAGCTCTGTACCAAGGTAACATCACTAACCAACAGGCACTGACTCACTGGTCCGTGACACAGTAGATCACTGCAGCAGGTTGATCCCACGGGTCACGACATGATAAATATCATGGTAGTACAAATGGTGAGGTCAAGGCACGTAGCTATTGATGGTCATTTGTCTGATGTTTTAAAGTTCTCTTGGTCATCCGCTTCTTTCAAGTGCGGATGATGAAGAGCAATGTGAGTGAGCAGCTGAAAAAGTGTCATTATGTAGCCATTTGCAAGTCATTTAAAGGTGGGGTAGGTAATTTTGGAGAAACCAGCTCGAGTGCGCTACAATTTGAAAATACACAACTGGAAAAAATCTGCCACTTCCTTACAGAGCCCCTCCTCCAACACACACGAACGCGCACTTGACCAATGAGGGCACGAGATACATTTGTGCACAGATGGAAGGCTGACAGGCAGGTAGGCCATCCAGTTACTTTAGCCGGGTCGGCTAAAATGATTGGTCGTGCTTTTTACAGTACTACGGCTTCCACAGATGACATTTTTTTATGGATTTTTTGTCAAAGCACTTCAGATATTCATTGCTATCGGGATGTTAAGAGCATTCCATGGAATATAACAAAAAGTGTATCTCGAGCCGGTTTCTCAAACGTACCTACCCCACCTGTAAGTTGTATATCTTTGAGTGTTAAAGTGATCAAGAATTACCTTTTTTATATAAACATATTAAGTGGCCCACACCACAAGAAAAATATTAATTAATCAAACATGTTTGTGTTAAAGCATTTAGTGTAGCAAATTCTAGCATTGTAAGCCATAAACAAGTGTGTATTTTAATGTAAAAATGTATTTATAATTTTTATAATTAGCTATTTTCTATAACCAAATGTATTTTTTGTCTACAAATTAAACATTGAGTGGCTAGCTAGTCTAAAATGTATGTAAAACTACTGATTCTGTGGTCTGTGTTTGAGATAGAAGAATAGATTGATATTAAAGTCTGAATGGGCTCTTACATTGATCTACTACCACATACACATCTGTGTCCGATTGATTTGAAATGATTACCTCCATCATTCATATTGTGTTTTTTCTAAATTGGTAACTTGTGTCTTATCACTTACCTTTCCTGTTTATCTCTCTTCCCTAATTCAACAAGCACTCCCAATTGCCGTGACAGAATAGCTTTTACAGATGCACTGTTTATTTATAAACTAAATGCCGTTATCAGGAGTATGAATCTCTTGTGAGCAAAGGACGATTGTGATTATGATTGAAGAAGCATGGAGTGGTGCCAAATGTGTGCATTTACGTACTTCAGTGTCTCGTTTGGTAAATTGATAAAACAAATTACTTTGACCTTCCTAAATTGTACCTCTATTCCTCCTCTAGCCGATACCCCTCCTCAAAGAAGGCCTGGACCACTCCATCACCGTGTCTCAGGAGCAGGTGGCATGTCTGCTTGCCAACGCCTTCTTCTGCACCTTCCCCCGACGCAACTCCAGGAGGACTGAGTACTACAACTACCCAGACATCAACTTCTTCAGGTAATACGACGGTGTGGTGCCTTCATACATAATGTTCAAATAATCAGTTTGTAAGTGACGCTGCTGGGACAACTTGTTTCATTTCCATGAGAGGGCACTACTGTATACGTTTTCGCTATAAAGCATTTTATCTTCCTCCTGGGTGTTAAAGCAAGCATTTACATTGTGTGTAGATCGTATCAGCAAAAGCTATCTGTGCAGTGATTAGAAAAAGGTGTCATCACATTTGAAAGAACTTGATGTGTCCTTTTGCATGCAATACTTACAAGAACTTTACACTATAATGCTATTTGTTGGCCAATCTATCTTTCTCTGGCACTTGTCAGTTTTAAAATAAATATGAATACTGTTCTTCATGTGTAGTTAAGAGCCAAACCTTTCCCTTTAAAAGCATAACATAGGAAAAAGAGGAATGCAGGAGTTGTTTTTATTCCAGCAAGCTCTTACTGTAGAGATGGTCTGGGTGGTGTAATGCCAAAACAGTCTGCTCGCCTCTGCTCAGTCTTGTCCCCCATCTCTTTTGGCATCACAGTGTAATTACCTAAATGGAAGTCAGAATTAAATTAACATTGATTCAGATGGCTGCTCTTGACAATGGAGAAAGCCATTGGCTGTTTTGCAGAAGGCTGTTACAGAGTTCAATTGCATCAGCATTTCATTCACATAAAGGTTTTGCTGTGATTTGAAAGGAGAGCCCAGAGTCATCTTGTTAGCCTGCCGCTAAAAATGTCCCTGAATCACCGATTTGGTGCGAGCCAGCTTTGAAAGTTGTGTTTTTCTTTTATTGTTATTAAAACTGTTATTTTCCTCTGCGTTTCTGTTTCAAAGGAATAAGAAGAGGAAATAAAAACAAAGCTGTTTATCTTCCAATGTTATTCTACCTCAATAGAGACATTCTTTCACAATGCAAATATGAACTCTACAATGAGATCAAGCTGACTATTAAAAGTATTCTTTTGTTGTTTTTTGGCTTAATAAAATGGTGGACCTGTCATTCAACGGATTCATCAAAAGCAAACTTTATTTATAATTTGACCACAAAGTGCATTTAGCTTTTCTTGTTAAATGTTTTCTTATTCTGATGATTGAAGAACCCAACCGCTGTATATACTGTGGTCACTTATCCCCTTTTGTCCAGTTACATAATAGCTTTTTTTATACATCTATGGGAGGTCTATTGATGTTATATAACTTTATTAATTCTCTCTTCCCCCAAAGAGCACATGTTACTAAAAGCCTGCTCTTACTAGTGGCCAGCTCATGTCAAAGACTTATGCCCTGAAGACTACACCACGCACAATGGTTTCTAGGGGCCACACTGGATGCGGGAGCTGACTTGGACGAAGGCGTCTCTCGGCCCCTGAAGGGCTCTCAGTGCATCAAGCTTTTGTCGTTATTTCACTCGCATGACTTTCTTTTTATCGTGGTGTATGAGGAGGGCTGTTGCGTTCTTTACAGAGTTTAGGTTACAGAGATGGTGGCCTCAATGCTGCATTCAAACCCGCCCACTGCACCTCGCTACCAGCAGCTTTGTGTGTGTGTGTTATTTTTCAGGAGGATTGACCTTTTGCCTCCTGAGGACTCTGTTGCTTAAAAGCAACACAGGGCTTCTTAATGTACCCCCAAGGAGGGAGCCCTGGTTCCCTCTCTGTTCTGTTCCCTTTTTTGTGTGAGTGCTGTGAAGTAGCTCACCAGTGTGACTCGCCTCGGGCCACTCCATTGTCGTAACAGCGAAGGAGCTCCTGCATAATCGGATAGTGACTGAAAGGGAAGCTGAGTGAGAGATGAACCAATTCATATCAAAAGTTAAAGCATGACTGAACTCACATGGCCAAAGTGGAGGTCTTGTGTTTCGACGCACTGGAGAGTCATTTTTCCCTGTCGTGGTTCTAGTTATTTAACCAGTGGATCACTGAAAGAGTTGGTCGTTGGCTCTGATGCTGTGAATAACCTGCTTCCAAAAAAAGTGTGGTTTATTTTTTAAAAGAAGAACATCATATGTATCCTAATATCAAAAATCTCTTCTTGCCTTCAGGCTCTTTGGCGGGGGCTCTTCAAGCAAGATTGAGAAACTGAAAACCCTGATTTGCTATTTCAAAAGTGTCACTGAGCAAAGTAGGTGTTACAATGTCATTTGAAAATGTTTGCAATATGTTATTGATGTAAAGTGATTTTATAAAAGAGAATAATTCCTTACTTCCCTTTTTTGCTTTTCAGCGCCTACTGGACTTGTGACATTCACACGAAAAAGCTTGGATAGACCTCTGAATTGGAAAAGGTGAAGTGTATTGACACTGTTGAAAGCGTAGTAGTAGTATGTCAATTGTTTCTGCCATTAAAAAACAAAACACTGCAGCTTGCTAAATCTAAAGCTAAAAGACTGTTTGGAAGCAAGTAAGAATCCATGGTCTCAACTTTCATCAATAACTAACAGACATTATTCATTCGTTGTGTTTCAGCTCAGAGGCTCAGCTCACAAATCTCCACATCACTTGTGAAGGAACCATTGAGGATGATGGTTATGGAATGCTTCAGGTAAGAATAGTATAGCAATAGTGTTCACTAGTGAATATGCAATGCCATTATTGTTACTTTAATGGACTTAACCTTGCAGTATCCTTTATTTTTGCTTGATAAATGTCTGCGATATACTCCACACTGCTTGGTTCCCATCCCCTTTTCCTCTGATGTAGTCAGTCACTAAGCCACCACATTCTGGAGTCTTTCACCCAGAATGCTTACGACTGCTGAAAAGGCCTTTGAGGGAGCTGGTGGCACGTCGGAGGGAGTGTGTGCTGGGACCGGGGTCGAGGCCTCTGAGCCTCCTCTGCTCTCTGTGTCGGCCGTGCTTCCTTTACTCTGTCAGGACGGCCCGCTCTGCCTTTCACCTTTTGTTTGCCTCCAGTTGCCACAAGCTGACAGTTGATGTGCACACATGACCAGCCCCGGGGTACGCCGTGGCCCGGATTGATGGATGCTCTGCTGGGGTGCGGGGGGGTGGGGGGGTGGGGGGTGGGATGACAGCCTGTCAAAGCAGACTTTAGAGGCTCGCTCGCTGTCCCAGTGTTGAGTGACCAGTTTGGTCAGAAGATCTGCGGCTCGCTCCTTTGCAGCCTGTTCTTTGGGGTTGTGACAGGGTTGGCGTGTGCTGTCTTTAGGCCAATGAGCAACAACTGTCAGGGAATTCAATAATATGTTCCACATGGCTGATTTCTGACTAAAACCATGACTCGCCACGTCTGTTTCATGAGCTGAAACGATGAGCTTTCTTTTGAATCATAAACAGACCAAACAAGTAAATCAGTGACACCCATAGATTTGCCCACACAGCACAAGCAGCAAGCTATAGCACAGGCACCAGTCAGCAGTCAATTTAGCAGCATGTTATGACTGGAGGGAGATGTTTACTCTGGACTGCAGGACTCCGCTCTTGTTTTTTGATATTTGCTACTGGCAGCAGCAGGCCTAAGTGCTGCCCCTGGGGAGAGCTTATTTTGTCATGGGGGACAGAAGTCTGAGTAATGTGAGCACCTCAGGACACCTTCCCAATCAGCATGTCAAGGATTCTGTCACAAATAAATAAAATAAAAAAGCCTGAAACCTTTTCATGAAGTGTTTTCCACCTACTGTCCAAGTTTGGGAAACTACACGTTAACAGTCAAAGAAAATGTTTTTGTTATATGAGCATGTGACTGCAATATTCAGTCCATGCTGCAAGGGATGTTTCAGTGTTTTCTTCATAACGTGTCATCCATCTTGATTTGCAGGTGGATTTTGCCAACCAGTTTGTGGGGGGAGGAGTCACCAGTTCTGGTCTAGTCCAGGAGGAAATCCGTTTTCTGATCAACCCTGAGCTTATTGTTTCTCGCCTCTTCACTGAAGCCCTGGATCATAATGAATGTCTGATTATCACAGGTCAGTGATAATAAAACTCCTCCACAACATGGGTAAAAATACAAAAGAAATCCTCTGAAGAAATCTTTTTTCTATTCAATCATTTATGCTTTAATCTTTTGATCCAGATCAGATCAATAGTGCCCCTGGGTTTACTTTCTTATGCTTGACCTATAATTAGACAGAAGAAACAGAAGGCGTTTCTGGACACACAGAGCATGCAGTATACACCTTCAATGTACCCATTCCGGCGCAGCATGAGGCTTATTTTTTTCTGTAAATTGCCCTGTTTTCTGTATCTCTCCTTGTCCCATGTTGCCTTTTGATTGTCCCAAAGGTAAGGGAAGAGTCGCATCAGTCGGGAGTTGTAGATTGGCCTGTCCTGATTGCTCAGCTGGTGTCTTTCTGTCGAGTAATTCCCACAGACTGTACTTCAGTATTGAGTGGTTGTGACAGGCCAGTAGACGTAGTAACAACCGCTAGATGTATGAACCTCAGGAGGAGGCTGATTGCTGTCCTGTTTTTTTCAAACTGCTCAACACTGTTGACTCTTTGCTTGATTGATTTGGATGGAGAGTTTGGAAAACAAAAGTCATGTTATATAGTAGTTGCTTTAACACTAACGGAAGTTTACTTTAATCCAGTAAAAGCATTTCAACAAAAAAAATCACAAGATAAGTTTATCACAAAAGTAACTTTGTACATTAAGGGAATAATCAAGCATAAGAATTAGAGTAAAAAAAGGTAGCTTTTTGAACTTTTTACTAGTATTTTTAATAATAAAATCAGGAATGCACAGATTGTATAGCAGGATAACCAAAAATCATCAGTACCTCTATTTTAATGGATGCAGTGAGCCCTTTATTAGTAGAGCATGGTATAGCTGACATAAATTAAATCGATTTGAGTTATAGAAAAATACAGCTCTTGCCTTGCAACACAGTGAATTCCATTTGGGTCCTTATAGATCTTACATTATGACCTTACAGCAACTATCATCAATATTTTTCAAGCTCATTGTTTTGGAATTAGGTCCATTTTGTTTTGGTTCTCTCTGACCCTATAACCTTGCTTTCCAACACAGTCAGAAATCGGTTTTTTTGTGAAAAAGCGCTGATAAACTATCCATACGCTCCTTGTCTAGCACCAAATATTAGCTGCTTATATAAAAAAAAAAACTTCTGATTACATTGGAGATAAATGTGTCTTGAAATTATACATTTAAATATATTCAAGTGCATGACGTAAACCACTGTTACAACACATAAACTCACTGACCATAAATATATTACCAAGATGCATGACCAGGGGGTGGATGAGCAGGAAGTGAGGCAACAGGGCCACCGCCCTCCTGATCAGCATCACACCACTGCAGCAGATCTTCTGTGCTTGGTGGAGTCACCTTCAGACTCCTTGCTGGCCATCTCTCCCTCGCCTCCACTTACGCCACTTAACTTTATTACCCGGGCCCAGAATTAATTATAGCTGGAAGACCTGCCCAATACCTGATCCGCTAATGGACTCTCCCATTCCATCATCTTTATTAAACCCTGCCCGCATCTCTTGTCCTACGTCCTAACAGCCAAGTCTAAGCCTTAACTGCGTTTTGGCCATGTTGTAAATCATGTCCCCCTGTCATGTGCTTTGGCATACAGTAAGGAAGCTAATGGATCTTACCTCTGCAGTGACATTTGCAAAAGTGCCCGGGCCTAATTGAATTTATCCTTGATTGCTAGATATGTGGCTGCCATTGGAGCAGTCAAACGTATACACTGCATCAAGGTGAAGTCATGTGATTCATAGATGGAAATAGTGAGCAGCATCTGTGGTGCATTAGATACAGAGACATTTCTTGCACACAATCTTGCTTCACTATTCAATGTTACCTTCTCGTTTCTCACTTTTACCTCAACATGGCAATGAGATGCGCTCCTGACCTTTGTCTGTCTCTGGTTCACCACCAATATGAGACAGTTTGTTGTGATGTATTTACACATGAAAGGAACAACCTTCAGGAGCACCGCACATTATACCTGGTGATTTTTATGCAACCTTTTTGTCATTTAGAAATCATTTTTAACAATCAGACACATCTTTGCCGGGCCAAGATTGATCTGATTCGCACTGCAAAAATATCATAATTGATATTGTTCATGAAGGTTGTTCCTTTCAAACGCAAATATGGTTGATCATAGAGTTGATATTCTTGGAGGACCATTAAAGGTCAGATGTATGAATACTTTAGACAGGGCGGCAGGGCATTTGATCAGTTATGCAAACGTCCTTCAGTGGTCTCCCGTAGTAACTTGAAACAATTCTGAAACTTTCATAAACTAACTTGTATTGAAAAGCTTTTTTAAACCCTGTCCGCAAATTATTTATAACACGAATTGTGGTATTGAACAGCAAAAAAAATAACAAGAGGTTCTCTTATCATCTTGTTGAATATATTTGGAAGATAATGGAATATTTTCCATTATCTGCCACCTGTGCCAGTTTACTGTCCAGTCTTATGAACAAGAAGAGTTACAACTACGCACAAACTTTGTCCATAAATGGTGCTAGGACCATCTTTAAGTTTAGTGTAGATACATATTTTCATTTATTATTGCAAATCTGTTTGTAGCCAGTTGTTGGATTGTAAGAAACTGTCTGTGATGCCCCTGTGGGTTCATCTGGAGAGGGTGTGGCTGTGCTGCATCCAGCCGCCTTGATTGTAGTAACTCGGGGCACCTGGATCTGGTGCCCTGCAGCTATTTAAAGCCTCTGCTCCTCTCTGTCTTCCCTCTGCTTTCTCGTACAGGCACCCGGTTCGGTTGAGTATGTTATTAGTTATTTCAGTTGTTTTACTTTGTGCACCTCAACACCCTCACACATACATGTTCATGCAATCCTCCCCCTGCAGTTACATTACTGATACCATTGACGTTCAAACCTCATGCTTTACTTGTTTTGCACTTGATTAATTTGGCTAATTTGAACCACTTGCTTTAATAAACATATTTTGTTAAATCGTTGATATGGTGTGAGACACACCATATCAACGATTTAACAAAATATGTTTATTAAAGCAAGTGGTTCAAATTAGCCAAATAGCTCAAAAGGCCACAACAAAGAGGAGACCTCTTTGTTGTGGCCTTTTGAGCCAGGTCATAACAAATGAGGGCTCGTCCTTTGGGTTATTGTGCTGGCTTGGCGCTGCTATTGGGGGACACATCATGTCTTTTGTGTTTCAGGAAGCTTTAGTGTTTGACAGGGCGTCAGGTTTTGTGTGCCAATCAGAAGGTAAGATGTTGCTGTTTGAAACGCTTTTGTAAAGGGATTTCCCTGCTAGGCTTAAGTGGCATTTCCCCTTGGGTTGCGTATGTTTGTTTTTTTCATAGTGTTGTGGCGACGTGGTTAGTGTCAGCTGTTTTCGGACAGCTGTCTCGGGGGCACCTCTGCATGATTTTGTGGTGTTGCAGGTCGCTCCACAACTCCGCCGGGTTCCAGTGCGTAATTACCCGCCGCAAGCCACATGAAGACTAGGTGAGATTAGTACGATTTTGGTTAGGCAGTGAGGGGGAAATTCTCTGTTGGGTTTGTCTTTTGCCCATGCGTGTTGGCAGGTTAACACTTTGCTTTCTGATTGGTTATAGGTAATATATTATGGCTTCTTTGTCGGCGTTTGTGGATGCGCCCTCAGTGTCTTTCTTAGATAATTGCAAGAAGGCGCAGTTGGTCAAAATAGCAAAGCATTATAAAATTGCTGTTGGAGCAAGCGGAAAGATGAGATTAAAGCTGTCATCGTGTCATCTTTGTTTGAGCTTTGTCTGGTGCGGCAGGGGTCGTGCCGGTAGTGGTTCAGACAGCTGGTTTGACATTCGAGCAGCAAAAAGAGCTTTTGGCCATGCAGTTTGAGCAGGAGAAGTTGGAGCAGGAGAAGTTGAGGTTGGAGCAGGAGAAGTTGGAGTTGAGGTTGGAGCAGGAGAAGTTGGAGTTGGAGTTGGAGCAGGAGAAGTTGGAGTTGAGGTTGGAGCAGGAGAAGTTGGAGTTGAGGTTGGAGCAGGAGAAGTTGAGGTTGGAGCAGGAGAAGTTGCAGTTGGAGCAGGAGAAGTTGGAGTTGAGGTTGGAGCAGGAGAAGTTGGAGTTGAGGTTGGAGCAGGAGAAGTTGGAGTTGAGGTTGGAGCAGGAGAAGTTGGAGTTGAGGTTGGAGCAGGAGAAGTTGAGGTTGGAGCAGGAGAAGTTGGAGTTGAGGTTGGAGCAGGAGAAGTTGGAGTTGAGGTTGGAGCAGGAGAAGTTGGAGTTGAGGTTGGAGCAGGAGAAGTTGGAGTTGAGGTTGGAGCAGGAGAAGTTGCAGTTGGAGTTGAGGTTGGAGAAGTTGGAGCAGGAGAAGTTGGAGTTGAGGTTGGAGCAGGAGAAGTTGGAGTTGAGGTTGGAGCAGGAGAAGTTGGAGTTGGAGCAGGAGAAGTTGGAGTTGAGGTTGGAGCAGGAGAAGTTGAGGTTGGAGCAGGAGAAGTTGGAGTTGAGGTTGGAGCAGGAGAAGTTGCAGTTGAGGTTGGAGCAGGAGAAGTTGAGGTTGAAGTTGGAGCAGGAGAAGTTGAGGTTGGAGAAGTTGGAGTTCAAATTCAAATTCAAAACCTTTATTTATCCAGGTAAAATCCCATTGAGATCAATGATCTCTGGTTCAAGGGAGACCTGCAGCAGTAGGTTCCACAAGAAGACATAAACAACAGAACAACAAAAGGACATCATACAGCAAAATGTACAGGGATTACAATTTACATATTTAACCACAAGTACAGGTACCAACAGCATCTGATTTTGTAGCATCCAACCGAGCTTTAAAAACATGTAGTGGTACTAGCTTGGTAATTTTCCATTCTTTTTGCAGACTGTTCCATGTTAGTGGAGCTGCACATCTAAAAGCTTTCTTCCCTAAGACAGTCCTAGCACTTGGCACATTTAATAAAACCACAGCATGCGATCTCAGGCAATAAGTACTTTCAATTCGCAGAGAGATCAGGGAGCAGATATAAGATGGTAGTTTATCCAACATGGCTTTGTAAATGAAAAAGTACCAGTGACTGAGCCTCCGTACAGTAAGTGATGGCATAACCGCCTTGGTATACAGGGTACAGTGATGCGTAAGTGCTTTACAATTTGTCAAAAATCTCAGTGCACTGTGATACGCAGCATCTAACTTGCTCAGGTAATGGGCAGGTGCATTCATATATAACAAATCACCATAATCCAGCACAGGTAAAAAGGTCACAGTGACTAGCCTTTTCCTGGCCTCAAGCGAGAAACAGGACTTGTTCCTGTAGAAGAAACCTAGCCTAACCCTCAGCTTTTTAAGCAGGTTATTGACATGAAGTTTAAAAGTGAGACAGTCATCAAGCCAGATACCCAAGTATTTGTAACAGGTAACCACTTCAAGTTGTATTTCTTGCGTAGTTACAATATCCAAAGCAGTCTCTGGTGTATTTTTAGCTTTAGCTTTAGAAAAGAGCATTACCTTGGTTTTATCCACATTTAAAAGAAGCTTAAGCTCAGAGAGCTGAGCCTGAATAATGTTAAAAACAGCCTGTAATTTAACAACAGCCTCGTTAATCGAGGGACCTGCACACTGCACAGTACATAACGGTATCGTCCGCATAAAAATGTAAGGTTGCTCCTTCGACATTTTCACCTAAACTATTAATATAGATAGAGAATAATAGCGGAGTTGGAGTTGAGGTTGGAGCAGGAGAAGTTGGAGTTGAGGTTGGAGCAGGAGAAGTTGGAGTTGAGGTTGGAGCAGGAGAAGTTGGAGTTGAGGTTGGAGCAGGAGAAGTTGGAGCAGGAGAAGTTGGAGTTGAGGTTGGAGCAGGAGAAGTTGAGGTTGGAGCAGGAGAAGTTGAGGTTGGAGCAGGAGAAGTTGCAGTTGGAGTTGAGGTTGGAGCAGGAGAAGTTGCAGTTGAGGTTGGAGCAGGAGAAGTTGGAGTTTAGGTTGAAGTTGGAGCAGGAGAAGTTGGAGTTGAGGTTGGAGTTGAGGTTGGAGCAGGAGAAGTTGAGGTTGGAGCAGGAGAAGTTGGAGTTGAGGTTGGAGCAGGAGAAGTTGCAGTTGGAGAAGTTGGAGTTGAGGTTGGAGCAGGAGAAGTTGAGGTTGGAGCAGGAGAAGTTGAGGTTGGAGCAGAAGAAGTTGGAGTTGAGGTTGGAGCAGGAGAAGTTGGAGTTGAGGTTGGAGCAGGAGAAGTTGAGGTTGGAGCAGGAGAAGTTGGAGTTGAGGTTGGAGCAGGAGAAGTTGGAGTTGAGGTTGGAGCAGGAGACGTTGAGGTTGGAGCAGGAGAAGTTGGAGTTGAGGTTGGAGCCGGAGAAGTTGAGGTTGGAGCAGGATAAGTTGGAGTTGAGGTTGGAGCAGGAGAAGTTGGAGTTGAGGTTGGAGCAGGAGACGTTGAGGTTGGAGCAGGAGAAGTTGGAGTTGAGGTTGGAGCAGGAGAAGTTGGAGTTGAGGTTGGAGCAGGAGAAGTTGAGGTTGGAGCAGGAGAAGTTGCAGTTGGAGTTGAGGTTGGAGCAGGAGAAGTTGCAGTTGAGTTTGGAGCAGGAGAAGTTGGAGCAGGAGAAGTTGAAGTTGGAGCAGGAGAGGTTGGAGCAGGAGAAGTTGCAGTTGGAGTTGAGGGGTCAGCAGCAGGAGGTAGAGAAGCGTTTAGACGTGGAGAAGGTGCTGGAGGTGGAAAAGATTAAATGTGAGGTGGAACATGCTAGATTACGGCTGATTGGAGAGGGCAAGCTTTCTTCTGATGGTTCGGCATCAGGTAGTGGCGATGTTATTTCTAACTTGCGGTTGGTGCCAAAGTTTAATAAGCGTGACCCTCACATTTTTTCACCCTATTTGAACGCGTAGCTGCGGCAAGAAACTGGTCAGATTCGGACAGAGTGCTGTTACTTCAGTGTGTACTCTCTGGCGAGCACAAGAGGCTTTTTCAGCTATTTGTGGCGAAAATGCTTTGGACTATGCTAGAGTAAAATCAGCGGTGTTAAAATCATACGAACTGGTTCCTGAAGCGTATCGTCAAAAGTTCAGAAGTTGGGTCAAGGGGGATAAGCAGACAAATGTGGAGTTTATCCGTGATTTGACTTCTCGTTTTCAGCGGTGGTGCGCGGCAGCAAAGGTTGCCAGTTTTGACGGTCTTTGTGAGCTGATTGTATTGGAACAGTTTAAAGATGTTATCCTTCAGCGTGTGGTCACTTATGTAAATGAGCAGAAGCCTTCCACCGCGCTTAGAGCTGCCGAATTAGCGGATGATTTTGTGTTGACGCATTAGGGCAGTTTTACAGAGAAGTGTTCTAGGGGTGATTGGAGACGTGGAGAAGATGGTGGCTATTCCCGCAGTGGTGCAAAGTTTTCACCAGGCTCCTCCCGTAGATTTGCAGGTCCGGGGCGACTTAGCTTGGCTGCACACACAGTTTATATACAAGTTAGGTACCATGTTATACTGTCCATTCTGCCTCTTTGCTCGTCTGTTTTCTGTACATAAAGTATTTGTGAACCAGTTTAGGTACTTGAATGTGTTGTTTGGGCCATAATTGTGCTTATTACTTTAAAAAGTGTAAGGCAGGATGATTCTAAGTGAAATGTCTGTCAAGCAGACTGCGCTCTAGAGACCCCCACCCCCCCCTGTGCACCTCCTTATACCTGCTGACAGAGGCCCCTCTACTAATCACTTGGTTTATTCACTTTGCAGCGTGAAGCATCTCAGCGAGTGCTCTCGACAGCCAGGTACTAATGAGCGCTAATGAATGGGAAGTTAATTTGTGGCCTCATTGGTTTGACTGTGCTGCTGCTCCCCCCCCTCACCCTTTTACCGGTGTGGAGTGTGCCCCTGTGGGCTGGTCAGACGCTGCTTCTCACGTTGTTTCAAGGGGGGTAATAACTTGACCTTCCTCTTGTCAGGAAACAGCTGCTCCGGTTTCATCCGGTCACATCAGGCAGGATCACTAAAGACACCTGAATGAAAACATTTGGTTATTACAGTTAATTTATAAAGTAATTTGTATATTTATATTTCCTGCATACTTCAGTACCTTGTGTATTCCTTAATTAGATCAATAAAGGTATCATTATCCAAACAATTGCATCAATGTTTTTTTAAATTGTTTTCTTAGTATGAATCTGAAAAACATAGAAGGAAGTACAAATCTGATCTTTTAATCAGTACAAAGGTATAGGTGTGTTTAATGTCTGTGGGAAACGGGAGCTACGGGGAGGAGGAGGAGGGGAAACTAGCAGTGTACAATTGGGGGGGGGGGAAAGGTCAGGAGAGGGGGGTGTTTTAGGGGCTGATGGGTACATTTGGAGGGCCATTTGGAGTCTGTGGGGTTTTGGGAACTTCAGGACAACGAGGGGAAGCTGAAACCTCCTTTCTGTCCACTTCCTGTCGCTCTTTGATCTTCAGGATCAGCTGTTTTGATCTCCTCGCGCTTCGTCTTCATTCGCTGCTGAGGAAACCAGTCGGAGAGGTTCACGGGCAGGTGGAAGCTGGGGATGGGGTTCTGTCGGGAAGAGAGTAAAATAACGTTTATTATTTTATAGGCAGGTTTGGATTATTGCTGTGATAAGTAGTAGTAGTAGTAGTAGTAGTAGTTGTACAGTAGTAGTAGTAGTAGTTGTTGTTGTAGTACTACAGTAGTTATAGAAGTAATAGTACTAGTAGTAGTTGTTGTAGTAGTACAGTAGTTGTAGAAGTAATAGTAGTAGTAGTTGTTGTTATTGTTGTAGTAGTAGTAGTAGTTACTATATATAGTTACTATTTGGATGACAAAAGACATTTCAAGAGTAACCAGTTGTAGATACTGTTTTTACTTTGCATTTCTGCTTTTGATTTGTTTTTGATTGTTAATATAAACTGATATGTAAATGGTGGAAGCTATTGTTGGTTTCAAAGTGTCATGTTTTTTTAGGAACATTTATCCACCATCTACTTTATAGTTTATGACTGGCACTCATAACAGCTGACAAGATGTCGTTTTCCTGACACAAGCGTGAAATAATGTGTATAGGTAGTTATTGCTGTTTTCATTAAAAAAAAAAAAACATTTTCAAAAAAGAAAAACATATTAATTTTAGCTACACAAGTATAATAACACTTTAAACCGCTTTATAATTGGTAACTACTGATCTTGATGTGCCGGTTAACAAAGTAATCTTACCTGCTTTTCTTTCAGATTTGCTATCTGAACACAACTGGAAGGATTCTTTAATTCTGAGCATGTTTAAATATCAAGATGAATGTGTTAATGCTTTGTATGGGGTGTGACTAATGTCTGTGTTTGTTTGTCATTACCAGGTTCACAGCAGTACAGTAAATACACCGGCTATGCTCAGACCTACAAGTGGGCTGGCAGCCACCAGGACACAACTCCCAGGTATTTATTGAACTTGGCTGCTTTAGAGACCTTAAAATACCTTATTTATTTAAAATAAATGCTACTTTTAAAGCTACGTAACAATCGTTTATGGCCATGTTAGCTCATGGGAGGGCAGTTATGATTGTTCCATCACCTTGGTGTAGAATGAACTATTTGTACAACTATTTGATGCCATCCAGTTCCATTACCATCATGTAAATTCAGACATGTCTTTGTATGTCACAAAGTTAGTTTTGTATCTGTTTATTTTAGACTTTATTTACGGGAACTTCCTATTTCTGTCATAGATCCAGCTCTAATATATTATTGCGTAATTTGACTAAAGCATATCTGTTCTGTTGTATCTTATACCATTTTCTTTATTTGTTGGCAGAGATGGCTGGCAGAGAATATGCACAGAGATTGTGGCCATCGATGCGCTGCAGTTCAAGAACTTCCTCGAACAGTTTCGTCCCGATAGACTCAACCGAGAACTAAACAAGGTCATTTTTGTTTATATATTTTAATTGTATATCTTACAGTATCATGTCTTTCTTGTGTCTCTGCTCTGCATGTCACAAAACTGAGCAGGTTGTTATTTATATAAAAAAACACTTAAAAAGTTATTATTTTAATAAATTAAAAACAAAGATGTCAGCTCATCGAAACCTTACGATGAGTGCTGCTGTAAGTGTTTTTTTGGTTGTGTATACAAAGTGTGCACTCTTTGTATAATTGATGGGAGTGGAAGTGAATGGGCAATCTACCGCTGCTCTTTGATGTTACACTCTGAACTTCCATAGTCATGGCTTTTTATCGGCGTATGGCTGCAATTATCTTTTAGCTATTTTTGCTAGTTAACTTAATATTTGCTTTGCTCAGACTTATTGAGTTGAATGTCAGTTTGTTTGGTTGATGATTGGGAAACCGTAACATAACAAATGTCAGCTGTGATGACATTGATGTTTACTCTTCTCTAGGTAAATATTTGAACTGTATGTAATACAGACTGATGGATTTTTATATTTGTAGAGAATAGACTTAATGCTATTCATTACCATTAACATATGTGACCTTAAGCCACTGAATCATAGTTATTATATTTACAGATTTGTTTTAAATAGGAATCTTCCATGTGTGCAGTCCGCCCATTCAAAGAAAATCAAGATGTTGTCAAATCAGAAGGCATGGAGGAGTTTGACAGCTCTGACAAGGGTCTGAAGAATGCACCAACATACAGATCAATCCTGTTTCGAATATTGTTCAGCTAACTGTCACATCGGCCCTTTCACAGGAACAATTTATGACTGGTCAGGAAGAGGGTGGGCTCGCACAATTCATTTTCACTATTCACTTCATTTCATGGTGAAAATAAATGTCCAGAGCCCCTTCAGATCTTTTATTTGACCTGTCTTCCTGTCAAATGCTCACGTTGCTGCACATTGGTTTAGTATATTTAATGTGCAATGGTTATTATTATTCAAACCTACGCCAATTGCACACCAGTTTGAATTGAATTGAGGAAATAGGTGTAGCCAAATGACATAATGTTAAAATGTATGTTGAGCCAATCCAACCAACCTTTTATGTGTTCATGCATTAACTGATTTGTCAAGCACGGGCCTGCAGGCAAATGGAATGACTTTGCATTTATATCTGATATAAAGGAGACGTTCTGTAGGACTGGCTCTTATAAAAGAAACCTACCATTGAGCTGAAATAAAAAGGTGATCCTAAGACCTGAGGCTCATCAGAGTGGATTTTGCATTTATGTACCGAATTACATATCGTTCCTTCAATGGCCTGACAACTTGATGTGTTGTCACCCCGAGAGTCACAATTTTGATGACGGAAGGGCTATGCTTGTCATAATGCATTGGCGGTATCTGAAATCAGTCCCTATTTGCTACTTAGTGCATTATCTTTTTTTCTTTATTTGAGTACCATAATCTTAATTTCTTAATTGATATCATACTCGGGTACACAGTATTTTGTAGGCTTTTCTCAATGCAGTAAAAGACATACAGTAGAATCAAATAACAGCAGTGATAAATACGACAGAATTGTCCTTTTTTTTAATCCCAATGTGAATATATCAAATATGCAGTGTAAACAGCATTCATGAAAAAAGTCAATAGTGTATGTTTGCTTTTGATTAACATGTATCCAACACTACATACTAATGATTTATGGGTATCTACATTCTCAATGCACTACGCAGTATAGAATACATTAGTTTACTGTGTAGAAAATTGTGATAATTTCATACACGGCAAACATTTTCTACAGTGTTCTTTTCTCATGAAAGACACTATTAAATAGTTTTTTGCATTGTTTACATTTTCTAATCTAATATATTGTTCATCATTTATTTTGTCTGTCTTTATTTAGGCTTACTGTGGCTTTGCTCGCCCTGAAGAACAAAGCCAAAACCTCTCGGCAGTGGCTACAGGGAACTGGGGCTGTGGGGTTTTTGGAGGTGACACACGTCTGAAAGGTAAGCGCTGACGTAATGCTGGCAGTCTAAGCGGACACTCTTCCTGGATATAGCGGAATATATTTCAGCTTGAAAGGCTCCAGCAGATCAGCGTGGGCCATCCATTTGTCTTCCGGGAATGCGTTCATTTAGTTAAAGCCTATTCGTCGCCTTCCTTCTATTGATCAAATGACAAAGTTAATATGTTTCATTAATAGTGAAATTGATCGCCAGCTCGAGTCCATCAATCCGTTTCAGCTTTCTGTCTCAGCCATGTACCACGGACACTGAAGAGGGAGCCTAAGGACACTTAATGCTAACAGTTTGCAGTAGTATCTCTGCTTCTCACTTGATGCCTGAGCCACGGTGCTTGAACACTATACATACATATTTGTTAATTAGCTGTAGCAAGGTAAAGCCCTCCATAGGCATCATCACCTATTGTCTGCTTAATGACACGCCTCCTGGGAAGAGCTTTGTAATTCGGATGCTGTTCTCCTCCTGGGTTTGCCTTCTGTGGCCTCAGATAGCCAGATAGTTTTTAATTGTCAGATCATTCTTGGGAAAAGCGGATGAAACCGAGCCGGGGACAGAAACTGCTGAAGTGTAGGCATATTCCGCTTATAGCTCTCTTCTGAAAATGTTGATTCAGTTATGCTCGTTAACTTGCCGCTGTCCCAACCCTCATTAATCAGCAGACATATTTCCAGTCTCTTAAAATATTCACAGCTCTCTACGGGGCCAGACCTGGCTTCTCTTCGTAACTAATCCAGAGTTCTCAGTGGGGGTGAGACCTATTCCCCCGATTATTGTCTTTTACAGTCACTGCCACAGAGCCGGGTGGCGCACACTTCAAATACTAACATTAGCTTAGACCTCTGTTAATATATACTCAACTGTATATCTATGAGTAAGAAGATGATCATGTTTGAACAAACCTGTAAAAATAGCATTAAAAGGTCAATCGTTTAAAGAACCAGTTTTTTGCCTCTCTCACAGTGGAGCGTTAACACAGGCAGCTTCTTTTCCTTCAGCTCTGCTCCAGATGCTGGCAGCTGCTGAGGCGGGCAGAGATGTGGCCTATTTCACCTTTGGTGACAGCCAACTCATGACAGATGTCCACAAGATGCACTCTTTCCTAACTCAGAGGAAGATCTGTGTCGGTAAGGAAAACAACCCGTCTGCTTCCTGTTTACATAAAACTGTGTCCCTTCTTTTTAATATTTCACCACCAAGAGTGCGACAATAAGGATATTATAACAGGATTAAATATGCTTTGGAAAGTTTCATCTTTGGATTTAGCTGTGAACAATGTGATCTAATGAAACTGACAACTCTATACATTATGCTGTATGTGATATGATTTCAATCCTCATATTTTCTCCCTCACAGGAGAGGTGTATGATCTCCTGGGGCAGTACTACAGCTCCGTGTGCAAGAGCTGCCTCGGTCGGCGACCTGAGATCAGCCTGTACTCCTTCATCTACCAACAGGCCGACTCCTCCCCGGCGCCAGATGACTCCGACGGGGACTCGCCCAGACATCCCGTCCCCACAGACTGCAGTTAGGGCCAGGTGGCTGATGAGTCACCATGCCTAATCTGCGATAAAACAAAACCCACATTAAATACTGCCTTTTCTTTTTTTTAAGAAGGCTTGATTAACTGTTTACCAAATGGGAGCCAAAAAGGACCATCTAGCATGCAGATCCTTTTCAAAAACATCTGAACTGCACTGGCTGATTAGTTACGACCCTGTCTGGCGCGGTGTTCATTTTGCTGCCGCTGGTAATACGCCGATGGATTGAGCTTCAATACGACGCAATTGTGATTTTAATGGTGAAGCAAAGGTTGCCATCCATCTTCTGAGTTTGTCATGTTGCCTTTTTTACACCCACACATATCCAGCCTAATTGAATTGGCTGTCAGAAATCAAGTTAAAGGAATAGAATAACAAGAACGGGGTTTGGAAAGCTAGGAGCCGTCTCAGAGCCTGGCTCTTTGGGAAATAATATTTTACCTTCTGCGTTTAAAGCTACATTTAGTTTCAATGATGACTTCCATGAATACATTTGTCCGGTTCTTGCTGTTCACATTCGAAAGAACCAACCGTTGCACTTGAAATGTTAATTTGATTGGTTTGTTTCTATATTTTATAACTATTTGGAACTGCTACCCCCGCGACCCGACCACGGATAAGCAGGAGAAGATGGATGTTTCTATATTTTATAAGTATTTACACTTTGAATCTGTTATTTGTAGGCCTTCTTACTAATTGCTGTATAGCTGCACTTGAACAAAAAGTAGGATTTGTTTCGCCTAAATAAAATCAGTTTTAAGAAAATGTCATATTTCTAATATTGCCTTTGTTTTATTCTGAAGCACCATTTAGAGCCACACGTCAATTACACGTCTTTGAACAATCACAATGAGAGCCTCTTGTTCCACTGAGGCAATGTGAGTTTCTGTACAGCTTTGCCATTTATCTTTCCCCATCTTCACCCTTTCCCTCCCAGTTTAATAAGGTCATACCTTTTCTATAAACTGTACATGACACCTCATTAAGTAAAGAGTAGATCATGGAACATCCAGTCAGGCAGTGGGGCTCCTGGGGGATTTCTCTGTCTGTCGGATGGAACACAGCTTCATGTGCATTAAGAAGAAGCTGCATGGGGCAAATCCTCAGAGGTTCGACCGCTGGCCCTTTGGTAGGTTTGATTTTGTGGCATTTGCTGGTAAAAAAGAATCTCAGCAAATGATATATTTTTTGTATTCAGTTTCACTATATTAAAAATGTAAGTTGATATGTATAATACCACCATGTTTGATACTGATTTATGTTTTTAGATTCTTCATCGTAGTTTATTACAGCAATGTATTTCAGTGATGCGTGTTGTGACTGTTCCTCATTGTGTGATTATCTACTTACACGCCTAATGAGCTGTTATGTTTCACTTTACAGATTACCCAGCCAGCAGGAGTTTATTGATTTCATATTTTTAGTTTAATGCTGCTTCAGTTGTGTCCCCAGACAGGGTGCGCGGCACTGAATGGAGTCCTGGGAGCCTGTATGTGAATGAATGAGGAGTAGGCGTCTCTGGTGCTGAGCCTTCATGGAATCAGGACTTGAAGTAGGTGGGTCTCTCTTTGTAGCCGGCTGAGTTCAAAAGAAGCCTTTCGTGGCGTCTCCAGAGGGATCCATCACAGACACACAGGGGTTTTTTACTGGATAGATCTCTTTGCCGAGAACCCCATGTGTGTGTTTGACCTTTTGGCTACAGTCTGCCATAAAGTTACAAGCATGAACAGTGTTTAGTCTCTTCAACATGATCACACTTTGACACATTTCACTGTTATGCAGTTTGGCGATGAACAGCTGGATCAATAATGTAGTTTCGAGATCAGACTGAACTTGATAAGCTCAGCGCTCTGTGGGTTATTGCAAATGTTATTTATTATATGTTTCAATTTAAACACCTTTGAGCAAAAACAATAACACACCCCTACCTGTCACTTCCAATACAAATGTTTTTCTTTGTCCAGACACCCTGCCATAGATTAGGTGCAAATAAAATTGCCCAATTGAGAAGTTTGGTAAAAATGAATTTTTGACATCATTGTTTGACTTTTGAGCATTGTGTTGAAGCATTAATAAGATGGTTACAAACGGTGGGCAAAGTCTGATGAGTGGTTTGATGTTGAGAATCGGGGGATCAGCTATCCTTTTAAGAGGTACCTGTATACTCGCAGCGCTACAGAAATGCTGAGTTTTTATTTAGCCTATAGTATGAATTATCTATGCTCCCCAAAGAGCAAATCAATTGCATCAACCAGTTCATGATTAGATTCTGTTTGAATCTGGAATGACATTGCCACATCATCTTTCCACTTTTCCTTTGTTTCCCTCCAAGAAGGTCAGCTCTTATAACGAGGCTACTGTATTATGAATGGAAAGGCCTATTTGAATTCATTATGATCTATTTACTTCATATTTCCTTATCATCCGTGGATTTATTTGGCAGTGATGGAGTGATGGAAGGATCTCTTGGCTACAGATTAAAGGAATTATCAGCTGAATATTGATATGTTTGATTGAACCCTTGGAGCTGTGGCTTACATTTGTTTGGACTGAACACATAAGACACAAATATGATTCGTAGTCATGAGCTTCCTTTTGGTAATTATTCATACTTCGTCCTCTACGTTATAAACATCTTATTTAATGAAAAACAGAAGGGTGCTGCACATAATGCATATACATACCGGGGCACTGGGGTCCATATGGGATGCGCCTCATTTGCAATTAACTTAATCTTCAAACATCAGCAATTAACTATTACTATTTGAAAATATTTTAGTAAAATAAAAAAAACCTCAAACCTCAAAAACAAAAAGTTTAGAAATCGAGAACTCAAGGTTATATTTATTACTGTAATGAATTTGTGCCTTTAGCAAATTTTCACAGGTGCATTTTGTTACAGTAGTTAGCTTTCTGGAAAGGGACACAGTCCCCCGAGCTTCTTAGTGAATCAGACACCCTTATTCAAAAGACACACATAAAAGCTAAATGTTATTGTAAAGCTGTTAGGACAAACTGCTTAACACTCATCATTGTTATTGAAACAAATGACAGCCAATGAGATGAAAGACAATATTCTGTTACACGCCCGCAGTATTTATTCCAAACCAGCAAGTCTATTATGTTGTGTTTGCCATGTCATGCTCTTCTTTAAATCAATTGTGTGCCATCATGATTAACACATTTTGCATCATCTGGTAATGTCCTAAGCTTTCACTCCTGTAGCTGTTATCATGTTTGAACTCGGGGTGACCTAAATGTTTCACCGCTTCCTGTGTGGCGCCTCAGCAGTGTCAGAGCTGCTATCGTTTGATGGTAATTGCGTCTCTCCTCCGGCTCTTAGCATGCTGAGATGGTTCCTCATCCAAAGGCAGTTCCTTTACTGCTCTGAAAACCTGCATGCATTGTCTTTTTGTATTCAATCCAAATAGCTTGCGGTCAAAAACACTCTTAAATATGGGTTCGGCGAAAGGAGGCGGAGGAGGCGTATAAATCCATAACAACAGCAATTATTTATTAGTGACAGCTTTCTATGGCCATTTTAGTTCAAATGCTTCCACTGCAATTGATCCCCAAAGAAAAATCAATGTTTATGTGAAAGCCGTAGCTTTTAACCCAACGGACTGCTTGCTCCGTAAGGTCAAGGATTGAGTGAGTGAAGTTATTTTTGCTCCTTGTGTTATTAGATTGCCTATCTATCATTGTAGTGTCATGTGATTGATACTGACTAGGCTTGAAAGAAAGATGGAGCAAGGCCATTGTTGCTCCCACACAAGTGTAAAGTGCTGAATGCAACAGCAACTTGTGTAGAAAAAGGGTTTGAAATGAGCCACCAGCTAATCACCTACTGCTTCTGCTGCGTCGTGGCTCTACACAACATTTACAAACCCAGCATGTTTAGTTGAAAAGCAGCAGTTGGGTTTGCAGTTGTGGAAGGATGATTACCACCATGTATGTTCGCAAATCAGTTAAATTAGGGAAAATCTACTCATTGCTGTCCACTTAACTGTTCATTAGCTTTTTCGTATGCTTGATGAATTCATTGGGGCGGTGGTGGCGAAGTCCATAGGGACTTGGCTTGGCAACTGGAAGGTCACCAGTTCAAGTCCCAGAAAGACCAAGTGCTACCGAGGTGTCCCTGAGCAAGGCACCGTTCCCTACACTGCTCCCCGAGCGCCGTACATAATGGCAGCACACTGCTCCTAACACTAGGATGGGTCAAATGCAGAGAAACCGTTTCGTTATATGGTACCTGTACTGTGTAATGACAATACGTTGAATCTATCTATCTATCTATTTAACCATAGGATTCTAACCATCACATTTAACTTTCCAGATATGGAAAAAATATTTTCTGTATACTGCTGAATTGGTTTACTCTCCTGAGCGTATCTGTTTTGAACTGAATGCATCTCTCCAGGCCTTTAATTGCACACATGTTGCTCCTTCCTTCCACGAGGTACATAACACCATCTGCTCCTTGTCCGCACAAGTCCAATCATAATTTAAAAAAGAGAAAAATATATTCAGTTCCTTGGCAAAGATTTCATAGTGCTAAGGGAAGCTTATTAGAGAATATGAAACGCATGTTTTTATTTTTACTTTAAAAGTGTTTAATATTACACCATTATTTGCAGTGGTATGTGTTTGAAAGAGATGTATGCAATGTTGATGTTTGAGTTCTTTGGGATCGTAAGCACATCAGGCAGATGTCTCTCTCTGGGTTTCAAAAGGTGCCAGAAACAGATGCTTCCAACGCATTTCAAAGGAGACATTTTCCTGGCGTTTGGCCTTGATCATTTTCCGGATATGATTAGATCCCAACACATGGCTTCAGTCATTAACTGGGAGGCAAACAAAGTCAATAAAATAAGTTTGAGTGTGTTTTACTTCACCTTTAAGTGCGGTGCTGAAACGATTGGATATTGAATTGATTTCATCCATACTATTCTGATAATGGATTAATCGGCAACGCAATTTTGTCCCAAAGAATGACCAATTTCTCAAATGTGAGAATTTGTTACTTTTCGTCTTTTTCTATATCCTTACAAATTGAATTTATATTCAGTTTTCTTTTTGTCAAACAAACTTGACTTCTCTGGTTCTTTTTCATCAACTATCCATCTATTCTCATAAATATATACTGTTTACACAACCCATGTTTATATATTAGTAGTAGACCAAATATGTAGATATGTCACTATATGTACAGATGTCCAATTTCACTTTTCACTTTAACTCATTTCGTACTTAATAATTTAGATGACCAAATATGTATATATGCTGACAGTTATTTTACTCTTATTTTTACTCATCTCCTATTTCATAGTCTTTTATTATTATTATCATTATTATTTAAAAACATTTCTTGATTGTATTAATCTGTGCTGTCCTGTTTTTCACGCTTACCCTGTTGCTGCTTGTACAACTGGATTAATAAAGGTCCATCTTATCTTATCTTAACTAGACAAACATCTTGTGCAAAATCTTAAACAAAGGGATGAAATAATGTACAGTAAGCCTCCATTAACTGCAAACCTATAATGTGATGGTCAATGCTTGGAGAACGGGACCCTCAGCCGGACCTTTCCCTGACATCTCAAAGTGCTTGATATGTTGTTTTCTGCATGCATGTGAGAAGTGTGTGACAGTGGGCTGTGGGGGATATCAGAGCAGAGCGACTGGAGGGCCTGTCACGTGTCGCAGGTTGACTCCGTCGGCCCACAGAGAGGAGGGAGCTGTCTGCATGGGCCTCTAGTGCCTTTCAGAGTAGCTCTGTTAGAGTGGACCTCGAGGCTCTGACTTGCTGTGGAGCTGTCAACGTTAGGGTGGCAGCGCACAATGCAACGACCCCTCTCCTGGAAGTTGGACAGGATGTATGTGGAGCGTAAACAAAAGTCAAGTAAATTGGTTATGTTAAGACCTCTGTTTGTGCTTTGTTGTTCACACATTAAGAATCTGTCAGTATTTGTCTGTTTTTTGTCACAAAAGTCATTTGAAAGCACAATTAATTCACCAACAAGGGTGACCGTGGGTTGAGGATTTCCTGGTTAGAAAGTGAATCCCCCTGGGCCTTTTTACTGAATCTTAATTGGATTTCATCTGCGAAAGCCCTCCAGTCTTTACATAGACATCCTTTTTAATCAAAACATAAATGAGACATGCTAAAATGATCGCAAGTATCATAACTCAGGGGGATTCATGACTTGTAATTGAGACCATTATTTTATCTTTTCACTCTGCTTAGCATCTTATTAATGATCAAGTACTTCATTTTTGTATTAAGACCTGACAAAATGTATGATATGATATCACTTTTTTCTATAGAGATGTAAGTCTAATGACATAATGCTGCATAAGATTATGTTTATTGTGGTGCAAAGTTATAGCTAACCCTAACTTGTTCACAGATCACATAATACATAAACAAATACAGCATGTATTAACTTGTGTTTGAGAGCAAAAAGGCCCTGGAAAAGCATACTTTAAAGAAACCTTTTTAATGGCCCAAAATGTAGTTTGTAGTTTCAGTAGTACAAAAAAGAATTGGCAGTAATTTACCCACTTCAATTACTATGCTGACCAGCAAGCCCATGCATACTATAGTTTAACAACCAGTTTGATTACATGCCATCACTGGTTATTGTTGCACAAGCACATTTACAGCCATATTGGAAACCCTGCCAACATTTGCTCTTTTCTACATGTCAGTTATATGTTTATTGTAAATATAAAAGTCCTGAATTTGCAGCTGTTTTAAATTATTCTACGATGGTTTCCTTCGCAATGGCCAAAAAGCTGACTTTCCTGAGTCTGTTTAGAGACTGGAGATGCTATAAAGTCTGTCTCTCTGTTGGGTAATGGTGAACCACACTGACAAACACTATTTGTTGCACCCATCGAAGCTGTCTTGTGGGTCAGTTTCTCTGACAAGTGTGGTTAGAAGGGTCATAAAGCAGCACCACCACCATTTCTCAGTCCATTACATATGAACAAGTGGCTAAACTGACAGGCTTATTTGCACCAGGACACATGTAGCTTAGATTACACTATTGCTCCTGTGCCAAACTCCGCTGGTTCACAAACAAATCTCATTGACAAAGTATTACGAGTGAAAACAGAGAGAGGGTAAAGAGAGAATACCAATATAAATCCACCAGTCAGTCAGTTTGCATACACTTCCTTTACGGATAAGTGAATGAGACCCTTTTTCCTCCTGCTGCTCAATTACCCAAGCACCCATAAAAACCTGAAGTTCTGTCTCCAGAGTGAGATATCGTCGCGCTGCTCACAGCAATAAGAGCGAGATTTAGGATGAGCCTGTCCTCTGTGACACTGACTCGGCAGAGAGACCCTCTCTGTCACCAGATATTGCGGTCCCCAGCCGCTCATTAAAGATGGAACCATTACTTCGCGGCTCCGGCTCGCTTCTCTCTGCTCTTTCTTTATCTGCCTTCACAGCCCCCTGGAAGTAAATAGACACAAATTAGCTCAGGAATGTACAGAAAGCACATGAGCCGACTCTGTGAAAGGTGGCCGTACAGTATCAATTGTGTGGCCCATTAAGTTCCTAATGCCTCTCACCATATTTCTCATAACGTCTCTTGGTGGTAGGATTAAGTTTAAACTCCCCTGTGCACCATGCAGCGTAATGTGTTTGTTGTTCATTGTGTGTGTGCGTTCCCCCATGCAGTTTGGATTCAACTGTTTTGTTGGCTTGCATAGAGGAAGGAAGATCACAGAACAAATGTATTCATTTTTACATTACATTAGTTCTTTAGCTGACGCCTATACAAAGTAACTAACAATAAGTGCATTTAAACCATGAAGATACAACATAAACATGGAAACAATTATTGTTTGAAGGCTTGATTGAATGCTCTTTAACTCTACTGTACACATTGTAAGTAAGTTGCAACATGAACTGCATAGCTCAACTTTTCATATCAAATCTTAGTTTTCAGTTAACCTGAACTAATGCAAAGGCAATTAAAATATATATAGTGTGTACAATCACCATAAGGTTAAACATGCAAACATCAGTAATCCTTGACATATGTTTATTAACATTAAACAGTCAAACTGATGCATCTTCGATTGGCAGTTACCCAAAAATACTATAAGACTTTCACCTGACCCGTTAAACCTCTCATTATGGCAAAAATAACAACATAAATGTCCTAATAAAATCCAAACGATCTATTGGGAAACTTTTGTAATGCTCTTTTTTTCCATTTAGACTAGACTAGTGTCTCATTCCACCAAACACGGGAATGAACACACCTCTGTTCTCCCATCTGTTGGCGCTGCATTGGCTTCCTCTTAATGGGTCACTGTAATTGGAAGAGTCAGGAAGCGGCCGCTGCTCCGTGCCGTGTGGTGTAGTTACTGGAGTCGTGAGAGTGATGGAGCCATTGGCAGCTGGGATCTGGAGGATGCTGCTTCTGAACAGGCCTCTGTTCATCTCCTCTCCACCCCTCTGCTCCACAGGGACAAAGCTGCTGGGACAAATGGTCACCTGGGAGCCGAGCACTTAATGAAGCACACCTTCTTTTTTTTACTCCTCTTCTCAATAAAGCCCTTTTAAAAAACCGGCAACAACCTCCCATCTGCCATGGCAGCACAACAGATCTGTTGGGGAACTTGTGAGGGAATTGCCTTTTTTGCAAAGTGTGTGTCTCACATGATCAGAGCCACAAAGCCTACATGCATGCAAACTCATGCCTTTTTATTTGCCCTCCATGACAGTATAGCTATTAGCTGCCTGGTGGCGGTTTTCACTTGTCAAGCGTTATGAGAAGTCCTTCAGAACTCATGGCCAGTTTACAAATGTCTCTGCTTTACCGAGATGGGCTTTGTGAGGAGAGTGCTGCGCTCTTAATGAGCTCCTTCCATCTAACTTTTATCCTTCCTGTCGTCTTGGATCCATTCATATTTGGCACTTATGCAATCGTCTCTCTGAGTTTCTCTCATGCTGAACTGTGAGGCCACGCAGGACGAGGAGTTGTTACTCCGATGTGAGGAGAGCATTTAAGTGATTGTCTCTTCGCAGTGCTTGTGTGGATGATTGACTCGGGTCTTGAAATGATGGCCTGGCACAACCATTTACCTTCTCGACTCGAAACCAGTCGTGAACTCACTTCTTCCCTCTTTTTTTCTTTGTATCTCTGCAAGTGTGTGCTTTATAGAAGCATTTATACTGCTCTGAGCTGATAGGGTATATGATAATGATCAAAATGATACATCTAATGATTAATGACTGTGGGGACTTTTGTTCTTCGCACTAATCATGACTTTCTGCACTTTCTCTAAATGTAACACCCTGACCCTTTCGCTTACCATCCCCACTATTCACTCAGGAAGCTCTTTCACTGAGACCACTCAAATTAGCTCCGGCCCCTCGGTGAGAGCCCCACTGCTACAGGACCTGTCGCAGAACCGAGGCATAAATCATTCCCCAGAGCAGGAGCCGTGGCAGGCCGAGACGTACATCCACCACCCGAGATTTACGCTGCACAGCGAAGCACGGCCCCGCAATCTGGATCCTCTCCACCAGGTCATCTTCAAATTGGTTATTGATCTTCCAATCACAAAATGAATCATACGTTGCCAAGACTGTTTAGGAACCGCGTTTACAGTAGTGTGGCTGCTGTTGATGCTGATATGGAACCTGGGGATGGATTATTGTTTTAGAAACCGCGAGAAAACAACTACCTGCGCTGAACGGGGAGTAAATAGGAAAATAAATTAGAAGCAGTCTACCTTGAGATGAATATATGTCATGTTGTCATCCAGCAGAGCCTCATTATAACATATCAAAACAGCTGAAGAAACTCCTGACAGTCGCTGAAGTGAAGAGCTTGAAGTTGGCTATATTCTCCTGTTGTGATATTCAACAGTGTGTGATTATGGCTGCAGTCATTTAAAAATGTTATTCAAGAATAATTGCAGGGCCTGTGATAATATTATACTGCAGTTCTTTAGAAAGCATAACCAATTCATGCTGTAGGCTATTTTGGCTTGTGTTCTCCTTTATCTGATGGAAACAAATTCTTCACACACATTTCTAAATGTGTTTTTAATAGAAGCTTCTCCATCACTATACTTCATAACGCTGAAATACACACGATTCTGCCATAGCAGTATCACTACTTTTATCTACAGCTGAGTAAAATCGGACAGGTTCAATAGACTTACTTGCTTTCAGTTCTTGGCATATACTGTATTGTGGTGTAATATTTAATGGGGCTTCACTTCTTGCCCAATTAGGCTCCAAGATGGTATGTAAATGTAGCTTCTGCCCTGGGTGCAGTTTCCTCATAAATGCCAGAATGGCCATTATCTGAACTCCTTTGTGAATGAAAACAGACAGCTATAATATAGTCCTTCACCACCTTAATTGAAAGATTGTAAGAGTGGTCCTGTCTTTGAATGTCCTTCTTAAATGTCAATATCTAAAACCAGAACACACCATTTTAGACAGATAATGTCAAGCTCAGTTTAATTTTCAAAGGTGACTGCATCATTGCTCATGACTCCCGAACTAATCAATTAATCGTGCTGTGGAACACATTCATTTGACAGGATCAGTGTAACTAATTGGCTGTTGAATGGAGTCAGATAGTAATCTAGTAGCTGTTATTTTTCATTCATGGACACATGTTTAATTACAGAGGCTCATTAGGACTATATGGTGATGAGTGGTTACACAACATGACATGATTTAAGCTGATGTGTTGCGGAGCATGTCCATGGTCAGACGTGAGGACAGGAAGCTGCGTTTCTACTAATTGACACCTTGTTCACTTCAAATAAAGCTATAGTCATTTATATTTGCTAACTCAATTTATGACCTATTCCTGCTAAGATCACCTTCAATGTCTTGTTGTACAGATGTGGCTCTCTTTGTAATTCAACCTACCAAGGCATATTTTTTACGGAGGATGTTTATTTATATTAAAGGTCCCCTATTATACTGTTTTCTTTTATCAATATGTTATAGTTCTCAGATATATACAAAACATGTCTCTGAAGTGTTTTGCTCAAAATACCAAACAGATAATGCATTTTTGTAGTATCCCATAATCCCCTCTGTTTCAGCCCTGTTTCAAAAGTGTGGATTCTCTCTCTTTTACTTTAGATGCTCTAGGACAGGGGTCTGCAACCTTTTTGACCAAAAGAGCCATTTTGCTCCTTTTTCCAAAACATTTTTTTGTCTGGAGCCGCAAAACATATTTCATAGTTTTTAATTCAGACAAAAACTAGTTTGTTTGCATTTATTAGGCTATGTATTACATGATATAAAACTGTTAACCTCTAATAAGAAACAAATAACTCTTATAAGGAGAATTAAAAATAATACACAGGCCTACTTTAAAATAAATTAAACACAGCACTTGGGGAGTCCTCTGCACATTTGAAGGAAAAACAAATATTATTCAAATGGACCCACTTTGAAATAAATAAAACATATAGCTGCAGAAACCAGCTCGAGTGCGCTAGAATTTGAAAGTACACAACCGGAAAAAATATGCCTCTTCCTCAGACTGTGTAGATAGATATAAAGCTCTTCCTTCAGACTTTCTTACAGAGTCCCTCCTCCAACACACACGAACGCGCACATGACCAATGAGGGCACGAGATAAGTTTGTGCACAGATGGAAGGCTGACAGGCAGGTAGGCCATCCAGTTATTTTAGCCGGGCCGGCTCAGATGATTGGTCGTGCTTTTTACAGCGCTACGACTTCCAGAGATTAATTTTTGTATGTATTTATTGTCAAAGCATTTAATATATTCATTGCTATCGGGACGTTAAGAGCATTCCATGGAATATAACAAAAAGTGTTTTCTGAAATAAATTACATACCCCATTGAATTATGACTGAAGATCGTCAGCTGTCTTCCTCTCCCTTGTTGTTCCTCGATACGTAAAGGCTGCACCACCGTTGACAACTTCTCTCTACATATCAAACATACCGGTAAACCAGCATCGTTTGCTGTGAAAGCATATAACTCTGTCCACACAGAATTAAATCCTGTGTTCCTCCGGTACTTTTCTTTGATTTATCCATAGTTCGCTCATCGAGCCGGGGGTCAGGTTATTCGCCTCCAAGAAAAGGCGCTCGCGCGGGACCGTAGCAGGATGTGACGCATATTTTAGTTGACCTAATTAAAACCGTTTTGTTTTTTATTTATGTGTCACAGTATCACCTCAAAATACAAGATACGAAACATTTTCAACCATGCAACAAAATATAAATAGTCCTACAAATACTTTTATTTGATTTCCTTCTTATTTGTGTCTAAACTCAAGGGAGCCAGAGCAGAGGGCTTAAAGGGCCGCATGCGGCCCGTGGGCCGCGGGTTGCCAACCCCTGCTCTAGGAGGAGATTTAGGTGATAAGGTGGGGTGTTACCTTGGTTGGTGATTGGCTAATGGTTACACAAGCCAACAAATCGTTATGACATCATAAAATTGCCAAAATCTGATCAGCTCATTTTCAGACAGGTTTTTATATAATTGGATCAGGAAAAAAAGTGAGAGCATATTTTTTCCTGAAACTTTCAGAATCTCTTTACACAGAGGGGACACATGTTGATGTATAAAATACATGAAAAAGTGGATTTTGCACAATAGGTGACGTTTAAGTGTGAGGGTCTTGATTTACAGATACACTGACCCTGCTTTGTCGTTCTCATGTAAGGTAGAAATCCAGCCTCAGTGGCCTTTCATTTTTCTTGGACCCTGGCAGCCTCTAAGCAGGGTGGAGGGACTCTGGTTGGACAGCTCTGCTCCCCCCTGTTCCCCCCTGTTCCCCCCTGCTCCTCCCTGCTCCTCCCTGCTCCCCTCTCCAGTCGATAGCAGCCAGCAGGTAAGGCTCTGTCTCTGTCTGCAGCGTGACAGACTCTTATTAGTGGTAATGTACTCCCATCATCCATCTCCAGGTGGGCTCCACCATTGATCTCGACGCCAAGCCTTGTCACTTATTGCTCCTCACACAGTGAAAGCTCTGGTCGCCGCCAGCACGGGCTTTAGATGACCCGGCTTAATGTTCTGTCGATAGCCTCGCTGCTGGACAGCCGGTGTTAGAGCTGTGAGGAGACTTTTCCTCAGTGCTTTTCAATATCTAAATCCAGCAAGGACAAAAAAGTTGATTGTTTGTTTCTGTTTGCGATCGCCATGACAGAAAATCCAATAATTGCTACCGTAATAATCTTCCAGAGTTCAAAATTCCTGTTTGTGAGCGTTAATAACCACTGTTCTGAGTTGTTGTACACACTAAACGTTTATAAAAAACGTATTCCAACTAGACATCCTGAATCATATTTCTTACCAGTATCTTAATTTACAGGGGCAAAACAATGTCGATGTTTAGATCAGAATTTGTGCTAGATAATAGGTTTACGGTTACAAATCATTTCAAGGTAAGTAATACCTCATAATGTTCTATTCTCATACTCATAAGTAGGGAAGTTTAGGTATAGGTCGGGCCTTGCTCATGCTGATCTTGGAAAGTAAAGACTAATGCTTGGTATTGAACGGTATTGAACACTGAGAAGCACTTGGGATTGTGGACTTCTTCCTTAAAACTTTAAAAAAGTAATTTTCAATAACAACACCAAAGGATTTTTTTTTTGTTGGGTTTTACACTTTCTGCGTGCAGAAAAGCTTATGTGAGGGTGCAGTTCTTGCAATGATATCTGAAAGATCACAATACTTTTCCCTCAAAGTCTTCATTTTCTTTGTAGACTTGGGGATTTCACTTGTAACACACTGAACTGCTTTGTATTCCAAGTTTAATTGTACCAGTTCACGGGAGCTTGACTAAATGTTTAATTTTTTCCGGGCACTTGATCAACCTGGTTCAGTGATTTAACCAATAAAGAATTAAATGTGGGTTTCTCCCCGAACACCTCATCAGATGCCAGTGAAAACGAGGCCATCTGTTGGGAGTGTGTTAGTTAAGTGGCCATGCTGCAAACAGACAACCCCATGCAAATAAGTCCAGAGGTTTCTGCAGTTAAAGTTGTACTTGAGGCCAAATATCATGGTTTGAGTTTACTTCACAGACATGTTAGCTTAGCTTAAGTTCCTTAGCTTCCTGAATTTCCCCACGGGGATAAATAAAGGTCCATCTTAGCTTATGTCAGAAGTGAGTTTCCAACATTGCTGCAATTACTGTAAAAGCTGTTTTTCTGAAACAGTGACTAAATTAAGTGTTCATATCTATTCTGATTAAGAGCATAGCAACACACAAGAGGGATTTTATTTGTCTATCAGTTGTGGAAACCAATGTAGATTTCCAAACTGTATGTATGTCCTGTATCCGTCGAATGGCACAAATTAAATAAACACCCAGAAACAACATTTAATATATTAAGAAATAAGATACACAAGGCATCCATTTAAAAAGAACACACTGACACTATTAGACATAATAGCACGATGTTCATTTTATTTTCTTAAATCGAGTATCACATTTTGCTCAACAACAGTTTTATCAGAACTCAAATTAGCAATGTCTTCTATCAACACCATTTTTTTGTAGCCTAAAAAAATAAATCAATATTTTCTTTTCTTTTCATAAACACATGAGTTTCCACTGAACATTCATTGAATATTAAATGACTTCATAAAACACTACGATATCTCTGTCAAGGACGTGTTACACGTTAATTACCATTCACAAATGTTGTCATGGATGAATGTGTCAAGGATTTATCAGGCCACATTATTACTATGCCACGGTTCAATGGGTATAACAGCTGGATTTACTCTGGGATTATATATGACTCTTTATGAACAAGACGAAGGGGGAACCCACTGAAGCACACATAACAAATAGTACATTATTTTACAGATATCACTCAGGTTACACCATTAACACCAAGTAGAACAGTTCAAATGAACAACAGAGGTAAAACATGAAACATTTATAGAATATCTGGCAGGAAAATTGTTTGCATCACTTTATTTTAAGGCATTTTACTTACATTTGTGTACCTTTCACCAGTATTTTACTATATCTTTAATCTTTTCAGGTGAACATATAAAAATACAGTTAGTTTGAAAGAATAAACATGCAACGTGTGTCGCTTATATAGTATTTTCTTGATAGGATGGTTCACATTCAGTTTGGCTGGTTATTTGGAGATCAAACAACTGTCATCTGAATACAACAGGACAACACATATCCTCACATTTTCACAGCTACAGATCCCAGATTGAAACACAATATATATTTTTTGAAGAATCCAAGTCACAGTACACTTTGAATGGACCATTTTAACAGCATGCATGTTTTAATGTCACCAATATCTCTGAGTATCAAAAATAGGTCATTTAATACTACATAAGCTCCATGCATCTACAGCAATTGTTGATTTGCACATATACCCTCACTGCACTTGCTACTGTGTTATTGCACTACAGTATATCAATACATCCCCTACTCTACCATTAAGAGCAAATAAAAAGAACTTCTACAGTATACACACGAACACAGTGGTCTGCCTCTATTACCACTGGACTGTATTTGACTTACAAAGCAGCACTGTTTATTAAAAGCTACACTTTTAAACTATTGCTTTGGAACACATACATCTAAACTCCAAAAGTGCCACTAACACCACATAATGTTCTCCCTCTTAACACATGATTCCTAACCAGTTCTCTATGTTTACAGTTATTAATTCATATATATCAATATAATTATCTTAAAGTGCCTCATCAGACAGACTTCACGTATACACAACATCTTTGGCAACCTTTGTGGTGTCGTCAATAGAATAAAAAAATACTTAACTTGAGCACAACATGGATCCAGTATAATATAAAGTATATATGATCCAGTTTGTTACAATGGCAAGAACAACGTGAAACAGAATCACATGTACAGGATGTCATGATTGTTATTATTCACTTAAATATACTCTTATTTTCAGAAACCTCTCATATATTACACTCCTACTCTATATGCGTTATATATGTTTATATTGGGATCACTCAAATGATTCTCTCTGATGGAGGAGTTGCCCCTTTCATCAGTGTTACATAGCGTGCATGGCTTGAGTTTCCTAAAGGCAGCTTAACTTAACGTCAGTCTGCCGAGTCAAACAGGGCCATAGTTGGACCTGAAATCATTATAATGTCTACACACATCAACAACAACAAAAGTTCCCTTTACATACTATATAATAAGTTTAAGGCTTTGCATTTTGTTGTCAAAGGAACACTATTGCACAGACAACAAAAAACACTCTACTACTCTACTCTAGTCTAGGTCTAAGGCTGCGGTCGAAAAGTAAAAACATCTTCCTTTGTCTTTCCCTAACCACTTTTCCTTAACCTTGATAAGGTCAAGGAAAGAAGTAATGAAGAATAATAAGGACAAAGGAAAGGACGTGTGAAGTAAATATTTTCCAACACCATTTGGTGATGCCGGATGTTATTGACGTGGTTGAGCAGTCAATTGAAATGTTGCTGCCACCAGGAATTGTGGGACCACATTATCTCCTGTCCAGTCTACCCTATGCTAAAGAGGGTAAGAAAGGAAGCATTCAACCACATATCCTTGAGATTTAGAGAATACGCCTGAAACATCAGGTCGTTTCCTTCAGTTAGGAACCGCCCTATCCAATAATACTAATGGACCGCAGCCTTAGGTTGTTCAGAGGAGCCTCTGAGTGGGAGATGCTCTCTGTGAATGGCTTACTTCCCTGATTTATAAGGCAGGCCAGCTCCCTGGACGCTAACAGCCGGTCTGATAGCCGCAGCGCTGCTTCTATTGCACAGGTCCCTGATCTCCAGCAGGCTCTCGTTCAGTGCTTTGACGAAAACAGCCGAGCTCGTCCCCGTGTTCTCCCAGAAACTAGACACACAGAAGATGATGTGGTCCGACTGCGGGTTATAACAGGCGCCGTAGCCGTTGGGCACCACCGGGCCGTAGCAACAGAACATTTCCACTGTGGTAGTGACCTGAAGACAAGAGGACACAGAATGGGTTAGAAACGTTTTTTCAACTAACAATTTGTAAATCTAAGGAATCTTGATAAGTCACTGTGCACTTTCAAGAGTATGTGGTTAATCTCCACTTTCTTGTAATCATGGTCATGTCATGAAAAAGCTGAGGGACTCGATGTACCTTCAAAAACGATCTCTTTGAAGCTTAATCAGGATCCAACAAGAATTAAGTACATCTCTATTTCTGTTTCAGCGACTTGTTTCCTATCACATTTATCTTTGCTCACAAGAGAATCAAGTAAGGATAGATTAGAAGCAACAATTACAAGGAGGAGAACATGTTATTTGTTTAAAATTAAAACAAAACCTGTTACCTGACTGGTAGAAAGGATGAACTGGTTACTGGTCGAATACGTCTCATCACTGAAGATCTCTGGCTTCTCCATGTTGAGCTCCTTTGCGATTCTCAGAAGCCCGAGGAGATGATTGTCTATTGCCAGTCCTGTGATAGCCTACAAAATAATAGTTTTCTTAGTTTCATTTTTTAATAATTTAATTAATATAATGGCAAATGGTTTAAAAATACTTACTGCAATTGTATAATTTGTCTGGGCATTAATTGCGTCCCTTAGTCGTTTCATTTTTTCTGAATCCTGTTAAAGAAGTACAAATCAAATTGGGGGGGAAAGCATGGCATTATTCCACAGTACAAAAAGAGAGCCAGTAAATTAATTTTTCACTGACACGTTTAAATCTGCAGGGGCATCATCTGTTTGGACGGGGACACTGGTCGCACCTGTTTCATCTAAGCAGGCGTGATGAACAGTAATGTGGGAGTTATTCAGTAATTGGGGTCAAAGTGAGAAAAATGACTCACGGTGAAAGTGGCCCTCTCGTCTGTCATGGACATCACGAAGGCCAGAGCCTCGGGGGTGGCAGAGCGAATGTTATCTACCCGACCGTCTTGGAATCGCCGAATGGACGCGCTCTCATACGTGGACACCAGCCTTTTATTGCATCTATACAACGGGACAAAATCACATTAACATGAGTATATTTAAAGGGTTAACTAATGGCCACATTCATTGATAGAGATGATGAATTTACTTGTAAAATGCAAGTTGTAAGGCAACTTGTATGAATGCATCCGGGCTCATCTTCAGTTTTTTGATCAAGTCTTTTCCATAAACGTTGAAGTTTAAAACATCCATGTCAAGATTATCCACCAGCCTGAATGAGAAAGTGCAGCAAATATAAGACATGATGTTTATAGAAATAATACATTTTAAAGTTTAGTTTCGTGGTCTTGCCTCTGGAGTCTGTCTTCAGATGCTGCTAAGAGTCCTTGGATGTGTGGGTTACATTTCCAGAGCAGCCTTTTCGGAGGGGGCGGGTCTCTGATGCTGGATGCCCTCGCCATCTTGCAGGGACTTCCTGTTCTGTTCAGGAACACAACATCACATCCACTGTTGGTCTCAGCAGCATTTATTGAGACGATGATAATTAGAGTATGGTTATATCTTTCTCACAGACTTACATGTATTTCATCAGGTATTCAGAGAGCTGCACCATAACTATTCCCTCAAATGGGGAATGGTCGCACACCACTCCACATACTCCATCCATTCCTACAACAAACTGAGGGAAGGGGGATTAGCTAAAAGCCCAAACTCTACATTCATGTAGGATTGAAGTGTCTTGATGCAGCCCTACCTGCATTGACTTGTCATACCAGCGATTCGCTCCATTCTTCTCCCGGCCTCCGCCATGCAGCATCAGCACGGCCCGGGTGGTGTCTCTAGCCTCCAGACCACAGGGCTCATCCAGACACAGCACACACATACAGCTCTCCATCAGAGCCAGAGAGTCCCTGTTGGTTTGATCTGGATGTAGGAGAGAAGTACTTTGTTTATTTGTCTGAAAATAGTTTATTGTTGATGAAAGCCTCCTAAAAAGATGCGTTTCAGACCTTTCGTAAGTGCATCTCTGGCTTGTGCCCATTCTGTTCTCCCGTCCGACGTCAGGACGCCCAATGGAGGGAGTCTCTCTTCAGCGTTTTCTGACATTTTCATGATTTTCTCCAGTTGGGATAAGATCTCCGTCTCGTTGAGCTGCTTGCTGTTTGCGACTACGTCCAACACGAAAAACTAGTGAGAAAAATGGATAACAGAAATCATATGTTTCTTAATTATTTCATTGTGTACTGTGTCACATGAGGCAACTTTAATAGTGGATTTGTGTTTGTGTTCAGATTTGCCTACTATGAGAAATGTATATCTGAGCTTATTGTTACTGTGGTACAATATTGAACCACTCAGGTAAATGGGTAACTAGGTAATTATGGTAAGGACTGAAAATGGCCATGCTGCCTTAAATATGGCTCCTCTACTGCAATCACTTAAACCGGCATCTCAAGGAAGCTCTGGCAGACTAAATCAACAGTAATTAAGTTAACCGCCTGTATCTCCACAGGGACGGGCCCTTATGTGCCACAGATTGATAGTTCCCAGAACCATTTCCAGGTGGGAGCTCCCACTGTGCCTTTTTCTGCAGTAATTTAAAGGCACAGTGCGAGCTAAATGTAATGAAAACGGGGACCTAAAACATGTTGGCTACGGGCATTTTATACATTCACGGGAATCACTATTGAGGATTTATTTCATTAGGGCAAGCTCATCCTCTTTAAATTCCTTCAAGACAAGTGTCCTACTGCCTCTTACTGGATAAAAAAATATTGTATTCAATACTGATCATGTTCATTGGGGTTCTTGTGTCTTCTGACCACTTTCACCCACAGCTACAGAGGAAATAATAATATAACATTAAAGGATCCTTACATGTACTTATATGTTCTCTCAAATGCACAGGAACCTGTCTCCAGTTAGAAGTGTGATGGAGTGTGAAAGGTTTCCTCAGAAGCCGGCGTGCTGACCTGGTTCTTGCAAGCCACGATAATGTGCTCCGGCGCCGAGGAGGCTGCCTTCATCTGGACCTTCAGCGTGTCTGTCTTCAGCCCCGGGTAACGGTAGGAGTTGAAGATGCGGTAGTACTGCTCCATGCACAGAGGGGTCCCAGCTAGCTGCCCTCGAGCAAAATCCACTGGCAGCGCTCGCCTGAGAGACATTATTACACACATCAAATGACCTCTAGACTAGGGGTGTCCTAACTCTTTTCTCCGAGGGCCACATACAGAAAAACATACGAAGGGCTGGGCCACTCACTAGAGGTATTCTGTAAGAAAAAGACAGCTCACAGCTCTCCAGAGGGTTTCATTTATTGTGTTGGCAGCTCATTCCTTAAAACAGAAGCTTCAGACTGCTTAGAATAAGAGGAAATATGAAGGGTATATTTCAAGGTTGTTATGTGAATTTGTGATTGGGCTTTTTTCTTATCAATTTAGATTTGTTAGAAAAAAAATTCAACTTTAATTGACTGGATTTATTTGAAAATTGGGCCTATTAACACATGAATACTGTGTAATATATTTAAACACATATATTTAAGAAGTACAATATAAGACAAGCAGAAGTTTATTATACTTAAGTCATTATACTTTTTTAATTTGCTGAGTGAGGGCCGATTCCAAATGGTCCGCAGGCCGCATTTGGCCCCCGGGCCGTAGTTTGGACACCCCTGCTCTAGACTCTCACTTTATCCCTTATTATTATACTCCATTTTCTTTTCATCCTCTGCTGATTCATCATAGATGAGGTGTAGGGCAGGCAGGTGGACACTGAGGGGGAGACAGGTTATCTATTACAGGTATACGTACGCATCGATGAGAGCCTTGTAGTCCAACACTCCTCTGACGAGACGAGCAGCAAATCTTAAAAGAGAGAGACATTTGACATGTATAGAAACTCTGAACATACACAGTGTACTGGCTGGATTTATAATTAGATCTACTCTCATCTCTCACAGGACTAACAGTAATCTCATTATGGTAAATGAGTAGGATACAGTGGGCGGGCTGTGTGCGTTTATCTGTGTTTGTGAGAGAGACGCAGAGTTAGTCTGTACGTGTGAGTGGGCGGTGCAGGCGAATAGGGAAACACAGAGCCCTGTCAGGTCTCATGTTGTGTGTCATTTGTCTTGGTGTTATTACGTTCAAAGCCAGATCAATACAAAGGAGGCGGCCGCGGTGTACCACACCCCTAAATGAGGCTGACTAGCAGTCTCTGTGGAGAGCTTGGCCCTGTCACTCCCAATCTAATAAGTGGCTGTGTCAGTGCATTACCAGCTCGGGATGCTCTGGAAGTATTCAGTTAGTACGACATGAGCTGACAAAAGCTGATGTTGAGTTACAGCGCTGGGTGGACTGGAGTAATGTTCGGTGCAGCATGGCTCATTTAATAATGGGCAGAGATTTGGCCAAGAGATGATGCCAGTGATTTTCTTCATGTCTGTGTTTCAGATCTTTATCTGAGTCTGCTGAGAAACATAAACCCTGTCAGTGGCTGCACACCTGAGTGATATACTGTGCACTTTCTATTGCTCCCTATGGCATTGTCGTGTGTTGTCACTTCTAGTACCTTTTGAGAACTTCTGCAATCAACAATTGGTGATGTTGCAGAGCATTCTGGGAGTTATTATGTGATAGGAAGTATTTTCTTTGGTGGAACTTGGTCCACTTGTGTACTTTTTATTCAATTAGAGTTGTCCTCTTTTCCCAAAATGACTGAACAGTTAGGAGAAAGTGAAAAGAGGGTTTCCCACAGAGCTGTAGGCTGATTGACTGGAAATGATTCTGCAGCTTTTTGATAATCAGTCAATTGTTTGTAAATTATACGGAAAAACATTATTTAGGTTGCAGCATCTGAACAATGAGAAATGTCTTTTGTCTTTTGTGAAAATGAACTAAGAATCTGTGGGATGTGGATGGTTGGTTGGAGAAAAGAAGCAGATTGAAGACAACCGTGTGCTTGGTGGTGCGAAATGTTACTTATGGTATTTTCTTAAAGAGAGTGAGATGAATTGATCAATTGTATTTTGTTCTATTGGCGGCTTTTCTTGAAGTTTACATGCCTCAGATATTTTCTGAAAAATGTAAATGTCCTAATTCAGATGCATATTTTTCACATTGTCTGCTTCTTTCTTTCAAGGACAAGGAAGGAGAGTGGATACAGTACAAATGTACATCACATGCAACCTTTCTACAATAACAGACCCACGAGTCGAGCACTTACCTGAGGGCGTCTTTCTGATCTCTGAACGTCTGCTTGGGAAACACCATGACGGGGCTGGAGTTGACCGGCAGGGCCAGCCTGTTGTTCAGGTACATGTCCTCCAGCCAGTAGTCATAGACCTAGATGAAAACACAGGGACACCTTTTGAGAGATGCGGCTTTGTTCAACTTTTTGGACTCCAGTTATTACTTTCAGAGTTGAGACGTATGGGCAATAGAGTGAAAACCCATTACAGTGTGCCACTGCCAGGTGTAAATAAGAGTGGGAGAGAGTATGTGTGAGAGGGGGTGGGGGGCGAGATGGATGAGCAGGATGAGTTGTGGACTGACTGCAGGTGGAGAGATTGAAGCTACAAAGGCTCCAATAAATCTTCATCCTCAGAGGTTTCACTTTCTTCCACTTTTTTATGAATGGGTTATTTATTAGTATAGAAGAATTTGAGGTTTTTATTTTCATACTTTATAGAGCCGAAGCAGAGTGGGATGCCATATTATAACAACAAGGCAGAATCAATGCTTAATGCGAATGACAAATTATGTTTTGTAAATACATTGGATTATAATGATAATGCATGAAACAGAAAGATTATTGACTGAAGAAAATCATTAGGGGAAAGGTTTTTCAATAACTGTATTGAGTTTTGCAAATGAGAGTGTGATTAACTAGAAAGGAGAAATGCATCCAATTGTTCTTTTACACGAATAAAGCCAAAACAAATCTTTATTGATACCGGGGAAGGACAGAGAAGGTTTTTATTTTCCGTGTTTTTCCAGTTGATGCACATACAGCGAAGAGTAGCAGTGTTACCCAGTTTGTTGTCGTGTCCCTCCGTTCTAAAAGCTTCTTCTGGAGAACCTCTCCGACACCTCCGGGAGCCCCAAACTTCTCCGTGATAGCCTTTGTTTTCTTGAACTGCTCCTCCTTCACCAGGTGTTGAACACACTTCAGGTAAGTGTCGAGTGTTTGTTTCAGCGGGGGCAAAGGGACCTTAGGTAACACCTGAGGTCATATCAAAAACAGCTTGGTGTAAATACTCGTAACAAGTAATGAAAGAACTGCAGCAGCATTTTGATGTCCTCTTGATTCACCGCGGGTTCCTAGCTAAAGGGGGAATTCCAACACATATTTTCTTTATGTTATATTATTAGACACTGAGTTGATAATTCATCCTTAATGCTTTGAGGCCTATTTAAAAAAAACATTAGACAGCCCTTGGGACTTGAAACACTTGTTAGACGCTTTTATCCAAAGCGATTTAATACTGTGGGCAATCCCCACAGGGATTATATGGATGGGAAATTGATTATATTTTCTGTCTGATGTTTGATCATTAGCATAATGATACCGAAGAAGCCCAATATGTTAATATTGACCAATTCGTTGGGATTTAAAATACATGGTCTAGTTTTGGATTCCAGGGATCAGGGATTGTGTAGTTTTATTTTTATTCATTTATTTTGAGCAAGTCACATCAAGTTTTACCTTGGAAAGAAACATTGAAAAACAAATGTAGAGCCAACCAAACCACAGAATGCTAACTGCATTATGATACAATGTGCCACTGTCAGTTGCTATATCATTGGAATAAGGCTTTATACCCCTGAAAGGTAAAAGGCATGCTGTCATTTCGCCCCTAGCGGTAGGTTAGAGTAAATGCTGCTGCCGCTGTACTTGGTGCTGAAAATCAGGCCTATTACTTTGCCCGCTTCAATACCATGGACAGCAACAGCGCTCCGTGTTAAAAGGTATAGTAAAGATAAGGAGTGGGTGCTGATGTAAAGAAAAACACTTTGACTATAGAGACAATGACATGTTTTCATACTTGGCTGACTGTTGTTCTCCCCGTCTCTTTCTCCATGATTGGCATCTTTGCGTTCCTGTCCAGTCAAGGGGAAGTGATGGAGAGCCTGTAGAGACGATCTGAGGTCAGTCCTCCCTGCACGAAGCATGTAAAGACATTTGAGAAAGAAAGCAGACAAGTTTAAAAATGCAGTAAATACAATGAAGCCTACTGAGCAATGGGACTACTGAAAGTGAACCAGCGGGCTTCCATTCTTCTTCATTTTGTAACCTAACGCAATTTGCCGCATGTCCTTGAATCCCTGCTGCGCCTCATCGTTCACCACTGCAAAGAGATACGCCTCTTAAAAACTCATTTCATCCCTGTTTGTCTCAAAAGCTTTATTTATCATAAAACGAATAATAATTCAGCCAATAAATCGTGCACGTGCTTATTTTCAGAGACGTTTGACTTTGTAATGGCATTTTGATTTAAACAAAAGTTCTAAAACTAAAACATTTGGAACGATTTTTGATAATGATTTGTCCTTGGATGCAATTTGTTTGTTAGAAAAACGTTTATAATAATAATAAGAAATGAAAAACGTTTCGTATTCACAGAAAAGAGAACTTTGAAGTAGATGAAATGAATTGTTAAGATGTATATTCTTAGTCTCAGTGCGCCAAAGAAGCTCACAACAAGTTTCAAATAACCACACACACAAAAGAGAAGAAAAGTGGCTTTACCTGATCGGTGCACCACTGACGATGTCAGAGAAGTGTGTGGAAGTTTACTTCGCCTCCCACCTCCACGCTGTGAAATCCCATATTAGTGAGCTCCGTTCAGGCGCTGGACTTCTCCCCCGTCCCCTCGTCTCGCCATGCGGCTGTGGCTCCACATAAAAGCGCGCCTCGGAAAAGATGCTGAAGGTGTTTGCATCCACCTACCCCCTTGGGGCAAGAAACTCCTCCCATCAAAATCTATTCGCGGAACATATTATCTGACAGCTCGCCCCCCCCCCCCCCCCCCTCCCTTGCCCACACCCGATAATACATTTAGCATAGAAGAATGAAGTGGTGGCCATTTTTTGGTTTGACATTCAAGGGTCCTGCGGGTTGGCAGAGATGAGAATGTTGGGGCTTTTAAGGTTCAGATTCAAGACTTGCACTTTCTGCAGAGTTTGTGACTGATTTCAGACAATACATGTTGCACTTGTGCGGAAAATAAATCTGCTTTGCAGCTTGAGCCTAATTTTATTAACTGCTGCGCACTTGGGTCCGTTGATTTGTGTTTTATTTTGTTTTCATATTGTGGATTTATCTGCACTTTATGTGCGTTGGTTGTGCACTGTGAAAGAGGTGTATAATCAAAAGTCTGATTTCAAAGTTAAAATCATAATTTTTTTATTCATCACATTAATATTTGTCGTTTTTCATACACAATGACATACACATGTGACTTGTCTTTAAACCTTAATGCTTCTTAAAATATGTAATAAACCAAATTCGTGATTTAACAAAATAGGTCCAACAGTCAGTTTGTTTTGATTCGTTTGAAGCTTGAAATAAAAATGAAATCAGCAGCGTCACACAGATTCAAACAGAGATTTATTAAAACGACAATTGATAAATGAATACATACTTTTTCATCTGAAGGAGACTGACTTCATTGGCTACGTCTTGACAAAATGTTTCATACGTACACGCGCGCGCACACACGAACGCACACACACTTTGTAGAGGTCCACGTATGTTGCAAACATTTACATTGTGCATATATCCACATATGTACAAAATCCATTTATTACATTTAATTTCAAACAACAGAAAACATTGAATTAAAAAGAAACAACAAACAGGCCCACATGTTACAAAATTGAAACGGACGATTTTTTTTGTAACAAACAAAGAGGAAAATCAGGCCTTTGATGTGCAAGTAAAAAAAGTTTTTTCAGAGACTAAAAATATAGGCTATTTTGTGTAAGGGGGAAATGTGCTGTTTATAGTTGGTCCCATATAATCTTGTACGCACATTTATCTATTTATATCTTTTTACAATACACACAAATTCAACAGTAGCTGATAGATCTCTCACAAAACTCCAGATATACGTCCATGACAAACGCCACATAGACTTGTTCGACACAATGAAATCACAGTCAAAAAAGAAACTCTGGAAAGCGGGTCACACCATCATGATTTGGGTGATTAGGTGTTTATATTGCACATCGGTACTTAAATAAAAATGTACTTTACTTTAACCTTTCCAAATATCTCCAGGGGAATGTTAAGGGGGCGGTGAGAGTGTGGCCGGGCTAAGTGTACTCCGGACCGGACGACTCTTCTGACAAAGACCGCTGTGCTCTAAACGGGTCAAACCCATTTTCATCTACTGACATGGAATTCCCTGCCGCGCTGTAGCCCTTCTTTTTAGCTCTCCTCTCCTCCATCTTGATAGTATCGTACAGCCCCTGCGGAGCCTCCTCTAACAGGTTATCTCTCTCTGAGTAGGACGGTTTCATTTGGCACACGTTGCGCAGCAGCAGCAGGGCTGGTGCGTAAAGCACATTGACGAGGCCCATACCCAGATTAAGTTGTACAAACCCGAAATTGTGCACTATCTGGCCGGCCACTATAGGACCCATAGCATAAGCAACAGAATAGGAAATATCTGCTATAGCGTAAACACTACCGTACACTGAAGTATGACGAACGTCAACCAAAAACGCAAGAGTCGGCAGCAGAGCAGTGTCTACCAGTGCAATGCCAAAACAAATCCCGCACAACGGCAGCATGAGCTGGCCGAAAGTTTTACATGCAGGGACTGTGCAGGAGCTCGCTCCTATGATAACCATACCTAAAGCTCCGTAAAACCACTGCAAATGTGGATGCTTTGCTGCTAATTTAACCGTAATGTAAACACCGAGGACATGGGGGAAGAAGGCTGGGAGCCAGGCGAGCCCCATTTCCCACTGAGTGGAGTGCATGTTGGTCTCCATCCAGTTGGCTATGGTGGGCTCTAGAAAGGCCAGGGGGATGTTACACACTGTGAGCGCCCCGGCCACCACAACAATGTACGGGTCAACCATGAGTTTGTATATTGGGGTACCGACTGGCATGTTCTCTCTAGTCCTGTTGGAGAACGGCTTGATCACGGTCAGCAGCATTAAGCCGTCCGCCAGGCAAATGCAGGCGAGCACGATGAAGGGCACTTTCTTGCCCGCAAACTCGTACAGGACGCCCCCGAATGGAGGCGCCACCAGACTCCCGAAAGAGATAAATGCCAGAGCGATGCCCAGTGCCGTGCTCCTCTCCGACTCCTCCGTGTATTTGTCAGCTATCATCGCGAATCCAGAGGTGTCCGCGAAGGCAGACCCCAGACCCTGCAAACTTCTGGCCACAAAGAGAGTTGCGTAGTTTTCCGCGATTGCAAATATGCAGGTGGACACGAACATAACAGAGAGTCCGATTAAAAGTGGAATGTCATATCCAACGCGGTCTATGAAAGTTCCCGACAGCGGGTTAACTAAGAGCTGCAGGATGGCTTTGGATGCGAAAAGTACTCCTATCTGGATATCTAGATTGTTCTTGTTGATTTTGTCTAGAGCTGTGCTGTTGTATGAGGAGTTGGGGTGTATCACTACGTGGACGTGCTCTGCCTGCTCACTCTCCAGCTCAGCAAGATAGTCTGGGATAATTGGCACGATTACCATGTAAAGCATATTGTCCAGCAGGAGAGCCACGCAAACAATCACTAATATGATCCGTCTCTGTTGGTGGGGATCCTTCATCGCGGTGCCTAGTTGCTTGGTCTTTTCACCCATCTTGGACAGTTTTACTGCGGCTGATTTCACCAGCCCGGATGATCCTCCTTCTCCATCCATGATGTGCTTTTAAAAAAACGATTTTCAATTACAAATTGTAATTGTTGTGCTTCTCCCGTCTGCTGTCGATCTTTCAACACCTCGGATGACTCATTGGTGTTTCCTCTACATTGGTGTGATGCTCTCCGTCCTCACCTCGCCTGTGCGTAAAGGGAGAGGCGAAGGGGAACTTGGCTGCCTCATCGGTGAAGATGGCTTTCTTCAGCTTCCTCAACGTGTCCTCGCCTCAGAAACATTCGATGTTGTTTCATGATCTCCCGAGAAGTGACGTGGTGAAATCGCAGACTTTCTGCACCGTGCAGAGGTTTCGGTCGCCAATCTTACATGGCAAAGTTTGTTTCAAGCGATTTTTCGTTACTTATTTGCAACACATAGGACGCGCAAACTCTCATCTCCGTGTCCATCCCTCCTATCACCTGTGGCACTTTTGCGCTCTGCTCTGAGACCACGAGTGACTTCTTGGCCATTGGTGCACATTAACCCGCAGGTTCGGGGCTATTTTTGTCCCCTTTTTTGTCTCCTCTTTTCACCAAGAGCTGTGACGCATCACCAGCTTGCCCCCAAGTGGATCCCTTCGCCACTCGCCTCCTTTATGTTAATTTCCAACCATGGCAGCAATCACTTCAACCAATAAGAGCCAGTGAGCATCTCACGAACCTCTTCAAGAGCGTCGAAGAAAAAGAGGCTTTATTCTTCTTATTTTCCAGTTTGTGACTCTCCACTTTGGCGTTATTCTTTAATGATTTTCTATAATTCTACATGTTTAGACATACACGCTCACGCAGGTATAGATGTAGTGATACATCTTTATCAAGGCAAGTTTATGTATGTATATTTCAACAAAACACAGATTCACAACGATCAATCAAGCTTTCTATCAAACCAAAATCTATACAATGTTAATCTCGAGATAACACGTTTCTAGTATTCAGGCACACACCCACAATGGGTACATTTAATATATTTAAATCCCAAAGGAGATTTAAAACAGTACAAACATAAATAAAAAACAAATATAAACACTCATGAATCAAATTTCATTAAATGTCAGTTGACTTAATTGTTGCTGAAAAGAAAACGTTGGAAGCTTACTATATTAGCGGTATTTTTTAAATGTGTATACCACACTTGAACTCATAAACGAGCCGCTGCTGCAGGAGCTGAAGAAATTTCAGCACCACGAGGCTTTGGACAGCTCCTGTCACCACAGACACAGAGTATTACTTGAATTAACAGTAACAACTGTAACATATAAGGAAAAAACAACAACCACAAAACCATATATTAATGTAAAAGACCATTGCAGGCAGCTCTTACTAACAATGAGGACATCTTGCCACTGTACGGGGATGTATAGGGACCTTTTTAGATGTTATACAGGACACGAGTGACATCTTGTGGTAGAAATAAAAAATGCAACACCGGTAAAACCACCGGTAAAACCATCCCGTTAAAAACTCTTCTTATCAGTGATGTTGCCCATAAAGGTAAAATAGCTTTAAAATCTATGATATTACAGCCATTTGTTATCACTCTATCACTTTGGTTATCACTTAAATCTGATGTTTTTATTTTTTACATTACATTGCATTTAGCTGACGCTTTTATCCAAAGCGACTTACAATAAGTACATTCGACCAGGAAGACACAACCTTGAAGAAAACAGAATCATATAAGTACATCAGGTTTCATAGAGCCAAACATTTCAAGTGCTACTCAACTGGCTTTAGGTAAGCCAGTCCTTTATTAGTATATAAGTGCTTTGTTAATAATTCTATTGCTCGAAGTGGAGTCGAAAGAGATGAGTTTTCAGTCTGCGCCGGAAGATGTGCAAGCTATCTGCTGTCCTGATGTCAATGGGGAGCTCATTCCACCATCTTGGTGCCAGGATAGCAAACCCACGTGTTTTTGCCGATGGGAACTTGGGTCCCCTTCGCAGCGAGGGCGCAGCGAGTCGTTTGGCTGATGCAGAGCGTAGTGCACGCGCTGGGGTGTACGGTTTAACCATGTCCTGGATGTACGAAGGGCCAGATCCATTTGCAGCATGGTAAGCAAGTACCAGTGTCTTGAAGTGGATTCTAGCAGTTACCGGATGCCAGTGAAGGGAGCGGAGGAGCGGCGTGGTGTGGGAGAATTTAGGAAGGTTGAAGACCAGACGAGCCGCTGCATTCTGGATGAGCTGCAGAGGTCGGATGGCACATGCAGGTAGACCAGCCAGGAGGGAGTTGCAGTAGTCTAGGCGTGAGATGACGAGAGCCTGGACCAGAACCTGCGTCGCTTTCTGTGTCAGCTGGGGACGTATCTTCCTGATGTTGTAAAGCGTGTATCTGCAGCAACGGGTTGTGGCAGCTATGTTTGCAGTGAAGGACAGATTGTTATCTAGGGTCACACCCAGATTCCTTGCAGTCTGAGTCAGGGAAACAACTGAGGTGCCGATGTTGATTGTTAGGTCAAGAGTGGGACAATCTTTTCCCGGAAGGAAGAGCAGCTCAGTCTTGTCAAGGTTGAGCTTGAGGTGGTGAGCAGACATCCACTGAGAGATGTCAGCTAGACAAGCAGAGATGCGTGCAACGACCTGGGTCTCTGAGCGGGGAAAGGACAGAATTAATTGGGTGTCGTCAGAATAGCAGTGGTATGAAAAACCATGCGGGCTAATGACTGATCCGAGCGAGTTTGTGTACACGGAGAAGAGGAGGGGACCAAGAACAGAGCCCTGAGGGACCCCTGTAGTTAATTGACAAGGGTCGGACTCAGACCCTCTCCAAGTCACCCTGTAGGTACGGTCTTTCAGATATGAGGTGAGGAGGGAAAGTGCAGAGCCTGAAACTCCAAGTTTTTGGAGAGTGCGAAGGAGGATCTGATGATTCACCGTGTCGAATGCAGCAGACAGGTCCAACAGGATGATGACAGAGGAGAGGAATGCAGTTTTGGCAGTGTGCAGTTTCTCCGTGACAGCAATGAGAGCAGTTTCTGTGGAGTGACCTGCCTTGAAACCAGACTGGTGCGGATCCAGAAGGTTGTTCTGATGGAGATAACAGGAGAGTTGTTTAAAGACAGCGCGTTCAAGTGATTTAGACAGGAACGGGAGGAGAGAGACAGGCCTGTAGTTTATAACATCAGACGTGTTGAGAGTAGGTTTCTTTAGGAGAGGGTTTACTCTTGCCTCCTTGAGACTGTTTGGAAAGTGACCAGAAGTTAGAGAAGTGTTGATGAAATGGGTGAGAAACAGTAGAATATCAGGAGCGATAGTCTGAAGGAGGTTTGAAGGGATAGGGTCCAGAGGACAGGTGGTAGGGCGGGCAGAGGTAATGAGGGTAAGAACCTCACTTGGAGAGAGAGGGGAAAAGGAGGTTAGTGTGTTGGTGGAAGGAGGGTCTGGTGACCCAGCGGTGAGTAAAGGGGAGTCAGAAAAAGAAGAGCGAATATCATCAACCTTTTTTTCAAAGTGGGTAACAAAGTCGCTTGACAGAAGTGAGGAGGGGGGAGGGGCTTTTGGAGGGTCCAAGAGGGTGGAGAAGATGGAAAATAGTTTTTTAGGATTGGAATAGGAAGATTGGATCTTATCTTGAAAGAAAGTGCTTTTTGCCTGAGAGATCGAAGCAGAGAAAGACGAGAGGAGAGCCTGATAGGTTAGGAGGTCGTCACGGTGTTTGGATTTCCACCGTTTCCGCTCTGCTGCCCTAAGGACGGTTCTATTAGCACGCAGTGCATCATTTAGCCAGGGAGCAGGAGGGGACTGACGAGCCTGCCGAGATGTGAGAGGACAGAGAGAGTCCAGAGAGGATGAGAGAGTAGAGAGGAGAGTTTCTGCAGCAGAGTTTGAAGGCAGGAGTTGGAACGAGTCAGAGGAAGGGAGGGCTGAGAGCACCGACGAGGCAAAGGTAGAGGGGGAGAGGGAACGAAGGTTACGGCGGACAAGTGCAGGATGAGAAGAGATTAGTTTGTTATGTTTGGAAAGGGGTAGAGAGAATGAAATGAAGAAGTGATCGGATGTGTGGAGCGGGTTTACAGAGAAGTTAGAAGTAGCGCAGTTCCTTGAGAATATGAGATCAAGGACATTGCCAACTTTATGAGTCGGTGGGGACTGAGACAGTGAGAAAGCAAAGGCGGTTAACAGGGATGTTAGTTCGTCTATCTTCCCTGTCTGGAGGTTGAAGTCTCCAAGAAGTACAGCGGGAGGGCCAGTTTCAGGGATGTGTGAGAGGAAATTATCTAATTCCTCCAAGAAGTCCCCCAAGGCGCCTGGTGGACGGTAGAGAACAACAATGGTTAACTGTATAGGATGGGTTACTGTGACGGCATGGAATTCAAAGGTGGAAGGAGTGAAGTTAGGTAGCTTGAAGAGGGAAAAGCTCAATTTGGGAGAGAGCGGGAGACCAGTGCCACCTCCTCTGCCAGTTGGTCTGGGTGTATGGGAGAAGGAATATGCTGTGGAGAGAGCTGCTGGGGTGGATGTGTTGGATGGAGTAATCCAGGTCTCAGTGAGAGCAAGGAAATCCAGAGATTGCAGGGAGGCGTAGCCAGAGATGAAGTCAGCCTTAGGAACAGCTGACTGGCAATTCCACAGGCCACCTGAAACTAGATGTTGGATCTCAGTGGAGCATGTGGGATAGACGAGAGCAGGCCGGTTATATCGATTAGGAGATACACGGGGCCAATGATAATTGCGAGAAGACACATGAACAGGAATAGAGAAAATACACATGATTATAGCATGAGGGGCTAAACAACTAAAGAAAAGAGAAATAAGACACCAGCTCAATCAGAGTAGGATTTGCCTCCTCTTTGCCACCCTCGTGACTCCCGTAGAACTCCAATGTCTTTGTCAGTCTTTGACTCCCGTAGGACTCCAATGTCTTTGTCAGTCTTTGACTCCCGTAGGACTCCAATGTCTTTGTCAGTCTTCGGCTGTCTGACGCTTAAGCTGACGCTCCAGGAAAGAGCTACCTAAAATGGACGCCTGATTGCTGAGTTCTCACAGCTGTAGGGCCACGCCCCTCTAATTAGTTAACTATCTTCAGTTGATGGGCGACAATAGACTGGCCCTGCCTATATTGTAATGCAGGATTGAGAGCTGAGACCTCTGAAGCAGGTTTCGCCTGAGCACATCTGAGATTTAAAATCTCTCAAAAGCGATTTAGCCGTTTTAGCTACAATAACTAGAACAATTATACAGAGTAGAATAAATGAAACAGAGAAGTCTAATTAAACAAGAATATAACTTACAGTGGTTGCTGCGTCAATAGGTAATGTCGTCACCCGGTCCAGATGTACGCTCCTTTTTGTCTCCTGTAGTTTTAGATTATTGAATTATTAATGTGTAAAAACAACAAACCAATAGTTGTTTCCCATCATGTCAAACGAATAAAAGCTTTGTTTGTTTTTCATCTTTATTTTTTAAACACTATCTCTTTACTAGAACCATTATCATGTTGCCAGTAGAGGGCAGTGAAGACTTGCACATAATGCAATCCATGGTTTAACTGTTTTACCTAGGTCAGCATTGTATTTCAGTTTATGGGTTGCCCCTACAAAAAACTCAAAACACAGCACTGGAAACTCCTTTCTTGGAAAGATAAATAACCACACATTTAAATCAACCTGAGTTCTTCAATCCAAGTTAAAACGTGATTGAATATATTTATTTTATATTTTCTGGTGCTACACAATGTAAAATGTGTTTTGAAATCAGTTAAATTCTTAAAAACAAAACGTTGTATTCCTATTTTTTTTAACAGGTATGTTCAATGTAGATACTTGTGTAGAATGTATAAACTACACAATAGTTTACAGCACTTGTATCCCTTTAAATACAAAATAAAAGAATACTGGGAAAAGGTCCTATGAGATTATTTATCTTATTTTACTTCCACTACAACTGTTAACAATTATTCTTAAGATAACAATAACAGTGAATTGTGTCCCTCATGCATTACTACTTTGTGTCCTCTGTGTGAAACTAGATTATCCCGGATGTATCTTGTATTTTCATACTGAATGTACAACCAAGAGAAAGGAAATACTTTGTAATGCTTATGATGATAACTTTTATAAAGCAGCATTTTGTCTGATGATCTCGTGTAACGTGCAGGCAGTGTTTGCAGGCAGAAAAAGAACATTAATAAACTAACAGGAGGATTAACACACCACAGGAAATAGCTGCCCAATTTCCCTAATGAGGAAGGCTTGGCACAGCAGCAGTCGTTAGATTAATGCGCTTCGTTTTTTTTAACACAGATTTCATACAGGGATGTGACTCCATACTGCAACCTCTCACTCATGCTGGTGGCTTGGCAGAGTTTGCAGGAGTTCAGAGCGTCGGCTTGGTCTTTTGGGTTGAGTTAAGGGCGGTGACCTGGCCTTTGAAGACAATGTAAAAGAGGTTTAAGGCCAGAAGAAAGGCTGTCTATAACGGCTCGTGACGCAAATATCATCTAATCCAGATCTGGAAAACAATCCTTTTAAATGTTTCAAGAACAAATCCACATCTTTAACACAATTTGTTATCGTGTGAAAAAAGAAATGGTTACGGTTTAGGGACCGACACATGCAGTGTTACGTAAAGGCTTTGTTTTTGTCATGTGACATGTCCCTGTCTAATGTGTCACATAATCTGACCCCTGGACTGTATCGTGTTACTTCACTGCGACCTTTGCTTTTTCCTCTCTCACAAGCTCTCATCTAAATAATTTAACATGAACCATGGTGCTTATCAGGCCAATACATAGTTTATCATTAACCTCGCAGCTAATGCAAACAATGTTTTCCTCAATTGAACTCTGTCGCTCAGCTTTTACACGGGAAAGACGGTCTGTTTATTTGTTCCCCCCCCCCCCCCCCCCCCCAATTGTAACAAGTGGATCTTGTATACTTAAACAGATAATTAGTTGGCAAAAGATAAAGTGCTCTTTGACCATAATCCGCCTTTTAAAATGCCTCATCTTTTTTGATTATGTAAATTATCAAGCTGCAGTTAATACAATGTAGGCTATATTGCATGCTCGAAGAGTTTGAGAATAGAAACGGAAAGCACCATTGACAGCATGTCTAATGTTGGTTGTTCTGTTTTGGATATTTAAATCGTAACTTGTGTCATGGCTCTTCAGGGATTGCCATGTCCTGAATATTCTCTGAATTATGAGGGATTTTAGTGATTGATTCAGGCTCTTTTTATCTAAATGTAACTTGTTCTGGCTTATCTCTACTGCAGAGTGCATGCTTGGACAACGTTTGATATTGGACACTTCTGTGTGTCTTTATTTAGGTCGTTTCTTTCAAATGACTTGTGCTGTCACATTGGTGGGTGAAGAAGAAATTAGATGAATTTAGAAAAACTGGAGATGAGATGATGATATTAAAGATTTCTCAGTGAGTTGAAGTTGCATCAGGGGCCTCAGAATATTAGCATTTCTGGCGATGAGCCTATTTCTCTGGTGCTATTTAGGACTCAATCTGATTATTAAATCTCTCTAAACATGTCACACATTGTGCACCTGTGTGGCGGGGCTGCTGTTTCTGCTGCGTCAGGTTTTATTACAGATGTTTTACTCTGACTGTGACTAGCATTTGATCTAACGGTCATATCCAAGCACAGACAGCAACACCTTCACCTCATCCCTTGGGTTCATAATCTAAATCCTGCCTCTCTACCAAATGAAAAGGGTTGTACAGAAGTCCGATTGAGTCTCGAGCTCATTGTTAAGCTCAAGCTGTATGTGACACGTTCTCCTTTGGTACTGTGAGCCTGTTGCTATAACACTGCTTCTATACAGCTCTGACCGAATTAGATCACTGGTCTATAAACACTTGTCCTGCAATCAGCTGTCTATCAATGGCTCCTGTTTCCACGAATTTGATGCTAATCTGTTGGATTCCCCTGTCTTTCCTGATCAGCCCGGTGAATGAGGAGCAGGAGTGTATGAGGAAGTAGATGAGTATGCCTGCTTAATACCTGCCGATGGAAAGAGCTTGCAAGTAGTGCTAATTTCGTCAGCTATTTTTTTATTTAGTTTTAGTCTTAGTCCTTTGTTAAATTTCCTTTTTAGTTTTAGTCATATTTAGTCACCTTCATCCTGTTTTTATTTAGTCAAGTTTTAGTCGACTAAAAGTCTGAGCATTTTAGTCTTATTTTAGTCGACTAAAACAGTAACTATTTTAGTCAAGATTTAGTCGACTAAAAGTCTGAGCATTTTAGTCTTATTTTAGTCAAAGAAAACTAATTATTTTAGTCTACTTTTTGTCAATGAAAACTGTTGAGTCTTTTTTAGTCATCAGATTATATAGAACATTTCAGTCAAACTAGTCTAGCCAAAACCAATAATTTGTCATTTTAGCAAATGTAAATAAATAAGATTATATCTTGTCCTTATTTGATGAAAAACACAGGTTGAATGATTAAGAATGCAGCTATGCAGAGAGTATCTGCTCAGGTTTGTGGTGTTTTTACCAGCTGTGTTATGGCCACATTGCTTCCCTTCTGATGAAACAATGCATTCGCATTTTTTCTCCGCCTCATTGTAGCGAAAATGGGCCCAAATATCACGTCGTTTCTTTCTCCCAAGCAGTGGTGGCTTAAGACTTTTTCGTTGTCAGTCATTTTGACTGACAGGATCGTAACATTTCCGTCATAATCCATTATTACCCGTCGAGTACACAATTTATCACTCACTCGCGCTGACGGGGGGGTATTTGGTTAACGCGAGTGCGACCACTGCTCCCAAGCCCTGTTGTTGCCATTTTATTTTATGTTGAATAAGGTTAGTTAGAGACCATGAGTTAGACCCGAGTCTTCCTGACAGTTCACAGTGTGCCGCTGCCCGGTGTAATTCAAATGTACCGCCGCGCGCAGCACAGACACACAGCTGCTGCCCTGCCGCAGCACCGGAAATGGAACTGCTGGGAGAAAAACTGACTATCAGAGATGTAACGTTATCTTTGATAATATTTCGTCTCCTCATTTTTCGTCAACGAAAGTAAAGAGAGATTTTGGCATAGTTTTTATTTAGTAAACTACATTTTCATCTCGTCACTTTTCGTCAACGATATTGCATGATGATTTCGTTACAGTTATTGTTTACTGCCGTCGGTGCCGTCTCGTCATCGTCTCGTTTTCGTCATGGAAAAAAAGGTCGTTGACGAACATATTTCGTCATTGTTTTAGTCAACGAAATTAACACTACTTGCAAGGACACTAAAGAGTTGGCTGCATGACAGCGCTGTGAAACCTTCTGACCTTCTGACTGACAAATGTAGCTTAGCAACTTTACACTTAATTTAGCTTTCTGTGTTTTTTGAAACAGTCTTTAAAAAACAAACCAAAACATTCAACTGTTGGATTTAATGTTATTCAAATATAAAGATATATTACAAAATAAAGAAATATTATATTTAATAGAAAATAGAAAAAAACACCAAAATCCTGTATTAAAAGATGAGTGTGTCCAACTCATCCAGTTAAGCAATACAATTATGCTGTGATTTGGAGTAATTAGGTCACATTATATTTATATAATGTTCAATTAAACTGCTGATTCTTCATTTTGATCATTATAAATATAGCATCTTAAAAAAAGGTGTGTCTCACTTGTTTAGTGTAGTTCTAAAAGGCATTGATCTGGTGTCAATGGGGTTTCAGACAAAACTAAATGCTTACGATGAAAAGTTAGAAGAAAAAGGATTGGATAGATGTGATATATATGAGATGTTATGGTAATGTAGGACGTCAACGGAAATATATATTTGGATGGCTCTGAGGGTTCTCGGCTCCTCCTCCCTTAGGCTGCCATTGGTGGAGAGAGGATTTCACCTGCTGACGGCCGCCTGGCAGTACGTCAGTAGCGCCTGAGGTTATTGTGACACAGGCTTATTTCTGGAGTGCATGTATTAAGCAGCTCAGAGATCAGCAGGCTGGATTCTTTCCCTTGGAGTGGATGAATGGCTCATATTTAGAAACTATAGAATGGCTATATGTAATCTAAGAAATTGGGTTCAACGATCAAATTCCACTGTGTCAGTACAGCTGCTTAAATTCTCATTTCGTTCAGTCAAATAGGTTTATCTGATTAAACGTTTGATATGCGGTCCATTTGGTAAAAAATGCATTTATGAGCATTGTGGCATCCAACAACTCAATTTGTTTAAAACAAGAATTTTAAAGAATCAGATACTTTCAAATGAGCTTAAGTTTACTTTACCCCAGGTGTTTACACGTAGTATAATTGCATAATACAGTCTCTGATTTTCTTACTATATAGAAGTTACATCACTACAAACCACCTACACAGGGAGGGTTGTCTGGAGCAGTGGTTCCCAACCTGGGGGGCGCGCCCCCCTTGGGGGGGCGCCATAGATCGCAAGGGGGGCGCCAGGCCTCAATACATGATTGTCACTAAAAGCCTTGTCTCTATATTACAATAAAATATAAAAAATAATTGATTAATTAATTTTAATAAAAATTCAAGTTAGTAGCTATTAAAGGCATAAAAAGACAGAAATGTATAATTCTTTCTTTAATAGAAATGTTTCTTCGGCCCGTAAAGTGTCCAAACCGGGCTTGTCTGGTTAAGCGCATTTTTAAAACATATCATGCCTTGTCCATGCCGGTTTCAGTTGGATTATTTGTCACAGTTGCTCCGGCTATTCAGCTTTAAAACAATGTGGTTTTAAAGTAGATGGAGCATACATTATAAGAGCAGCAATACAAAGTGTTTATTGTAGGTGGTCTAACATGTAGGGGGAGCAGATGAAAGGCACACTGCAGATGGCAGTCATTTGAAAATGATTACATTACATGCAATGTACACAAATCTTACTCAGGTGTATCAATGCAGAGATTGTCATGTGTTTCAGCTGTCAGTCCACACATGAAAATATAACAACTGTACAGGCATCAGAGCTTAATTATGTTTACAACAAGACAAATGTTTGTTTAGGACTCTTGTCAGAATGTGATGAGTTTCCTTTTATTTTGGCTTTGACTTAATATCCGGTTGAACAATCTTCGCTCCGGTGAGGAAGTGCCACACGCCGCCTCTGTAGAACTCGTTTCCAAACGAGTAGAGGAGAGCGTTGAAGAAGGGGTTTGTCTTCGCAATAATTGGAAGCACCTGTGAACACAAGGATTTTCTCTGTGTTAGTACTTGATTTAAAGGGCAGTACAAGTTTGGGTCTCATTTCTGCCTCAGTGGCCATAATTAAAACAAAGTATTGGCAGATAAGGCCCCACAGAGATAGAACCCTATCCTTTCTGTAGGGTATTTTCTCACCAAACGGTATGTTAAATTAAACAAAAAAAGTGCTTACCATTCTTAGCTTGGGAGATACGACAGTCACATTCTCGAAGCAGGCGTAGACACACATGGCGACGTAAGGGCCCCAGCACATCAGCATCACCCTCAATGGCACCTTGGTGTTAAACTGGAGAACAAAGTTTACTAAGTGTTACTGTCACTGTACGCATGCAATGTAATTGAAATAGAACACGGATGGTTTAGAAATAACAATGTCACTGTATTCAGAAAATAAATACGTGTAGTGCATAACTCTCTAAACACCACCATTTATTTACTGTTTGTGCACAGATTAGGTGGTAACACTTTACGGTAAGGGTACATGAATCATCATGACTTCATGCATGAATTCATTCATGTAGTACTTCATGAACTATCAGTAATGTACAGGTATTAATGGTATCTCATGCATGACTTAATGCAGGAACAATACCTTAATTAATGCATCAACTAAGGTATCTCAATCATCATGACTTCTGAGTTATTAATGGTGTTCATGTCTTCTTCATATTGATCTGCAATTAAAGTGTCAGGCCAAAAAACTGACCAGTCATAGCAAAGTGTTGTAATCATGATTAACTAAGCATGACTTTTTCATTACTTCATCATGATTGTGCCCCTTCATATAAAGTGGTGACCCGGTCGGTCGGTCATAGCAGTGCATGTAGTCTGTTGAATTCAAAGTGTTGTAATCATGATTAACCAAGCATGACTTTGTCATTACTTCATCATGTTTGTGCCCCTTCAAATAAAGTGGTGACCTGTTCCATCGTTTACACTGATAACTAATATATGATTAATGATTCATGTACCCTTACCGTAAAGTGTTACCGATTAGGTTTATGAAATACAACATATTCTTTAGGGAGCTTTGATAGAGGCTGGTAGATATATGTTTCTGCCTCTGGACAGAGACAGGCTAGCTGTGTTATGCTAAGCTAAGTTTATTACCTAATGGTTATAGACTTGACAGCAATATTGATCTTTCGGCAATAAGCAGGATAACAGCAATTCCCAAAATGTCAAACTATTAATTTAACATTCAAGCTGCTTTTTACCTTATTGCTGATTTAACAACACATTACATTTTTACTAGCATGCTAACATATTGTCTGCTTATCTGTATTATTGTGTTGCATTGTTGGAGAAGCCTGTGACCTAAGATTTTCAAGGACATAATTACTCTAGCTATGTTAGTTTGACAATAAAGAACCTTGAACCTTGAACATAGCATTTATAGCTGTTGTGTCAATTCACACATTCAACTTAAGTAGCTACTGACATGTTCAAGTGTGAAAACTAACATAGCCACTAGTCTACAACAGGAACAACTAAAACAAGACAGGAGAGTTCAGGTTGATAATTAGAAAAGGGAATTTTCTTCTGTCAAACTGATCTAACATCAAACCAAAACCAAAATAAGTGGAAGTTCCTTTTAAAATATATCTTGCACATGTACCCTGTGGTGATGGATCTTTTTGAAGTGCTTGTTGATGGCGTCGTAACATGACATCATGATATAAGCGGGGAACATCAAGTAGAGCAGCGTCAGGGTCAGCATGTATGTCATATAGTCCCTGTTGAAAAGAAACAAAGAGGAACATAATTAGTAAAACCTAGTGCAGGTGTTGTTTTGTCATTTTCTGCTGAATAGACAATGCATTGTGAATTTATAGTGATGACAAACAGAAAACTGGCCATTTTGACCAAGCCAACATTCCAGTTTGGATAGCATTGCATATTTCTAAACTGTACCTGTCCCCTCTGGTGTAGTCCAGTGTGCAGCAGGTCCTCATAGGCTCAAAGTCATAGGCGGCCCATCCCATGAGAGGAACAGCAGCCCAGAAGATGGACAGAACCCAGATGATGATGGTCATCGTCACCGTGGTGCTCCAGAAGAGCTTCTGTTCTACAGAATAAACACATACATGTTTGTTTAGAGATTGCTAATAACGTGTGTAATGACTTTTTTAGATATTTCTATTGCAATAAAAAGACTGAATCTGAGACATTCGGTTAGTGCATTGTTTATTTAAGTGTTCTAAGAGCTCAATGGAATATTGATGACAATACAAATACAAATGCCTTCTATATTCATTTAGTGTATTAAAGGGGTTTACTTTAGTGATGTTTTATATTACAGTGGAATATTTCTGGTGATGTGTTGTACTCACTGGTGCAGTACTGGTGATACCTGTCCCAAGAGAGGGCAGCCATGAAACTGATGGAGGCAAGGACCGCTATCATGCCCTGAAAACCATGAAGGGCACATCCATTTTGACCAAATGGCCAATATCTAGAGAGGACAACAAACGTTGATCATTCTCCAGCATGTATGGGGGTGTTGCCTACACCCAATATTACACACATTTCCTATACGACTACATCAGGCTGTAAAAGCATATTGGAAACAATCTTGAAAACATAGACCCAAAGAGTGATGTGCTCTTTATTCAGTCCTGAACATTTAAAAACTCTAGGTCATTCAAAAATAAACTTCATTTGTCTTACTATTGCATTTTTGGTGCTAACATGGTTCATTTTAATGAACAAAATGGTGTAGGGTTCATACACAGTTCATAATGGGGTCAACACAATAAGGAAGGGTCAATAGGGGCCCCTAGTGTGTTAATCTGGCCTGCTGAGGTTTTAACAGGATGTTACAAAAGTAAATGTTTCAACATTTAAATTAAGATCCTATTAGGTAACCTGCAATAGATCTGTGGAAAAAAATAATCGTTCCACCCTGAATAAAGTGGAGTTTGGATTGTGAAACCCAAAGGTTTATTTAGTTTGTGCAACCCATTGGCTAATATCAAATACAAGGGGCCTTTGTATACAGAATACAAGGGGCCTTTGTATAAAGAAATCATCTTTGATACCTGAGGTAGCTCGAATAGGCAGCTGTGAGTCCATTAATATTCAATAAGAGGTCAGCCACAGCCAGGTTGAACACAAAGAAGTTGCTGGGAGTTCGCAACTCCTTCACTCTGACAAAAGCCAAGATGCTGATAGCATTTAGGAGAAATCCAAGCAGGCCTGAAAGTAAAAAAAGAAAACACATTTAGTTTTCACTGTAATTAGTCTGAGTTTATCAGCACAGTTATTTGTAAGGTTGTAAATAATATCACCAGCTTAATTGTTAACATCACAATGAGAACAACATGAAAGGTTGGGATTTTCCTGATTTAAGATGCTTTTATTATTTAGGGGAATTCAGAGTGAACTGTCCCTTTAATTGTCTCAACATTCCGGTATGATCGTTGAACTCACTTACCCCCAACAAGAAGCGCTGAGCCGTATGTAAACATATCAAACTCCGTGAATCCCTCCGGTAATGAATACGCTGCCATGTTGAAGTACACAAATCAAGTTCTTTTCCGGTATAACGCACCACCGTCTGCTGCAAAAGGACGCCTTATAAAGGCTCTTTCACGTGAAAAAGCACAAAGACACTAATCTTAGTCAACCCCTCCTGAAATCCCCCAAAGAATGTCCTAACGAGCAAACTTTCTGCAAATGTGCGATCACCAAAAGTTTGTGCGTTTGCTGCTCAACTCTTTGGTTCAGGTTTGTTGATTCAGAGCTCAGCTGTGATGTTGGTCAATTTCAGTGAATGTATGGCCACGGCAGGAAACCTTCTGGAGAGACGAACTTTTCCCTCAACAACTTGGCTCGGCTGACGCTCTTATCTTGCTGTGGTTAATGTGGGGGAAATGGAAACATGGGAAATGTTGTTTCCACGAAAGTGTATCGATTAGCAAATATGTGAGACACCAAGAAGCATGTTAACCCCACATTACATTACATTACATTACATTGCATTTAGCTGACGCTTTTATCCAAAGCGACTTACAATAAGTACATTCGACCAGGAAGACACAACCTTGAAGAAAACAGAATCATATAAGTACATCAGGTTTCATAGAGCCAAACATTTCAAGTGCTACTCAACTGGCTTTAGGTAAGCCAGTCCTTTATTAGTATAAAAGTGCTTCGTTAATAGTTCTAACGCTCGAAGTGGAGTCGAAAGAGATGAGTTTTCAGTTTGCGCCGGAAGATGTGCAAGCTATCTGCTGTCCTGATGTCAATGGGGAGCTCATTCCACCGTCTTGGAGCCAGGACAGCAAACCCACGTGTTTTCGCCGATGGGAACTTGGGTCCCCCTCGCAACATGTAGGTTTAACTTCACATACCACAACACAACAGGTAGAATAACCATGTAATGGTTATTTTTAGCTTAATCTGGCTATATACATAATGTATTATTGGACCGTTTTTTTTCTTTCTTTTTACTTTAACCATGAATATAATAAGGAACTGCGCATTTAAACTTGATCTAGGTTTTTTATTTTAAAACGTCAACAACTAAATTAATTACAATAAGTTTACCCTTATAAAGGATTCAAAAAGGGTTTATAATTAGGTTATTAATTAGGTTGTAAACACTTTATTAATCATTAAGAACCATTTATAAACCAGTTCTAACATAGTTTTCATACATCAACACAGGCTCACTATTTGGCAAGATGACTACGCCTTATATTGGCTACCTAGCTTACTTCGTCTTCTTCATCTGCCAACATCCTTGGTATCTGTTGTTCACTGAGTTGATTCCCCCCTTCCATCTTGATGTTTCTTGGCATCTCTTTATGACCATTTATTTACGAGTTACTAACATTTATAACTGCCAAAAGGGAGCCTTATCGTAAAGTGTAAAACACTACCATTTCTAATAAGGTTTAGCAGTACAGATACATGTGGGCTCACTATTTGGCAAGCAACCGGTCACAGTTGCCCTGTTTATCTCATGTCTTATAAAAGCTTATTAATGATGTATAAAGTATTCACAACCTAATTAATAAATGAAGTACAAACTATTTGTAAACCCTTTATAAGAGTCTTATTGTAAAGTGGTACGCACATATTACAAACAGTTATAATAGGGTTACAACAGCATAACGAGATGTGTACCTGCTATTGCACAGGAAATAAATGTCACCAATGTCTAAACTCACTTTCATTAATAATCCACGTAAAAGGCCCCTTAGTTCCAACTACCAGATATCAACACTAGTCATTTAGACAGATACAACCCTCACATGCTGTATCATTTACTTTTAAGACATGTTATGGACACATTTCTGTTGCCTTACAGAGAATCAATGTTTTTTTCAACAATGTGAATCTGAGGTTTCAGCTCAGTGTGCATGTTTTATTTCACAAAACATATAAATTATGGATGTACAGTCAAGAAATCAAACAACTCACAACAACACAAACTTTACTATAGAGCCACACTTACTAGCCACATTAAGTAATACAGACATCTAAGAATTCATCACAAATGTATTCACTTCTGTTCACCAAAATAACCCTCAGTCACGTGCATCTGGAAATTGACATTTGACTTGAGGCAGCCCTTACATTTAAAAATGTAACAGTTGGGGAGTCTGATTGCATAACTAATCTGCCAACAGATTACCACAAACTCATTAACTATGAAGTCATGATGTGTCCCGGTAGACTTATAATACCCTTTTCACAAACCGTCCATATTGTCCTGAGTTAGAGCTCAGTGTGCCGTACCGTTACAGACTTCCTCACATACAGACAAAAGAGCTGCAGAGTGGATGCTTATCACTGCTCTGACACTGCTCAATATTACAGATAAAATACAACATTTTGAGCATATGATGTGTGTATCAGATATTTCGTCTTATGCCCAATCACAATATACAATGTTCACAGTCAGGTTCATAGAGCTGCACAGTCCCAGTTTCACAATGCAAACGTTTAAATACAACAATCTGTTAATCTTCTGCAGCTGAGTGTGAGGAAATAATAGCCGGCCTAAACCAATATCACCAACAACATGAATAGAGTGGATTGATCGATTGCAAATATCCTCAAAGCCAACGTCACAGATGTACTTTTAAATTTAGAGAAGATTTATCTGAACAACTTTATTTTTTGTACTTTCCTTTCGTGTACTGTTTGATGCCTAGTTGACAACAAACTATTCTTTAGCACAATAAAGCCTTATCTTCCAGGAAGAAATCCTTATCTCATTTACTTTGTTAATCAATATCAGCTTAGCAGGAGGCTAGCAACAAATGAGGAAATGAACTGTAACTCAATTGAATCAAATATTACAAACCCTGTCTGTAATATTTCTTTTTTATTTCTCCAAAGTGCTTGCAAACTTGCAGTGCGTACACATTGATGCATTGACCAATAGTTAATCACACCGTCATAATCTGTTGGTTTGGCAACTAAACAATGGTCCACTGTTAACCTTTACACCGACAGACTGCAGAGAACAGGAGTAAGATGAAAAACTGAACTAATGTTTTGGTTTATTCCTGTCAAGTATCACAGAAATACGGCATTAGGGTGCTTTTTCTCCTCAACAACTAAGAGGGAGGAGTATTCATTATTATTCCACTGTAATTTGATGCTAGATATTTTTGTCCCATTTTACATTTACCATGAGAACATAATGCCATGATGGAAAGTAACTGCACATTCACTTGTATTGTCATCTCTACACACAAACAATAATATAACTGAAATAAGTGTGTGTACAATGTATAATTGACACTTTGATCAATTTGCTGATATATGTTATTGCTGAATAATTCATGCACTTTTATTTAAGCAATATTTTGAATGCAGGACTTTTTGGAATATTTTTTAATTGGTGTTTCTACTTTAACTTAAAGGTCCCTATTATACTGTTTTCCATCAATATATTATAGGTCTCAGATATATACAAAACATTTCTCGGAAGTGTTTGGTTTGAAATACCAAAACAGATCGTGCATTGCAGCTTCCCATAATCCCCTCTGTTTCAGCCCTGTTTCAAAAATCCTGATTCTCTGTCTGTTACTTTAGATGAAAATAAGGAGCCACTCCCCACGGCCCTCTGAGAGATATTTGGTTAAAAATAACACAAAAGTGCTCTAGGAGGAGATTCGGGTGATACATTGGGGGGGGGGGGGGTTATTGGCTAATGGTTACACAAGCCAAAACAATCGTTATGACATCATAACGTGGCCACAATCTGATCAGCTCATTTTCAGACAGGTTTTTATATAAATGGATATATTATATGGTATTTTTTCCTGAAACTTCAAAATCTCTTTACACAGAGGGGACGTGAAAAAGTGGATTTTACATAATAGGTCCCCTTGTTGAGCAGTTGGGCATCCAATTTTGTCCAATTGCATTTCTGTACTATTTCACTTTCTCCAGATAGTGGGATTTTCAAGCTGTGCACAGACTTGGGTTATGACAACATTTATTCTTGGATCTATGTTTTTCCTTTGGCCTTGGACAACCCTCCTGAAAGAAATAGAACAAAGATGTATTAATAAGAGACGGAGAGATGACTGGATTAAAGGATTTCAAATCCTGTTGCACGGCAGTGTCTAAACCTCTGCACCTAGGAAAAAACTCAGAAACCGTGACAACACTTCTGTCCTCATAAAGTGTGTCATAGATAAAATACTAACATGTTCTACAGAATATTAATGCAAATGATAATAACATAATACAGCATCATAAATAAATAATAATGCAAGAATATTCTCACATGATTACATTTTACACTACTAAAAAGCATGGTTTATTTTATATTGATTTAAACTCAGTGATCAACTGCATATGGTTACATAGTGATATATTTGTTCTTGTTTAAAGTTTGGGATTAATATAAAGAAAGTGAGTAACACAACACAGTAGGTGCCTGCAGAAACTCTCCACTGCCATCTAGTGGTCGTGTATTGCACATTTTCTGAATGCTGATTCAACCTGTCTGCATGTATTAAACATTATTAATGCACCACGTAAATAAACAGCCATTATTTTAGTACAGGCTAACATGCCAACAAAAGATGAACATGTCCTGAAACTGTAAAACATTCCTGGGTTTTCATATCAGAGTTGTGTCCTACTTTGAGGTAAGAGTCCCATCACTTTAATAGTGTTTACTCAAAAAAATATATATATTTCATTTGTGTCTAGGAATTCGTCTTTTTAAATGATTCTATCTGACAAAATAAATTGTTTCAATTATCCAATAAAAGGTCAACTATATGCAGATAGAGTTGTATCTACCTGCAGCTTCCACTTTATTTACAGTTTTACGTATCTACAATAAACCATCCAATCAACTATTGGAAAGTATTTTTCAGAGAATAAAAGTAAAAACGGTGCAGCCTATCAGCGTTCAGGAAGCAATAGCCTTATCGTGTGATTGCAAATAACCCAAGTCCCTTCACTAATCCCTGCCTATCCTTTTTATCTCAGGATTCAGACCAGTCGTATGGAGCTGTGAGCCTGCAATCCACCACGATGCATCCCATGCCCCGTTAACCGCGAGCTGTAGCGCCTTTTTTAATTGTAGTTTAGCTGCTTAGCCTTTTGTAGCTTGCAGGAGTAAAAATGAGTCGACATTTTACTGCTGCTTTTTGTCTGGCTTTAGTTTGTCTCCCTTTGCTGTGCAGTTCATGTCCTGCACAATGCAGCTGCTTCTACCACAAATTAAGCGACGGATCAAAAGCAAGGTAAATATGTCAATTTATTAAATTAAGCATTATTGTCGTTGGATTTAACTCTCAGTAGGCCCTACATGTTTTATTCTTTAGTGCGTGCCAAAGTGATTTTCACGGAAGCCTTCTTCTGTCCTGTCACTCTGTATAATGGAGGATTAACTTGGAGTGGCCCTTTAATCTCCTTTGCTTGTTACTGAACAATAGGTTACTACGTTTTTCTCAAATATCTGCAGAACTGTGTTATTTTAAATCCAAAATGAAGGCTGAAAATATATATTTTGTATTATTAAATCCACTGCAGCAAACCCCTCCAATTTTAAAGAAGCATTGATTTAGTTCCTCCTAACTGAACATTTCATTGATTATATTTGTGTTATTTTCTGCAGGAGTGTACTTTGCAATGACCCAGAGATCACTGTGGTTCCTCCAAATTTTCCCAGTGACACATCGAAGCTGCGAATTGAAAAGACAGCAATCACACGGATTTCAAGTGACAACTTCCACTACCTCAACAACCTGGAGTTTTTGTGGATGTCTTTTAATTCACTGAATTCCCTGAATGCGGACAGTTTCCGGGGTCTGTACAACCTGGATGAGCTCCGGCTAGATGGCAACTCTCTGACCTCCTTCCCCTGGGAGTCTCTGACTGACATGCCAACCCTGAGGCTCCTGGACTTACACAACAACAAGATCTCCGCCATCCCAGCCGATGCCACTATTTACATAAAGAATCTCACCTATCTGGATTTATCCAGCAACACTCTTAACACAGTTCCCTCTGAAGTTCTCACATTGTGGCTGAGTGTGAAGCCATCCCAGGAAGCAGATTCCTCTAAACTAATTCTTGGTGAGGATCAAGCGGTGACATATTGGGACACAAGAACTTATTATTTTTAAGCTGCCTTGCATGACGACCACTTCTTTGACATTAGAAGCATTTAAAGCTAAATTATGGATTAGTCTAATTATGTGTGTCATGTCGTAATGACGATGAATGTTTTCATTTAAAAAAACAGCCACATGTACTTGGTCCTGGTATTACTTGTTTTTGTTGTGCTTAGGAAAATGTACTGGACTATGGTGACAGAACCCTTTTTGTTTTACTGACTGCTGTTTGTCACTTGATTTCCCCTGCAGGTCTCCATGACAATCCGTGGATGTGTGACTGCCGACTGTACGATCTTGTCCAGTTTCAGAAATCTCCATCATCATCTGTTGCTCTCATCGACACCAGGCTGCGGTGCGCTGATCCAGAGAGTTTGTCAGGGGTTCTTTTCACTGAGGCAGAGCTGCAGAGGTGTCAGGGCCCACGGGTGCACACGGCCGTGGCTCGTGTACGCTCGTCACTGGGCAACAACGTCCTGCTGCGCTGTGGCACAGTTGGAGTCCCCATTCCCGAGCTGTCCTGGAGCCGCGCTGATGGCAAGAAGATGAACGGCACCAGTAAGTTCTGCTGATCTACTTCCAGATGTGCTTAGAATAGAACATTATCTATTTCTGTTGATAGTGAAAGTGTCAATGAGATTAAAGCTGTTCTTTTTGTGCTAATCTATTTAACTAATCACTGATCGTCTGCCCTTTGTATTATACAGTTCAGGAAGAGATTTCGAAGGAGGGCATCATATGGTCGATTCTGAGTGTCCCTGCAGTCGCCTACAGAGATTCTGGGAAATATGTGTGCAAAGCAACGAACTTCGTGGGCACTGCAGATGCCATTATCTCTTTGGTGATCACAGATTCCATTCAGTCGGAGGAATCGATTGCTGCTGTCTCCAAGAAAACAAGAGGGAAGAAACCTGGGGGCATGGGAAGAGCGGCATACCAGGAGAAACTTATTGCCAGATACGTTCCTCCACCAACCACCACTGCTGCTCGGCCCATAATCGAACCTCTAAATAGCAAAGGAGTCACTGGGAAGTATGAGATTGAGAGCTACAGCATCTCTGATGGTGCTTCTAAGGGTAAAGGCAAGGCAGCAGACCCTCAGAAACCGGTGGCCGCTCTGAGCAACCTAGCAGCCAATGCCTCATCCTTACAGCAAGTTCCGGAGAAAAGGGTAGTACGCTCGGTGAAAGTGATTGGCGACACGGACCATACTGTCTCTTTGAACTGGCGAGCCCCTACAGCCACAAACATCACAGAATTCAGCGTCCTTTATGCTGTATTTGGCGAGAGAGACATGCGTCGGCTGAACGTAGCCGCCGGGAAGAACCGAATCACCATTGCCAGTCTTGTGCCTAAAACAAAGTACATTGCTTGTGTTTGCGTCAAGGGCCTGATCCCGAAAAAGGAGCAGTGTGTAATCTTCTCAACAGATGAAGCAGCCAGTGCTAGCGGCACTCAGAAGCTCATTAATGTGGTGGTGATAACAGTGGCATGTGTGATCGCTGTCCCCCTGACACTGATCGTGTGCTGCGGGGCGTTAAAAAAGCGCTGCAAAAAGCTGCTGGGGCGAGAGTCCAAAGAAATTCAGGACTCATACGTGACATTTGAGACCCTGGGCCCCGGGGCCAAAGGTAAAGGGGTGGAGGGCGAGTATCTGACCAGGATGAACCCTGATGAATCCAACAGGTTGCTCTCAGCGAGGTCCAGCGTTGACTCCGAGTCCACAGCCAGGAACGAGGGGCCACCTAACGAGTACTTCTGCTAAAACCAAACAAATGCCTCAACTTCTAGATGATGCACTTTGTTTTCTAATGGTTTACGATGGGAATAGATTACTGCTGTGCTCAGAGACTTGAAAGACTGAGGACAGCGGACACTGATTGGATGTATGGAGTTGTTTTAAAGCCTTGTAGGAATAAAAACAACCATTCATTTGGTGGACCACGAAAAAGGGAAAATAAACACAGTGACACGGTTCATTTACATGTTGTGTACAGTATGTTTGTAATAAATAACTTTTTTTTGTATTCATCATGCACTTTTAAAGTTTTTTTTTGCAGAGGAAAATGTTGCCCTTAACTTTCTGAAATCAAATAATTTCAAGTTTTCCAAAATGTAACTTCTGCATTGTGTTAAAATCTGTTTTAAAAACTAAGTATTTAGAGAGATGATGAAGCAGCAGTTATAAGTGTATTTTCTATGTAAGTTCGTTAATGTGCCAGGTTTAATGTTGGGTCAAAAAACCTAAAATATTGTACATTTTATAATGTGTAAATATTTGTGACCAAAAATAAATGTCTATATACATGAATGTACTATATAAAAATAAACATTTTTCATATTGATGTATGCTCCCAAGTTTTTTCTTTCTTCGCAAAATATAGATTTTTAATAGAGCAATATTCATCTTCTTGACTGAAGCAAAAATTAGCTTGCTGGCACGTTGCATAATGCATATAGCTAACTAAAGGGACATTAAATGCTAAAGTATGGTACAGCCAAAGTCACTAAGCACTAATTTTGTGTTCATGGCTAAGTAGCACATGCTTACATGCTAAACTAAGACGGTAAACATTAGACCTGTTAGCATAGCTCTCAGAGCAGCTAGCGAGCTTTGTTTAGGCCTGTTAACATGTGAAGCATCAACCACACCTGCATTCTCTGAAAAAGATTTAGGTGTAATGAATTTAACTTGAAAGCCTAGAATATAAAGATGTGTAGATAAGTTAACAAAAAATCCGGAATCAAATTCCCTTAATCAGAACTAGCTCGATAGCATTATTTCAAGAAAATTGGCAATTGTCTCTGGATGAATTGAACTGCCATGCACGTAAACAAACACAATTATCAATACTTAACTTAAAATGTGTATGATAATATGGAGATTGCTGACATTACCAATAGCGGATTAATGTATTTGTCTGCTAAACTAGCATGCGCGGCAATAAAGAACATGGATATGTAGGAAACTCAAGGACTATAGATGTTGTCTGTTTTCACACTTGTTTTTTATGCTGATTTAACAACCTGAGAGATAACCAGTGTTCAGATTAGAGAGGTCATATTACAGTCCTCTCCAGACATCTGTCTCTCTATCTCTGTGCGGCCCTCCCTCTCCGTGCAGCTAAGCCTGACCGGCTCCGGCCCGCTTAATGGCCCTCCTGTCAATGCCTGTGCTTTGGTAGGGGACAAATACATTAAATACACTGGTGCTAAGCAATTTTGATTGAACATATTGTGTTGTCCTTCTTTTGAGCTAATCTGACGATGTTTTCCAGACAAGGTGTACTATTGCTATACCTTTCCTGTCTCCTGTGTGTCTCACATGTCACTCTGTGTCTTAAGTGTTACGTCAATGAAGATTAAAGTAATAGGCTTTCTTCCACGCCGCCCTTGTCCTGCCCTCACCGGCCTATTTCACATGCTCCTCCGGGAATATGGACAACTTTGGTGTCGCATTACGTATCACTTTGGTATTTTATCTTTTCACCTCTGGATCATCAACTTGTTTGACCGGTTGCTCTTGCACAGATGACAACTTGGGAAGGTAGGTGAACATTGAAACTATACAATCTCTTAAAGTAGGTTATGTGTTAACCCCATTGTTTTCAATGCTACCAGTTACCAAGCTCTTTGTGAACAATATCTTACAATTTGCACAAATGGTGCATGTCCATGAGTAGATATACAAAATAAACACTTTAATTGTCTACAAATATCCCACTTTTCCATTCTAGGTCTTTACTATGTATGGAAACCTCCATGGGACGAATCCCAGACAACATCCCACATGATTTCTCTAAAATCCGAATTGAAAACTGCCACCTGACCGAGTTACCGCGGGGATCTTTCTCTAAAGTTAGTGCCTTGGAGTTCCTCTGGCTAAATTTTAATGAGATCACCTTGATGAACGTTAAAAGTCTGGATGGGCTGGCAAACCTGACCGAGCTCCGGCTGCAAGGGAACAAGCTGACTTCAGTAACATGGACAGCGTTTCAGGACACGCCAAAACTGAAGATTTTGGACCTGAAGCACAATCGACTGGATGTCCTGCCCGAACACGCTCTGAGACATTTACCTGCACTGACCTACTTGGATTTATCCTTCAATCAGCTTAGTGTGATATCAAAAGATGTCTTCATTAATTGGCCTCTTTACCAAACTGCAGAAAAAACATGGGGGAAAGAAGGCGTGGTCTCAAATGTGGTTTTGGCACTGCATGACAACCCCTGGTTGTGCGATTGTCGTCTCAAAGGCTTTGTTGAATTCATCAGGGCGGTCAGCCCTCCCATCATTCTCATGAACTCTTATTTGATGTGCTCAGGCCCCGCCTCCAAAGCTGACAAGTTCTTCCATGAGATCCAGTTAAAAACATGCATGAAGCCAGTGGCCTCTGCCCCAGAGACTAACATCACTTTACCTCTCGGAGCAAATGCAACGCTCACATGCTTAGTAAAGGCCAGGCCAGGTCCAACCATTAAGTGGATGTACAGTCTGAAGATTATAAGAGGATTTGCGGGTAAGATTGATTTTTTATTACTACCATCCATTAAACTGTTGTGAACCTGCTCCCGGAGAACTTAGTGTGATGTATGTCAAACTCAGGCTGCATCTATAATGAAAAGATTCAGGAACAATACCGTTTCAGGGTTACCTTACTATGTCTATATCGCATGTAAACAAACCTCTGACTCTATGGTTTCTCCTTGCAGCCACAGAGACCAACACAGACGAGGAGACCATCACCTCAGAGCTGGTGATCCCCTCTCTTCACCTGGCAGACCAAGGACCTGCACTGCCAACAATTTCATTGGCAACTCCTCTGTCGCCATCACGGTTAATATCAGCCCCTTCAACTCCTCTGCTCTTCTCCCTCCACCTGTTCCCATGGTGTCGTCCGATGAGAATTCCAACATTGACATCCGCATTGCCAAGCAGACAGTTTACGGTATCACCCTCGAGTGGCACGCAGAAACAGACAACCTAGCAGAAACCTGGTTCACCATCCACTTTGGTAAATATGATTTACCCAAGAAGGAGATGATCTATATCGGCCCCGGCATCAACACCTACAGCCTCAACGACCTGCTTCCTGTCACCAAGTACGAGGTGTGCGTGACCTTAAAGAACCACAAGCCAAAGGAAGGCCAGTGCTTTGTATTTGTGACAGGAAGTGACATCAGTGAGCTGGAGCAAAGAGAGAGGCTCATCCACATTATCGTCATTGTATGCGCCATGGTGTTGGCAGTACCAGTGGGCATGTTCGCCTGCACCACGGAGGCCAGGTTCAGCTGCTTCGATCGCTGCGTGAATCTGTGGAAGAAGCGCAGGCTGCATGGGGGAAACCTCCAGGCGACAGAGAGGCAGGGGACCTTTGACAGCCTGCAGGCAGCCAGCGATGAAGGCCTGTGCAAGGACTCGGAAGAAAAGCCGAAAAAGAGGCGGAAGTCTGAGGACAGGTGCAAAGGAGGAAGTGCAGCTCAGCTCTACTAGAATCTAAATCTAAAACTGTACATAGATGTGTATTTGTAAATAATGTCAGTGTGCTTCCTTCTAATGTATCATGTTGCTGGTTGAGTCACAGGGCTGAGCATTCGGTTTTCCGGAAAAATACCGTAATCTTAAAAACTAGGATCATTTAACAAAGATTACTGCTGTTGTAAAGGTAGCTTCATAATTCTCAACATCTCTTTCAAACATCTGGATGAAAAAACACAAACACACTTTGAGAATTCTTGAATCAAGATCAATGATAAGTTTGAAACCTTGCATATTCTTTGAGATGTTTTTTTATTTGCAGGGTTTTTATTTGTCGGAAAACTCTGCGACTGAATTGTAACACTAACACATAACAGGCACAATCGGGCTATTTTAAGTTGACTCATTCTGGAAATATATATATATATCTCAAGCTAATAGCTCAAAGTGGGGATGCCTTTCTTCCTTATTATAAGGAGAGTTTGTTAATATCTGTGTTAATATACATGTACTGTACAGAAAGAACTTTGTGATAAAATGCATTTGATATTTCTGTAGTTTTGATACTAAATGAAAAAATATGCTAAATGTAAAACGTGTAAAAATCGATATTATGTACATTTTAACTCCCTCAAACTCAAATGTAATTGTTTGTTTTGGCTCAGGAGGTTTCAATTCACTTGATATAAAAAATAAATAAATCCTTTTTCATTGTGTTTCTTTTGGATTCCAGATTTGATGTCTTGTAATGGAATGAAATGCTGTTTGGATTAAAGGGAAGTCAGAGACAAATGCTCAGACATACTCAGATTTTTTTTATATAAGCTGTGTTTTCCCGTGCATTTATACATACACTCGTAAGCAGATTAAAGCGATTTTCTCTCTGAATCCTAGTCAGCAGGACATGATATTTCCATGTAATGACAGCTCCGAGCCCACTGTGTCTCTCTGTATCAATTGTAGGCATATAGAGGGTCTTTTTTTAAATTGCCTATTCATTTTTCAGTCTAATTAAAAAAATCTACTACTTAAATTAATACAATTTGACATACTATACACTGACATTTTTTCTAATATTTTTGACGTACTATACTATGACTTTTAATTTAAAAATAGTGTAGTACGTAACTCACTGATATATGCTATGTAGTCTTTTCAGATATTTTTGACATACTATACTATATCGTTTTTTAGATTTCTTCTACGTTTTATACTATGATTGTTTTTTTTTTACTATACACTGAGAATACACTTAACAATGCCATTACTTTTTATGTATTTTTTGACATACTATACCATGATTTTTGTTCAATACAATGACTTTTTTCATTATATTTTTGACTTTTTTCATATTTTCATTATACTATAATCTTTTCATGATATTTTCAAGATACCATACTTTGATTTTTTTCGACATACTAAACTATGACTTTTCTTTCGACGTACTATACTATGACTTTTTTTCCGACATACTATACTATGTTGTTTTTTCTGAAATGTTCGAGATACTATACTATGACTTTTCTTTCGACGTACTATACTATGACTTTTTTTCCGACATACTATACTATGTTGTTTTTTCTGAAATGTTCGAGATACTATACTATGACTTTTCTTTCAAAATACTAAACACTGACTGTTTTCTCATATTTTTGACATAGTATACTATTTCGTTTTTTCTGATATTTTAGATATACTATGATAAGACTTTTATTCGAGGTACTATACTTTGAGTTTTATTTGAAAATAGTATACACTGACTGATATCTGCTATGTAGTTATTTATGATTTCTTCCACATTTTGAACTATGACTTATTTTTCAAAGTACTCAACATACTATGTTGTTGTTTTTTGGGATACTATACTATGAATTTTTCAACAAACTACACTATTATTTTTTATAATCTTTATATAAATACTACATGATGACTTTTCTTCATATCTTTGTATACTATATTCTTTATAGTCATGACTATACTACATGTTGACTTTCTTCAACATACTACATACTACTACATGCTGAGCCCCAGACGGCCCCTCACATGTAAATATCACCCATGTGTGAGATCTGTTGTTTCTAAATGTTTTGTTTCTACTTTAAATTAATTAAAACATATTAAAAACTAATATAGCCTGGGGACAAAATGGAGCACAGACCAAATCATTTTTTAAATATTTATTCAAAATCAAGACAGTACAAAGACGGTACAAATGTTACTTCAAAGGACCAGGCAAGTGTTATTTATAGTGAAGATATATACTGTTTATCTTCAAGATATTTAAAATGAAAGATATAGTCAGATACAAGGTATGGGTTACAGCAATTAAATGTATTTTATTTGCCTACCTTTGAAGGCATTGAAGAGAAACATGGAAAGTAATACCTAAATGTTCAACGTAGACTTTTTATTTCTATACAGTATACAAAAGAAATGCCCAAGCATGTTATGTACATAGTTATCTATTCTTAAATCTTGTGAAGTTGGATGGTTTAATTTGTACGATTTACTTGTATGTTATGTATTGCTGCAAGATACAACAGAGACATATTTGTATCTTGTCATATATATGTACATTTCAAATGTCATTTATATAAAAGCATCTTTCTAGAATTAAACACTCAAAAGAATAACATTACATTGTTAGCTGTTTACTTTGAAAACCTACAGTGGCACATTGTAATCATACAAAATAGCAACCTCTCAGCTTTCAGACAACTGATGTAAAACAGTTAAAACATGAACAAACAGGTCATTTAGCACTTAATAAGAAGCAGTGTCATTTCTGACCGTGTCGTTCAGCTGCACGCTCTAGTGAGCAAGAAAAAAAAAAGTTCAAGGATTTTTTTCAGTTAAATCCTAAATCTGTGTTTAAAACACAATCAATTAATCTTTTCAGAGAGAGATGCAACTAATGTATACAGATTGAGTCTAAGTAATCCTCTTCCTGGTGCTTCTTACTGTTGAGACGATTACATCTTCCTCAAGATGGCAGTGTGGTGAGTTATGTCCCACTACCAGACACACACTACAGCTCTCTTGAGACTGATGATGCCCACTTGTTTAATACTTCATCTCAAGACGTAAATATCTGTAAATCTTCTTGTTACACTTCTCTTACCATTCAGTCATGAATGATCTACAGGTAGGCCCACCCTAATAGATCATCACATGCCGGAGACAACTTCCGGGCAGTAGAGAGTGACAGTAGTTACAGCACCTCAAACTGGGCGCTTGTTTGACAAAGCTAATAATTACTTTGGTTGCTCTCAACGATTTTCTGCTCAAGCCTCATTTTAAGCTCTGACACCAAAGCAGAGCTGAAATTTCCCTCTTTGAGCTGGCAATATTTAGCTTTTTTCATGGAGCCTTTCGATGCCAGCACACCAGATACTGTCGGGACCGCCCAAGGCCTCTCATTGGACCGTGTTACACACGGGGGCGGAGGAGCGCAGGGGGGTGGAGGCCTCATTCGGGGGCTGTTGGTTTTTCTATCTTGGTTGACTATGAGCAACTCATCAGGGTTATTGAATTTGACAACAGGTGGTTTGAAGATCCAGGGCTTCTGGTTCCTGGTTCGCCTCTTAATGATGCGCCGTGCTGGCAGGATCCTGTTTGACTTTAAGTTGCGCATGTACATAACTGTAGAGATCAAGACAGTCACCCCTACCAATAAGCTAATGACAACAATTACCATGCCTAGAGCTCTCATTGGATTGTCCCTACTTTTCATTAAAAAGGCCGCCATAGGCCCCTTGAGAGGAGTCTGTGAAAGAGCAAAATAAAACAAATGTTTTAATCAAGTCCAAAGGACAGAATCCAAGCGTTAACTGAGCATTTGTTCAAAGCATGCAAGCATGAGATGGATGCACAAAGCACTGATAGAGGAAGACCAAACAACAAGTCTATCAACAAAGTGATGCTCCCAAACTCACCCCTGTCTTCCTCCTGTCCTCAGCACAGGACGGCTAGTGCAGAGCTAACTATGCTAACACTAGGTGTTGGGAATGCGTCTGGCAGTGCGATGCATTAGGGTTTCTCTTTGGCATGTGACGTATGAGGGCTGAGTAAGAATGATAAAAGCTCATGAGGTCAGAATGAAATGAAGTGCATGTTTGTTTGAGACAAATGGACATAGAATCCAGGATTAAATCCAAAGAAAAGAGCTCGTCTTTGTCACTTGAAAAGCCTTAGAGTCTGAGTCATGCACTAGAAAAAAACATTTTAAACAATTGTGTAAAAATCTAATTTTCCATCAATTTGGAATATTTACCAAAAAAAAAACTAATAAAAAAGGTTAAAGAAAAAATAAGTTTATTGTTATATTAATCCTTCAAAAACGCTCCAGTACTCCTTTACACAACATAACCGATTCAAAATATATAGCTATCTCAAAGCTTTCATATATCCTATCACTTAATTCTGCGCACCACTTTGATATAGTTACTCTCTGGGTTGATTCTGGACCGTTTCACTGAGTCACAGTACAGGATTGTGGATATGCAGGTTGTTAGTAAAATGAGGGAAGTGACAATGCTGAGACAAATTCCAAAAACAGTCAGCGGACGCTTGCTGAGGCCCATGAAGTATGAAATAACTCGGCCTTTGATCTGAAAAGCACGATACAGAAAACAGAAACAACACCAAAGACAGGGAGTCAGCCATCATGCAGAGTGAAGGAATGGTAACAACATAAAGTAATGCATGGAATAATGTAAATGACTGAACCAGTTATAGGATAATGCTGCTGTTTTATTATATTTCAGCATTTTTTGATATTTTTCACCATTGTTGGTTTTGGTCTCTTCGTAGGACTTGATGCTAATTATGACAGCCACAAAATTATCAGCATTTTCCTTTAAAGAATATGAGATCAATGAAGGATGATTGGCTGAAACAATGATGATGAAATAGCATATGTGTAGCATGACAACAATGCCTATTACCATATGTTAAACAGCTGAATCTACAGCTCAAGCTGCCTAAAGCTTGCAATAGAAAGCGCTGATAGCATGCTGCGCGTCAGAACCAGCCTTACCGCCTCAGTGATATCGATGTTGACCACGGCCGTTGTGCTGAAGGATGGAGAGCCTCGGTCCCTGGCCTGGACCACCAGAGACCACTTGCAGTCCTTCTGCTTGGTGATGTTCTGCACAATCTCCATGGACTTGATGTACGGCTTCAGCTGGATCTCTCCTGTGTCTGCATTGATGTCAAACGCGTTGTCGGGATCTGCCGTCATGATGGAGTACTCGATGACGTTGTTCGGAGACTCTGCATCTTCATCCACTGCCTAGAGAAAGTAGCAGAAATAACATCAAATTGTTAGGCTGCCAGTTTCAAATCAATGTACTTAATGGAAATGTGTTTTGCAAATCACAAAGCAAGCCTACAAGAGTATTGGGATGAAGGTGATGTACAGTGTATTTCATAAGGACAGGAATCCTTGATTTAAAATGAATACATTTTAAGACCTTTTTTAAGACCCTTTCCATACATTTTAAGAGCACTTTACCACTTGAAATACTAACCAATCACATAAGCTATACACTTAACTTACACGTATATATGATAACCTACTGTACTAGTATTAACTAGTCAAAACAACATACAACAATACAAAAAATTATAATTGTGAATGCCATGAAAAAGTAATATGAAGTCATATTATAGTCATAGTATACCAAAAAATGGCATACATGTAGTATAAATAACATGAAGGTCTCATAGTTAAGTACAATTGCTAATCCATGACATCAAAAGGTAACTGTTCATTAAAATCAGTCCTTTCAATGTAATTTTTGTATTATTATTTTTGTATTATTTAGCTTTAAAATTGGCACTCCTGGACTTCCATACAATGTTGTTTAAATGTCAGCAGGACCACACACAGCTAGTGCCTTATCGATTACGAGTAAAGGGGGGAAATGCTTTGACATTATATACCTCCACTTTGACTGGTGTACCAATTATCATGGTCTTTTCCAGGAGTTTTTCATCAAACGATGGAGAGTGGTCGTTTATGTCGAGCACCGTGACAAAGGTTTCCGCCAAGCTGTACTTCCCCTCCGAATCTTCAGCCTTGACGTAGAAGTTGTATTTGGACCTGACCTCTGCGTCCAGGCTGGTCCAGGGCTGCGTGGAGATGAGGCCTGTCCCCGGGTGGATGGAGAACCTGCAGGATCAGAGACGTTCAGACAGTGTATGAGTCATTCTGAGTCAAACACGAGCCAGGTGTTAACTAAGGCGTCTCAAATTCACAGCCGATGACATCGTGTGAAGCTCCACATGACTCACTTTGAAAGTACGATAAAAAAAAAGCAGATCCTTTCTCGCCGGAAACATGTTGTCAAAACATCCCCAATCCTCATAGAAATCATGAACACACAGTGAATTATTATCCTCTAATGTGTCTAAGGTTCTGTGTTGTTTATAGCTTATGAATGTTATATTTAAATTCCTTCATTTCAAATGATTCATTATAATGAGTTACATTTATTTGTATGTTTTCTACCTTCTTTGTCTGTTTGCCATGATCCTTTAACATATGACTTCCCTCTCTAATGATCAAAAAAGTCTTAGATAGGAATAAAGATTGACGCTATCTCCGACAATAATGTTGTGTTTCGTTGTCCTGAATATGTAGTTGTTTTTCTACAAGCAAAGTATTTTGCCAACATAACAATACATAATCATTCACATAACATATGCATGCACAGTACTGGCTTAGGTTTGTGTTTTCAGAGAGCTATCTTATTCAACACCAGATGTAATGCCATTTCATTCAGTCACTTTTTCTGTCTAATTTTCCACTGTGAAAAATCACAAGTTGCCTCGAAACTGATAACTTTCACACAATTATTTTAACTCGCCTGCAGAGGAGCATAAATTCTCACTTTCCTTGCAGCATGCTGCCGTTGATGTAGCTCCAGCTGTCACCTTGCATGTTAATTGGCTCTCTCTTTATGAGACAGACCAGGCTGCCTATTTTTAACCCTCCAATCCAATTAGGAGATTAGCCAGCATCTTGCAGACATTTTAGAGTGAGCTGTTAGTGCTGCAGAGGGGCCAATCAAACTGTTTCCCTGCTTACCTCTTCTTTCAAAACAACAACGATGAATCAAGACTGCGTGTCCTGCTGGCCGAGCTTACAAAACACCAGCAGTATTGAGTTGTATATACATTAAAAAACAACTTTTAAATCCTTGAAATGTGCTCTGCGGAAGTGCAAGAGTTAAATATCCGATCAGGTCAAACCTAAACTGGCAGAAGTGACAGGTTTTCACTTACAAATCTGATCCTGATCCATAAATCGTGTATTTGATTTCACCCCAGGGCCCTGAATCTGGATCATTTGCCTGTTGGACAGGACAGAACAGAGATTAAAAACCAAATACTTATGGCACATTTAGTATATAATGAAAACTGCACGTATGTTACATAATAATCGGATGAAAATGTATTCAAATTATCTAAATTGGGAAGCAAAAACTTAAACCAAGGTGATGAAGGTTGTTCAGTTAGTGTTCATTTGAATGCTGCTGGCAAGTGGATAGCCAGCTAGGGTCTTAAGCTCATGCGAGGGGGGTGGGCACACTATAAGTTGCTTCCTGTGGTGGGCGGGGAGGGAGGTATAGGTCAGCATGATTAACCTTGAGGCAAAATTAAGCCTTTGACATGTCGCCTGGTTGCAGTATAATGGAAAGGAAGAGACACGTGTGCCAATATTTCCGTAAATAAACCGTCTGCCAACAACCTGCTTTCATCTAATGAACTGCATCGAGTAATATGCATGTATTGGAGCATGATGGATTATGTAATCACTTTGTTCAGGTTGTTCAGGTTAAATCAGAGTGTAATTGTGATTGACTCACTGTCACAGACACAACGCTGGAGCCTCCAGGTGAGTTCTCAGCGACTCTGGTGATGTAATACTCGGACGTGAATTTGGGGACGTTGTCGTTGGTGTCCAGCAGGTTGATCACTATGTCAGCTGTTGCACTGAACCGCTCAGGCGTGTCGATCTCCACCGCCAGCAGCTGCAGAGAAACATACAGAGTGGGAAGAAATCAGTGCTGAAATCTAATTTATCAATTTGTTTGTTGACACATAAAACTTGCAGTTCTGTGATGCTGAAAGGCTCATATAACAGTTTTCAACATTTAAGGGTGATGTCGGAATCAAAAAATAATTCCCACACAAATATTTCACGAATAATCGCAGATGCTTTGCTACCATAATAAATAACAAGTCTTAGTGGCTTGTTATTGTTTTAAGATTAACAGCTAACCAAACTGATAATTCATAAAGCTATTTATGAAGCTGGAAGCTATCAAACTGTACATCCTTCTTTATGAACATCATTGGGTTAGGTGGATGTTGTTCAGAGAAAACTGTCAATTTGAAGACATCATCTTTGGTTTTAAGCAAAGGAACTAATCAATTTAAAATACAGCCAAAACACTTGAAAGAGGGGCAGATAAAAATTAGCTGCAGCCACAGAATACATATTTGTTCAATAATACAGTATGTGGTCATATATATAAAGTCAAACCTTGAAAGAAAGGGTTGGTCCCTTTTCATAGTCGATGCCAGATGTGTCTTCCACAATGATGGTCACCTGCGCTTCATTGAGGACCGTCTGGGGAACGACTCGCAGCACTCGACTCGGCCCCACCAGCCTCAGTCTGAACTTGGCGTTAGCTCCCTGCAAAGGAAGTTAGACAGCAATAATTTAAAAACCATGAAGAGCAAAGTCAATATAGAAGATTCACCAGATTCACCTAACCCAAATATTGGTGGTGAAAGAAAGTGAACCATTTTAGCAAAAGTCCTACAATTAGTTGAAGTACAGCAGGAACACACAGACCAATAGATCCAGAGGAAGGATTTAAATAAATCCTAAGGGAAATTTGTACCTGATCTGAGTCATTGACGGTGATCTTGAAGCCTCGGAGGATCTCCCCTGCAGGAGGATGCTCGTACATGGTGACCTCAAACTTAATCTGAGGTCCGTTCTCTCCGTAAAAAGTTGGAGGATGGTTGTTGAGATCCACCACCCGGACCGTCACCAAGGTAACGTCGTATTCCTGCAGCCGATTGTCTGGTCCTAACTCAGATGCCTAGGTTTAAAAAGGTTAAATGCATTTAATACTAATAAGAGTAGATTCAATTAATTTAAGGTGTTTCACTTTTTAAAAAAAAACGGTATTACCTTGACTATTATTTCATATAATTCCTTTGACAGCAGATTTGGATTAGTTGTCAGGGTGATGCATCCACTGGTGCTGTTTATGTCAAAGACACTATCACTGCCTGAAAGGTGATAACAGACATCTTGTTAATAATGTGTCTGATAAAAAGACTGAAAAAATAAGAGAAGATCGTTTTTCTAATGTATTGTTCTAACCGTTCATAATGGAATAATGTATCGGATTCGGGTTGCCTTGATCTCCATCTTTAGCGTACACAGTGAAAATCTCAGAACCCTGGAAGAAAGAATATGTATTAGTCTTATTTACTAAATCAGCGCCCCGATCCTCATCACTGGTGGGTGATGAATATGAGAAAAACTCACAGCAATTGAGACTTCGTAGACGTAGCCAAAGTAAGGGGTTCCTACGAAGGACGGAGGCATGTCCTGCACATCGAGCACATTGATGGTCATGGTGGCAGTGGAGGTCAAAACCTGGTGCTTCCCCTTGTACTTTCCCCCTCCATCCTGATACGACAAACAGTGAGAAAGAATACAATAATTTTGGATTGTTCTTTTATCTAAGGCAAATTATAATACAGAATAATGAACATGCACAATGTTCGATTGAACCTTTATGTGATCTCCGTACGTAATATGAGATATTGAAGTATTTTTGGGATAAATGATATACAGAGGGTTTGTTTTACATGATTGTATTTCCCTATTTTTTTTTATTCTATGATTACAAGCCTCCACAAGTAAATAGATGTCTAGCTTGAAATGGTTAGTTTTTCTTGGCTATTACAAAGTACAATTAACACCACCAGCACTACACAAAGAACAATGGATGCATAGACTCATTTTTCTGCTAGGACAAAATGCGGCATTGTGTTTTATTAATTACAGTAGTATGTTAAACTGACTATATTGATGTATTTGATTGCTTTATCAACATTACATATTTAGATATTTTATCATAGGTTTAACCTCTTAGTAACTGATTTGTAATCTATTAAACTTTATTTAAAAAGTTGCCAATGTTATTCCACATCCACACACAGTGGATTTAAGGCTAGAACAATAACCAGTGTTTGATTTCTAGCAATGGAGGGATTACATGTCAGGTCACTCACACTGGGAGCTCTACCACAAGACTTCTACCACAAGACTTCCATTTATTTCACATACTGACACTGTTGCAATTCAGCAAAAATGTTGGAGAAAGCATAGTGGTGACTGCACTTTCCATGACCTTAGGCCCCCAACCGAGCTGCTTTTACTTTCCTGCCAATTGTTTAATGTGCAAAGCACTGCAGAGGTTAATCTCAGTCCATTTCAACATGTTGGTTTTCAGATTAAACTTGTTTAAAGGAAAGCTCTCGGAGAAATGGTGTTGGGGTCATTGATAAACTCTTCATCCCTTTTCCCTGCTTGATGTTGATTTTGAAAAAGGCAAACTAACAACATGGAGGAATCTAAAAGTTATTGCTCATCCAAGCTGCTGCTCACAGTGTGAACATGTTTTTAGGGAGTCATGCGTGACCTCTCACCTTTGCAACCACGGTCACAAAGTGCGTGGGCGTGTTCTCGTAGTCCAAAGTCTCCCCAGGTTTGACTCTCAGGACCCCGCTGTGCCCGTCGATGGTAAACTTGGCAACAGCTGAGCTCTGATGATGTATAAAGCCACACAGTGTTAACAGTAGACAGTACATTTTCAACTGAATTTAGCAATCTAGCTAATTCTTCTGCTTGCTTCTAACCAGGTTTAACCCTTGACCTCCCTCCTTTCAACCTTGACTTTTTTTACACACTTTTGACACATGAACAGTAACAAATACTGTGCTTACCAATGTTGGCACGAACCAAACGTAAGCCCCTATTAAGCCTTCAGTGCCTTGCTCAAATGTAATTGAAAATTAATCCACTAAAGTAAAACCGTTTCCAGACTGCTATGGTATGAGATTAATCTTTCCCGGCACACACTGCCTCGTCATTCGAGTGCCCTTTTCCTCCCTCCACATGGCAGCACAGCCCTCATGATGTCAGCTCGACCTGCTGTCTCACCCGCAAGTGTTAGGGCCACAGCAGGCCAGTTATCAGTATCACTGTGTAGATAATAATTGTGCGTGGAGAGGGAATCAAACGGTAGAAAAACAGCAATACAAAACAAGTGTGAAAGAAATGCTGGCTCATGCTTTCCAATATGAGAGCTGAAGGGATTAACTTGTTGGTAGACTTTAAAGAGCATCCTGGGGTATAGGAGTAGAGAAATCCAGAGATGCAGGCTAGAGCCACATATCTATACTTTATGTCATTAGACAAATCTTACAATCAACTCAGAAATGAACTTGAGGACATGTGCATGGAGGAAAAAACACGACAATTTCAACTAATGTATTGCTCTAAAGGCTTGCCTGCTTCATTTTGAAAGACATGTTTCCACTTAATACCAAAGAATGATGCTGTAGATGGAATAGTCTGAGCAAAACAAAATAAAAGCATGACCTACATGGAAATATTTCAATGTCATGATAACACTTTAGTGCTTCAATTTCCACACTAAGCTTCTACTGTCTTAATGACATTTTAGACAAACAAACCAGAACGGATTGTTTTAAGTCAGTAGCAAAATGTTCCTATTTAGCACTCCATTTTAGCAAGGCACAACCGTGCATCAGCTGTAGGTTTACCTGTAGGTAATAAGAGACGCTGCCTCCTGAGCCCATATCTCTATCCACTGCTTGGACTCTGTAGATGCTGCTCCCAGCTGCAGTGTCCTAGGGAAGAGACAAGAGATTTTATAAAAACAAACTTGATTCTCAATGCTTTGTTCAACTCACTTTGCAGATTAAGAGGTGGTTTGTGTCACAGAAAGACATGTAGAAAGGATTCATTGTGTGTATTGTGTTGTATCGGGTGTGTTTATTCGATATATGCTGTACCTCTGGGATGTTGATGATGAAAGGCAGGTTTTGAAATTCAGGTGGTTCATCATTTGCATCAGTTACAAACACTCTAACTGTCTCAACAACCTGAAAGTAAAGTAAAACATGATTTAATATAGCCTTTTAACAGAAATATATCACCAAACATTAAAAACGTACTTTATTGCGCCCGTCTGTTATGCTCACGAGCACTGAGATCTCATCTTGTGTCTACAAAGAAAAGATGAACATCACTTTGAGCCTCAGTGGGGACATATTTACAGCAGGTTTCTTCAAAACAAGTGACTTATCAACATTCCCACCTCTCTGTCGAGCTCCTGAACTAGAGTCACGTTTCCTGACTTGGACTCCACCCTAAAATATTCTTTGGAGCCCTTCTCAAAAGTCAGACCATATTGCACCGGATCGTCCTCTGGATCTGTGCCATTCAGAACATATATCTGTGTCCCTATGTGGGGAAAACGACAAAGAAACAGCGATGTCAAAACAAACATGACATTTATTTCTTCATTCAAATCATGCAAATCCTTTGTTTCCATTCTTGTTCCTAATGGCACGTCTAATAATAAGGTCAGATGATGCCACACTTGTTTTTTGCCAGAAAGTGTTGATGTACGTCACGATCACAACAGGGATCCACTGGCACCTCAATACCAATGTGATAATGAATGCGTTCACCTACGCATGTTAATATTACACCGTTAAATTACACCGAAATGAACCAGAACTGTTATTTAAAATGAGACTCACCAACTGGTGTATCCTCAGAGATGCTGAACAAGGCCATGTTCCCATGTGTACTGCTGGGTCCATAATCATAGAAATGTGGAGCATAGTCCAATTGCCCTTTAAAAAAAACATACATTAACATGCAAGTTAATTGTGCAGAAGCAACTCCATATACTTTATGGCGATATATTTGTTCAATTTCCTATATAAATGCTTATGTAATCAACACATAACTGATGCACTCACTTGCTACAAAGGGCAGGACCCGAAAGCAGGGAGAAGGAGGAGGAAGGGGGGCATGATTTAATGCATATATTTGTATTTAATGTTACCAACTTACCACTATCACAACAAAGGCCTACTATCACAAATGTAGATGAGTACAAGCAGCATGAGCAGTCCCCACTAAGAGGGACGTGCCCTCTTAGTGTTACAGGATTAACCAGATAAGAGCAAGGCAAGAAGTCCTAACCACATACAAAGAAAACACACAAAAAAGAGCCTTACCCAAAGTGGAGTGAAGCAGGAGGAGAAACAGTAAAGCACGTGTGTTCTTTTCTTTCTTCATCCTGGTGGGGAGGCAAGGCTTGGCTGGCTCATGTGGAAGGCTTGGCTGGAGGTGAAGCGAGCAGCGAGCTGTCGTGCCCTTTCTGAAGGCGTCTCAGCAGCTCAGGAGGAAGAGGCTGGGGCAGATTCTCAGGCACTAATCCAGTGACGCATCCCTTCCCTCCTCTTCCACCACACTGCTCTCTCTCTCCGTTTTCTCCTGAAGACCTACTCGTCGAGGGGATCGAGTTCACACAATGTGGTGTGATCATCACACCTCAGCGTGATGGGAAAATGTACATGAAGCACGGCCTCTTTGATCGCCTAGAAATCAACGTTATGATATAACATACTTACTAAGACGGAGGTTCTGAGTACAGTATGTTCTGGAGTTTACACATTGGGCACCTCAAACGTCCTTTCTGTCTAGTGTTTCTCTTTGTTGATGGTACAGACACATGGCACATTTGGCTTCTCTTGCTGTTGTTTAAGGGTTTCAACAAGTCATTGGTCACACACTCCAAAACTCAGCTGCCCGCTTGCTCACCTCCACCCGACGCTCCGGCCACATCACCCCTATCCTCCATGACCTCCACTGGCTCCCCATCAAACACCGCATTGACTTTAAAATATTACTTTTCACTTTCAAAGCCCTCAACAACCTTGCCCCCCCCCTACCTCTGTGACCTTATCCAACGACACACCCCCACCCGTCGCCTCAGGTCTGCTGAAGCTAACCTACTGCAGCCCGGACAAAGCTCCGGACCTGGGGTGACAGGGCCTTCGCAGCAGCCTCCCCCGCACTCTGGAACTCCCTCCCCAGCCACGTCAGATCCGCCAACACTTTCACATCATTCAAACAATCCCTCAAAACTCACCTTTTCACTCTTGCCTTCAACTCCTAATCAACTAACCCCTTGCCCTTATTCCACCTAGCTTAGCACTTTCTACTTTTTTTGTTATTTTTGTTTTACTTGCTTGTAAGCAAGCGCTTTGAGCACCAGGAAAAGCGCTTTATACATGTAATGTATTATTATTATGTGGCGAGTCCCACTGGGCTAAGTTTCCCTGTGGACGCTGTTCTTGGCAGCTTGCTGACCAACATAGCCTCAGCTGCACTTGTGGATCTGTGATGCACTAAAAGACAGCTTTCTTTGAGATTTTGCTGTCCACTTTCTCTGAATAGTCTAGTGACCTGCACTCGAGACTCAACACAAGGCTTTTAAAAATAGTCACCATTGCAAGTCAAGATGATTTAAACGTTTAAAGGTCCCCTATTATACGGTTTTTCCTCAATATATTATAGGTCTCAGATATATACAAATCATGTCTCTGAAGTGTTTGGCTTGAAATACCAAACAGATCGCGCATTGCAGCATCCCATAATCCCCTCTGTTTCAAAAGTGCTGATTCTCTGTCTGTTACTTGATGAAAATAAGGAGCCACTCCCCACGCCCCTCTGAGAGATATTTGGTTAAAGGAGGTTAGAAGGCTCTAGGGCAGTGGTTCCCAACCTTTTTTCCCAAGAGCCCCCCCCAAATGACTCCTGTTGGAAGTTGCGCCCCCCCCCCCACACACAAGGGGGGGGGGGGGGGGAACAGCGGTAATTAAAGTTTAAAAGTCTCAAAATGCTACAAATACGGTCACAAACTGGATGAATGTGAAGTATTTTGTTAAAGGAGGATGAAAGCGTAATTAAGGAGCACTATTGGAGTGACTTTGATGGTTATTGGACTCAGGATTCAATAATTTGGATTCCCGCTGTATGAAGAAATTAAAGGACGGAAAACAATGGAAGTGGAAACAATTCACAAAGGGATTAAACTGTTTAAAACACATGTTCAAAGTAAGCCGGATTTTGCCGATGTGTTTATGTGGATTCAAAAGTCGTAAATAATCTACAAAATGGAGGAGACCGATCTGATCGGAGCAACTGTGACAAATAATCCAACTGAAGCCGGCATGGACAATGACTATGTTTTAAAAATGCGCTTATCCAGACAAGCCTGGTTTGGACACTTTACAGGCAGAAACATTTCTATTAAAGAAAGAATTATACATTTCTTTCTTTTTATGCCTTTAATACTAACTTGAATTTTTATTAAAATTAATTAATCAATTATTTTTTATATTTTATTGTAATGTAGAGACAAGGCTTTTAGTGACAATCATGTATTGCCTTACTATATTCCAGGTTGGGAACCACTGCTCTAGGAGGAGTTCAGGTGATAAGGTGGGGGGGTTACCTTGGTTGGTTATTGGCTAATATATATATATATATATATTGGTTACACACAACCCAGTCTCATGGCATTTCGTGTTCACCAACACGATTTCCCCCTTTTTTTCGTGTTGCACAGCACGATTTGAAAAGCAATGTATTTCTACTGGTAATGTGTTTCGTGCCTGCCGCACGTCTTTTTCTCCGGTCGGGTCGTGGAAGACTGGAAGCTGTGTGGTTCATAAAAACATGTTCTTACTCAATATCAAGCCACAATTATTGCTTTTATTTTAAATCGTATAATTTTGGACTTTTTTGCCGTCTGTGAGGAAAATAAATGGGGCTCAGAGCCTCAGAATACTGAAATCTGTATTTTTTAAATCTTTTTTTCCTTGTAATTTGTTATTCTTTTCAAAATAACACACTGTTATTTACTCACCAATAACACACAATTATCCTTGCTTTTATGTATTGGTTTAATTCATAGACTGTATATATAAAGGTTTAATTCCATAATCTCGGGCTTTTTTGGAGTCCGTCAGGAACTGAATTTCAAAATAAAAATAACCGGAAACAGACGTAGGCATTTCGAGCGATTACCCAAGATCCTCAGCTATGGTTTAAGCTCGCTGATTGGATGTTTTAGCCGCAATGCATGCTGGGATTTGGTGTTTATATGATATGAAATAAAAAGAAGGTCTGTAATAGAAATATAGAATATAAAAAATCAAGAAGATACTATAAGTGATCTCTACAATAAAACAGTTTAGTGCAGGATGTACAAAGATATTAATAGGAGAAGGTGCAAAACAGAAAAACGAATTAACCTTTATTTAAACATTAAATAATACTTTAGATTAAAGTCTTCTTTTAAATAAGAAAAAAACGTTGGGGGTATCTATCTACAGATAAATATTAAGCCTGACAAAGTACTTAATGTCTAATATTGCTTTCCTGCAATGTTAACTATGTTGAATCACTTATTTTAACTGATATTATACATATTAATTATACTCTTATGTATGTTGATACTGATAGTATAAGAAATGTGCAGAATATGACAGTTTAATGGGGTATACACACCTATTGATAGATGTCTTGTAATGCGCTGTTGAGGAACCTGTGACCCAAGATTTTCATTCATTGCATACACCGTAGTTGTGTATATATGTCAATAAACCTTTGAAAATCTTGAAATCTTGAAAGGGATGTGCAAAATAGCCATAATATACAGTCTTTAATTAACTATTAGTAGAGAATAACGAGTAATGAATATACTTTATTACTCGTTTCCATTCATGTCAATTGCAGATAAATGTTTAGTCTTCTCAAGCACCAACTATCAAATATCTTTCCTGATTGTTGGCACTTTCCCTGAATTTTACTCGGGTGTAATTAAAGTCTGATTTAAGGGTTGTTTATATTTCACATCATTAATCAGAATCTGCAAAGTAATTCAAATAAGTGTAGTGGAGTAAAAATACCAGGTTAACCTCTGAATTGTAGTGGAGTAGTATTACAAAGTAACAATGAGCTGTCATGTGGGTATATATTAATGCTGCGCATTATGGACACAAGCGATTTTCACCCATTTATTAATTATATGTTTTACATTTGATAACACCAATGTGTTTAATACTGGCAACTTCTAATTGTGAGAAAAACGAAAACGTTCAGTAGAGACGTCCCATAGAACATTTTGCGAAACACAATAGCATAGAGGCTTCTCAATACTCAAATTTCCCCTCCTCGACTCCTCGACTCCTCGGTCCTCCTGTAGTGACCCGGAAATGAATTTCAGCGCGCCATTTTGAAGGACATCTCATTTCTCTAAATGCACACCGAGGATCGAGCGTCGAGGAGGCTCTCTGGCAGTAGCGTGGCGTGGGGAAAAATGTAGGGGAAGCCCATTTTTTGGGTCGGGGGGTGGTCAATAACGTAACCAGATGAGTGATTACAGCGCCCGGTATCATTTGACACACATTTGTATCACACAGATGCAGGACTTGCACACGCCTGTTATCTAACCGACAGGTCCGCACGCACTCTCCAGCTGAAACTCTCTCCTTATTAATTTAAGCATTTTACTTATTAATGTATGCAGACAATCACACAATCTATGTGATTTTTGGATTTACCGTGCCTCTCAATTGCCCGTGACAGGTTGGCAAGGTCGATGAATCCTGAAGTTGCCCAAGGATTGTTCAGGGAGCACGAATCCTTGTCAAAAAGAAGACATGGCCAGCAAAATAGACGCTGAAGTTTAGCGCTTCCAGTTAGCCACTCCGTGCGGACATAATTGTCCTCATTGAACGTCCGATTCTCTCCCTTTTTCCTCTGTGTACACACAGCTCGAGTGCGGGCATTTGCCTGTCATATGATTTAATTTTTAGTTGCTGCTGTAGCGGAAGTTTAGTAAAGTTATGTTTGATTAAGTACGCCAAATCTCCTCCCTCCATAATGCTTCATTTGCTTGATAATTTCTAACGGCGGTGATGACAGTTACAGTATTAAAACTGATGTTGATGTGATTTGATTGGATGGCAGTGTCCAATCAAATCGCCAGCCGCCAGCCGCCTCTGAAGGGAAGCAAGAGGCGGCTAGCTTCCCTTGGCATGGCCCTGACCAATCACAGGTTGGCAGGGGCATCACGTGGGCCTCATCTGATTGGTCAATCCCTCCATTTTTTTTCACCAAGGGAAGCTAGATTCGGCTGGCCTCCTCTCGCAACAGTGAGTGCAATCTACTGTTTCACCATAACATCTAGAGGGGCGCTGTTTGTTTCACTCTTTGTAAAATACTCAATGAGAATGGGGGAGAGACGGGCCGGCAGCAACACACAGCAAAGGAGAATTATCGAAACAAAACAAAGTGTTTGTATTTATTTATTTAAATTATAACTACAATCCGAAAAAACAGGGGAAGCCTGGCTTCCCTTGGCCTCCGGGAGAAAACGCCACTGCTCTCTGGAGGAGCTATAACCGAGGATACACTGATGGTTCCTCCACGGCTCCTCCGCGGATGCATTTCCGAGAACCCACCGTTCGCACGGCCGGACATATCTCAGCCAATGCTCTGCATGCATCTTCTGGATATTATTTTAGAAACTGCTTTCATCGCGTCGCGATGTTTACAGTAGAGGCTTCTCAATACTCAAATTTCCCCTCCTCGACTCCCCTCCTCGGTTCCCCTCCTCGAGACTTAGACCCGCCCACAGGAGATGCGAGCGGAGGACCGAGGAGAGAGGAGGGGAAGCAGCAGACGTTTAAAGAAATGAGAACTCCTCTCCTCTGAGCGGTCATTTTAAAGAGACGTCCGTTCATTATTACGTGGCAACAGCTGCATCAGCTGTCGAGTGTTTTGTCATAGCGCTGTATCTCTGTTAGATCAGCTGAACATTGTTCCCCCACATATTTACTTTGAATTCATTGACAGTGCGGTATAATGAGACAATAACAGGCTACAGATGCGGACACACACACACAAATATATTTATATAAATATATACAATTTAAAGTATGAGAGCACTCTCATAATAACGTAACACAATCAGAGACTGGATATATCTCCCCCTCTCTCTGGTCGCTGAAATGGGGAATTGAAATTACGGGCCAAAAGTTTTATTTACAAGTAGGCCTATTAAAAGTAAGCAGAGGACACCAAACCAACTGAGACCCGTCTGTCCGCCGCATTTATGCACTGTACAACACACACCTACACACTGTACCACACACACACCTACACACTGTACCACACACACCTACAGCTCCTAAAGCATAAGCCGTTGTGTATTTTATTATGTGAAGCAATGGTCTTAGAAAAATATCGACTCTTTGTTTGTAGATATCTACTAAACTAAAGCAAATAAAGAGAGTAGGCCTGTTATACTGAGTGATATATAGTATACACACTGCTCTGCTTTCTGCATGGACCTTACAGCTGTTCTCTCTGGAAACATCGCGACGCGATGAAAGCAGTTTCTAAAATAATATCCAGGGGATGCATGCAGAGCTGTCATTGGCTGAGATAAGTCCGGCCGTGCGTCGCCTCCACCGTTCCCGGAAATGCATCCGTGGAGGAGCCGTGGAGGAACCATCAGTGTATCCTCGGTTATAGCTCCTCCAGAGAGCCTCCTCGACGCTCGATGCTCGGTCCTCGGTGTGCATTTAGAGAAATGAGACGTCCTTCAAAATGGCGCGCTGAAATTCATTTCCGGGTCACTACCAGAGGACCGAGGAGTCGAGCAGTCGAGGAGGGGAAATTTGAGTATTGAGAAGCCTCTAGTGAGAACAGCTGTGAGGTCCGTGCAGAAAGCAGAGCAGTGTACAATATATATCACTCAGTATAACAGGCCTACATTACTCTCTTTATTTGCTGTCGTTTAGTAGATATCTACAAACAAAGAGTCGATATTTTTCTAAGACCATTTAGTGCTTCACATAATAAAATACACAACGGCTGTACTGTAGCCTGATTATGCTTTAGGAGCTGTAAGTGTGTGTGGTAAGCAGGGGCGGACTGGGGGGGAAAAGTGGCCCGGGGATTAATTGACAGACAGGCCCACTTAATGCGCGGCATGTATCGGCCGGCCGGCGACGAAAGTATGTTACTTAACAAAACACCCTATGCATTTTATGTTATTTTGGACCATTATTCATATAGTAATCACATTACCTGAGCCCTTGAGTTGCCTAGAGCAAAATAGTTACGGCATATATTTAGTGATTTTAATGTTAACAGATCATTGATGCAATAACATTTTTGACCCAATTTGCCTGACTTGACACATGGAATAAAACATGGGCGTAGGAAGCATCCTCAATGTGGGTGAGACAATTTAACAGGGGGTGTGGGCAGGTGGTGGACATTAAAGGAGACAATTAAAGATTACAAATTGTGTTGGTGAACACGAAATGCCATGAGACTGGGTTGTTAGTTACACAAGCCAAAAAAACGTTATGACATCATAAAGTGGCCACAATGTGATCAGCTCATTTTTTTTATATAAATGGATCAGGACAAAAAGTGAGTTAATATTTTTTCCTGACACTTTCAGAATCTCTTTACACAGAAGGGACACATGTTTATGTATACAATACATGAAAAAGTGTATTTTGCATAATAGGTGACCTTTAAAAACAGAGTTGCAAGCATCCTTCATACGTTGACAGAACACAGAAGATGTTTGACACTTAGCACCTGTATGAATCCCTTACAGCTTATGCAGATCAGAACTAACACTGTTCTCAATCTCAAAGACAAACAGGCCAAAGATGAACAGCTGATCTGATAAACTAAAACAAACTAAATTGGGGCATTGAGTATGATGTTTTTATATTACAAGCTTATCTGACGATGGCATACAGCCCCTTTTATTTTAGAATATAATTTCCACTCTGGCTCGGGGAGATTTTTGCACCTTTCGAGAAAAAAAACCAACCTCACATCCACTCATGGGAAGGTGTCAAAGAGTGCACGTTTACCTGACTGTGTCAGCGGTGTGTTAACTGCGTAGGAGTACTCACAGACTTGTGCACTTCCTACTTTCACAGGTATAAAAATAGTGTGTGACGTTTACACACACACTCTTGCATCGTACTGGTGGGCAGCCAATGGCAGATCTCTGATCACTAAAATAAACACAGAATCCATGCTCAGTGTTTACAGCAAAGTTTGCCAGTGCACAAACAAGAATCCATGTTACTGGATGTAAAATATTTCAGGAAGTAAAAACATATATGAAAGAAATATCAGTAAATCTTGATTTAAAGATTCAAAATGAATATTTAGGTGAAAGGACAGATGTATTATCTGAAATGCACTTCGAATAAATAGCACAAGTTCACATTAAGCAGGCTGTATTCATTTATTTTATAATTGGAATATTATAACAGACTCATTAACAAGAATCCTTTCAATGTTGTTTAGTCAATGTTGAGCTCATTTGAAACACTTCCCATACTGTTAAGTGTTTTTATTTGTAACAATAGATATTTCGTTTTTTGTACCGGGAAAGTCTGAATCTGCAAAAAATAACTATAAACTCTATCTGGATGATAAATGTAACGCAATACAAAAGTAAAATGTCCTGCCTAAAAGCAGTTAAGACGTTTATTTTTAAAGTGTATAATTTAAAATAATATTATATCATGTATGTTTTATATCACATTACATCAATATATATTTAGTCAATTCAAATTAAGTTTATTTATTATTATTAAAGTACCATACAGTAAACTATCTTCTGTGTAAGTGCAAATCAGCACAACAAGGTATAGGGATAATAGGAAAGTCCGTAGTTATATTTAGTCATAAATCAAGGACTTGGCAATATTTAAATCATGACTTGTTTGATGCATGTTGTAAAAAATGTTGCACGGACCATTTTAAAAGACAAGATATTTTAAAACATTTGTGAAAACGTTCACCATGAATATCTGTTCTAAATTTCCAGCGATCCATTGGATAGTCTGTGTTTGTCTATTTAGGAATTGTTTTCTTTTTAGTTTTTAATGAAAACATTGTAGGCATTGCTCATGAAATAATGGAAGACAGTGCTTGCACGGTCCCCCCCCCCCCCCCCCCCTGCCCCACGTCAAGCATAACGATCATTGGACCCATCATCAATCTGAAAATGACTGCCAGAGCGCAATTTTTATCCCCAGTAATGCCAGAGCTCCACATGCTGGAGCTTTTCCCAATCTCATCCATTATTGCCCTCTTCAGCCCTCCCATCTGCAGGCTTTTCGATATGCAGTATATATGAATCATACGTGTCCTAAACGTGAACATGATCTGAGAGATTGAAACACCCCGAACAGCTGTGTGCTCCACGTGTACGGGCTTTAACGAAGCACCTGCATATTTACAGATGTTAGCATCCGTTCCAAGTGCCCTGGTTTGGGGGTTTAATTTTAGAGGAGCGGCCAGATGGTGGACAAGAGGATTACTATGCTAAGCCTTTGTCATCTGCTGCTACACACTGCCTGTCTATAGGAAAAGACAAGGTGGACCCCCACTGGTCCCTCTTTGTCTGATTAAAGCTGGGTGTGGATGACAAATGGTAAAATATGTAAGTTTTGGCACTATGACCATTTTTCAGACATACTGTTTTATGACTTTAATGGCAAACTATGATCTTTTTTAATGCATGCTAAGCTATGACAGTTGTTAACAAACACCTATATGGGGACTTTCTATGACATTTCCTTATGGCATACTTTTCCATTTGATTTTTTACAGTAAACTATGATACTGATACATTTATATTACAAATAAACAATGATTCTAATAATCCTTGTAATACAACATGCAGTGCTTTCACTTTTTAAATGGCCTTTTAGTATGTATTATTTTGTTGGAAGTGTTTTATGTATGTCTCCTAGCAAGCTGTGACTCTGTGACAGTGAGCCAGCATGCACACTACCAGGACCATGAAACTGGAGCAGCTTAATAGAATTCAGTCTGACAAAAGTACATCACTTTGGACATGTTTATTGATTGGTTCCATTGTTGAAATGACTGTACAATGTCAGAAATATATGGACTAGTGCCAACCTCTTGAACACACAACAGAAGTGCAAAATCAGTGTATAGTGGAGCGAGTCGGCAGTCTATGCGTTGTATTTTGTTAGCATACACCATATATTTTTGAACTTTCATTCTCGTTGGAAACAGAAACACCACTCAGTTGAAATAAATACAGAACATAAAGTATACAAAGGACACCGGAAGCTGAAGAGAGGATGCAGACAAGAACGACTTAACCCATCTGTAACCCCCAGAATTAACCAGATACTTCCACAATCAAGGTTAGAGTGTGTTATCAATGCACAACGATGGATCTTCTTTGCACCAGAGTACAATCCTCTTCTTCGCACTCTTTCAAAGCATGGATGTATTGTTCCCAGTTAGATAAGACTTAGTGTCACTAAGAGATAACATCTGGTGTATGCTGCTAGTAATAAAATATGATTTTGATCAGCTTTGTAAAGGGTCAAACTGAAATCAGAATGCAGCTGTTTACTTCTTCCTGCTGCCGCCAGACATAATCATCACCATCCTCATGAAGATGTTCAGTGTGTCCATGTAGATCCCCATACACCTGTGAGATTAAACAGAAAATGAGAGAAATACCTTAGTGAGAGTTCATGGCTAATATTCTGCTTGAATCCACGTATATTTTCTGTGATGACTTACGCGTTGATGGGGTCATATTTCTGTACGCCGTACAGCGGGTGTGTCTCTGCTCTCTTGATGACCTTCTGCGTGTCGTACAGGAGGAACATGCTGAACAGGACCAGGCCTCCGTAGATGGCCACTGAGTACAGGCCTGCTCCCATTGCTGAGGTGGGCGGCAGGAACATTGATCCTGGAGAAGACGGGGAGATTCGCTGTGAGACTGACACGTAGGGTTTCAAAATGGTAGCATACAGATATCAATAATTAATGAGCTTATTATCCAATCCTATTATGGGTGTAAGTAAGTGATGTATCAGATACATTCCTACCGTTTCTGTAAAAGCTATGAGATTTTGTGCACAGTACTTTATTTTGGCGACTCATCTTTTTTAAAACAACTTGTATTTGAACATACTGTGTAGAAATTGTTACAATTGTAATGACGGCATCATGTGAAATTGATATGCCTACTGTTTTCAGAATAGGACATGAAAGATGTTACTCGGTCGCGACCGACACATTTCTGTCGCACATTCAAAAGAAGCGCTTGTACCAACGCTGAATTTTGCAAGCTCTTATGATTTTGGTCCCGCATTCCCCTAAATGTGGAGCACACGATCGAAAAGCTAACACTTTGGGTGTGATATGCTTATCAGATTAGCAGATTATGCAAGAAGAGTGAAGTTTCTCATGTGGCCCTACAGGGACATATTCATGGTAAAAATACATTTTGCCATGATGCTTACACTTAAATAACTTGACTTTAACCTCAATGCCCTTTTTTTTTTAGTTGGAGGCATTCAGTACTGTGTGTACTCACCTGAGACAGGGTTTACGAGGTGAAACTGCTTTGTACTAACCAATAGAAGAAGCGAACACCACTCCAAAGCCAACAGCCAGGGGCCCGCCCATGTTGAGGAACTTCTCACTTGGGGCACACATGGCCACAGTGGACAGACCGCCCACGATTCCTGCGGTGTACCAGGCGGCCCTCATCACCAGGGGCCCTCCCATGAGGGTGAGGGGGGCGATGACAGCACCCATCACACCTTATCAACACATAAAGACAACTGAACACCACACTCAACTCAAACAACATGAACAAGGTTTAATATGCAACAGCAGCTGCTACTCTGAGCCTGTACATGACTGCCCTCTAGTGGCAAACCGAGGAAACTACATCACATACATTACAATGTTAAGTAGGAGAACACAACAGGAAGAATAGCCTTTCATTAGACCTTGTGTTACAAACCTGCATGTAACATCCAGGCGAGGTGTTTGGGCATCGGGCTGTGCTCATATGAGATGGACCTGACCAGCATGCCGGCACCAATCATGGCTGCAAATGTCGCTCCAATAGCCTGATTTACAAAACACATCAGGCATTCATTTAACTACCTGTAAATAGGGCTTCCCAGAATAGTTAAAAGATTCCTTCAAACCAATGACATTCTGATTCATAACCATCATTTCTATTCAGTTTAAATGTGTTATTTCTGGATAAAAAAAACAAGGTGATATTTGTATTATGATTACGCTATTTGTGGCATTAGATTCCAGGAAAGGACTGTTTCCTACCAAGCATTTCAATAACTTCAGTTCCTTGTAAAAATGCAAGTCCAAATTAATTGAATAATTAATAAGTGAAGGAATTTGTGTATGTCCGCATTTTAAAAACATGCTGTTCTCTGCCGTCAAAAATACAGTTTGGTCTCCCGCTCGGCCCACACCAAAATGAAGCCAGCAAATGAATGACAATTTATATTAATTTAAGAACGTTTATTTGATAAGGATGTTCTAATTACAGGTATTAATAAATTAAGATCTTGTGTATTAACCTTATATTTTAGGTGAATATGTATCCAATGTTAGATGTACTTGAGTTATAAAGCTTACCAGCCAGGATCCTCCCATCATGAGACCCATGAGGGCCGGGGTCCTGCTCACTGCTACAGCTGACAACGCTGTCAGGCCAATACTGCCTGCAAAGTACATGTAGGTGGAGTGGATCCTGTCCTTCACATACTGAGGCCAGATCCTGCACAGAGAGTAAAGAGCCACGTGAAAATGAAGCAAACACTTTCTAATAACCATTTAAATAGAAATGAACAACATGAACAAAAAGCTGACACTCACATTGCTTTTTCAATGGCACCGATTTCATTGGACATGCCAAATCCATAGAAGCACAGAGCTCCAAGACCCACTGCTGCACCTCCAGCCAGGAACAGTCTCCCCATGCTGTGAACTGTGGACATACACAAATCATTTTTTTTAAAAAGGCACCCCCTAAAATGTGTACTACTATAACTAAATATTGAATAATTGTTATAGATTAACACCAGAGGTAAGAGGTTTAACTTGTGCTTACAAAATGTTGGCATCATGGCAATATTAAAATATTTGTATATATAATAACATTTAAATTAAGACAGTGGATCAAATAAAACTAGTGTAAACTATATGTATCACTTTATAACAGTTTTTTCAAAAAACATACGTAATAGTAATTACTTTTATAAGCGGTTTCTGAAGCTGGCTCAAAGGCTGCTTCTTTGAGCTGGCTTTTGGTTGTCCTGCGGAAACCAAATCTGGCCTTGGAGGAAAAACCCTGGTGAAAGAAAAACGGAAACTTGAATTAATATGGGAATTAAAGACGGCAGCTGCAAGTTACTTTACTTCTTATCCCTGCTCCTACCCAATGGCACTGTAAGAGCCAATTAATAAAACCTAAGACTTGCTTTAAACAAAAGCATACGTACTACATAACAAACCGTAAGCCTGTTTCTTTCTAATGTTTACATTGTTTACAGTCTTTATGTTACCATTATCTTTGCTTTCGGTGCCCACAAATTGGTTTAATCGTGTGTTTTCAATATCTGCTATTGTCACCTAAGAAAAAACAAAACATTTTCTCCAATCTAATCTTGGTGGGAGAGGTACAAAGTACTTTTAGTTACATGTGTGTGTGTGTATGGTTATAATGGAGAGTTGAAGCAGCAATAACAAAGCTTAGAGAAGCAGAGGTCTATGACTTCACAGTACCTGCTGGGGCCTGAGCAGGGTGGGACAAGTCTTCAGGGTGGATGTCCTCAGGGCTGGGGACCCCTGTGACAGCACAGGACGCAACCCGACGAGAGGAAGAGTCCTCAGGCATGTCAGCCTCGCCAGCATCATGGTCACAATGAGAGATGCTGTATCAGTCCGAGAGATAAACAGAGCGTCAGGTAACTGACAGACCTAATGTTGTATGTATGACCTAATGTTCAAACACATATTTTACACATACTAATATGATTATAGTCACAAAGTCAGATAGGAAACAAAGTTAAAGTACCGTAGCAATCAAACTAACCAGTTAATGAAGAAATATAACTATGAATTGGTCAAATGTTACGTTAGTTAAATAAGCTAGCTAACGTTAGCTAACATGTTAGCTAAGTAATGCGACTCATTTCACGACAACGTCTTAGAAAACGTACGCTGTTACAGTGTATAGTCTGACCAAAATGATAAACTGTTACCACTAACACGTTGTTTAGTAATATACATAGGATAATATAGACAAATGTAGATGTTACATACCGAGATAGCAACGTACGTGGTTCACCTTTCTAGAAACAAGTGCGCAACCTTCTGACGCAATTGTTTTGCAACCTTCCTGAAAATTCTCAGTCAGTGCGTCATCATTAAGCGACGGGTTTGTTGGGAATCGTAGTTCGAAATCGTGCCGATTGAATAAGTCTATACACAGGGGTGCACATAACTTTTTTGCCCTGGTTCTCAAAGGAGCACCTGGAGATGTTGCTTGGTGCTCATCCTTAAAATGAAATAAACCGTAACTTTTGAGGGGGTCTTGACTTTATTTGCCAGACACACGGTACTGAACACACATGCAGAGGTGAACACAGAACACACATGCAGATGTGAACACAAGACAACATTAGCACGACCAGTAAGCTGTCATCACTACCCTCCTCACTGTCTTCCTCTCTGTCAGACATGGTAGCTGATGATGTAGGCCTACTATTTTCTCTCTGGTTGAGTCTGCGATTAGCTGCTTGCATCCACAAGTCAACAGCTGGTTTTGGGTCGAAAGTCTCTGTTGTCATCTTAGACAAGTGGATGTAATCAAATAAGTATGTGAACATAACCAATAACCTACCATAGCCAATAACAAATTAATGTAACTTGTTTTATTTTTGTTGTTCATATCTTATTTTACCTTAACATTTATTTATTTATGCATTTTTTTTTATCTTTCCAGTTTTAAAGGATATTTTTGGTTTACTGTCCTATAGTATACATTGGAATGATTTCAAACCTGTTTATCCCAATAATTATAAAGGAGTGCCTTGAAAATATGTGTTTACATAAATTGTGACCAAACCGTTTGAGACCCACTGAGATAACTTAGACTAAAGTGAACTAGCTATCTAAACACTCTGAGTCCTTTACCTCACTGAGCTGTAGTTATCAGCCTCTCAGTCTGACTGGAGAGGACTCTCCCTCCACATCATTGTAGAAACATCTTCTTCTTATATCCGTTAGAGCAGCTAGCACCAGATTCTAATAACAACAGCGCCGGAACCGGTGCACCCTCCCTCGCTCCCCGCTCACTCGCACTTTGGCTGTGAGTGCCAGAAAAGCCAACATCCCCCATTTTCATCACTTACAGCGCCCATCGTACAGGGCAAATGAAACGTGTAACCGGGGTGAAAAGGGTGTTAAATTTACTTAATTATGAATATTGTTACATCAAGGCCGAAAATTAGGATTAGCACCAACGATCAAAAATGTTTTTTTCCCTCCCAGAGCAGCGCCTCCCCAGATCTGGCGCCCTAGGCGAACATCTATAACGCCAGCGCTACGGGCCGGCCCTGAGTTCATATCATATAGACTGTATATATAAGCAACTCGCAAATATCTTTATCTTTCTCTCTCTCCTCTCTTCTCTCTCTCCTCTCTCTCTCTCAATGTTGGTACGCAAATGCGCCTTTTTTCAAATGACCTTTTTTTGGCGTAGGTGCGCATGCACACCTGCGCACCAGTTATGTGCAGCCCTGTCTATACAATGCATAAGGGGCTAAACAGTAGGCCTATTCAAAACCAATCAAATAGCAATATCAGAATTCACAATATAAAACAATTTATAAACCAATTTTTAAACCAGTAAAGAACTATGTCAAAATCAAGATGATTATTTCACCACACATTAGGCATAGCATATGTGATTGCAGATAACAGCACATTATCAATAGTAAATAAAGTGTGGAATATAATGGAGTTCAAAATACACTATATTCCTCTTTAATTAAATGTTTAAAAATGTACTTGAATAAATGACTTTAGGTTGGGACGCACATTATGTTTTCTCCACTAGATGGAGTGATTGCCTCTTCTTTTGATGCTACTACTAAACAATACTTTGCTAAAACATAAAATAAACCAAAATAACAACGCGTCACAGAATCACGGCCCTACCATTACATACCATGTGTTTATGTGTTTATAATTGTTGTGTTGCTAATCATCATAACAGCCTATGATGGGTGGGTGTGTGAGGGGGGGTGTCAGTGCGCCTCCTGCTAAAGCTCCGCTCCTTTGGTCCAAACTTTCCCATGTGAGTCGTAACTTTTGCAAATACTTGTCATTCAGTTGTTCGGGCAACCTGACCTGCAGCTTCCCTAAACATGAGTCCATCGGGTACACAGGCTTCACTTACTACAACTAGTCGAACTACTTGTGCTTTTGGATTGGATTGTTTTTTGTCACACCAGTGAAGTACTGTTGGGAAGTAATGGAAGTCATTTATATCCGGAGTCGCTCTTTGAGGAAAGGCTGATCAACTTCACGCATGACACCGCAGCTCATCATGATGGTGGGTATGGAGAGCGGACAAAACTTTGATTGATAGGCAACTTATACATTTCTAAAACCTATACGCTTATAATATCACATGGGAGGACTTTTAAGCTTTAATGACAACCCAGGGGGTAGAAACAAAGTCATTGAAATAACCATAACACATTTATGGATCTCTGACATAAAAATGTAAATTAAAGGGGGATGATGTCTTCTTATTAAAAAAGCATGACTTCAGTTTTGGCCGGTTTGTCCCCATTGACCTTGTAATGCAATGCATGCTCTCCAGCCGAACTACTGCTGCAAAGAAATAATACTTTTTCCACAGTGATGTTTCAACATTAAACCTGTTGGATGCATGCTAATCTTCAGTGTCATTTTAAAGATTGTAAGGGAGATCCTTATTTAAATAATTCACGGATCAAAGATCTGGCCAAAACCTCTTTTGGTGTTCCCTCTCACTGAAATGGATCCATATTGACCTAAAACAGACAAACATTCCAAACAAATGTATAATGATTGAACACAGCCCAGCTTGTTTTCCTTTGTAAAGCTGTCAAGAGGTACACATATAATACACCTAATAAATAGAAGGAAAAAAACACTATCACAGCTGGAATAGGACATGTGTATATGAATGTGTCTATATCATGATTGTAAACTGCACATTTTCTAGAAAGAAATTGGGAAACATGATTATTGATTTAGAAAAATAGCTGGAAATGTCTATTTGGCTTACTAAAGATTTCTGATTGACCTTCCAGTCAATCAGAAGTCTTACAAAAATATATCATGGTATTACAGATGTAGAAAAAGGACATATCACACCTCATACTGTATTTCATAGAAGTTCTAAAATAAATGTACCTTACATTTACAACACTATAGTGGGATAGCTGGGTGGTGTTTCATTTCTCTTCACATGAGATTTACATTAAACAAGAGGCAGCTATTAAAAGCATTTGTAGCAAGATGATAAATGGCTCCGTGGCGGCTTCGTTATGAGTAGATGATCAAAAGTGTCATATGCCTCAGTGATTTGTGAATATTCAACAGTCAGCTCATGTGTGTGTTTTCTTTCTTTCTTTACACAGCAGATGCAGTAAGCTGAGATAATTGGTGTATATTTAATTTACCATATAAATGACAAAACCTCATACCACTTATTTTCTTGATGTATTGTTGGCGTGTTTCTATGGTTTGTTTGAATAATACGTACTAGTACATTCATTTGAGGTAAAATCTACTTTTTTGTTAAAATAACAGTTAAGGGTCAGTGTCTTATTCATTTGGCCAGATGTTTCTTTTCTCCTAATGTGTTCAGTTTGTTTGTTGCTTTACACAAACTATAACTGTAGATGGGCAATGTAAAATCACTGCTCAAGACTTAAGGACTGAGTAATTTGCTGTGGTGCAACCGACTATCTGAAAAGAAACCACATAACTAGTAACATCATCTTGTTAGTCAGTGACCCTGTGACGTGTGAGTGACCTGCGAGTTTATGTTCTGCCATCTCAGCCCAAAGGAGGTTTAGAGTCACTCCTGTGTAAAGAGACCTTTGTGGTTGTGGCATGCGGCAGGGTGGTGCAAGACAGATCTGATTTTTCCTTCTCTGTGAAAACGTGTCTCAGTACACAAGCTGTTCACCTTTTCATTACGCGCCGTTCCACGTCAACAGAGCTCTATTGGAGCTGTAAACTTTTCATTCCTTCTCAGAGAATTTCGCAGGCAGTGTCCAACCATTCCCTGTGTTTAGACTGCGCTCATTTGGAATGGCTTCTGTGCTCAAAAACTGGCCTAGGACAGAGGTTGGCCTAGGACAGAGGTTGCAACAGGATGTGAGAACTGGTCCTCCAGACATCTTACAAAATACTCAAAAAGGCTCATCCGAAATTCAGAAAAGTATGCTCATCCGAAATTCAGAAAAGTATGCTCATCCGAAATTCAGAAAAGTATGCTCATCCGAAACAGTTAGACTTGTTTCGTGCCAAACACACAACTAACTTACCGCAGTGAGTGAAAAGGTGTGTTTTAAGGCTTTGTGGCTCTGCTGATTTATAGCAGCAGTTTCACTAATGTGTCCGCCCAGAGGCTAGACCTGAAATCATTTAACAGTGATTCATAAGACACACTCAGGAGTCTGTGTGAAGCACCTGCTGGAACCAATAAACAAATGTTTTCACAAATCCAGACGTCTGATTCTGGATGAAAAAAAAAAGACTGACTGTAAACCCTTTGCGTGCTTACTTATATGATCTACATTTCTAAACTTTGACATTTTTGTTGGCACGCATCAAACTAACACATTTCCTCAGGGTGGGGACTGTCTAATTTACTCTCGCCATGTTATTGACCCTTTTACTGGCAGATGAGATATGGACGGATTATGCTAAAATCCAAAGATTAGTCAGGGATCTGAGCCAAGCTGCCATTATCTCAAAAATATCAATCTTCCAGGAATGTGCAAGACAATTCCAAATACACAAAGGCATCATTAAATCCACTTCTACCTTCATTTGACTACCTACTGCCTCTGCAGAGTAGCACAAGTATAGCCTGCAGGCGTAGAGAACTGCAAATTATGGCTCCATGACAAGCAGGCTTTCCCCTTATATTTTAGCCCTGTGCAGTTATACCTCTCAGCGTCAAGCCATGTCCCCCCCCCCCCCCCCCCCCCAGTGTCAGTCAGTGTTTTAGAAGCACAAAGGCATATTATGGGGAAGCAGCAAGCCATTAGCCGCCACCAGATGGTCTACTGTACCAGTAGCCCATGTCACTGAGGGCCTCTGTTGAAAAATATCTCCTCCCAGTGTTGACATGGAGCAGCAGCTGGCAGTTTGGACCACAGGCTGCTCTACCTATCAGTGGGAGGTAGGATTATCACTTAGGCAACTCTGAGTTCTTTAAGCAAGCAGCTTTGCCATTGTGGAATAAAAGTTGAATTACAAAATTGAGCTTGATTGCAGTTGATTACTCATATTTCATTTGTGCCTCACAGTTGTTTTTCTGCCATTTGCTTTAAATACAAAGACTGGCTCATAAAAACAGCTTCTCTCTGCACCAGCCTTCAGTCTCGCAGGGTGGGTGGGCATGTTCCTGAAATGCACTGGTGCACTTAAAGATAACAAGGACTTCCTGGTGGGAAGAACTTGCTTAGATTCCAGTCTAACACACTCAGTTATTTTCTATTCTTACGTTCTCAAGATATGATATTTTTGTCTTTAGGCAAATGCCTCCATTGTTGGTTTTGCAGAACACAGAACAGTGATCTGAAGCCTGGGAGGGAGAAGAACTCTGTAAAACCACCACTCTGACTCAGCATCACAGTGCAGTTTTACATATGTCAAAATAAGCCGTCAACTTCCTCATATTAATACCTTGATGTGTTTTGAGGAAACACTGAAGACTAAAGCACTAACTCACCACTGTGCTCAGATGTGCAAAATGTGTAACTGACAGGTTGATGTTCATTTCATTTACAGGATGAAACATAGCTTACAACGGGGAATACAAATAACTGGGAGGCTCTTTAAGAAGGCGACTGGAGACTTGCAAGATTGGCAGAACCCATTAAGAAGCAGTCAGTAAAAGCATATCCTGGCACAGCTACATCCAAGAATGAGGATCAAATACACAATATCCCTCGTCTTTTTCGTGGCACTTGTTATCATTGAGAAGGAAAACAACATTATCTCAAGGTAAGTCCATTTCAGAGATCAATGGAGTGCTTTAGTGATTCCCAACAGGTTTGTGTGGGTGTACCTCTCTATCTTTAAACAGATATACAAAAACACCTTTGGACTGTACAATAATTACAAAAAAATAATCGGAGTTGCAATTTTTCCAACTGCAATTTTCAAATTGCAGGAGGGGCAATAGTTGTTAAAGTAGAAATGTGTATTTGTTTTACATGGGTTTATCCCCATTAGTAACTTGAAATAGCTGTTAATTTCAAGTTAAATAAAACCGTTATATCTTTTATTACCCAACTCTGTGATTCCTTTTACATTTTCAGGGTGTCGGATAAGCTTGCCTTAAAGCAGACCCCCCAAACCCCTCTACAGCCCAGTGGTTTATCCCACATACTGCCGAAGCACAATGCTTCCTTTACAATGCTTAGCAAGACGAACTCTGCCTTCAGCCTGATCAAACGACGCCTGGAGAACTACAGCCAGCACAAGGAGGTGGTGACGAGGGGCAGCAAGCACATCCTCCTGTTGGCCACCACCAGGACGGGTTCCTCGTTTGTTGGCGAGTTTTTCAACCAGCAGGGCGACAACATGTTCTTCCTGTTTGAGCCGTTGTGGCACGTGGAGAAGATGTTGACACTGGAGACCGGCGGCACCAACGCCACAGCGTCAGCCAAGGCGTACCGGGACGTGCTCCAGCAGCTCTTCCTGTGCGACTTCTCCCTGCTGGAGAGCTTCATCGAGCCCCTCCCTGTGAACCACATCACCACCGGTCTCTTCCGCAGGGAGTCCAGCAGCTCGCTGTGCCAGGAGTCGGTCTGCAGCCCCGTCATCAAAGGGGTCTTTGAGCGTTATCGCTGCAGGACCAGACGCTGTGGGCCCCTGAACCTGACCATGGCGTCTGAGTCCTGTCTCCAAAAGGAGCACAGGGCCATCAAGTCAGTGAGGGTGCGCCAGCTGGAGAACCTCCGACCTCTGGCTGAGGACCCACGTCTGGATGTGAAGTTCATTCAGCTTGTTCGGGACCCTCGGGCTGTACTGGCCTCCCGCATGGTGGCCTTTGCTGCCAAGTATAAGAACTGGAAGCAGTGGGCTATTGATGGTGAAGTGCCGATTGATGATGATGAAGTCAGAAAGCTGAAAGGGAACTGCGACAACATCAGGTTGTCTGCAGAGATCGGTCTCAGACAGCCAGCGTGGCTGCGAAGGCGTTACATGCTGGTGCGGTACGAGGACATTGCTCGGTTCCCAATGAGGAAGGCAACAGAGATGTACAGGTTTGCTGGAATCCCGTTCACTCCACAAGTTAAATCCTGGATCCTGAAGAACACCCAGGCCTCCAAGGAGACCAGCGGTGTTTACTCCACACAGAAAAACTCCTCAGAACAAGTAGAGAAATGGAGGTTCAGTTTACCATTCAAAATAGCCCAGGTTGTACAGAAAGTGTGTGGGCCAACGCTGAAGCTTTTTGGGTACAAGTTTGTAAGCAGTGAAGAAATGCTAACAGACAAGTCTATCAGTTTGATTGAAGACAAAGTGTTCAACTTTGTATAGCATTGACCCACATGAACTCTAAACTCTAATGCTGGAAAAAACAACCTAAATGACTGTTATTTATCAGGCTATTGATACAAAGAGCTTTATATTTCTGATCGTGTGCTATTTAAAGTTATTTTGTATTTAAAATTGTATGATGAAGAAAATGTATTGTTGGGTGGAAAAACCATATAACCATTGAGGCAAGGGTATATATTAAGACTTTACAAAGGGGTAAAGCATGGGGAAATAGGAAAGCTATATTTGTTTTTTGCACTCCGGACTATTTTCTCTGTCCAAACTGTATTGTTTGCTTGTCCAGCAAGCCTATCCAAATGTAACCCCTTCAAATATAGGAAAGTCCTGAGGGAGATAAGAAGAAGTAGTAGTAGTAGTAGGAAGAAACTTCCAGGAACCTTGGTTATTTTTGTTCAGCAACTTCAGTTAGCAAAACAGTAGGCTGCTTTTACACCAAAGAAACTTGAAATGAAACGTTTATGCATAGCCAAATAATTGTAGCTTTGAATAGCATCGGCAGGAAAAGGAAATACCAATGTTTTGCCAGGTCATTTTTTACGCATGAGATTTAGAAGTAATGTCCTATGCTAATTTTATTTAATTCTTCACTTTGCTTTAAGTCGTAATGACTCCAGCTCTGAATGTGCTCCACAGGTTCACTTCCCCCTATGAAGGGATTATTTTCTTGCACACGCAAACTGTAGTTAGCTGTATGATGCATGTTTGTAATTGGACAAAAGTTGTTTGAAGTTGTCCTCGGGATTGAAAGGACCGATTCTGTTAAAACAGATGTCTACACTGCTACTGTATGCAAACATTCCAACTGCAGCTGGTTTGCAGGATTGTGCGAGGTTTGTCGGCAGGTCTGTCTGTTGACACAAGTCTCTTAGCTGGTGATAAAGAGGCCCTGGTTCTCTGGCCTGCCACACTGTCTTTCTGCTGGATCAGTTTGTTCCTTTTGCATTTTGTTTATTGCAATAAAACTACTTTTACATATCGCCGAAAACATCTCAAATTTGAAGTGAAAATACTGCATCCATGTGGCAAAACTGTTATTTTAATTTCACTTTCAAATAACATGAGCGGGAACACAGAAGGAGGGCATAAGTAGCTTCACAAACACTGAAAGACCCTTCACAGATTATTTGTTTAACAACACTGCAAACTCAGGCCTCATGAAAGACCACAGTCAACCCCTCCCAGAAACAGTTTCAAATGTTGACTAAAAGTCTGCAGACGCGCCAACAGCTCTGTGAGGCTGTACTTTGAGCTAAATGCTAATGCCAGTGTGCTAACATGGGGTCAGCCATACTCAGAGTCCTGTTCTTGGACATAAATGAGCCTTTCTTGAGATTGAAAAGGATCATCTACCCAGTTTGAATTGCAAAATACTAAGGATGGTAGAAGTTTCAGTTTAGCCAAAGTGGAGGTATCAGTGTCTTAAGGCAAGAACATCTTTGCGTGTACATTTTAATGCACATGTTTAAAACAAATAATAACATCAGTAGGCTATGGGCTGTATGTGGGTGTTATCAACATTAACCCAAAGAAGCCTTTATTTCTAAGAACAATAAACCCTTTAAAGGGTCTCATCATATAAGGGTCCTATTAAGAGGATACAAAGCTGAGGGAAATCAGATGCTGGGAACAGAGATACACTCCCCTAATATGCTAAGAATGTTGACCTGATGTTGGCATCATATCAAAAATAATTATCTATCCTGAGAGGGACATACAAAAAAAATGTCATGGCAATTCATCTAATAGAAGGGTGTATGGGTTTTCCAAATATCTTCCACCATCTGATAAGCATGGGGCTAGGGTATATTGGCACAGTAAGGGAGTAACTCTTCCTGTAATTATGAAGACTTCCCATTGCTGGCTCACATTTGATTACAAAATAGTTTGTTTTGCCATGTTGTGCTTTTCCCGAAAAACACAATGTCTAAAAGAAACACATGCACAGTTCCTATCATAGTTGTAATTACTTTAATTAAGTACACAGCCACCAACTGATGAATCCTCTCTAGTTTTAGTTTGAGTGGTTTATTGAAGTGTCCCACAACTTCTTTTGGTGCTATATAAACCAAATATTTAATCTTTCTGAACACTGTCTAGTTTGTCTGTGAGTAGGGAAGAAGGAAGGATACCGGAGGCAGCTGCCTTGACTTCCAGTGTGTTTACCACTGTGGGCCCGGTTATTTAAATCTCCAAACCTAGTAATTACCAACTTTATATAATGTGGTTCAAGTCTTTTTAGTCCACCTGACCCCACCCGCTTACAGACACGCAGTCGTTTATAAAGTCTCTCTGCCTCAGTCACTCTCTTTTACACCAAAAAGTGACTTATTTTGTTTCAATATTTAGTAATCCGCTCATTTGAGCTCTCACACATTGCTAAGCAAAGCCATATCAGAGCACTTCACTCAAATCAATAGATCATTATCTGGTTAGTTTGGGCTTGTTGTTCTATTTTAATAAAACGTCTTCCCAGGTCTGCAGCTTGTATAGAGTCTAAACCTAATGAGAAGAGGTTGAGCATTCATAAACTCTTATATTGGAGTGGCTTTATGTGGTACGTGTGGAGGGTGGAGTAACTGTATGGTCGGTGCAAATATAGAATAACCGCTTTCCACTGAGTTAAAACCTCTCATCCCCCTCTGCAGTAAAATGAGGGCATTTAGGTAACCCCACCCTCCAGATCCGTTATAGTGTGTATCCTGCCACATCAACCATGAGGGGGTTTCAAATATGCAAAACAGCCTGGGCAGAGTATCTAAATGATATCTTGCTGTAAGATCTGTGATAAACAGACACAACATTAAGTTAACTCAGAGGTGTCTCAGAGCTACGCATAAAACTTGCGCTCTTGCAGGCGATAATCATGGTTAAGGAGACGACATAAATCTAAATATGCAGTAAATTATCTCGCAGTGAAGAATGCAATTCATACAACTCAGGTTGTTGCATGTGATAATGAGTGGCTGCGCCGGGAGTGGGGACAGAATATAAATGCACAAAACTCCCTGCATATAACTGATGATGGATGAGGAGACAAATTAAGCAATTTTCACCTGTCATTGAAAACTGGTGTATTGGAAATGTCAAGTTCTCTCACCATCTTCCACCATTTTCCAACTATACGTAAAATCCATATGGGCAGCTTTCCAGTGCATCAGCAGAAGTTGCCTACAGCTCTGTGGCAAACTTTGCATAGGAAGCACTTCTAGTCCAATATCATGCTGCTTTATATAAAATGCTGGCAATAAAACCCATTTTTTGCAGGCATTTATTGACACTGGATCAAATGTCACAGGAACTGTTATTAAAGCCAGACATGTTTCTAATTTTCAGCTATGACAGGAAATGGTAACCTGGGGATTTATGAGCGCAATTATAATTTTTGTATTCACATACAAAGACATCAAAGATCTGATGTGGTTTGGTTGCTCTGCCACTGCTGCCCTGATTTGATTCATTCAAAAAATAAGTGTATAATTGAGTATGAACACTATTTCTTCCTCACATACAAATTACCATAAAAACAAAAACTTCTCATGATGTGCCAAAACTTCTACATTCCCTGTCCATCATTTTTTAAATTTATCTACAGTACAGTATGTGTCAATTCATCTTTCAGCAGGAAGTCTGCAACTGTTTCATTGTGCTGGGTCATAGAAGACTTTTGAAATCACAATTTGGCAACTCTGCACTGAAGATATTAATGCATTCATGCCATGACTACTACTGTTTCTCTGTACCATGTAACACAATGTACTCCATTGTGGCTGAGCCTTTGTCAGAATGGAAATGGATGCCCATTTGACTCTGGATATAGGTTTTGCAAAACATAGTAAAAGTGTCTTCGGGATGTGGTCAGAGGCTCAAGCTCGAGACACAAAATAACAATAATTGTGATGACTGTGGCAGCTTAAATTGCAATAACCAAATAACATCCTAACAATAAAGTCTAGACCTTTTCTCTGAAGTGTTAGAAACAATACTCCTTCCCTCTTTCAAAGACAAAAGAGAAAAACTAAATTTGCATTTATGTTTTGGTTACTCCGAGTTGTTTTGCATGTTTCAGGATGGTTTGAATTTCACCCTGTTCCTAGTTCTAGAGGCCATGTCATGTGATAAACACCAAAAACAGTGTTATCTTTCACTTCCCTACATGGTTTTAACTTGGTTTGGATTTGTTTTTACTCTGGCCCCCTTCACCCTTTTGACTATGAGCTCATTGCTTATGTACATTCCTGCCATCCCCTCTACCCAGTCCCACAGGAACATTACGTTACATTACAAGCATTACTCCCACTCAACATTTAGATTTATATTGTAAGATATATGTATTTAGTGTGAAATAAATTAGACCACTCAGGGTTTTAGCAATCTAGCCTGACATATAGCTGCAGTCAACAATGGCTGTGTGAGTGAGGGGGGTAAATACTTTGGGTAAGGTCAGCAGGTGGGTTAGGAAATCAAAATGACAAAGTGCCGCTCCGATCCTCAGTGAATAGGTGTCCTTCCCATATTTACTTAACATTTCTTTGCTTCAATGAGGGAAAACAAGTTCATATTTCAAACCCAAAGTGACATTCCTGACTGAGACTATTCAAAGACACATAATGAATGTCTGCCATGCCAGACAGACACACATTTGCATTGTTCTACATTTATTTTCTTTGTTTCTTTAGGCCTCAGAGAAGCTGACCAGAGCCCTAAAAATCATGCCCGTTACATAACAACAGTGTGTCGGGACATGTACATTGTAGCATGCTGTATATAAAAACACTGAGCACTGCAAAAAATCTGACTAAAACACAAATAATTTGTATTTTGCATACTTCAAATTGTTCTTAAATATCACACACAGAACAGAATCCTTTCTTAAATTGATTGTGAGTTGCTAAAGCGCTGCATAGCTGGCATAACAAGGCCTACTGTAGGTTTCTTGAGTTCAAGATGTGCCACCGTTTGCATTTTCAATTAAGTTTTGTGAAAGAGCTGTTCCCTCAGTCAGTTCTGGTGGGCAAAACACAAGGCTTCAGTCTTCCCTCACATCAATACCTCCTTTTGTGTCAGCCCCAAGCCAGAGCTAAGAGGTCTTTAAACATTTTTAGAACTACTGAATGGTTGCTCCATTTGTCCCACTCTGCTGGCTTTCCTCCAAATACAGAGTAAGTGCCGTTCTAGTGCCACTATTATTCAAAATAAAACAGGCATTACAGTTTAGGGCTAAAAAGAGGCAGAAGGAGCAGGGGGGGCTAATGGGAAACATTAAGCATCAATCCAAAACATCTTCATCTCCCCTAAGAAGTAGCGCTGATGCATTTACCAATTATAGATTCATCTCTGGCCTCTACAGTGTAATGACAGGACGTCTCCTTTTTGACGCCATGATGCCATGTGAGCACCAAACATGTGATGCTGCATGTTTACCACAAATGACAGGATCAGACAGACATGCAGAAATATGTTTGTACAGGAGACCAGAAAAATCCCCAGAAGCAGACAGCGAGAATCCATATTTACATGTAGGAAATGATGGTGGAGAAACTGAGCCGCAGACGTTTGAAAAAACATCCAAATGGTGGGCTTTTATTCCCACCTTTCTGTATTTTTTCTTGGAGGAGAGGTTGCAGAAACAAAGAGTCATGTGTGTTGCTCAAGGCGCATTATGCACCAGTAACCAAGGAACGCAGTCCGTTTATTTTGAGTACAAGTTGAACAATAATTACAGACTGCGGTGTCCTGTCGTGGGATTCAGAATTTGGAATCGCCATAGCAAACATTCAATTGATTGCTTTATATTTATTGTACTGTGGTCATTTTTAGGTGGGCCGGTGACAAAAATAGAGCCATGGGTTGTATTAATGATATGCTTATGTCGACATATGACCATCAACCAGTGCTAAAATAACTAAAGCCACTCTTGTCCAATGTGCCATGCTACAGCTGGCCAGCGTGTAACTCATAGAAGAACAAACTATGCATCTGATGGTTATTTGTCAAGTGTAATGATACCATAATTAACTTCCATTTAATTTAAATAGCAGTACATTCAATAGAATTACTCACTATGGAGAAACTGTGATGAGTCAACACAACAGAAAACAAGCCACAGTGGTCTCTTACTCTTTGATTTGGGCAGGAGGGAGGGGGCATTTCATATCTTTGCCTCGACGTGTGTTGTACACAAAGCTGTTCTATTTCTGCCGCAGAGGGCTGAGGTCTTATATGGCTGGTGGTTGCTGATAAATGATTAGTACAATTCCTTTTGAAGAAGAACATGTTATACAAAGAGGCAATGCATTTCAAGTGAACGTTTTATCTTCTCTCATTGCAAGACTCTTATAACAAATGAGGTCCAGTCCCAAAGGGGCATTTATCCATTCCAGCTGGTTTATAGCAACATTATTTACATACTTTCTTTTATAGAATTTGTTACATATAAAAGCAAAAATATTAAATATATAGAAGGACAGTTAAGAGAGTGCTAATTCAAGGCCATGCTAGTTCAATATAATGGTTTATAAAGGGTGCATAATACACCCAACCACCAAGTTAAATGTGGCCGGTAGTTTTACACAATGCTGCTGAAAGACAGACAAACAACCCAACAAACAAACCAAAAACGCAATGTCCTTGACGGTTGAAAAAGAGAGAATATTGCCATGCTATATCTTTCTACGCCCGTACTGCTCTAGAAAGGCAAAGTAAAAGCTTTTTGTTGTTGTTGCCGTGCACCTGGGTGTCTTGGTAAGGACAGATTCAGGTGTGCATACTTTTAAACAAGGAACAGAGAAGAATTACTGTATATTATCATTAACAGCAGGGCAAACAGCACATACCCCACAGGACAACAACCGCTGGCCTCAGAGCAGCGGCCCCTGCAGCTACAAAAACATCTGCGTGGCACTACAGTATGCAGAACAGGTGGTAAGGCCGAGACCCTTCATTAATGCCTGATGACGGATGAGCAGCAGTAATGGACTTAGAGCGCTCCTCTTCTCAAGACTCACAATGATTATTTAGACATACTGTAAACACTTAGGGACATGTTTGATTAAATAGCTGCCAGGTTCATTCGGGGTTCAACAAAAAAGGATTATACTATAATAATAAAGGAAATCTACCAGTATTTATTGTACTGTATGTATGTCAACACAGCCTGTTCTACATTTTACATTACGTTCTTTAGACTTTTATCCTAACTGAATTACAACTTTCCCACCCATGCATACATACTCATCTGGAGCAATTTGTGGTTTAGTTTCTTGCTCAAAGACGCAAGAAGCAAGTTATCAAAGCAAAATGGCTAACTCACTCTACCACCTGAGCTAGAGCTGACTCTACTCTGCTTTCTCCTCTTTCACCCACCTTGATACTTTGTGCGGCTAAGAGGCCCCTCCGCAGGGGGAGGAAGCCCCTCTCTTTACTTTTCCAAGGGCAGGAGTTGAACACCTACAGTAGTTTCTTGTATGTAGCATTTGGGACTCTGGTACAGTTGATCTGAAGAGATAAAAGTCACATTTATATGAGTTTTTCATTCAACTTATTAAGGTTAGTTTGAAATGCACTGCACTGTATTGCCAAATTCTGCTCTTTTGGAATTTCAGATAGGATTAATTTTGACATTAATAAATGCAGTTTATTCAGAAAGGTATGGTTAAACCCCATAATGCAATATCCACAAAAAGTGCCAGTCAGCACCCACAGGCGAGGGGGGCCTCTCGCATGCCTTGTAAATGACCGGTTGCTCTCTGTTAGTTCCCATGTTCCCCCTTGACTTTTCTCGTTCACGGATGCTGCTAATCAAATCTCCGGCCGACTGACGTGTAACCCAGCGGCCGATAATCCGATGGAAGCAGCTTGGAGTGGAGGGAGCAGCGACTGTGGCGCGGGGGCCCCTCCAGCTGGGTCACTTAGCAGATAGCTGTTGGGGTAAAAGGAAGATAACACAACAAGTCAATTATTTACTGACCTAAAACCTTTACTGTTGTAGTTTCACATCTGCAAAGGGGCTGGTCCAACAGATGATTAATGCTCTCTAATTTACAGGGAAGTTAGGTGTTAGATAGAATTACTATAATAAGGGGTAATCTTGGACTATCGTACTGTATTTACACAAAATCAGTACATCTAGGAGCATAATTAGGGCAGATGAGGTGCAATATTAGTATAAACTGGGGCTTGAGGATAATTCATTACACATTTTTATGGTTTTTCGATGTAACAAGAATATTCTAAGTGAAATTTAACCGATGTGAAATATTCCATATATTGAGTAAAAAATATTTAAAGATCACAATTTTATTGTTACATTTCCACTCAGTTTATTGTGATTAGGAAAAGTATGTATCTATAATTTACCAAAAACCATGCAGTATCTTGATACATACTATACATTGACCAATTGTGGATAGATTTGGTGCATTTCACCCAAAGCCTATATATCATTTTGTATTTAGTGCAAAGATTTTGCTGTTTTGAAACTCTCCTAGATATTATTTCATATAACATTATATTATAAACAGTATATACTGTATGGGCATAGAAAAACAACATATGTGCTGGTTTCTGGATTAAAACAAGTTACCAATAACACAACTAATACAACTTTGTATATGTTTGGCTCTATAAACATTTAACACAATTCTGACATTTTGATAATGGTTATGTTTGTTACATCTGTTTTATAATCAACTAAATTAGCATTAGGTTTCAGTTTTAGGGAAGCACACAGCTGAGTTAAAACCAGAAAATACAAAGACTGATGCACTTTTGTTTTACATTCCTGTTTTACTGCTGATTTGAAGCTAGTATTTTTTTATTTGGCTTGATGGAAACAAAGAGAAAACACACATCATGTGCGCCAACTGACTCCCCTTGTTAGACTCCTCAGTGGGAGAAACCAAAGAACACTCTGTAAAGGCGGAATTGCACCTTATAAAAGAGATAATTCACATGTTTGTGTTTTGACGTCAGTAAACACCCACTGTGAGACCCGCAGCACAACTACAGCCCCTAAAACTCCCAGTTTAAGTGCAAACTTTAAATACAAGAGATATCTCCAACCTTCAATTTAGCTTTGCAAGCAAAAAGCCAAATGGCCTCTGGTTTTTCAAAGTCAGTCATTTAAAATACAGAAACAGCTCTGAAAGAGTGAACAAATCCCGGTGCTATATACAACACAGTACGATCAGCCCAGACAACATGCTAACAATTTACCAGAGAGACCACCATAAAATAAAATATAACGGAAGGGAAACGTGTAAAACCTGCAGCTGTACAGTAAACACTTTTACACATGTGTTTACTTGGTAATCACTGTAAGGAATTTGGGAACATTAAAACACATACATGTATTTTTCGGTTTTTAATGTGAGCAGAATCTCCTAATGTAGATAATTAGTCTAGTAATGGTTTGTCCCTGTAGAGGTCAGTGTGCTCCAACATACAGCATTAATAACTTTCCCTTTCTTTCCAGCCAAGTACAATGATTCATGCCCAGTCGTCACTGCCACTAACATATATTCGTAACTTCTCCGAGCCTCCCTACGAGACAGCTTGATGATCTGCCCTCCAACAACTTTTATAGTCCAACAGCCCCGCACATGCTCGGATATATTGTGTTGACAGATATATTTGGTACTGCGAGGTGACTGTGCTGGGTTACACACGCTTGTAAAAACAGTTTACCATAAGAGAAAAAAAAGAAGAAATATTTGATCTCACTGTAAGACTTTTCCCCCCTTATGATTTAAGCATGGTTGCGTGAGAGGCCGCAATCTGATGTCCCCTAACATGTTCTGATGTGCTAAGTTTTCACAATGGCAGCGGCTACTTACTCCAATTCTTAATTGTGACTTTTTTGAGAAAAATTGGTCACGGGCTTCTCTGTTTGGACCATCTGCATAGTTTCTACTATGATTGCTTCCTGATTTTCTATGGCAAGGAAGTGTGAGGAATTACCACTTCAAAAGGGATGTGTGCCCCACCAGCACTAATCCCCAGTTAATGGCCAGTAGAAGCAACAGACCCCTACAGCCTCACATCCTGCGGAGGTTTCATGTACATAATTCCCTGGCCATTAAAAAGAGTGAAATCCAAAATTGGGAAAATACATAAGCAATCATGATTGGAGGAAGGAAAAGAAGGATCAGAATGTGTATCCTCTCCTCATAATGATATCTTGGGGATAGTCATAACATCGCCATTATTATTGTAACTAAATACTTATTTCACTATGCTCATATGTCAATAAAGACGCTTAAAAGTGCAGTAGGAATTTTTGTTAACTTTCCCTATGGCAGGGCTGATGCCATTGGGGTGGTTCGTTCCAGTGACTCTGAAACAAGCACAGCTCTCCCTGGTGGCCTCGAGCTGAACCAACAGAGCGTAATTGGACTCACAACCCTCCAATTTACAGAATTAAGGAGTCGCCAGTCTGTCTTATTCGACTGATTTGGTCTCAGGACAAACGCTTTTTTTGTCAAGAAGCTGAAATGTAGGCCACACGTTTGGAATCATTGGTATTAAAGTAGATTATAAAAGGATTTGCCAATAATTGACTGACATTTGCTTTGTAATATTATCGCATTAGTTTCTTTGCAGAAAGGGACCCCCAATTAACGCATAAGCGCTTCAAAGTCAAATATTTACTCTAATACAAGCACAATTAATTGGTGAAACATGGATGTTGTGGCTGCACACATGTAGAAACAGATGCCACTGAGCCTTGGGGAAGCGCAAACACTTCACTTTCACGTCGCTGATCTCTCTGGCTTGCTTTGCAATGATTTAGCATTTGTTCGAATTATTCAGACATCACAGTTTGTACCATGTGACCTGTCAGCGCTCGTTACGGTGCGGGTAAGGCTCAAGAAGTGTGACGCTCCGAGGCAACTGTGAGCGTTAAAAATCATGGTTAGAAAAACCAAAGTTTCCGAACTAGTTTTGTTGAAAATTCAAGCTAAGCTGTTAAAAAAGTGGTTGTTAATGTTGTTATAAATACTATGTATCAAAATCAATCTAGGGTTAGACGATATCATTTGAAAATCCCCCTTTTTCAATGCTTTCCAATGTATTATTTATTAATTAATGTATATAAATGAAGATTGTGCTGTTGATTTCTTTTTATACTACAGATAGTGATTTCTCTCTGGGGTCGCAAACATTTTGATTGGTTATTTCTGGATTATTTGTGCTGCTCTTCCAATATTTATGCCCTCCGTAATGGATATCAAGAACACTTTCAGCTAATGGTTGAAGATATCTCTACTTGAGCTCAAAGGGGAGACCACCTATTGGTTGAAACGTAAATTGTTGAATCTTTAATCGCCTCACCTTTTGGCTAATTCATAATTTAGTGAACTGGGAGTGAAGCGTTTAGCTTTTCCTGGCTATGGCCCGCTAAGTGAAATGGTGTGGAAAGTGTGAGGTCATTAACCTGCGACAGGTATGTTCTCTCCTAATATTGGGGATAATGTATTCCACCCAAGTGTGACAAAAAGGAGGGAGAACTCGTAGGCAGGTATTCGTTTTTAGAAAACTTCATTTGAGAACATTAGGTTATGAAAAGTTAATATGGTTTTTAATCAGGAGAGATATGCCTTCATATCTGGGCAGATTTCCACTGCTGCTTGTAGATGGTAGAGGAAGAGCACGAGATAATTTCCCATCATCCTCCTGTGCAGATCCCACTGTGCTCATTTATAGCAATTCTTAACCCAACCATTATTTGTTTATCATTGTCATTCAAATGTTTAGCTAAAGATAAGATTGCATTCAAGCACCGTTGTAAAAACGCTTTTCCTTTTAAATTGGTCTTTGATTATAAATGAAATGTCCCTTTAATATTAATTTGTACTAATACATGTTGTTTTTGGGGCGGCTACTTTGATTATTTGTTGTCTTTCACTGAAATGTAATCTTGATAATATGATATGTAATTTAAGTTTTGTTTTGAATGCTCAAAGGATCTTAATATTGGCTTTACATTTCACACATTTATTTGTAAATAACGCACAAATCTTTATATTAGATAATCATTTTATTTCTATTGCCCATTCCTACATGTGTTGTTGAAGCGTGCATACAGTATCCATGCTGCGATGAAAGAATTTAAATACAATGTTAGTTTAAAAAAAAAAAAAGGACTGTCCCAGAATAGAATAGAAATGTTCCCTTAACTCTACATGAAAACGATACATTCTTGAACATTTGTTGATCAAATGTCCGCTCCATGTTGTTGAAAAAAAAATCAAACTAAACGTTCAAATGCAGTAAGTAAAACAATATGGTGACACCTTTATTGTACAGAATATATTCAATGAGTTAACTCCTATTTTACTTATTCAATCATTTAGTTTTGGAAATGTGTGTGACGTGGCTGCTGTAACACCACAACTGCTTTTCTGAATTAATAAATGAGTCTATTTATCTTTATCACTTATAGTCTGCTCTGTGGCAGATAATGTTATGCTTGCATTACATCACATTGTGTTTTTGCATCTATCCTTTGACTCAATTCCAGCGTGCATCTCTATACACTTAATGTTTCCTGACGCTCTGCTTGACTTGATGCAGACGACGCTATAACTCCTTGATGTTTTTATCGATCCTTCAGCCTCCAATGAATTTATTTCTACAAGTCTATACAAATCTGTTTCTGTGCAGCCTATTGTACCAGAGGGGGTTAATGTATTATACAAAGTGTTCAGATCAGGGATTAGATTTCCTCCCAATTCCATCAGTCAATTCTCGGTGCTCTCCAGGGCATTCATCATTTTGACAGTTGCAGATAAGGCAATTATTTTCCTCGAGCAACTACAAAATGTAGACAAGTGCTTCTGTGACAGTGTGTCTGTTTGAGGGGCGAACACAAATATTATTCCACCAGTCACTGATGGCACATATCGCTTGCTACAAAGCAATATCCTTTGTAACACAAAGGAAACAGATGTTATGAGCATTTATGTGTCCTAATGCACTTCAGCGTTTCATCTTTATACAGTGAGGCTCCGCACTGCGATCCAATAAGATGTCTTTACACATGGTTTTTTGTGTAGGCCTTATTTCCTGCAGCTGGACAGCATATTTACTCAGTAATATAGGCTGTGATTGTTTTTTATGGAGCTACACTTATGTCCTAATTGTCCTTTAAATACCAATTTGATTTATTTTCATGAATCTTTTCTGAAAATCTGCTTCAGAAAACAATCCCTGATAAATGATTGCATTATGTGCATTATTTCTCATTGTTACATATGAGAAAAGGGAATAATGTAAAAAGAAGATTTGCATACTAACAACCACAGTGCAATGAAATAGTATGTCCTTAAAACCGTAAGGATATGGAAGGAAATTGCATGTAATGTAATTATATTATTTTGTGCATGATATTCAAATAAAAGCACACAATGTCCACCCTACTGTTCTGGGATCTGTTTCCCCAGCATGAGTGGACACGTTTAAGCTGTATCACCTCAGCTGAGAGAGCTGCATGGCTGCCTGTGATCTCCTCTGTGAGCCCCTGGGGGGCAGCAGAAGACCTTCATTTCTACCCCGGTGCTGCTGCTTACGGCTGACTTACACCGCTGTCACCTACTGAAGACGCTCCAGCCGGGACACGATTCAGGCTACTGATACAGCCTTTGAAAACAACAAATAAAGTTTGCTCGAAAGGTTTTATGAAACTCCTTTCCTCCTTGTTCTGCCCGTTTGTCTTTGTCAGATGAGGTAAAACATGTGAGCAAAGTCACACCTTACTAAGGTAAGAAATGGCAAGAGATAATTTCATTAAATTATTTAGAAGTATATCTTTATACTCAAAATCTGATCTATATTTTTTTGATGTATTTATTTAAACCTGACAAAGGAGCAAAAGAAGAGATCACTGTGAGATTGCCAAGCATATGTGTCTGTTGGTATTCATTGTGCAGACAGACATTAATGAGCGTGATCTTTAGATGTCAGACACTAAATAAAAACATCTCAATGCATCATGACTCTATAACAATTAAGAGGTATATATTAGATGTATAAAAAAACAATCAAAATCCTTTTTTAAATGTACTAATCTGTTAACCAAACAAATGTGTATGGGAATAAAAACAAAGCAACACAGTTCTTAAATGCGCCCTTGGTGGATTATGCTCCTTATATGCCATAATACCTTTCAGATGAGTATTTTAAGTGTCAGATTTTGAGTGGAAGGCGTTGTGGTCTGAACCTGAGTTAATAAATGTGGGAGAGCGGAGGCAGGGCAGGAGGATGACGTTAGGCTGAGCTCAGGTCTGTCATCGGATCAAAGTGGGAACTTGTTCTCCCATCGCTGTCAGCACGTTTTAATGACTGTCGGTCGAGCCAAGCTGTACCTCCCTAAAACTTTCCCATACCTAGAGTCTGATAGATTCGCGACTTAATCATTAACTTGCACTTCATTTGTCTGGAGCAACATTAAGCTCAAATTACAAGAGGATTTTGGCAGAGGTTGATTTATACAGAAGATGACATGTTTGTCTCTGTTAATAAAGGAAATGATGTTCTAAAAATCACCGGGTATTTACAGAAAATAAATAATTGAAAAGAAAATGCAATTTCATAAGATTTTCCATTGATCTGCAATGAAATAGCTCGTGTAAACCAAATCTGCTAAATAAGGACGAGTTGAAAACAAACCCCCACTAATTCTTACGACGTGGCAATCTTATTTAACACTAGACTTAAAAAAGCCCAAAAATCTACGTTTAAGACTAAAGGAGTTCATGTATAAATAAAGATTGTAAGTAAAGAAAACCCCAACATTTGAAAGTGAGCCAACCATGTTTGGATAATTGTTAATAATAAAACAAGGGGGTCCGTCTCTTCAACACCATGGGCTACACTACATCCAGTAGTATGATCTGTTACACTCATTGCAATGTATAGTTTGAATACTTCATTGGCATCAAAAAAAGCAGAAATTCTTTCTTTTAATTACTTCCTAAACAGAAAGCCAAAAGACATCTCCCTTTCTCAAAACAAATATACCATTAATGCACTTTCCTGCATTACCTTCTTTGACTACAGTACTATCCTTTAGTCATTTTCTATATTGTGGTATATATAAGTACATTAACACCGCATTTTTTGGTGCAGAAATATAAAGAGACGCAGTTAAATTGTGGCAACAATTATTCAAACAACCAAAAACAGTGTCATTTGTGGACTGACAAAGGTTTCATGAGTCCGTCTGAGCTGAGCTGCTGTGACAATAAATCAAACACAGAAAGAAGGCCGAGGCCTTTATGGGGTGTGCCACCCATATATTGACTGCACATCACAGCAGCCCTCCTGTTGTAGGCTGGATTATAAATCCCATTTCAAAAAGATATATGGGACTTCTGATGCGTCAGACCTGTCTTTTCTTCATAAGTTAGATTTTTTTCTCCACATTACCACTTTCATTATTCCCAAAAACGCTTTCAAAGTCAATTCTAAAGTCACTGAAAAGAGCTTTACATATACGGTAATAAGACTTTTGATTGAATGTGTTCATACAGAGGTTATAACAATACTATTTAGATGAATACAGTGTTAGTCGATGGTAGACCTTTAAAATCTGTGTACTTTAAATGAGCTTACCCCTTTTTTCTGAAAGTGTCCGGCCCGCCTGTACGTCTGACTGGACGCACGGTGCATGTAATGAGTGAGATGGCCGGCGTCTATAGGGTTGAAAAGTTGTTTCAAGAGAGAGAGAAAAAAAGAAGATCAGCCAACAGAGGATGAGAGGGGAATCCAAGCTGAACCGGGATCAGCCCCTTCAAACTGTCCCAAACCCGACCTCAGTCCCAGCAGAGACTCTCATCCCTTCAACTGCCTGAGACGTAGATCTACCAAGTTAAAGTATGTTTTACTGAAGACCGAACGCACCTATATACCAGAGAATTAATAACTGCATTGAAATATATGTCAAGCGCTAAAAGTTGTTGTCAAATGTTATTAAGTACAGATGTTTACTTTTGAGTACTGAGTCTTTAATCAGATGTTTTTATAGCGAATTCCTTTTAGAAACCAAGTTTCTGCAGACACTACAACAAAGAAAGAATCAGGAACTCAGACTGCCAGAAGAGAAATATTTGTTTTAAATATGCGCTCATATTTGCTACAGTAATAGACATTAAGTATTACAACTTTAAAACTGAACTGAGCACAAAAGACTAAAGATTCAGGGATTTAATGATCTGAGGTGGTTTACATTTTACAATGTTTTTGTATATATATAATAATCTCTGGATTATGAGCATAAAATAAAATCAGTAAATAAAGTGTAAAGTAGATTTTTCATCACCACAAGTTTATAGCTTGTTGAAAACAGCATTGAGACCTTCAGTAGATGTTCAGTCTAAAGACAATAAAACAATTATGAATCATTTATATGCAATCCAATCAATACACTGGTTTTGGTGTCATGTTGCGTCAGATTTTAAAAGCCGGCATTTCTATCTATAACTTCTCTCCACTAAACTCTTCGGTGGCGGCACACATTTATTCTTTCAGACAGGAATACTTTGTGACACTTAATGCCTCCACATTGTCTTTGCGCCAGGGAAAATATTTACATTTCCACCGCATGGATTTTCCTGAAACTATTACTGTGTCTAGAGTGACTTATGGTAAGTTTAGAGTCTTCGCTTTAGAGCACAAATATACACAAATATATGCAAAGGGAGGTAAACACAAACACATGCATGCCCGCACATGACCATGCACAAACACACACAAGTACACACCCAAACACACGTACCATCCTTCAGAGCCATTGATTCGGTTTTGAAAAGTGTGTTTTTCCCCTCAGTCTAGATAGTCTTGCCACTGCCCATGCTGTTAGTGCGCCAGGCATTTTCAAACTCTTTACATCCATTACATTCCACAAGGTAAATACCTAATGCTGGAAACATTTGTCAATGTGTCCGCCTGGCTGAACAGAATAGATTATTGAAGGCTGAGTAAAATACACTGTATTTCCAAACAGCACTATGCCTGTGACATATTCAAAACTTCACACAAGACCTGGGCACTTTGCTGCCTGCACCGAGGATATGTAATATTTCAAGGAAATAAAGCTTGCAAACAATAGTAAACATACTTGGTGAAAAATGGGATTGTCAGTATTTCAAATAACACAAGCAGTCGGGCCATTTCTGTCCCTTTGGCAACAATATACAGAAAACACCACTCTTAAACCCCACCCATGGTTACTCTAAATGATAGTCATAGTTTGCAAACCCAATATTTAAATGGCGAGCTGTGTTTACTGCAGTATCTTCACCTGGATGTTATGTGCAGCCATTCATCCTCCTACAGTAACTATAGTTTATTGTAACTCCAAGACTAAATTAAAGGGTTACATTTGATCTGTTTGCCATTTATATTTTGGTCTATTTATTCATGTCACTTTTTTTTTGCTGTTGTAAAGTTCCAGTTTAATCCTCTCTTTAAATCGTAATCATTTTATATTTACCGTGTATCTTTGATATCTTGACACACTGCCTTTTTAATTACAATGTAAATCATTTTGAAATACTGTGTTGTGGGTGTACAACCTTGCATTGCATTTTTGAAATTCCCCCAACATCTTTTTACTGACTGCCGAGTATCTATAGTTAAGACAAATTAACTAAAACTCTTGATTGTAGCAGACTCTTCCATTAAAACCAGGACAGAGAAACATTGTGTAGAGGAAAACATCGCATCCCCATCGTCTATTTCAATGGAACCTGTTGCCAAAACATTTTGAGCTCATTACTTAAATTACCACGACATTCAAACATGGCTAACCGACTCATCTTAGAGGCTGAACACACCTAAATAGAAATGGGATAGGACCGATTGGAGTCCCATTAATTGGATTAATGTCCCTCTAAAACGGCTGGTAATGATATGCATGGAGCTGTGGGGAGTCCTTAAGAGGTGAGTTAAGGAAAACAATGTTGACTTTTTTAAACTCAAGTAATTAGAATTAGTTAAACCTAAATATAGAAAAGTGTTTATCAAAGTGAAAAAGAAAAGTAATGTCTCTTGTTGGGCGGAAACACTTAAGTTTTACTGCATAGCAGACAACAGGTCCTATAATATTCACCACAGATAGTATGTTAGAGTTCCTAAGAGTACGTTCTTTGTTACATATTGTTTGTGTTTCTCCTCTCAGTTAAAAAAGGGATATTTAAACATTTTTTGACAAATAATAGTTTAAAGTTAGCAATTGGCCAAGGAAAAACTGATTTATATTTGGTGCAGGTCGAGGCTAAAAGTATTTTTATAATTGCAAGTTGTTGATTTTCACAACGTTTTTTCATCGTTATGTGTAATTGATGGAGAGAAGATGTGGAGTAAAAAACGTTTATTTTGCTATAGAAATAATACATTGAGAGGATTGTGAAGCCTTGCTGATATATTTAAAAAATGTGTGGAACAATGAGGAAGTAGTTCTTATTGGTGTGGAACTAAACATATAGAAATCTTAGGTGAGATAAAAACTCACTAACACGTTTCTTTACGTCAGCATGCCTCTTCTCAATGCCTCTTTGATCTTCAGTAATTGATAGAGAATAGGACTCCTGTGGCAGACCCTCTTCAACAAAGATAAACAATAAAGAGCAGGGACTGAGAGTGGACAGGGGTGATGCCGGGTCTCTTATTTGGGTGCGTTTCCATTCATTCCTTCAATATTCCATTCCTTGTTCTGCTCCATAGGTTTGTCTTTTGTGGAGCGCTGAATGGGAGAGCGCAGGAGCGTCTCTGCTTCCGTTAATTAGAGCTTTTTGCAGCTTCCGCTCCTTGAGGAGTCAAAGTTTAAGCGGCGGAGAGAAAAAAAAGAAACCCTCTGTGCTGCTCCAACCTCAGTCCCCCATTGTGGCTTCAAAGACATGAAAAGGTGTAGTTTACCACTGGTTGGGGTGCAGAGGGCTGCAATGTTGGAGGGGCTGAGGCTTGGACAAGCACTGAAAAGTAAGAATTGTTTAACTCAAGAGGGTATTATGAATAACTACAGGAATATGTGTTTGTAGTTTTAAAGCCATATAAGGACGCTAGTTGGGTGCCACAGCATGAGTTTAGAGTATTCCTCAAATAGCTATTGATAGAAAAGAGCTGTACATCTGATTATGAAGTTCATATGGAGTTTAACACAATGAGACATTCCAAGGACTATTATATGCATACTGATTGTGCAGTTACCCTCACTTGTCTTTACACATGAAATGTGTTCGTGAGGGCTTAAGGGATGCACGAGGAAAAAGAGAAAAAAAGGTCCTGGGGTCTGTAATGACATGTGGTTCCTTTTATACCTTGAGATTCCTTTTGCCTCATTAGTTAACACACTTTCTTAGTTTTGAACAATACCTTAGCTTGAGTTCTCCCAGCAGAAATCCCCCCGCTCAGTCGATATTTGCAGGGCCTGCAGCAGAGTTTCAGAGAGAGGGCCCTTTCCCCCCCCTGTCCTAACAGCTTTAATACTTGTAATTATCTCTTGCTGGGGGAGGCTAGAAATTGGATTAGGGTGGTGGGTCTCAGTTGAATGAATTACCTCCAACTCCCCACTTGGTGGGCCACACACTGATAAAGTGCGGAAAAACGGATTTGGATTCAGCCTTAGCATTCATGGCTTCCTTCTGGAAAAATGAAATGTTCCAACAGAAGGGGCCAGTGTGCCAGCAGTATCTGTCCACAGCATGTTTCATCTGCTCCTGCTCTTCTGGAAATGCAATTACCTGCGTTATCGGGTGGCCTAAATGGTGACAGTTTGGCAGGGGAGCAGTTCCACCTGCCAAAGGCATCATTCGACAGTGTTTTTGTCGTATTCAGTATTCTTTCAGTTATAAATTATTCCTCTTTATTTCCACCTGTCAGGAGTAAAACAATCTGTTGATTTATCTACAAGTTGGATATTGATTGGGATAGAACGTACAACACGATTAAATATACAAACTTAATTTTTTGTATTTTATTATGTTAATATGACCAGTTGTGTTATGTATCCCTAACACGCTTACAGTCACCTTCAGGTTCAATTAAGTCATACAAATAGTTCAAACTCTGATATGTTGAAATATGTTATATGGCTGTAATATTATCTACAGAGAAAATATGTAAATCTTACAGTAGCAGAACAACAGAGCAACAAAGCAGAGAAAAGACACCTATAACAAGGTTTCATTTCTGATACCTCAGGCTTCACTTGAATCACTGTTCATACAGTAAAGGTTGATACTAAATGATTTAACAACAACAGCTCAGCTGATGTTCTACATGTGTTTTTTCTCTGAACGGAGAGAAGCACAGCTCCTTCAGAAGGTCTATTAAATCAATATGTGGAAAGGCTTGCCACTGTGGATAGCTCTCCTCCAAAACATCACACAAAATGTGAAGTGAGTAATTAAACTGCTTGATTTTAAATATAAAAACAGCAAAGATGTTATTTTCTGTGCCGCGTTTCCAGATATTTATGCAAAATAAAATGGTTGGAAATTGGGATTCTATTACAAATCATCAAACATTTCCCTAACTGACTAAATGAAGTGAAAATAACCTTAGATAAAGCTGAACTAAAGAGATAATGCTCCGAGGAGAAGTTAGACTTTCACTTAATTTGGAAGGCAGCCAACTTTGTTTCCCCGTTGTTCGTTAAATAGTGGTTTTAATTCGGTTTCATATTTAATTTCCCGCTGTGTCATTGTAAGGAATCAGATCAAACAGAGGACAAACTAGCCCTACATACCCAGCGCTCGCTATCAGACGCCCCCCTCGTCTTTTCCACTTCCCATTCTTTTAACCCCCCACTGAGGACAATCCTTGAAGGTAGATAAAAAGAACAACAAAAGATAATTAAATCTAAAAAAGGAGGGAAAAATCTCTGCTTTCTCTTTCAAACAGTTGGGGATAGATTTCAGCACAGTAAGGGTTTGACTAATTTATACAAAGGCCTGATGGGAGTCCTTCAACATTTACACTCTGCCTGGGACATGGATGGGTAAAGAGAAATTATATTTGCCTCTAATTGTTATATTCCTATTTTTACTAGTCTTACCTTATCACACTTCCCAGCACAAATAAAACACACGTTATTAGCATTTGTCCGATTGCAGGACCACCAAAAGCCAAATTCTAAATAATTTATGATAAGATTATCAATTTACAGCTGTGCCGTTATCAGGGGAGTAAAGATTGCTTTGACGTGCCTTGTTGTTCCAACTCAAACCTGCATCCCATCGGTGACAAATCTAAAATTATAATACAGTAATGCTTCACATAGACCCAGCTATTTAGGCGTGAATTTAATATTCATTGCTTTTGCAGCTTGGTTGGTTTTAAGGTGCTATCACCCTTATCCACCCTCCTCCCAATCCCACCCACTCCCCAACATTGCTGCCATCGACACTCCTATATCCACCAAACAGGGGCAAATGGCAGTCAATGGGACAGACACACACACACACACACACCACACACACACACACACACACACACACACACACACACACACACACACACACACACACACACACACACACACACACACACACACACACACACACACACACACACACACACACACACACACACACACACACACACCACACACACACACACACACACACACACACACACACACACACACACACACACGTCTCTTTGTCCCTCCCTCCTTCACTCATTTCCCCCATTCTCTTTCTCCGGCTGCCTCTCTCTGTCCCCCATCACTCTCCCTGTCCTTGTTTTTGATCTTCAAACGCTGGTAGGGATAATGACTACAAATCAGGGATGAAGGTGAGTGATCACAATGTGGCCCACCCATCCCAGCTGGCCTTTTTACTCCCCTCATATGATGCATCTTCCTGACTCTTTCTGAGAACCCGCTGAACTGCACCGTTCAGGGTTTCATATGGAGTTCACAGGGGGCTCGATACATTTGGCCATCCAAACTCAGTGTTTTAGGCATAGTTTGATTTACCACGAGACCTCCATTTAATGATAATGTCTTAACTTGTTTAAAAGTGAAAAGAACATTATTTCTCAAAATGTGCAGACTTAATTATGTTTTTGACTTTGATCTAATAACTAAGTTGTGTATGTACTGTACAGGTGTTTAAAATGTGACACAATTCTGGTACTGTCACCTTTGTTTTCAAACTAAAATTCATATTAAAAATGGAAATAATATGGTGGATGTTGCATGGAAACAAGTGAGCATCAGGAAATAATATATATGAAAAAGTTTATGTAAAATCAAAATGCAGCAAAAACAGATTTAGCAAATAAATCGCGACATGTGAAAGATTTGGTCTAAAAAACGTAACAAAGTTAGAGCTCCAATGGAGACAGTAAAAATAGCTGCAGAAGAAAATGCCAGATCTGTGTGCAGCAACTATAATGTTCCTTAAAATGAATCCATGAAACAAACATACATTTAGGCATTTATGTTTGTTTCGAGTATTCATTCGAGGAACCATTTTTATTTTAGGGTTGGAGGTTTAACTGCCGTAATAGTTTTTGCATTGCAGTTGAAATGCATTCATTATTATTTTGATATTGATTTTCAAAAAATGTGGTTAACATGTGAACTTAATTCAGCCTGGCTTATGTCACTTAACACACATCTAAATAAATAAGATACTGAATACAGTAAAAAGTCATTATAGCCGACAGGAATGATAGTGAAACTCTGTAAATGCAGGCCCAGAAGATTAAGTCTGGGTAAAGTGAAAAAAAAGAAGAATTCCTCTCTTCTATAGAGTATATGTTAGTAGTGTGGAGTTGGACCATTAATATGTTTTTCTGCAGTGATGTGTTCAGGATTTTGTTAGGCGGGTCTTAAAACAGGGCTTGATGATGCACTGTAGCTTCCTTAAACTAAACCCCTCCCCTTACTCTTTATATAAAGACAAGCGTGCAGAGCATCAGTTCTCTCGATCAATCGGGCGCTACAACACTTACCGTACTTACTACGGCCGTTGGTGTACCGGCCATCTGGCATAGCGGGACTTATCCCGATGGGCCGCCTCATCGGTGGGCCGCTGGACCGTCAAAAAGTCCATAAAGTTTTTACCGTCCTGCTCTATCGCTACGGTAGCTACTGCTGCTGTAAAACGGTGGATAAATTGTTTTGTGCATCACAACCCCCTCAAAATGATTTATTTTACCATCCGAATTTGGTCTGATAACATTTGGAAAGTCTAGAAGAGTCACGTGATGGAATCATTTTATCTTTAAATTCAAGTTAGCATAGGGCTAAAACTGGAAGACGTCTCTACGGACAGCATTAGTCTCGAGCTTGTTGTTAAGCTGACAGGCCCCAGCGATTCAGAGCAGAGTATAGTGCTATAGTATTCTATAAAAAAATTAAGACCTCATTCATATTCTTTCTTTTTTTTTTGTATATATATCTTTAAAATATGGCAGGGTTGTTGATTACACATCTTTCTGTGGTTTGACACGTTTATTTTTTGCTTTAACCAGACAAAAACACAATAAAAAATGCTGTCTGACAAGAGATTTGAAGGACAAACTGATTGATTTATAATGAATATCCAACAATTGAAGTCTAATTAAAAATGCAGACACCTCAAGATCTTCTTTTTGTTTGGACGTCAAATGAAAAAGTGTCCTCGTACCAGGAGTCCTATCCTTTCACATCATAAGTTTCTAATGGGCAGTATAGATGATTCATGCCAATCAAACATCTGTTCTGCATTCCCCTTGTCAAGAGGAGCACCTGTTGACCTCTACCTGACCTCCTCCGGTAACAACGCAGTGGGAGAGAGGGACTGCAGTTTCCCGTTTCAGGCAGGAGGACAGAAAGGACCAGGAAGAGTTAGTTTTATGACCACTGTTTACCTTGGTGGAGGCCTGCCTCTTTCTCTCTTTTTTTCTTTTCTTAATGTGCCCGGCAAAAAAATGTTTCACTAGGGAGCAGGAGGTGACATTTTTCTCATCCAAATGGATGGCAATTTCCCACCATTTAGCACCTGAAGGTAATTAGCTTGAAGAGATTGCGGAGAGAGAAACACGTTCATGGAACATTAACTCTCGTACATTCTCCAGTTGCAGGGAATTAATAGGAAAGATTAAAGTTTAAAGAGAGCAAATGCCATTACAACACAAACCACCTCTCTGTGGCACCATCTTGGGCTAACTTTTCTCCCTCTTTATAATACGTCTGTATTTCACAATGGCATCAAGCTCTGGATTACAATAGCAGGTAATAAGTGGTGCAAATGACACAGTTCTGCAGCTTTGCCATGCGGTTGTAGATGAGACAATGAGGAGCCTCTATTGCCTGGAGCTTCATTTTTCTCCATAACAGCTTCCTGCCTGCTTTCTCTTCCCTCTGATGCAATATGCTAATAACCAAGTCTGCACCCTCAACAGCAATTTAAGCAAATGCAAACCGCAACTTAATCAAGCGCTTAATAATAAGTTATATAACCTCAAAATAACACATCTTGTTAATTAAGCGGCTTATCTTAACGTAGCCCCATTATCTAAACAATGTCTGAAAAAAAGCGATGTTATCTGTTCAGACTATAACATGTGAATGCTCACTTTATTGTTATTCTTCACTTTATTTCTTATTGTTTGTTCTTCCTTGAAATAGCAAAGTTGGGTACAGAGAACAGTGTATTTTTAAGATGATCAAAACCACACGATAAATCACACCTTCAAATTTAAAGAGCCGAAAGAAATTAAATTGAGACATGGTGGAATTTATTGCCCAGAAAATCCCATTCTACCATCTGATTTGAAAAGTCCAGTCCTCCCAGCTCTCGAAAATCTATTTTCCACATTTAATACCCTGCATAACAGTCCTCATAATTCATTCGAGTGTGTTAAGCACAGTTTTATTAGATCTGAAACAAATTTTGGTGGGGGATCCTATAGGCCATTAACCATGGAGTAATTTTATCCTTGTTTCCTTAATGATGCCATAATGGCGAGTGAATTTCTTAACTAAAGACCAAAGAACATTTTGAAGGTCAGCTTCATCTGCAGACTCCTTCATGCGCTTCTCTGAGAGATTGGAAAAGTCGGAGATCTTTGAAGAGTCATTAATAACGCTAAAGCTGAAGGCCTATTTGCGTTCTCGCTTTCTACCTTTTAATGTTACAATTTCTTCCTGCTCTTTCTCTCCTTTCCCTTGCTTCCCTCTGTTTTGCAGTTGCTTTCATGCAGAGAGAATGGAGTGCTGAATGAGAGGGTAAAAACGGCAGCGCGGTGACATACAGATCCCAGATGTGGTGCCTCAATAATTTAAATGTTATGCCTTTGTTATCACTTTAATCATTTTCTTTATTCGTTTTGTTTCAGCGATCGAAGAAACAGTTGATAGGCCAAAATGCCATGGGAACCATTTGTATTTGGTGTGTGGTGCAAAGTCTAATTAGAATTAGAATTGTGCTGAGCCTTGAAATGGCTGGTACTTTATCCTGATCGCCTTAGATATTGTTCGAAGTCAGTCATTTGTCATAGCAGAGCATGCTGGGAAGGCTGCTGCTAATCAAGGCTTCATCTCCTCCACTCTTTTTCTGCTGCCATTGCACCTCTGTCCAAATAAATGCTGGTGGGTAAGGATGAATGCAGTCTTGGCTCTGACACTGAATCGTATGGGAAGTGACGCAGCTCTCATGTTAAACCAGACCACAACATTCAGAGTCAACTTTACATTTGTTTTGTAGCATCTCTTACGTATATCTATCTCAACTCATTTGATTAACCTCTATGTTGACTTCTACTGCAAATGATGGAGATGAGTTAAGTGCTCCAACTCAAGCAGTATGAACTTGTTGGCACTTGTTTAGCTCCCTTAATGATCCCGGTTTATGTGAATTCAAGTTAAGAAAGATCTCTTGTGCTAATTGAAACTAATTGTGTGATTATAGCAATGTCTAAGCAAGGTCAATGATCCTTCCGGTGGGTCCCCCTGTAAAATGACACACCTCTGAGCACGGCCGCTCCACCCCCTGAAGATTAGCCACATAAATAAATTAGACCCGGGGACAAAGGAGCACTCGCCCCCATGTGAAACCTCAGTGGCATTTTTGTCATTGTATGTCAGGGACAGAGGAGTGTTTCCCCCAGAACAGTACAAGCATTTTATCCCCCCCCTGTGAGCTGAGGGTCTTTAAAGAAACCGAAGCTGACAACCGTTAACGTTCAGAAATGTACCAATAAATGGCTTTTATGCAGACATATCCCAAAGCCTTGGTGGCGCACACTGTCACGGCCAGAGCCGCTCTTCAGGAGTGTCAGGTTGAGTGAAGCTGTCAGAGCAGTTAAACCAAAATAAGCCCCTCTTGAGACCTAAAGCATCTATCGGTTCTTTGGTGAAAACACACTGCTGCCTCACTGTGTGTGGACTTCCTAGAATAATTACATTTATTTAGACACTTTGTTTCCTGCTGCTAAACTACTGAGATATTCTCCTTAATCATTGTAAAAAAGATATAGGAAAAAAAACTTAAAACTATAAACACGACTCACTTGCTCCATGTTAAATCTTATAAACTGCATATAACAAAAAATATAGCAATTACTATAACAACATAGAAGTGACAATATTGTCGGAGTGCCGATTAAGAAGATTAAAAAAAAGATTAAAGACTGTGCACAAACGTTATTTGACGTCTAATGCCACCCTCATAACACCTGCTTTGTTCAAATCAGCTCTACATAAAGAATTGCCTGGGAGCCACAGACTCCCCTGGGCTTCCAAATGTTCAGAAATTACCTTTGGCGCAAAAAGACCTAACATGGCAAAATGTGCCTTTAATAGCCAGAGACATTTTCTTTTTCAGCAACAAGTTTAATTGGAAAGAAGTAGAATTCACTTTGAACGGGCAGAAAAAAATTAATCGGTGTGACAAGATGATCGATTACCTGTAACTCTACCTGACACAGAAATTAGGGTTTTTTAATGATGGGCTGCCTCTTCTTGGACATGAAATTCAAATGCTCTCCCAAAGTCTACCTTCAGCCATCACTTGTCTTTTGCGCTTGTACGCTCCAAACGCAGGCACTTTGTCTTTGTCACCGGAGAAAGGACATTGTTATTACCGACATGCCTTTGTATTAACCAATTTCATTCCTCTACAAGTAACATCTCATTGGTTTTACCTATGCTGCTGGATCACATTTATTCCCAGCAAACGCTTATAGGAGTGTATCTTTATGAATTTTGTAAAAAAAAAAATTAATATATCTATGTTTGTTTATTCCTTGGCAGGTTATCCAAATATATTCCAAAGAAAAAAATGGATTTGTAGGGATTTTTCAAAGTAAATCAAAGTGTAAGATAAACAGTATAGAATCAGTGATCAGGTACAGCCTTTCCTTCCTATGTATTTAATATATTTTGACACTAAAATAACCCTCCATGAAGGGGCACTCATTTACAGTTCATAAAATCCACATATTTCTCATTTATGACCCAAAGATGAGCTTAATGTGACACTTTTCTTGATCAAATTATAAGATGACGTGTGTCAGAGGAGTTGTGAAGCTCACAGTGTCGGCAGGAGGAAGGATGGGGAGGGGGGAAGGTGGGGGGGGGGGGGGGGGGGGGGGGGGGAGGGGGAGGTGTGTGCTACTCGGTCGCCTGTGAGAGTAGTGATGCAGCTCCCAGCCGGCTGTCCACATGGCTGGAGGTATTGATCCAGTTATCATTGCTAGATCATCACTATATAGACTCAGCAGCACAGTGAGGTGGGACACTCACTGACTGAAGTGACGGGAATCTCACCGATTGACTGACTGCCTGCAGAAAAAAAGCTGGCATGCTGCGCTATGTTCGGGACAAAACGAGAAGCATCTAGGCCAGTTGTAGCTACTGTAAACAGGGATTTGAATCCACTACCAGCACTATGATTACATGTTATGTGCAACAAATGACCATTTATTATTTTATTATAATTACCTTAAATCACTGAACTCGATACAGCATAAAAGATTATAATTAGTTGCTTAAATTACAAAAAAAATGTATTCTTAGTATTTTAATGATAGGCAAGGCAAGTGTATTTATATAGCACCTTTCAACACAAGGCAATTCAAAGTGCTTTACAAAAATGAAAGACATTATACATGATGCGTTTTTGTTTTAGCTGTTTTAACTTTTAAATGCACTGTAAGGCCTTGGGTGTCCTGAAAGGCGCCTCGAAATAAAACTTATTATTATTATTATACCCAAAAGCCCAAACTTTAGATCCATATATTCCAAAAAGTCACTGTCATAACACATTTGTTAGGGAGCCATTTGGTGATACAAAACACTTTTGTTTGTTAATAGTTGATTTAAAACACCTCAACATTTAAATGTAGAATGTTCTCCCCTAAATGCGTTGTCATTATTTTTCAACATCCATTTTATGGCAACTGTAAAATTACGTGGTTTCTTATAATTCAGAAACTTCGTAGGAATGGTCTTCAAATGTATCGCCAAAATCTCAATATTTCCTAAATTGTTATAAGAACCCAAAATCCTTCTTGGGTGCAATATATGACACTACATGAAATGGATGTGCTGAAAATACTTAAATAATAATAAAAAAATACACAAAGCAACTCAATAAAAGTTTCAATTTCCATTCCTTGGCGGCTGAGGGCTCCTAAGCATCTACTCACGGCTTGTGCCAGCTCAGGAAAATAAACTTTATATTCCAGCTGTCTAGTCGACTGACTCGCCACTCAGGTGAAAATAAATACTTTTACAACATATGAGATATTTAACGCTAGGAGGTAGAAATTCATCCAACACCATAACCTATAAACAAATTAATTTGATCGTTATTTGTTACAGTCTCCAAGCATCCAAACAACATTATCAGGCTCTCAAACATGCCACGCTCACTGCCAAACAGAGTAAAGACGGAACATGCAATAAGAGAAGCAAATTGCCCAGGACATGCAAGGTATGGCTCCCCTAGAGCAGGGGCTATAAAGCTCACCTCACCTCACTGAGTTATATGCTAAAGCCCAGATATTTCATTTGCTTGATCACTTTGCCTCATCATAATCACTTTTATACAGATTTATTGCAGGGTAGGTCACAGTGCAGTGGAGGTGCTGCATTCTCCAGCTGTTTATGCCTCCTGAGAGCTTTCTGCTCACCCGGCCTCACATGGTCTTTGTCTTATTTAGAACGAACAAAATGTGAAATATGACAGGCGATAGTGCCCTCATTTGTTCTGTAGATTGCCTCACACACACCTCCCCACATGTCGGTGCCAGTCTCGGTCTACCAGCAACTCCTATTTCTCCCCCCACCCATAAGAACCCCCTCCCTACCCCCACCCCACCGCTCCCCCCACTGCTCCCCGACTCTCCCAAGTGTTGTGTGTTGTCCCCCAGCCTCCACACTAAGGAGGAGGTGGGCACGGGGCCGTGGAGCACAGCCGCCACCACCAGCATCGCCTCTGAAGGATAATGCTGTTTATTGCATTTGTCAGGCGAGCGCTGCAATACTTTGTAAGTCTATTGCCCACTTACTGCCATGTACTTTAAGCCGGTACTGATGTGCCTCTTTCGTGTGGTTCTGCTTGTGTTATTTGGCAAATTGTCTGAAGGTTGGAAACAGTCCTCAAAGAACTATAACATTCTCCTGCTCTTTGTCTCTCTCTGTGTGTTTCAGACTTGTTTTCCCCTTTAATCCAAACAAATATTTTCCCTCTCTCCATTCCACGTTTTCCCTTTTTCATTCCAATAGCTAAAGACCGGACTAGGGCTGATGATTCAAAATAAGTAATTCCATTAAATGTTTTTTTTTAAGCCACAGGAGCCCATGTGAGCCCCAGTGTACCATTATTGATGATATCATTATTATGTATAGGATCCCTCAGTGAATAATAACCCATTATCTTTCATTTTTCCTGTTTTTGTCACTGGATGTTGGAAAGGTTAGGCAATTTATTTTAATGTTAAAACTGTCAGGCACTTACACAGCCATGTCTTGGTTCCCAATATATTCAGCACTTGGGGCAATGATTGGTTTTAAAGTAGGCTACATCTTTGAACAAGCTATTCCCACAAATCTCAATGCAATTCTTTTAGCTCTGCTTTTTTCTTTCTTTTCAATTGACTTCACGTCACATTGAGACAAAGTATTACAGCCCTAATAGTTCAGCTAAATAATTTGACCCACGTTAAGTACAACAAGAACATTGTGTTGTTAAAGTTTCATATTTAATTCTGCAGTCTTTCAAAAGAGTAAGGCAGCTTGATAGTGATACACATATACTCCCACCCATAGACAAAGGAAGAGGAGGGGAAAAAAATGCTCTGAACGCTTCAGTGCATTTAAATTTATACAAACTCTCCCCTTGACAGTGATGAATGTTACACTGTATTCTACAATATGTTTAATGCATAGGTCTGTTAAGTTAAGTTTTCTATTCTAGTGCTGTGCAGCGGAGTCACCTCTATAGTGTATTACCAGTGGCACAACACAAATTCATCAGTCAATATCTGCATGGGTTTTTCATCTTCTAGATTATGTATTTATTTTATAAATATCAACCAGGTGACAGAGAGTACTAAGCGTAGGTACTCCTGAGTTACTTTTACTTTACCTTGGTATTTCAATGTTATGCTGCTTTATACTTCTACTCAACTTCGTTTCATACGCAATTATTTAACCGTTACTGCCTTTTCACAGCTATACACACACAAGGTACCTTGTATAGTAGGAATTTAAATGAAAAACGTGGTTTATCAAATATACTACTGGTATTGAAGAGTAACTCAACTTCAAAGCGCTACATGCTAAATAATGCAGTACAAGTATCATTAAGCTCATTAACACATTTCATATTATAACTGAGTAACTGAATGCTCCACTTTGCTAAATGTTAACCTTTGATAATCTGAGTAGAACTTGCTAATACTTGTACACTTTTTCTTGAAATGAAGTCATTTTAACATGGCTGTGTTAATACTTTAAGTAAAAAGTTTAAACATGGCCCAATGCTGACACACGCTGTAAATATGTTATATTATTAAGCTAAATAATATTTATTCTTAAGGATAGTCTACAGATGTTTGCTAGCCTATCCTTAAGAAGTAACTAATCAGTTGCTTGGAAAACCCCATTATAACATTCTTGATACGAAGACATGGTTAGGATTATGGTAAAGCAGATTACTCCAACAAGACATGCCTTTTTTTTTGCGCTTTTCGTCATTGCATTGGTCTACTGTTGATGTAGCGCAATGTGCGTCTCCTCACCTGCCTTGTTTGATAACCAACATGGCTTTCTTATCATTTTATATATTAGTATAATGCATTTTGCTATGTCGAAAGCAAAAGTCAGACCAGAAATCTCTGGCAGCTTAACACAAAAGGCCTTATGGGGTTTCCATGAGTGATAACGCAATTCTTTAACGTAAAAAGAATAAATTGTGCAACATTTTGACAGTTCATCTGCATCACAGCGCCAACGTGGCAAAACTGAAATGTGGTTGTTGTAACACATTGTTGGTGTGTTTGCTCAGGTAGCATGCATGCACCATCAGCAATGAATGTTTGTATAGAGGAGAGAGAGTGAGGGAGTTATCTGTTCACACAATACATAGTCACTCAGGCAAAGCTTATAGATTCAGGGAAATGGATTCCATGTCAGGATATCACACTTACCAAACCTTTAGAGTGTGGCACCTTGTATCCAGGCCTGACTCGACGTTGACACAAATACTCTCTGGCCCATATAAAATCACCTCCACAGACGGTGTTTTACATACGACCCGTGACAACAAAAGAGCATAAGAGAGGTCAATTAATTAATCGTGTGCAATAAAATCAGCTGGATGAGAGAATCGTGAGCAACACGTCTGGAAGTCTAAGTTAATAACCAAGCTTTATGACCTTGATACCGGTCCAATATAACTCCACATTGGTAGTGTAAATACAATTAAATATGGATGTGCAATTAAGTCAAACCTTTAAAAGTGTTTTGATTTGGGTGTCGTGAAACAAGGGGAAATACACTGCAAAGTTTTTGTGATTGCAAACTTGAAGGTGACAGCAATAAGTAATGTTTTACAAGATTACACAGATGCAATTTATTGCATTTTGAAATGAGTAGGCTATCGTAAATGCAGGAGGCAGGCGTGCAGCGACCTCTTGATGAGCGGATGGAAAGGTAACAGCAACAAACAAAGCCTGACTTGTATTTTTCTGTCATGTATTATCACAGCTGAGAGTGGTAATTTGCCAAGGCACTGCTTTAAATTGCACCGCAGTAAGAGCCTTTAAATGGTTACCCATTGAGATACAGTAGTGCTATAATGTAATTCAAACACAGTGATCGAAGTGCAAAGGTACGATGTGCTGCTGCTCTCTGCCCATGAGTTTACCTGCTTGGTTTAATGCAGGTGACTGTGACAAGAGTTTTTGTAGAATCTTTTTTTTAAATGACTGGTGGTGTGCAACAGCACAAACCAAAGCTCAATAAAAAAGGAATCCTTAAATAAAAGGTTAAGAGGTATATTTTTTCTTCAGGGTAAAATCTATTCTTAAAAAAGGAACAAAAACTTGAATTAATGCACAAAACTTTCTTTAATGAACACCAGGAATCACCTTTTAGTCTGTTTGTTTCTTGTTTTTCTGGGATATATTTCCCAGATGGATGGATGGATGGATATTTCAACATATTTGAGCTGCAACGATTAGTCGAATCATGGGTTATTAGAAAGAAAACATTTCACCAACTATTTTTATAATACGGCTGAAAAAAAAAGGCTGAAATTGTTGGTACACCAATAATAATAATAATAATAGCTTGGATTTATATAGCGCCTTTCAAGGGACCCAAGGTCGCTTTACAAGTAATAGGGCAAAAACAAACATAACAAAACAAAAGTCAGACAGACAAAACAACAGATCGATTTAGGGGCCGAAAGCCTTGGCAAACAGATGGGACTTGAGGGCCCTTTTGAAGGCGTCGAGTGTGGGGATGTTGCGAATCTCCGCAGGGAGAGCGTTCCAGAGGGTGGGGGCTGTTACACTGAAGGCTCAGTCCCCGAAGGTTCGCAGTTTGGTGCGGGGGGTGGTAAGCAGGCCAGAGTCTGAGGACCGCAGGTTCCGGGGTGGGGCATGGTGAAGGATGTCCGATAGGTACTAGGGGGCAAGGGCATGGAGGGACTTGTAGGTAAGGAGGAGGACTTTGTAGGATATGCGGGACTTGACCGGCAACCAGTGTAGGTGGATGAGGGTGGGAGTGATGTGCTGCCACGGCTTTGTGTGCGTGAGTACCCTAGCAGCACAGTTTTGGACATACTGGAGCCTGTCCGGGGTTTTGTTGGGAACCCCGAACAGGACACCATTGCAGTAGTCCAAGCGGGTGGTGACAAACGCATGCACTAGGGTTTCGGCAACCGACTCAGAGAGTGACGGTCGGAGTCTGGCAATGTTCCTTAGGTGGTAAAAGGCCGATTTGGTCACAGATTTGACGTGGGAATGGAAGGAAAGGGTGGAGTCAAGGATGACACCCAGGTTGCGGGCTTCAGGAGATGGGGAGATGGAGCAGCCGTCGACCTCGAGGACGAAGTCACCAACCTTCTGGAGCAGGGCCTTGGGTGCCACAACCATGAGCTCTGTTTTATTGCTGTTCAGCTTAAGATAGTTGGAAGACATCCATGTTTTGATGTCATGCAGGCAGTTGATGAGAGACTGAGGGGGGAGCTGGGAGGATGGAGTGGTGCTGAGATACAGTTGGGTATCATCAGCGTAGCAGTGGAAATTGAGTCCATGATGCCAGATGATCTGGCCGAGGGGGAGCATGTAAATGGTGAACAGGAGGGGGCCAAGCACAGAGCCCTGGGGTACACCGTGGTAGACTGGGGCCGGGGGTGAGTTTGAGCCACTGATGGAGACAAACTGTTTCCTGTTGTGGAGGTAGGATGTCAACCAGGACAGCGCTGTGCCAGTGACACATAGGAGGTCTGAGAGGTGGGTGAGGAGGATGTTGTGAGAGATGGTGTCAAACGCTGCAGAGAGGTCCAGGAGGATGAGGATGCTGAGGCGGCCAGAGTCAGCAGCAATGAGGAGATCGTTGGTGATCTTGATGAGGGCGGTCTCAGTGCTGTGCTGCTGTCTGAAGCCGGATTGGAAGGGCTCATAGAGCTCATGATTGGCCATGTACAGATGGAGTTGGCCGGTGACCACTCTTTCCAGAGTTTTGCTGAGGAAGGGAAGGTTGGAGATTGGCCGGTGGTTCTGGAGGTCGTCGGGGTCCAGGCCAGGTTTTTTGAGTATGGGGGTGACTGAGGCCATTTTGAAGCTGGTGGGGACTATACCAGGAGCCAGAGAAGCGTTGATGATGATCACCATGTAGGGACAGAGGGTGGGTAGGCAGTCCTTGACCAGGGCTGTGGGCATGGGGTCAAGGGAGCAGGTGGAGGTCTTGGCCGAGCTGACCAGTTTGGCCACTTGTGGCGCGTTTCCACTGCAGGTCTCGCTCGGCCTCGCTCGGTTTGGTTAGGCCTTATTAGGCCCGGCTCACTTTAATACTGCGCTTCCATTACAGTTTAGGAACTGGGGCAGTTACTATAGTAACGCAGTGTAGGCGGAGCCGTGACGTCATCTTCAATGAGAGCCCCAGAAAAACAACACAGCCGTTAGCTCTTAGCACTCAGAGCTCACAGCTCCTCATATCTGTTTAGAAACTAGACAAAAGTTAAACAAGCACAAACCACAGACTGCCTGTGTCATGGCGAATACAGTCGCTGGTTTATTTATGTCTGTATAGGCCGTTGTTGTGAGTGTGGACGATCGGAGCATATATAACGTTAGCTTAGCCAAGCTACATTTAGAAAACACGCATTTTAAAAAGGGTTTTTCGCCTGCCGTCTGTCTGCAGACTTGTCAAAGCATTAATTTGTGGTTTTTACAAATATGTTCATCTTGTTGTAGTTGTAGCCCCCTTGCCAGCGATTCTCTCTCTAGTTTAGCATACTCAGCCCGACTCAGCCTGGTTGTTCCTGACCCTAGAATCACGATTTAGTCGGGCCAGAAAAAAGGTGAAAAAGTAGCCAAAACTAGGCCAAGTGGAAACGCAACCAAAAACGGGCCCCGCACGGCTCGGCACGCTTAAAGTTAGCTACCCGCTGCAGTGGAAACGCGCCATTGGAGAGCATCCACAGGGGAGAAGGAGGAGAGGTTGGAGTGGGAGAGGCGCGGCGCTTGGGGTGCGTTACCAGGTGGCAGAGGTACAGGTAGGGGGGAAGGGCCAGTCACCAGGAGCTAACCAAACAATTAATCGTTAATAATTAGTTGTAGCCCTACTACTCTGGCACCGACAATGACGCCACGACGCACACGCTGTTGAAGCACCAAGCCCCACCATGATGTTCCTTCTTTAGCTTTATGAGCCATACTGTAGATATAGGCCAGGTGATGTAAGGGCTGCTGAACCCTTCAGACTAGAGTAAAGAGTATAATATGTAAACAAAGCCGCTCATAGGCATCCTGATTTACAGCGCTGCCTCCCTGCATAAGAGCATAAGTCTCGCTCCCTGCTGAATTGGTTGCGCCGCTTTAGTGACAGTATGAGCTCTGGTGCATTTAACCCCTCACCAGTTTTTATGGCAACTTTGCAACTTCTGAGTCACTGCAAAATATGCCAAAAATATTTCTTACCACACACATACACAAGACCTTCACCCCTCCCTAACAGGAAAACCACTTCTGTTGTCAGAGATCAAGCATATCCTCACTCTTGATATGCCATCTGTATCTTCCCCCCTTCTTGAGATTAAGTAAGGTGGGGTAACCAAGCCGCAAAAGGTTTTTAACATCTGTGCTGGGCTGCTGTAAGTGATACTGAGGAGTTATAATTAAAGGTTCCGACTGAGGGAACAGTGTTTAATGTGGAGCACCCCTCTGCTATCCATCTGAAGTAATGGGGTGCAATGCAAGCACCCGACTGCCACTCCCCAGGCCCCGTCTCACTCTCTCATCTTTACCCCACCTCTGATGGATGGGGAGGACCGGGGGCCAACACTACAACGACTTCGACTGATAGTGCGCCGCAGATATCTGTATCGCTTTTGGCTTTCTTGTCATTTAGCCGGCATTTTACAACGTGAACTGTAATGTGAAAGATAGTTGGAGGAATGACTGATTCCACACTGCGCTGTGACTTAATTGAGAGCGCGTGAATGTGATGAGGACGATACAAAAACGTGCGAATGACAAATATTGCAAGAGACGTTATTTAGCAGCTTGACCTTTTCCGATGATAGTGAAAGAAAAATAAACGACATAATGTTGGATAAATCGAGTGCAGATCATTTGCGTTAACATAAAGACGTGCTCTTGGGTGTGATGGAGCCTAGAGATGAAGTCTGTGATAAACATGAGCTCCTTATATGAACATAATGCAATGCAATGATGCACATACTAACCTGCATGCTATGGTAATGTGTGATTACAATAAAGCATGTGCTGGCATGACAACAGATTTAGCATTCAGGATTTGTTTTCAACATTTTGAGCTTTTAACATGGCGGTATAATCAAATACAAGCAAGTATTCAATACATTTGATATCCTTAATGTCCCTTTCATCTGTTTCTGTTCTTATTTCCACCACAGTGAACAGGGGGAGTTTCTTCAACTGCTTCTAACACCATCCCTCATTTTTCACGTCTGTGCCAGAAAATCAGTTGTGACAGGTGAATTCTGACAGTACAGAAAATCTAGCCTCAGTCATTAGAGTTAATATTATGTTTCTTTGGCAATCCCTCATCATTTCTGGGCCTCATTGACTATTTTTCTTTATAAGATATTAAGTATTCAAACCTCATTTACATCCTTATTTTTCAATTTGCTGCCGCAGTAGTTTAATTTATTCCATATAATTTCTTTTTCTGAGAGGGACATTAATCATTGCCTGTTCCTTTTAGTGCCTCCGGGATTCTTTTTTTAAATCAATAAAATAAAGGCTCTTCCTTTGCTGAATATGATAAAACATTTTGCCAAGGGATATCAGTGTCCTAGCCAGCCTGCTTCCTCTTTCTTGTTTTATTCATTTTATATTCTGGGCTTGTTTATTTATCTTTGGGCCTAATGCATGTGCTTGTCATACACACATACAGTACACAGAAGGAGAGGTCGGTCCATTCAGCAAAAAAAATAAAAAGGGGTGAAAGTGCAGCCAGTCGTTTTATCATTCCCAGCGAGTGGCCTTCCCCTTGATCATCTTCATAAGACGCCACGGGATTTCTTTCCCCTTTTCATTTTTAATAGCTGATGTGGGATAGTCAAGTGTGAAGAAGGGGGAGGTTGTTATAGAAATTTAACTATCCTTTACAAATTGATTCACACTTCACCAGCGCACAAGGTCCAGTAGGTAAATTACCAGGAGGACACAATCTTAATTCTCTGCCTCCATGGCATTACTGCTCTGTCCGGAGATGATCACGGCATTAGTGGATGTAGATAGTTGTAGGAAGATAAACGTTCCATGAATATTCAGAGAATGTGTGTGACTCCATGTTTCAAATGGAAACTGAATGTATGTTTTATAATCCGTGTGAGTGTACTCTTTGAAAACACGACGTTATGGTTTAATCTGTGTTATGTATTACTCTATATCTATTCTACTCCTGTTGATTACACAACTGTCACTCAAAAAAAACAACTTAAATGAATGAAAAGTTTTCAAAGTGAACGGCCAAATGGTGTCCCCCCCCCCCCCCCCCCCCCCCCCCCCATTGGCAAACTGCTCATTACTATGGGGCGTTAATCTATATTAAATCATTATAAAAATGGTCGTCCAAAAGAGTTCAAGTCAGCGTTTTCCAAACATCCACTCCTAATGACATCATTCTTCTGCTGTCATTAAGGATATTAAAAATTCATTAAGAAGAAAAGTACTGCTGAGTGGTAACAAATCAGTGAGCATCCCCCCTTCAAGACTGAAGACTAAAGAGTGTGGCAAAGTTTGAGGTATATTTTTAAATGACACCATGGGGCTCAGCTTTAATGCCACGAGGTTGTCAAACGGACCATAATTCCACTTGTTAAAGCAAAAAACATCATTAACAGGCAACGCCGATATGCCTGGCTGTTATACTGCAGAGCAAAAGGAAATCACTCTGAAATGTATATATGATAAAACAAGCAACAAAGGATACAATTAAAGTTTGAAGGTATTTACTTAAATAAATCATTATTGGATTTTTCCAATTTTAAGCTGTTCTTCAGGAAGTTAGTTGGTATAGGTACCTAAAAGGTGTTTGCAGCAAACTCAATTTGTTCATGATGTGTCTAGTATTCCTGAAAGTTGAACATGTTAAACAAACCAAATGCTTAGAAGTACAACATATTTAACTATATCTAAATGTCTACAAAATAAAACATGACTGCTTTTTCGATGCATGAAGCACAACCCTCTGCTATACTTAAATGTCATGAGATTAAATCCACATTTGTATACTTTCTTCAGAAAACAATACTAAACCTGGATATATAATGGGTTGAGCTACAGCAGCGCAAGGACTGCTCCCATTCTTCTCTGCTTTGCAGTGTTGTATAAGCTAATACCTGCCCATAATGTGTTTGTACTTTACATCTCGCAGTACTTAACATTTGCACTCCATTTTGTCGGTCAGGGCCCAGTGAGTATGTACAACAATTTCATTTATGCTATAGGGTTCTCTCAGCATTTTAATGGTTTCAACTGAATACACATCTTGTTGGATATATACTGTATACACACTGCGCTGCATTTTATCGATGTAAGCCTATGTTCAGAGCCACCACGGCCCATTGCTCTATCAAGTTTGCTATCAAGATGCTGAAACCCCGGCGCTCCTAGTAGCCTGTCCAATTCATCTGAGTAAAACAAGTGAAGTCTACGACCCCCTAAGTCTTTCAGCCAATACCAAACACATTACAGCCAACCAGTCCTCTTCCTTTCTACTACCAAGTCTCGCATAGGGGCTCCAATGCAACGCTTCCATAAAGGTAAATATAGTTACAATTAAAGATAAGTAAAATAAGTAGTTTCATATAAATTGGATCACATATTAAGTTACAGCAAAATGTACCTTTTTAACTTTAGCAAATTTCAAATGTATATGAACAACTTATTTCAGTATTAGTTTCTAGATTGCATACCCTGACACAAACAAAGAACACAACTAGAGTTGATCAAATGAACACATGTTTGACTTCACATTGGACTGCATAGCAAAAGATGCAACCTCAGTCTGTATTAACATGATGCAAGATTCAATATGTTTGATTAGCAAAAGGGCTGTAACTAAATTATTATTCTGTAATATTTCCAATGATGTGTTTAAACATTTTTGCCATAAAATGTCAAAAAATAGATAAGTAGTGCAGGATACTTTCTCAGAGTCTAAATTGATCTTTTCAAACGTCTTGCTTTCGTTGACCAATTGTCTAAAAACAAAAAGATGTTCATATACTGTAAAAACAGAGAAAGAAGTAAAAACTTACATTAGAGAAGCCGAGATCAATTACTAACAGTTTAACAATAAGGTCATGAAGTGTACTTTTCTATAAGTGCTTCTCTTTTTTGTGCCTGGCATGATGGATATATATTCCAAAGAAACTAAGAAAACAAAAAAATATAACACTTCCTGGACCAGAACTCAGCTGTTCTCAACAACTGTGTATACAAAATATAGGGAGGAACTTAACTTGAACAATTGTTTAGGATGAATCAGTCTAAAAGTCAAGAAAGACAAACATGTATTAGAAAAGGTTATTTCCTGCCACCCCCTACCCCACCTCCTTCAAACTGATCAACATTAGTTTAGGCGGTTTCAAATGAGAGTGGTAATGACAGAGTGTGATGGCAGAGGCTCATCCATACGGGCTCAGTGGGACACACATGGACAGTGGAGAAGGAGGTGGCTGGGCACTGGAGTAATAACGCTGATGAGATCATAGCAGGGCGATCTGATTCCAATGTGAATTAGAGTTAAAGAGAGCTCCCTGCCGGGCTCATACTTAGGACAATCTCCCTCACTACCAGACATTCATTGGTAATATGACATTCCCCGGGATCCTGCCTAATAACACTCTCAGAGGGTGGGGTCTTTTATGACTGTTAGACGGAAAAAAATACACAGCCATTCTGCCTTTTGCTTAATGTTTATCTCTCGGGAATTGCACAGTGGCGTGGCACACAGCGATACAATCTCTTTTAATTCTCTTTCTGGTCTGTTTACACTCAGAGGAAGCGCTAAGAAATCAGGAGGGTTGTGGGTGGTGGGGGGGTTCTTCAGCAGACAAACTCAGCCACATCCAGCCCTACAGCAGCTAATGCTTCAAGGCCATTATATTCTGATTGGAAATCTAATAAACAAATCATCGATCTTAATGTGAGTATACTTCAAACATTCGTAGACTGAGAACCACTTGTGCACTCGGACTTAAAGAGCCTCTGTTGTGATCTTTTGCCATGCTTAATATTCTGGCAAGTTCTAATTAAGGCCTCTGGGTTACTCACAGATTTTCCCATTTCTTTCTCTTCACAATTTCAGTAAATATAATATTGAATCACATTATCTGTTTTTGCTCTGGTCCCATTACTCACAGAGAACAATCTGTAATGATAGTCTATCATCAACGTGGTGGGTCGTGTTGCACCATTGATTATAATCCTCCAAACAGCTTTTATGTTTATGAGAAATCACCCTAAGAGCAGTCTGCATCGTATTTCCCCCTACCTGCTTCATGCAATTATGTTTTCTGGTGCGATTTCAGATAGAAATGTGCTATTGATCAAGGTGTGCTGGCCACACAGACAGACCTGCATGGCAGTCTCCATAGCTTTTTATTGTAGGAACAACAATATGATGGCAGATTTGAAAAACCATCAGAGTTGACAGGTCCATTAAACACAAACATCCAACTGCTTTTGGTGGTCTACACCCTTCTATCTACAATGTCCCAAATGAAGAATAAAAGCAACTGGAAATATTACATACAACTATTTGTCTAAGCAAACATAGCGGTTTGTATTTCTTATTTTGTTCATTAATTCATTGGTGTTGACAAGAAAAACACTAACTGCATGAATTAAAGTAGGAGTGACTTTTTCAAATGTATTCAGTTTGTTATAATGAGTGGTATTAAGAACCCTTCATCACAAATACTGTAAAGCTCTGAATTTGAAATTAAAATGAGGAATACCCAGGACGTTCATTATGAGAGTTTGTTATTGTTGCATAAGGAAGAGAGCCACTAAATCAGCTCCCACAGGACCGCTGCTCCACCAGGTCGCACTCTGCTCTGCTTACCCTTTGATATGTCTGCCTATAAATTCTGAGTGCCGCTCATCTGCTCATGGTGAGACAGTCTGCTTAAATACAGGATTGGACATTTAAATGATTTCACTTGTGACAGGCCTGCTGTGACAAAATAACAGATTCTGCTGAACAAATAGGCCGTGGAGGCTGCCGGGGTCCCAGGAGTCAGACCCCCGAGCCCTCAGGCTCTGTTTTGTAAAGGGACTTGTTTCAGTATGGCAGCACTTCTGGAAACATATTGGGCCTTGTTACATTGAATGAAATGCTAATTCTCCCAGACTGTGTGGATTCTGGGTCTTTGTCTGCGTGTGTGTGGTCACACACGTTGCACATGTGCGTAGGAATAACATTTACTGAGTGATGTAAAAATAAGCCACACATTGAAGGAGAAGGAAAAATCTAATCCGGCAGATTTTCTTTTAAGATCTGCATTTGTAGGTATATTTAATGCAATACATAATTAAGATTTCGGTCTGAACTCTAAATTCAATCACTTCATGCTGGCCTTGGATTCAAATGACATGCTTTATTCTAAGAGTGGGAGTGGAGCTGCTTGTCCTTTGACAGCCCACATAGGTGGGAGTCCCTGCAGGCATTATAAGTTTATGATGGCATGATGAAGGAGTGGGCCAGCCAGCATCTGCTTAAAAAAGCAAACCCAAGCTCTTTCTAAACTTACCTTTCTTTGTGTGGGGAATTGGACAAAAGCCATAGTTCCCTCTGGTCTGTCAAAGCTATTCTATAATCAACCAACCGTGGCCCTCCCCTTAAAGAATAGGAAGACATTATTCAGCTTCCTCCTTCTGATCTTGGGGCCACAACAAACCATGTAAGCCATGGCTGACTGGTTCAGGCAGAAAAAAAGAGGAACACAATGTCCCCCTGTCAGCGAGTGCAGATACAGAGGCCTATGAGCCAGGCACCACGTGACCCTTAGACCGCCGCCTCAACCATGGTGGCCAAACCACTGAGGCCCGCCACACAGAGAGAGGCCTTGAACCCAAACGCTCTTAGTCTTCCATAACATGTCAAGAAGAAGGAGCCTGGTTATTTCAAACTGCAACAACACATGAAAGATGTTTCTTAATCAAAGCTATGACCACATATTTAAGAGGCCAGTGAATAAAGTGAACAAGTAAAGGCCACACTGAGTAATCAGAATTATTCAGCCGTTCTGCCTGCTAGTTGTCATTTAAGGAAGAATCTGTACTGTGAGAAAGGTAAAATGAAGGGCTTATTTTGTATAGTGATCGGCAGATTGAAGCACCACGACACTAGGAGCTTGAGCTCATTTCCTCGGCTGAATGAAATGTAGCGACTTAACACTCAGCCACAACATTTACTGGCTGGATGGTCACAGTTTGCCAAACTGCAAAAAGGGGAGTTTAAATTAAAAAGGAGGCAAACTCACCGCTGCTATTCTCATGGGGACAGCCATATCCAAAAAAAAAAGAGTTCTGTAATCAGTAGATAATCCAGCACAGTCTCTTTATGAAGACACTTGAAAACGCAGTTAATGTAGTGAATCGTTTTTTTCTTTGAGTAGGACTTTTTAACCAAACTACAATAATCAAAATTCCAAAAATAAAAAGCAATTCTGCGATATTTGAGTTTAACAAGTGACGACAAAGAAGTTAATGATTGTAAATAACAATAAAGAATACTTTTTTTTTTTTTTTAAAGAACAGCTCCTAAATGGTGCAACATGGCAAACTCTGTGATAAAATACATTGTTTTGCAATTGTACCAAACAAAATCCTCTTTTTATCTTGCCTACAAGCCTAACTGAAGCCACTTGGAAAACTGTTATTATTCCACTGAGCAACGTTGATTTTATAAGTGTACTGCCAATGATCGTGGAGTGAGGCACTGAATGTTAAATAGGTAAAGAGCCCCGTGGCAGAGGCATTGGCCCCCTGTTACCACTTAGCCCTATTTGGCTGGCCTCACTCACACTCATAATCAAGACCCCCTACTGTGAATATAAATGGCCCCTCAATCAATAGTGATAGAGAGAAATAAAGAGAAAGAGACATGAAGACCATGGGCATATCTCAGGGGCAAACATGATAGCATTATGAAAGGAGCAGCTTGAAAGCGGCTTTTACTCTGACAAGGGAGCTAACGTTGTAATTGTCCCTCGGGGGACCAGAAGCTCTTGTTATTAGAAAACAATTTCTCCCTCTAGGCCACTTCTTCTTCAGCCTGAGGGCACACAGACCCCACGTTTAACTCCTCCATCCTGTTACCCAGCTACACTCTCATGTGCGGTGAATAAAATGATGCTAAAAAGTTAGAAAGTCTCAGTTCTAATAAAAGATTAAAAACAGATTTTTTCACCCAGTAAATCAATAGTCAATTTATCAGACTCTGCAAAAAAAGGTCCCTTTGTATTGTGACTAAACAACACCCATGTAAGGTGTTATGGTACTATGGAAGAGAGTACTTGAATGAGTGCTTAACAGCCTGGTTGGGGGAAATGAGGCCATTTGCACTGCTGTCTTTGTCTGTTTGTGGCTTTCTTTGTTCGGATAGAACCTTTATGTCATTCACACTGTCCTGTGCTAAGCATATATCATTTCAAATATTTACCTCATTCCCCGGCTAATTTCAAAGCTGTATTTCCTGAAATGAATCCCGTTTGTCAAATCCATTGATCCTTGCAAAACTAGAGCAATATTACTGTTTGTATAATAAATTAACCTGTAATGTAGATTAAGTTAAGGGGGAGAAAAGAATGGGAAAAAAAGAAGTGAAAAATGCCCATTAACATTTTGCCTTGTGAGTTGTGTGGTTAATTTAAAACATTTAAGGCTGGAAATGAGCTTCTCCATCAAATGTCCCACTTCAATTTACATTTCTTGCATACAAGTCAATTTGTGGCTGCCCCACACCATAAATCATTGCCACCAGAATGCTGTGTCGGTACCTCTAGACATTACCCTGGCGCATGGTACTTAAAAAAAGCAATTTAGAACTCCATTTGCTCAAAAAACAGTGTGCTTTCAGCAGACTCACACTTCTCCAAGCAAAATGAAGATTAAACAGCATTGCCTTAAAGAGTTTTATTGTATATGAACGTCTTCCAATTGTTCTAGTTTTCTTTTTTTGTGTGTGTGATGTATTTGTATTGACAGAGGTTGAATAAACATGTTTGAGCACGTTATAATTGGAGATTAAGGCATTGTTCTTAGAAAAATCTAGATTTTTTTTCATTTGAGGGTTATAGCTAACAATTATTTGTATTAATTATCTATTTTCTGCAAAATGTTTCCATCATAGTTTATCATTCATTTTCTTTTTAATTAAAGAAAATAGGGAAATATGTTTAATCTTCAAAAAGTCCAAGGGGCATTCTCAAAATCAGAAATAATATATTACATTTATTGTTTCTGCTCTAAAATTACTTCTGCAATAGGAATCATTTTACATTTCTTTCAAATTAATGTAATGCTTTTGTGAGTTTTGGAATCTTTCTAATCCTCTGCGTTATTGACCTCGCTCAGCACCCTGGCAGAGTGAAAGTAGAAATAAACCCACAGGTCTGTTTACTGTGCTTCCATTCACCATCAATAATGGGCTGATAAAAGAGATGCTATCTGACCAACCAGAAAGCAGTGGTCAGTAAAATAGGTACAATATTGTGTCACGTATCAAGAAATAATTGATGACCCCCTTCCCAGGGATCTAAAACGGGGCATTGGGAAATCATTTTCAATCTATGGCTTAGCAGATGAAACAAATGCTCCCGGCTTGCTTTGTCAATTCTCACTCCTTAGGGTCAAACAAACAGCTTTTCCAGGGCCAGCTCAAAGCCTATAGTGTACAGGCAGCCAAGCTTAAAATGTCCCTTGTCCTCCACAAAATGATACAACGGAACATTTCATATACTGTAACAGTTTGTTATTTGTCATTGACAAAGTTATAATAAGAGGGGCTTTCATATTCATTGACCAGGTGACCCTTACATTCCCAAAGCCTCCAGCACCATCCACACAAACTCCCTGGTCCATGTCTCCACTGTGCTCTCATTAAAGTCCTGGCTGACTGCTTATTAAGACACAAAGAAGGAAGGATGGACAAAAGAGAAACAAAAAAGGAGAATACAAGAGTGTGTTTCTGGTCAAAAAAAACTAAACAATATAAGCTCAAATGCATGTGTGGAATTCTGGTGAACACAAATAAGTGGCTTTCAATTGCAGAAAACCAATTCATTAATTTGTGAATTAATTACTATTTTGGTAAAGTGAAAGAAAAAGGCCGTCATTTACTGTTCACAGCTTTGCTTTTGGTCCAAAATGTGAATGTATTCATATTCTTTAAAACAATGGATATTTTGGAAAATAGATTTAAAGAGGATTGTGATAGACTTTTTTCACAATTTCCTTTCTTATTTTTAAGTGTAAAAAAGACTGTTGTAAGTTGCCACTCTACATGTATTCTGCCAAGTGTTGGCTGATAAAGCAGATGAAATGTGACAGTACTCTGGTAAGGCCAGTTAGAGTTGTAATGGTCTGTATTTGTATTTAGCACGAGGGTGGTTGTTGTCTACTCAGCAACTCCTTGACTGATTAGTTTTGCTTCACTGCTACCAGGGGCCAGACAATGGTAGCTATGTAGGGACAATTCACACAGCCCACACAAAGCAGGCAGCTACAGTAATGCTCTACTGCTGCGCCAATAGCTAATTAATCTATAAATTAAAAATATTTACAATTATTTGTTGGGTTACGGTTAGTTGCTGTTATTAATTGTTGATTGAGTGTATCTACAAGCACAAATGAAAAATGATGTTTTAAATTAAACCAAATAGATGGAGTATTGTTTTCATTGTTATTATGCAAAGTTCAGTCTGAAATTCAGAATAGGATTTGACATGTTTGTGAGTTTATACACAGTACTTAAGTGTCAAAGGGGTGACAGATATAATCCGGCACAGACTACAACAATGTTATAGGATTTCTGCGCACTTTTCTCTTCACAAGCAGAGAAAATACCTCTGACAAACTTTTCAAAGACATCCTGCTGTGGTGCAGAATTCCTCCTCCTCCCCTGCACAGAGAGCGCTTTCCATTTCTCCAGCTGGCTTGTCGCGGGCCGTGGGGTGGAATCGACCGGCCACGCGCATGGGAGCCCAACATCTTACACACTTCTGTTTCCACGGGCCTCCTGCTCGCCTCTGTGAAACCAACAGTTTATTCTCTACCAGCAGGGCCCGGAGCATGCTCTGGAGGGGGGGCGCATTGTACGGCATTACCAAGACAATGGGGCCATATGGGGAACAGAAGGATCTCCCGCTCGCCTTTTCAGCGCAGAACAAACGGTGGAGCACATTATGCGTGGCAGCGGTCACTTTGGGGTTACAGTTTTTTGCATAACAACTGATGAGAAAGGGAAAGTCATTTTATCCCCATTTAGGCCCATTATAAGCACGACGTAAGGGGGAGAGATTTATGGGTTTTGAACAATACCCTTCTTGGTCAACATACTGACGAAGGCTCGGGGAGAGATAATGGTACCACATCATGTTCATCAAATCAACATCATGTCAAAGGCGGCTGCTCTGTTGATTTGTGTGTGTTGACTCCAGGGCCACATGGGGTCTGATTATTCCTTTCTTTGTACTTCTTAAATCGCATATTTTGACACACAAAGTAACAAAACGCATGTGTTGATTTATCTTGTCGACAAATCCAAGAGAAACAAATGTGAGCGTGTGCAAACATGGACGAGGCGGCGGTGACGTCACATGAAGGGCGCTGCAAAATGATGCAATTGTAAATGTCTGAACATCTTGTGAGTTGATTGGAGCATCGCAGATCTTGTGATGGTAGACTGCAGATCCAATCCATTCCCGGTGTATGGCATCTTCACACACAGTCAGCAAAGCAGGAAAAATCATATGGTGAAGTGTTGCTTGATCTACGACAAGCGCATCAATGCCAAGAGACTCTTTTTTTTGTTGAGAGGATGCTTTAAATATCCTCTTCAGTGAACGCCTGGATTCTCCTGAGATTGTGTGGAAACTTTAATGAATTCAAGACGTTTCATTTATTTTAAACAGTTCTGCGCTTGTCTTTTTTTTTTGTTCATAATTTAAAAGTTGCAGAATGCTCCAGAAATTATTATTGGTAAATATGTGGTCAATAATTATCGGCCTATCTGCATGTAATGAATTGACTTTCCTTATAATCTGGCACGTAATGGATTTAGGACACCAAAGGGTCCTCTAAAGAAGATGAGAGCCTATTGATCCACAAGATAAATGCTCTTTAGGATGTTAATAGTCTAATTTGCTTTAATGATTTCTCCTAGCACTTCCCCAGTCAAGGACAGGATAATATACACTTAAAAAGGCATTTCAAGCAGAAGCACAGCAACTGGACGCTTCCTGCATAAAAATGTAGGGCATTTGAGTCGAATGTTTGAAATTGATGATCAACCCCACCATTAGTTTGTCTTTATTTGCTTCCTTCCAAGGTAATTATCATGGATTAATGCTTTTCTGGAGTGTCATGCGAGATAACATTAGCGGTATCAATTTCCAGAATAACCTGCCCAGGTCTAATAAGCAGAATAATAATGCTTGCAGGTTTTTCTTTGATGTGACACTAAAGCACACAATGAACACATGGTCTGCGGGATGAATGGTTGATGTTTTATTTAATTAATTAGCTGTCAATTATCAAGCACAAATTATCCTAAAGATGTTGGTGACATGTATTGTAATTGTTAATTATTTGTGTGAGGGGACTGCGGTTTTATTTTTGATCTTAATTGGAACAGCTTCTTAGTATCTAATTGTATTACTGAATAATCCAAATTGTGTCCCTATCTCCTTTCAACATATATATTAGTGCATCTTTTGCTCTGCAGCTATAAGTGACATTTTAGGATTTGAGCCCATCACCGAAGCAAATTTTAATCTCAGACAAAGGCAGTGTAGTATGACACACCAGAGACAAGATGAGCTATTGCTTTAGCAGTTTCAGGCATAAATGACATTGACTTCTGGGAGATGAAACTCTTTAACATGCTCTGCACCAACTGAGTCACATCTGCCGTTGACAAACAGCTAAAGAGTAACCTGAGTCTATGTTCTCTTTACTGGCAATTTTTACATTTTATCATTGAAGTCAATGAGCCAATCTGCAATTTACGCCGTGGAGAGCGGGATGAGTGTATTCAGAACCCGGTCACACACCCAATCTCCTACTAAAGAGCAGCGATAATGTAATAATGCCTCACTGATGTGCCAGGCAGTAATGGTGCTGAACATCTCCCATTCATCCAACACTACCTGATCATTGCTTTAACGGAATAATACATTACGGCTGGAAATAGCTGTAAACCTCCAACTTTATCTTGGGAATGTGCACTCCTTTTTACCTCAGGAAACGTTCCTGTCCCTCGGTAATAAAAGGCAGAGCTATCAGGATGAAATGGAAAAGAGATTGAAACCCCTTTGTCTCTGACAGGCAATGCACAGTATGGCCTTTTTCTTATTGTGCTGCCTACAGGCTGTTTGTATTATTATGAAAATAGGTATTATGATCTTACGCTTCCTCCCAGAAAGCGGAAAATGAAACCCTGGAGATGTTCGCTTTTTTCCCCCTTATGCCTGTAAAGTAGGTCTGATTGACCGTTACTTCACTCCGTTTCTTAGCCCTGTCAATTATTCCTTCCTTGACAAATGACACTTAGCCGTCTGTCAATAATGGCCCACGTAAATGTGCTTAAATGGGCCAGGGCACACCAATGTTATGGCTGTTCGTCCTATTTAAATTACTTTCTGCCTTACATAATTACAGAAAGCTAGTAAAAGAGGGTAGTTCAGGCAGAGAGGCAGTGTGATGTATAGAGGTGAAGGCAGAGATGCATACAGTAGAAAGCCATGTTACTTAAGGTTATAGAAACACAAATGGCACACTGAACAAAGCTTGATGATAATTGAGAAAAGAAAAGAGGCGCAAGAAGGTTTCATCAGCCATTAACCTTATATCAGGCCATTTTGTAAATCAATGTCACTCACATTTAATAACAAGTGTAATCAAAGAAATTATGCTAATTTAATTTGATGCCTCTTGCATTATGCAAATCTCAGCCAAATATAATGAATCCCGACACCTGACCAGCGCAGTATACAGCATGGGTGGCTCTCATTGTAAAGGAGTGACTGTTGACAGTATGTAAGAGAGTAAGAGAAAATAATAAGGTGAAAGGGCGAAATCATCAACTGCTACTTACTATAATGAGTTACTGATGTGTGTTCCTGTTTTGTGTTCTGCATTTGGTTGCTATAATAAAGACGTTTAGATTGCTATGAGTCCATGCTCATGCTACACTGGATGTTATTAAAGGTTTTTGTGTAAATCTGTCGAGTGATTCAGAAAATGTTTCTGTAATGGATTGAAATACAAGAACGAAAACAAACGACAAATATCTGCCACAAAAGCAATTTTCAGGGTGTTGTATTAGTGACCAACATGTCTGCATGACCCAGCGACTCTGACAACAACCCCACAGACACACCGTTACAAGTGGTTCATAATAACAAGGGGACTCCTCGCATCGGATGCAGTCAGCTGGTTCACTACAACCAAATGTTACGGAGTAAAACAGCATGTCATGCTGCCATTTGACACGGTGAAATAAGATTAGATGAGATCCATTTCGACGTGCAGGAAGTGCAGAGGCTGGCCTATTCCAGCATACATTCTGCAACATACAAATAGTGAGCAGGAGGTGGCGTACTGAGGCATGGACGCTGACACACTTACAGAATAATCCACTTTTCAAGGATGCTGCCACTTGTCTTTAATTTTTTACCAGCCAATCAATTGGAAATCAGCATTTTATAATCCACTATTTATTAAGTATTTTACTGTATTGCTTTGATGAGTTCGTACTGTAGAGGGACACTGATACTCAGTCCATCTGAGATCCTTAAAATATCATTTAAAATGCTGATCTAAAAATAAGAAAGATGGACTGATATATAGATCTAGATTAAGAATAGTCTATATACCGGGTCAATACATTGATCCAGGGTAAGACAAGAGACAAGACAAAAGAGCTAACAATGATTAGTTGGTTAATTGATTGGTTGATAGACAAAGACAAATATACAACATTCTGAAAAAACTACTCATCATTTAAGTTGTTTATTATATCTGGTTGGAGCTTTGGGAATTGTAACCTAGTTTACCATACAACAAGGACAATATTATTGTTGTTGTGAAGTGTTTGTTTAAAAAAAAAGAAGCAATTTTAATAGATTTACTACAGCTTTGGAAAATGTATGAACATTTCTCAGTTGTTCTTTTTCAGATATTCTACCGTCCATATAATGGCTCGAGAAAATAGTGCATTGCATAATGAAAATGATCATTAGCTGCAGTCCTAATCAATAAACATGTTCACCTTAGATAAGCTAAAGAACTAAAAGTGGCTCATTTGACTAAAGAGCATTTCCACACTGTCAGTTGTTTCTCTCAGAGGCTATACAGCAGGATTTGTGTGCCTCAGATGGTGTGTGTTACTAAAGAGTCCTTTAGTGTGCACCACTCTCTGAGTAAAATGAGCTTCGATCTGTCCCAGAGGTAGCCCATCAAGAGGTGGGGAGGTTAGTTGGTCGTCACGGCCATCTAGACCCTGGCCTGTGAAAGCCTGCCAGAATCAATGCTAATTATGCTGCCATCTGCGAGGTGCCTGTGCTAGGTTGACACCTGTTCACTTCCAAGTGACGCGCAGAAACTTCAATCAAGCCGGGAAACTAGACGCCAACACCGCTGAGGAGGGAAATGATTGGGGAGAGTATTGACAGTGATGATAGTTGGTGGATAACCAACTGTAGAATAAGTAGTTGTCATAGCTGGGCACCATGTACATACTTGGGGTAAAACCTCAAGTCTTTCATTGCTAAAAGTAGCCCATCATATCTCATCACTGTTCCTGGAGATGCAGCACATCCACACAGAACATGTCTAAGTGACCCTTAAACTCTATCAGCACAGTTGTTTCTCTCCTGGAATCCCAACGCAGCGTGATGAATGTCCCGGGGCTATAGCAACACTGTCCCTTTCCAGATAATTGATCATGCAAAGACAATGAGTCAGAGGACTTGATTAATATTTTCTGGGGGATATTTTCAACTTTGGAGGCTGATCTAGCCAGCCGTATTAAGCAGAGTGTTTGCAAGAGGAAACCAATAAACTAGGTTTGGCTGTTTGCTCACTGAGACCGGGGGCCTGTCAATTCTTTGCCCCTTGAAAGAGATCTGCCATTAAGGTGACATGAGAAACAAATGAGGCCAATTTCTCCTCCAATGTCCCATCTGATATGTCAATAAAAGGCCCAGCAGCCGCAGGATGCACCGAGATGGATTTTCTTGCAGCTAGACAATCAGTGGAATACATCTAACTTTCCTCCGATAGGTGAATCACTCAGACAAAACCAATGGACTAGCGTTAAGTAGCAACTGCAGATCTGGTTTCAGACAAATATATGAATGAGATTTACTTCCCAGGTTTTGTTTTCCATCTTACAAGATAAGATAAGCCAGGCAATGCATTTGAATGATGTTTGTCTGTTCCTGGGTATACAACTGGAGCTGGACCAGACATCACAGCGAGGGGCAGCAGCTAAGGATTTCATCTGTGTTTTTGTTCAGTCAGAGCTTGCATCAGGCTGTATTATAGACGCATGAATATACTATATCTAGGAGGTTGATGAAAAAAGAAAAAAGGATTTCTATTCAGCTGTTTCTGTCCATGCCACATGGTGGATTTACACAGCTGAATGATATTAGAAGAAAAATCTCAGTGGCAGAGAAGAAAAAGTTGCTTTATTAAATTGACCAGCTGTCAACTGTACAGATCAATATTTCTGTCTCTTGTATTATACATGAAAACATTTGGTTAGGGCAGAAGAAGAAAATGTTAACCTTAGGAGGTAAATGAATAACTAAACTGCTCTTTTTATTATAGCTTGCAAATGAACAAAGGAAATGGCAATGCAGACCAGTGTTCTACCATGCCTCGGTCCAGGACTGACAAACAGAAATTAGAACAGATCACATTTAGAAACAACATTACACACCGACGTGTGATTGCGATACTTATATGTAGAATTATAGCCTCATCTGCCGAGCCGCAGCATCGATAGGCATTCATTAAGTATGCAGCTCATAAAGTGAAATGTTTTTCAATAAATATCATGGGAACGAGGCTCGAGATACTCTGCATTCAGAGACTTACAATGGCAGCATATGTTGAGGTGGATTGAGTCCTCAGGCTCCAATCTGGCTTTCTCTCCCTCGGACTTAGAAGATAAATTATGTGGGCTATTTTTCCATTATGTTAATCAAAACACTCGCCATATGCATTACTATTATTAGATTGGTAACGGAAGACATCCTGTTTTCAATGGGAAATTGTGAGACTGAGCCTTAATTGATCACAGACACAGTTTTAGGATAGTCGAAGATAATTCAACAGCTGGCCTTGTTTATATCTCTAGTTAACACGTTATATATGCTTTATGGGGTGTCAATTGATGTTGTTTCATATTACAGCAGCAGCCTATTTACAAGGATGCGTCCATGTGTAATGAGAAGCATAAATGACAAATAAGGTAATCTAACTAGATTTTTGAAATAACAACACAATATCCATTCCAGTTGCTATTTCCAGAGCCGTTTATGTGCTATCGTTGTGCGTGGAGGATGTGGTTTATATGACTTTAAGTAAACAAAACAAGTGGTGCAGTCCTGGCACTTAAAAGGGTCTGAGAATGTGTGTTGGCCCACCTGAGCTGTGCTAATTGTTTTTGAGATACACAGAAGGTCTGAGGCACCGTCTTAAATTCCAAGGTTGCACTTACAGCCTGCTGGACGTCCTTGACTGGAGCCAGACGCAGGTCTAGTGAGGGTCGTTTGGCCAACAATGTCATTGTTATGGCCTTTGTCATCTCAATTAGCAGGCGGGTGCTAAAACACAGAGCTCTAAATGGTGGCATCAGTGTTAACCTGGGACACAACACACTGCCCATAAACTCCAGCACTTATGCCTACTGCTGACCATGCTGTTTGTCTCTCATTACCTTCCGGCTGCAAAACGGGACCCAGAGGTTACACTAATGACCCACTCTCTCACAAAGTTACTGCAACGACTGTTGTCATCGTCAGATGGAAGTATGAAATGAAAGTTATTTTCCAAACACAAACCCTGTTCGCCATAGCTGTCAGCAATTTGTTTTACAATTGGCGTTAGGTGGTACAGTGAGCCTCTGAAAAGGAAAGACAGTTTATCATTAAGAATGTGTTTCCGCGGTCAGAAACAGAGGCTGATTAAATTAGGCCTATTTTAAGGTCAATGTATTTCTTTAATCAGTTGTCCCTTTTGATCATCCCTGGGAACAGTGCTCCTCAAACTCAGTCCTTGGTAATTGGTCCTCTTACTGGTTCAGTGTCTGTACTCATATTCTCGCGCTTTAATGTTTCTAACATTTTCGGCACAGGCAGAGCACGTAATGCTGTGCATGTTTAACAGTCATTTCCATAAGTAAGTGCAATTTCTGTACAGTTTGTTCCTGTGTAATGAAGTGAAATCTTGTTTGTATTCTCCCTATTTCACAAGGAAACCCACTCAAGCAGCTACGCGGGAATTAAAGCAGCTACAAATTAAAAACCGGCACTATCTTTAACTGAATGTCACACTATTAGGAAATAAAATCAATTACTTGCATACTAAGTAGTTCGGTTTTTGTTATTTCAGATTTTTTTATTCAGCAAGGGCATTTTTTCCCCCTCATTGTTATTGTCTGAGTCTATAAGTGACCTTAACAAGAAAAAATGCAAATGATGTGCGAGAGAAAATGGCTAACATTTATTTATCCTCGCTGTTCTCTTGTCTTGTTGGTGTCATTAGAACAGTTCGCTGCGTCCCATTCTCTCCCATTATCTCTGCTATCAACGCAGCACAGCAAGATTCCAGCAGGGCTATAAATACTTCCCCTGGACCACATACGGCTAGCACATCATCTCCCAGACACAGCTTAATGATGGAAAAAAAATCTAATGTCTTTTTGCCCTCTTTCTTCCTCACATTCTCACAACACCATGAAAAAAAAGTCAGCCAGCTTGCAGAAGTTGCACATACATTTAGTGGGGGGAAAAAAAATACATTTGCACCTAAGTATCAGCGACGTCTTAGAAGGTAAGAGAGGAAATGATAGATGTCTGTCTTGATCATCCACTGGCGCAGGTTTTTGTCGATTGCACCAGGGTCACTGAAGCTGGCTCTACAAATCCATTAGAGCGAGAATGCAAAAAGGACACTTTATCTGAATTCATTATAAATGGATCTATATCTTATGTTTAGGGCCAAGGACACGATTTGTATCACAATGCAAATATCTATCATTAAATGTTGACAGTTCATTTTTCCTCGCAAAGAAAGAAAAATGTTTTCTGTGCAGCACTGTTTCTGTGCTTTTCTGTTCCTGATAAGGCGCCACCAAAGTAATTGAAGCTGATTTGTTGTCCAAATTGAATGGTTTGTCATAATTTCATAAGGGGATAGTATCCGGTTTCATGATTTGCATGTATTGTACCATTACAGGTAGACAGTATGATAAATATCCTGAAATATATCCAGTAACGTGAACATACAGAAAACACAATTCTGCTTGTATGCAATTTTATGATATTGGAAAAACAATATTAACAATCTGTCTGGTTTTAACTCAAATACAGCCAAATAAGTTGTGAAATTAATAAATTGCAAAAACAATGCATAACAATGACAGAGTGGTGCAACAGCGGTAAAACACGCAAAAAACGTAGTCTTCTACATTAAATTGACAGAAAGGAAATGACTGCTTCCTAATTGTGTACTCCTATCAAATCAACAGTAACCCTGTGCAATCTCTCCTTCATACAAACTGACACATCACAATTGTTGTGCTCTCACAAACTTGTAGGCACTTTGTCCGAGGCAGGGAGTTGAATTGCTGAGCACATGGCTGGGCATGTCAGTCAAAGAGCAAAAGGAGCATCCCGTTGTGTCGCTATCTAAATAATGGCTATAAAGCGTAGCTAACGGTGTCCTCTGAAACGTGCTCAGGTGGAAAGAACTAGACAAACAGAGACAGCCACCGCAGTGCTCCCTGACACAGAGGACAAAGTGAGGGCCTCATTTCCTCCCTCTAATCAGTGTTTACATCCACCCCAGTGCCAATGGCTGGTGACTGAGCAAGACGTGTATCAATCACCAAAGGCAACCTAGTCGGGAAGGACACACTGGTACACAAACCCACACTGTGACACAAACAGACACACACCAGACTGGCACCAGGGACAGCAACACACTCATCTTAAACTCTTCTATTGTGTCCTTTCCCTTCCTCTCTCTAATGGGTGCAGAGAAATTACAGCTAATTAAGGATGTAAATGGTGGCGGAGAGTGACTTCTAATTCTGCATTAAATTGTCTCTTACCTCAGCAGAAAATGTATCAGAGGAGGCAATGTCAACTTTTACTGGGGTGGGTTATTTGCATTTCTGCACACATTAATTCCCGGGATGTGCGGCGCCTACAGAGCCAACCAGAGGGCACGAACTGCATCCCAGCATTGAGTAAACATCGGAGTGGATGTTATTGCTCTTCTCAGCCTGTGGTCTCCTACTGTAGCTAGGAAGCTCTTCTCACTAAATAATTGCTGTACATACATAGCAGGAGAAGACAAACACACGGAGAAATGCATGTCTGTAAACTGCTGTCACTTACTTCACTCCACAGATGTTTACAAGGTCACAGCATGGCCATAAAGACTAAATGAATGCAGGGAAACACAGCTCAATGTGAGGAGCACAACCCCGGGTTACGCGTTGTAGCCGGGCGCATTAATTATCTTTACCGCAATTCTTGAGGTGAAAGCAGCAGATTTGAGGCGCGGCCAACAGAAGCGGTCTACACGGAGCGTAAAGTCAGAGGGCACGGCGGCAAACATGTGGTAGGTGCCAAGCTGCAGGGTCTGAGAGCTGGGCACCAGGGATGAGAATGATTAGAGATTTATTACAGCTTTTTCTGCAAAGTCATGCAGCCGCCTTTTGTATCAATGACAGGGAGGATCTATGTAGAGCAGAGAAACAGACATACGGCATGCAACACTACCTGAATTCTAACAGATATACAAAATACTCCGACCTCACTGCGGCTCAAAGATTGTGTTTGCTTGGTCATTGATTGACCCCCAAATGAAGGACCTCATCACTCTCCCAGCTGTTCCTACGTTTTCCTCCCGCTCAATCCATTTACATTTAAGCACAGCTCTGCTCGGCCTAATTAGTTCCATGGCTCCATTAGTCTACATTGTGGTCAATCCATTCATCACTTTGCGTGTTAGTTAAAAGCCCATTTCTCTGATCCTGTCACTGTTCTCTGCCTATTACTGTTCTTCTTTTTTTGAGTCAGGGGGATTATGGGTAACTAATTACCAACAAGATGACATCACAACAGGCTAAACCGTATTAGTGACTTTTAGATTCCAAGATTATGGTCTAATAAACTGTATATTTTATTTCCACATGAGTAAGTCCGTATGATAAGTATTTTGTCTGATAAAGAAACTGAAAATGTTTGAGAATACATGTAAAAAAAGGGGGCTTCACATGAGAGAGAAAAATCAAATAAAGAGCCGAAATAGAAAGCGAGGGAGAGAGAATGAGAACGACAGAGAGAAAGTGGGGTGGTAATGATCCCTGCATTGAGAGACTTGGCTCACCCACTGGCATACTGGCTCTCATGCTCCACTGGCTCCAAACTTGCTGAGGTCTAAAACTCGCATTACGCCTCAAAAAAAGGCAGGCAACCAGGTCCTGGTTGCCTGCCTTTTTTGCCTTCAACACACTGAAGCTAATTAATTATCAGACATAATGAGACATTTTCATGTCTGATGTACAGTTCACATACTCTTAGGGTGCTCTCTGCTATCAGGACACAAACAGTTTGCGAAACTAGCTTTGACAAAAAGGAAACCATCAGGCGAGAACAACAAGAGTCATTTAGCAGATAAAGTTGTCATGGCAAACAATATAAAGTGACCGCAGCGCACGCACAAGGATTTATTTCCGTCAATATATTCCTGGTTTACAAAACAATGCTACAGAGAAAATATAAAGCAGAGATTCCCGGAGAGTTTTTTGCATTTACAGTCCTGTGGTTGAGAAGCTCTGCTGTTTCCTTGGTTGATTATATCCCATTGGTATTCACTTTACCATCGCCAGGTCACCACCACTTTATGTCGACTATCTGCTGAAGACAAGTGCAGCGAGGGTGATTCTCATGGTGATTCAATGTCTGGTACAGTCCCTGAAAGCGGAACTCATTTCCAGGCCAAGCTACCCCGGAGTCCCAGCAGGGAGACATGAAGCAATCTCAGGCCCGCGATGTCCCCCCACAGTACCCGCTGCCCTTTCACTCCCACATCCTTGCCTTTTATCGAGAATCTATTTTCCCTTTCCCCCCCTGTAAGGTTACTCCATCTGAAATGTAACATCTCCCATCTCTCACTCTCTCTGGTTTCCTCCTTCCATGATGGATGAGCTCCACACTCTGGGGTGTCTCAGCCTGTCCATCATGCCCCGCGATTAGGAATTAAAAATTGCAAACGTTTCACAATAGCCACCCCCATTTTTCTTCGACTCCCCCTCCCCACAACCCTGCCTCTCCTCCAACCACACCTGCCACACCATCGCCACCATCACCAAAAGCCACATCGCCACCATCAACACCACCTCCCTATGCAGCCTAACACACTATGCCCGACTCAGATGCACCAAACACCTTCATTCATCTAAGTGGGAAAAAAAACATAATTTATTTTGTACTTCCCAGATAATTTACTTTTTTTTCTTTCCCTTTCTACAGGAATTCTCCATTTCCCTATAAAATGAAAATTCATCTAGAATTACATCTTATGTCATCATTATGTTTATTAAGCGTGGATGATGTATATGAACAGTGCTGGCTTGCCGCTGAGTGCTTAATGATGCATAAGATTAAGCCGAGGCTCTCAGCTGCGCTGTGACTCCCCTCTGGTACCCATACTGCCGAGGCATGCTGGGAGTACAAGCTCCAAACGGCCATCAGGTGAAAGGAACTAACATCTCTCTTTTTGTCTGTGAGTGAGGCTGAATGTGGTGTGTACTTATGTTTCGTGCACACCGCTGAATGGGAGTGTGTTTCTTCCTGAGCACATGTAAGAGCTGAAGAGGAATGGTATGCTATCACCGCGCTTTATAGTATCTGTCCACCGATATTAGAAATAACTTGCTTTCTCCTTGCTGACGATCATGCTGTTTTCTCCATTTCTCCTCTCTGCCCCTCGATCCATCCCTCGACCCCTTTCTCTCTGTGTCCTTCCTCCCTTCATCTCTCCCCTTCTCTCTGCCACACCGCTGTTTTGCCGCAGCAGTCTATGACAAAAACATTATCCTTCTGCTGCTAAACAATCCAATAAACCTCTCCACAGGGAGGAAGTTAACCTCTTGTCTGTTCGACTGATGCCTTCCAGACCACGTGACGGCTGCCACAGTAAATTCAAATCATTAGTCTCCTTGCCCCCCATCAGAGAGAAAAAAAACTTCTATTAGTAATGGAGACCTCGTAAGAGACCTTCCGTGGAGAGCACTGCCTTCTCAATTCCCAGTGGAGAAATCCCGCGCAAAAAAACTAATTCTACTTTTAATAATCTGTCATCAAGACCAGAGGCAGTCATAAATTATGTGGGGAGCATGTGCGAGAGCGAGCCACAAGAGGGAAATCAGGTTGGAAAATCACAGCCCAAGTTTGACAAACTTTCCTGGAGATAAATAATAACTTACAAATGGGATTAGTTGTTAAGTCACAGCTGAGCGCACAGTCAAGCCATTCCAATCAGCCAATGCAGGTGAAGAATTTATAGGTGGAGCTCATCATTTGTTTTCCCACTCTCCTCCCTCTTTTTATATGCATCCCACCTTTTCTGATTCCTGTCTCCTTCAAGCTCATTATATTCAGGGCTTGTTGTCACACCCAGGGCTGGTTTTATCATTAACTCCTTGTGTGCCATAGCAAAGACTACATGTGAAGGCGTTTCTAAGGTGACAGGTTTTTTTGTTTGGGGGAAGGGCAAAGGCCTAAAAAGGACAGAAGAAGGAATGCCTGGCTTGTGTCGAAAAGTAAATACAAGGGAACACTGGAGTCCCCTCAACAACTGCAGCATTATGGGGCCTCAGACCTTAATTGAGCACTAAAACAAAGGAAATCAACATGGGAAAGGTATGTTGAAGGTAAAAGAGACATTTGAAACATGACCACAGTGCTTTGAGGGGAAAAGGCTATCAGCCGCAAGGGTCTGCTCTTTGTTCCTGTGTCAATATCTCTGTAAACTATCGACATGCATCATAATCGTTCCCTTCTATCAAGTGCAGACTAAAGAACAATCTCCATTAGGTGACAGCGCCCCGGCAGGTTGATAAATGCTCCCTGACGAAAGGGAAGGAATTGCGTAAAATAAAGAGGCATGTTCCAACAAGTCTTGTCAAAATGGTATTGATTTAATCATCTGCAGAAATACACATTCTTGGTTAGTGTAGCGTGCAGCAGAGATGGCAGCCGCAGCAGAAGCTGGGATACGCTTTACAGTTGTTGACGCGGAGACGCTCTCCCTCATTGGCTTTGCAGGTGATGAAACACACGCTGAGCCGCACTCAAATTCTTTCCCCCTCTCTCCCTCTTCAATCAGATGGTGTTCTAAGAAAGCGTCTGAAAATCTCCTTTTCTATTTTTATTTAGGACCAACGAATATAACTTAATGTGAGTGGGCGAGTCTATATGTAACGTGCCGCTGTGGCCAGCCTTCTCCTTGGCCTCTCAGCAGAGTGCAGAGGCGATAGATAACAATAGCCCTCCATCATCTAGACACACCAATGGTATTCCAGTGGCTGGAGTGAGCTAGCCAGAGGTCTGGGAGTGTTTATTTAACATCGGGGTGTTGGGGAGTGTGTCTCACCTTGGGACAAATGGATCCCCTCTCTTCCCTCCTCTGGCAGAGTAAACACCATGGCAGAAAACTGGAGGTCTCATTGCTCTGAAGTACAAGTTCATCAGGCAGGAGGGTTCATCATTGGAGGCTTACTGCAGGGTGGAGGGCCGATAAAACAGAGCAAAACATGTCTGTGTAAATACCCATGTTGCAAACACGTATGTGATGTGACGAGCAGTACAACTTACTGCTGCCTTTTGTACCGAAATCAAAGCAGCTGCGGCGAAACCAGCTGTTTTCTTACAGTTGTAATCATTTAGAAGGTTAAAGGCTTATTATTATCTCCCCACAGCCCATCTGAGCAGTGATGAGGTGAACACAAATAATGTGCGTCCCCGACAGAGGGAAGATGTGTGGCTGCGGCCGCTGGGGGTTGGGGACAATCCCACAGTGACCTGACCTTGACATGTCTGAGTGAAATGGTGGCGGAGGCTAATACCTCATCATATAGAGTTTGACTTTGAGCTCACTACGGTGGGCTCCATAAAACAAAGGATAACAGTGTGGACAAACAGTCGTAAACTATGGACAATTAATATACACTGGTATCAAATGAAAGCTTGTTATCTTTCAGAAATATAGAAACAAACCATCCAAACAGTTGGTACGTGCTTTCACTTTTTTGCTTACATTAAGAACAAATAAATATAAGATATTCTAAAAAATGAACTTAAATTGTGAATAATATGGGAGGGAAACGAAGAATATATTGGATGCCTAAGCCAACACTGCGACAGAGTTTTTGTTTTTTTATCTGACGATAAAACCTCAAAGCCAATGGGATGGAATCATACATGACCGCATCATAAAAACGTCTATATTACAAAACAAATGAAATGTCCACTTCTCTGAAATCAGGATATAACTCATCGTATCAAGCCAGGACTGAAGCTTCAGACATTACTCAGTCCAGGAGGACAAGTGGAGAGGTGAGGGAGACACAGACCTTTATATATTACCTGCTGCTGCAAAGTAAGGACAAAGGGAATGAAGATGACTACCCTGTCACAGGAAAAAACAGATGAAGCAGACAAAGCTGACTGAACTGTTCACTTACTGCGACCTGGGACTCACACAACACACTGAAACAGAACTAACATTATTATATATATATTTCTTTGATCAATAGACATTCTGGTGGACTATCTTCCCCCATGTCTGCTAACAAAGAATGTCAACAAATATTGAGGAATTGTAGTTTTTCTAGGTTATTGACATTGTGTTGTGAAAATTATTTTGACTGACCATTAAACTCCAGAGTATACAGACTATTCTGTAAAGATTAATCGATAAGCTTTAGACTGTTAATTAAATCGCCTGTTTTGTTTTCTTGATTGATAAATTGGTTTTAGTATTTCTTTTAGGAAGAAAATGTACACATTCTCTGTTTATAGCTTCTCAAATGTGAATGTTTCCTAGTTTTTAAATTACACTATGACACTAAACGTAATATCATTGACATTTTCTTAAAGCATTTTCTGACATTTCTTTGAAATAATCTATAGATAAAAAAATTAAAAAACCTAGACTGCAGCTTCAGGATTACTGATAAACCCAAATAACCATGAATAACATTTTTGCCAAACAACGTTTTCAGCTAGAATGTTGTTTGCATCTTCTCTTCAGTTCAGTAGTAGTTCATTGTATTCTGAAAGAACTACTACTGTCAGTTGTATATGTATTTTTGGATATATATTTGTAATAGTAGACTGAAATAATCTGCTTATCTTGAAGTGAATAAACTGCATCATCAGACACATTTCCGGGTTGGTTAGCCAAATACAGACTTGTTTTGTCCGCAATTTTTCCGATCAAGCTTGTCATTGTTTGGGCCATTTCTCAGGTCACAGAGCAAGAGACGATAAAAAAACATAAGAACACGAACCACAAACATCAGATATGACAGGTAAAGTAAATCACTTTTGACTTGAGCCAGCCTCAAATGAGCTAATATTCATTTTGAATTGATATTAGATAAATGCATCACTTAGGGTTCTCCAGTCCTCTAACAGTTGAGGCAATCTCAATCTTTGTGTCGATAATGAAGATGTGTGTGATATCAACTAGTCAGGGTAATTAATAGGAATGTCAGTGACATTGTATTAATAGTATCATGCATAGCATCAATTTAGCGTAAATTGTCATTTTGACAAGCCGATTTAATTAAAACTATCACACAAGAATCAAAGGACCGTGGTCGACATTTTGGGAGACTATCAAATAATGCCACCATCTGGTATTTTTTTGCATGTCTTCTCCCCGCTAATTATAAGTGATACTCAAAAGGTTAGAGGCACTTTGGCAGATGCAGTGATCACCACCATACTGTCCCTGCAATAACCCACAGGTCGTTACACTGTACATAGTGAAGATATGATAGCCTGCTGTTCTATTATGATAGACGATAATTAGGAGGACCACAACTCTAAATGGCATTAAGGAAAACAAGACTGACACTATTCCATATTCCCCATATTTTTCAAATATAACATTCCTGGTTTTGTGTTCTTCTCAAACCTACAAGGTCATGTGACACAGAACCTCAAACTAGAATGCACTTCAGTCTTCAGTGAGCGGGGATCTAGCCCAGGAATCAATCTTCCTGACCACTCTCAGCGCCCAGGAGTGAGCTCAATATGGGCTCAATTCCTGTGGGCTGCTCCGGGATGAATTGAAATAGCACTCCTGTACAGTAGTCTCACAGACAGTCTTTACAGGAAATGTTGCTTTTTATTCATTCAAATGCAGCAACTGTGCTTCTCCAGAGAGCTCTCTGCATGTCAGAGAGTTTTCACATTTCTGCAGAGGTCACCTTCAGGACTGAAGAAGGTGACACTGCTTATCAATACTTCACCTTATCATTTATTGAAGGTGTGGAATTGTACTTGTCGTAAATGGTATTTTTCTCTATAATTAGATTGCAAAAGCAGGACTTTGGGCACTATTTCACCTCAATGATAATACACGTATTTTACTCCATGATACTGTAGTGAACATAATACCATGCCATTTATTTTAATAGTATTACTGTATTAAATGTCTGTCATGGATTGAATAGATTTCGACGTTTACATATAAGTTTAGTAATGACGGCAAAATAAAAATAATCCTGGCCACAAAACAATTAAGGCATGTTTACCAAGTTATATTTCTTAAACTGTTTTACAGCAAAATATATTTAATTTACAAACTTTTAGTGGTAAAATAAAAAACGTGATGTTTTGGTATTTATGGCCATAGTCTGCCCATCTGATGCTGAGTTGCGCTACATCAGGTCTGATGCACAAAGCTGGCCTCCTTCTGCTTAGTGTTAGGACTGTAGTTTAAAATGCAATACAAATTAACATACTGTGTCATCTGGAGGCTCTTTAAATAGTCGGTAGTTTCTGTTCCTTGGTCTGCAACATTGCCGTTTCTGATGTGATTATGTTTTTGGCAATTAAAAAGGGAAGCATATTGTAGTTGGTACAAGGCCATCAAAAGTTAGGAAATAGATGCAAGGCCACATGTAGTGTAAAACATGAAATGTAAACGTTGTTGAACCCCTGTGATGTATTGTTATGCAACTAATGAAATAGACGTATGGCAAATGGCCATATAAGTTGCCTTTTGCTTTAACTCAAAACTCTATAAAATGTCATTATCAACATTTCTAAAACAATCATCCTTTGTAAAGTACTTCCATGATATGAAATGTTTACTGTATTATAGGGATTTATCAAATTGTCTTATGGAAAGCTAAATCAATGACTGAGTGAGTGCGTGAGCAATAGATAAGTCAGGTGAGAGAGTGATGGAGTGAGTAAATGAGTGAGTGTAGCGAGTAATTGCGGCAAATGAGAGAGTGAGCAGCCTGACCTCTTTGCTGACTTGTGTTTTCAGTCGTCTCTTCCTGGTTACTATGCGTCATGCTTTGTTTCATCTGACGTGCAATTATTTTTTCCATTAAATGCACAACATGTATTTCACTTAGTTTTTCTGAATGAAATTTCAATCAGAGGCCATTACACTCTTCAGACAGAGAAAGTTTAGAAAAATAACAAGACGCAATGGAAAAGAAAATAATGCTCTGTCAACGGAGATGGAAAACACAAAAATAATCATTTGCGCGAAGCAGGTGATGCATATGTTAAAGTGTCAAGAAGCAGAGGAGAAATTAATAGCTTTCTGCCATAAGCATTCTCTGATAAATATGATTACATTTGCATACTTCATTTTACTCTTGATCTGCTGTCTCTGTGATTCTTGTGAGTCTCGTAGCCTGTTCCAAAAGGAAAAGTAATTTCCATTACTGCTCAAACATGAAACAAGTATTTCGGGTCTCATTAGGGATTTCCCTGCTGCTCGTCCCGTTGACGACACAATACAGCAAACATATGTCAGCAAGACCATGTAGGATAATTGTACATCAAGAGTAAAGGAAATGGTTAAGTTACGTGGACGCGACGTTTAATTACCTAGACTATTTCTGCAATGTAAACACGGCAATGTGAATAATGCGTAAATCAATGATTTGAGGGGATGGTTGTGGGGTGGGTGTTGGATGGGTCTTCTAGGAAGTGTTTTTTGCCTCATTAACTTATCAATAAGGCCATCTGACATTGTCCTCTATTTGCCCTGATGAGGAAAGCTGTCCATTCCAATGTAATGGTTCTACATTTGTCCCACATCCTGACATGTGGCTACAAATCTGCACACGCGCATGAAACCCTGATAACATGGTTGGCATTTACTTTAACTAAGTGCACATGTGTTAAACTCTCAATTGCAACCTATGTCTGAGGTGCCAAGTGTAGACCTCACTGGGTTGTCCATCATGTTCAGCTACTTTATCAAGGTGTTGCTCTTGTTGTGTTTATGCCATAGGTCATTGAACATAAGGTTGGCCTGAGGTCTGAGTATACGCTTTTGATGTGACCGGAGACATGCAGTGATTGAGTTACCTTTTTCCAATCCAGTAATGGACTTCAATAGCACACTGCCTTGGAAAGGGAGCATTACAACATCCCCAAGTACTCTGATAAATGTTGCTTTCATATTAAATGAGACCTTGTATCTCTGAGTGCCTGTTACAAAAATGTTAATTAAAAAAATCTCTAAATTCTTGTTATTATGTACAGTCAACTAACAGCTCTTCAGCACACAGGAATTAAAAGACAAGGCACTATCTCTTGTTTGTTGCATTTAAGCATTTTTAACCATTTGTACTTCAACATTGTTAACATGTCATGTCTTCGCCATGGATTGGAATCGACAAACATATTGGTGGTTTTCGTATGGGCGATTATCTGGGCGACAATATTTGCTCTTTTCCCCTGCTGTTTTCCAGTTCAGGATTCCAATTAACCTAGGCAAGGCATGACGCCAATCACGGGACGCCTGTATCGACAACGGGCATGAAAAGAATAATGCCGTTAGGATGATGTAGCTCACTGTGGGGGACTCCTCCCTCACTGGTGACAGAGAAGTTTGCTCCAGTCATTTATCAAGTCCTCTCTGGCCACCAAGGGGCTGGCGAGTCCCAGGGCCGCCTGCTGCTTGGGGGGCCAGCATGCAATATGTGCATTTTAGGCCTCTGGTGGGCTGGCAAAAACTGCTGATGTGCTCACTGCTGCTAAGTTTGATGGATTTGTTGTTGTCATTTGCTTTGGTTCTGTTCCCCGCAACAAAACAAAGGGAATCATTAACTCTTTTGTGCTGCACGGGACTTTTATGAGTTAGGGATAATGCAAAACGAGATGGGGTACAGATGGGGTCAGCTGGAGCATTCTGTTGCTAGAGCTTTCCAGAATGGGGCGTTGAACATGCATGGATGATCCTGCATAGAGAACTGATTACAGAATGATTTAGTGACCACTGATATCCCCTTTCTTTCTCAAGCTCCCATCATTGGGCTCATTTCAGCCGCAAGAGTGCAACTGGCAGCGCTCACCACTTATATTTATAGCCAGTTGCTGTTTAGCACCTCATACGATGTTCTGGCCAGGCTCAAGACCGAGCCATTACAGTGCATCACCATTAGAGGCTCGCAGTGTTTACTGATGCAGGCTTGGCAGAGGACTGCTCTACCATCAGAGGCTGCGGCTGTGAGTGTGGTCAACTTAAAACGTCAACACTGATTTTACTAAACAACAAAAATGGAGATGTAAATGAATGACATTACAAATGAAATTAATCGGGTAGTTGATCAACAGACAATGTATTATTACATGTTTTCTTCTCCAGATCTGCTTTATATGTTATTGTACATTATATTATTGTAAATATTTGTTTCGGCTAGAAACAAATCTCAACATGTCACCTTGGACTCAGGGACCGTGATGACATTTTATAGACGGATACATATATTCATTATAAAAAATTCAAATAAATAGATATATTGTTTTCCAATATGTATTTTTTGACTATATGCGTTCATTTTTGGGTTTCTGTAAAGACTCTAAGATGAACAAAGGTGAAAAGATGTCAGATTGTGGTACGGACATACACAATATCAATTGTAGCTGTGTAGACTACTAAGAAAGAAAGATATATAAAAAAAGGTCTGTAAAGATTTTATATAAAACTGATTGTGGATAATGGTACTCGTCAAGAAAACAACACAAATTGTAACAGATGAAGAGGGTAGTTTGGTTGGAGGCAGTTGGCCATGCAGTTGCTAAACTTCAAGGTGAAGACTTACTTCCTCAAGGGAGAGTTGAAGATCAAGACAAATCCTCTTATTTTTCTCTGTCAAGTCATCACAGTCTGAGACGAAATACAAATTGAGATTGTAGCAAACGGCCTGCGACAGTCTGCTGTTGACTGCAAGCGTTACAGCGTGATGGAGTGGGTGTTTGACTGCTCGAGGCCGAGGGCTAACAGTACTGTAACACATACAAGGTCGTCTCAGAGAGAGTAGCCTCAGCACATAATCCCAATGTTCTGACTACTATGAACACAGGCAGGCCGCAGAGTGAAAGAACATTACTTGGGGAATAAGATCATCGAGACAGATGGAAGCTTATGGTTTTTAGCCAAGAAGTGATGTACTGTACTGTTACTGTATTTCAGTCACCTCTTGCTTTTAAATGGTCTCCAAAAACAGGTAGAATTGTAATACTTTGACAAACATTGACGCGTGTTGCCTAGCGGTTTGATTTAGCTCAATGTTACCTGAGCAACCAAGACAAATGGCTACACTATATAGTAGCAATATTTTATCAATATTGACCAGAGGCTCAAGCCAACCTTGATATGTTCCCCTTATGCTCATCAATAACGCAAAAGAGGAAAGTTATTTCCCATATAAAACTAATCTTTCCTTTTTATTGTATTTTAATGAAACAGACTTGGTTCTAAGGCAGTAATTCATTCCATTTGTTATGTTTGGACAACTCATTAACATTATCATCTATTATCATTAGAAGGAAATTTTAAGCTTCTTCTCCCTTGAGATGCAGTGCGTTTCTTCTCTTCAGTTTGCATTAAAACAAATGTGGACCTGCTGATGCATTAGATTAATGTGCTCACTCACTGCCTGCTACAAAGCACCAGTCCTGCTTGAAAACTAGACCAGATCTCTGTCTTTTTAGGCCTCGTCCACAAAAGAAAACATCACTTTACTTTTCTTTGCTTTTATTTTGCCTTCTGAGAAGCTGACTGATTGTTAGTTTTATTCTGTAACATGTGTCTGTGAGTACAAGTTCATCTTTGCACTAAATGTAATGACAAAACAAAGATATCTAGTGGCAGACAGTGTCAGTATTCATTATTAAATGCAAACACTACGCTTCTGGAACAAAACAGAGAAGCCTGTGTACATATACACCACATTATAGTATTATTTGCACAGAGATTAATTTGTCTGTTAATTCACTGACTAATATAAATCATCCAGACGTCAAGCAGCACCCTTTTTGCCTGACTTCCTGTAACATCCACTAAATCAAGATGCTAATTGGTTATTTAGACTTCCAGATCAAATTCAAAGTTCCTAATTCTTGCTGAGTCTGCTGCAACAGATCAGGCCATTTGCTAATTACAAAGTTTGCTTTTTTCCTGAATAAATAATGTTGATTAATTAGCAATTCCAAATAAGTGAGGATGATCTATGTATTATATATCACTGTCATGAAAACGTACTGAAACGTTTCATTTACATTGCCGGAGTTCTTAATTACATGCATCCAAACTTTACCGATTTGATGGAGAATTAATAACATGAAAGGTGGAAGGTGCAAACTAAAAAGATTGATGATGAGTAATGTAAGCATTTAAACAATGCATTTATTGGATTCTTAGTTATTTCAGACATTATTCATAAACAAGATATGCTCATGTCAGGAGGATGTACAGCCACAAATATTTATATATCTGCTTTAAGGTGATACATTATTATGTTTCCCTTATATAAAGTATGTGACATCGATTCACCTTATTCAGTATAAACAGTTACAGAACATGAGTGTAGGATGAATAAACAATAACAAACTGATGCCTGCCAAAAGACAGTGTGGATATTTTAAGCTTCACAAAAGTAGGATTTATAGCAGGGCTTCTTCTCAGGATCTCATGACATGAGACACGTGTGCTATATGTGTCTAATGTTTTTGTGAAAGAGTAAGACTGTATTTGTATTTATTTGGCCAGCAAGTCATTATAACTCATTATTAGGCTGTCCAAGAATGCTTTATTTTTTGATGCAATATTAATAGGATGTCTGCCTTTGCTGTACTGTAATTTTAATAAAAACAAAACAAAAAACAGTGCATAAGAACAAAATATAAACCATTTACATACCTTAAGTTAGTTAGCAGTTTGCAGAGAAGCTCAATCCTTCCTGAGGCCAATTGTGTTGCATTTCTTCTTCTCACTGTCAATCCCTGGGGTATGACTGGAGATGTCATTCATAACCTAAAACAAAAAATACATTTTAGGTTTCTATTACTCAACCTATGACCTTGCATTGCTCATATGTGACACTTTTATGAATGTAAAGCCATGTCCCCATACGTCTTGCCTGACCCTGTTAGCATCAACATCATATTCCACTTGCTGACACTGCTCTTTCTGTACATATTAGCAAATAATCACAACAACGATTCAAACATTGGCATTATAGTAGTATAACTGGCACATTTGCTAGTAGGCTACGGCTAATGTTGTGCAGCTAATGCTATGTTTGTTTATTTATATCGCTAGCTAATGTTTTAGGCGTCTGCAAACTTTGCCTTTGTAAGTAAAGGGTTCGGGTTTTAAGCCCTTATACAGTCTATGGTTTTACTTAGCTCTAGTCAGGCTATTATTCAACAAACCATTATTACAATACACACACCTTGAGCTTAAAACACGTTGAATGGCACAATCGTCGCGCGCACCCGTCCGAACGTAGAGACGAGTAGTCAGTTGGTTTTATTGGTTGGCGGGGCGGCATACTTGTCTAATCAGCTTTGTTGTAGTCAGAACACATTCTCCTCCACACGTGTCCCTAATGAGGTCACCCACAGTCGCTCAAACAGCAAAAGCTTGAAAAAAATGAAAGCATAACATGTCACACTGCCAGTAACCAAAGTAAATTGCTAGCAGGTACTTATATATACTTTTACTCAATGATACTACTGACATATCATTTTGTTTGTACTTGCTCTTACTTTATAGCCTATATTTCTCCAATACCAGTACTTTTCATGTATTTTATGACAGTATATACACAGATTAATTACACAAACATAAACAAATCAATTGTGATGTAGACCTCATATTATAAATCAGAATAGTGTAGTGCCAGGAAAAGGGAGTCGGAGGCAGTGTATTAAGAACAGAGTTCCAATCTTTATTAGCCATTAATAACAGAGAGGTTATCGCATGAACTGCTCTGCTTGACGAGCTAGCAGGAATAGAAGCTAACGCTACAGGTGTTCCCACTAAAGCAGGGGTGGGGAACCTTTTTCCTCTCAAGGGCCATTTCAATGTTTTCAACATCCTCCGAGGGCCGTACAAATGATTGACCTCTGCTTAAAAATACTAAAATCACAGCCCACTCATTTCACCTTTCTTTCATGTTGTGCAAAGAAAAAGCAACCTCTTAATCCAGATATCTTGCCATGACTCACGCATGCACGTGCAGAGTTGTGGCATGACCACCAAAACAGAAAGATATGGACACAAGATGTGTGCAAATGTATTTAGACTCCTATCCATGTGAACATGATTTAAGTGGGGGGGACCTAACCTCCTCTAGTGGGGTCCGGGGGGCATGCTCCCCCGGGAAGATTTGTTTTTTTAAATGTTGAAGTTAAAAGCATCAATCTGGTGCACTTTGAGAGCAACATTAGGAGCTTTATGGATACATCTCTCAACACCCAGATGAAACACAACTGTAAGCAGATTTCTTTTTCTTTATGGATATTTTACAAATCACTCCCCTTTCAAACTGTATTCTTGTTTATTAATAACAACTTTTGTTTACTGTCATATAGTATTTTATACCTGTTTACTTTATTCTCTTATTTGTTTTAGAACTATAATGATCATATAAAGATGTGCCTTTACCTCACTGGTTGTAGAAAAAGCTTCTTATATTCGTTAGCATAGCTAGCTAACCAGATGCTAATAACAACAACGTTATTGACTGTATGATCAGTATGACAGATCGCCACTGGGCTTACAACTAAAGACACAGCCACGCAAAAACTGCAGCATGTGTAAGGCTCCTTACGGGTACTGCAATTTTTGGAAGTGCCGGAGCGGAGCTGCGTTCTGGTGCTCTCCGTCAGAACTGCACCCCTGTCAGAAGAGACATATACCACGTGATGACACGTAAGGCTTGTGTTGTGTTCAAGGACCCTGACCTTGGCCAGGAAAAACAGGCACTCACTTGTTTAATTATTTTGCGGTCTAGATTTCTTTAATTGTTTTCTTTTTTGCGTGTGTTTATAAATTACCTCGAGGGCCACACCAAATGGTCTCGCGGGCCGTATATGGCCCGGGGGCCGGAGGTTCCCCACCCCTGCACTAAAGGGTCCGTGTGGCAACACAATACGAGAGGTGAATTATGTCCAATAACGTGTCACCACCAGGGTTGGGTTGTAACCATAGACTGACTATATGTAACCAAGCGGCAAACTCTGGGGAACAGCCGGGACGCCAATACGGAAGTGCCACACACTGCAGTTCATACATGGGCCGCTAGGGACTGGCTGCAGAAATGCCCAACTTTACAGCAGAAAAAAACATGTTTTTACCCATGGATGCAATACATATTATTATCGATATAGTTAGATTCCACCTTCATGATTATGAATCTGTGAGTGAATTGTTTTCTAACACGACCCTTTTATTTATATTAGGTCTTAAAGTTTTTGCATAAATTAGGGCGTGGTCACTTTGATGGACACTACATGCCTCACTGTCAGCTAACAGCAACTTGTCCACTCTGCTAGGCTACAACCATAGAGGCTACAACGTTAGTTAGTCATAGTACTGTACTTTACCCTTTAGCTTGAGCCGTGTTCGTGGTGATTGTGCCTTTTAGGGAATATTGTTACAAATACCAGACAATTAAAATGTTGTGCTGTGCGCTTGAATGTACTAACAGAACTTCAAAGAAGTCTAAAATGATAATATTATACATGTTAATCCCGTTCGCAGGTGTTTGTATGATTGGTAGCTTAGCTTGTTACTTATTAGCCAGCTAAGGACGTAACCCTTTATGCATACATATACATTTTAGTTTATGATTCAGCCTTGGGTAAGACTTTTATAGTCTATGGCTATGACGCCCATAATGCTAAACGGGAGCAAATCTTAATAGGGGACCCAATTATCCCAGTGGTGGCCGCCGGAGCTAACGGAGCCACGGGGGGCTCCGTTAGGTCCGGGCGGTGGAGTCCGTCTTTTCTCAACGTGTGAATGACAAGCATTAAGAATAACAAAATATAGCTAATTCTCTTGCAGATTGTCTCATTTGATTATGAATGTAACGTTTATATAGGGAAACTACACTGTTAGCAGTAACTTGGTATGCATGTATTTCATGTTAGCTTAGCTTCTTAGCCTGAGCTAGCTCTGTTTACTTCCAGTTCGGAGGCAGCAGGTACTCTTTGCCCTTATTTGGAGCAGGCGGGATTAGACTCTGACGTCACAGTCGAGCCGTTAGTGGCCGACTCCGCCTACTAAGGGCTTCACGGCAACTCTGCAGAATCCTATGGGTGACGTCACCGACACTACGTCCATTTATATATACAGTCTATGGTTGTAACGGAATACATGTAACGGCGTTACGTAATCAGAATACAAAAATCAAGTAACTGTATTCAGCTCTCGTTACATTTGAAAAACGAGTAATCTGATTACAGTTACTTTCGTAAACCTGAAGTGAATACATTTTGGATTACTTATTGGAATTATTGGTGGAAAGATTTCCTCTCAACATTTAATATTCATTACTAGTAGGTACAGCCGAATCATCACAGCCCACAAAACCTATTACCGCCACAGATGGACCAAAAAAGCGTTTGAAAAAAAATCGCGGGTCCGCTCGCTCAGTGAAACAATAACAACGAAACATGGAGGAACAAAAGTCTGTGTTTAAATCGCGTGTGTGTGTGTATATATAGGTGTGTGTGTGGTTAAAACACATCAGCCTACGGTCGCTCTTTAGCCTTACCAGTGAAGGTGGTGCGTGAAAGGCACTGCGCTGCGCGCTCGTCTTCTCAGAGGCTGAGTTAACCCTCCCGCTGCCTCCTGGCGCTGCAGAGATTTCATGAAGTGAAGGAGGTTTTCCTTCTATAAAACAGCTGCGGGCAGCAGATACTGTGAGAGTCACAGACATGAATACATAGATCAAGGCAGACTGGTGCACACACTCTCCTGTTTTGCCAATCCGGTGCTTAAACAAATATAGCTCTACACCCCTGGCCGACATGTCCTTAAAATAAAGTCCGAGTTCGACATTTTAATTCATGTCCTGCCAACACTGGACAGAAGGTGACACGCCCGTTCTAAGCCGTGTCCCTCACTCCTCACATCCCAAGCTGCATCCCCAAAAAGTGTATTATGTTGTTACTAGTGCTGTAGCGACGCGTCGTTCAAAATATCGTCGACGACATATTTCCGCGTCGACGCGTCGCCACCATAGACTGTATGACGCCACACACACGTGGGTCACCCAAAGCAACAAGCAGTTCGCAATCGCACTTCTAACACAATGGAGACTGAAACGGCTACCAACTCCTCCTCACAGGATTGCGCACGAAGCCCTCAAACGAAAACATCTCGCCCCAGGTCTTCAAAAGCATGGGAATATTTTAAAGTTAGTCCAAAACGCAAAGATATTTATATATTTATATCTCACTGAGACTGCTGCTTGACCGGAAGCAGCAGCTAGCTGTGGTGGCAACCATTAGCAGCTAGCATTTGCTCTCCGATTTAAAATGGAATTATGGATTATAAATTCAATAATTTTTTTATACAGAGACGTTAAAAACCTATGGATTAACCGATTCAGCCGCGTTTTTTCTCATTTGAATGCCATTGAACACGTATTTTGATCAGATTGACAGCTTCGGCGGTGAGACGATCTCCCTAGAAGCTCTGTGAAGGTACGTGTTGTGATGACTGTATTTGCTTCCCCTGTCGCGAGTCCGGATCACTCAGTGATGATACTATGTACCTACATAATCTGTGGAGTCTCAGCTTTAATCGGATATATTGTATGTGCAGCTACGATAAGTAATAAGGGTACTTTTATCTTGAGATCTGTGCCAATGTCCGTTAGCATTTTTCGCTCAGGGGTCATTTAGATGCTTCTTATGAGACTTGTGTTTTGTTTTGGTAAACATGGTTTGTATCGTCAGTTAGCTGAGATTATTTCCGTTAATCTGTTATAACACATTAATAGGTTCTTAAATATTAAGATCCCCTGAGACACAGTATCGTGAAAAAAAATTTTTTTACATTACGTTTTTTTTACATTACGTTTTTTATGAATTGAACAACAGAAAAATAATCGTTCGATTAGTCGACTAATCGATCAAATAATCGCCCGATTAATCGTTTTCAAAATAATCGTTTCCCCCCAGCACTAGTTGTTACATCGTTTCAGATGTGATGTTTCAGTTGTGCTCTTGATAAGCCATTAAAACAGTAAAAACACGTTCAGTTTCCTTTTGCTTTTTGTGTCTCCTGTTCACCAAAACATTCCCATCTGTGATGGAAAAAGAAAGTAATCCAAAAGTAATCTGATTACGTTACTTTTTTAAGACACGTAACTGTAACTGTATTCGGATTACTTTCAGAGCCATGTATTCAGTAATCAGTAACTGATTACATTTACAAAGTAACCCTCCCAACCCTGGTCACCACACAAGCCCCCCCAGAATTCACGTGTAAACAAAATCCGTATGGCGGGGAGGAACAATCCGCGTGCCGCCACGAGACCTGCGCACCGGAGTCGGTACAGCGACCCCCGCCCGTGCGGCCCCTGACAGAGGAGGGACCGGAACGACAGGTCCACACTCCCTGACAGGAATCAAAGCCGGGGGTCGGCCCCGTCTCGGCGGCCGAGCCAGCACCACCGGCCGGTCCACGTCCAAGTGAGCAGCCTTCACCCGATCAACCGAGACGTGCTCAGCCTTACCGCCCATGTCAACCACCAGGTGTTTTTCACCGTGTTCCAAAACCCGGAAAGGTCCATCGTAAGGGGGCTGCAGGGGGCCACAGCGTTCCAGAGCTCGGACGTGAACTGAGAGCCCCTGTCTGAGGAAATGTCTGACGGGGTGCCAAAACTATGGAGGACGGAACATGACTTAAGTATAAATAAATAAATGTATGAAGAAATACAGGAATAAATAAATTACGTACATAAATACAGGAATAAATAAATAAATACGTAAATAAATAAATAAATACAGGAATAAATAAATGACGAAATAAATACAGAAATAAATAAATGTTGAAATGAATACACAAATAAATAAATAAAAGAATAAATGCATAAATAAATATGGAAATAAATACATCAATGTATAAATAAATAAATGTCGAAAATAAAACAGAACACACGTTATTATTATATATCTTTCATTTATTTCTACATTTACGCGACATACATTTATTTATTTATGTATTTATGTGTCCGTATGCTAATGAGGTGGGCGGTCCTAACCTCAGTCTGAAGCAGGATTCGCCAATTGTTGGAGCCAGGCAGAAGCAATAGATGTGTGGCAAGTCACATCATGTCGAGCTGAGCCAAGTCCTCTATACATCGTTCCACACGAAACTGGACATAGTCTTTTGGTTCTCCGTTCTCTAAATGGTCCGCTAATGATCGTAAATGATCTCCAATGGCTCTTAAATCAATATCCATAAATAAACCTTACAACTGTGGATAAACCATGGATGTATAAAGATAAGGGCTAAACAGTAAAGCTCCTGCATTCGAATCAGCGCGGTTATCCAGGCGTTAGTAGTAGAGCCCTCTGCCAGAAATGATCACACACTCCTGTAACCAATCCTGCTTCAGACTGAGGTTAGGACCGCCCACCTCATTAGCATACGGACACATAAATACATAAATAAATAAATGTATGTTGCGTAAATGTAGAAATAAATGAAAGATATATAATAACGTGTGTTCTGTTTTATTTTCGACTTTTATTTATTTATTTATACATTGATGTATTTATTTCCATATTTATTTATGCATTTATTTATGCATTTATTCTTTATTTATTTATTTGTGTATTCATTTCAACATTTATTTATTTCTGTATTTATTTCGTCATTTATTTATTCCTGTATTTATTTATTCCTGTATTTATTTATTTATTTACGTATTTATTTATTTATTCCTGTATTTCTTCATACATTTATTTATTTATACTTAAGTCATGTTCCGTCCTCCATACAAAACGACACACTCACGTTGCAATGAAGGCCCGGCAACGTCTGCGGCTGTTGTCGAAACGAGCGGAACCGCCTCCGGCCAACGGGTCTTTCTGTCCACCATGGTGAGGAGGTAGGAAAACCCCTGAGAGGAAGGCAATGGAACAACCAGGTCAATGTTGACGTGATCAAACCTCCTCTCAGGCACCAGGAAACGCTCCAACGGGGCCTTCGTGTGGCGGTGCACCTTAGCGCGTAGACAAGCCACGCACTCCCTGGCCCAAGTCCTCACGTCCCTTTTCAGTCCTTGCCAAACGAACTTCGCCACTACCAAACGCACCGAAGGTTTAACGCCGGGGTGTGACAGGCCGTGCACAGCCTCGAACACAGGACGCCTCCAGCTGGCAGGGATGTCCGTATTAATGTCCGTAGTGAACTCCGATATGTAGGACAGCTGCCGCTGCTGACATGCCGACCAAGGCTCCGCCACTTTTGACATCGCGAAGGTGAGCGGCTTGTGGTCGACAAACGCCGTAAATTCACGGCCTTCCAGCATGAAACGGAAGTGCCGCACGGACTTTGGCGCTGTATTTGCGTTCTCTAGGCGTCAGCTGGCGGCTGAAAAAGGCGAGCGGCTGCCAAGCGCCCTCCACCCACTGCTCATGCACTGCGCCGACCGTGTAGTCCGACGCGTCCGTGGTGATGGAGATGGGAGCCGTAGATGATGGGTGTGCCAGCAAAGCCGCCTGAGCCAACGCGGTCTTGACCTCAGCAAAAGCACCGTCCGCCTCTGCTGTCCAGTCGATCTCCTGGACGGGGGTCTTGCCTTTCAACGCTTCATACAGCGGCCGCATGATGTGTGCGGTCCGGGCGATGAAACGGTGGTAGAAAGTCACCATCCCTAGAAACTCACAGAGCGACCGGGCTGTGAGCGGGCGAGGAAAAGCCGCAACAGCCTCCACCTTCGCTGGCAGAGGTGTCGCACCGCCCTTGGTGACGCGGTGCCCCAGGAAATCGATGTCCGACACCCCGAACTGGCACTTTGCAGGATTGATGATTAATCCGTGTTCGTTGAGCCGTGTGAAAAGGGCTCGGAGGTGGGACAGGTGCTCCTGCACTGAAGCGCTGGCGACGAATCCATCAGGCGCTGGAACGTCTGAGCGGCATTCTTGAGTCCAAAAGGCATCCGCAGGAACTCAAAAAGTCGTTATCACTGCTGTCTTGGGAATGTCCAGGGGGTGCATGGGCACCTGGTGGTATCCACGCACCAGGTCCACCTTGGAAAACACCCCCGTACCGACCAGATGCGCCGAAAAGTCCTGAATGTGCGGCACCGGATAGCGGTCAGGCGTAGTGGCGTCGTTGAGTCGGCAGTAATCCCCGCACGTTCGGTTTGGGAACGACGTGCAGGGGGGAAGCCCAAGGACTGTCGGAGCGGCGGACAATGCCCAGGCGCTCCATGGTTGCGAACTCCGCCCTCGCTACAGCCAGCTTAGAAGGGTTCAACCGCCAACAGTCTGAGAAACGTGTCTGCCCCCGACAGCGAGCCTGACAGCCCGTCGTACGCTGCGCTGCCAAGTGTGCACACGAGGGAAGAAAACGTTAAGGCATCAACCAAACGCCTATTCTTAACGTCCACTAAGAGTCCATGAGCACACAAAAAATCCGCTCCGAGGAGGGGAAAAGAAATGTCCGCTGTCACGAAATCCCAGCTGAAACGCTGTCCTCCAATGTACAAACACATAGGCCTCACGCCGTACGTGCGAATGGGACCGCCGTTAGCCGTCGTCAATCGCGCTCAACGGAGCGTAGTTCCAGTGTCGAGTGAAGACGTCGCTCCGTTGAGCGCCCGTGTCACACAGAAACAGGCTCCCCGAAACGCTGTCGCTGACGAAGAGGAGCCTGCACGTGCCGCCGACGCTCAGAGCCACTACTGAGCGCCGGCCCCTCCGTTTCCCGGGGGTTTATAGCTGCACAGAGCGATGCATCTCTTCGCCCTTGTCCCGAAACGTGCGTGGTAAACGCACTCTCCGGCGTCTCCACGCCGGCTCGCCACAGCCGTGTCCGGCCTCCGCCTTTCTTGGCTGCAGGTGGGCCGCTGAGCGTCGCGGCTAACGTCTCTGCCCCGGGCTGTTGTGTAGCCAGGAAAAAACGATCTGCTTCCTCAGCCAAAGCACGGGGCTCCGTGACAGGCGTGTTGGCCAGCGCCTTCTGTACCCGGAGAGGCAAGTGACGCAGGAAAATCTCCGTGAATAAAATCCGGGGATCTTCCCCCCCTAGCAGATTTAGCATTTTCTCCATTAGTTGGGATGGCGTGCTGTCTCCTAGGCCTTGAATGTAAAGTATCTGGCGGGCCCTCTCCTTAGCAGATAAGCTAAAAGAAGGGCCTTAATCGCCTCATATTTGCCATGATGTGGGGGGGCTGCGATGAATCCCACCAACCTGGACGACGCAGAGCTGCCCAGCGCTGCTACCACATGGTAGTATTTCAGGTCCCCGTCACGGACCTGTCGGCAGGCGAAGTGCGCCTCCACATGTGCGAACCATGCCTCCGCGGCGTGCTCCCAGAATTCCGGCAGCTTTACGAACACATCGCGTTCTGCCATGCTCGTTAATTTCCCGGAAACTTTCTCGGAAAAGTCAAGGTCACCAGTGTAGTGCCAGGAAAAGGGAGTCGGAGGCTGTGTATTAAGAACAGAGTTCCAATCTTTATTAGCCATTAATAACAGAGAGGTTATCGCATGAACTGCTCTGCTTGACGAGCTAGCAGGAATGGAAGCTAACGCTACAGGTGTTCCCACTAAAGGGTCCGTGTGGCAACACAATACGAGAGGTGAATTATGTCCAATAACGTGTCACCACGTATGGTCACCACACAAGATACTATTTTATTTCTCAAACTACACAGATAAAATGTTTGTAAAGTAGTTCAAATTAGCCCCACATTTACCATCCTGATGTACACATTACTGTAATCCAATAACACTATACATTATTCTGCAATTCTACATTATGAGGAGGCTACTTTTAACTTTGGTACTTTCATTATATTTTCATTCCAACACCCTATTTTGTCTTAAGGTAAAATGTTGAATGTATGCCTTTTACTTGGAAAATGTTATTTCTACACAGTGGTACAATTGTTACTGCTTCTTTATGTCGATCTGTGTATTTCTTTCAACTATGCTATACAATACTCTAGGATAATTATCAATCCCCTGGCTTACTGTCACCATGGTCAGTCAGCAACACCTCCTCCAAGACACGTTCTTCCTTTCTTAGAGGAGATTATAGGAATTGATATTTAGGTAATTGATAATCCCTTTGTGAGTAATGTTGTCAATTTGGCACCTAAATCCTATTTTGGTGGCCATCTGGGCTCACCAAATTGCTCCCTTGAGAGAAGAGGTTATAGGTAGTAATTATTCAGAAGTAATTTACTTTTAGAGGTGCTTAGTGCTTATCTGCTTTGCAGTTAAAATGCTGCCTACAGATTTTTTTTGCCCCAAAAAAATATAATTTGGCTCGACACATATCGAATTCTAAAAGACATAAGGTTCCTTTGGGATCATTTCTACATAATGGAAGTTTTACAACAAAATAATCAATAGTCAAAGCAAAGATGATGAAATAAGGTCTTCATGCTGGGCTTGAGGAAAACCAGCTTTTTTTATTTACCCGCATGAAGACAAATATTCCATCTGTTTAGGTTCGTTTCTGGGGGGGTGAAAGGTTAGTATATGTATAATTCAAAACATTCAAGGCTCTTTTTCATGCAGATTACATGTGTGATCTGTTTGACAAATGTTAGACTTACACAGGCTTATCCGACATGCACTGTCTGTGCATTTCACTCACTTATTGCTGAGGCACTCTGTCAAATTGATTATCCAGTCAACTAATTCCCAGTCTATGTTTAGCTAAAGTATGATAGAATCATTGTGTCCCATGGGTGCAATTCTCATTTGTGTGTCTGTCTGTGTGAGTGAGTATTTATGTGAAAGAGGCTAACTAATCAACAAACTGGGCCAGAAGCTGACTATTGAGCAATCTGGGACAGTTCTGAGTGTGCTTCAGGGCTCATCACAGCCGAATGTAGTGTTTGATAGACTACAGCTATAAGGGACAATAATCATAGAGGTTGTTACTGCATCATCTAAAACTGATCACCATACAGCAGGTCATATTCACTACATGATCACTGCAGAATAAAGAACGTCCAGAGAGGTTCATAATGTTGTTGATGATGGTGTAAATTAAGGGCTTTGATATGACATTACAGCATTTTATGTTCTGCTGAACAAGCAAAATGAAGTCTGTTTATTATGGACTTTTGTTTGTTGGTCTATAAGTTATATTATGTGATATTTGTTTTAACTGTGTGGACATTTGGTGAGGTAATGGGCAAAGAAATTAGTGGACTTTTATTTTTTGGTTCATGATGCCTAAACTATAAGGAGTTAAGGCAGTTGCATGCTTTGTTGGTTTGCACACATTTGTTTTGTTTAGTTCTTTGTTATACACATTTGAATCTGAACTAAATTGAATACGATATCAAACATAAAATATGTAACAAAACCTGGCTAGGGTTTCATGAGATGATGAGTCAGGGTTATTGTGCTGTCCCTATGTATTATTACATTTTATTTCTTCATATCTTTCCCAACCAGATTATCTTGAATCATCAAAGCTTGCTTCACAATAACAGAAATTTGAATCATGTATTTTTCTGCTTGCCTAAAAGCAGTAAAAATAAATAAACTGGGATTAAATATTGCAATTATTACACTTTCAATCTGCATGGAGAAGGGGAAAAGTCTGAAAAGGTCAAACCCCAGTTTTACCTCTCAATACCCACAACATTTCAAGAAAGAATACAGACCAGATGACCTCAGCTTCTGCCCTGAATAGTCATGCCAATTTACATGCAATGCTTTGCCAAAGTGTTGTACTATATGTCTGACCTTCTTTGACATTAGAATAACTAATTTCATTGCAAATGAAACCAAATCAGATTTAAAATCGATCAAGAACATCCTTGTAAAATCTGTGTTGCTGATTCAAATTGTAATAATTGTAATCGTAAAATGGTTTGCTTATAAAAATAGCTTTGCTCCGCATATTTAAATTCAATGTTGTGATTCAATTAAAAACATTCTCAACATAACTATAATTCAAATGGTAATTTTGTGCGTTCCTAGTGAAACAGTCTCTGAGGAGTTTTTACTCCCCTCACTATCTGTGTTGTACTTGAACCACAACCATATAGCCTTTACGCTCAGCAGGCCGGCTCAGGTTCATAGAAGAGCACAGTTCAATACCAGTTGGTCACACAAGGACACCTTCTTTATTTCTTATTGGAGCAGAAATATCTTTATTACACTATCTGATGTGTCTGACCAAGCAGAGTCCGTGGAGAGGAGAGCAGAGGGTGAAGGAGGTCATGTAGAACCAGACAGGGACCCTGGCATGACACTGTGACGTGTAAAGATCCCCTCCACTGAGCTGTGCCTTGCACAACAACATGAAACAAGGAAATGAGCCACAAACCTTTTCCTGACCCCCCCCCCCAACCCCCCCCCCCCCCCCCCCCTTGCTACAAAAACACACACAAGCACAAACAGCAACACAAGCATGGTAACATATAATATAAACAATAATGAACATATCTTGTTATTGTTTTGATCTCATGTTTTCGGGATGATTGAGATATTTTAAAAGGTCTGAGGTGGAAATATTCCATGTCTTTTGCAAGGGTAGGGGTGTTCAACTACGGCAGCACTACGGCCATGTGTTCATCTTGTTTAGTGCACAGAGCTGACAAGACTCCACTGAAAGGAAATTATATGTCCTCCGCTGGGTCTTCTCTCTAAATGAGAGCCATTGCCCCTATTAGATAAAGGTTAATAGTCATTTGGTGAAGAAAACAGCTGATTTTATGTCTGATCCAGAACACAAACACAACCAAGCAATGCTTACATTTGTTGTCAACCTCATGAGACCCTTTTCTATTCCTCTCTCTGAAACCATAAATATTTTAATTTTGACCAAGTGAAAAGCTTTGATGTTCATTTTGTCTGTGCCCCGCGGGCAGGAATCAATGACATTTGAAATAATTGTTGTTACAGGGGTAATCTCTGGAGGGAGAATGGGACAAAACTGTAGAGAAGATTTGAGTAAATTACTGTGTCAGCTTCTATTTATTTGCGACCAGATTGCCAGAGGCAGCACTTCCAGATAGCCATTAGGAGTCAGTGCAATAAAGATAGAGCGTGTAGCCATTGTCGAAAAGTTAGCGTGTAATGCAGCAAGTTATCATCAAAGTGCTCCCTGTGGAGAGAGCAGGGAGCACACTGGGGAGAATGTATGAGAGGAGAACCAATTATAGCTCCTCAAATCTCTCTTTCTCAGAGGGAGAGGTCATAAATACTGTAGGGTGCTAAAGCTGTGTACACTGTATATCACTCCATATGGAGATGCTTGTGTGTGTATCATTGAATGTAGCAGCCATTCTTAAACTCATGCTATACTTTTGGAGAGTACAGTATAAGAAAAACACAAATAGTACTCTCATTAAGGATTTAAAGAAGCCAATATAAAAGTGGTTTACTTTCTGTGTATTATTTATTCTGACCAGTATTAAGTTGTCTGGAATCATTTGACTAAAATAAAATAAAATAATAATAAGTTTAGTTATATTAAAATGAAATTAAATCCACTTCTCAGTTTGATAAGACAAGCAAGAGGACATTGAGTTGATATCTTTTTTAGATAATCTGATTGTGTTTTTGCCATGAACTTTAGCCTTGAGGTCAGGAAACAAATTATTATTATTTATTTTTTTAGTCAATTTATTGAACATGTCAGAAACAAAAACATACAACAATAATATATATATATATATATTTTTTTTTTTTCATTTTTTTTTCTCACTCAAATTAATAATTATAACAAAGTACATAAAAAAAAACAAAAAAAAAACAATAATTCTCAAATAGTCTCTGTCATGTTCAACAGGGGCAAGAAGAAGCTTAAAAAAAACTTTTCTGGTCCTACCCCCTCTAGCATATATTTTCTAAAATATTAGGTCATCGTCATCAGCGACATGTTTGTCTTGTTAATTTGTTTGCTTTTTGTTTTTTTACAAAACAATCAGAAAGAAATTACTTTTACAATTACAAGAAATAACAACAAATGGGATTTTACAGGTCCTTTTCATAACCATTAATGATTTGGCTCCTAAATAATACTTTCAGTTTAGATAGACTTGTACAATATTTCAGTGCATCGCTACAGTTATTCCACAGACTAACACCTTTGGATGAGATGCAATGAAGTTTGGCATTTGTTCCTACGGGTGGTTTTTTGAAAATGCAGTTTCCTCTCAACATGTACATGCTTTCTCTCCGTGTGAAAAGTCCCTGGATATTATGAGGTAATTGTTGATTTGCAGCTTTGAACATAATTTGAATAGTTTTATAGTCAACCAGGTATTGTAGTTTTAGTGTTTTTAGTTTGATGAATAATTTATTTGTAGGTTCTCTGTACGTAGTTTTATGTATAACTCGTATGGCTCTTTTTTGCAGGATGAAGATAGGATGTGTATTTGTTTTATATGTGTTCCCCCAAACTTCCACACAATACATCATGTATGGAAGTATGAAGGAGCAGTACAGCATAAACAAAGAAGCTTGATTAATTAGGTATTTGGCTTTATTCAGAATTGCTATTGATTTGGATATTTTGGCTTTGATATAGCTTATATGTGGTTTCCAACTTAATTTATTGTCTATGATTACTCCAAGGAATTTTATTTCCGATACTCTTTCTAATTGGACGCCATTTATAGTGAGTTTCTTCTCTGTATTGGTCGATCGATTCCCAAATATTATGAGTTTGGTTTTGCTTGCGTTCAATGTTAATTTATTTTGGTCAAACCAGATCTTCATCCTGCTCAGTTCCTTCTCCATTGTGACCAATAGCTGTTCTAAATCGTCCCCACAGCAGAGTAGACTTGTGTCGTCTGCAAAAAGAATGGGTTTAATAGTTTTTGATACTTCACATATATTGTTAATATACAGAATAAATAGTAATGGCCCCAAGACTGAGCCCTGAGGCACCCCACATGTAACCTGCAGTAGTTGTATGTAGGTAGCTGGATAGCCATGATAGTGCAACACCTTTAATGCCATATCTCTGTAGTTTTTTTATTAATAATTCATGGTCAACCATGTCAAATGCTTTTTTAAGGTCCAGAAATATCCCTATTGCATATTATTTATTTTCTATTGCCTTAGTAATGTATTCCATAAATTCTATAACTGCAAATGATGTAGTTCTGTTTGCTCTGAAACCATATTGTTGTTCATAGGGTATGTTATGTTTGGTGATGAAGTCATTTAGTCTTGTATAGTCCAGTATTTTAGAAAACTGTGAGAGCAATGAAATTGATCTATAGTTTGACAGTACATGTTTATCTCCAGATTTATGTATTGGTATGACTTTAGCAGTTTTCATTTTATTTGGAAATACACCGGTTTGTATTGACTGATTACAGATGTGAGTTAGTGGTTTGGCTATACATTCAATAATGTTTTTAACTGTATACATGTCAATATCATGACAGTCTGTAGACCTTTTACTCTTAAGTTTTTTAACTGTGTCAATAATTTCATTTTCATCAGTCCCTCTTAAGAATATAGTTTCCTTCACATATATATATTTACTTTCAACACCATCACTACAACCAGTATTTGGAATTTCCCCAGCTAGACAAGGACCAACATTGACAAAGTACTTATTGAAATCTTCAGCAACTGAGGTCATGTCATAAACTACTGTATCGTTTTTTGACAGAAAACTGTTTGGGTATTGTGCCTTTCCATTTCCTTTTTTAATAATGGTATTTAATACATTCCATGTGTTTTTAATGTTATTTTTGTTATCCTCCAATAATTTGTTGTAATGATCCATTTTGCTACATTGTATTATCTTTGTTAGTTTGTTTTTGTATGTCTTGTATTTTTGTTCAGCCTCTACTGATCCATTCTTTAAGAAGTCTTTATATAATTCATTTTTCGTTTTACATGCATTTAATATTCCCTTAGTGATCCATGGTTTTTCAGCATATTTTTGTTTCACTATTTTCTTTACACAAGGACAATGTTTTTCATACAGCCCTGATAGAATATGTAGAAATGATTCATAGGCTTCATTTGCATCTGCTACATACACTTTGTTCCAGTCTTGTTTAGATAATTCTTCTTTAAAAGAATGAACAGACTCTGGTGTTTTGTGTCTTGTAATTGTGACTTTTCTGGTGTCTTTTTTGATCCTAGTACAGTTCTGTATTGTTGCAAAGACTGGCAGGTGATCACTTGTGTCATTTATTAATATTCCACTTATTACTTTCCTATTCATAACATTTGTGAATATGTTGTCAATGAGTGTTGCACTGTGTGATGTTATTCTGGTTGGTCGTGTGATTGTTGGATATAAACTGTTGCTATACATATAATTAATAAATTATGTAGTTGCATTGTGTTCTTGTGGGTTCAACAAATCAATGATAAAATATCCACATACAAAGAGCATTTTCTTGCTGCTTGTGTAGTTATAAAGTTCAGCTAGCTTTTTCTCAAATGTGTCAATACATGATCCTGGTTTTCTATACACGCAGCTTATCAGAAGGTTTTTAGATGTTTTCATTTCAATTTCTACTGTTATGCATTCCATAATGTAGTCTATAGCGAAAGACATATTACTGACAGATCTACTTTTGTAACTTTTGTTAATATAAAGTGCAGTCCCCCCACCTTTAGAATGTGTCCTATTAGTAAAAAACATGTTGTATCCCTCGATTTCAACCATGTCAGCTTGCTCCTCAAATCCTCTTATAGGTTTTAGAAATGTGGGTTTTTAATGATCCACGCAAGAGTTTACATTGCGCAATTACTCACAAATTACATATGTGTAGTTTAATGACGTTTAAAGTCTAATTTAGATGTATCTCGTTCAGTATTCTTTAATGTGACTGTTTCTTAGACCTTTAAAACCCTCCAAATGGAAAACGAAGGAATTCGTTAAAATACGTTAAGAAAAGGTAAAAGTAATAACCAGTATGACAAAAATAACATTATAAAGAAAAAATGTTAGGCTGATCAGAAACATTTTAATTGGCATGTTGGAATTTTGACTTAAGGCATATAATTAAATCCATTTTTGACCCTGCCCTTATTATGAACACTTTTCTTTTAATACCACTTTTCTATTGGCCTGCTGTCTTGGTAATCACTGCATTTATCATTATGTAACAGCTATCTACTCTGTTTCAGGAATATAGTTCCAGAATATAAATATGTCTCTTGGGATATCCTAATTAAAATTCTAATTTCATGAACAATGTGAAAGTACACAATTAGCTGTGAATTAAATCACACGAAGCTGCTTCAAATGAAAGGCAAGCATGAACTGGTTAATCCTTTTTACTCTGTCTAAAATGAATCCTGACCTCTTTAACTGCATTTCTGAGGATATTAAGGGAAGTAATGGTAAAACAATGAATAAGAAAGTCATAATCCACAGAAAAAGACACCTTTTTAATCCCCTAGCCACTTAAATATGGTATGATAACCAGCCGAGGCAGTGACTTTTAAATCTGGGACTTAAAAGAGGAGGGGGAGTAGAGGATCAAACAATGAACAGGAAGTGGAGATGAAAAGGGAGGCTGCATTAATTAGATGACGGCGATGAGCTACAGCAGTGAAGACAAGGCAGGGAGAAAAGGGATTGGAACTGTTTGTAGGGTCTGCCAAACAAATGGTGCAGGTCCCTGCGGGAAAGAGATTATTATAGGCTCTGTGTCTGTCAAACATGTGAACACAATACAAAAAAGGAAGGGAGGTGGTGAGGTGGAGAGGCAGGGGGGCCCGGGGCACTGCTGCAGCCTCTGAGGGCCCACGAGGACCCGGGCTCTCCGCAGCAACACTGGCCCTGCCAAAGAATGTTTGTAATCCGCAAGCTGACTGAGGTGATCCCGTGGCTCTCCCCGGCAATGCAGCAGGCTTCCCTATTGTCAGCAACGCTCAAAGAGCAGGGAGGAAGCCAGAGAGGGGAGAGGGGGAGGCGGAGAGGCACAGGGGAGGTGGTGTCCCTTTTTCAGCCCGGCCTTATGAGAGCCATTGTCCGAAAATTACAATTGCACTTTTCTGATCTTTTGTGCACTCCTGTTGACAGTGGTTATTGACTAAGCGGTTGGACATGGAAAGGATATGACCCCCACCCTTACACTCCCTCCCTCCTTTTTTCGTCGTCTTTGGGGGGCCTCCATGAACAAGAGAGGAAGCAGGTCCATGGTTTACATGTAGCATTAGACTTAAAAAGGGTTTGAGGAGGCTTATGCGAAAAAGGAAGACAAAAAGGGGCGGAGGGTTCGGCTCTGACAAAGACGGCGGGAGACACAATGAGCGAGAGAGAAAGTTCGAAGAGGAAGAAAGAAGAAGAGACTTTTTCCTCGAGATTCTTTCCCCCTGTTTCTCCCTCCAAACAGATGCTAAGGCAGATGGCGGTGAATTAGCAGAAAATGGGCAAAGAAGAAATGAGACAGTATATTAGAGGTCGGGGAGGACGGACATGACGAAATAAAGATTAAAGTGCCACTGCAGAGGGGAGGAAATCTCACCCAGGGGTTGTGGGAGGTCTGAGGTGTCATCTTGGAAACATAATGTACAGCGGCTTTGGTGATGAGCGATGTGCTCTGGGCCTCGTGTAGCTAAAGACTCATCACACAGCAGCAGGGCCCCGAGTTTCTCAGTGTGGGACTCTTATGGAACATCTTATTAATGTGATAATGGGGTTGAATTAGATTGGGTTAACAGTAGAGAGGCAAGCTTAACAAACAGATGTTTATGCAAGTCATATGCTTAAGGGAGAAAATTACTTTATTTAGTTATTTTACTTTACAGTGTTATAAACTTTTGTGGCTGTAAAATACTTCATTTTTTTAAACTAAGAGCAGAACATGTTTTTTTGTTAATGGATGAGTGTACATGCGTTCAATATAGACACTTTAGTACCAATAAACCCACATTATTCAAAAGAAATCACAAGGTAAAATGTCATATTCATAGTCATTATGTCGTCTCACCCCTTTTTGGCCCTGTACTATACTGTATTCAATACATCTATAAATAGAAAGCAGTCCCCAGGCTATTACCACAGAGTATTCATTACTTTGAGAGATTGACAGAAATAAAAATAGTGAAAGTGCAGACTGGGTTAAGACTACTCAACATTACAACCAGTAATTCTGGCTGCCTTTTAGATTTATCTGTTGCAGGTGGAGGTAAAGCATGCACTTTGTCTTCAGACATGAAAACAGCATCTCAAGTGTTACAATTCCAGAGGGGGTAAAGTGGAATTGCTGTTTTTACATTTCTGTATCATTTTTTTGCCCATAAGGAATATGGATAACAAATGAAATATTCAGCCCCATTGTCTGATTTATTTCTTTTATTATCTGCAAATATCACCCCAGCAATTTAAAGGATAGCTCGCTTCATTCTGGGCCTTTTCGCTGGGGGCTTGACAGCCTATCAACTTTATACCGCATAAACAGGTCAGGATTGTATGAACATTCCTATATGTTATACTTTAAGGTTTTTGAGCTTGCAGAATTTCTAAATAGAAATTGAAAAAAGGAAAAAAGAAAGGATCCTTGAGGGGATGCTACAGAGCCCCTTGCCCAAGAAATGATACATTTGCACTGCGTCAGTTTTTGAAACGGGGGAACAATATGTTATTAATTTCAAACCAACTGGAGACCTCCGTATCACAATTTCTCAGACTGTAAGTAATATGGCTCTCATGGAGAGGATGATTGACTGACAGGCGCTCCAGCTTGGCTTTTTGTACGGGCTGAGTGTTTTGGAGCATCCCTACGCTCCAGTTTGTCTTGAAGCAGTCAAACGATATAATAAGCCCCAGTTCTTGTCCTGTGCTGGCGCTCTAACTTTACTTAAACTATTAGTGTTTCCTAAATGACTGCAGATACACAATTAAGAGACTTCCTCCCAGGCTGGAGCAGTATAGCAGGGAATCCATTTGGGCAAACCAGGCCATTTGTATTGGAATTGTATTTGATTGTGGCAGATAAACAGTCCTCATTCAAGAGGTAATACTAGGCTGGTTGCGTTCATTTATTCATAGTTGGTATTGCATATTTCGGATTTAAAATGTATAGAATAATAAGACAAAATTATTTTTGATGAAAATGATTTGAAGATGTTTGTCAAAAATATTTGTGTAAATGTATATTATCCTAAAAATATTATATTTGGGGATTGTAAACCTCTTTGGCCTTTCCCATCCAAAATGCTGAAAGCACCATCAACTGAACATATATTATATTGTTTTATTACCTTGATGCGTCAGGACTTGTTCTACTATCGAGATAATTGGTTATAAACATATTTTGAAATGCTTTTTGGTAACCTCAGCCCATAAAACATATTTAAGATTATAATTATTCTTTGTGTGATCATGTTCACGTCAACATGACATGTGGACTCTCAGATTGTGGCAAAGGGAAGTGTTACCACCTAAATACTTTTTTAACATATTGTGTTTTAATAAGATGAATTAAGATGAAGAAAAATAATAGATATAGGTATATTTAACAGGGTGGTAGATATTATGATGTATGTGTACTACATACAGTTGCAAGTATTATGTCAAGCAAACACAAGAGTTCATCCAGTGTTCTTCACTCAGAGAATATTTCATTTATAACAAAGTTGTGAAAACGAAATGAAACTTTGCCTCTAAAAAACAAATAAAAACAGTTTCATTGTTGTTGACCAATAAATGAGACACCTTTATTGGACTTTGCCCTGCCTCATATTAACCAGGGGGCATTCAGTAAAAACACTAGCCTATCATAAAGTTGGCTTAGAGGAAAAGGTTTGCCCTGACCTTGAGAGAGACACTGCTGCAGGTTCCTTCCAGGTACTCTCTCCCTCCTCTCTGCATTTCTAAACACGCCGCATGGCTAAAGATAGTTATTCCACCTTGAACCGATCTACATCACCTCCCCCGAGAGCACCAGTCCCTCCTGTGATACCTTACACAGGGTAGCATTTCTCACTTCCTAAAAGGGAAATTGAATGGCAGGGGGGAGAATATTCAGCAAGCCTCACTTTAAATCAAGATAAAAGACTGAAATGGAAAATAATAGAGGGAACAAACCCCTGGACGGCCCAGGGCCCCTAATGGAAACACATGGCTGAAGGCTGAGGTGTTGTCAGCAGCCAGCACTGTGACATTCCTTTTTGATAATCTGGCCTGCCATAAAATTAGAATAGCAAATACGTCCTGACAAAGATGCATGTTCCTCCTCTATTGTGCCATCATAAAAAAAGAGCAAAGAAAAAAAAACTACACCGGTGACTCTGAATGCCACAAACTTCAATTTAAATTTACAGCGCTGCGAAAAGAGAAGTGATATGCACTCAAACATTTTAATAACCTATTAAGTTATGACTTCAATTTCATTTTATGAATATTTTCCTTGGGGAGCACAGCCATCAGTAGAGAGAGATAGAAATTTAAAAAAGATAAATAGTGCCATTAATCTACAACATTTCTCTTCCATTATCCCTGAAAATGAGGAGTTATTTTTGCTCAGATCCTCACATAATTAGCTCCTTACACTTGATTCACTAGCCAGAAAATGACCATGTTCAGAAAATTAAAAATGTGCCATTAAGTGGAATTTAACATAATATCATTTATCTTTATATATTCCTCAGCTGACAAGCGGCAGCCTTGGATGTTGATCAGGCTTTTGTGTGAGAAGCTGTGGGCGAAGACTTAGCATTATGAGAGGAGCAGGACTCTTAATGTGTACCGGGTTATCAGGTGAATATTGGTGGTATTAGCTGCTTTGACTCCGAATATTTATCCTACTAATGGTGCTGTCATTTGAAACAGGGACTTTCCATTTGTGTTGAAATGAGAATAGGACTGAAACACCATGTAATTCTATTGTACTCTATTATGAAGACGGATGTCCAGTCCATTTTGTTCTAAAGAGGCAAATTGTGCAATAAGGATGCTTAATATATTATACTCAATATATTCACACCTTCTTAAAGGTTATATACTGAAAAATATCCAACGTCTTATTTTACAGCTTTGTTGGACACCCAATTCTGATTGATCAATTACAAGGTTCTACAATCTGTAATCTCTTTAGAGCAGTCTGTTGCTACTGAATGGCCGAACATCCAGCAGACTATTTATTTTATCGGAAGAAATAAAAACATTTAAATCATTATTTTGTGTAAAATTTCGTAAGTAATTAGCCGTGTACGTGCGATAAAGGACGGGGCTGGTTTTTATTGCAAAATGAACCCCTCCTCACAATGAAGGGTCTCATTGCTCAAATAGCTAGTTAGCCTAGCTTGCTAGCTTGTCCTTTTTAAATCAAGTATATAAACATTTTCAAGGAAGATGTTCCCTCCAAAATGTAAAACATTATAAAGTAGCGGAAGTCTTAAACCCCTAACAGTACAAAAGCAGTTTACGTAGGCCAGTTTAAAAACTCAAAATGTGCAGACTGTACAGGATTAGGGAAGCAGGTAATAGCGCGCCTGCTAGCCAAACACTAGCCCTAAATATACCAAAAACAACTCCAAAGAGCAGCCCTGCACGAATATATTCAAAAACTTGTCGAAATTATAGTTATTCATTATTATAGTGTCCAAATTTCAGGTTGACTTCCAAGACAAGTCTCAGCAGACAGCAACACTAAGAGCCATAAAGGATTTAATGGTACATAAAACTTTCATTAAGGCTCAAGAAGTTAACATTCATTTTAAACACCAGAAGTGGAAATAAATGATCCCGAAATAACAAACAAATCCAATAACAAGAACATTTAAAACGATATAATCAATGACTGAAACATATAGAGACAGATTTGAATGGATGTTCAGTTCTGTGCTGCTGGCTGCTGTGTATGGCTTTCGTCATTTACTTAGTTCAATACAAAAACATGTTGGTCATCATCTCACAGCACAGCAGGCTATCCATTAAGATCTAATTGATCATCAGAAGAAATGGGAGAAAAGAAATGGGGTTGATAATGGTGAGAGAAACCATTTAGTCTCCCTCCCATTACAGAGTAACAACATTCTTGTTTAGTTATTATTCTCCTGTGACTATGAAACAAGAAGTGAGGAGCCACATGCTGCACTTTTCTATTGAAAAACTTTTATTTATTTTAATAGACCTGTGCAAACATTGTAAAACTCTAAATGCCTGTAGATAAAGAAAGGGAATTATGTGAAAACACTCGACATGACAGGAAACAATGCAAGATTCATTCCCTATTGCAACTCACACAACCATGTAGCACAGCTGAGTTGTTTTGCAATGTGCATGATGTCACGGTACTGAACCAAATTAGGGATACATGTAGTACAATGGAGCCTTCACGTCAAGTGGTTAATGCAGGCTCTCGTCACCCATGCCTGCTCCCCTAAAGCAAAAGCACATTACTGCTAGCTTTAAAACTAATAAACTCATTTCATAATAATATGTGCAGCTGGGCTGGTAATAAATCATTACGGGACTCCTTGTTCCCCTGATGCAGTATCGAGGCAATGACCCCAATCAAGTGCTTGCAACAAATATTTGAAATTACAAGGTGGAGATGAATCATTTCACCAGATTCTGAGTTTATTTGTGAAGATAAACTATAATTTTGTCACAAGGAGAAAGTTTTGAATATGTTACCGCAAGAAATAGTGAAGTCAATGTATAGTTATCAGAGAAAATATTTTCCTTTATCCGACTACATTTATCTGGAAGATCAAAATACTCATTGCTTTGCAAACTCAGATTCTATATTCAACATAAGAGGAAGTCATTAGATATCACAGTCTTTTAGTAGGTCTAAAATGTTGTATCTTTTAGACACAATGTAGAGTTTTAGGTCATTTTTGTGGATTATCTTTTGAAAGAATGTGCTCATGTTAACTTTAAGTTTTAAGTTAAAGTTTATATGCGCAAAATACACCAACAAACAAAATAACAAATAATATACAGTGCAGGAAGAGGCAGAAACTGCACAGGGTTTATTTAAAGTCTTGACCTAAATAATATTACAATCCTGATAAAATATTAAATAAGCCTTAATCTTCCCACATTCACACATATAACTCAATTTGAACTCCAGGTCTAAACTTTCTGAAATGAATGCCTTCAATTCCTCTTCATTTGCAAGATTAAGCTGCAGGGTTGTTAAATGAACCTCTGATCATTGAATGAACAGATTGAGACGCATAGGGGCTTTACTTTATTCTTTTAAGGATCAGATTCAGTTGTTTTGTTGCCATAAATCTCTCATAAAAACTTCAAAAGGTTTTGTTCCCTAGGAAATGTAAAAATGTGCACTCAATGGAGTTAAAAAGCCGGATATTAAAGATGACATCTAAGTATGGAAGCAGGGAGTCTGGTTGACACACTTTGGGGAAGCGTGAACATGGTAGTCAATCACTTGTAATAGCAAAGGAACAAAAGTGCATCCTGAGGACGCGCCAAACTCCACCACACATATCTTTCACCAGCCCCTCCCTCGGAACAAAACCAAGCAACCTTACATGCAACTCACATCCATCCAGCTCCCTGGGGTTCAAACCAATCTCTCTTGTCTCCCGCCAGTCTCTCTGCTTCAACCTGCAACAGCCATCAAAGCCATTAATCCATACGCCGAAGATGACTATGACTGATTTGGCCGCCAAACAATCAATTTGTATCTTTCTCTCTCTCTCTCTCTCTAGATGTAGAAAATATCATGAAAAAGTGTCAGTGGTAATAGTTCCACCAGAGTGAAATAATAGAGTAATAAGGCAATCAGCGTTTGACCTTGGAGGACAGCTAATTCATCGGCCCATCTGTCTTAATTATTTCATCTGAAATGGATACAAAAGACAAACTGAACATTTCATTTGTTCTCAGATGACAATTTCATTTTTTATCTGCTGGTAAATGCCTCAATCTTTGACATGATGCAGCATTTATCTGCAATCAATTTTGTACTGACAGGCAAATTCACGAAAGAATGGATTCAGGCGGCTGATAGCTCCATGAACTTTGGTTCACTTGCAAGTTGCAACCCCAACCTTTCCCAGTCTGAAGGTGTGATTGATAAAAGATAATGTGTTAGTTATGTTACCGTTAACTTTAAACAGATCTTAAAGGTCTGCAGCTGAAGAACACAGTGGACAGAGAGAAAAAGAAAAAAAACTTTAGATTACAAGCTAGGGGGTACGGAAGAAATGTAAAAGATATCTTCAAAACGTATTTTTTCGCCCCTGAGTTATTTAGTGCAGCCACATTTCAAGGCCAAGATCTGTAGGAATACATAGAGAATGGGTTCTGAACAAACTTATATAATTCTATATAAAGTCAAATGGATACTATCTTGTAAAATTGAAAGGTAATAAGCACAAACCAGCCCTTCAAGACAAAAAAGTGCATTCACTTTCTTGCTATGGCACAGGTTAGCATATACCAAATTAAATGCTAAACAGGACTTTGCCACAACTAGTTTAACCCTTACTGGATCTAATTACAATACATGTTGTATTATTATGAGTACTTTTTTTTAAACCCCAGCATTTCTAACAGTATTTATCATAAAATAACTTTAAAATAACATTTTGCTGCAGGTTGTTTGAAATAAAACAAATCCGGACATTCTTGTCCAAAATCACCATTAATGAGGGAGAAAATAAAAGGGCATGTTTGTTCTCATTTGGATTCATGTTTGAGTTTTTGAGAATGTATAAACATACCTTATTTATACAGATAAATAATATGAAAGCAGAGCTACCACACAATATTTTAAACAACAATTGGGAATAAACACATTCCATCTTTTCCATCAACTTGCTTTGTCTATTTGATCATTTTTAGTTCATCAAAGACTTCAAAGCCTGAGGTGTCCTGATGTTAACTCAAATAGAAAACTTTGATATCAACTGTGGCTCTGCCTGTCCTTCAACACTGAACCACTCCAGCTGAAATCTGTCTGCTGTCAGCTTCAAAGTGCCGTGAGCTGCAGTTGGAAGCACTTGTAGCTTGTCAGTCTCAGTCGGTCTCCATCAGCGGGAGTTTTGTGAGAGTCTGACAGATGATTCAACATGTAGGTTCAGAGAGACTGTCGGCCAGCTGAGGGCAGTCGGTGTTTGACAGCTCTAAATGATGCTGGACGGAGACAGAACAAAGCTTTTGTAGTCGATGACTGATTTGTCTTTACATGTTCCTTTCACATCCTTCTATTTATCTCTTGACATACAGGATTTTCTTATTAACTGCAGGGTTTCCTCTATGTGCTGACATTTGAGTTGTCAGATTTTGATTTTTCTCCCAAATTGTGATCCAGTAACTTGAGATCTAGCCTTTTCACTACACTTTTTACAACGTTTTTTTTATGAAGGACTGCATTTACTAAAATATGGTTCTTTTAAATTGCAAATTAGCCAGAATGCACCTAATTTATCAAACTGCATATTAAAGCTCAATGGATGTTTTTTCAGTTTTTATTGTTATACAAAATTGACTACAATTAAAATCTGACTAATGTGATAGTTCAGCTACATATTCATATCATAATTATCATACGATACATTTAAATCCCATCAATTTAACTTAAACCTGTGAAATAAACCTGATTGGGAACAGAGCTGATGTATTTGTTTTACAGAGATAAACCTTTTAACCTGAATTAATTTTTGTGAAATCAGCCGTCTTATTTGTGTTGTGGTTGAAGTGTGGTTTGTTCTGCTTTTTTCTTCATCATTAAGATGTTCAGTTATTGAATAATTAATGTATGTTTCAGTTAGAACCAGCACAGGAACACCAGCAAACACTTTAATGAGGACTCAAATATAGAACAAAAAACTAAAGAGAACTCTCACAAATAAGTCCCATACATCTATCGAATACAAACTGATTTGAATGATTTGAAAAGACTTCAAAAAACATCAAATGAACAATGCCTGATCCACTTGATCTGCAATGAGATAAGACATTTTAAAAACCCTAAAAATCCCAGTTCACCAACATTTATATAATCCTTAATTTAAACGTTCTAGTTGTTTGATTTATAATAGAAAACTTCAATTCATGAGGTTATTGCAAATGTAAAGGCAGATCCCATTGATAGGATGCATATTGGCTAAATAGAGAAAACACTACACAGCTTTTGCATAATTGTCCCAGTTAAAAGGCAAAGAGGGGAAACAGTTTAGCAGGCTGGAAAAAGAGCATCACTGTGAGTGTGATATAACCCTCTCTGATGCTGTGGAGTTAAAGCAGCTCACAGTGAGCCATGCGAGAATGCAAAGCAGGCCATCTGATAGCACGGAGCAGAAGGTAGGAAGGCATGTGTCTGGGAGAGGCAGCCGAGGAGCATTTGTCAGGAGACAGTGACAAAAGGGGGTTGAAGGGGCCTTGCTCGACGCTATTCAGAGATAATTTGTAAGCCCGGCTGTTGAAGCCAGGCCAAAGACTCACGAACAGCTGGAGCCCTGCCGTGATTGATAAATGTGGGCCTCCAAGAACTTCATTTTGATATGAATGAAGACAAAAGCAAGACAACATTCTGTGAGTGTTTAATATTACCGTCATTAAGTGGCGACAGTGGACAAACGCCCTGTCCTCAGCTGGGGATACACAGCGCCAAAAGGGAGGTCAGCACCCCCTGGTAATTAACATTTTTATGACAAAACACACTTTTTGTAGCAGATTTGTAATTAATTCAGGTTTCAAGCCGAGTGATTAAAAGAACATTTAATCAGGATTTGAAGGTTTTGAATCACACCAAGGGAATAATTACCAAAAACTCAATTTCATCTCTTTGATGATAAGACATTATTATAGGCTGAGACAGTTAGCTTTCTTTTATATACAAAAAGCAATACAATTAGTAAAGAAGTCATTAATTTGTCATATTTTATAATCCACCATAAAAACGTGTTTTCCTTCTACATATTCAGAAAGTGAAGCATTCTGGATGCGTTTAAAACCCTATAAAATAGAGAAAAGCCTCTCCTTTTCTCACATTGATATGCATATACACTAATCGAATTACACTGCAGGCAGTTTGTCATGCTAATCATGCAATAACCAAATTTCAACACGTATTGACAGCGCCATGAAAAGAGTTTCACTGCTTCTCTGTCACAGGCTTTTGCAGATGTTGTGACCCATGCTGACACGGGTCATTAGGAGCGAGGCTGACCAGCTATGATCCGTTCACTTACTGGGTTCACTGACTTTAAAACCTGCTGGAAATATCTTTATCAACAGCTGATTCTTATCTCACAACATTAAGACTTTTTATTTAAAGTTTTAAACCTGAAGAGCCGAACCAGGCAGGTGAACTCAATGAGGTTATCCTTTTTCCTTATTGATTATGCTTTTTCAAATAAGCAGTTGTATCAACATAACACAGGATTTCCCATCTGTTTTTTAGAATTGAGTATGCACATTCATCCCTGACCTATTTAATGGCTGAATTGTGCCAAGAACCTACAGAGGGAAATTGAAAAGTTTTCCATCATTAAGTGATATATATGGCTGTGACCGGGGTCCATAGAAATTGAGAATTGTTCTATTCTAATTTAAAATTCCATTTTAGACACTCCTCACTGTGACAAAGGAGAACATCCATCCAGTAATACAGTCGAGAATTTGCTGCCAGGATTCACGATGAATGAGTGAATATTGATGAAGTTGAAAACTCCGCCGGGTCCCTTTTTCTACATCACTCCAGTGGAGGATGGGATGGGGGGGAAGGGCGGGCTTACACTGGGTTTCCATGGAGAGAGCCACCTTTCTCAATATTCAGAATCCCAGTGTTCTGTGCCGAGTCTCAAAAGGAGATCAATCTCACTTTGAAGCACTGGGGGCTTCATTTGTTTGTGAAGGATGTGAGGTGCTGCCTAAATGACTATGCCAATTCTTCAAAACCCACTTGCAGTTGACACTCGGTGCCTCTGCATTCATTGTTTTTTGGGGGCTCAAGTTCACACACACACACACACACGAGAGAAAAAGGCTCACTTTAGATAAGCTTGTTCAGGATAAAGGTCTGAGCATTTGAAAGTCACATGTGTTACTCGACCGAACCATCATTGCATAGATCAGAAAAAAGGAAGTGAAGAAAGAATAGATGTGGAAAAAAATACTGCCGAAGACACCATCATTGTGACTATGTGAGTCTTATTGGAGTAGAACAAAGAAGAAATAGGAATTAAAATGGACAATGTAACTTTGACTATATGGCATTTTAGACAGACAATTATGCAGCAGGGACTATATTCCATAAACTGATGGTTCGGCAACATCATCTACAGTATTCTTTACCATAAAGAGATACAACATTATATAGTGTAATATACCCTCCTGCAATTTCACCTCCGTTTATTTACAATTGGCATACTGTGCCAGCTACCTCTTTGATTCAATATGGTCACTTTTTTTCTTAAAAACAAATATACTGCTCCTTTCTTACCATAGTGTATGTGTATAGTTTTTGTTGCTAATTGTGTTATTAATGACGTGTGCATACTTTTCATTTACATTTTTTTAATATGTAAGTCTATTTTCCTCACTTTATATGCACTATTTGCTGGTAAAACATGTACATTTCCCCGTTTCGAGAATAAATAAAGGATTTGTGATTCTGATATCTTATGAAGTCTATAGTGGAGCATCTGGATGTATACAATTACCCCAAAAGAAAATAAGGGTTAAAAGTACAATAATGAACGTGCTAAACAAAATGTGCAATAAACCCCAAACTTGAATGATCATCACCCGTTCACCAGTGGAAATAATGGCTGACTCCTTTAATTCTAAAGAATAGTTTAAATACCTTGGAAATGTTCGCAAAGAAGTGATATTAATTCCACCATACTGTACATGTTGCTCTCCAGTCACGTAGGAACATGTGATATATTGCCTCCTGTGTGCTTATACAGTTGTTTTGTCCAAATCTGCCTGCAAAAGAAAATCATATTTTGGAAATTAATGAATAAACAGTTCAAAGGAAACTTCAAGACAGTATGCAAAAGAGCACAACACATATTATAAAAGAATGATACTAAAAGGTGTCAGAAACTAAAGGGACTTTACGCAACATGTTGTGAGGAAAAGACAAAGCACTTTTTTATCATTCTGAATGTAGAGTCTACTGCATTAAAAAAATCCTTGGATATGAATGAATAAAAGACATGGACCGTGACCTTCAAGTGACATTTATAAAAGGAAAAGTATTTAATCATATCATTTTAAAGTGCTTTTTATCTATTTTTACTGAGAGAGCACATTTCCTGCAGCCCAGATCTGGGTGAAATGGTACATGTGACAGTGCCAGAGCAGCCCCACTAGAAAAAGTCCTGCCCCAGTTGCCGGTGCTTAAGTAGCAGCACGTCAGGCCATTCTTCTCACAGTTTTAGCGGTGCAATGGCCCATGCGGCTCCCTCTCAGTGTGTTTAGAAGAGGACCCTCCTTGTCTGCTCAGTTGTGCCTGGTTTACCAACACTATTGATTGCAGGTGATGTTCTGGACAGAGTCCATCTGACCTCTGGAGGGGCTTAAATACATCATTGTCCAGAGAGGGACCTCCTGAGACTCTGCTTACACTGTGTGTGCAGCCCTGCGCCTCACTCCCAGACACACTGATAAAGTGGCAACAAAAAAAGTCAACAGGACACATGGATAAGCACTTCTTTGCAGTACGCTGCAGAATCTAAAAATACAGCTGCAGGACAGAATGACTATGTTTGTCGGAGCAGTTAACATGTCTTACATTTGTCTTCTTTCAACCTTTGGACACTAGATGTGATGGAGCTGGTTTATGCATGCTGCGTTTTTTCAGTCACACTTCAGATAATCTTCCTCGCCCCTGTCATCCTCGCGCTCTTCTCTTCGCCTTGCCTTGAACTCTAATTGGCGTTATTAATCAGCACTCATGTTAACATTCTCCCTAATCTGTGTGGCAAGCTTTTGTTCCATACACACCTCAGAGCCATTGATGGAAATCCAATGAGACATAGGTTTACCTGCCATGAAAGTACCTGAGCAGCAGACACATTGTGGGGAGTGAGGGGGAAGTACACTTTAAATTAATTAACATCAGACCTCTTGTAGTACTTCATTTCTGTAAACAAACATTGTAATATGGGGTAATTAATTAGATATGCCAAGCTTCCTTTCTGTTCCTCTGCCCTTTCTTCCTTTAGTTGCTATATATTTGTCCAATTCTAGGGTTTTTCTCTCAAAATGATTGGAAACTGAATGTCAGTCCTCACAAAGGAGATGCTCCTTTTTTCATTTTTAGCTCAAATAATAAAGGCTATTACCAGAGGAAAGCAGACCCCCCACAGATCTCAATGTTGCCAAGTTATATTATGAAACACATTGTATTTCTCAATTATCTTAATATTATATAGCTATATTAATGGGGAATATTAGAAAAATACAGGTGAACAGTAGACCATTAAGAAATGTAACATTATTATGTATTAGTGAAATTAAATATATTAAATTAAATAGCTATTAAAGGCCTAATATTGTTTCTCATTTCCTTTTATATCAGACAGATACTTTTAAGTTCAGTTCACATACAGTCATTCAAAAGGTTTTCCAATTATTGAAATCTATTATTTCTTTTTTTGGTTTGATCATAATTTGAGTTAAATTGAAAAAAGCATTAAGGCCCTGCATTAGAATATTATTCTTATATTTCACATTGTGGTGGTTTTGGTGGGTCGACCACTTTCGTTAACTGTAATGTCAAAGATGTCATCACAGATTCAATTGTTACATTTTATTTAACAAAAAAATAACTAATTTGTGAGTTTATATATAATATCATGTATATTATATGGCACTGTTTCCAAAAAATGGGGTGCCCACTTTCTGTTTTCCATTTCATATCTGCAACACTCACGCGCCCTGCTCTGCATGAGAGCGGCTCATGGCTGATGATTTTTGAATCGATTTGCCATTCTCACAAACGAAGGGCACAAAAGGCTGAGCAATCAGTCCAAGGCTGGCTGCATTTGGCCCAGAGAGAGGAGAGATACTCTGTGAGTGGAGGGCAAGCATGGCTGATCTGAATCATGAAGAATAATGTTTAGCCTGGCAGATGATTAGGGATGTTAATTTTTTTTCGGAGGAGGGTGGGGGCAAAGGGGGCTGGCACTTGGTGATGTCACTTTGGCTATCTGAACATTCTGGCATGGCCGATCCTGGCGAAACGCTGCTCAATTTGCTGGGGCTCCTGCTCCATTTGCCTGTTAATGAGCACTGTTGTTGGAGGTACCCATGTGTACCATGTCAGGAGACTAGCAGGCAGCACCTTCACCTGACGCTCTGACCACACAGGAAAATGGCAGCCGTGGTGACAGATGTTTTCAAAATCCTGGGGAGGGAGCCATGAGAGACCTGTACAGTCAGAGGGCCCGGATATATCGGCGGGAACAACTGCTACAACATGTGTCTGCTCAGAGTAAAGCATGCAGCGAAACAAGGAGTCAGCTCTTTTCTCTAAAACAACATCAAAATGACACAAATGGCTCCCTAAGTGGAACCAACTGAAGACAACCGTTTATAAAAACTTTAAAGCAGCTATAGAGGCTCCTACATACGAGAGTTAATTGGCAATGTTGGCAGAAATATTTAAATATAGTATACATATCTGTTTCGATAGATCTTTTGAAGCTTCCTGGTGTGTGATTCAGTGGGTGGAGCCGTCAGTGTCACAGGATGGATGGCCGGGGTAAACCCATTACGTCACAGCATGACAACAGCACTTCATTACTAATGAAAGGGTGAGCTCTCCACAGTCCACTTCTGCTGAATGAATCCTGGATTGAAGGAGCATACCAGTGATGTTGTTGTCATTTTACTTCAAATCTAAAATAGTTTGATTGTTTAGAAACCACACTGCAGCATTTTTGTTCTCTTTTTCGTTGGATTTGTTGGTGATTTAACCTATATTAATAGCAGACAGTGGAGAAAGACAAGAAAACAAGATGACAGGCAACAACTGTCCTTGACTGAATGTTGCAATTAAACATCTTAAACAACATTCATTTCTAATAAAGAGGGCTAGAAAAATATATACAGTAAATCACTGGACTGGTGTATGTATTAGAATGAAGTCGGAAACAAATATTTCGTAGAGCAGAAATATGTTTTTCTGCTTTTAATTCTAAGCCAATCTAGTGACCCCTCCTACTTGTGTTGCGACCCCTTCCAGGGTCTTGACCCTCAGGTTGGAACTGCTCTTGACAGCCATTGGATTCCATTTATTTCCATATGGTATGAAAATCAATTTGAGACTCTTGAAACTAGCTTGAGTCGTGTAATTCATCACTGTGAATGCTGTCAAATCAAATATAACGCAGTGAATGATCCAAAACGCCTTCCAAATGGATGATTTTATATAAATTGGAAATCAATGGAAATCAATGGCTTACTTAAATAGGACAACATTTTCAAAAAGACCAATTTCTCGAGTATAAAAAGTACTATATCCATGTTATGCTACTATGCAGATCTACTCCTTCACATGTATCTTTTTACACAAAAAACAATACATTGTAAAACGTTCAGATAATGTAAAGAACGTTAGTTGGATTTTGCTCATATTTTAATTCTAATAGCATGTTATTAAAAGATCCGTTATAATAAAAGAAATGGTTTATATCATTCTGCATAATAAGCACTTTTGTATCTTTATTTGAAGTCTTTACAAAATTGTATTGGACTTCTTGTACTAGAGTAGGCTTCATTTTCAACGTTTGACTCATAAGTAAAAGATCAGAGTACTTCTTAGGTCCTAAATGAAGTACACAATTAGTCAATGGCGAGCTAAAACTTGCAAACACGCTGGTGTGCTGAAGGCACACGGACTCAACGAGGATTGTGGGATACAAGAAGCCTCTCGTTTAAGATGAACGTTGAAGGTTGCTGTGGTTATTTATTGACGCCGCTGAGTGAAATGTGCCAAAAGCTGGGCTATACATTGTAACACTATTACACAGTGCATCATTAAACAGATCCATAAAACAGACAGGCAACCAGACCACATTTTAATGACTAACGCGCTGATCTGAGATAAGTATAAATACTGTGTAATTCAGCAAGGTTTCATGCCTGGTTAAGCATGTACATCTTTTGGCGGCCCACTAACTGGTATTACTTCAGTGCAATATTTCAGAGCACATCAGCATCCCGGTGAAATTCACTCTGATGTGTTTTGTCCGGCACTCCAAACAGTCTGGTGGTTATATCGAGATATATAGAGCAAGTCGTGTACAAAACTCCCCACAATCTACAAGCTGTCCTTGCAAATGTAAATACACCTCTGCACAAAAAGGGAGAATCATTCTTTAATGTTTGCAGAAAACAGGTAATAGATGCAGCTGTGAGAGTGTTGTTGGAGGCAGTTGGTTTTTCCTGTCTGATTACTAAATCCAGGGTTGGTATACAGATGTAAATATGCTGCTTAGAAGCTCCCTCCTCCTCCTCCTCCTCCTCCTCTTCTCCACAACCCATCCCTCCCTCTTCTCTTCCATCTGCCAGACAATAGTTTAAAATTCTTAATCCATGAGCAACCATTGAACATTAGTGAATTGCAAATTACAGATGTTTTACTGTCTCTCCCTCTTCTTTTTTTTCTGTTTTGATCTGTGCATCCCACTGTCACTCAGTGTCGCGTACGCATGCCTCGCTCCTCTGCATTCATTAGACACCCTGTGCCATCATGGCACCATATGACACTGTCATCATTTGGTAATTAAACCTTTGCTCGTTTAAATATGAAAAGCTGGCAAGGGTGTGATCATAAACAACGTTGCTCAAACCAGATTTTCCAGACTAAATGAGAATTTAAGCAACATCATGCCAGGGAAGGGTTTTTTCCCCTTCTCTATCTCCACTGAGCAAAACACAAATGAAAAACAAACATTTGGGAGAAAAGTTCCTCTTGTGCCAAACATATCAGACTGTCACAAATTCATATGAACAAATACTTTATTCAAACCAAAAAACAATGCACTTTAGAAAACAAGCTGCAGCTTTGCAACACCATATAAGTATATTTTTGTATGGCCATAGTCACAGATTACAGCTCTGTTCTTTGAGTCCAGAGGTAAACAATGATACTAAACCAGTAGCAAACAACTTCCAACACCAATATGTGCACAATAGCATCATAAAGGCAGAGGGAATTTTAAATTCTACACTTACACGAGGACATAACATGAATGTTGCACTCTTCTCTCCCCTAAACACACTTATGTGCTTGGTCATGTTGGACCAGCAGACAATAAAATCTCCTCAGTGCCTGAGGAAAAGCGTCAACATCCTCCAGATTCTCATCTAAATTCACACAGGCCTTCATCACTGGAGATTTAGCCAAATGGCTGTGGAGAGGAGGAATGCCTGCTCCATTACAAGCCAAACTACTGGCTTTTTATTACCACTAAACAATCTTCCTTGGAGCCGTCCTTTAGCATACCTCAGAGCTCGGAGTGGGTGAGAAAGTGCGTGGGAGGAGGCCATTCAGTCACATTATGGCTTTCCATAGATCAAGGTCACAATTTTCATGATCATTACACCACTGAAGGTGACAGGAAGCATTTACAGAAGTGATCAGGAGCTTGTGTGGGAGCTGCTCATCCGTAGATTTCTGGGGAGAGGAATATATGTGTACACACACACACACTCACCCACCCACCCACACACACACACACACACACACACACACACACACACACAAACTAATCAGCAAATGTGCAGCTGACATTCCTTAAATGATCATATCATCATTACAATGGACTAAGCAGGAGAAACAAAGAGGGAGAATTAAAGAAATCAACTTGTGTGTGCACACACAAGTTGATTTCTTTAATTCTCCCTCTTTTCACCCATGGGTGAAAAACAAACATTTGTGAGTTCAAAGCCTGCCACCAGGAGGGGACTGCTACATTATGCATTCACATGCCATAGGCTAACACATGTCAGCGGCCCACTGGACAGAAGCTCTGTTTCCCATATTGCTGACATGTGATTGGAAGCTGTTGGCTGTCTGGTTGGGACAGAGGCAGCTGGCGGGACACCTCCAAGCTGCCTCAGGCTGCACACACACACACACACACACACACACACACACACACACACACACACACACACACACACACACACACACACACACACACACACACACACACACACACACACACACACACACACACACACTGAGTGACTCACACACAGAGACATCCAGACGTGGGATCAGCTTCTCCCACCCAGTGATGAACCCTGGGCTGCCTTCATCCCCAGGAAGAGAAGCTTATCTGCTGGTTTTATAGGTGGAGATGTATTTTAGTGTAAAATAATACAATTGAAAAATTAAGGAAATGTCTTTGTTGTATGTCAGGGTGAACTTGTGTGTAAAAAGAAGGAATAAATCTCTGAAAATATTCCTGACTTTAGTTTCTGACGCCCTTAACATTTTTGACTAATGCCTCCGCGGCCTTTGTTGAGTTCCAACCAGAGGGGCACACATTTAACTATTCATGTGGAAACTTAGATCGGGAAGGGAAGGGATTTAGCCCTTGTTCCCAGTACGATAAAAATGCAACATGGAGAATTCTTTTGAAAATGACAAGATACAGTCCTATTTTTAATCCAGCACTGCAGGGCAAATTTAACAATTACTTCCAAATCTGCATAATGAATGAGGAACGAGTATGTATTTTAAGCCTTTATTCCCGACTAAGTGTGTCAATGCATGGGAGATGGAAAGAAAACATGTGGGAAATATTCAGAATATTTGAGGTAATTTTGATTTTTTTTTTGTCAAATAAACTGCTGATTTTAGATTTTGTACATTCAAAATCTTGTAATAATAATAATATTAATAATAATATGTAATGTTATTTCTTTGTAATTTGGCCCTTCTCCCATGTTTAAATGCAAATGAGATGTTAATTTTTCTTAATGATTTGCTGTACCTGAGGCATGGAAAAGCTCAGAAACTCAACTGTCTGACTGCGTTTGTGCTCAGGGTATGAAAAGTAATTTAACAAAGTGTTTTCTAATCAAAGTAATGTAACCTGATCTCCATTGCATTTGGATCTTTAATACAATACAGCATCACTGGAACCACTCAGTACACGTGTCTGTGTGTGTGGTGTAGTGTGTGGGTGAGCGTGTGCGTGCGTGCGTGCGTGTGCGTGTGTGTGTGTGTGACAATGACGGGACAGACCATCAGCTGAACAGTCGACCTGCCAACATGCAGATATTATAAGAGTTGTAAGAGAAAATGCAGCTCAAAGTCTTTCCTGTGTAATTTATCTTCTGAAATACGAGCCTGACTGCTGTAAACTTCCGCATTGACTTTTACGTCTATATTCTTCATTTTTGAGGATTCCCCATCAGAGACAGTAAACGGTTAAATTGGCTGCATTTAACTGACACATTTATTACCAGTGTAAATAAAGGTGGCAGTAAATTGACAATCGAACAATAGAAACATAAATGCGACTTTTTTTTGCATTAGCCTATAGTGTGAAATTTCAACCTTTGAAATTGATTAGAGATTTCTAAACGTAGAAACAATAACAACCGTTTAAAATTAATGGGTTTACTCACCAGCACATCCCTGAACTCAAGGAAGACGACTGAAATTAAATAAATCATGTATTACTGATGTGTGAGACACTGGTCAATCTCAAGCCTGTCACGTGAACCAAGTTGAAGTTGAAAACGTAAATGTTGGCTTACGTGTCTGAGAAGATACATGTGTTATTCTATTTATCAGAATTGTTTTGTTCTGTAGGTAGAGAGATTGAGACTAATTAACGAATTATTGCAAAACTGGTTATTAATTATAATCCAATTATAAAATCTGAATTTGTAGGCTACCAAGGCTAAAACAGGGAAATTACAGGGACATTATATCACATACAGCTATCCAAAAATACAGAAAACAATAAGAATCTCGTTCTCTTAAGAAATTCGTTAATAGATGCTGAAGAGGACCAGTGTGTGTGTTTTAATCAATAGCCCACTTTCAAAGGTTAAATACTAAGTGTATAACTCGTTATAAAATATACATGTTGGTTAAAATCTATTGCAAACGCAAGTAACACTAAAATAACTGATTATGTTACAATAAGTGTTTTTATTTTTTATTTTAGCATGTTCCTACACAGGACACATACACAAATAAAATAAATAGAAAATAAACATAGATCACATTGTAATTTCACATTTAAACGAGGGGATCCATGGAAAACAGTTGTAATGATCCAATTAATTATGGGCAAAATTAAAAGCAAGTGCAAAATCAATCTTTCACGGTGTCGAGGATGGAATCAAATTGATGCTCCATCTGTTCACGCCAGCAGAGATTTGTAGCCCGGGAGTGTTTGTGGCTGCTCGCTGCTGGAGCACAGGGACACAGTGAGCAAATCCAATATACAGTGTCAGGAGATATGTGTGTTAGTGTTACAGGATTATGGGCTGCAGCTTCGGAAATCTCCTCCTGTATCATCAAATATAAAAACCTAAACAAATATCACAATTACCACTCATTTGCATGCATTAAAAGAGCAAATTGCTGCCATTTAAATAGCATGAAAAATACTGTTTTATGATTTATTTAAGCATGCAAAACTCATACATGGTTTACATTATTTTTAAGATTTTATAAATAGTCCAAAATCAGCATAAATGTCGCCACAGATTCCTCCGGAAGCCTCTCTTCTTCAATCGAAAAGGATTCATATTCAACTTACAACCAGAGGTGTCAGCTCCCCTTTGCAGGTATCGATTGGTGACGTGTTGGAATAACGCGAGACAACCAGCAGTCTACACGGGAGGTGGAGAGGAGAGAAAGAAAAAAACAATAAATGACACTTCTCCCAACAGTTCTTTACCACGGAGCCTCCATCATCCTCCCCACAGTTTCCTGAAGAGTGTGAGCTGATGTTCGGCGGGTGGAGCTGCATGCTGGACCCTCGGTGGTGCTATCCCCCCTCCTCCCCCTGCATGCCACCTCTCCTCTCTCCTCTCTGCACAGGCCATTAGGAAGCGGGGCAAAAGATAAATTGCTCTCTGTCAATACATTACACCTCTCCTAATGGGAGCACCCGGGCTCCAAAAACATTTTCCAAACTCTTGACATGCAGTGGCAACGTCTTAAATACTGCAGTTGCGCGTCAGGGTGGAAATGAGTGCGTATACTTGTACATGCAAATTATTTTAAATTTGTCTGAAAATTCAATAAATGCATGTTGTTTTCTGTCTTCAGTGGTCGGGTGTTTTGAAGTATTTATATATAAATTAAAAAGGTGCTTTTCTGCACAAAAAAAAGTGATAATTGATTCAGCCTTTGTATTGTTTAAATTGCTTTTTGGGAGCTCTTTGACCCGGTGTTGTAGCATCTGAATGGATGGGCCCCCTTCCTAAAAAGACAGGGGTTAGGGCCCGTCTGACCACATAGTCAAATAAGCCACACCACACGTGCTGTTCAAACAAAAACTAAACAAAGTAATCATGTCAACACGTCGTTTGATATGTGTTTTAAAAAACAATATCAGCATTTTCTTTTACAACCTCCTCCCCCTTCCTTGCTTCTGCTTAATTGTTGCATTGGGGAGATCAAATTGTGGGGAGCAGGAGGGTAAACTGAGGGAGGGGATGATGGTGGTGGGGGTCTTAGGGGGGAGAGGGAAAAAAGAATGTAGCTTTAAGGGAAATGTGCAGCCGGGTGTGAAATTACAGCCTATAGTGCTACATATTGTACCAGAAGCTCACTCCAAAAACTGTAACAAAAAGAGAAATCATCCCCTAACCTGACCAGGAGGCAGAGCTGTGGCCGTCTGCCCCTAAGATATGCCCCCCCCCCCCCCATCCTAAACAATATGGTCAAAATGTGTCTCCTGAAATGATGTATTTTACTTGGAGAAATATGATTATGATGATATGATTTTATTTTATTTGTGATATTGTCACTTCAGAATAGCGAACAAATTAATTGAATATTTGTTATATTATTTAATTTGTTAATAGTAAAAAATATATATATTATTTTATTCGAGTTGCGTTTACTGCTGCCTTATTTGTTTCCCCCTGTGAAAAAACTGACTGAGACTGTAAGTGCTTCGAAAATGAAGTTAGTGATATAGGCTATATCTGTTGTACTTGATCTAAAGGATCAGATAATAATATGATAAATACAAAAATAAAAATTGATATATTTTGGATTCATTATGTTGTAAATGATTATATTAATTAATCCAAAACGAAGCATCCTGACTCCACCATGACTCCATAAGGCATTGCTTAGTTAACCTGTACTGCAGGTTCAGACAAAGTCATATCTATCGTTTTCAACACATTCCATGGATCTATAGTTCATTGATAAATGTTCCAGGAGAACATTTGTGACCTGTCAGTTTGATCACAAGCACTCATGTGCACCCCAAGTTTGACTTTTTTGGACTACTTTGATATCGCCTTTACATTTTGAGAAACCACACAGCGCCATCTACAGAAGCTCAGCGGCACTGCGGCAGGTTCACCTCCAACCTCCACCTCTGCTCCCATGGACCACTGCAGTCATCACACCATCAGCGACACGGAAACAGGTTTATAGTCTACATTTGAAGACATTAACCAATGGCTTAACAATAAATATATCGAATTGAAGCAGTAAATAATTATATAAACACATTATTTAGGCCTACTTGAGTTCCAGAGCAGACATGAAGACTGAGGAGGAAAAACAAAACGAAATAAAAGTAAACAATTCAAAACAGGATCAAGCTAAATCCGGGTTGTGGGGACACTTACAGAGATAATGTGTATTCCCATGCAGAGACATGCTGTTAGTCCGTGTAATAAAAAGAAAAAAAGAAACACAAATGTAAAAAATAATCTATTTCATTGATTCAAAACTTCCAGTAAACGAGCATATATTTCACAGCTGTTATGTCTAATAAAGTCTGATATTTCTAACTCACAATCCATTCCTTATTTATCTCCCTCCCCTTCCTGCCGGTGTGTCAGACCCACAGACCTCCTCATTTGGACCCCAGGTTTTTTTCTCTTTTTTTTTTTTTAACGTTGGCGAATCACAAAGTGTTGGCATCTATTGCCTTTGTCTGACAAGTCATCCATATAAGCAAAAGGGGGGTCTGCAGAGGGGAGGAGAGGGGGAAGAGGAGGGGAGGGTTGCAGCTTTTAGAACCACAGACACAGAGAGAGGCTTCATTCCCAGCCCAAAGATCCAGCCCTACGCATCCTGCGCTCAACACAAACCCGCTGTGTGTCAGTGTGTGTGTGTGTGTGCGCGTTTTCTCCGCCGTTTTCACGCGTGAATCAAGGCCACGAGGATTGAGGACATACCGGGCCCTGGACATCACCGTTTAATTTAAAAACAAACTGTGAGAATTACCTCTACTGCTCACTGAAGGCTTCTGAAGAAGAACAAATAGCGATAAACTAAAACACAGTCCTTCGGTCATGCAGCGCACCTGCCAGACCTCCGCGGCCGGACCGGACTGTTGAAGAAACACCGGGCAACTTTTGGGGGAAGAAGTTGCCGTCAGATCGGTTGTTGAAGCGAGGGGGTGGAGGGGGCAAACTAAGTCCCTCCATCGAGTAGAAGCACCTTTTTTTCTTCACATATTCATCCTTGATAGGAAGGCGAAACGGCGACTTCAGTTGATTATCTGTCTTTCCTTGGCTATCCAATGGATATTCACTGCAAAGCAGATCCCTTCACCGCGATGCACTGTAAGTAGCACAACCCGAGTTTTTCCGCAGCTTCATAATAATAGGAATATAATATTTCCGCATATTACAAAGGCCTGCAGCAGAGAGCATGTGCAGTGTTGTGTGCCAATAGCATTTTTGGCGCATTAAAACTGGCTAATAAACTGGCATGTAGTAGGCAAACACGAGGATGACAAGAGGAGAAAAGAGTCCCTCTAATATCTTCTGTGTGCACATTTCAGAGAATATTCTGCTTAAAAAGATAATAACATGTTAAAAATAATATAGATGACATTACTTCCGGACACACAGCAGAGGTGTGCAGAAATTAAAACTTGTCATAGTAAACAAAGAACATGCGCTGGCAGGTACTCAGTAATTTACACGTGTATCTGCCTGCAGCTTCCCGCGCAGTGTGTGTGTGTGTGTGTGTGTGTGTGTGTGTGTGTGTGTGTGTGTGTGTGTGTGTGTGTGTGTGTGTGTGTGTGTGTGTATGTGTGTGTGTGTGTGTGTGTTCAGGCCTAATAAGTGAGACAGTTACACATCTATTATTCAAATTATTCAAATAACAGCAAGGTGTTCGAGTCCAACCTAAGCTCACATGCTTGTAATTTGGTGAATGTATGTAAATAATGGATGAGCTCTTCGTTTACTAAATAATATGTAATATGAGTTATCAAAGCTCGTTCAATTATTTAAAATTGCCGTGAAAGGAAAATGAGAGAGCATGTAACTTAATAGGCATAACATGAGCCGTGGAGCTGCGAGGAAAATATGAGGTCCTTGTTTTGAATGGGAGAAACTTTACTGCACACTCGAATTTCTATTTATTAATTATTATTGGGAATTTAAATAGCAGTTTTAACACTGACCCACATACTTATGGGTTGGACGTATTGTAGTAATTGTACAAGCTGCACAACAACAGTGTGACAGATGGAAAATAATGTGCAGCATGGGTTAGTGTCCAGCACTTGAATTTACACAATTGTTTATTACAAAAAACATTAATGAAAATACATGATTGTAGGATAATTTGTCTTGATTTGAAAAGTTAAAGATACATAGTTTTGATCATAAGTGGAGGGAAACATATCAATATGCAAGGACAAAAACAATAAATATTGTCTGCTGCAGTGTCCATTTTTGTTTTAAAAAAAGAAATACAAAAATATATAGCATGTACATTCATTATAGACACTTGCAGTGTGGTCATCATGTATTTTTTGATCTCTAAATCATTGAAATCCTGTTTCATCTATTTCGAATTACTGACGAAATAGTATTATTTGTTCTGCATGAAAGGTTTAAGAAAGAAAGAAAACCACTTTCTGATTCCAAAATATGTATGTATTTTTTGTATAAACGCATCATTTTCAAACAGGAATATGTATGTGCAGTATTTCATGCACCCTTAAGGCTTCTCCATAAATAGCCTGCATGTAAAATCTCCTGCTCCATAGAAACACATGAGGTAAACTGACCTTAAAAAAATGTTGGACGCTATTTCCCGGAATTTTTGTCTTGACTAACATTACAAAAAAACCTCACCTGTGCCTTCCTCTCCATTACAACTTTATGTAATGTCATGGTTGTGTCTTTGCGGCTGTTGTATCCCACGTAGGGCACGGGGGGGTAAACCAGCTCGGCGGGGTGTTTGTGAACGGCAGACCCCTCCCGGACGTGGTGCGGCAGCGGATCGTGGAGCTGGCCCACCAGGGAGTTCGGCCCTGCGACATCTCCAGACAGCTGCGGGTCAGCCACGGCTGCGTCAGCAAGATCCTGGGCAGGTGGGTGAACACTCTCCGGACAAGCCCTGCAGCCAGGTACACTCTGCGGGGTGCGAGGTGGTGGATGATATGTGCACGATGTTCAGTGGTGGAGGTGGAGGAGAGCTCAACCTGCACAACTCAGAAGCGTTTCTAATTCTGAAATAGGGTTAATTAGATATAACTGGCCCTAAATTATTATATTAACGCTATTTGTGAAGGTCAGAGAGTTCAGGTGGGCTTCTCCTCCATTTTATTATAAGTGTTTGTTGGAATTATTCAATTTGTATTTACAGAATGACATCCTCGCCGTGTATTTGTGCATGCGTTATGTTTTGCATTTTTAAGAAAAAAAAGCGTTTTATTTGAGACATCATGGGGAAACGAAAACGCATTTTCAAGTTTGATGTTTTGCTGGAGAAAGTTTGAAAATAAGTAGTTCTCAGTAAAACTCAACAGCATGTGCGTGTCATTGTGTTTAAAGTGGTATAAAACGCCTATCTCATCGGTATGATCACATCAGAAAAATTGCAAGCTATCTCAATGGAACATATTTGTTATGACTGCAGGTATTACGAGACTGGCAGCATCAAACCCGGTGTGATTGGTGGGTCTAAACCTAAAGTGGCCACTCCAAAAGTGGTGGACAAAATTGCAGACTACAAGAGACAAAACCCCACCATGTTTGCTTGGGAGATCAGAGACAGACTGCTGGCGGAGGGCGTCTGCGACAACGACACAGTGCCCAGCGTCTCATCCATTAACAGGTAGGACAACAAATCTAATATAAAGGGGGGGAAATGCAGAAAAGAGAAAAATCAGATTTTTTTAAATGTTATTTTGTTTGGGTTAAATTCCGAGGTGCAGTGCAACCCTTTAATAGGTTATTTATCAGATATGCTGAGCGCACCACCGACAGCAGAATATTGTTGGACTAACTTTGTGCTGGCCGCTGCGCCGAGGCTCTGCGGTCTCAGAGGTGCAATTCAATCTTTCAGTCCAAACTCCCTCAACAATCAGCAGTACATCCAGGACTGAGTGAATCTGTCGAGATGAAAACCGATCAATATTCGGTGACCAGATCCCGTGGCGCTATAAAGCAGGCCAATTTTCTTTAGCACATCTAATGTGCTGCTGCACACAGAAAGGCAGAGCAACATGGCTCTTCTGCTGCAGGGTTTTATTTTTGAAGAATTAAAAAGGGTAAACATTATAGGCTGCAATTTGTAAAAATCATGCATCTTGATTAAATACGTAAATATGTTGTAGGCTTGTAGCAATAATAGAAAAAGCAATTAAATCATTTATAAATTAGTCTCCTGATTTAAATCCTTGCATTAAAATTCCAGGTTGCTGTAATTAATATTGATGTTACATTATGAGGATGCTTAAAATCGAGCATCAATTGTGTCTGGGCTGTAAAACGCTTAAATGACTAATAACTATATTTAAGTCATTATTTATGCTACAAATCTACAATGTTGTTAACGAAATTCCTAAAGCAGCACTCTAGTTATAGAGTGGCAGACATATGAGGACCCAGGACACCCCCACCCTCACCCCCCCAGCAGAGATCCCTGGTGATGAACTTTGGTTAAGAGGCACTGTTCCATAGAGCTAGCATCAGCATTACATTTTAATGAGCTGATGGGAGAGCATGGACAGCTCCACACAAGACATCTTTTAAATAGAGAAAAGGCTGAAGAAAATTCATTTCATGCTTCGTGGCTGCTTAAAAAGCCCCATTTAAGAGGGCTCAGACACATGTATGTGATCAATTCAAAATGTACATTAATATCATTAAAAGAGCCCTATAAGTTATTTTTTTCAATTCCAATTAAAGCTTTCTATTTTGGATGTGTGGGGTGGGGGTGGGGGGGCTTATGTGTCTTTGTTTATGTGGGAAATTAAATTGTGAATACAAAGAACTGTAATTCTATCAGCCAAATATGAGAGCTACTTTGAATTTCTATTACGGCTTAATGCTGAATATCTTCTGAAGATTTCAATGTGTTGCTCTGTGCCTCACACACACAATGGACCACACACACACACACACACACACACAACACACACCACACACACACACACACACACACACACACACACACACACACACACACACACACACACACACACACACACACACACACACACACACACACACACACACACACACACACACACACACACACACACACACACACACACACGCGTTTTGATTTAGCCTGAGGTTAATATTTCAATAGTTTCAATTCATTTCTAAAGGAGCAGTCTGCAAAAAAAATGATCAATGAAAACATCCTTTCTATCACTATAGCAGACTACTCAAGATCATTTCTAATGCTACTACATGTTTAAAAAATACAAAATAAAAAAGATAAGTGGCTTAAAATATATAACATGATCGTTTTTCATACAGGAGTTTCCCTTGTTTTCCAGTTGGATGAATATGGGCCAGTGTGTTTGTGTCACAGATAGTCTGACCTCAGGACTGTTGACAAAAGAGGATGCTCTATTTAAACACCTTTCGCCTGCATGCATTATTAAATGGGACAGAGATAGTGTTGTACTACGAGTCAAGGCCACCACAACCAACAAGTAACGCTACCCTGTTGGTAGCAATGAAAAAAAAAAGTCCTCAATGGCGCTCGATAGTATTGATTCAGAAGGAAAGCAATTTTAATATTTCTTCAGGGGATTTTCAGCAACAACCGGGTCATTAATTCATTCTCCCAAATTGCTTATTCAATATCAAGAACATGGATACCAAATAAAGTCTTTGAATTTATGTAGCACACACAGAAGTCAAGGGGTCGAATAACTGTTATGGGCAGAAGTGAAAAAAATTAAAACGTCAATATGCGCTCTCTGGAATTGCTTGTTGTTAGGTAGCTTTGCCTCGAAGGGGATTTTCTTTCTTTTTTTATTTGTGACAGTGCTGGATTTATTCCTCTGAAGCCTGCTGGCCCCTACAGTAACATCAATATCCAAATCATCTGATACATTTCTGTATGTGGAGAAAATACAAGTTATATGGCATTTTGAAATGTTAGCATTGGAGCGGATGATTATTTTCCTTCTGAAATAAAAACATGCAGAGGTACCACATGTGAATTGTACAAAGAAATCAAGTACAAAAGGCTCCACAGTCCTCGCCCAACCTCTTTGTGCTCTAAAATAGCTCTCGTGGCATACATGATGAATAGTTTTAAAGTTTACAAATTATTGTGACAGCTCCCTTTCTCCCCAAGTGCCATTCAGATTAAAGGAATCTAATGCTGGCGTAAGCTTGTGCGAGGCAATAAGGAACTATTGCTTTCCTGTCACATGTAATTTATAGCTTTCTATTTGCATCTGTTTGCCCGTGTGACTAATCCCCAACTTTTTCTCCCCAAGCCCCGATCAATACAACCTCATCCGCATTGGCACATGGGGGCCGCTGGTTCTACAGAGATGTTTGATCTGGGAAGCAAAGGGCTACTCTGGGAATGCATCGGTCCCAGAGAAACACCCCCCCCCCCCCTACAGTGGGGGAGAGGGGGAGATCTGATTAGTGTGGGCCAGGTAGAGGCAGTGAAGCTGATCATAGAGGTGAATTGATGTGATTTCATGCTTTGTTTGCAAAATCACTCAGACCAAAAGTGCAATGAAGACTTTTCTCCACACCACACCTTTAAGGTAGAACCAGTGATCCCTTTTGCGTTACATTTAATAACTTAATCACACCGTATCTCGATAGCAGCTGATGTTAGGGCTAAGTTGGGAAATCTCCAGGATGGGTTGAGGTTTTTAGGAAAGCAGCGGTGACATCTGCTCTTCTTTGTTCCCCAGGATCATCCGAACAAAAGTCCAGCAGCCATTCCATCCGTCTCCTGATGGGTCGTCCCTGACGCCAGGCCATACTATAGGTAAGACTGTAGCACAGGCATTAGCATCATAGAACTTACTCGATGTTTTTTATTTTAAATGCAAGCTAATTTCTTGCTGTCCTTCCCACAGTACCGAGCCAAGCCTCTCCGCCTGTAACCAGCGCCTCCAACGACCCAGCGGGATCATACTCCATCAACGGGATTCTGGGTATCCCCCGATCCAACGGCGAAAAGAGGAAAAGAGATGAAGGTAAGACCTTTTTTCTGTCTAGATGAGAAAAGATATAAAATCAGTTTAGGGTTAGAATGCATCAAATATCTCGGACCCTACAAAAAAAAAAAAAAGCAACACATTTTTCTCTGTGCAGCTTTATGCTATAAAACCCACTTTGCTGAACTTGCAATTACAGCATTAAAACCTGCTTCAGTTCCATTAGATGACCTTATAAAACACCTAAGTCTGAACTCTGTTACACCGCTGTGTCAATCTGCCAAGGAGTCTTTTGATTTGAAGACACGACCTCCGCTGTTGTCTCCTACAATTAATCTTTATGGAAGTGATTAAAGGGCTTTAGATAATTACATGTCAAGATGATGTAGCCAACCACCCAGGTCAGTGAAGAAAGCTGCTGCAGCTCGGTGGAGGGCTTTTTCCCCCTCTCCCTTTAACAAAAGTGGCTCCACTTCAGCAGCTCAAGTAGTAGGTTAGTGGATATAAGGGAGCTTGAGGCGATATAGATTATTGGTTCTGTAAGCAATAGGCTTCCTTAATGTCACTACATAAGTCTGATGAGAATAGCTAAACAGATGCACTCATGTTGCAAAGCGTGTTCGGGTACGGAGGGATGATGTGGCTGCTGAAAAGGGGCAGTTATCTCAAACAGGGTGGGGAATGAGTGCCTTATTTCTGCAGTGCTCCAGAATGAGAGCTAATCAGAGCACGGCAGCAGTTTACATAGCGTCTTTCTTTGTTATGGCGTTTGTCGAGAAGCACGGGGGTTTGCGGGATATTGAGTGGAATTGATGTTTTATGTGCGTGCAGGGAGGGAGGGATGACTAATGACCTGTCAGAGGTAGATTTCCTGGCAAAGATATAAAAACCAGCATGACGTGGACATGGCAAATGACATAATCAAGTCCTTCCCTGTAAGAGATGCAATCGCGGAGGCATAATGCAAACGTCTGGTATTTTCAAGGGTTCATTCTCAGTCGTTCGAGGACCTCTCATATTAACCAGGGTGTAATGTCTAGTCCCTGAATGATAGAACGCACACATTGCTATGCAGATTGCTACTGAAGGGCAAAGAGGTATTAAAGGGCATGGAGGGGAATAATGTATGTGTGTGTGTGTGTGTGTGTGGGGAGGAGAGCCTGTTTTGTGGAGGTCTTCCAGGTGACAGCGCCATGTTTCTACGGCTATTCAGTCTCGAATGATTCCCCTGATGTGCTGCCATTTCTGTGATTTAGGTGCTCGGCCAGAATTACGATGAAAGAGAAGAAAGCTCTGCGTGTGTGTGTGTGTGTGTGTGTGTGCGTGTGCGCGATAATGTGCGTCAGGGTAGAACTTGTACTGAGGGTGACGGAGGGAGCTGTGGTTCTTATATACTCTCTCTATGGCCAGCTGCTGCCTACCTGCAACCATTGGGTCAGGGATACTTTATCTTTCCAAAACATAAACCCCAGGCCTTGGCCGCACACACACGGCTGCAGAAGCAATGTCTCGCCTGGAGCCACAGTTTGTGAGAATAGTATATTACATAGGATGTTACCCTGTAGACACTATTGTCCTGTTGCTGTTCTCTTAAAGTGCACATTGCCCCCCAAAAAGAAAAGGAAAACACCCTGAATCTGACAATGTTGCAGCAGTTAGGCTTCCTGTGAGAAAGGGTCGTAGCCGTTATTGTGTCCTATCTTGTGAGGTTTTTGCTAACATTAGTAACTTTACATTTTAGCGAACATTTATCTGGAGTGTATATAGACTGTATTATTATATTCTGGGATGTATTTATGTAAGAAAATCATTACAGATGCCACATTTTGCGATAGATTGCGTCATCTTTTTTGTTTTCTCATTCACTCACAAGGCATTAACTCATGCATTATTTCTGTAACATTTACATTTTCAGAAACAAGACATTTAGTGAAGAGTAGTCAATTATAGCGCACTTGACTATTGCTATATTATGTTTTGTGATACCGTATCAATTCTCAAAAACACTACTGCTTTACAGTTACAAACTGTTAAAACTCAAGGGTTTGACAGCGGCACAAAAAGTAAACGGACAGTGATTATTGCAAATGCATATCCCACCGTTTCGTTAATACTGTAACATTTTGCATTGTTAATAGAATGGGGATATATTTAATTATAACCCCTATATCCTGGTACAAATCATTTTTGCCAGATTCTTGCCTCGAGAAAGCCCTAAAACGTCATGAGAAATGTCTGGAAATGATCAAATGCTATAGCCATAGGCCTACTGGTTAGTGTTTTTCTCAACCAAAAAAGGTAAACGATCCAGAGAATCTACAAATAACCCTTAGCATCTAGAAAATCCTGGCACTGAAATCAAACACATAGAAGTAAAAAAGCATGTCCTTGCAGCTTTCAGGGTGTTTCGAGCATTCATTTTTGGGTTACAGCACTTTTTTTCTAGCTGAGATCTGTGCTTCAATGTTGCCTTGTTTGCTATTCAGAAGTATTTTGCTTCCCCCAGTAGGCAGTAGTCTATAGTCAGTTAATGCTTGGATTACATTTCCTCACAGCACAGTAGCTTGCCTGAGCCCTATTTAACTCGGTAAGCCTCATGATGATTGTGGCACAAGCAGTCATTATCAAGGGTTGAAAACATGAACAAAAATGAGGCGAAGGAAAAGAAGGGTAGGGGTTACGTAGGGGAGGGCTGAGTGCAACACATGCCCCGCTGAAATGGATTGGCTGTGTGGCTCTGAGTATTTGTTTTAGGCAGTAGCTGTGGCTCTCTGCCAAGCAGGCGGACAGCTTCTAAGTTTCCAAGTCAGCAGTGCCCTTAAAAAAAGGTCCCCCATTACAGGAGGGATGTAGCGATAATGTAGTGTGACACACGTTATGTACACTGGGTCTCGGCAAGAGGAGCTTCAGGGACACAGGTGTCATAAGAGCCATTAATCTGCTATTGTCACGTGTTATTGCAAATTAAAAGTAGCATGTTACACTTGGCAGCCATTGTTGCAGACGGACAGAGCGGGGGAGAGCGAGAGAGAGACCCCTGGAGATGGTGACCACGGCTGTCCGCACCTTTTACAAAGTGACATATATTAGAATTTGCAATTCTGCAGAGAAAAGCCATTACCTCGCAGATTAACATCCGAGCGTCCCAGCTCCTCCACCCCCACTGCTGCTGTAGGCTCCAGAAAAGACAAAAGGAGAAGCTGCTCCTCTCAGGGTCAAATACAGATCTGTCATACAGTATCTGATGTTTAAGTACAAATCTGCTTTCAAGCATGTTTTTGTTCACCTTTCTTGCTATTAGTGCACGTTTGAGTGCGCTGAATTGACCTGAGCAGACAGCTCTGGAGGTCTGTTGAGAACACGCAGCGTCCATGAACTGAGCGTCTTTCAAAGTCATATCACACGTTCTTTCAGGGCGACCCACACAAATTGCACAATCAGGCCTGTAGATGATTCTTAATTTCAACCATTCCGGTCGTTTTCTTGCTTTGTGTGGGGCTTTCTTTCTTGATTTATGAGCGAAATAGCGAGAGAGAAATTTTATGATAAGATGATCATCATACATTTCAAAAGGCAACAACAATAGCCAGTGGCAGTGAGAATGGATGTGATTCCGTGCTTCAGTAGCTGTTGAATTAATTATTTCTCATCTCTGAGCGTCATGAGGACTGAACCGATGTGTGTGGATGGAGATGAGTGATGGAGCGGGCCTCCGTCACACCCTGCTCTGTGTATCAGCATCTGTTATGGGGGAGAGGGAGAATCAACACAGGAACTCAGAGCGCAGCAAAATGTCAGCACCTAAGAGTGCAACCTTCAAATTAGATTAATAAATCTTTAAGAAAAAAAATTAAATCAGGACATAAAGGAAAATTGATGGTCGTAAGACATTAAACAATCTTTCCAAAATGTTCATCAGAATATTAAAAAGGATCAGACACAAGGCTGCATATGAGGAATATTTCAAATACTTTCATTTATTTTTTGGCTTATTCATTATCAGAAATACTTTTTGTTTGACCAACAGCCAAAAACCCCATCGCTTTGAATTTTAAAATGATAGTAAGTGTGAAAAAGCAGCATTTTCACACATTTAATTAGATGCATACAGAGAATACTTAGCCTTTTTTCGGTTAATCAATTATCAAACTTGTATTTGATTAATTTTCCATCGATACAATATTCAATTCATCGTCCCATCCCTTTGAAACACTCATCACAGATCTTTAGTGATGCAGAACAAACATATCAGTGTTTTAATTTATGTTTACATAATCACAGCATTCAATTAGACAAAACAAAATGCAGCTGAGTTCATCAAATTTGTTTTAATTTGATTTCATTTAGCTGTGAATTGAATCAGGCGGGAAATTATAGAGGTGTATTATTGCGAAATGCATAGCAATGCGTTAAGGGAACCAGAGTGTATGTATGTCGACATGTTGTTTAAACAAGGAGCAGACAGAGGGGGGGGGTAAGCTCATTCATCTGAGGGGGGGCTCATGACCTGAAGGTGCCAGCTCACCTCCCAGTGCCTCTAACAGGAACTTAAATAACTAATTAAATTGCGGGAAAAGTTGAAACTTTTATTCTGAAATCATAATTTTCTTCTATAAAAACGCAGGCTATTATTGAGGCTACTATTTAAACTCATCCTGCACTTCATTCATGACATGTGCTGTGTTTTTGTTTGGCGGGCAGTCACTCAGACGCACTCTCAGTCTCAGAGTTGCGTTGGCTAAAGAGTCCTGCTAGGGGTCGCGACCTCTGGGTGCCAAACCCGCAGAGAGGAGTCTGCTTTATAGAGCCGGTTATCTGATCTGATAAAAGCGGCTCCCTCGTTACCAGAGTGTTAATACAGACTGATGTCAAGATGAATACACTCAACTCCTGCGATGATCAATAAACGGCCGCAGAGCGGGACAAGCATGTAACGCACCAACAAAGCCACTGTGGTCAAAGATTAGTATCACCGCCGCATAATGGCTCATTTGGAAATGTCCAAAAGGTGGATTTGACTTCTTGTAGGGTGATTATGGACTCTTAACAGCAACTCAAAACATTTACAAATATTGCAGTTTGAAATTAATTATTTGTAATTGAATATGCATAAGTACAATTTGAAAGAAGACACTATTTTTAACCTATCAATAAGGAATTATTGCACAAAAACTACACACATCTGCTTCATTTGGTCTTTTCTTTTATTCAATTAAAAACTTTTTTATTTTTAATGGCTCATTTTTAGGGATGTTAAAAAAAATAATACTTTGTAACTTAAATTGTTATGGTTGTAACAATATCAACATGGTTAAGGTTAGGGAAAGTCGACAGTTTGAGGAAATTGTTATCACTTTGTGGCGATATAATAATTAAAATATGTTGTAATTGATCCTTATATACATTCATAAGGCACTTTAAAAAAAACAGCGGCTTCACAATTAATGATAAAAAGGTATAATAGTAGTCTTACACAGCATTTAAACATTAACAATATATAACACTTTCTTCTTTGATCCCGATTGAGTTTTAATTCCTACAAACGCTAGAGGGCTTTGTCACTTTGACGCATCTACATGGCCATTGATCTTCTTGGGAGGACGGTTTAGAAAAAAGATGCATAAACTTGATTTACTCTCCAGGAAGCTTAATTGCGCCGCTTCATAAACGCTCTAAATGTCACGAGAATCATCTTCATCACCAAAACACAGTCATTGCTGATTTGTCAGAGGGGAGTGAGTGGCTGGGAGGGCAGATGGGACTGTCCCCGGTGTGAGTGGGAGGAAGAGCATGTAGGTTGACCCAGGATGGTTTGTCTTGTGTGTGGGAAGTGTATTCCACTGTGGTGAATGACAAATATGGTGGGAGGGGTATTGATCAGGTGTTGTGTCCCGAGCCGGCTGATGGAAAGTAATTAATGACTCTATTTGCTTCGGTTGCAAAGAGAACAATTGAGTTTGATAAAGTGACAAGCAGCAGCTTAGGTGAGGGCCAGAAAACATTCTGAATATTCACCTGAATGGACCAAAGTCAGACCAGGGAAAATCCGATAGGTTGTTGTCTTCTTTCTGATGAGGCAGCTTCGTTGACCTCTTTAAAGGAACAGTTCAACCAATTGGTTTCCTCCCGAGAGTTGAATGCGTCATATGCAATAAATTAACAGAGTCAGGATTGCTTAGTTTAGCATAGAGACTAGAAAAAGGAGGGAAAGCTGAGATTTGTTTACCAACACTGACTAGCTGCTAACCTATTTCCAATCTCTATGCTAAGCTAAGCTAAACATCCCCTTAATGTCGCTTCATGCAAAAATGAGAGTGGTATTGATCTTCAAATCAAAACCTCACCAAGAAAGTAGGCTACTGCAGTGTAGGCCTTTTTCCAAAATGTCAAACTATTCTTTTGCATTGCATACGTCTAATCTAGACGACAACGTGAGATATTTAAGTGTTTAAGAAACGCCAACTTAAAGTCAGCCAAATTTGAAGTTACATGTTTTGTACTGGAGATTGACGTACTGTCATACAGTTTGGGAACTGTTATACCCCATGCATATAAAGGAGATGTACAACATTTGGGGGGGGGAAATATTGCTTGTTTCGGAAGCTAAACAACAATTCAGATAACACTATGAGGTTTAAATGATTGTTATGCACCATCTAACTTTTTGGATCCAATACCCTTAGTCACGGAATCTGCCCACACGTACAACCATTGATTTATTTTACCAATATTATAATCTATATATCTAACCTTTTTGGCTTACCCTTATCCTTATGTAAGGTATAACAAATACAGGGATTGCTGTGCCGCTAAAAACAGATTTGATCCGTATAATGACGCCGACAAAACAACAAAACCTAGCGTGGATTGGTCATATCATTGCAAAAAAACAAACTAACAACAAAATAATAGTAGATGTACTAACACTGATAACAATTCAACATGTCAGACATCACTTGTTAATAAAACCTGTATTCACCAGTGCAGTGAAAATAGAATAAATAGTTAACAAGGTACTGTTAGCAAACTCGTGATATTTATTGCTTGACATTTTCGCAGCCATCAGCACAATTTCAGGTCACACACGCTCACACCCCCTCTCACACACACTTTTATAGCTCCTGATAGTCGGGTTCATCCTCTGGCCTCAGCTGGTGAAAAAAGGTCAAGCAGCAGAATAGACTGGCAATAACCCTCCCAAATGGTACTATCACACAGACATGATTGATCAATTGAATTCCGTGGCAGAGAAAAATGTGGGATTAAGTAGAGTATTATACGCACAATGAGTTGAGGCATGATGTTCATTTCAAGTTCATTTCAGCTCCCTCTTGCCACCAGATCAGGCAATCAATAGGGGCCTTGCATATCATATATCACCACTCTCCCACTGAGGGGAGAACATAATCTGCCGCAAATTTAGAATGACAGATTTGTAAGGGAGCTGAAGCTATCTGGGATCCAGGGAGGAGACCTACAGACACTGCAGCCAGGAGAGGTGGGGGGGGGGAGGGAGAGAAAAAGGGGAGGGCGGTAGGCTAGGATGGTCTGTAAAGGCTTTAAAGCGTCGCACACAAGTGACAAGAGGAAAAGCTAAGGCATCCTTCTCCCAACAGTCGGGTAATCAGGTCAGGAGTCAGGAGAACATTCCTGTGTTTGGAGAGCGGGATGATTGAACCAGACTGTACGGTTTTATTCAGCCTCTTGTCCCCGCCGCTGTTTATAAATGGAACCACCACACTCGCAGAGAATGAAAGCAGTATTGAATTGTGAAAGGGAAATTGTGCTTTAAAAAAAAAACTGCTCTTTATTTCAGTGAGCATCAAAAGGGTTCTGGGGAGGAATCAAAGCGAGGGGGAAAAAAGACACTATCATGGGCTGGCTGCTGCTGCTTTCATTAGTATACATGCTTGCCACAACATGTATATATTTGCAAGTGATGGTAATCCATCAATTACCAGAGGGCTTTCAGATCATGGTGGTGTCACTCCCGTGGCAGGGGGTGCAGGGGAAAAACCTGTGTGATGTAGCCAGTGGCTCACTACAGCCATTAAGGAGTGGAAAAACCTGCACTCCATCCCTTTCTGTCCTCCTCAGATCCCCCACAGAGGTGGTACAGAAAATACATGAGGAGAATATAAAGTGCATAGCTTGAAGTAAAAGGCCAGCTTCCCGGGGTCAGTCTCTCGATTGTTGCTCTTTCTTCTTGTAGATGGTTCAGATGGTTCTGGCCCACACAGTGATTCTCAGGGTAGTGTGGAGAGTTTACGGAAACACCTTAGGGCAGATGCCTTCACCCAGCAGCAGCTGGAAGCGCTGGACCGGGTCTTTGAACGCCCCTCGTACCCTGACCACTTCCCTACATCGGAGCACATCAAACCCGAACAGGTTAGTAGCACTGCAACTCACCACTTCAAGTACACACACACACATTGTGCATGTGATGCTGATTCAAGCACAACAACAAAAAACCCACCTTTGTCACAAATATTCCCATACGCAGAAAGCTAATTAAACAAACGTCTGAGATGTCCAAGCATTGGATTAAAACCAAGCATGTATAATGCTGGAGGGATCACCTGGAAAACTCCCACACATTATTGATTTTGAGAGGAAAAACACATTCCTTGTATCCCCTATAATTGAGAATAACAGTAAGGCAACATGAAATTAATCAATACTGAGGTTTTTTCTCAATGTTATGCTGTGTTATTCAGCTGCTGCTTCTTGCCTTTGTTGTTTATTTTCCAACTCTGTGTCATATCTTGATGTTTAATGACTGACGCAGTCTCCAAGGCTGCTTTTATTGTTTTCATGAATGTGATGTATGAAAGCATGTATTCCCTCTCCTTCCTTCTGATATTAAAACCACACTTGCCATCCATCCTCATTTCTAAAATTAAGAGGCATTTGGGGACCAGCCACCCCCCACGCCAAAACGACAGCCAGAAACCACCGCTTATTACATGCTCTGGGCTTATTACAATGGATAACCTTTATTTACTTTCATTATACTGTTAAACAACAAGAGACTATTAATTTCTCCCACCGTACTACAAGTCGGACCCATAAAGCAAAAGCAGTCGCCTAATTGAGTTCATTTTAATTTCTCTCCAATCGGGGCGAATTACGCAGGTGATAAATCAGTGGGACAGGCCTCACCTCCAGAAGAGGGCCTAATTTGCAGCTAATTACAAAACTGATTTCTACTGGAAGATCAATACCAAAACGAATTGGAAATGACTTGCAATCACAAAGAGCGTCAGGGAGAGTATTAAAAGGCAGAGGGAAAAAGGGTTAGACCAAAAAAAGAGGGCAAGTGAGAGAGAAGAAAAAGAAAAAAGGAGGCCAGGAACAGTCGAGAAAAATCAGGTTTAATTTAATGCAATATTAATCAGAGCACTTTCCCTTTCATGGGTGCCTCACGGTTTTTTTCGTGGCCCTATTAGCTAGTGTCTGGGTTCTGTAGCGGGGCATTAAAAACCCATTCTGGAGATGCAAAACTCAATGGATTCACCCCTCCCACACTTCTGCTAGCCATTTGGTCATCCCTTTCAGACCTGTCTTTTCAGTTTTCCCCCTTCTGCCCTTTATCTGCATGATAAAACGTCTGTTTGGCGTCTGAAGCCTCAGAGAATAGAGGAAAACATCCGACATTGTGCCAGTGAACAGTTGTAGCAGACAATTAGAGTTTATCGGTGATAGTGGCAGACAAGAGCGGGGTCACGGGCGTCCCCCTGTGGGAGCGCGGCCCACTGAGCCACTCAGGCTCACACTGGGCTCTGGACAAACATTGTCAACACTTAGGCTCCGGAAGTCTCATCTCATTAAAAAAAAACTGCTAACATCTGCCACGAGTGTCTTTTAGTGGATTTACAAAAAGAAACAATGAGGGACAAGCCGACAGATTCATTTTAGATTGAGGCAAATGTGTTTCATTGCAACACAATTACAAAAAGAGACATTTGGATGTATTTGCATTCAGACATTCTACTCAGGCTATTAAAAAGCCAGGAACTTGTTTCTGGATAGTTGTCATTAAATGCCTGGTCAGATCCATAGGTTTGTTGACATTCACTTTTGAATAACTCACTATTAAGGCTTTCAGCCGAAATTGAGAAGTTCACTTTATTTGTTAAAAGGAAAGAAGGACCCGTCAAAATAAAAGAAATGTAAAAAAGTATATTTTGTAAGAATTGTTTTGGTATTCCTGTAACTTGGGTATCAAATTGGACTTTTGAATGATACGTTTTTTTCCTCTAAAATGTCAAGGTTTTGTAAACTTAAAAAATTAAGCAGCACAAACGACACGCACCAACGTTAAAGGGGGCTCAGATCAAATGTTCAGAGGCTGAGATCTAAAGCCAGACACATATTACTTGCATTGCTCGCATTACAAATACAGTGTTGTTTGTGATTTGGGTGAACTACTCCTTTATTCAACCTCTGAACGCACACAAGAGGCAAACTGCTAAATGGTCACAAAAAGTGCAAGTTTTACAAGTGATTCTATTCAGAGATAAGAGGTAATGAAATTTAAAAAAGGTGGTTTAGACTCTAAATTATAAGCAAAAAGCAGAAAAAGGTGAATAGTGTCTCTGAAACAGGGCCACATGGTGAGCCTGTAACAAAGCAGAACTGCTTTCTCCCTTGGCTGATCAGGGGAAGGACTGCAGTCAAGCACAAAGGGCCAGCTGACGCCTTGGCTTTTCACTCATCTCAAAATCCCACTTCCTCTCAGACAATACCAAAATACATTCATGATATGCTTGAACTGCCACCCTGCAGCTTGAACACACACTCACACACACACACATGCGCACACACACACACAATGCTCTCACAAATGTATACTCGCACAGGCCTGTGTGGAGTGCTTAATGGAGGAGGAGAAGGGAGGATTTCCATCTTGGTATTGTTTGGTTGTGTAATGATTCAACTGTCCTTTTCCCAGGCTAATGAGTACTCGCTCCCTGGCCTGAATTCCAGGCTGGACGAAGTCAAGCCCAGTTTATCCTCTAGCGTCAACCCAGACCTGGGCCCCAGCGTGTCGCAAAGCTACCCCGTAGGTAAGATCAAGTGCCATACAGTACGCCTTTATGCTGCCGAGCCACTGCTTCAGCTGAGGGGGTTTGAAGTATGTAAAAGAATGAGAAAAACAACTAACACTGCCTGTGCAATTGACCAAAACATGTGTGAAAATAAAAAAAAAGCAAACCAAAAAGTTAAGTGTGAATACTTTTTTAATACCATTTCACTCTGAGCTGAATAGGTGGTACGATGGTGTGATAAAAGCTGAGCAGTCTTTGCTGAGTAAGCAGGGTGATGAGAGAGATTGTGGGGTGGGGCAGTGGGGGGGCTGTTCAGTCACCGCTGGACAAGGACCTTTGGGTGTCAGCACATCAGAACTATGACTGTGTATCAGAGCAAGGTCTCGCACCAAAAAAAGAATAAAGGCCACCATGCAGGACTGACTGCTTGTTGGCTGCTGCTGTGTTGCTCCTGTGATTTGTTCGCCGTGAGACAGTTTGTGTGTCTCAAAGCACGAGTAATGTGCCTCGGTAAATACGCACTGGCATTTCTGCCGCCTAACTCTAACACCATGATCATTTATTTCGCCCTCCTCTCTCTCCCCCTCCCCCCCCCCCCTTCTCGTCGTCTCCTCTCCTTGTCACAGTTAATGACTGCCTGGCTAATTGAAATATTGTTTCGTTGTTGCCGTGTTATTACCAAGAAGAAGGTTAAGTTTACTGAAAGTTTACGATGACTGTCGGGGGCCTGAGATTAATATACAGAGCTTTTATTAAAATTCATATAATTATGCAGCAGCCATCAAAGGCGAGGAGTTCTGCGTGGGGGAGGACAGGGTGATTGCAAATTGCTTCAGCCCCCCCTTCTCAAATGATAGCCAAGCAGACTTATGAGAAGAGAAAGGACCCTTTTCTCATTAATATGTGGGAGGTAGATTTCCCTGTAAGGCAGGCCTCCTGAGAAGAAAGGTGTGTGTTTGTCCTTTGTGCGCTGATGGCCCCGTAGAATGCAGGCGGCTTTGTTTGCACCTGGGATATTTCAGATGGTCTCTGCAGAGAGGGTCTCCTTACTGCTTTACAGGTGCAAAGAGACATGTAGAGGAAGAAAGATGGGATTGTATGCATACCGGTGTGTGTGTCTGCACATGAAACACATATCACTTGCTTTTGTGTTAGTAAATACCTTTTTCTGGTGGCAGGTCTCACTGCAGGCAGAGAAATGAGGAGGTCAAACTAATGGAACAAACATCACCGCGACTTCCTCTTGTAATTAGTATTTGTTTTGTGGCTCCTCTGCTTGGTTTTCCCTCAGTGGCTTCCTGTGTGGATATTAGGATATATTCAGGTGTGTGGTCTCACTAATGGCTGAGTATTACAGTTTACTTGCCAGCGATAAGCCCACCAGAGGAATTTTAAGCCATGCAAAAAGTAGTAAATGATCTGCAGTATTTAGACCCAGATCCAATTTCAAATTAATTGTGTCTTTACGGGGGAGAGAACTGGAGATTATGTTCTTCCTTAAAATGTTTTCCAACACCAATTAAAACGCCTGCAGTTATTGATCTTGTTGATTTTATGTCCTGGAATTTGCATAATCTATTAAAAATGAATGATTCATGAAGTGCTCATTGCCAGAGATCGGGATTCTCAGTGAGCTGAAAGACTTCCGAGATAGAAATCTTTTGTGTCCTCTGCTTATCCTATTAAGGCTCAAAAGTACCTGCAAAGCACACTCAAATAAGAAAGGGATTTAGGGGCATTGTGCACATCATCGAAATTCAGAGGCAAGAAGCCACTTCCATTAAAACCGTTTTTTTCTCTCTCCCTCTCCTCCACATTAATGCTGCATTACCTGCTAAATAGTCCCTCTTACCCCATAAAAACACCAAAGGGTCCATGAATATGTGGATAGGACAATTGCATATTGTGAGGTAATTTCTATTGTTGATATGGGAAGTAATTTCTTTGATGAATTCCCTTCGAGAGATGGATTTCATCTCAAGTGCTTCTTATTCTTGTTCATTCGAACTGCTTAAAATTCAAATGGTGTGAGCCGTGGGTGAATTTATGAAAAGCAGAAGGAGGAGCTCGAAACTTTTTTGTGTATTTTCAGAAATAAATGGAGAGATGGCCTCGATACGGCCAATTGTCCACTATTTCTATAGAGAGTTTCAGTATTTCCTGAAATTAGTCGGAGCCCGCCTGTTTTCTCGATGGTGCTTCAAGCTGAAGAGCCATCTCCGAGCACTGAGCGGAGTCCCTAGAGCACTCAGTGGGAGTTTTACACATCTCCACTCAGCGACTGCATACTCAAGACTCTTTAAACATATTCCCTGCTGGGCCTGTTAATGAAGGCCTCCAAAGGCTTAAAGACCCCCGTGTCAATGACACTTCCCCTCCTCAAGCAGCTGCTCCTGTACACTCCTGTCAGGTCTCTAAACAAAACTTCACCCAGCAAATAAAACCATCCACACTTAGCATTCAATTAGGGTGAGTGAGTGCTCTCAGGGTGCTCTACACAGGAAGTACCAGGACCTGCGGTTGTCCAGTGAGCAGCGAGCAAAGATCAGAAGGCGAACCTGCCGTAAGTGACGCGTGGCCTCGTGACAAAGCGCTCGCCCGTCTTCCCATAGGGGGGAACTAAATGAATGCTTATTTCGTCTTCACAAAAGCAAACTAACCTTTGAGCACACATTTGATAATGAATGACTTTCAGCCGGTGTTCGGGGAATTAAAGCAATTTGGCTCTCCAAACATTCTTTACTTAGTTGTAATTAATTAGGGTGCTGAGATTTTTTGGCTTGTGATAAATTGCCCCGTTCTGCATATAGCCTAGAAAACTGGAGGTCAAATATTTTTGGTTGTTGTTGGAGCAAAACATGAAGGTGTCCCTGTCATGCTAAATGTAATACTCTTGCAAGCAAAAGAGTCATTCACAAATGACTTTGTTTCTGTGCCAAATAAAAAGAAGGTCGTCTTGCTTTTCGTTTTGTGTTTTAAGAAACGGGGATGACAGCAATGCAAAAAAGCACATCGTAGTTTCTCGTCACGTTACTGTGAGTTGAGATAAAACTCATCAATCTTCTCGCAGTATATTCAAGTGTTGACAAAATAGTTTGAACAGTTTGATGCTTTCAGCCACTCAGTGTAGTTCAAATAAATAAATATAGCCAGTAGTTATTTTCAAAACGCATTCAAACAATCTTAAAAATCTTATATTTCCTGGCTCACTAAAAGCAGCAATTACTGTTTTTCAGCGCTCAGCAGCAGCTCTTACGAGTCACTTCTCAAAGGAAGACAGGAATCAACAGGGTTTTCTACCAGCAAACCAAAAAACTCTTTGAATTGATTCTCGCAGGGAAAGAATAAGAGGGCACAGCCAAATAAATAGCTTGATTTGCTGGCGTTCAATCTAAGGGGACTGACAGGAAGCAGACAATATAAAGAAGCCCATCTTTTAATGAGAATCTGGACACACATCTCTGTTGAAAAAACAACAAAGGCTAGGAAGCAGCTAATGAGGCTATCATTGCTGTACAGAGAGTTCTCAGAACTGGCGCCTCACAGAAAGAGGGCTTTAAAGGGGACATAAAGCAACAGGCACAGAGCTGCTGGCAGTCACTGCCAACGCTATCCTGGAATACAACAACACTGCATTCAACAGGGACGCTGATCATTATTATTAGTCAACAGAGAAAAATAGACTGATGTTAATGGCAATAGACTCATTTTCTATTGGGCAAAACTAACCTTCAAGAAAACATTTTCCACATGTTCAATCTTTTGCTTTGGTATATTTGCACATTACTACCAAAAATGAAACAGAAAACCACTTTGTTTTATTGTTACCATTTAGAGTTAGAATTAATATTGAAGTCTTAAAGAATTGATTCTATTGATCTGATAGAAGTCACTGACCCATATAGTTCCCTAGCCCTTCACCTTAATTATGAATTTGACAAAAACTTGCAAAAGATATCATTAAAATCTGCACAAAAATGAATGGAACTAGGCATATGATAGTCTCCCTTTGAAAATGTAAAAGTTATTTGTGGTTACAACCTCAGCATTGTTCAGTTCCACCAGGGAAATAAATGTAGCAATGGTATCAGTGTCAGCCAATCGGAATCAGTATATGAAGAGGAAAACAGGTGATTGGTTCCCTATCGAAAATGATTTATTTTTGTTGGTAAAAGCAGCATTTATTGCATTTCAGTCATATTTGAAAGCGATCAAACCAGATGTTCCCTTTAAGACTGAAAGGCAGGGATCTGGTGCTCATAATGTATTTCATCTCTTTGAAGAAAGGTAATAAAGAGATAAGCGTATTTACTTGCATTAAACATAATGAAGAAAAGATTGGGTCAGTGTTTGCTGAGACAGCTAGACAATAGTTACCAATGTCTACACACACAATGGCCTCACCCCCGCTGGACCCCCCACCTACAGTACTCCCACGGCTCCCTTTGACTTATGTGCACTGGCTTGTGGCTGACTAATTCTTATTATAAATGAAATGTCCGGCATGACCTCACTCTTCTCTGTAAAGCTCTTTAACTCCGCAGCCCTCCAGTCTCGGTGCTTTAACCAAAAGTCACATCTCAGCAGGCTTCATACAAAACAGCCATCAGTGCTGAGATTTGCAAATAATAGAGAACACACTGAGCGCTTTCTTTTGACACTTGTTTTAAGTAAGCATCCAATAACAACTCTTAGATCAGGACTAAAAGATAGTTTCGGTGTAGTATTTTTAGTAATGGAAGTACTATTCAGATCATTTACTTAAGTAATTACTGCAGTGAATTGAAAAAAACATCATTACACACCCAGAATTAAAATATATGTCTGATCTGCTGAAGTTTTATGAGCAAAACGTACTTGAGTTTCAGGGACACCCATTATGCAGAATGACCCATTTAAGAGAGCATAATATTATATACAGTATATAGTAAATTATTGCATTTTTATGGTAAGTGCTTTAAGATTTAAGCAGCTTTTTTATGAAGTAGCGAGTCAGGGTGGAGCTAATTTTAACGCTTCGAATATCGTTTAGTAGTTTAAACAGTTAATAGCAGTATGTCATATTATAGCAAATCGTACAATTATTTTGTACACAATATTTAAATATGCCAGCAGATGTTGAAAAGATTAAATGGAGTAAATATTGTATAAATGTGACACAGTAGAAGTAGTAAATTAAAGTACCTAACTGTACTTTCATAAATGCACTTCATTGCCATCAATGGGATAATCTAAAATAAACAAAATACTATTACTAAAATAACTACTTAAATGACAACAGCCTTGAAAGCAAGTCATGTTGTTGTTATTTAATATTGTGTTGGTGAATGTTTTTACCAAACAAAATCAGTGAAAGCCATACAAGGCTTCTTTTGGCTCCTTTACCTCCTCCTACCCCCACTTCCTTCCTCCCCCCTCCCCCTCCCCAGGCCTGGGTCTGGTGCACCTCCAGGCTGCCACCCTGCCTCTTCACCAGATTCACCAGCCGTCCCCATATCCCAGCCCCCCCCCCCCCCCCCCCCCCCCCCCCCCCCCCTCAGGCCCCCACTGCAGCCAGTATGCCTGGCAGCCTGTAGTAGCAGGTACTTAAATACCCAGAGGGCCCATTCGCTCACCCTCAATTAAACAGATGCGTTTCTCATGATATTGCACATGTATGAATTGGATTTTTCAGTCAATATCTATATTAGCCTGTGGTTTATGCTCTCATTAGTGATGTTGATTAGCAGCAAGGGCCAGTTTTCCATATTCAGAGAGATAAATATTATTTAAGAGAGATCTATATGTTGCATAACTTGTGGATCAAAATTGATCAACATGTGGGTTTTAAGAGATGATTGGTCAAGAGGGGAGCCAAAAAATACTGTTAAAACAATAAATACAAACAACATAAATAGAGTTAAGCAACTGCCATACAATGTATTCATATTAATACATGATTTAGTAGAAATATAGAAGCAAAATCGTTGTTAAATGAAAAAGAAAACTCCCTTTAGACCGTGACTCAGCGACATGCTTGTCATGAAGAACAAGAGACATATAATAATATGTGTGTTAATATTGTGATAAAAAATGTTCCTTAAACAGTTTGTTGGTTAATGCAACAACATGGACAGTTTTCTTCCACTAGTCCCTCATTAAAGCTCCATTGGGAGATTATTTTCCCCTCGAGTCCAAGTGGCCCTCACAGCTGACAATATAACAGGGGCCTCTTCTACCCCGGCCCCTGTGCAGATTTGGGTTACGTGTCGTTTTGTCCCAACGTCCCCGTGGCCAGCGAGGACAGCCCAACCGTCACTCTCAATTACATAGCTGAATATCTGCAGCCGGACGGGTCCCGCTCCGCAGAGGGGCCAGTGTGCTCCCACTGTAGAGAAAGAGAGGCCGCCATATTTAGAAAAAAAAGTTTGAACGGAGTAATGAGGAGGGATGTTTATGTGACCAGTATTCAGCGGGCTCAAAGCAGCAGCTGTTGTTGTTGTTGTCCCGTTTTAAAGTTAGAGGGGCGGACTGATGCTTTCTGGTGTTCAGTAACGGTTTGGACAAAACTAGGTTCTTTGAAACCATCTCTTAAATGATGGGAAAATAATGTTCTTGTGCTGACTGACTTGAGGTGGTGGTGATGAGTCATGATGTGTATAGTAATATCATCATTTCCTGGTTTTAAAATGGCAGGAGCTGGTTTGCATTTTGAAATCAAACACTAATTGCAGAGCTAGACAGTAACTAAGCACATTTACTCAAGTACTGTATTCAAGTAGTAGAAGTTTGGAGGTACCTCTCCACGACATTTCAGAGGCCGCTTTTATTTGGCAGCTATTACAAAACTATATTTACTTTACTGAATCAGAATAAATATGATATTAATAATATCAATCAAATATAACAAATGTGTATAGAAGTAGCTACATATGTGTAGTTATAGGTCCATCTCTGCAAAATAATATATCTAAAATCTGAAAGGGACCAATCTCCATGCTGAGAATTTGGGATATTCACAGCAGTTATAATAATGCAGGCCTTATCTTTTCAATGCTGTATTGACCTTTCCCATTACAATACTTGAGCCAAAGTATTGAAATGCTTCTAGTCACATATTTGTAAACTTGAAAGCACTGATGAAGTGGTTTTTGTTTTGTTTTTGTTTCTCTTTGTCTCTCCAGGTCGAGATATGTCCAACACAACCCTACCTGGGTACCCCCCCCACGTTCCCCCCACGGGCCAGGGCAGCTATCCGACCTCCACGCTCGCCGGAATGGTTCCTGGTAAGTGAGAGACAACATCACATGGATTAATATTGTCATTAGGGGGGCTATTTAACAGTTGCGATATAAATTGACCTGCAGAACAAGAGGCGCACACATCCTTATATTAGCTCTATGTGTATGATTGGATTAGACGGGCTGAATAAGTGATCAGAGACCGAGGAGAGGACAGTGGTTCTCCCTTCCTTCCTGCTATTTCTCTTTCTTATTGGCTCATTATCTTCCCGTTTGTACTGGTCGTCGATAAAACGCAATACCAGCCCTCCCCAGCGTCTGCGCTCCAGAGCACATCCCCTTCCTCTCCTCTACTTAACCTGCAGTTCAGTCTCACAGCAAACAGTTAAGGGTCAAAAGGCAGAGGCATGTGAGCCCGGTAAATATTCAAATCTCTGTCTCTCGGAGGAGGTCAGGCTTGTGTTTCACTGCCAGGGATTCAGATTTGGTGCTGGGCTTCTTCAGCTCCAGCGTCACCAAGCACACATTTTCACCAAACCACAGCCGGCATTTTGCTTTGATGTGATTAAACCACTAGGATGAGGGAAACCAGTGGAGTGTGTCCGGTGTTTGCATATCATTTACCAATCACACAGCCCATCACTGGCTCTGGCTGTTACTCCTTTTCCTTCATGAAGGGCTGCGAAGACGAGTTTTGTTATCTCCTCAGCCAAGGGGGTTACATTAACTGCGCCATTTGTTTTGGTCCACTGGTAGCAGATCATCCTTAAAAAATTAAAAATTACAAAGATACATACATCTTTATACTTCATATAAATACTGATATTTTTCAGGATATCACATTTTTCTGCTACTTCAATACAACAAAGGTACATTTAGTTCAGTTTCTGATGTTCAAAGAATTAAAAACAGTTAGATTTGTACGAATGTTTTTTTTATTCCCGTTCTCTAAACATTGTTAATATATGTGTTCATGAATTAAAGTCAAAATAAATGGTGGGGACTCTTAGTATTCAAGTTTTTCTTTCTGCCCATGTTATGAAAAGCTATTTTGAAAATATAGAGACTCAACCATTTCTGTCAATTTAACACTAACCAGGAACAACAATGGAACACCCTGTGGCTGTCTGGATTTGCTTTGGGATGTTGACTCATAAAACTGTTAAATCAGTTGGTGGAAAAGCGTCAAGTCAAACATACTTTAACTTTCCATTTGTTCCTATGTGGCACAAAGCAGAAGATGAGGGCCTTAATCCTATGGCTTGTGGTTTTGTGTTACAACCCATTCATCCTATACACGACCACTAAGATTTAGTGACAGGCGCAAAACACTGTTAAAGCAAAGCCATTTCTCACCAGCTTAATATCAAATCTAGCCTTTATTATCTCGTAAAAGAAAGAAACGTGTTGAACCAGCAGCGCTCACTGACATGCTCCAAGTTAGTTTCCTCTGCAATGAAATTCTACCAAACACCACAGCTCAGACCAGAGGGGTTCGGATTGGAGATGTAAAAAATCCCTTTAAGAAAGGCTGCAGGATTTATTGCAGCATATCAAAAATGTATGCATGAAACTGTTTATTACCACTCTGTATTTATTAGACGGGTTTGGAATATAGTGGAGGAAGAAGAATGGGTAGATATCCATAAATGGGACAAGGAAAGCCGCCGTCAGTGTCACATCCTGTATTGTTCAGTGTTGCATAACTTAAGTGAAATGAAAAAGAAATAAATTACTTGCTTGACTGGTTGCACATCGATGACTATCATTTTGCCCCTCAAATTGCATCCTGTTTTGAATGACGAGAAATGACTGCAAGTGAACGGGGTAATGGTTTGATGCAATGAAATGCTAATTGATTTGTTGTTTTGTTTTGCAGGGAGTGAGTTTTCGGGGAACCCCTACAGTCACCCACAGTACACATCCTACAATGACGCCTGGCGATTCAGTAACCCAGCATTACTAAGTGAGTAGAGAAAGAGAGATACTGGACTAATTGACCCCTCCCCCAAAGAGCAATTGTCCAATTGCTGGCTAGCAACTTAGCACCGTCTAAGGAATGCATTAAACACCATTAACTGATCTGGCCTGAGCAGCTTGTTAGCATACCCTGCTAACAAGCTTGATAAATAAAGCAGCTGTGTAAGGGTAGTCCTGGATGTTATCAGAGTTGAAGCTAACGCTCTGTAACTCTTCATTAGATTTTAGATATGTCCATTTTCTCTTGCACTGCTGAAAGTTAAAACATTCTGTATATCATGTAGCTCTAAAGTGCATAATTATATTCACTATAATATTCTCATCCTTAAACAAGTCACCTGAAAACATTAAAAGCTGGCCAGTTATCAGGCATCATGAGGCTAGCATTATTGGCAACTAGCTAGTAGCAGCTAATCAAAATTGCCAGGAAAAGTTGTCATTTCAGGCTTTAAAACTGAGGGGCGTTGGCTAGAGACGGTAAAGCTTAGGAATAGCAAAAGTAACGAAGTAAGGGAGCGAGACTTAGCAAACTGTCAAATAACTACAACAATTTTGAGTTTTCTAGCATTGAAAATTCGTAAAAATGCAGCTTATTTACAATGAAAATACCGATACTGTTAATGCATTTGGTGAATGTATTTTTTGTTGTTGTTACAAATGGTTTGTTCTTCTGTTCATTTCAGGTTCCCCTTATTATTATAGTGCCGCATCCAGAGGCTCCGCCCCTCCAACTGCTGCCACTGCCTATGACCGTCACTAGTTCCCATGGGGACCAAATCAACCTGCAGGACCCATGGTGGAAGCATGGTCCACTGGACACTGAGCAACTGCGCATAAAATCTTCCCGGCTCACGATGAGAAACTAAATTTTGGGGGGGGGGGGGGGGGGGGGGGATTCCAGGCGACTTCTCTCCTCGCAGCTTTTTTTGGACACTTAAAGCCAAAAAAATACCTACAAGAAGATCATCAGAGACACTAAAATAAAATCACCCGACACACATGCTGAAAACTGTGGCTAATTGCAGGAAGAAAAAAAGAAGAAAAAAAGACTAAAAACAAAGGTCTCGGATCAATACGGAACATTCCTTTTCTTGACGGCTCTCAGCAGGGACGCGTCCAGAGCTTCAAATGTAGCAGCAGCCTTTTTCTTTCCTGTTACCATTCGTCTCCCACTCCGATTCAGATGGCAGCGCAATGAGATCAGAGGAGATCAGCAGCAGCACACGCAGGCTGTGGCAGGCTAACGTTGTTTTGATCCATCTAAGCAGTCACCGACCAAACATCCAGCATGAGTAAATCGATCCTTTTTGATGCCATGAGAAGATTAGGACATGTTCTCTGTGATACACAATCAAGATGTAAAAATGAAAATGAAGTAAATAAAGAAACATCCATTTGAAAATAGAGGGAGCCATGACAATATATCACCATGGCCCGCTATTTGCAAGATTTCAAGAAACTAGTAAATATATTCTTAAAATGATTTTTTTATTTCATTTTTATAATTCGTAAACGACTAAACTGCGGACTGCTTGGCTAGTGTGTTCCTATTTCTTATTTGTCTGGATACAAAATGTGATCAGGCAAAACATTTGTGTTTTTTGTTAATTTTGCACTATGTTGGAGCTTTGCAACACTGGAGCGTTATTATGCAGAAAAATGACGATGCATATTTGCTCTATTTCATGAAATTGGCTGTAAGTCTAATAAGTCTCAGTCTGAAAAGGCACTTCCCACGTTTTCCTGTAATTCAAGGCCCATCATGTCACTGCCTTGACGTGCACTACTATGTTCTCACCGCTTACATTTCTATTTAAGTTGATTAAGTCTTTGGCATTCAACCACAGAAAAAGGATATAACAGCCATCCCAAGTCACACCAGTGTCATTTGTCAAGTTTGATTTCATTCTGACGACTCTAATAACGTCAAAAAGCAGGGCGACGATTTCAGCTAAATGCCTTAAACATGTTCCCTCCTAACTTCATGTTTCAGGCCGAGTTACTTCTTTAAATCACGCTGGAATGATGGTTTCTTCATCTGTCAAGTGAATGTATTTGCATTTGCCAAAGACTTAGTTCTTGTTAGTGTTTATTTACAGGCCGCCTATATGCATCATGAGAGCAGTATTATTATTATTATTATGAATATTATTATTATTATTAGGGAAACCCACGTTGTTCATGAGGAAAAGTATATGTATAAATTCTATGCAGTGCAGAGATGGTCATCATATGCATATTCAGCTGTAAACCTAAAGGTAGGTGGAGTTTATTTAATTGTTATGTTATTTACAAATTGTTCATTTTCGTAGAAGGATTTTGTGTGTGTGATGTGAAGACACTTCTCTGTAAATACAGTCAGAAAAATGGTCTTTCATGTTCATGGGTATTATCACTTTCATTATGCTGGTCTCACTTGTACAATAATAAAAGTGTCTGAAATCTTTTACGCAAAAGGAGTTGCATGGTGTTTCTGACTTTCTTGTTTAATGCTCAAATGATTAGTTGATAGAATAAAGACTGATCGATAATATCAATGAAAATATACCTTATTTGTGGCTCGAATGTGGACTTGAATACAAAAACAAAACCTAAACAAAACTTTCAAACGGGCTTTAAAAGTCCTCTGTCTTAAATTGAACCCCTTCTTATGAAATGCAAAAAGCGTCTAACATACAATTATTCTGTAATGGTTCTGACAGTACACATTATATTTACTCATGTATAAGAGGGAAACAGTGTACTTTTTGTCAAACTACATTTATTTGACGGATAAAGTGACTTAGTTTAAAATCCATGGGTCATTTAATAAATATGAATCTGCTGTCCCACAGAATACAATGTCGCTGTAATAGGGTTCGCACTGACAGGTTTAACATGCTACCCAAAAAGCTTCATATATATAAAAAAAAAGAAATGATACAATGATAAAGTAGTTTTATATATTCAGTGTTTCCCCTAGGTTTACTGCTTTGGGGGGGTGCTGCCTGAGCGGGAGGGGGGGGTGAGCAGAGAGGGGGGGGGGGGGGGGGGTGAGCAGAGAGAGGAGCTGTGGATTATTGTTATTGATTAATGCATCAGTGTTTCTTAGGGTCAAAAACACTAAACTCACAACTTAAAATGAAAGCATTTAGTTTATTTAATAAAAGAGCACATGTTCAATGTGAAAAGTGACAGTAGATATAGATTAGTTGCAATTTGGTGCTATATATAATTTTTTTTAAATGTATTGAAAAAAAACACCTTGAATTTCAGGGGGGGCGCTGGGCTCCGTTGGCAGGGAGCAGCGCCCCTCCAAGACAATGGTAGAGGAAACACTGATATTGAAGCATATAACTCTTTATACAACATTTCAGATGCTTGATAGGAGAAGTAATTGGAAGTTATGGCACAAGTAATAAGAGAACAGTTCAACATAACGGTGAAAAGGAAGTGTCACAGAATATCTTCAGTGATCTTAAAAAGAAAAGGTCAAAAGAATGTATTTGATATTTGACGAATAAGGTTCCCCAGTCAAAGAAAACAGATGCCAGAAACCACAATTGACCCCGAATGATCTCACAAATGTAAACTCCCATTTAAAAAACAACTACATAGTGTGTAAGTGTGCGCCTACTGCCCATAAATGCTCAAACAATCAAATAAAAGCAGTGCAAGTGTAGCCATGTTGAATATTTGACATCCATAAAAAGGTCATGAGCCGACAAACAACTTGATGGGTAAAACAGAAGTTTAAGTAAACAATGGCAGAAGGAATTCAGGTGCCTAATGAGACTCTTTTTGGATAAATGTATTTATGTTTCAGGTTTCAGATCCCATGGTGCACAGAGGGGCTTCAGTGAGAATGCCTCTAAATGTTTTCTCCATGACTCGGATCACTGAGCAGCACATCAAGTGTTTAACCTCTCCTCGCTTTGTAAAGCTGAATTAATTTTTCTAGCAGTGTGCCTGAATTCAATTTGTGCTAAGTTGCAGGGAGAGATTTATGCATGAAATCCCTCTTAGAGCTTATTTCCCTCTTTCTTCGCTCAGTAATCCCTCCGTCGCTGCCGCCTTGTATGATTTAGTTATATCATTATTGATTTACAACAAGTGGACAGTGTCCTGATTAGCGCTGTGTGATTTGCAAAGGATTTGGGCTGCTGGAGCACACGATAACGCTGCGTGTACATTCGAAAGGATGTCAGACAGAATGGGAATACAGGGCTCGACATTAAGGACTGCCCGATGGCCCGGGGCCATCTAGTATTTAGCTCGGGCAATGAAGCCTCACCTGCTGGTTGCCCGATCGCGGATCCAGTAATGAGTGACCCGACAGTAAAACTAAACATATCTATAACTAGTTCAGGTAGTTTGAGAGGTAATTAAAATAGCTATGTGTGATGTTCTAACCTGAAGTGTGTGTTTTGTCCGCTCACCGCTGCATGTGATTATGCAGAGCTGCGTGTCGACTCGTCAGCAGCAGCTGATCTCTCTCTCCCGTCAGATTAGACTTCACTCGCGTTTATGTCCATATCAATCAGATCCAGCTAGTTCTAGCTAATGATATGACTACCTGCTTATTAAAAGACACCTAAACAATAAGTGTCGCTATGCAACTGGGTGAGGCCACAAAGTATAGCGCAGCATTATGCATTTGTTTATATGCCCACCGGAACCCCGAGGCATTACCAACAGATCAACGCACAATCAACCCATACAGGACATCTCTTTCTCCACATTACGTGTTAGACATTAGAATTGACTATTCATGTCTGTCACATACTCTTCTTGTCTGTCACATAAGTGGCGCAACTGAAGCGGTATTGGGCTAAAGGGAAATTATTTTGACCGGACATTTTGACCGAAGAGATTTAGATTTGCCGGCTAACGTGAACTCTGACTTCGCCATTTTGTGTGCTTCGCGGATGCGCTCGGCTCCTCTCGACTGCTGCTCGGTCAGCTTCCGGATGAGGAGGCATTCGTTCGACCAATTTACAGTAGATAACATTACAAACATTTTTAACAGGGGCCATAATAGTGTAAATAATGTTTGTTTTGGCAGTTATAACTGAATGTAATGTTTTCTACTTTTTTACATCTGGGAAGGCATTTGCCTTCATCAGATGGAAAGTGTCTTGACCAACAACTTAAGTATTTCTTATAGCTATGCAGGGCATGCAAGCGAGCAAACACAAACAAGAACAAACAAACAAGTGAAATGAAGAATACAATTGAAATTGTACAATACAATATTGTGGTGGTTCATCTTATAATTCAGTCTAGAGAATGCACCAGACAGCATCTAAGACCTGCACAAATCTAAATGTTCTAGGGGGAGGCCCCCCAAACCCTTCGTGCGTCATTTCGTCCGCGCGCATTTTTCAGGGCAATCTCTATTGGGCTCAGGGCCATGATCTGTAAATTAGCTTATGGCGCGTTTCCACTGCAGCGGGTAGCCCCGTTTAAGCGTCCCTAAGCGTCCTCGCTCTGGCCTCGGGCTGCCTCGCTGGCCGGCCCAGGCCGTGGCGCATTTCCATTACAGTTTAGGACCTGGGGTAGCAACGCAGTGTAGGCGGGGCGATCGGCTTTGTTTTTGTTCACATTTCGAGTTGTTCCGTCGAGCTCCCGCTGGATTTGATCATCCCCAATGAGATGTAGGAACGTCGTCACCTCCTCAGTCGACCACGGTGTGCTTTTCTTATTAGACGTAGCCATTTCTGTAGCTCATCCGTTTACAAAATGCTGTTTATAAAAATGCTGCAAGCTTGCTTCTAGATATATATGCGACGCTAGGGATGAACTCGCGCGCAATCTTGTGACGATTCTCTCTGACCAATCAGCAGTCGCGAGTGTTGACGTCACTAGTTCAGCCCTGGCCCTGGTCTGAGGGAACCACAATTTTATGAGGCCGGAAAAAGAGGGAAAAAGTACCCGCTGGCCGGTACTAGGCTATATGGAAACGCCACCAAAAACCGGCCTGGCCGCTTGAGGACGGTTAAGGACGCTTAAACGGGGCTACCCGCTGCAGTGGAAACGCGCCATTAGATGGCCCACAGGGTGATCTCCCAAAATCCTTAATGTCATGCACTGGAATATATAATACAGTTGTTGAGCTTTTCAGTTGTTGATTCAGACACTCATCTATTGGTCCGAACTCTATTTTCAAACTTGTTTTAATGGGAAAAGGCGAGTTTGATCTGCATGGATACAAAACGAAAATATGATGTTTTTTTACAGAGATATATAGTGAGTTTCCATCATTCTATCACATTCTTTCTAATTTTCAAAGACATAAAAAGAGAAAAACAAGCTCCTCTAAAACTGAGCTGAGCTGTTTTTTGGTGCACTCTCTGGGTCCACGAGGAGAGACCCCCTTTTTGCTTTGTAATTCAATTTCTCTGCCTGTTGTTTATTTCATAGCTCCCCTGTGAAGCATCAGAAGCGGATGTTCTGTCAGCCCCTAACCGTCGTATATGTTTGTCATTCACAGCCCTTGTTAAAAGGAGGAGAAGGGGGGGAAAAAGGGAGCTTGACTCTTTCCTCTCCACAGCTGAGAATTCCCAGAAGCAGAATTATTCTATTTAGATGGAAACTTCTTTGTCACTTTCCTGTCTAAATTGGCATATCTGGCTCTCTCCTCCGAAACCAATAAACTGTGAACTTGGATGTATCTGTCAATCAAGCTCAAATTGACTGCAGCATGCCAGATGACAACAGCATCCTCTGGAATATATATTTTATTTTCTTACTCCATACACACCCACACACAGGAGCGGTGGGATGATCTGATTGGCTCTAATCGGCAGCTGTCACTATCTTTGCTCATCAAAAACTCAGTTTAAATCAAATATCAACAGTAAAAGAACAAGACATAACATTGAGTGTCTCTGAATGACAAAAATGTAAGGCGTTTTTGATCTTAAAAAAGTTCAAAAGCTTAGCAGAGTATTATATGAAGACATTTTTATTTAGATGAAAAACTAGCGATTTAATTTAACGGGAGTGCTGAAATATTGATTTATTGTACATGTTATTCATGAAACAGGCTGCGAAGCTATGATTATTATTCTATTCCAAACTAAACTTGTTCTATATCAAACTGTGACATTAATGTTATTACTCCTGGCTGGATGAGCAGTAATTATCTTAATGTGAAGACTTCATTCTGTAGATTGCTCATGAGGAAGCTGAATAACTACGTCTCAAAAGTTGCACAGCAAAATAAAAGTGTACATATGGATCGATTTATCATCCGTTCAATACTGTTCATCATTAAATAAAGAGAAATCGGGGACATGCTGGAGCTCCACATGTGGTAGGAGCTGTGTTCAAATATAGTTCTGACAATACTAAGAAAGTGCTCGTTTGTCCGGTAACACAGTAAAACGGTGAAGCTCATCATGCATCACTTCAAACCACAGTGTCGGAGCTAACTGTTGACCTTTGGATCCGCTCCGCACTAATACATGCTGACTGAACACTCTCTCTGTGCGATTTGTACAGTGGTTCTATGAATATGCCGCAGCAACTGAATTATAATTTGGTTACTGGTGTGTCAAATGTACAATAAATCCTCAGGATGTTATCATTTGCAGTGACACACCAAGCCGAGGGGAGGGGAGGGGGGTGAGGAGAAAATATGAAAATGCATTTCACGTCTTTATATCCGAGTGGTGGTTTGGACGTTTCGAAAAGAGGGAATGGATCTGCTGCTTTATGTGCTGTATCTAATTGGATATGGCAATATATAATACCATTCTCCAGTATCCATCAATTCCTGTGTAAGACCTGTTTGTATGGCCGTGTCACCGGGGCAGCCTAGCTTGTTATGATGCCTGAGCAGCAATTATGAGGTAATTTTTGACTCTTGCTGTGTGAGGCCATCCAGAGGATACTTGAGGGGAGGTTCCTAATGAGTGAGCATTGATTGATTGGACCTAATAAGTGCGCTGCTCAACTGAAAGAGTGTGAGAAAAAAGGGGAGAAAAAAGAGGGGGCTACAGAGATTGGACAGGATATTTCCAAATGAAGCAAATGACCAGCGATTAGATTTGTTACCGTATAGGTGAGCGCCACACCACTGCCGAAACGAGGCTGACTGGCTCTGCCCGGCGCCAAAGCTCATTTACCCTTCACCAGTAAATAATTACCCTAATGGCTATTGTGTGATACATGATGCGATTAAAGCCTAATGCAATGCACGTCTCTTGGTGAACGTGTCAGGTCCCACATACACAGGCGCCGGTGGTCCCGGGCTAACGGGGCTTGCTACCTGACTGGCCAGTAATGAGGATATCCTCCAAAGCAGACAGAAGCGCTCCCTAATCAGCTGGATCTGTCAGCCAGGCGTGTTTGTTTGCAACCAGGGGGAGCTGGGAAATATTCACAGAGAAGTGAGGAGGCAACGCAAAATGTGATGCAGGCTATTCCTGGTCGCAGAAGAGGGAATAATAGAAGCTGGTAGAAGAGAGGGCAGAATCATCAACCCCCATCCTTTCCACCCCCCCTATAACCCTAGCTCCTCCTGCAGCCCCCCTCACCCTCAACCTCCCCCACCACACTCCCAACACCCCAGTCACTGTCAGGCCAAACACATGATGAATTGCCCTGTCAACAGAATTCATTCAGGGACCAATTAATTCAGCAGAAATGAACTAGAGCCATCAGTCGCTGAAAAACTCAGAGCAAAGAGAGCAAAGTAGCTCTCGTTGGAAGACAGAGAGACAGTGTGTGTGTGAGGGAGAGAGAGAGGGAGAATGAGGGAGAGGGTGCCAAGGGAGTGCAGTGGAAGTTAGCCTGACAGGAATTGGTCATTTAATGCTTTAGCGCACTGGAGACAGCCCCTGTCATAGAGGAAGCCATGACAGGACTCCCCTGGTACTTTATTTATTAATTATCCAGAGCAGCAAGGGGCATTTAACTGTCTCACTCCAGGCCTGTCAACTCGACTTCTTGTCATTTCCTCTCCATAAACAGGTCCTTAAGAAACAAACCCCAATCAAAGCAGGAGAGTGTAAATGTAATTATTCATAGAGCAGACAAATATTTATGTTGTGACGGTTGTACTATTTGAAAAAAATCAAAAATAAAATGTTTGTGCTCAGGTTTGTTTGGAAGTGTGATCCTGGTTGGACATTTTAAGCACTCGATTGTAGTCGAGGAAACAATATCTGGTCTGTGCTGTCAGCTGATCAGCTGTCAGCAGTGAAAGGGGAGTCAGGTCACTCTCAAGACCTCTTGACAAGAAAACAACACAAACATAATCACCCCTCCAAGAATACTATAGAAAAAAATGCATCAAATACAGTTTTTTTTTAATGTGATTCAGTTGTAGAGTGTTCAAGCAAACCTGATGTGTTGGGAACCATTGACCTAAAATGCCTTCTGTGATTTAGAACAACAGATACAAACTAATGTACTGAATTGTTCCCAATTTTGTGAGTAATCAAATTTTTAAATCAAAGTTTTTACAAGAATGTACCTTATATATATATAAAAAAAAGGAGTACCACAATACTATGCTCAAGTACAATTATTATTACTTAAAAGACCTTTACTTCATTACAATTACAGCTGCTTGTGTAAAAAATACCTACAGTATAGCCTACCAAAGTTAAAAGTAGCTTAGTTACATTACCCGTTACATTTTCAAAAAGGAGAGAGTAAAAAACACAATTTAGACTTAAATTATGATAATGTTACATGATACTGCAATTCATGAAGATAGACAAATGTAGGCTACAAAATGTAGTGAATGTACAGGTCGACATATACAAAGCAGAGGCCATGTCTAAACAAACAGCTTACTACATTAGGGAAGGGATTTTGCAGTCTGTGCGTAGGCCTACAACTGATAATCAATTATACAGCCTTCTTTACTGTAGGCCTACCAGAATGAATAGGAAAATAACATAACTAAATATTGATGAGACAACACCGAGATAAACAACGTTTAAGTAGACCACATACTACATGTAACATCAACACACATTGCACAAGGCTGCAGCCACAACAACAAACAATACAACAAAAACAGAGCTGCACAGACTTAGCACAACATGTAGCACAACATTGACAGTAGCTAGCTAGCTAGCTGCTACTCACCTGTGTGAAGGGCCTTGTGTCTGTCATAGGGTCTGTCCCCGGTCTGTCCCATGGTCTGTCCACCGCGAAGTCCTGTGAAACTCCTCTGCACTCTTCAAAGTTTTCCAACAAGTTAAGCCGAATTAGGCTGTGCAGTCTCTAAAACAGCATAAACTATTCACACAAATCTTAGAAGTAAACATTTCCTCTGTGACCATGTAAAAGTCACCTGGAGGATCCACCCGGTGCATGTTCCACGACATGTTCGCATGTTAGTTTGATAGCATGTTAGCATGTTAGCCACACCCAACATGAACCTGTTCACGCAACGTTCAAGGTCATTCTACAGAAAAGGTGGAAGTACTGTCACTTACTTTTGCAGACACCAAAATACATGACGTTGACCTAATACTCACATTCATTATATATGTTGAATAAATAGAGATTGCCTTTGCAATGGTACTAAATTAAAAAATTGTTTTATACATAAATTGCTATTCATTTAAAATGCCAAGTTCAAGGAACTGCCCTGTCACTTTGATCATACATGGAAGTGGAGCCTATAGTTTTCATTACCAAAAATTGTTTTCAATAAATAAATCTCATTCATATTTACATAACATTACATACATTAAATATAACACTGAAATGGTAACAAAAAACGCAAATTATTATTAATAATATCCAATAAATGTTAGTCACCCAAAATTACGTCATTGGTGTTACTGCTACACAAAACGCTTTTATTTTTGAAGTAATGTACTGTCTCTGAAGTGCCTCCTGTAACAAGAGATCATTTGAGGCAGTGCAGTGGACAAAGACATAAGGAAAGTCAGATACTTCTTACTTTGTTTGTTAAAGGTGTCATTTTATCTTCTAATTTTACGTGCGTCTTTCAAGTCTGTCTTAGTGTTAGGCTACTCATTGCATAGCCCTAGGGGTGAACATTTGAATGGGAAAATGTATTGTATTGAAGAGTTAAACGATTTTGATATTGACTGAAGCCATATTTGGTCTGACACATTGCAGCCATTTTGTTAAAATGGTAGTGTTTTCTCCAAATTGTCACTGGTGTTACCATCACTGGTGTTATCTTCTTCCTGGTAACACGTAACACCAGTGACGTTCCTATATAAATAAGCTTTGTATAATGTATAAAAATAAAAAAAATACTTTAAGCTCTACTTGTTGTGGATTCATCAAGATAAGAGTTAGTTATTGCTATTCAACAGGTTTTAGATGTGTTTAGAAGGAATATATTTCAGCAGATTTGTATCACCCAGATTCCACCTTTTCTGTAGAATGACTTTGAACTCGCTTGATTTGCGTCACTTTAACATGCTCGCCGGGTGGTGCATTTAATTGCTGCTTAATATTTAGGTAAACGTTTTATTTTGGTGTTTGTTTTTTAAACTATGCCAAGGTAAAATATTACAACAATTACTGATTTGGATTGCACAAAAAATATGTAATTACAGTAACTAACTACAGTAGTAGGTCATTTTTTGTTAAATCCACCCCTATTAATCCCTAAATCATAATAACAAAACAATGCAGTGTGGGCTAATGCTTTTGTAAAGTTTAGTTATAGTCGTTATATGTTTTAACATATCCGAACAAAATGTGTTTGGGAAAAATATGTTTGTATTAGAGTTGTTTTGACCTATGATGTAAATATGGTTACATTGGAAGTCACATCATGTTTCCGCATGTATGCCTCCTTTATTTTCTTCATTACAGTATAAAGTATTTTCCCCTTAACAGAGAGACCTTACACCTCACTGTTAATGTTAGCCTAATAAACCATAAACAATTGACATTTTACAACCAGCTCATTCTATCTGTTAATCGTGGCCTAAATTGTACTTTAAAACGTTTTAAAAGGTAATCTGAGAAATTATTCACTGGCACACAGTGCTTCCTTTCCTAATGTTGAGCATGGTCAACCAGAAAGAGAGCTCTGTGTGAGAAAATAAAATTTTGCAAACCAGTGAAACATTTTAACTCAGTGAGGATTTCCACAGATAAGAAGGTGACAGTGCAACTGTCCTCCTCCGGCTGTTACGGTTCTGTTTTCTCCGCTGGAAACTCAATGAGTCTGTGGTTGACCTATTCAGTCAAAGGTTTGATCTTTCCCTTTTGTGTCATGTCAATCAGGTGGTAAATATTTGATGAAACCTTTTCTTTAGCACATCATGCATCCTGGTGTAACAGGAGGATGAAGTGGCAGCTGCAAAGCCTCCAATGCCATCAGGTGTACCTTACTAAGACGACACAGCAATCCACAACAGAACTTTGCCTGGCATAGCAGCATTACAAAGCACTTTTATAAAACAGATAGAAACCTCCTCTTAAAGTTAAATGTTTTCTCAACCAATCCTCCCCTTGTCTCGGGAGTCACAATACTTTAAATAAACACCTTGTTGGGAGTTGATCATCCATGGTAAATCCACACTCTAACTGACCACAAACTGAGCATCAGCACCTTTCTGAGACCTGATCTCTGCAAGTTTGAAACAAAGGAGATGAAATCCAGAGGAAGACAGAAATAAGGAGATGTGCTGCAGTATATAATTAATTAAATGAGACTAATTAGGAACATGAGAGCAGGTGCCAGGCTATGGGCTGACAGCACAGACAGCCAGACAACAGGAAGGGGAAAAAACTATGGGTAAGGGGTGTAACGTGACAAGAGGAGGGACAAAGCAACTTTCTGTGTTTTGTCACATGAAACCTCCAAGGAATATGTGACAGAAACTGTAGACCCAGACGCCATGGGGGTCTTTCCCTTTGTTTAAGACAGATTTTCATTTCGCCAATTTGAGGTTGATGTAAGCAAGAGATTTTCCTCCTCATTATTTCCGTGTGTGGATTGAAAAAAAAAATGTACGACTGAGGGACTAGTACATTAACATGTGCAGAATCTCACCAGAGACAGCATAGAGATGTCATGCAATGCAGGGCTCATATCAGAGACTGAACAGCCTCTGGTGTAGGGAATTCAAGCATTGTACATCCAACTGAATTCTTCTATATTTTTCATCATTTTGGGGTGATAAAAATAACTTCAGCTCACTATTTCTTGTTCCAGAGTTATTTTAGGCCCCATGACATGCCAGCAGTCTGTTAAGTAATCATGTAAGACTGAAGAAATCCTGTATTTCTGCCACAAAAAAGCACTTCTCGCCCTCTTTTTCTTCCACACTGAGAACATTAGAGAAAGTCCAGCTTGTGCAGCCAGAGACGCTCCAAAGGGGCATCAGCCTATTTTATCACAATTTGCTCGCTAACCAGTTACAAATGTGGCATGTGATGACAATAATGAGGCTTGATGTCACTTAGCCTTTAGGCCGTGTGTGTGGAATAGCAAAGCAGGATGTCTGGGTGCTGCAGGTCCTCCACTCTGGCACTGAGAGGCCTCCTGCACGCGAGGTGACAGACACCGCGGTTAGAGAGAGAGCCGCCTCTCTAACAGCATTATAAATTACTGTAGATCCTATTTGTGTCAGTGGAGGCAAGTGAGGGGAAAATTCAACATCAGCCTATTTATTCATTTACTTATTCCCTGGCTCGGTCAGGCTCAGTGCTGCCGGAGAGGAGCTCTGCAGAGCCACTCTGCCTCAGAACAAATGCTGTGTGTTTACAGGGACACATGGGCATTTTATTTAAGAGGCACTGGTGATATCAGAGTCAATCAGGCCGGAAAAGGGAAAGCATTACAGTAGAGAGGATTTTTATTCCCCCTATCTGGATGGAGCCTGCATTTCCAAACAACCATGAAGTAGATAAACCTGCAAGGGTCCTTCCTGAGATGACACAGATATGTTGAGAAGAAATCACTTACAGATCTTTGGAAGGAAAATATTTATTTACAAGTCTGTATACCCAAATGACAAAATGAATCAAAGTCTGTTAGTAAAGTCTGTGGATACATGTTCTAGGTGGCTTTACGGCAGAATGAAACAAAACCAGTATCTTTTGTCGAAAATTACCAATAAGACCATTAAAACTATTCATATGGCAGTTTTCTGACCTGTCACATGCTGGGTCAAGTTTGGCTCAGTTTAGTCTGACAACTTAAAGCTGGTTAAGCTAAGTGAAATATCATAGCCATGATCCAGAGTAAACACAGTGTATAAATGGGTAAATAATCACAGATGGAACCTTAAAATTATTCTAAGACCAATAACAACAGGAACAATGAATGTGAATGAGTTACTAATCACTGAAAGCAGACACCGGAAACAGTCTTGGTGAATGAGAAAGTCTTAAACTGATGATGTGTGCTAATAAAAATGCTTACCTGGCAAAACAAACAAAAATGAGAATGTTAACAGTTCTTACTTTGCGTAATCAATAACAAGTGACAGAGAATAGATTCAGAAAAAGTCATTTCCCAGCTAACAATGCCACAAGTGATTTAAAGGAGCAAAGTGACCGCAGCTCGATATGTATTTGCATGCACCTGTTAATTCACCAAAAAAAGCTAATACAGAAAAAGAGATGGAGCTTTCGTTTAATTATCAAGAGATGGCTTGCGCTGTGCATCATCATTAGTTTGACTAAATAGCGTCGGTCAGTGACTCAAGTAGTGGTAAATGGCACAATTAGCAGGCTGATCAGGGAGAGGTATATTCAATTTGAAAGCCTTCTTTCTTAATCCATCTCCTGTGATCATGAGAAATGCTGAGCTATGGGTTTTTACGCTCAATGACATTAATCAGGTTAATTCCAAGTAAAATGTCAACATTGTAATCAAGAACTAGCACACTCCAGCAAAACTTAAATGTCTATGGATGCTAAATGTAAACGTCTAACAGCTTTTATCTTCCCAATCACACTCCTAATGTCTCCTGCAGAGATTCCGCAAGTTAGCACATCTCCTCTTCAGTTGTGCATATTTGATTAACAGCTAAATAAAAAAAGTGGTACAGATTAGTTTGAAACCTGCATAGCAACCAGCAACAAAAGTAAAGGCACGAGGAAGGTGTTGACATGCTTCCTTAACATGAATATGTTGTTCCTTGTTCTCTTCCCAGAGCCCCAGTGCTTAATCCCTCAGTGCACTTGCTCCGTAACCCCAGCAGGTGCAGGGGGAATCTATAAACACAGCTGGTGCGTCTCAGCGTCAAAACCCTCAGATCTACCCTCACCTCACACCTCACCCCACCGAGAAACCCACAGTTTAGCCTGAATACCACGCATAACCCAGATTCATGATGCTGGCTGGTTCTTTTATCGGGGCTTCAGCCAAGACAAGAGTTCATGTCAACTAATTACAAGTACTCAGTGTTTCCGTCAGGGCTTTTAGAAATCTGTCAGGGTGGAAAAGCCTCTGCAACAGCTTATAGATCATTATGGGATACTACAACTCAGAATGAATTAAATTGTTCTCTGCAAGCACCTTTTTAAACTACCAAATATGAATTTCCTATCTTTAATATGACAAAAGATAGGTCAAAATAAGTCTATAAACTCAAATCTGGTTGTTTTGGACTGAGTTAGGTTTCAAAGGACAACTTTTAACTCAAGAAAAACTTTTTTTTATGTCAAATGTATTGGAAAAGTTGGGACTGAATGAAAAATAGAACTTTATTAGTATGTCAATGTACAACTTTGAACTACAAACTTCATCTGCTTTCCTGTTTTGTATTTATGTACAGACATGTCACCCACTGTCTCTTGTTTTTTCCAGAGGCCTGATGACTTTGGCTGTGGGTTGTCTCATTCACTCTGATTTAATGTTCTACTTGGCTTTGCATTTTAACTCGTTAAAGTGTCGTAGTCTATACCTGCCCAGGAACGTTGCTCCTGATTGCTTAGGAAATTCACCACTGCCTGTCTGTAATGAGAGTGGACAGAGGTTAGAACAGCTCAATAGAAGAGATAACCAGTCTTTGATCCAAACAGCCATGCAGAACACACAGGCAATACCATCAGAAAATGTACTGTCAGGAATTTTGGATTTCAAATTACACCTGATTAACCTGAAGGGAAGTGGAGGAAGACTTGGGTGGACTTGAACATGAGGAAAAGAAACATGTGGACACAAGACCAGTGAACTTTCTTGAAAACTAAAAGCGTTGAAGTGTTGTTAGAATATATAGATGCCACGTTTAAAAAAAAAATACAGGCTCTCTGTGATGAGGGATTTTATTTCATGCACCTGTCATTCACTTCCATCTCCAGCGCTGCAGAAGTGAGAGAACAGCCCTTGCTGATCAAGATCAGTGAACAGTCTCATGTCTGCAGATGTCTGCTGTTATTATAATAAACAAAAAACCTTTAGAAAAAACCTTAGACTGCTGCCAGGAAACAGGTATTTTGAATTTGTTTCATTTAACTACATTGATACTGCAGCAACTGTGCATAATTCTCTTTTTTTGTAGCTGTTTTATCAGCGGTTGACTGACATCTGAGTGCTAGTGCTGCTTTGAATGTTTTTAGGAGGCCTTCCTCAGTCTTTTAAACCATTAACCATAACACCAGCTTTAAACAAACAGAGATTTAAGATCCATTTACAGAAAAGGAACTATACTGATCAAGCTGTAAAATCTAAATCCCTCTCAGTCCAACCAGTTATCAGTGGGAGAGTGGAAGCTATTGGTTAGCATGCTAATGTTAACTTCCGTAGCAGCGATTGCACTTGCCATTACTATTATTTGCCACTATGAATGTAGAATTAATTCATTATAAGTCATCTCTCTATTTATAAATATTTTCAATATTTTTTAAGCCACACATTCTGTTAGTCTTTGTCAGTAAAACTATAACTTGTAAAGGGCACCACAGGAAATGCTCTTATCACATATTGGTTTTGTGCAATTTGCTGTAGAGTAATTATACCGCACAGAACACAATGTCAACAACTTTGCAACTTTGATTTTAATGTTAGCTCAATGGTTTTAGTGTTTTCTGTGTATTGTTTCCATGAACTTGGCCGTGGGAGACCTAATACCAATAGGCCTATGTTGTGGCCAGGTTCATGTAGTGCCATTTTGTTTGTCTTCTTATACATGTAAAAGGGATTTGCAGTCTGTATATCCTATCGGTGATTTCTTTTTGTCATTAAGTCTGTTTGTTCATTTAAAATTTAAATGTCTCATTTACCTGGAGTAATAAGGTTAATAATAAAAAGCGGAAAATTAATTTTATAGGTAAAATTATCCCTGGGTAAAAAGTATTTCCCTGTAGACTTGCATGATAACCATATCTGTTAATGAGATACCTCCTTTAATTAATATGTTTTCTTTAATTAGAATTATGTTTTGACAAAACTGTAAATTGATACTCAAACACGGTCTGAATCCCTTGGCTCTTGACTATTCACGAGGGTCAACTAAAATAAGATTTGGATCATCCATAGTTGTCATCATAGCCGCAGTCTGACGGTTCCATACAAAACACCTGAGGGGGGAAATCATTTCCTCATCGCCAGGCTAATAGTGTTCATTTCTGTTAATCTATGGTCCAGTGTTTTCCAATTTGGAGGGTGTATCCTCACTCTCCACTGTCTATTATGCTCCAGGGCCAGGGAGAGGCCACTTTCTCCCCATCTTGGTGGCACTTGAATTAAATGGAAGCCACTTGATTGCTGGGAAGTACACGGCTAAGTTATAAAGCAATTAAGACAGTCCAATTCTTAGCCAAAGGACGGGCCAGCTCCATCCCAGGAGAGAACTGATTTGTATATAATGATATCCTCTAGTCTTCTACTCACATATTTGTTTCATGGCTCTTTTGGGCTCTTTTGTGTGGTAAGCACACTCCTCTCTAAGCTTGTCAGAGATGAAAACAAATCTGTGGTTAATAGCTCCTCGGTGGACAGAAGAGGTCTATTAGAGAGTTGTTTAGGAAAGAATGGGAGAACTGGCTGAAGAGACCAGAAGAAAGGATCTAGACGCTGTTAACGCAGTGGACATACTGCTGCTCCTCTGCCGGTTAAATCCTATTGAACTCCTTCAAATCACAATATTGAACTGTTGTATTAGCATATCTTAAAGGAGATAGTGTTGTTTACCTATTCTGAGTGTGACAAAGGAAATCATATTCATCTCCTTTGTAGCGTTGAGGATATCTAAAGCCACTGAACAAAAAGTAGGAATGGTTACAATCAGGATTTATTACCTGGACAAATGACTCTCTATAGTGACGGTATTTATCGGGTCCAGCTCGATTGGCAGTGATGGAAACATGACAACCCAGTGGATATGCTTGTTTCTCTGCCTTCTGTTGGGTGATGCTAGGTGACCCATGTTTTGGTGATTAATTAAATAATAAATATAATCAACAGGAATTTAGACAATAATCATACTTTATTACATACAAATAGGAATTAATATGCTCTACTCAAAGCGAGACTAAGTATGAATGTAAAGGAAGTATCCACTGTTTTTTAACATATTACCTCCAGCACGTCTGTGTAATCAAACGTGATGCACCGTGAAAAAAACTGAGAGGCATAGTCGTGTACTGCATGGCAATGGAATTAAAAAGGTTTATAAGAAAAGACATCTATATCTTAAGCTAATAAAAAGAAAGAGCAAATGAGACAATGTGTTTTTTGTAATTCTGTGTTAATTGAACTTAATTCAGTTGGTTGTGACTAATTAACTAAGCACAAGGATGTAAGCTTAAAAGAATAAAGGAGATCAAAGTGTGATAATCATTTTCTAATCACGAGTGTGATGGCTTATAGACACTAAATGTTTGAGAGCAAACAATTTTCTCTCCAGCTGGCCTCTTTATAGATCATGAAAATATACTACTTAAATCAATGGGAGGCATCCCACACACAATGGCAGCCCTGCTGTTCAATGATGGCTTTTGTATTGGGGATAATCTACTAAGGTCATCAATCATGTCACGCATCCTCCCTCTGAAAAAGAAATCAGTGGCTGATGTAACAGATTGAAACATACGCAATCTAAAACAACTCTTTTTCTTTAAACAAAAAGAAGAAGTGAAATATCTGTAAAGAATATATATTGTATATTTAGCTCCATTCAAGGGGAATACCAAACACCAAGGGAGTCAATAAGGCAAATTGTTCCAAATTCGCTGTCAGGCATGTGGCGAGACAAGCATTTTCACAGCAAAAGACTCCCTAGTTGAGCTGGAAATGTACAATTGACCCTGTCTGCCTTTTCAAAATGGTGCAACATTATAACCTGGGGGAATGTGTTGTCATCCAAATGAGATACGTTTATTTTCTGCGATGTAGCATGTTCCATCAGGCAGGGAGGCTATAAAGCTAGAAGGATCAGCAGGGAGTCGAGCTCGGCACATGTGGTGCGAACGAGAAGCCCGACGAAAAGGCTTGGCCACCGCCCAAATCCCTGCCTCTGCCGTCTGTGCGGGCCCAGCCTTGGAAAGCAGGAGGCCACAATATTGTGGAACAAATTTCCTCTAATCTGAGCGTGCTGGTCCTGGGCTCCAGTGGGAAGGCTGCTCTCTGGTGCCCTCCCCGCCTGTCCCACAGATCAGCCCAGTTTACCCTTCACAGTGCCAACACACTGCAAGAGCAATGAGATGTTGGTGGGGGGGTTTGGAGCTGTCGGGATCCCGGCCCTTCCTCCGTGGACCGCTCATGTGTGCTCTCAGCAGGCCAGCGTTTTGCCCTGGAGAAAGGAGCTGAGTGGAGAAGAGCTGGCACAGGATTGGTTAGCTCCCACCTGCATACTCACAGCCAACACAACTTCCACAACTCAAAAAAGATGAGCGAGTAAATCAATGAACACTAAAAACCTGAACTGAACTTTTTTTGATGATCAAATCAAACAGTTGTTGACCTTCATAACGGGAAAACAATTGTTTTAAAGTGGCCATTTACAGAATAACAAACACATATGTAAGAACATATAATAGCCTACATTTCCAACTGCAAAGGTCCCACACAGCCAAGCGAGGATCCTCCTGTTGTCAAGGACTACATTTAGATTAAATGTGGTGCCATAAGCGCTGATGGAGACAGGTCACATGCTCTGCTGGGGACTGTATCCATCAGCTTCTAGTCATTTTACAGCAGCATGCAAGGCTCCTCGGCTCAGGATTGATCGAGACAGGAAAGGAGTGGGAGTGATGAAATGTATAGAAGATAATTATTTATGGTGGCAATGCTATGGAGCTCCTCCAGCACTTCATTTAAGGCAGCTACTCAGGTTATAAACAGTGATCACACCACACGTTTGAATCTTTAAATGGGTAACTGATTATTTTCCTAAAAGCTTTCTTCTGTATAAAGCCTTACTCTTGATGTTGTGTGGTGACAGGATCATCGTAACATTACAACTATTCAAATGGTTTAAACTTTCAAAATTAAAGCCTTCGCATAAAATATTTCAAATGGCAGGATTGAAAATGTCATCTTGTTGGTACTGTATCTCATAAACTTCTTATAACTTATTTAGTTTCTTTATAGGAAAATGTCCTGACACCATGCAGGTGGAAGATATCAGAAGTATACACATCCCTCAGTTAGGATACAGTTATCAACAGGAGTGGTTTAAATAAATACATATACAATATACAATTTGTGTCCTATATTCAGCTGAAAACAGCAATACAAAATTCAACAAAATAAAAGGTTTTCATCCATTACAGGTTCTTGTCTTCAGTATTAAATGAAATCAGCTTTTGTAGACCCTTACTCATCATCCTGTTCAAAATGTGCACATTGGGGATTTGAATCCTGCTCTTGAATGACAGACACCGACAGTGGCAATGCAACACCACATAGGCAATTAAAGACACTGTTGTACTTAAATAGAATCATAAAAAGGCTGCTGATGAAAATCACCAGGATTATGCCTTTTCATATACCAACATTAACCTGATGAAAAATGCATCACATTAAAGATATTTCCAATTAGAAGTATGTGCATGCAATATTCCTATCATGGTTATTTAAAAATGAGGACGACTGTTAAGCAAGCAATTTATCAGTCTCAGTCTCTCGCCAGTTTACTGGAGCCCATTCTAGGACATTTTCCAGCTGCAAAGCCGAGCTGAGCACCGTTAAGCACCCGATTGCACCCCAAGCCATTTTCCATTTGCAATAAACCCCGTTTGAAACAGGGCAGAACAACAGAAAAGTTGACTTGTTAACACAGGGAGACGGAGGAGGACTTGTATGGTCTCAAATGAGCAGTCTGGAGCATTTCCATGCTCTCGGGTGGGGGGAGGACAGGGGGTGAGGAGGGGGAGGAGGGGGGTTGATTTCCATAGCAACAGTCAAGTCCCCAGCTGTCATGTTTGGGCTGAGATAGGTGCTGTGAGCAAAGGGACCACTTAACCCCAGCCACACTTCAACTTAGGAAGTTAAGATGCTGCTGAGTGTCTGTGCTGTGCCTCACTTAAAATGCAAACTCTATACCCCAGGGAAGAGAGGGGAATGCTTCTGAATTAACCCGGGGAAACAGGAGCTATGCAAAAAAGCCTCCTCAGAAATAATTAACCATCAATGTTTTTAAATGTCATTGAATGAAGTTTAAAGAAAGACAGTGAGAGCATTGATCCAGGCACAAAAACACAATGAATTCCCAGTTCGTCACCATGTGTCACTGGAATCACATTTCCAGAAGTATAGTAGCTATTGAGTCCATTGTTAGTAACCCAACCTAAATGTAACACCATGAAAATAATTTTTAAGACATTGTATGTATTTTATATCTTCCAAAATAAATGATTTGTCAATGTTGATTTGATTTGATTTCATTTCCAACCATTTAAATGGCAGCTTTAACATTGTGTAATAACAATTCTCAATCAGCTATTTATAACCTGCACTATTCTCTCTCTCTATAAAAAAGGGTTGAAACTATACTCATTATTCTCTGCCATTGTTCAAATCACAGGGTTCATCTTTCCAATTACAGGAAGCTGAGAACCCTTGATGCTCAAATGAGCCAAAATGAATTCATATTATGTATGAAGCTTAGACAGAGAACATGGTATTATTACAATGAATTGAGGCCCTTAGCTGCTGAAATACACTGCAGACCAGTGTTAGCATGAGAAGCAGTGGGAAGCAGGGTCACATGTAAAGAAGGAGTAGAATGCATGAATGTCAACTAGGGCATTTTCTTTTTAAAAAACAGCATTTGCTGAGAGGACATTTTCACTTTCTCAACCAATAAATCAATTCATATTTGAATGCTTCATATATTAAATGTGTATTTCATTTAATGACTGCAAGGTTGAATGCATGTGATCTGGCTGGGAATCAGATATTAGGTCTTATGGATGTTGAATACATTTGCTAATTGTGTTTCTAATTAGTTTCAAAAATATAATTTCTGCTTTAATCCAAAGGGAATCATACTTCCAGAAGTCTTTGAACCCCTTAAAATCCTAGAATAGTTAGAAGATTGAAAGCAGTGTCAGTACAGCTGAAGCTACCTGCAGCTGGCAAACTTAGCTTAGCACAAAGACTGAAGATCTCGCTCGGTATCGGGAACAAAACTTGACTACCAGACCATCTGAAGCTTTATCGTGAACATATTATATCTTGTTTCTTTAATCCATCCAAAAACAGTACAAACACGAACACGAGAGATAAAACAAATTATTTTCTTTTTTACAGATTATACAAACAAGATATATTGTGGTTATTAGTGATCTTTAGATATTATGCTGACAGGGCCATAGCTTTTTTAATCTAAATTTAATTAAGAAAGCAGTTTAGCTGTATGAGAATTTCAGGAACGGTGGTTGTTTCTCGTTATCTTTGACTTCACAGATACATAGCACCAGTTGTATTTCCATTCATGATCCCTCGGTGCGTGTGAGCTTTTCCAACAGTCGTCCACAACACAACAGATATTTCTCACGACAGGCCAGACAAAATGTCCCTGTTGTTTTGCAAGGAAAATGTTGCATTGTCCCTCCACTGCGGTCCCCTTCTGGGTGTGAATGGCCATCTAATCAAGCTCTCCCTTTCACTGCAGCTGGTTTACAGCGAGCAGCGGGGCTGACCTCTGAGGGGCCCGCCTCCCCCTCCCCGTCCTCTGGGACCCTTCAACAAGCTTTAGAGGCCAAATGAGGTGTAAGTCTATTAAAAGGGAGTTTGTGTGTAGATCACAGTCCCTCTGGGGGTCGGAGCCTTTGCCTTGTCATTCAGGTGCGGCTAATTTCCTTCTGCTCCTCACGCAGACATGAGGCCGGCCCACGGTCTTCACCACAACTCAGACCATCTTCTTGGAGAGGCAGCAGGTGATATGGTAAAACAGCAGTGAAACAAAGAGACACTGCCTTTATGTTATGCACAATGAATACAGTGTGTAATGTTCACAAAGCATGATCTGATTCATTAACGAGGCCCATAACTACAGTGCAAAATGCAAAATTAGATTAAAAGCCATATTTGTGTGGGTTTTTGTAAGTATGTGACAAATAATTGCTGCTTATTTAACTGTCAAAGAAAGGGAGAGGTTGGAGAAAAGTAAATAGAAGAACAAGGCCAAAGGCAATGCTTGAGTGAACGCGATAAATTGATCCAAAGTGAGGGTTGTCACAATAACATGATGTTCTGCGTTACTATCAAGAGGTACCTCAAAGTTTACAGACCCAAACACAGATACAATCCCAGCAGAGTGCAGTCACGTAATATCTGACAGGTACAGTGCAGTCAGGACAGTGATGTGGATTTCCTTTCGTCGGCTCTGCACTCTGTACACATTGGATTTGAAATGAAACAATGACTGTGAGGTTAAAGTGCTGACGTTTAACTTTAATTTGAGGCTGTTTACATCCATATGCCCCTATAGGACAAGGATCCAAAGAGTGTTATGATCGAGCTGTAAAGTGTTTAAGTCAGTCACACAAGCTCAATTCACCTAATCATGTGTTTCATTGACTGAAGACCAGTCTTATGACATCAAATATGATGAGTATGTTTAAGTTGTGTATGTTATCTTGTCTAATTATTTTCTGTGACCTGAAATTGGTGGACTACTGTATGTATAAAAAGGGATTCAATTCCTAAGTGCTACATCTAATATGGATACAAATGCACTCAAATAAATGGTTATTCTAAAATGTTATTATGTTATTTCTTATGGAAACATTGTACTCACCAACATGCATGCTGTCACCTAAATTCAGATGATCAGACATATTATAAACAAGCAACCAAGATCATACATTTTAAATTATTATTATGAATACTTAATATTTGTTACAGTTTTCCGTTGTTTTCCCATTGAGCTAACTGCTAGCTGCATCAAGACACAGCTTTATAATAAATGACCCCTTATAAGTAGCTTTTAGGTTATAACTAATGGATTTACTCATGTTTAATTAATAATTGTGTAATGTATTATACAGTATAACCAGTCATTAATAACAAAAAACATTTGCACTGCCAGATTGTGAAAAATCTCAGTCTGTTGAGCCATTAATAAAGTTGTTAATAAAGGGTTGAGTTTCTCACTTTCTAATAAGCCAACAGCAAAAGTGAGAAAGCCATAATTAGTCATGCTAACAAGTCATTAATTAAAGGTCCTTACAGTAATCCATCAAGTCTGATGAAAAGGTCAGAGGTCAAATGGTCCATTAGAGGATTATGAAACTAAACGCTAAACAGAAGAATCAAGTGTCACAGACAGTCTGGCAAATACGTTTTTATAAATAGCTTACAACTGTTATTTAAAGCATTACAAAATATTGATTGTTACTAAAGTTTTAGGTTTGGATGTGGCGTATACTGTAGCATGAGATTCAGCTCTGCATTTTGAAAGAGGGATTACTGGATCATTTCTGAAAGCAAATGTACTTTAGCTAGACTGACAAATGACTGGACTTGTGAATCCCTGAACACCCCTCAAGCAATTTTTGGAGTTAGACTGTCCTGATATTTGGCTGAGGAAGAGCTTTTCTGAATTGAGCATTGACAGTGTTTGTCAGAGGGGGCCGGGGTCAGCCGAGCTGCATTAACCTCTGAGAGAGCATCTCTGTGCAGTGCATTAGTCACATAGAGGAGGAGGAGGGATGTCCTGTAATAGATTATTGACCAGCGGCCTGCACCGCACCATGTGGTCTGAACCAGCTACTGACCTCTTCATCACAGATGGAGGAGTCCACCTGCACACACACACACACACACACACACACACACACACACACACACACACACACACACACACACACACACACACACACACACACACACACACACACACACACACACACACAACACACACACACACACACACCACACACACACACACACAACACACACACTCCCACAGCAGCGACTAATGAGAAACACACAAGTAATATTCTCTGTTTGCTTGCAAGATAGTTAGCAGGACAAGGAACCTGAGGGGTATGAAACCATATTCATTCATAGCTATAAAAATGGGAGTCCTTGGCTCATCAAATTGAAAGTGCTGGGAAAACAACAATTGCTTCCATGAACTTAGACTACCTAATTAAAGGAAGGCAATTTCTCTCCGAGAGTCACACTCAGGATCTTTAATTGAAATCAAAATGAATATCGCTGGAACACAGAGCGCAGGGTGGAGTGAGAGTGGGGGATGGACACATCCTTTGCCATTTCACTGGTCTCTCTGTTTACTCATGTGACTTCGTATTTGATTTGTTGATTGCTTAGAAATAGATTTTCAAATAAACCATTCATTTTCCTACTGTTTGGGCTTCAAACAACTCGTGACACGCTGCATTACAGCAGGCAAAATCTAAATCAGAAGACAGTCAGACTTTTCCCAAAAAGATAACAGCATCTCACAAACCATTGCCAATATCATCTGTGCTCTGTTTCCCTTTGGCTCAGCCCCGCTTTTTTTTTTTAATTGTTTGATAATTCATCTCCGAGCTCTAATTTACCCCCCGTCGTCAGCCCTGTATGTTCGACCATTGTGTGAGACATTCCGCTGAATTTCAAATGAGCTCTTAGCATATAAAGTCTCTCTTCCAGGGAAAGCACCTATTTATGGACATGTTTGTTTGTTTTTCATCAGCATTAACCCTTTGGGCGAGGAACGTCCGTATGCCGTCTTTTCAAGATCAGTCCCGGGAACGTCCTTGGGCAGGAAGTCATACTGTTTTAGTTAGTCTGGTTTCTCAGCGACTCCTGGGGTGAAAATACAAGATAATTAATTTGGTTTTTTCAGCATCATGTGACCTATAGGATGTCTTTAAGGTCCCATCTCATATTTGTAGGAGATCACCATTAAAATGCTCCCTTAAACACATGTGTTTTCTTTTGCAATATGATATAAAAGAAAGAGACAATTCAAAGATTTTAAATAATGGGATATCCTTTATGTATAGTTGTATGATGACGATAGGTATGTGTATACCGAGTCATGTGTTCAAAGCTAAAGATGTAACCCTTATATAGGGAGCTGGAAGGAGCTGAAAGGGGCTGGGAGGCAGATTTGTTACAGTTGTACAGAGGCATGCTAGCTGTTTCCCACTGTACCAGTGTTTGTGCTAAGCTAACCCGCTGCAGGCGGTAGCCTTATATTCAACAGACAGGTAAGAGAGTGGTATTGATCTTCTTTTTTAACTCGAGGCAAGAAAGCAAATAAGCGTATTTCTTCAAATGTCCTTCCCCAAATGCATTTTCTTAATTTAATGGACACTTCACACCATAATTCTTAACTAATAAATTCTCTCAAACAAGATTAAACCTTTTTTTTGCATCTAATTCTTCTTAGTTGTGGAGAAAGCCCAAATATGAAAAACTCTATTATGCATCAACCATTCCAAAAACAAGTGTACCATTAAAAATAACAAACCCTCTCTGTTTGCTACGAGCACACACGCGCACAGGCGCGTGCACCCGAGCAAACACCCCCACACCCAAACAGGATTGAGAATATGAGGCTATCAGAGCCTTGCACATTACATTGACTGGTGGAGGTCTTCACTGTTTAAGTGGAGCTGCCTGCTGAGGTTTTCCTCCCCGGCAGCAGGCCTATAAGAGTGGTAAGTGGTGGTGATGAGACACTGTCCCCTGTGCCTCCTTCAGCTGCCATTCCCTTTAAATTGAAACAGAGTCCTGCAAATAAATGCCACATTTTGAGCAGGGAGAACGCCTGAAAGTTGAATTTCATATAAGCACCCGTTTGGGAATTGGCCCTGGCACAGTCTGCTTTATTCGCTCTGCTTTTTGTTATTTATATGAGGAAGGAACAGGGCTACGTCAGGGTCATTCAGTGTTCATTTATCTTTTTATGTTGTGTTCTGCGGCAAGCTATACTCTGAGCAGACTGCCTAGCGACGGATTCTTCAACATGACTCCCCTCCTATATGCCTCTGAATATTACAGACAATCTGATGCTTTCACCTACTGGTATCAATATGCATTCGTTTTACCCTGTGTTCATTAGCCTTAAATGGCATCTCTCTTTAAGATTAACTGAAGCTGAGAAAAAAGAAGATGGCTCCCAAGAGTGGCCCACTGTTTGTTATTCATGTTGGCCTGAAAACGGCAACAGTAAATCCTCTAAGTTGTTGTTAAGCTGGCTGTATTACCATATGTGTGCCATTTCCATGGAGTGACAGACCCCCCTTGATCAAATGGGGACTATTGATCCTGCAGCACTCCATTTCAAGTTAATTGTGCTTGAAATGAGGTGCACACACTCAAGCATATACCTGCATTGGGAAGGTTTTATTTATTTATATTTGTCAGGGAACCTGTGTCAGATAAACAGAAAATATTCAATTCACGTCTTATTCAATTTTGCTCAAAAAAAGCCAGTTGTGCTGAAGTCTGCTCTGAAGTGGTTGAACCAGATTGAATCAGACTTTGATTCTCAGTAAGGCTTGTGCTACATGAGCCTATAGGCTGCAAGGGAATATGTGAGGCAATACAATGCAGAAGATTGACTGATATATTACTTGCAGAGCAACCTCATCAGTAGAAAAAACCCTTATCAGATGTTGACAATAATCTTACTAAACCCGCTACATTCCTCCCAGCTTTTTCCCCAGCTGGAAACATAAGTAAAACCTGGCTGTCATATTTCAGGAAGGGTCAGGTGAAATCTGGCCTCTCCCTGACCCCCATTACCTCTGACACTAACAAAGCAGGCTCTTAGGTAACCAGGCATGAAGAGCCTGGCAGAACTGAAGAGGCTGGAAGCGCTGGATTTCCTCAGCAGACGTCCCGCTTAGCCTTCAGCGTGATCATGTGCCAGATTATGACTCTGAATAAACTCCGCACTAAGCCTACAAATCATTTATCTCGCCGCAGGACAGTGGGCTGAAAGTGGTGAATCTGGAGCGAATATTTTTTACAGGAAATCAAACGACTGATAAACAGAAAACAGATCAAATAAAAATATTTACTCATGATGCATTATATAACCTTACAGAAAAAAGCTTCATGTCATGCAATGTAAATCACAAAACAAATCTATAATAAAAGAGAAAACTGTAAGGGGAAATTGAATAAGGTGATGCATAAAGGTGGGTTGAACATTGACAGTATAGCTGTGAGAGTCATTCTATATTTTCCACAGGCAGCCTCACCATCAGCGACTGGCAGTGAATATCACTGCTCCCTCCTCTGGCCCCGGGGCCCCTGCACAGGGAAACAAGCCAGCACAGCACCATTTGTAGAACAAACCCCCCCCCCCTCGGTTTGTTTATAAGCCTATTCTTTTATAATAGTATATATAAATAAGTGAAACTGTGTAATGGATCGCATTAAAGAGGCAGGCATATTGAGGCAGGATTTAATTTGCATGCCAGATTAGCTTGCTATTGGCTGGGGCAGTGCCGTAGGGCAGCCTATTCATTAATAGGATCTAGTCTCTTCAAATCCATTAAGTCAATTGAACCCATACATAATCTGATTTCAGAGACACCATGTAAATGTTGTACTGGTACGCCTGTTCTAGGACAGGCCTTTGCACTCCCTTAAGTGCAAGTGGGGTGATGGTATTTGTAGAAGTGAGGGAGCGCCTGTAAGGAAATAAAAAGGCTAAATAAATAAATTGTAGACAATGCACACATAAAAATACATTAACACAAACTACAGTATGTTGTTCATTCATCACTTTATCTGAGGTTAGATTTAAAGGGACATTTCACTTTAAATGTAATAGATGTAATGTTAGGTCACTTTAAGCCAATATTATGAAACTGCTGCTGATATTTCCTTTTTTTCACAAAAGCAAACACATCTGAGATAAGGCTCAAATCTCTAACATCTCACACCAAAACAGGAACATGTATTCTTGATTTTGAAGATAAATGTCCCTTTAAGCCTAACTCCCAAACAATTATTATTCTTCAAACACAACAACACAAAAAAAGAGTTGAACCCAATAAAAAAAATTCTGAGTTGCCTCTGCCAATAGCAGCACACAGTTACTGTTTGTATTCTGTTACCTGTCACTGAGGATGGAGGAACGTTTCTGTGACTGCACTGCTAACATCAACACAGCTGGATGAGGAACAGCATATAAAACATGTTGGCACAACAAAGAAGGTACAGCATGGATGTTGATACTGAATGGTTATGAAAAAAACAAGATTATGTTCTATGACAGTTATCTGCACATGACAACTATAGTATGGTTAATGTCAAGTTTATATTTTAGTCATGTTTCAAGTAAGGTTACAAAAATCATAAAATAAAAATACTTTAATTTTGTTTCGAATTTAGTCTTAACTAGTGTTTAGGCAACAGACAGCACAGTGGTACTATAACCTTTCAGGATTTTGAAGTGGGAATTTGGGATTCAAATAGGCTACGAATGTTGTTCCCGCTATAATTTCGGGGATTTAGAGTATAGGAGAAAACTAGTTATTGACATTTTTGTGCAAAGAGTACTGGTAAACATCCTAAACGCCACGTCCACGGATCGTCAGAGGCAGTGACTCCCAGCTAAGGGTGATGCAGGGTGGGGGTAAAGATGACCCAAATCCTTGTTTGTGAGGCTGGCTGGTCGGGGCTGAGGAGGGGAACACTGCTGGAGGCACTCAGAAGACAAGGCCCGACACAGGCCAGGTCATGCCTGAGCGACCCGACGAGCCCCAGATTTACACACTGTACACACCCCAGCATCTGGGCCAACAGGGAGCCACACATGCATGCATGCACGCACACACACACACACACACTGAAGATGTGAAGAGAGGACAGGGACTCACCATGGGGAAATCTATACAGTTTATAATTGGGGGAGGCTACAGAACAGAAGAAGAGAACCATAACAAATCTACACAAGGGTACATGAGGCTAAATGGACCTGAATGTCTAAAAGCAGACTCAAAATGTGGGACAATTTCAGGATAGGTTGTACAATGGATAAATATAGTTTATCTTGATTTTGGTCAATATTTCAATAAGAAAATAGTTTCTGCTTTTGGTTAAACATCCGAAATGTCTGTGTTTTGGCATGCATATAAAGACGTAATCTAGCAGTGCATGTATTTGGCTAGTTATAGGTAAATACTTGAACATTTAAATAAAGGAGGCAGTTAAATGTATCTCACGTGAAGACTAAGAGACTTAATTTACAGTCCTGAAACTGTACTGCAGTGATTTCTATGTCAGAGGATTTGTCACCTCTGCTGTGAGGTCTTCCTGCTTTTACAAACACACAATGGGGGGAAAATTAAATCCCTGGAGGAGGATTTAGGCACTTATATAACTCCCCAATTATAAAGTTTTTTTTTTCTTCAAGAAGCCTCAGTGCACTCCCTTCTGTTTATATGACTCACAAATATCTAATACTGAACTGTGTATAATGCCAGTATGCCCACATGACTGCAGAAAAGGCTCTTTTGCTTTCTGCCCGACTGAGTCAGGCATAATGGGAGGCTTGAAAAGCTGCAAGCTTAAACCAGCGCAGTCTTGACAAAGCCTTGGTGGCTTTCTGGGAGACTGTGCATCCTAGGAAGTTGCCAAAAAACTAATTTTCAAGAGCACTCAGCATGGTCTTAAAGCTATCTAATGGAACCACACCCAGGCTGGACGTTAAATACCTAACTCCTGCATGGGCAATTTGCTGACAATGGCGGAAGAAATGACTATGTAGGCTACATTTTTGAGAAAAATACGGAATAATGCAAATAACTGTACATATTAATACAATTCTACATCCATTGCCATATTAACATGTCCTCTGTAAAGAAATAAAACAAGTTAATAATGAAAATGCACATACCTGCCATAAGTTACCTCAACATAACATCCATATATAATTGTTAAACATCTAATTCCCCAAATATAGCAATTATATGCTGCTTATATAAGTCTCCATTCTTCATTTTCCCCCCAAGATTTTGTACACAGGCACAGCCAAAAATAGCATCAATGACATTGGAAACTGATGTGTTGATAATAAAGCAGTCTAATGAACAGTTTTAAAATGGATGCAGTTCATTCTCTCAATTTGATACATTTTAGATCTATGAAATGTAAAAAAACAAGTTGTGAAACTGGTCATCACAGTGTGCACTGTGCAAAGGCACGTTTTGGACTGCTATTCCACCAAATGTCCAACACCACATAATATAGTTAATTTACTAGCTATTATTAGCGACCTCTTGAGTCGTGGCTGTGGTCCTGGATCATAGGTCCTGGATGGATATCCTCGTGGATTCATCTTCCTATTATACACATGTGCATTTCCAAACATTTGGTCTACCTATGTTGCAAATGTATTATCTTTTCAATTTACACACGGCATCTATTGCACGTCTGTCCGTCCTGAGAGAGTGATCCCTCCTCTGTTGCTCTCCCTGAGGTTTCTCCCATTTTTCCCTTTAAACTGTGGGTTTTCTCCGGAAGTTTTTCCTTGTACGATGTGAGGGTCTAAGGACAGAGGGTGTCGTATTGTCATACTGATATTCTGTACACACTGTGAAGTCCACTGAGACAAATGTAACATTTGTGATATTGGGCTATATAAATAAACATTGATTGATTGATTATTATAAATTGTTAGTATGTTGGTTTTTCACCAAGAAAAGGAAGAGCAAAACATATTGTGACCTCTAACATTTCCATGCCTCAGTTTAAAAGTATTCCAATGTGTCTGTCCACATACTTCTGCCCATATAATGTAAGCCACTATATATCATATTCGTTTGAACCATGCCTGGACTGGATATTAAACTTTCTCTTATCTTCTTGGCTTTTAAACAATTATTGAAATGACTGTTTAAGAACTCAAATGTATACTTACAAACCTGAACATTTAAATAACTTGATTGTTTGTTATGGTGTGATTCAAATAAATGAATACAACTATTTTGAAAAAGGTCCATGCTTAATAAACAAACATCCTATACATTTTTTCTCAGTCTAAATCAGAAATACACCTGATACAGGTAAGAGTAGCTTGTACAAAGAATTTCTGGTATTTGCCTTTTCAGCCTTCTATACATAGACATATTTTATGATAAACTACGACGCCAAGTCATGGAGAGGTCCCCGTCCCCTCAGCCTCAGACCTCCCCTTCCCCCTCTTCTTGGATTTCATCCACCTTGATGTACCTGTTTACCTGACTGTGGGTGGTCCGGCTGGTACTAAAACAAACTCCCTTCCCCACCACATGGACAGATCCAGGAATAGCGTACCTGTTCATGCGATTTGAGGAAACGGCTGAAGCTGCATGCTTGCTGTGCAGTTTACAGGCATGAAAAGGGTAGAAAATGATCGAGGGTGGGCACATGGAGAGGAGGGGATCGTTCTGTGAAAAAGTCCCCCAGCCAGGCCTCGGGACCACCTAACCTGTGGCTTCTATTCCTGACCCCATAATGTGTGTGTGGGAGGGGGGATATTACCTTTTCTCCGACAGTGCTTCCCCATATTCCCTGACCCCACAGAGACATTACAGTGGGCAAATATAAAGCAGGGCTTCATGAAGCCTGAGCTTATCTGGGCTCTGAAAGTATGTGAGACATGCCTGGGAACAAAAGGCCGTCTCTCAGCCTGGGAGCAGGCCAAGGGGATCTCTTTCAGCAGCCACAGATTGCCCTGTGTTTTCTTAATTGACAGACCCCGGCCACATTTGATAGAAATGACATGCAGCTGGCAGGCAGCCCCAGCCTTCCTGGTAGACCACCTTTCAGCAGGAAGATTGTCCTCAATCTAGTTCATAAAGAAAGTTCGATGGAGGTCTCTCAGTCTGCATCATGAGCATAATGTGCTGCGGTGGGCTCGCTGTGGATTACACCTGCGTGGGAAAAGTTGGCTATTTAAGAGTGTGGGGTCAGCTTTCCAAAGCCCTCATCTACACCAAGGGAGGATCTGGGTGGCAATTATTAAAAAATATCAAAAAACACCACCTATAAGTCTACAGAGCTAAATGTATTGATTGTATAGTAATTCATATTATGTGTATGATACATTAACCAATAGGTGCTTATAATGTTTCTATATTCTATACTCTGTATGCATCACATACTTGCTTGCTATTAATAATATAAAACGTACCAGTTATACTGCTTGCGTGGTTGTTGTCCACAAATGTTGCATTACTGACACATTAGCGCTGCATTGATTCATGTTGAAGTATATTGCCCTGCTTATTTAGTAGCATCACATCTCTATACCATTCTGCACATTTGTTTATATGCATATTAGCTACAGTTTGCACTATCTGGGTAGATGGTAAACTGCATGTTGCTGTACTTGTAATGACCATACATTAGAGTCTATTCTTGTGGATGGAATACAGTTTGTAGGTGAGACGACCTACAACAAGCTATATGTTCCCATTCTGGGGAAAGCATGTCCTCAGCTGGCCACATACAGTATTGCACCCTTATTTCCCCTTAAATAGCCCTGTCAGTCAATCATGAAATATATAACCATACTTTGACTGTGTTTACACATTTTAGTGAAACATGTGGTCTTCAATTAAATTCAAAGCCATTGAGTCATTGTTTATGTATATGATTTTGACAGATTGTATTGTTTTAAGGTGTGTGATTTGTTTTATTCTTGTATATTACAAATGTTTTCGATTTATTTGTGTTATCTTTATAATGTTGTTTGTATGTAACTCACTGTTGTATCTGCCTAACATTGACATCCTGCCACATGAATTAATATTGTTTAATTGTGTTCATGATGTATTATACTCCTGGTGGGTGGTTTAGATTGTAAATGTATTCTTTTGTTCTCAGATCTATCCTGAAAAGCGAAGCTTAATCAGACCACTGGATTTAAAAAGAAGAATCACTGCATTGATAACACTTTTGCGTTATACATAAACAATCAACTCTGCAGCTGGAAAATGCAAATGAATCTAAGTTATGTGCCAGTAACCACAAACACACACCAAATGCCTTTGTCACGGCACATATTTTCAAAATCTCTAGTGTACATTTAGATGTTGGGCATCCCAAAGGCCCAAACTCCACAGAGAATAAAAAAAGAGGCCATATGGCATCCATGTCTCCAGCCCCCTGTGATCCACCCAGGCTGAATTCCCATCCGGTGGAGGAAAAAGGATTTCAGGGTGCCAAACAGTGTTGGTCCCCTGTGGATATTAGCGGACCATGGAAGATAAGAAACTAGCCATCCCAGACAGCCAGCTCCATCAGCAGATAAGAGCAGGAAGGCCCCTCAGCTACACCTGAAGCTCCACTGATCCACTGCAGGTCTGATGTGCTGCCGCTATACAGCGTACGCTTTTCATTTATTTTGGTTCATACATTAGTTTTTTGTTAATAAAATTCCAAGGGATTTGTTTACACCATAATACATACATACATATGTAGGCTACATATAAGAGCATAATTAAACACTATGTTGAAACGTCTCCTAGTATATTTGAAACAGAGGAAAATCACCAAAGAAATATATATTCCTCTACTCAAAAGGTGCACATTTAAAACATAACTTTTGAATAAAAAACCTTTACATATTGTCTGTCTATGAGCCTCTGTTCCAAAGCAGCTATTTCAAATGTTTTAACAGCACATTTCAGCAGTGAGCACATGAACATTGCAAAATGCTTTCGACAGCAACACAGGCCTTAATTAATCTTCCATGATCTGAAACTCTATACTCCATGGACTCAAAAATACTCTGAAAAGGGTAAAGATATGAAAACTTAAGGTCATCTGATAACTACTGAATAAGCCATGACACAATGGACTGCAAAGAGGAAATATCGGCATTGAGCTTATGCAACAAATCATCAGGTTGGGAGGGAAAAAAATGAGCTCTCACATGTCGACCTGAGCTAAATGAAACTGTCTTGTAGTACATCAACATGCTACATATGATTCTATGATGGGGAAGAAACTCTTCTTGAGCACAACACTGCCTGGGGAAGCTCCTGTCCCATGCTGATCCTCTCCCGGCTGCCTTTCTGCAAAGGGAACCTCTTTTTCAAAAAGGCCCAGTGAAGGCAGATGAAGATTTTTTTTTTTAGGCAAAGGATGGGTCACAACTTCCCTCCCCTGCTCTACAGATGCTGGTCGGTTAATGAAGTAACAACAAATTGGGCCGCGGGCTAATTTGGAGTGGCGTTTCCTGGCCCCTCTTGGCCCATAGAGATGTGTTTCATTTTCTCTTATCAGTGATTCAGTCATGTGGATTTACGCATGGACGCCTCTGTCTTCCCCCGATCGCTGTGCTAATGGAAACTTCGTTAATGTCATTAATCTACTGGCCGAGACATGTACTAAACACATATTTTGCTGTTTGTTCTCCGTTTGTCAAATAGGAGCTTCCTCGTGTTCTGGACTGTGAAGCAGCTGAGAAGAAATGAGACAAAGGAGGCAACTTTTGTTTCAATATTTTCAATATTTAAGGTGAAATGCATCTATACATGGCTGCAAACTATATCCCAAAATAATCATATTCACACATTCCCTCTGTATATTCTATTATGTGAAATGTGCCAGTAAGGAGCAGAATGTCTCCAAGCACTGTGCAGTGAATTCAGAGTTCTCACTCTTTGTCCTTAATCAGATTTGAATCTCCATACAAAGTAAATGAGACAGCCTCCAGCATCTCTCAGTGTCCACTAAGCATAACAAGATGTGATCTGTGATTACGGCAGAACGCTGAACTCTGATCTCTGCTGGCTGGAGGACACAAGTTCAACACAGTTACTCACAATTTAGCAGCCCAGATCAGTCAGAGGGCAAAATGCTCCTGCCAGGACGGATCCTCGTCACGCTTATTGTATACATATTCTCTATTGGGTAAATCAGTGTGTTTATATTGCAGGCAAATTGAGCGTATAGATACAGAAACGTGGCCTCTAAGTGGTGAGGATTGGGCTGGACTCGAGCCTGGGTGTCGGAAGGCTTGAAGTCAGAGAGTGACACTGGCGGGAGGAAGGTCACATCCTCAAAAGCTAAGAGTAAGTGGTGGAAAACGTTTAAAGTGGTAACGGATTAATTGTTAAAAGTTCGAAGTGAATTATTAGCTTTTTAGAATGTACATTATTTTACTTAATTATTTACGGGATATCCCAAGATTCACCTCTAATACATCTGAATCAATTATACTATAATCACTTCACAGGCTTGATCTGTGATATTCCACAATATAATACTTTACTGTATTTAATAATGAGTCAATACAGGGGGGCTATTGTACAGGAAGTACAAGTTTTAACTTTGCAATGTATTGTAAGGTTACTGTAATCCCACAACAGCACACTGCTAAAGTTATCACTGTTCAATGCAGTCAATCTAAAGAAACTATATCACAGTGACTTGCTGTTATAAAAATGCAATTGTGCAGTCAAAGTTCCCAGTGATGATCTTCCCTTAGCCAATAGCATCCCACAGTGATTCTCAGACAGGGAGCATGCAGTTACCAGTAAACTAAACTCCAAAACCAAAATATACTCACTGAAAAAAGTGAAACGTTGACTTGAATTAAATGTATGTACCGTAATAGGTTAGTTGAAAGCAATAATATTAAGTTCAAACAAATATTATTGCTTTTAACTAACCTACTACTGTTGACGTAATACATTTAATTAGAGTCAACATTTCATTTTGTTTTGTGTAGGATTAACAGTTACTCTTAACAAAAATAGCTGAAAATCCTCCCATCTTAAAAGCTGGACCATTGACATATTTGCTTGACAAATTAAACGATAATGAGGATTCCTTAAGGTTCTCTTGACCAACTAAACAATTCATTAACGGCTTTGCATGAGGGAGATTGCCAACTGACAAAACTGTCCCAAAAATTATTTGAGTAACTATTGTCAATCTCAAATTATGGAAAATATGTCAAATATCATGAGAACACAGAAATGTTTATTTTCCCAAATAAGAACTGGGCCAACACATTCTTCACCAAAGCATTGAATAGTTGTGAGTCACTGGATTCTATTCATTCATAAACTATGTGAGTAACCAGCCAGAGCTAGTTTACCGTGTGTTTCCTGTCCGGTGTGGGGCCAGTGGTAATTAGGAAGATGCTAATGGGTCTGACAGTTATGAGTCCTAGCAAAGCTTCAAATGTCGCTTCAATTAGACAGCACCCTGAAGACGTCTTGTGTGGCAATGTCATTCACTCAGAGAACACAACTGCTCGTGCCCTGAATCACCACGGTGTTTTTTTCATTAAAGCCTCACATCCATGACACACATATGAACCCTGAAGAGGTAGATTGTTCTTGTGTTAATCAACAACTTCAAAATCTTCCTAAATTGAAACCAGGTTCTACATGTTTATTCATGCTGATGTTAAAACCCAACATTATTTCTTGCTTGGTTGATCGACATTTTGATGGCCACGCTCACAAAGCCACTGTAATGTTGTCATTAGTTATGCTTCTCTGGTGGCCAAAGGACCGATCCCTAAGTCGCAGGATCCAATAAGGTTGTGTATGAATGGTTGGAGGAGATAAACTACATCAAATAAATGAAAGAAAGACTCATGCACTGATGGAAGACGGGAGGTGAAGTCTGTTAATTAAAAATATGAAAATGAACAGAATCTCTGACACAGTTTTGGGCCCATCTGAAGCTACGGTAATTCTCTCTCCACCTTATATGAACTCCTTTTAATTAAGGAAAGGTGGCCTAAACTGATTTCTGATTAGTTTCTTTAACAGGATCTATTTTTACACATTCTGGAGTTAAATTAATATAGATAACTTAAAAGTGTTGGATAATTCTTTATTATTCAGTTGGCTAATGAAAATTGCTCCCAAAAATGCATTAATTTATTTGGTTTCCAACCTAAATTAGATTCTATTTACAGTTTGCCTGAGGTAAAATTGACATTGAAGTCTCTTGTTTGACTGTGATGCTTTGTGATGGACGACAAATGGTAGTTGACCTGTACATATAAGGCCAATAGCTATTTTAAAGAAGGAAAACATGCTTTAGAAACACAATATTGCCATAATGCTGTTTTAATATTAATAAAAGAGAGGCAACCATATTTATTTGGAAAGCAACTTCCCAAAAATGTAAAAGTTGTAATTGTTTACAGTTGTATTTCCTAGCACAAAAACCATAATAGGTTCCACATAAAATATTATTAATGCAGGGCAGGGAATTACTTTTATAAATAAAAATATAGAATCTAGCCCCTTTCCCACCTGAAAAACTTTCCCACAGCCCTATCTAGGACACTTAAAACAGCCATTGCAGCTAATGTTATTGTACATTTCCCTACTCGTTGAAATCAAAATGTCTACCATGATAAATCTTTGTTTTTAAAAGGATTGCTATGTTTTTAATGTGAACCAGCCGCCACAACACACATGAGTGACTCTCACGATGCCTCTGTACTGCATCAGTAACTTATTCTGTCAGAGGACTTTAAAAGCAGCCAGAGATTAAACCCAGATTTATTCTTTGTTGTAATAAGTACAGTATATTACACGCTGCCGGGAGCTAAAACTGCATGCAGAATAAAAAAAAGGACCAACTTCATTGTTGTGCCTGGGTATAAAATGATCAGTTGCTATTGATCAATAATTTAGACAAGTGCCAGATTATTGACAGGAAGACAAAATATGTAAGGCAGGCTATGTTTGAGAAATCCCCCCATACACTCAATCACTGGAACAGAAATTGCTCCACGGTATATAATAACGCAGCTATGTTTCTTTCCCCCCTGCAGATCAATGCTAATTGAGGTCCTATATGATGAATGGAGTCTGAAACGTTTTTAACCCGCTGACTGCTGAGCAGCAACAGGGCCAGCCACTGCACACTGAAGATGTTATTTATTCTAATTAATAAAGATGAAAGCCGTTATTTGTCTATTTCAAAAAGCCTATCTTACAGTAAATTGAAATTCTCCATGCATTATGCTACAAGGATAATATCCATCTTGCATCATGTATTATTTAAAAGAGGTCATGATGCTAACGACACTTAAGAATGAGAGGAAAAACGTGCTCATTTTTATTTAAAAGAGTGTTTACTGCATGATATGCTTTAAGAATTGAAATTTCAAGATTGACTTTATAACTAATGACACTGTGATGTGTCTTCGGAGGCACAGCGGTACAATATGATGATGAGCACAGCTAACAGAAGGACGCTGGTCGATCCCTGAAGCCCTCCAAACACAACTCTCTGTTGGTGCAAACGCAGCTTTGTGGACAGCACGCAGCAGATGGGGTAAACCATGCCATCAAGTGGAAAATAGACCTGTTGTGCTGTCGCAGAGGAGAGTTACAATATATCGGCCAATCGGACCACCAGAGGAAACTGTACCATGGATGTTGAACAAGGGGAAGCATTCATTCTTATTGTGCATTCACTGCATCCGGTGTTAAACTATCGTAAAGCTGTTTATATTCACAATCCCCCAAACCATCAAACATTAGTTTTGAACACTTCTTCTTTAAATATTAGAAAAAGACATTCAAAGTATTTACACAGGTGATGTGCTCGGACCTATTTAACATTGTAAACTACTACTTTTCTTGGATGTAGTGTTGAAGTCATGCAATCTCTCAAACAGAATTAAAATAGACACATTTCCTGACTCATTGCTGCCACCTTGTGTCACTTTGAGTCACAACACAGATAAAGAGCCATCTTTTGCTCCACCACTGCAATGTTTTGACAGTAACCTCTTACACTTGGAATTAAAAGGAATTACAGGAGAAAGTTAAAAGTTATGGGCCATTTTTTTTCATTTTCATCTATTAAGAAAGCTCAAATTAAAAAAGTAGGACTCATTAGTCACTATTTTCTTGTTGAAAACACAAAGTTATTCCTAAAAAAACTAACTTTTTTGGTCTTTGAGAAACAACACTTACTTTTCCTAACAGGTGTTGAAAAGGGAGCCACAGTAACACCTCTCTTTATAAATGTGATTATATAATTCTATGTTTTATTTTATTTGTTACATGAAATCAGTAGAGTTGGTAGTTTTAAGCAACACAAGGCTCTGCCCGCATGTTTCCTTAAAAAAAAGCTATTTTAAAAATTCTAAATTTGAAAACAAAAGAGAGCATTGGTTTTAGATGTGTTCTTTGAGGTGTTGGATTCAACATTATAGGAGAAACGGATGGATTGTGCATCCAGATGTTACACTGAAGAAGATTTATATAGTAGTATATTGACAACAGTCCATTCTTATGATATTTTGGAATTTAATATTTCTTACATCCTCCAAGTGCTTTGTTAGGCAACAGATATTTAGGTACTTTTTACAAAATACATTTCAAGTGTTAAACGGGAATGTTTCTTAATAAAAACCCATTCTTAATTAAAAGAAAAGAAATGGGTTGATTAACGGTATGGTTCTAAGGGGTACTTCACCCGCATCACCACATTTTGAAAACATTTCTCTCACAAATCTCTGCATTTAGCCATGCAGATAGTTTTGGTGTTACTGAGAGCAACACAGTTTGCATTAGGAAACAATTAAAAAGGGTTCACAGAGAAGTCTGTGGATCGTTTCTGGAAGACACTAGACAGCACCACTAACAACATTGCATTTATCTTCACTGTATTGTGGTAAAATCAGAAGACTCAGTGGTGCAGATAATAAAAACATGGACACATAAAATCGTAAGTGAGAAAATGTTTTCTGCGTGATCTGGGTGAATTTATCCTTTAAACCGTCATAAACATGCAAAATGAAATGTTTAATTAAACTCAAACATTTGTAATGCTCCTAAATGAAACATAAAATAATTGTTTCTTACAATGTCATATGGTCAAAGTAAACTTTGGTTAAAAAACAACAAAACAATTCACTTTACTATGGCTATATCTGCTTCTCTATAAAGCCACATTATGAAAACACTAAATGAAAGTGCAGTGACATCTTTTGGACATGAGACATCAATTCTTAAAAGTACATGGCTTTCTTCAGTCTTTTCAAATGTAGACTTATTTTCAGCTTCATCCTCAATATGCATCTTTGATCACATTCCACTGAGATTCTTTGTCCACATTATTTTTAAACTTGAGTGTAAAACATCTTGACGTTTCTTAGAACAACTCACGTGCACATGTGATGTTGATGAAGACACCTGAAACAAGAAGGCAAATGCGATCACCACCAGTATCTGCTACAAATAGACACGTTATAAATACATTGTGGGAGAGTTCTAACTCAGTCTTGGATATGAACATGTCACAAACTCATACAGTAGATATGCTGCTCATATTACCTACCTGTGATGGCCCTTTGCCTATATCTGGAGATTGATAAAGGGAGCAAACCCCAGCACATCCTGAAGAAGCACCAGAGCCCTCTGTAGGGGCGGCTCAACATCTATCACTACATTGCGCTTCCGTAGAGGGTCCAGGCTGGACTCTGTCACATTGTGACAGTGATTCACCTTCAGGGACTGCAGCTTCGGGCAATACTCGGCAAGAGTCCTGTGAGCACAGCATGCAGAGGATCAAGAGAGGTGGTGCATGTAACAGTGTGGGCAGGGATGGCACAAATCTGGATTACACTTGAAAATAAGAGATGATATACCTGATGGACTGGTTCCTGACCCGCAGGCAGCCTGTCAGGTCCAGCTGCTCCAGGCCCCTGCAGTTTTTGGCCACCTCCTCCACCGACTCGTCAGTGACATTGGCGTTGACTGCCAGGGATAAAGACCTCAACTTCAAGCACTTCTTGGCCATGTAGCAGATGGCGTCGTCCTTGAGCTGGCGGCAGGCCGTGATGTTGATCGACTGCAGACCCCCGCAGTGGTCCACCAGGCTGCGCAGCGACAGGCTGTCCACCCACTCGCAGTGCGCCAGGCCGAGGTGCTGGAGGTGCATGCAGCTCAAGGACACAGCCACCAGGGAGTGACGGGTGAGACCAACACAGCTGCTCATGTCCACTCTCTGCAGGTGCTGGTTCTGGCCGATAACTGGCAGCAGCTCCTTGTCTGTCACCCATTCAGAACAACTGGAAAGACACAGGCTGTGGAGGACTTTGTTGTCCTTTAACATGGAGCAAAACGCTTCCTTGGGAACTGATGGTCCAATCTGAAAACATCACAACAGAGCATTGGTGGAAGAAGTTTTCACATATTTTACTTATAATATACAATAGCATAACTGCTAATACCACAGTGTAGAAATACTCTGAGGTAAAAGCCCTGCTTTCAAAACTCTTAGTTAAGTAGAAGTACAAAAGCATCAGCAACAACATATACTTAAAAGTACCAAAAGTACTGACCACACAGAACTGCAGAAGAACTTTATACATTATATTTCCAGAATATACTTATTTATTATTATATATTATTTTGTTCATCCAGTTTTAAAGTTTGAGAGTTTAATTACTTGATATACTGCCCGGTAGCTTAAAATGTAATAATATATCGTAATACATTAGTGGATTTTTTTTGTGTATTAATATTTTTAATATGTAAAATAATAAGTAAAGTTGTAAACAAAACTTAAGTAAAATTTCAAATGTCTGCTTCCCATTATGTATAGAATTAGACTTCCACAACATGCTCCTCAATGTATATTTACTGTAAAAAATATCAGGACTTACCGAGGACAGATCAAAAGTCCTGCAGTTGGCCAGATACACCTGGATGAGGCTGTGGAACTGCCTGCTCACCCTCTGCAGGCTCACAAGGTGTTGCAGTGACAGAAAGCATAAAATATGTGGAACAAGAACATCCTCCCAGGGCAAGTCCAAAATATGGCATCTGCTGAAGAAATGCAAACCTTGCTTTACAGCTGAACTTTGACACTGCATGCAACGCTCACAACACTCATATTAACCACACATAAATGTTAATAAACGTGTACTAAATTAAGAATAATTACAATAAAATAATATCGCAATAAGTAATGTTAAATCATCCTTGTCACGGTTATTTATAATTAAAGCATGCTGCCAAAAATAGGTAAATGAGAGCAACAGCCAGCTATGGTACATCCCTGTGGTTGTTGTTGCTATCACTGTTAGCTGAGAGGCTAGCTTGCCGGGGCTACCAATCCAGCTGCTTTTTAAACACACAACTCTCTTTTTAAAAGGCACTTACGTTTGCATCTGAGCTTCTTCATCCATTCTGAGTCAACAGTGCTATACAGAGTTTGTGATCAGTTGTTGTTCTTCACATAGATGCCAAAATAACGTATTTTCATTTAGCATCTTGAAAGCGTTTGAGGTGTAGCCCAAACCCAATGCTGCATTCAGGGGCTGTCGGAATACTTTACTTAGGATAGTAATGGCCCAAGATCTTTCCAAAAACCTTGTTGATACTAACAAAGGAAGTATTAAAGGAAGATGAAAGCCAGGATTTGATATTAAAGAATGATACAACCACACATATATGTTGTTATCGCTCCATTATAACCAATTTTTCATTGTGATTCCAAGTAATGCAAAGTAGTCACATTTTACGCCACCACACTTGTTAACTAAAACACCAACTGCCATCATAATTTTAAAGAGTACATGTTTGGTAGTTTACAAATACAAGTATTTGTATTAAATGTCAGAGAACTCGTATTTAGATTACTTAGATCCAATATAGTCATGGATTTAAGCGTCTACGATGAACATAAACGCAGCAGTTGCTTTAATTTCCGGGTTTACGTCAATGGTCATGTTAAAGTAATTAACATATTTGCTATTGATACAAATATTTCTACATGTTTCATGGATACCTCCTAGAATCATAAATGTTTGGTCAAGTTGATTGTAAGGAACTCCTTTATTTACGAAACAACATAAGCAGCTTATTATTCTAAATAACTGCTTACAAATCTTAGGAAGAATTAAACATACATATAAATACACTGCAGTTTTCTCTTTGCAGCAACTTTAGTTATAATAAAGCTGCACAACAAATGAAAATATGAATGTACGAACAGCCCAATCGTACTCTTAATGTTGAACTTTTTTTCTGTAAATGTCAGTTCTAAAGAGAAAAGGATGCTGCCAAAATCATATATTTGTAATTTGTAACTTCCCAAGGCCAATTAGCTGTCACCACATTATCAGCCTCTTTTCCTGGGACATGTATGCTGAACAGCTCACCTCTGCCCAGGAGAACAATGAAGTCAGTCATGCTGAACAATTGCTGACCCATGAGTTATGTTTCAGTGAATGAGATGAGCCACAGGACAGCCGGGTGAATACTCACTCTTGACTGACTACAATCCCATATACAAGCTAAAGTACAAGCATGGAGAATAAATCAATCTATGATTTCTCTGTGGAGACCCTGGATGGACAGCAGGTTCCGCTCAGTAACTACAGGGGTAAAGTGCTTCTCGTCATCAATGTTGCTACTTTCTGAGGGTCAACAATAGAGGAGGTAATATTCTTCAAGAGCTCTGATTGATTACACTCAGATCACAACATCTCATAACACATAACCTGTGCACTCATTTGTATCAATGGCCTCTGATTTTGTGTCCTTTTCCCTTAGTACCACCGACTGAATGCACTGATGGGAATGTATGGCGACCTTAACTTTACTGTACTGGCATTCCCCAGCAACCAGTTTGGCCTTCAGTCACCTGGTGAGTACACTGAAGATATTGAAAAGAGTCAGAAATAACAGATTTTTTAACTGGTATATTATACTGTATCAACAGGAATGAGGTATACTCTTTTTTAACTTTGTACATTTACCCAACTGCCATATAGTTTTAACGAAAATGTCGTCACGCATATAATACTTAAAGATGTCCATTTCATGTTACTATAAATACTACTCACTCAGTTTTATTTTAACAGTATTTTTACCTTGATTAATTTCATTTATACACGTTATACAAGTTCTTTGACACAAAGTTGTGAATAAACACTTGGTTTTCATTTGTAATAACTTGTTGTACTTTGGTTTTTCAGAGGTCAATCATGAAACCCTCAACGTTCTTAAGTACGTGAGACCTGGTGGGGGGTTTGTGCCAAGGTTCCCTGTCTTTGGAAAGGTTGAGGTGAATGGGATAAATGAAGAGCCTCTTTTCACCTATCTAAAGGTAGGCTATGTGTTTTACAAATATTCTGAATACGTTTAGCTGATGACACTTAAGTTAAACCGTATATATTTACATACACTGTTCCTTTTCTTAACAGGAATCGTTGCCATATGTAAACCCTGTTATTGGAGATTTGAAAAAGTTATACTGGTCCCCAATAAAAGTCAATGATATACGGTGGAATTTTGAAAAATTCCTAATTACCGCAGATGGATTGCCCTTCAAAAGGTAAAGCTATAGGTCATAGACAGTGAGTAAGAAACCCAATCAGCCCTTCATTAGGCTAGACGATAGATAACTATAATAATGTCACTAATGTTTTCCCTTTACTGCAGGTATGAACTTCATTGCCCCATTGAGAATGTGGAGAAGGACATAGCAGAACTTCTCTGATTGATTTTCTTCAATTTGTCACTGGCGGCAGAGTGACGATCCCCCAGTAAATGCATTCTTGCACCTGAGCTGGATCTGATGGGAAGAGGAACGAGGGATCAGGGCTTCAGTGCATTCACTCTGAGAACAAGTTCCCTTCAGCCGCTGGAGGAGTTTTCATGTCACTGTCACACTTTGCTCTAATATGATGGTGCCTGCCACTCACACATATATAAGATGAATAAAACACTATCAAATACATTTTCTAATAGTTCCTTAAGTTGTCACTTGTGATATTAATATATTGTTGCCAGGTTAAATGGCTCACGCAGAAGTTCAATGCGTTAGAATGAAACTTAAAGAGATGAATGAATATCTGTTTAGTATGTATTGAAATTGTTCCTTGTGCCGATCCGTACTTCAATTTAGCGCATGCGTACTTCTGTCTGTCAGACAGCAGCAGTCCGTAAACATGGCTGGTGTTGGTTTCCGACGCTGGGCCCAGGCTCTCTCCAGGGGGAAAGGTTCTGGCCTTTCAGCCCTTTTGCCGGGATGTAGAGCAGGTCAGTAGTGTCACAGACTTCGGTCAAACTGTAAACAGTAACTGTAAACAGGAGTCAGAGTCTAAAGCATAAAGCCTCGAATCAACGTAACCTTGACATGCTAACGTTAGCATAGGCTAGCTGAGCGGCTACCGATATTCTCAGCACAATGATTGTTGTTTCTTGATTCTTATTAGCTTGCGAACTCCTTTTACTTCGACTTGGTTTATTCACATATGTAATCGTCTGTGTTTTAGCCTCTGGTGGTTCAAAGGCTGATCTACCTAGTTCCTACCCGTTGACCCCCGAAGCGAAGGCTGCTGCTGCAAAGAAGTACAATATGAGGGTGGAGGACTATAAACCATATCCCAACCAGGGCGAGGGGTAAGCTTTATTTTAAGAGCCATGCATGGAAGTTCAAAAGTGTTGTCTTTCTGCGGTATTGAAAAGTATTGTTCAGCTCATCCATTGTTCTGTGTACGGTACCAACCATTTCCAATGCCTAATTCGCCAGCAACAAAGCAATTAAGTGTGTGGGTTGACTAACTGCCATCTTTGCTTTTGTAGCTATGGTGATTATCCAAAGCTACCAGATACATCTCAGCAGGAGAGGGACCCCTGGTACCAGTGGGACCACCCTGACCTGAGGAGGAACTGGGGAGAGCCGGTAAGAGACTGATGACATTATTGCCTTCAGATACAACATAAAACTACTTGTATAACAGACTACAAGTTATTAGAAATTGCCAAACCTAATATGCAACATATGTTGTTTATATGTAATAATTAACATATTTCACTTATCAAAACAAACATCACAATTGTGAACCTTTGCTCGAGTAATTAACTCAATCAGTAGTTTCTGAGTGACTGTCATAAGTAAAGTGTGATGCTGCCACTGTTTGTAATGTCATGTTGCTTCTGTAAATGTGCCCCAGAAATGGAAAAATATATGTTAGCTGTTACTTTGAAATCTTTTTCCAAAGTATATATTGTGGTGACCTGCAGGAGTAACACACTCAAATTAAATAATACATAATATACACCACACAATCTCATGCTATCAATGTACTCTAAAATGATACATTTTATAAACCAAGGAAATGGCTCCTACACAAATTGTTTACAAACTAAATATCCCTATTAATAATACATAATTGTATGTATTGTGCATTGCTGCTGCCCTTAAGAGACTAAATACCTGCATAATATTGTATAATTTCTGAAGAAGGTACATGCATATTTGGTCTTTACTCTGTGAAAACACTATTGTAACTTTATATTTTGACAGTTCTAGAAATAATCAAATAAAAACATGTTTCCGTGCAGTTTATCATTCATCTGTTTAGACACAATCACTTTTGGTTGTTGTCAGATCAACTTGATTGTACAGAGGCACTACACCTTTTTACAGTTTGAGATTGCTCTTTTGAGAACTGATTGTTCTCTGTCTATTTTTAGATACATTGGCATTTCGACATGTTCACCAGGAACCGTGTGGATACGTCTCCCACCATTTTGTCCTGGTCCTCCATGTGCAAACAGCTGTTTGGTTTCATCGGGTTCATGCTGTTCATGTTCTACCTTGGGGAGAAATATCCATCTTACCAGCCTGTTGTAAGTAAAGTCTGTTGCTGTGATTTGTTTTTGTACTAGGTAGATACTGTGAATTGTCTATTAATCAATACTTTAAAAGTAATAATAATAATACATTTTAATTATCAAGCGCTATATCAGGTGCTCAAAGACGCTTTACGGAGGAAAAAATGTGATAAAAAGTGTAATTTAAAATCGAACCGTAAAACAACATTTTAAAAGTGAGAAGATTCCTGGCTTTAAATCACCACTCGCTCTTATTTAATATTTTTTCTTTCACTTTGTTACGTAACCACCTGATGTTTTACGCTTCCCAATCCAAAGTTTAAATAGTATAACAAGTATATAACTAACTCAAATTGCTTTCCTGTTTAAATTATCTGACATATACTGTAAATTAAAAACAACTGTTACTTAGTCCATCTTGTGTTAGATGTGTATATATACTTATTATTCCATTATGCATTTAAGGGTTATAAACCATAACCTAACCATTTTGCTGTCCTATTTCATGTCAGCTTGGGTTGATTACCAAAACATATTTTATATATACATATAATTTGATTATTTTGTCCACTTGCTTTTAGACAAACACACAGCACAATTGTTGGGTACATAACATGTTGTCCATCTAAGTAATAGCTCATTATAGCTAACTTTCTGGTAATTTAGTATATGTAAAATAAAATTAATAAAGTTTTTCAGTTCAAATAAACACTTGAGTAGAAAAAATTCACAGTATGATTGTTTGAAACTAAGAAACTAACTTGTGGATATTCATTAAAATAAAGGGCCCTGTTTACTGTATATACTGTACTCTTTCCTGGCTACTTCCGTTCTCTGTTTTGCTGTTACTCCATTTCACGCACAATAATACTTTTAATCAACTGTTTAACTGTTTGAGGATAATGAAAAATGTAATAGTAATTGTGTAGCAGTGTTAATGTGTAAATGTATCTTCTTCTCTGTGCTGTGTCACCTGTAGGTGAGTGTTTCTTATCTAAAAACGTACACAACATGTACTAAAGCATTTGTCTCTCTTCCAGGCACCAAAACAGTATCCCTTTAACAACCTGTACTTGGAGAAAGGAGGAGATCCGAAAAAACAACCAGAGGAAGTCGTAAATTATAAAATCTAATGACTGGATGAGTCTAACTGTGTATATATATCTCTGTCAATAATAAAAACTCCTATGAAGTTACATTCCTCTTTGTGTTGTTTTTTTGTGTATAGATTACTTTATTGTCATTACAAAATGCAAGCACAGTGTAACGAAATAGATGGCAAATAGTTCAACAATTAAACGATTTAACCGTGACTAATAAGTGACAAAGAATATCTGAAGATTATCGGGTTATTTGTTGTGAATACAGGATATTTACAAAATACATATTTTGGGTCAACGGCAACCTCGGGGTTAACTAAGGCCAAGACCAAATGAGAAATATCCTTGTCGGCTACGGTAGCTCAGTGTGACAACACGGCAAAGTACTTTGATCGGAAGCTGTCTGCGGCTAAGCTGCTAGCTTGGCTGATAAGTAGCTAGCTCCAGTTTGTTGTGGATGCCGGCAGGAAAGCTGTAATAAAGACAGTTGACGTGAGTTATTCTCAAAGACATATTTACCTTTTTGCTGCTGAGCTAAATCTTGTCTGAGACACAACGTTTCTGTTGATATGGTAACAAGGGTGGTGGCTGTTGGTTAAATTGCTGTAGCAACACCGGCTACGGTTATATACTGAAACTACCAGGCACTGTAGGCAACGTTAAGCTGTTTGCTCATGACTTCTTACTTGTGTAGTGGCATGTATAATACATTAGATTTCCTTTTTGAGTGAGGCTTTGGTTGCTTCAGACATTATGTGTTACATGTTATAAAAACTAACTACGGCTGTATGAAACATTTTTAGAGGTGCGGAATGCTAACGTTAGCTAACTACATGTCATGTTAGTTTGTGTTGAAATAACTTATTGGTGGTTCTGCGACAATTGTATGTATTATATCACCGGTATTCATGTTGCAGTTGACCTTACATTTTGGTTATAAAACCCTGTGGAACACCTGTAAAATCTAGCTGTATCGGCAAACGTAGGTTAACGTTAGCCGTCAGCTTCAGGAAATAGTCGGAGACAATCTGTCAGTAAGGGTGTTACCCTGTTGGAGTTACACTAGAAGGTGTTTCAGTTGTGAAGGCAGATTGTAAGGTATTAAAACATATATTGTTAACCCACAGCAATTGTTAGGAAATACATGTTTTATACTTGATGTACTGGAGTTCCTTCATCTGTCCAGGACTTGACACTTAGGAAAATGAGGCTGAAGGAGATCCAGAGGACTGCCCACCAGGCGTGGAGTCCTGCTGAACACCACCCTATCCACCTGGCATTGGGAACATCAGCACAGCAGCTGGATGCCTCTTTTAATACCACATCAGCCCTGGAGATATTTGAGGTGGATTTCTCTGACCCATCTTTAGAGATGCAGCTCAAAGGGTCATTACCCACATCAAACAGGTACATTATACACAAATAAGATACTACCACTATCTATAATAACCACTGTAGAGAAGGGATGTGGCCTTTTAGAACAGAATGAAGGCCTGCCCTGTATACAGTTGGAAGCTTCAGTATTTTGTTAGTCAGGATCAAATGATTACCCTAGTAACACAGTTTATTTTTAGAAAATCACTTTCTACACATAAGACGCCCATCTTCTACCTTATGCTCAGTATTGTGTAGTTTGAAAAACAAATATGGTGTTCACCTCAATTGGAAATAATTAATGGCTGATTTCAAATGAAAACACTTAATCCTTGGTAATTATTTTCCCATCTGTTTTATTCCTCTTTTTCTCATATTTTAGGTGGGATTTAGACAAAAATGTGAAGCAGAAGACTGCTCACCTAAACACTTACACTCTGGCTATGAATATGTTTCAACCAACTCACTATACTTTATCTATTCCATAGGTTTCACAGTATTGTCTGGGTGAATTATGGAATGGGAGAAGATGGTACTGGAGGGAGACTGGTTGCTGGCAGTGAAAATGGCACATTAACTGTATATAACCCAGAGGTCATAATGAGCTCCGGTGCAGAGGCAGTAATCGGACAGTCGGACAAACATACTGGACCCATCCGAGCACTCGATTTCAACCCGTTTCAGGTAAATATATGTGGTCAAATGTGTCTGTGTCATTATAGGCAGTCTATACAGAAGGGATTCTTTGTTCTGGTGCTGAAGAACAAACCATTAATCCTTCTCAATTTTCCTCTCACAGAGTAATCTCCTCGCTTCAGGTGCAAATGATTCAGAGATATATATCTGGGATCTGAACAACTTTAGCAGTCCAATGACACCAGGAGCGAAGACACAGGTGGGTGCTGTCAGAGATCATAGCTTTAGTGTCTGTCGAAAGAGATGAGTTTACTTTCTTGTTTTGATCCTGACCAAATTTAAGATTTGAGTCGAAACAAAAAATAGAAACCACAACTAGCCACTTTCTTCTAGTTTCTTTACCTTTGTAGTTTCAAGTCTGTGAGTTATGACCGGAAGCCTCAGCCACAGTCAAGGTTGTTTGACAGTAACAGCCTCTTCTTTCAGCCTGCTGAAGACATCAGTGTTGTGTCCTGGAACAGACAGGTACAGCACATCCTGGCCTCTGCCAACCCCAGTGGGAAAGCGGTTGTTTGGGATCTAAGAAAGAACGAGCCCATCATCAAGATCAGTGACCACAGCAACCGGGTTGGTGAACGTTTCATTCTGCCAAATCACTGCAAGAATTATTTTAGTTTTATGACTCAATCAATAAAGCCCATATACTAACATGTTTGAGATGATTGAACATGTGTATAGCTGTTATTCACAGCCCACTGGACAATAATCAATGCAGAGTCTGACCATTGGCCAGTACAATTACACAAAGCAAAGGATCTGTGTCAAACAGCTGATTGGCTTTTTTTATGGTTCATATCACTAAGCCATACCCTCTAACTTTTGTTTATTGGCTTGCGATTAGATTGCTATAACAAACGCATATAAACATTAATGATTTCTGTGCAATATCGCATATGCTCATACCATTGGAAATTAAACCTTTGTTTATTGTCTCGTTTGTTTGTGATTTCAGATGCATTATTCAGGAATGCTCTGGCACCCTGAGGTGGCCACTCAGTTGGTGTTATCCTCTGAGGATGATCGGATGCCAGTCATCCAGATGTGGGACCTCCGTTTTGCTACATCCCCTCTTAAAGTCTTTGAGAACCACACAAGGTGAGGCTTTAACAGTTTGTGGTATTTTAAGTTGTGTAGTCATGTTATGTCATAACCGTATATACCTTCTGCTTGTTACAGGGGAATTCTGTCCATGTCCTGGAGCCAGGCGGACCCCGAGCTCCTGCTGAGTAGTGCTAAAGACAACAGGATCCTCTGCTGGAATCCAAACACTGGAGAGGTAGATGCTTTCTCCATGTAATGCATGAATGACCTTGCCTCATTATTGTCCCTGCTTTGGATTCTTATATGTCATTTTTCTTCATTTCAGGTTATTTACGAGCTTCCAACAACAAACCAGTGGTGTTTCGATATCCAGTGGTGCCCCAGGAATCCGGCCCTCCTGTCAGCTGCCTCATTCGATGGGAGGATCACCGTGTACTCCGTGATGGGAGGGAGTCTGAAGGCTCAGCAGCAAAGCACAGCTGATACGGTTAGTGGCTCTTCTTATATGCGATTTATTTAATCCTAGGACGTGTGCTGCACTGCAATGTTTGTCCACAAGATGGTGCTGGTGTGCAAGGATTGATAATGAGGAATGAACAATATTATAACAACACATTTAAATGACTAGTAGACATATTTAAATGTGTTTCTTTTGTAGGATTTATGTCAACAATTTCACATTTGAGGATCCCAAAATGTTTTGCTGAATCCAGTTTTAAAACAATTTTCTTCCTGTCAATCAACTATGTGTTTCAGCTCTACAGGACAGAGTTTGTGAAGTGCTTGTGTTAACATTTCACCTTTTTTTTTTACAGATATCTTCCTCATTTGATGCAATGGATCCCTTTGGCACAGGGCAGGTGCTTCCTCCCCTGCAGGTTCCTCAGCCTGTAGTGCAGGACACCATTGTCTCCCCTTTGAAGAAGCCCCCTAAGTGGGTGCGCAGGCCAGTGGGGGCTTCCTTTGCTGTAAGTGAAAAATTAAATATTTTTAACCAGGTGTTAAAACAGCATTTGTTTTTCCCCTTCATGGCTGATCTGGTGTTTTTTTTTTTTTCTCAGTTTGGTGGAAAGCTGGTAACCTTTGAGAATCCCAAGCCGGCTCCCGTGCAGAGCCCCCCAGCCCGTCCCCAGACAAGTGTTTGTGAGCCAGGTTACCACGGAGACAGAGTTGCTCCAGCGCTCCAGGGAGCTGCAGGCGGCGCTGCAGTCGGGCTCCTTCAACAGCTACTGCCAGGCCAAGATCCAGAGCGCCAAGTCCGACGCTGAGCAGGACATATGGAAGTTCCTTCTGGTGGGCCCTCCCCTCCTCCTGATATTGTGACACTACATTAATCTGTCAGATCTGTCCAATGTTTTTTAAGCATATTCACTTTCTGTGTTTACAGGTTAACTTCGAGGATGAAGCCCGTGTTAAATTCCTCAGACTTTTGGGATTCAGCAAAGATGAGTTGGAGAGGAAGGTATGCTGCCTCTTCGAGCTGCAACTATTCATTGATTGGCAACCATTTATCAATCAATAAATGATTAGAGTATTTTGTCATAAAATAATTGGCAGAACATTTTGATTTCAGTCCCTGAAATATATAGAGCCTTTCTTGCTTTCCTTAGTTTTCTATCATATTAAAAACTAAAGGGACTGAGACGGATATTTTTCATATTATTTTGCATTTTAAACACCAACTGTTAAACTAGAAAATATTCAGCAGATGTATTGATAATGAAAACAATCATTATTTGCATCCTCGATTACTAAATGTAGCTTTAAGATGCCATATATTTTATAAATGGTCATGTGACCCTTATCTGATGTCTGAGCTGTAAAAATGTTGTTGTGTTTATTCAGATTTCAAAATGCCTTGGGAAGAGTTTCCAGCACAACGGGCACGGAGTAGATGCCAAAGATCTGGCACAAAAGATGCAGCAGCTCTCCACTGAGGTCGGAAAGTCTGCACAGACAATGTTTATTTTCAAATATTTAATTTTTTGCAAAACAAGTGTTTGCATGACTCTAAAAATGACCATTTGTTGTATTTCCAGAGGGCCGATGAAGGTGATGCTGCAACCCCTAGTTCCGTTTCACCGGCAGACTTCTTCAGTCAGACCCCAAAGGAAAACTCCAACTTCCAGATCCCTGTATCATGTGGTAAAGCCCGTCATCTGCTCACACAATTAATCACACGACTTACACATATCTCTGTTTCGATATCTTTCAATAACCTTTTTCGTTTCTTTTGAAGACACTGATGGTCTGATAAGCCAGGCTCTGCTGGTGGGTAACTTTGAGGGCGCTGTGGATCTGTGTCTGAACGACGGCCGCTACGCTGAAGCCATCCTGCTGTCCATCAGCGGAGGGGAAGAGCTGCTCAAGAAAACCCAGCAAAAATACCTAAGCAACCAAAAGAACAGCATCTCAATGGTAAGAGTATGTCTGATTAATTAAGTTTCAGTCGGTTCAATCACAGGGGAGACATTTCAATAAATCTGTCCCAAACTGCAGCTCATATCATCGGTGGTGACCCAGAACTGGAGTGACATCGTGCAGAGCTGTGAGTTGGACAACTGGAAGGAGGCTCTCGCTGCCCTGCTGACCTACGCTCACCCTGAAGATTTTGCCCGTCTGTGTGGTAAGTTGCTCACCAATGTAGAGGCACAATCATCCTGCTGTCTCACTTTCAGAGTAGCTGTACCAACTCAGGAGTACTTGTTAAACTTGTTGAATAGCATTTATGGTTGTACAGATCCTCCCTGTTCTAAATGCAGCCTTCCCTCTGTCTGGCATTGTTTCAATCTGAAATTCTTCTTGCTAGATACCCTGGGTGGCAGGTTGGAGCATGAGAGGACAGAGAAGCGCTGCCTGCAAGCCTGTCTGTGCTACATCTGCTCTGGGAACATTGAGAAGCTGGTGGAGTGCTGGGCCCTGCACAGAGACTGCGCCTCCCCTCTCGGCCTGGAGGTATAACCTTTAGTTAAGGGTTTCCAATACGTGTAGCATATACAAAGTACTCTAACTACACTGTTGCACTAAGTAAGCTATGTGTGCAGGAAAGTGAAGTCTTATTCTTCTGTGTAACCACATCTGAAAATGATCAACAGGTGTAGAAGAATATTAACCTAGCAAAAACAGATTTCATGTTAATTATTGTATCATGCAAAGACATGCAAGAATCTCATGAAATGTGATAACTTGGGTTGCTTGTGGTGACATACTGAGTTTATTATGAACCTTTTAAGACTGTTTTTATTAGGTGTACTATCAACACACCATTGTAGCCTTAAGGTAAGAGCACTTAAGAATGTTGCCGTCACATTAACAGTATTGTCATACTGATATTCTGTACACACTGTGAAGACCACTGAGACAAATGTAACATTTGTGATATTGGGCTATATAAATAAACATTGATTGATTGATTGACATGTTTTTTTTCCTTTTATGTATTTTTCAGGATCTGGTGGAAAAAGTGATGATGCTGCGTAAATCAATTGAACGCCTCCGTAACAGCGAGGTGGTGGTGCAGAGCCCCATCCTGGCCGAGAAGCTGACCTGCTATGCCGGCATCCTGGCTGCAGAGGGCAGTCTAGCCACCGCCATGACCTACCTGCCGGAGAACTCAGACCAGGTAAGACACAGAGCAAGTCACCTCATTCCCAAACCCCAAATTCAAAGTTTGACTCTGCTTTTAGATTCTGAAAAATACCCTTTTGCGCAATTTTGTCCCCCCCCACACAGGCTGGGATTACGATGCTTAGAGACAGGCTTTTCCACGCTCAGGAAGAGGCCGCCGGTGGACAGCAGCCTCTAAACTCCTTCAACAGAGCCAATGTGTCCACAGCCAAGCCCACTCCTGCTGCTCAGGCCCCCGCACCAAAAGCACAAATGATGGTATGAATGAATTTGCAATTTGCGAGCGTCTTCCCTATGCAATTAAGGATGTTTGCACTTTTATTTGAAACATATTGTTATGTCCCAACTCTAGAGTCAGTACCAGCCACCTGCCCCTCCCCAGGCCCCCCAGCAGCAGCAGCCTCCGATGCCGTCGTTTTATACTCCACAAACGCCAACCAACTCTGGGCCTGGCCTCCCGCCTTTTTCTCACGTCCCGCCGCCCAGCTCCACCCGCCCTGCCTCGAGGCCTCCCTACCCCCAACAACCTGCTCCCGCTCCAGGTTAGTCACAATGCTGGAATGTATCACCCTGAATACAATACCTTTACAATTTCTGATGGAGAATTTATTTATCAATTGGCCACTCCTTGCCTAGGTTTATGTTCCTCTGTCTGTAGAGACAGCAAACATTTAGCCTAGGGGTTAGACTGCCCTATTGTATGGAGATTAGTCTGTTTCTCAGGCTCTCTTCATTAGCCGTGTTAAGAGAATACCTCCTTATACTTCTTGAATAAGCTTAATGCTAGGTTGTAAACATTCTGTCCTTTAGATTATATGTGTCAAAGGGTGAATCTTATCAGGCCGAGCCCTTCTGGAGCCTGTTTCTCTGCAGGAAACCGAACTGGTTTGGTTTTTCTGATGGAATGTTTTGATTACCGGCTTTCTGAGATTGGAGCCGTTTAGGGGACAGAAGATCAGAGGTTGTGTCACTACAATGTGTCTGCAAATGTCTTTGTCAATGCTTTCTAATAATCAGTGTGCTCCTTGTCTTCTGGTTCTTTGTCTAGAGAATTTCCTCACAATTTCATACCACTGGAGAATCGATACAACATTAGGGGAATAACATTTATTTTACATTCTAAAGGGAGAGAAACATACAGCAAGGCAGTAACAACTGGGCAACTAGTAGAGAACAACAGAATGACTGCAATAAATATAATCCATCATTTCAATTTGTTTACATTAATGCAAACGGACAGTAAAAAAACTAAATATGCAAGGATTGAATGAGATGTGTCTGTGTGTGTTTTAACACTTGTGGAGAGAAAAAAAGAGAGACATGGTCAAACTGTCAGCAGTTTATCAGTAGTGTGTTAAATGAGTTTCAAACCATTTCAAATATTCTGAAACGATATGTCTTGATGCAGTTTTTACACTACTTTAGGGTTTACATTGACTATCTGTACTCTACTTTCAGTTATTTTAAGCTTATTTTTTGATGTAACTATCCTTCCCCAGGTTTCCTTCCTCATCAGTCATTCCAGCCTCAGCGTATGCCGGGCGGCGGGCCCTCAGGCTTCCCTCCTCCTGGTCCTTCCATGCCAGCTGCTAACCTATCAGGACCCCAACTATCACCTCCGTCATCGGCCCCCAGAGGCCTGCCCCCCATGCCTAGCCCCGGGGTGCCACCGACAAGCTTCATGCCATCTACCTCTTTACCCTCGGGCCCCATTTCACCCAGCTCCCAGCCCGGGGCCCCAGTCCCCATGTACCCAGGAGGCCTCCACAACCAGGGGCCTGCACCCCCCATGGCACCTGGTCCCTATGCCCCTCTTGGATCGGGGTACCCACAAGGAGGCCCCGGAGCTCCTGCTGTAAAGCCCTTCTCGGCCCCTCGTGTGGCCCCTCCTCCTACAGGTACATGTTGGTCCCTCATAGAGACACATGATAGATCTGTTGCTGAGGGTCATGGTTAATCTGTAAACCTCATTTGACCTGCAGGATTCTTTCCCTGGCTGAATTCCCAGTCTGAATATCAAGGTGACAGAGTTAGGGATGGATGTGGAACAAGAGTGCATCGAAATATACACTCGAGTGACCAGAAAAGCACAAAATCCCTGCATTCCTTTTATATTAAATTGCACTGAGTACACAGGGTTAATGCTTTTTTTTTTCTGGTCACTCCGTGTATATCGGATGGTGTTTGCTTGTGCTACTGTATGCTTGAGGGAAACATAGTGACCTCATTTATTTGTATTGTATTGTATATATATTGTATATTGTATTATTTGTAACAAAAAAAAGATGTTGCAGGCTCAAACAAAACCGGCTTAGGGTTTTTTATTTCAGATCATACATATCAGCTAGGGCTGCTCAATTAATCGTATTTTAATCGCGATTACGATTATGGCTTGCAACGATTACGAAAACAATGTAATCGAAATAAAACGATTATTTTTTTATTACTTTTTTTTATTTTTTTTTATATAATTTGTTTTGGTTTTTCAGTTGAATTATACTTAAAGTTCAGGGTAATCAATTAAAGTCAATGAATAATCGCATTTAATAATCGCAATTACAATTATTGACCCAAATAATCGAGTTTATGATTTTTGTCATAATCGAGCAGCCCTACTATCAGCTCGTTTAGTCATTACATTGTTATTAGTGGAGACATTTTACAACAATGTTAAACAATGTATACAGAAGCTACACAAAATATATAAATGTAATTGTTTTAATTACCCAGCGTCGGTTTGTTGTTAATGTTAGGTGATTATGAGGCTGCTGCCTGAACATTGGCCCATGAGTTGTTTCTGCATAAATGGCTGGAATCTGTGGCTTATTGACATGTTTTTGCCTAACTCAAAATAATTCAAAGGAATTGTCTTGTGCTGACAGTGTTTTACTGCTTGAGTGTCAGCACAGTAATGCAAGTAATTTACATTCTTACTCATCCTCTGACGTAGGGCCCCATGAAGGCTGGAATGACCCGCCGGCAGTACGAGGCGGACCCAGGAAGAAGAAGGTACTTTATTTATAACTCTGAAGATATTAATTTAGGTCATTTTTTTCCACAGTCTGTGTGGTTTCTGTGATTGCTTATAATAGTATGCTTTCCTTGATTAAGTGTTCCAGTCTACAACTATTTCGTCAAATCAAGTTGTATACCCTTTAAAACTATAGAATAAAGAACATAACCAATAGTTTTTTATCTATGTCAAAGTCTCTGTTTGCTGACTTTTCACAACAATAATATATATATATATATATATATATATATATATATATATATATATAAAAGAAATCACATCATAATTTATTTATTTACATTTAGTTCACCTGAGTTACTCCACAACCATTCCACTTATCCATAGTATTCCTCAGGGTGCAAGAACCACAGTTTCAGAATCACTGCTCTGATGCAGGCGTTGCAGTAGTACTGGGAAGCTTTAAATAATTCAACCAATTTTAAAGTGTTGTTTATTCTTAAAGCTACACTTGTGAATATTTGATCATGAATAGGGAATTAAATGACTAGGTGTAATATGAAAGTGGTTGCCTGAGTGACAAACCCTTAGAAGTGCTCATTAACATCATTCAGAGTGCTGCTGTTTACAGCAAACAAGCTGTGATAATTCCACCACCTGTTCAACCCCATAAAGCAGACAGACAGTTAGCAACGAGCTAACTGCAAGCTAACTAAAGTTCAAAATCAAGCCCATTTGTGCTATAGTTCCTCCACCTCTAAGTGTCTTACCGTGTCTGCAGGTCCCTGAAAACTACACACCACCAGCCCCCATCACGGCTCCAGTGATGGGATTCCCAGTGGAGGCCCCTCAGCCCCGCGACCACGCCCAAGTCCCCCCCGGAGCCCCCCAGGAGCCCAGCGTGCAGGTTAGTGAGTGTGACAATTAGCTGTTACCCGAATTCTCACCTGGCAAACACGTCAACTCCTCGTACTTGTGTCCTTGTTTTCCTCAGCTCCTCCAGCAGCTGCCGGCAGAGCGGGTGGAGCAGAAAGAAATCCCCGCTGAACACATGGTGCTCAGGTCCACCTTCGACAGCCTGGTGCAGCGCTGCCAGCTCGCGGCAGGAGACCCGGTGAGTGGAGCTGTGTGTGTGTGGATGCATCTAAGTGTTGCTGTGTTTTTAATAAAGCTTGTATTGAATAAAAAATAATATTTGGGTCTTGTTTGATATAAATGGATATCGATGCTTTCTTTCTCAGCAAACAAAGAGGAAACTTGATGACGCAGGCAAACGCTTGGGATACCTGTATGACAAACTGAGGGAGCAGTCGGTAAGGAATGATTACATACACAAGGTTAACTGAAAGGACAACCTAGACAGGGTGTTATTTAAAATATTTCTAAACACTATGGAGATAATCCTCTTGGTATTTTAGAATTTAAAGAAAATAACTTCACATTCATTTAGTGAAACAGTTTATTAAAATCTCATGACAAGAGCTGTTGGTTGTCGCTAAAAGCCACCCCTTAGAAGGATATGATACTCCTGTGCAGTAAAAAAAATGTATGATGGATATTGTCTTTGATCCATTATTGTAAATCAATGAATCACTATTAATATTTCAGAGTTCCTGCCGTATTTTTAATGGATGCAAAATGAAGGATGGTCGACTAATGACAGAAGAAACCATAAAACCTTTTTGTACATTTATAGTCACGATGCATCAGCAGTGACACAGTAAAAGGCAGCAATTGACCACATTGTATGTTTGCTATGTAGATATCAACCAGAACATCCGATTGCAATGCGAGGGGACTTTTTACAAGTCGCAAAAAGTCAAACAAACATCCCAGTGAGTCACAATCAGGTGCTGATGTGTGTGAAAAAAACACTAGTTCTTTACCAGTTTGAAACACCTCTGCTAACCAATTTACTTGCAAAAAAAATGCTTAAGAGTTGTCAGACATCTGTAAAATAATATTGATTTCTATTTCTGAGTAATAATGTGAACTACTCTCTAGCACACTCCTTAACGGACAAAAGATTTTCTGCTGAACTAACCATCTTGATAATCTTTTAATTATTTCATTTAAAGTGTATTCATCAAAAAGGCAAAACAAACTCAAGTTCTGGACAAGTAAGCCATTTAAAGATGCCTACATGAACACTCAGACCTTATTATGAGCATATTTGTACAATTTCCTGACATTTCATGAACCTAGGATGCCACATAGTAACATGTAATATTTGTTGTCTCTTAGCTCTCTCACAGCATCCTGAACGGGCTCCACGAGATCAGCCGCTGCGTGGCGAGCCAGAACTACCAGCGGGGCCTGGAGGTCCACACCCAGGTGGTCAGCAGCAGCAACTTCAGCGAGATCTCCGCCTTCATGCCCATCCTCAAAGTGCTCATGACCATCGCCAACAAGCTGGGCGTCTAAACCCTGGAGGTGGGGGGGCACCAACCAGACTTCAGTGTTACCATATTGTTATATATGTATTTATTTCTTTATGACCTGCTTTGATAATGAGAATAATACTTACTGATGATATTGCAGATCGTGGTCTTCATCACTCCATACATATTCCTTCCTGAAGGCTGATTTGGGCGGCGAGGTGGATTTTTGTAGAGATTTGTCGATGTTGCTGTGGTAATTTTACGATCAAAAATGAATGTATTCTGAAAGTTGTGATTCTGTGTAAATTCAAAAGTTGATGTAATATACAAAGTTTGAATCAAGGCGGTGTTTGTACAAGTAGTTGCATTTTCATAATCCACATTACACTACGTGCATATTTCTCATTGAATCATTTCTGATAGGATACATGCAGTGCTCCAGGAATAAATGTGGGCTGCACTCACATCTATCCTGTCGGTGTAGTATGTACAAGGGAGAAAACACACCGATATTCTTTTTACCGGGTCAATTAACAACAAGCATCAAGGAAACGCTGTAACTTAAATACTGATTGTTCTCTTCACCTGCTGTAACTGATTGTGTCCGGTTGATTGTGCCATGATGGGCTGTTTTTGGCCAAAGCACTGCAGCAGACTGCCATATGGTGATTGTCAAGTTGCTTTTTTATTTTGTGTTTATCTCCATTTTGTTTGTGTCAACCAGGCCCTTTTAGCACTGTTATTTCTGATAGCTTGTGTGAAAGATTGATTCTCTATATAATTTCTTCTGTGTGCTTAGTTTACATAGCAGCTCATAAACTAGAATTACATTAATTTATGTCGAACTGCATATGAATTAACATAGGTGCTTCACCCTCTGTTATAGATGCTTTTACTCCTCTTTTTACCCAGGCTAAGTCTTATCCTTTTGTTCGTAGTTGTTGATTAGATCATACGATTATACCAACAATGAACTAACGGTTATAACATGATATTTTAAGGATTGTAGCTGGACGTAAAGCTGGATAGTTTGGTGTATCATGGCAGCAGAAGGCAGTAAAGTGCCTCTGTGCTCATTTTGGTTGCACAGATATTTATACAATCCATGTTGCTTACTTTACTCATGTCGGTATCTTTTTCAAATAAAACTTCACTTCAAAGGTTTTCAGATTGATTTCTTCAAACATGATAATATCCATTTACCAGAGGTTGAGAAAATAATGTTTTATGAATTCATCGTTAGTCAATAACAAATATAATGTTGGACATATACAAGATAAGGAAAATAAAGTGAATAAACATACATGTATTTGAAAGCTTTAGTTTCTTGAGATGTTACACACAAAACATAATGAATACAAAAATAATATGAACAATTGTTATGGATTAAACTGCCAAACAGTGTACTAATTATTTAAAATATGGACTTATTACATTCAAAAGTAATATAATTCGAAATAAGAACACTTCTTTTGTTGTTCATTTTTGCTTTAGTGACTTTAATGCAAGAATCCACATTTTAACATTTCAGTATTGTTGTTTTTGTTGATATCCTGCAATGTCCATATTTGAACGGTAGATGGCTCTCTGTTTAATAAGCAGCAATGCATTTTTATTTATTTCCTGCTTCACCACTGCAACATGGATGGTAGGCTTACTTACTAGTACTACCATGAGTACTACCAGCACTTAGTAGATGTTTCTGCATCCAAACCAACAGGTAAGCAACTTCAGCTGAAAATACATGTTCCCATTCTCACCAAACGCACTGAAATGCACCACAATATGCTCTTACTTCAGAGGGGTGTGTTACTACTCATTCATTTAGTTCACTGTTGAGGATTTTATATCATATGACATTCTACAAGCCAGCACAGGTGGTGCATGCGCCCTTCCCGCCATTGGCCAATGAGCATCATTCTGAGCCAGGTCCTCGCTGCTGATTGGCCGCCCATTGTCAGACGCTTTGCGCTCGCGTGAGCTTCGTGGCTTTAAATATTTTGGGGGTTTGAACGGGAGTAACCTCACCGTCATGTCCGTCTGGGGTGATATTTCATTAATGCGACTTCCCCGCACATCACACCACTCCGCCGCGGCGCCCTGAGTCAAGCTCTGCGCTTCCTTTATTGGACGCTGTGGCCTCAGGAGGCAAATAAGGCTTCAATGTGCTGAGTGTATACTTACCCTGACCTAGTACAGCTGCCAACACATACCCCCATTGGATTTTTGACCTACTTCATTATCCAGCTACAATTCAATTAAAATCAGAAAGGTTGTTTCCAACACAAATAAAAATGTACTTGAAAGTCCTGCATTCAAAATGTTACTCAAGTAAAAGTACAAAAGTATTAGCATCATAATAAACTTAAAGTACCAAAAGTAAAAGTACTCATTATGCATATTGTTCCATTTCAGAATAATATTTATTATATGTTTTGATTATAATTATTAAGACATTAATGTGTTTATCTAAGCTGGTAAAGGTGCAGCTAGTTTTTTCTGTGTATGCTGCAGGGTAGCTTGTGAATTTACTCCAGGTGTAATTAAAGTGCTATTTAAGTGCTGATTATATCTTACATCATTAATCCAAATGTGTAAACTAACTAAAGGTATAACATAAATGAAGTGGAGTAAAAGTACACAATGTAACCCTGAATTGTAGTGAAGTAGAAGTACAAAGTAGCAACAAATTAAAATACTCAAGTAAAGTACCATATAATTGTACTGAAGTACAGTGCTAAAATAAATGCATTTAGTTATTTTACTCCACTGGGGTCAATGCCATACATTTATATATTATAGGGTTGTTTTTGTAAAAGTGGAGAGTAAGGAGTATTTTTTCCATTGTGTTGGTAAAATGCTGAAGTTAGTCAAGTACAAAAGGATGGAGCGGATTGAAAGGAAGGCCTCTGTTATTTCCTGCCTATTATTCACTTGGGAATGTTTTGTTCCTACCACTAACTACTCAACACTTCCGGTTTGCGTCTGATGGAAGTGTGAAAGTCAAATATACCCAAACTTTTTAATACTGCAGTCCTCTGCTTTTTCCTGTAGATAAATAAAGCCCTCAGCAGATGTGTGAAATGGTTTGCACAGGGCAGAGAGGAATGTAGGACCAGTGTGCTGACCAGAGGCCAGTTTGTATTACATCAGACTATCTCAGTCTGTTTGCTTGTGTTGGGTTTGTGGAGGTTACAAAATGTCATTTTTGTTAAGCAAAGTTCCCCAATGCTGAAACAATCGGTCATTTAAATAAGGAGGTGAAAATGTAGGTCAATTATAAAGCAAAAAAAGCCCTACACTCTCAAAATAGAGGATTTTCTTTCAGTTATATATTTGTTACTTGATTATCTTGTTTTGCACTGCTTTGGTTCGTTTTGTTTTACCTCGTTTCTGACATTTTATAGATTCAACAGTGAATGGATACAGCTATCATCTGCACCCTTCACGTGTTGAAAAAGTAATTAGATCCATTATTTAAGTTAAGTAGTTATACAGCAATGTAAACCTATCCTGCTACAGGTACAAGTCCTAAGGAGTCACTGTCAAATTGTACTTAAAGTATTAAAAGTAAACGTATCCCCCTATCAATCAATCAATCAATCAATGTTTATTTATATAGCCCAATATCACAAATGTTACATTTGTCTCAGTGGTCTTCACAGTTTGTACAGAATATCCGTATGAAAATACGACACCCTCTGTCCTTTGACCCTCACATCGTACAAGGAAAAACTTCCAGAGAAAACCCACAGTTTAAAGGGAAAAAATGGGAGAAACCTCAGGGAGAGCAACAGAGGAGGGATCCCTCTCCCAGGACGGACAGACGTGCAATAGATGCCGTGTGTAAATCGAAGAGATAATACATTTTACAGCATAGGTAGACCAAATGTTTGGAAATGCATGTGTTTATAATAAGAAGATGAATCCACGAGGATGTCAACAATCCTGTGGGAGCCATCAGGGAAGTATGATGAGAGTCAGGCAGGACCGCAGAGACAGGTTCAGCCACGACTCGAAGTCCAGGACTCAAATCCGGAACTCAGGATAGAGGATCCAGGACACAGGACCGCAGCAACAGGATCAGCCTCGACTCAGGATCCCGGCGTAGATATAGACACAAAAAATACATTTGGGGGAGGCTGGGTTAATCGGAACATGAGAGTACACAGGTACAGACAGACAGAAGGAAGAAGTAAGGTGTCCCCCGACAGTCCAAGCCTATAGCAGCTAAACTAACGTGTCTACGTACATGCACCCCCTTAGCATAGGTTGAGGGAAAAGGGTAGCAAGTAAGAAGTAAGGAACAGAGGTGGAGAGGCACAACGTATCTACGTACATGCACTGGGGCGGCTGTGGCTCAGTGGATAGAGTGCTGGACTTCGAAATTAGGGGGTAGCAAGTTCGAGTCCCACTGCAGTCAGCATGTCGTTGTGTCCCTGGGCAAGACACTACTTCACCCCATATTGTTCCTGTGGGGATTGTCCACAGTATTGAATGTAGGCCTATGTAAATCGCTTTGGATAAAAGCATCTAACAAATGACATGTAATGTAATGCACTCCCTTAGGATAGGTTGAGGGAAAAGAGTAGTAGGTAAGAAGTAGGGAACAGAGGTGGAGAGGCACAACCTATCTACGTGCATTCCCTTAGGATAGGTTGAGGGAAAAGGGTAGCAAGTAAGAAGTAAGAAACAGAGGTGGAGAGGCACACACAGGGAGAAAGGTCCCCACTGGAACCTGAATTGGAATTGGTGAGAGGTAAGGAGGTACGCTGTGAATACGGTCTAAACACTCCCCGGCCGGAATAGGCTTCTCTGCAACCTGTTACCCTCTAATAGAACCTCGAGAGGTCAGAGAGGGGAAAGGTCCAAAAAATCCATAGATGAGAGTGCTTAATACATGTATTTTGTGCAATAGCATGCTGGTTAATTGGTGGATTGATATGCCTGTGCTCAATAACATGGATTTGAACTAACTTGTGCACAAAATGTAAGATAGATAAGCCTGTTGTGTACTAGTGTTATTTACATCTTTAATTTCAGGCTGTGTAGACTGGGAGGGAATGTGTTTATATTTTAGTTTGTTACATTCCAAAACAAATGCAAATGTGTTCCTGCTCTAACTTCCAAATCAATGGAGCATTGTATCACTCCACTGGACAAATAGGCAGGGGCGGTTCTAGGGGGGGCAGGGGGGGCCAGTGCCCCCCTAACACTGACCTCTGACCCCCCCTGTTTTTTTAAATGTATATTTTCTGGTACTCGGTTTGCGAAAAACCGCAGGATTGTGTTGCTGTAATGTGAGATTGTGCAGACACCTTTATGTAAAGTAGAGATGTAACTGTTCATTGCCTTTATTTTTATATAAATATGGTGTTAGTGCAAACATTGCACTATAACTTAAGCTGAAGCTAACAGTAATAACTATAAGATCTATCTGAAATAAATAAGTTTACTGAAACAAATACCAATAACTGTATTGCATTGTTTTCTTATGCGCAATTACTTCATACTGTCTAGTTCTCTTTTTCGTCCTGCATTTATTGTGCCCCCCTCAGAAAAGAACTGGTCCCCCCAGTCAAATTGGTCTAGAACCGCCACTGCAAATAGGACACACCTCTTATTATTATATATATGGTTTTCTGTTTTATAAGAGCTGTTTCCAAAGTATTCTTCAAATGTTTTAAATAATCATATGAAAAAGTAGCTTTACAGGTATACTAATTCAACAATGGTTATGCTGATTCATATCAGAAAGACAATAACGAGAAAAAAAAGAAGACCAACAACTGTTAATGGAATTACGTGTATTGAAAATATCGTGAACTTTTATTTCAGAATAGAATACAGTTGAAATGTGACATTATCATTCAGACTGACAACCTTTTGAACCTTCTGGGCAGCAGGAGTTGTTGGCATGGCTGTGATATTGTCGGGTTTTGTTAAGTGCTCTGATGATGCTTTAATATCCCTCGTGACAGGAGCACCTCCGTTTACAGCGATGCCGTCACGGGTTGGATGAAGTTGGCACATCAGGGCCCATTTGTTGCAAGTTAAATCAAATGATTGAACATTTGCACTGGGCGTTAGAAATTGTATCTTCTAATCTAAACCTCTATTTGCGTTTACAGCACTTTGATGTTGTCATTCTACCCTTCTACCCTAACGTAAATGTGTTTTCAGAATAAAAACAACGTTCCATCGGGGGCTTCAGCCTGTAAACATGGACCTCTGTTAGATTTGTTTTGAGCCTTTTTGTCTTCACTGACGGGACGTGAAGAAGATCAGGAATGGATGCAAGTCATAAGGCATTAGGTTGTTTCCTGACTCTTAGGGATACATTTGATATATTTTCCTGCCAAATCTTGGAGTGCATTAAACAGGTTCAAGTTAGAACATTTTTTTAAACAAAATTTAGCCAATAAAGGGAAAAATAACTAAATAAATAAAAAAAGGTAAGAAAAGCATTCCGCACACCAGAATTGAAAATGAGCATTAACATCAATGCATCAGAAATTTTGCAATGACTATTAGCTTTGTAGGACATCAAAGGGAAACCAGACCCCGTCTCAGAAATCACCACGGCAACAGTTCTGATGATCCAAAAAGCGGTGCAGCTCCACAGTACGTTACAAAAATAGACAAAGCTCTGCCATTACAGTCACTGATAAAACACCTTACCACAACACCTACTACAGTATATTATCATGCATGGGTGGCATGTTGTTTTGTAACACCAGAACTGTCACATGTAGGCTGGCTGCTACATCGACCAATGAGATCGCTGCTGCAGATGTTTCTGGCCAAAATAGGGGCGTGTTGGATAAAAAGAGGAAGCAAAGCCACTGATGCCACAATTTTACAAAACTTCCACAATGATGTTGAGTGAAGAAGCAATATCGACTCAGGTGTGCTCTATTGGACCGTTGAGATTGTTATAAGTAACAATTGGCACTATGATATATTCATTAAAAAAACACAAAAAGTTGCTTAAACATAGCATGGTTCTAAGTACATTTACGATTCAATGGCAGTTTTAATATAATGATAAATGTCTCACTTATATTGCCTTTCTCGATCCAATTACTGTACAGACTAAATACAGTACATTTTAATCTTTGACTTTCCACATATTTGGTTTGGTTTTCTGCATTAGAAAACCAGGTTACTCACTGCATGACTCTGCTGTCAGTATAGTTATAATAAGAAGGTCTGGGTTCCCTCACGGCCCGTCTACACTACAGGCATCAAAAAAATCTTGAAGCTGGGCGTGTCTGAAGCTTGGCGATTTTTTGCGAGCAACGCGACATACAAAGCAATAGCAATGTTAAAACGAAGTAAACTGGATATAAACTCCCCAAACAGGCGAAAACTTACCAGTTTCACCCACTGTCTCCCTCCATGCATGGTTCCTCCGGTTTGTATCCCGGTAAATAGTCTGGTCGTAAAGAACCGGGTGATTTGCTACCGTAATTTCTCGTTTGGAATATGAGGAAATTAACTGCGGTCTGGCTCTCCCAGCTTGCACGCGGTTTGATTGGCTAGCGCTTGTACTGGCGGGATTTGCATAAACGGGATTTGATTGGCTGATGCCAGCTTCGAAAGCATCGGGAGCATCAAAAGTTGAACATTGCTCAACTTTTGATGCTCACGATGCTTGCAAAGCCATGCTCCGCTCCCCACAATGCAGTTCGGCGAAGATTCAAAATTTGCTACGTCACCCCATTCAAGTGAATGGGCGAAGCGTTGAAAGCATTTTTCGATGCCTGTAGTGTAGACGGGCCGTCACTCTTCCATCATGTGCCATATTTCATTAAAGCAAGCTGCTTTTTAGCAAATATGGTTCAAAATCTCATCCCTATTTCTTTCCAGATCTTTAAAGCGCTCAAAAAGTTAGCTAACTGTATATCAGAACGGTAAAAACTGGCTGTACACTGCAGTACAGAAAACAGCCTCCAATCAGTATCTTATCAGTTAAAACATTGTAACTCCATATTTTCAGTGCTCCACGTCTTGTCTATTTTTGATTAATATTTGAGTAATACTTACATAAAAATTATCGGCTACATGACTGATCTTGAATGAAGGATGCACACCAAAGTGGCGAAAACAGCAGAGAATGAAGTTGAAAATGCATCTACTTCAAATCTAAAACATCTTTGCAAGACCTTGGTCTGACTGAACAATAGAAACCAAGGCCAAGAGCTTAGCGAAAGGTGTTTTTTTTTTTTATCCATCTTGAACAATTTGTTAAGTTACAGCTACAAAAACCACAAAAACAAGCAAAATCTGGTCAGGGCCCTCATGACGATGACCTATTATCCTCAAAGGATGAGAAATGTATAGCTGTCAAAGGACTGTGAAGCTTCTTCTTCTTCTTCTTCTTCTTCTTCTTCTTCTTTTCGGTTGTTCTGCCTTCGAAGCTGACTCGACGATCCTAGCCACTCCGGGGGCTTCCGTCTCCGGTGCGCTGTATCCGGGACGCCACCACTTCGTGGGACACCCTCTTGCGGTCTTTGGCCAGGCCCAAGAAGCACATGGTGTTGATGAAACCAGTGGTAATGTTCCATTTGATGCCAAACTCACTGGTTGCATAGTCAAAGGGGAACGTGTGGTGGTAGTTGTGGAATCCCTCACCTGTAAGGTAAAGGAAACAGTGGTGAATAAACAAAACTAAATAAAGCTACTACTGAATGATGTTGAAGGAGTTGTGTTGTTTTGTTAGCTAGAAGGATAACTTTAGCCCAATCTAAGTGCAGTCAGACTTCCTTGTGCATTCTTCACATCATTCCATAATTTTTTTTAAAAAGGGACTTTAAAGATGCCATTACTGTTAGACCAGTGACTCTGACTGACAGGTGTGTATCGGTAACAAGAGCATACATTACCTCTAAATGCAATAGTGTAATTTACGGTGACAATACATCAAAGTGTAAATTACAAACTAGTGAAGTATTATTATAAATCATGAGTCCAACCTAATTTCCTGTCTTGTTCTTGAGTTATGTTTTCTTTTGTCACAGAGTACAGGTTCATGCGTAATACATACCTAGGGCACTGAACGCAACAAACTTGTTCTCCCTGGGGTTGATGTGGTGATCATAGGGCCTGTTTCCCCACATGTGAGCCGCGCTGTTCACCAGCCAGGTGGCGTTCAGGACCAAGGTGTACCTCAGAAGAGCGGGGACGAAGTAGGCCACCCACAGAGACTCCCCCCACAGGTACCAAGGCACAAACATGGGGACGAAGAAGCACATGAGCAGCACAGAAGCCTTGTAATACCTGTTGAGCAGATTTGAGAGTGGGCGGAGAGCAGAATGAATGGAGTTGTTTACATAGCACACCATAGACATTAAACACACAAATGTTCTTCCTTTCAGACGTGAGACTGTTCAAATAATACTTTTACTCAAAATGACAGTTTGCATTGAGGCCAACCTTGAGTCAATCTCAATGTGCGCGAAAGACATGTGGGTAATTAAACGAGTTAAACCAGAATAACTACAGACATAGACACATATCTGCAGCAGAGGTGGGCACATTGTAGTTGAGTTTAATTGTGATTTGTTTGCTCTGCATTTGATTTCCCAAACACAATACTGTGTGTTTTCTTTCCCCACTGCCTTCCAGATGAGTAAGGTGACTTATTTTTGATGACAAAAATCAATAATTGACAGAAGCTACTTACTTCTTTTGAAACATTACAACTTTGTCGGCCAACAGGTCATGGACTTCCAGCTTGCGTCCCTTCTCGATGACATCAGGGTGTTTGCGGACCATCAGCCAGCCAATGTGAGAGAAGAAGAACCCCCGGACGGCGTTGTGAGGGTCAGCATCCGTCTCGGAATATTTGTGGTGAACCCTGTGGTCTCGAGCCCACTCATAGATATCATTCTGCGGGTTCAAGTAAACACAGAGATGACATACACTGTGGACAACACCTGGCACTTAGGCAGTAGTGAAAACTGCTATTATCACAATGCTAAGTGTGTGCTTGCTTGTGTTTGTGCAGATCTTTTAGATGTAGGTACCTGAAATGCCATTGAGTTCGCAACACCAAGAAAGATCTTTAGAGGTAATGAGGCCTTGTAGGATCTGTGACTCCAGAGGCGATGAGCTCCTGCAGTAACCCCTAAAGCACTTATCACAAAACAAAATAGGGCTGTGGGGAGAAATGCAAAAACAAATGAGTACTACTAATTCATTTTAATGTTATGTCAGCGCATCATCTATTTTCTATTCAAAGCTACTGTAGTAGGATGACCCTGCAACAAGTGTTATATTGTGAGTGAGTCACCTATGTTTCATTGTTATATCATTGCAACAGCAGAGGAGATAATCCCCTTTAACAGAGAAGAAGCTGAAATAATCATACCACCCTCACTGTAAGGCATTTTCTCTTTAAAAAAAGGCAGCATACTTGTGAATGTGTGCAAAGTTGATCTTCACAATACTAAGCTAGGATAGACGCTATACAATTAGAAAATATTGGTGTCTGTAAATGCTACTAGTATACAAACTGTAGTATCATATAATGTCCTTTGTTTTCTGTCATGTTTGTATTAATGTTTGGAACTAATTGAAGCAGGTCACCATTGTAAAAGAGGTCTATGATCTCAATGGGTTTTATCTGTATAAATAAAGGTTTTGAATTGAATTGAAATGATCTCATTGGTTTTCCTGAGGATCATATAAAAGTGCCCTTGCCGTAACGGGTTTTTTCTAGTTGTATAAGAGCTTGGATAACCATGAAGTGAGCATGTGCCAGCGCCACTCTCTGGGGATGCAATCACATCACATCAGATGATGACTGGGTGGATAAAACCATTTGATGATTGCATGTCTCTAAGACTGGAAATGCTGCCTCTGTGGTTTTGATTAGTCAGAACACACACACACAAGCGAAGCATTTGATACAATGTTTCAAGCTATAAAAGCAGCATGCAGTTGGCTTGAGTACAATTGATTTGTACTTTCTGTACTTTGACTTGAGGTGAGACAGTGACACATATTGTCTGGACAGTTGAGCTGACTGTTGTGAAGCAAACGGCATAAAAACATTCAGAAGTATATTTTGCCTGACTTTGTCTATTTGAGTCTGTAGATTTGTCTTGAATTCACTTGATTTAGATGCCTCACAATTATTTAAGAAATCAACTCAAGGATGCTCCCGACCCTTACTTAACGAAAACGTCATAGTTTGTCTGTCAATTGGTCTATGTTCCTGACAAGCACCTGCATTACAATCTGCAGCTTCAAAAAGACATGCTGTGACATAAAATCTCTGGTGATATATGCCTTGATCTATAATCCCACTACATGCAGGCTACTGGGAGGAGCGTGCACAGATCTATCCAGCCTGAGCCACCTTATTGCATGCACTAGCGGTGACATAACATTTGTGGGCCTGTGTACACTATGTACCCTACTAACCGGAAAATAAAATAAAAAGTCACTTTCAACACTCAGCCTGCGCAGAAATCATGTAACAGGTAGATTGTTTTACTCACACCAAAGCAAGGTCAAAGTAGATGCTGAGGGGACGAGGCACATGCCGTACACGGCTCCTATATGCAACAGAGTCATCATAAAGACATTTTTCCATACGATGACCGAGGGAGGTTTGGGGCCTTCTTTCTCTTTGTATGTGTGATCAAACATGTCTTCTCTGGGGGCCTCTGGAAGAACATTTCCGTTGCTCGCCTTGTGCTGCTGCTGTTTCTTCTCCAACGCCTCCGCCTCCGTCATTGTGTCTGCGTTTTGGTGTTGTTCTGAGCGGTACAAAAATAAATGGGACAAATTCGTAAATTCCGTGTTTTTGTGATGAGCCAACGGCAAATTATGTTATTTAATCTGTCGTTCGTTAGCCCCGGTAGGCTAGCAGGCGCCGCTGGTGAGGAAGAGGATGGTCATGTAACGTTGATGCTGCTGCAGCTGCTGACTTTTCACTGGAAGACGACATTTGCTGCGTTGCGTAACACAACAATTACACCTGTAGAACAAATAAAAGGAAGGTAAATTACTCACCAAAATAGAAGAAGAAGAGTAGAAAAAGAGGCTGCGGTTGTGTTTGGGAGATGTAGCTGATATAACTACAGTAACCCAGAAAGGGAGAGTGAACGTTAGCTCCGCAGCAAACGAATCAATAAGAGCTGGAGTTCGAGGTGCGACTGGCCAATCAGCGCTCGGATGCCGCCTCAAACTCGGATTCTGATTGGCTGACTGATCATCTGCTGTTCACCTTTTATTCATTCTCTTGCCAGATGTACCTCATATGGAGAGCTGCAGCTACTGTCTAGACCTGTATTGAATTAACTGCACACATATTTCCATTCACGCGTGGATTAACGAAATGGACAAGGTACCGGTGTGATACGAGCAGAATTACGAGTTGTTAAAAACAAGTTTATGTACACCAATCGGCAGAGGACCCCCGCCCACCCACGCAGGCAAATACGGGCTGCTTGTTCTGGCACGCCATCAACTCCATCTCATAATGAAACACATATGGAAACTAGTAAAAACATGCAAGTTAATCCATATCAAAGCCAGTAAAACACCCAAACATTCGTTGAAAACAACACGTTAGAGTAGCTCAACTCACTATGAGTGCCAACAATATAATAACATAAGTTTAGGAATATCAGATTTAGATTAGCGAATTTGAATGTAGGAGATGGTCCAGTGGAGCAGTGGATCCATATTCAAAATGGGTTGACAAATCCGTGATTTTTTATTATCATGACCTACATTAAACAGTAATGTAGAAATTCAAAGTTATCAGATAGCCTCCATCTAGTGGAGAAATCATGCAGCACACGAAGATAAAGTTAGAAATATGTTTGACATTTAACTTCAAAAACATTCTCAAATCACAAACGACGTGTTTTTATAGACCGTTTAATATTTAATATGATCCAAAAATATATATGCAGAAGGATTATTTTCCTACCTCGTCTGTGTAGTAACAACAGTAGACCATGGCATTAATGTGTCAAGGGATTTTGTGTAGCACTCATAAACTATTGCACTACACTAATGTTAGTGTATTTTTTTACATTTTTGCACAACAAATATTCACCAAAATCATCCAAAAGCATATTTCTACATAAGCAGTATGTAAGTGTAACCAGCATGAGACCATTTATGTGTGAAGTGATGTTGGGCACAACTCAGTGGTGGCTATATATAACAGTGGACTAATTGAATATTTCCACAAAATAAAAATCATAAACAAAATTCATGAATGTTATTTGGTAGTAGTAGAAGTGTATACTTGATTTTTAAGTGATTTGGTAGCACTTTACTGTAATGCCAGGAAAGTAACTGATCTGCATGGTAGAATAAATAATCTTTCTAATTTTACCAAACTGTTTTCTTGTTTTTATAGGCCTATTATTTGTTAAAGCCTGTAATTATGCTGTGTTATTTCATTGTTCTTGTGGTTAATATGCCTTAATGTATAATTTTCAATCAATACAAAACATATATATTAAAAAAGCTTAATGATCAATTTGCAGCATCCTCATGACGCCATCAGCAGGCGCCTGTATTTACTTCAGGTCCAGTTAGCTCGCTGCTGCTGCTGCTGCTGCTGCTGCAATGGAGGTAAACAGGGACGAAGCGGAGCGCTGCATCGACATTGCAACTGCGGCGTTAAGCAACGAGCAGCCGGAGAAGGCGCAGAGGTTCCTGGAGAAGGCACAGAGACTCTTCCCGACAGAGAAAGCGAAGGGTGAGTTTTTAAGATGGCCGATGTAAAGGGCGCTTCAGCCGGGGAGGACCGCAGCATCATCACCTGCAGCATCACCTGCTTCCCGGGTCTGCTGCAGCTGGGCCTTTGGTAGCTAACGAGCTAGCTGCTTTACTTTGTTATAATGTCGCAAACGCTTACTCTAGCTATTATATGTTATGGAATATTATGTACACCTGCTCACCATGTAACAGATATGCTAAGTGTCATTTGTTTTCAGTTGCTTTTTATTAGATATCTTAGGAAGTCTGGGATTGGTTTAAGCCAGTTTTATATTATCACTCACTGTTAATGGTTAACATATACATTATGCCATAGACCCAGCCATTCCAGCAACTAAGACATACCATAATACTCACATACAAGAAATAGCTAATATGAAACAGCACAGTGATAGGCCTGAACATGACATGCATTGGGCCAAATACTCAGCCCTCAACTAAACACACAACAATTGCAGTAAATCCTTAATACATGTTAATTACCCGCAAACAACTTGGGTTAGAGTACAGGTTTAGTGTATCCCATGTACGGCTGATCAAAATGGTCAAGCAGTGTGTTTAAAAAATGTTTTGATACATGTAGGTGTATGAGAGAATTGGATATAAGTCTGGGAGATTTGGCTTATGAGTTATATTACAGTGTACCACTGAGTTTATATGACAGCTTTTAGTGAGCTTTCTTCTTCTTCTTCTTTTACTGTCTGACATATTTCCTGTGTCTATAACATACCCTATTCAATCGTCACACCAATATGTAAATTATGTTATAAAATAGCTCCAAGGCGTTTCTTGGGGACCTTAAATGCTGCACCACTGTTAATTCTCAGGTTATGACTGTCACATAAATGTTTGTTTCTATATGTAGACATTTGGTCAAAGATAATGTAATATTTGAGTTTTTTAATGAATATGACATGAAATATGATTGAAATCCTTTGCAATTTTAATGAGAATGTTGTCCTATTGCTTTTCAAATCTCAAATTGAAACGGATAATAGAGTTAAACTATTCAAACTGATTAGTGGAATGACAGAAAAATAGTCGCCATCTATTTTAGTAATCCATTAATTGTTAAAGTAATATTTCATGCAAAGTCGCAGGATTTTGTTTCTTAAACATGGAGAATTCATGCTTTTCTCATTTTTATACCATTTTATACTGAATATCTTTGTGTTTGAGTTGACAAAAGAAGACAAGACATCACCTTGAACTTGATAAACTAGGATGGACTTTTTGCATTATTTTCTGACATTTTATACACCAAAAAATGAATTTAGAATGTAATAGGCAGATAAACTGATAATTGAAATAATCAGTAGTCGCTCCAATAGATAATAAAAACATAGATATTGGTACGTTTCTAAAAGGGTCCACTACTGACCATATTGTATTAAGGCTCTTGCAATATAAAACTGTTCTAGTAACCTGAAAATCAATCCAACAAACACGCCTTGTATTACAGCGTATGTTATTTGGAAAATGTTGACTTCAAGTGTTGGCCTTCAGCTGTGCCTTTTCAGCTCCCATGTTGAGTTCTTGTCTGAATATCTTTTAACATTTCCTGTTCTTGAATCCCTTCTAGTACTGCTGGAGATGATAGCAAAGAATGGCTTCACACCTAGAGGTGGTCACTCAGACTTTAATGGACAATCAGGTCCTCGACAGCGGCAACCAAACAGTGACGATACCAGACCTGAAGCAAAGCCCTCAGAAAAATCCTACACAGCAGACCAGTTGGATTCTGTGAGGAGGTAAGACGGATAATCATGTACATCTGGTATTTATTTAAAGATCCCATGTCATGCTTTTCCGGTTATTACCCGTCCCCTTGTGTGTCATGTAGCTTTTTATGCATGTAAACGGTCTGCAAAGTCACAAACCCTCAAAGTGCACCCTGTAGCGCAGCGGTGTCAAACTCAATTTCATTGTGGGCCACATCAGAATTATGGTTGCACTCAAAGGGCCGGTTGTCACATTAAGACTATATAAATCTACATATATAAATATATCATATATTAAATAATGTATTACATTACATTATTGGCTCTGCATTGGATTATTATCAGTTGTGGTAATAACTTCATAAATAATTACGTCTGAAAGCAGAAGTCTAGGGCAAATAGTTTAAAGCAAATATTCAACAATTACACTAATTGTTATACTATATTGTTTGCAAGCTCTTGTGGGCCACATCAAAGGAGGTCATGGGCCGGATTTGGCCCGCGGGCCTTGAGTTTGACACCCCTGCTGTAGCGAGTACAACTCTAACACAGAAAAGACCTGTCTAAGCTGCCCCAGAACGCCTCGTTGAAGATTTTTATTTTTCCATTTTTTTCTTCCTGGGTCGTAGTGACGTAAGGGGCTAAGTGACGTAACGGCTACGGACTTCCTCACACACACACTCACTCAGCCTTATCTTTTCTCAGCCGCAGCTTCGTGGATTTCTCAGCCTGAACTCAACCTGAGCACACACACAAACTCACAGCCAGGCTACAAGTGTGTGTGTGTGTGTGTGTGTGTGTGTGTGTGTGTGTGTGTGTGTGTGTGTGTGTGCTCAGGCTGAGTTCAGGCTGAGTTTCACGTTGTCTCGCTGTCTCGCAGACCCCACGCAGCAACCAGGAAATGAACCCAGCTCACACTGTCCGCTCCTCGCAGCAGCGAGCCGCGCAACGTCCCGCCAACACGGCACCCAGACCCCACGCAGCATTCTCATCTGTTTGTCATTGCTGGTGTCATTTTCTGGATGCTAACGCCATTGTAAAACATAATCACTGATGTTCCGCTGTAACGGTGGTGGACTCATCAGAACAGAGTGGGCGAGCTGACCAATCAGAGCACACTGGGCTCACAGGGAGGAGGGGGGGGGCAGGAGCTCCAACAAGCCGTTTAGGACAGAGTATACACACATACTATACAGAGATGCTGTGAGAAACCAATGTGATTTTGGAACAATGTAAATCTATTCTAGTAGACCTCAACAATGGAATTATGATCAGTAGAAAGGGCCATGACATGGGACCTTTAAATACTTTATTTAAGACATGTTTGATATATTGTTAGCATTGATGCTGCACCTTACACTGAGACTCATGTGCTCTCTACACAGGATAAAACAATGTAAAGACTTCTATCAAATTCTCGGGGTCCAGGCGGACGCTTCAGAGGATGAACTCAAAAGATCGTACAGAAAACTTGCTTTGAAATTCCATCCAGACAAGAATCACGCTCCAGGTGCTACGGAGGCTTTTAAAGGTGACAAGCATGACTTTTCATTCATACGGAAAAGGTATAGTTCCACATGAAAAAATGTAATGAAATACATGTCATGCAGAAATCCTAATCAAACGCTATAAACATGGATACACAATGTGTCTTTTCACCCTGTTTTGTGATGCTCAAACAAACGTCTTAATTCATTTCATTTCCAACAGCTATTGGGAATGCGTATGCTGTTCTGAGTAATGCAAGCAAAAGACTACAGTACGATCAATGCGGCGAAGAGAAGACAAATCCTTCAAGCAGCGGCCCAGAGAATGAAAACTTTGAGGCGGATATTTCCCCTGAAGACCTCTTCAACATGTTCTTCGGAGGAGGTTACCCCTCAAGTTAGTGCCACTGCTTTCTGCTTTTATGCCAAGCTGTAAGAATATTTGATTGTAACACTTGTCATGATGTGTTTTTTAAGTGCTACGTGTGCTGCTTTAATCTAGGCAGTGCTAGCATGTACGCTAATGGGCGGATGCGTAACCAAAGGCGAGATAGAAGAGAGCGACCGCGCGAGGTGAGTTCGGGTTTATCATCACAGCTCATAATGTAAAGCTATTGTTAAACAGCATGAGAAGACATTGAGTTATTAGTAATTTCACTTTTATGCATTTACCAATATTCAACTGTCTTTCAGAGATATTAAAATCTGTGAGGTTTTGACACTGAGATGTTTTCATTGCAGGGGGGCTTCGCTCTGTTCGTGCAGGTCATGCCCATCCTCATCCTGGTTATTGTGTCCGCCCTCAGTCAGATCATGGTCAACAGCCCCCCCTACAGCCTCAGCTACAGGCCGTGAGTGTGATCCTTTTATCTGAAGGCCTGCCAAATAAGGATGTTAAATAACAAACTGATGTTCTGCACAAAATCTATTGATTTAGAACAAATTTCATCATCGATTTCATACTTGTTATATGTTATTGCTCTTTTTGCACAAGCCAGATAGCAAAGAATGATGTCACTGAAAAAGTACTTATACATCCATGGCATTTGCTGGTGTTTTGCTTCTAAGCAGATCCATTATATCGACTTTTCAGTTTCTTATTCTTCCAAATAATCACAGTCTTCTTCTGCTTTTGAAAGGTGTGCCGGCTCCATTTGTCCAGCCTCCCTCCATGTTGTCTGCCTTTGTGTTTTAGATGCACTTCTGTGAGCCGTTATCAGCCATGACTCATGTTAACAACAACAGACCATGCCATGTCATGTTTGCGTGCTGAGTTCGGTCGTCTAATCTGTTCCACACTTTGTGCTGTCTTCACGCAGGTCTGCAGGCTACACACAGAAGAGGCTGACGATGAGCCTGAAGGTGCCATATTATGTGGGGGAGCATTTCTCCAGGGAGATCACTGGACTGAATCTGAAGAACTTAGAGCGGACGGTGGAGGATGATTTTATTTCCAACCTTCGCAACAATTGCTGGAAGGAGAAGCAACAGAGTATGTTTGCCAATAAAAACAAATGATTTATTTATTTAGGTTGTGTCTGCCATAATCAGTTCTGGGAAAATGATTAAAGACATATTGCCCCTCATTAATTGTTTTTGTTGTTTCCTGCAGAGGAAGGAATGCTTTACAGAGCTCGCTATTTTGGAGACAACGATCTGTACCAAAAAGCACAGAGGGCTCGCACACCGAGCTGCGCCAAGCTGTCAGAGATCACAGCTTCATTACATGGTTGATGCTGCTATAATCATCAACAGTAAGCCCTTTCACATGTTCTCTCCTTTATTAACACAATTTGTAACGACTGCCTGCATGTTTTGTTTAATTATAGTAAGTTGTTGTTGTTCTTCTTGTCTCTACTGTAGGTTTCCAGAATTAACACATAAGTTGATTGGCTGTAAATAGAGGCTTTCTGGAGACTGATGATGACTCGACAAGCAACAAAAACCAGCACCAATCTGCATCGAATCCCCCCACACAAACTGGTTTGAAGCCGTGTGTGGATTGTAGTCTATGAATCTAAAAGATATTATAAATATAATGTTTTGAAATGGAACAAATAACTTAAAATAGCTTGTCATCCTGACAAGAATGAGGTTTGGGAAGCATCCAAGCCCCCGTTATGAGCCATGAAGTTAGCAGAGGTCACTTTATTGTTTATGCAAGAATGCAGTATGAAGCCAGAGCATAGTGAGGTTACATATAGTCGTGCAGTAGGGATGTTATTTATGTAACAGTTTATTAGACACCACTTCCTCTTTTATTTTACAGAGCAGGGACGAAGGAGGGTTTATTGTTTTGTCTTAAAATGCAATTTCTGAAACTATGCAGGAATAATGTGAAACCTCTGATGAATATACACTCATGTCCAAGCTTTTTCAGACACTTTAACACCTCAGATTTGTCATCTTTGTCTATGTGTGTGCGTGTGTGTTAGTGTGTGTGCGAGAGATAACAAGGAAATGTCCCTTTTTATGTTTTGCCTATTTAACTTTCATATGGGTAAAATGTTATGCTTCAACTTAATGGCACTTCACAATAAAAGCCAAGGGAATGAGAGATGTGCCTACCCACAGAGTGGGGCTTTGACAGGTTTTAAGTATTATGTCTCTTGATGAACATCAACTGTTGGAAAAAGCAATTTTTATCACACCTTTTGTTTATATTATGCTATTTATGCTTTGTATTATTTATTAGACTAAGAAAATAATGCAAATCTTGCTCACTTTTCCACAATGTTTTTACTCCCAGATGAAAATAAATATGAATGCTTAAAACGTGTTGGAAGTCATGCATCGCTCTGAGCAGAATAAACACAAAGACTAAAGCTCAGTCAGCACATTCAGCTCGTAAATTCTGCGGGGCCGCTGACTACGGGCCTTTCTCATTTCTCTCATTTATATTCCTCGAATCCTCGGTCCTCCGGTAGTGACCCGGAAATGGATTTCAGCGCGCCATGTTGAAAGACATCTAATTTCTCTAAATGCACTTCGAGGATCGAGGGGACTGGGAACGGGAAACACGGCTCTGTGCACGTACACATTTTGGGGAGACGAGAGAAACGCAGGAAATACAGAGTCAAATTCTATCACCGCAGAGCATATGTACTCAGCTGTTATTGGTAGATGTTGCCCCTCTGCTTTTTATTTTTGGCTTGCCAGAAATGTAACTTTATCAAGAAACATACACCATTATCCCTCACTTAAACTCAGGGCCGTCCCTCTCTACAGGTAGATCGCACAGACTGCGTGGGCCTTGGGCCTCACCTCGCGGAGGGAGCCTCAACTGAGCCGCAAATGCGGCACACCTATGCGCTTATGCACCTTTTCACTCTTGCCCCCCCCGCGTAACTTTGTGTGGGGCCTCAAGTTGGCCAGGGACGGCCCTGCTTAAACTGATATCTTAGTATTCTGGTATAGTCATTTATACTGCATTATATAAAACCTCCCAATTTTCCATAGAAGCCTGAATCTGGATCTAAAATTGCTAATGGATGCCCTTTAAATTGTTAGTTTAGGCCTTGTAACTAGTTCGCCAGGACTTTGTATGACTTGCTTGAAGTGAATAGATCTGCACTTTCCTTGTTGTTCGGAGTTTGAACATCTATGGTTTTTGCACTTATTGTAAGTTTGAGAGTGTGATCCTTTTATCTGAAGGCCTGCCAAAAAAGGACTGTTCTGCAAAACAATCTATTGTTTTAGAACAAATATTATCAAGTGGATTTCATACTTGTTATTGCTCTTTTTGCACAAGCCAGGTAGCAAAGATTGATGTTGTCACTGTAAAAGTAGACATACATGGCAATTGCAGGTTTGCTCCTAAGTAGATTCATTATATTGACTTTTCAGTTTCCAAATAATAATGTTCAGAGTTTGAACATATGGTTTTTGCACTTATTGTAAGTCGCTTTGGATAAAAGTCAGCCATATGAAATGTAATGGAGGCTTTGATAAGTTTCATAAAGACAGGAAAAGAGAATTGTTAAAAAAAATAATTTATTTGCAGTCGTGAAAGTACAAAAACAGTGCAATGTTATGAGTATTTGAATGTCAAATAAATAAAGTTGAAAGCAGGACAGGTCCACACAAATACAAGATCAAGTTACATTTGAGATTGCAGAGAAACTGCACAATGAAGTGCTGGTAAGCCTTTACTCTGGAATTCAAGCAGTCACTAGGGTTCCTAATGATTTGCCTGGTGTACAATTCATCACTTGGTGTACATTACAATTAATTAGCATGTATAAAAAGAAAAAAACACAATGGTCTTCAATGACTTTAATCATAGCTAGCTGCCATTGTACGTTTCAATAGAAACTGAGGTACGCACTTTAATACTCGCAAAATGACTTTCTTAACCACATACGATGGTTAAACATCGTAGTTTAAAAAGCAAAATCTGCTTCAGGTACCATAAACTTCCTTACAGTAGAACAATAGGCTACATCTGGTCAATGTCCATCCTTCTGAAGGCATCATAAACATGGAGTTATAATAATAAGGCCCTTCTGTAAGCTTAACTGGGCGTTTTTAAAATAATAAAACATCGACAGTCCCTTATATTTCTTAACATTCCTCAATGAGCAGCTCTTCAGAACAATAAAGTTTCTTCTTGATCACCCGGAAACCAGTGCTAAGTTTAATAGCTCGTCTCACTACTGGAGTGGAAGGAGACTTTGTGCTAAAAAGTCCTTGGATCTTAGGCCACAGCCCACCTGACTCAAGCCTCAACACCAGAGTCAGCTGAAAGGTGGGGACAAGGTAAGGGTCCACAGATAACTGAGCCATACTCTCACACACGGCCTCTTGCTCCACACAAAGGTCGATGAGAGCCCCTCTTAAGCCGCAGGGCTCACTAGCTGCCAGGTGAAGGAGCTCTTGTCCGATGTGTTCCAGAAGTTTCTCAGGGATCAGCAGTTTGGAGCACCTCAAGGCACAGTCAGAGTCTTTGGCTTCTTTCAGGCTTCCTGCAATAAGTTCCACTACTTCTTTCAGAATGGTCTCCTCCATTGGATCATAAAACAGGTCTTCATTGCAAGGAGACCGGTCACCGCATACATCTGACCCTGTTGGCAAACAACAATGGGGTAAGAATTGGGAACATGACACACAAAAAAAAAATGGGAATAGAGATAATTTGAATGACTGTAAGAAATAATTGCAGCTGTTGTTTACCTGATTCTGAGAGATCACTCCTGCTGCCATTGTTGGACCCAGACTCAATACTGCTGTTGTTGGCAGATGTGCTGAAATCAGCCAATCTTTGCACAAGTTTGCCCCAGGACAGCCTCCTAGGACTGCTGTCCACTGGGGACGGGGGTGAGCTGCCGATATCAGTGGGTGAAGAGAGAGCAGGCATCTTTGCAGAATTCAGTATCAGCTGCTTCTGTGGTCAGCTGTTAGTGAGGAGACAAAGACAACAGATAAGCACTCAAACTTGAGACAAAATACACAACTCAAAAGTTAAATAAAGGATAATTTAACCCACAAGTAACATGCGTTTTCAGTGATTGTTAAGGTTGAATGACAAGTTTACAGAATGACAGACCTTTGTTAACGGTAGCTAGCAACTGTTAAACTGTTTAGATTTGAAACCAAGCTGACAAAATAATCAACGGTGACATAGTACTTACAGGTTACTTAACAACGGTGCGGTTGAAGTCCGTTGTCGATGTTTTAGGAAGGTATTTGAAGGCTTATTGTCTGCAAAAACAACCATCTGGTAGCTTCTATGCCCTACACCTCCTCATTCAAAGACCAGCTGCCGAGCTCTGCGGTTTATCCTCGCAACAATGGTTATATACAGGCTGCTAGGCCACGCCTATTTACATCCAGCCAGCCAATCAAAAAGAGAGGCACGGCTTCGGATCTGTATCTTGCCTGGTAACATGCCAGCAGAGAAGAAAGAAAAACAAGAGGTGGAGAAGGGGGGCTAGGGTGATGAATAGCAGACCCCAGTGTTGTGGAAATATACAGGGACATGTCTGGGCTTGCAAGGATAATATAATATTTTTATTTATTCAATATCCTTTATAAGCATATACAAATGAAACACATCCAGTGCATGTATTGATAGCATTGAATAAAATCCATGCAGGCTGATCTGGTTGAGTGTTGCAGTGAACATTACGTCACCTGTTTTTGCTAAAGCATTACATCAGAATTTTGTATCTACCACTGAGAGGTGCAAACAACACACATTCAGCTGCAAAATACAACACTAGGAGCTGATGATAATATGCTGATAAATGAATTTTATATGCAAAGATGTGCATCTTCTTTCATTTGGCCTCATATAAAACAACAATGAAAACATGCAATGCGAGTAATAGGGATGCAGCATAAGAATAGCTTACTCAGTCAGTGCTATTTCATTATTCCTCTATGTCACAACATGTGTTCTGATGTTATCAAAGAGGTTTATGGCTTACAAAAACAATGCATGGGACTGACATTTTAGAGATGAGTAAATTAGGGCATTAGGTTGAAACCATAGACTGTATATATAAAGGTTGAAACTCAAGTTAATTCAGAGAAAACTTGTAGGGGTTCAAAGCAGAAACTGCTGCTGTTGTTCCTGTCTGCCAGGGCCGCACTGTACATGACACACTCAATGTTTGCTTAAAGATTTAAATTGTTTGGAAAGAAGCCAGTTTCTGTTCTGTTACCGAAGAGTGGGGCGGACTGTGTAAAGTCTGGGAGGAACTTAAAGACGTAAACACGTGAAGGTACAGAATGTTCTGAGGGGGAAGTGATGAATTAAGAGTCATCGAGAAGTTTCATCAGTATAAAGAAATGTTTGTTCCTTTTACATACACAAAGATTTCAGACTGAAGTTGAAGTCTTCAGATGCTCATGTAAAGTCAGGAAATAGTTTGAGCAAACAACTTGTAAAGTAACTTCCTAGAAAGTGTTATGTACAAAATAGTTGAACTCTTGGAAGGAAGCTGCAGATATGGGTGTGTCTTAATGTTCAGGGCCGGCCTTAGCGGCAAGAACAGTACATTATGTGCGTCCCCACCCCTTAATTGTTAGAGAACATCCATTCACTGAGGAAAACACCACCCTTTCTTTGCTCTCATTGGAGCAAAAACTGACAAAAGACAAAATCAGTTGGTTTCCAACTTTGGTTCAACAAATAAAGCTGTACATTTTGAACATACAAAAGCACAACGATTTAGTTTCTACTCACCAGGAATTAAATCAGCAAAGTGGGTTAGGAACAAACTATACAAAAAAAACACAAGACAAAGAATATCCAAGTATGACTTTATTTACAAGCCCTCTTTGTTTTTGCTCCAAGTGTTGTTGAAGCGAGCAGCGACGAGGAGAAGGCAGGCAGCAGGTTTTAGATTTATGAGCTACAGTGCAGCCATGTGGAAAACAAAATGCCTCACTTCAAGGGAACAATAATAACTCTTGTAACACCGATGCAGAAAGCAAATTGGATTGACAAAACAACTTTATTAGCCTAAAAAACGTTTTTTTGTTTGGTTTGTCAGTAATAAAAGGGGATTTTATAATAACAGTGGTTTCTTATAGTATGGGTCAAATATAACAGGTTGTTAAAAAAACAAAAAAACACTCATACAATAGGTAAAGTTAAATAATAAAACTCACATTCAGTATCTCCAGATAATATTCCACAGTTATAATATGAAATAAATCATTAAGAATGAATATAATTTATGAACTGAAATAAACCATCTCTTTTTATTTGGCTAATTTATTAATCAAGGCATCTGGGTCTCTTTATTTAAGACGACGTGAATCCCAATAGCTGTTCAATTGGTTTGTACCGCCACTCATCTGCTTCCAGCTCCTCCACCAAGCTCGCAAGTTTCTCCAGTCGAGACATTTGTTGATCTGGAAGAACACATAATTGTTACTTTTTAGTGTACCAATTTGTTAATGGATCAAGACAAATGAACACATTTTTTATAAACACAGTTACTGACTTACCACGTTTGACCTGTTTAAGTGTGGAGGCGACTTGGTAGCTGAATACAGACTCGCATAAAAATCTGTCAGTGCCATCTAAAAGGGAACACAACAAAATAAAGAAGTTTTATGCTTGTGAAGACAGAATTGAAGCTCAGCTGATAGTTCACTGATGTGAGAAGTTCAGGTTAAATATTGTGAATTATCAGCATTCAGAGGTTTTAAATGAACAAAGAGGAAAAGCTGGAGCAATTTGGCAAATCAAACCATTGGTATTATTGTATTTCGAGCTATAGAGGCAGCGAAGTGAGGAGCCAGGCGGCCTTTTACGATACAATCCAATACACAAATCCCATGTCAGTGGCATTGGCAATGAGGCTAATGATAAAAACGTTACCAATACCTCACTTTGACAATTAATATTTCACAGTACTTTATGGGAATTCAGTCAAAAAAAGATGACACATGATGTGTGCTATGACTATACTAAAGCCCTACATTGATAATGCATTATTATTAATAATATTAATTCATATGTTTTACATGAGGCTAATGCATTGATGAAAAACAAACTGTTTCTTTCTAAAAGATAAATACAAGCCAACATTACAAAACATTGCAGGTTATTTTGACTTTTCCATCTGCCTCAAGGGCTAGAATAAAAACAATTCTGTATGCTACATGTCTTAACAAAGTTATCAAATTTGGTATTGGTTCAGCTTTTTAGTTTTAGTTGTTGAAGTTAAGAGCTGCATTTATTATACTTGTGTTGTTACAGCTGGATAAAAGAGGCTTCTTGGAATCTGGCATTGTCCTGAGAAAATACTTTGGCACGTATGTATATCATTCCGTTAACAGATGCTGAGAACTGATAGTACAAATTGCACAAGACTCAAATCCTAGTTGTTTTTGACACAACACGCCCTAACATATTTGGCCCAGGTTCATCAATGCAGCCTCATATGTTAACTATATCTCATTGTATGACCCCTATATTCCCTGCCTTGTTGGAAAAGGAGAGATAGGTAAAGACAGATGCATTTAACAGTGGGATTTCAATCAATCAAAATTACAGACTCAGGGTTCAGATAAAAGACAAGACATTACATATAATACATTACATACACAGCATTTATCTCACCTTCCATCATTTCCCCTGCACCTTTAGGATATGTGTACAGGACTTTCCTTGGAGGGATGAGCTCTGAAGCACTGAACCCAGAGCCGGTCACCGAGCTGCCGCTGACCCCTCCCGCAGAGGAGGACGAGGAAGATGCTGCCATTGCCTCAGAAAACCTTCAAAAACACATCAAGAAAATGAGCTGTTATGCTACTGTGGCTGTGGTTACCACACATATCATTTGTTGAACACAGTTATGGACTGCTACTGTTATCACCATAGCCACACATGCCTGACATAGCTAAACTGTGTAGGTTTTCTAATCTAAATAGAAATGGTACAATCAAATATCAATGTATTAACTGCGACAACTATGCTAGGTGGCTAGCAAGAAAGCTAACTATTCTTGTTGCACTGATGTAGGCAACTGCCATTTACCATGAATACTATTGAATAAAACACAGCAATAACAACGATTTAAAAACAATAAAACTTACTGCCGATGTCTCAGTTATGAATGTGTTTCGTATTTGATTCCGTGCAGTTGGTTCTGTTGTTTGTTAAGATCTGTTGCCACTACTTTACGTCAAGGACAGCACTTTACGTTTACGCTACGGCATTCGTGCCTATGATTTAACAGTGATGTGGATGGTTCGCCTGGATGATTGTTAATTTCCATTTGTAGATCTACTAAACGTCAACCCAGGACCCTGTCTGCCGAACAGCACATAAACCAATGTGTCAACTCACAAGTTAAGTTATTCCATGGCAAAATAAGTGTTTTTAAAGCAAAATAAGCTTATTTACTTGGCTGCTAACTTGAGCATTTAGCTCACTTTATAGCGAGCAGTTCTGAGGTTTACTTAGGTTGAGCTAACGTTAGCTGCTTTACATTATGGACGTTTTACGACCAGCTCTTATCAATATAAATGGGAGAATATACCGGAGGAATGTCACTAAGGACTCTAAGGAGGAACATTATGAGGAAGAAGAAGAAGATGTGTCTTACATGGGGCCACCAGGTAATTGAATCCTGTCAGTGGTAGCAACTGTTTTTTAGTCACAGACAGTGCTGTCAGCCTGTGGCCACAATTCCCTATCAAAGACTCAAAAATATATAAATGTATGTAATATAAATGTGTGTTTTCATATTGGTTAGAGAGTGAATACCTCGAAGAAGATGAAGCCTGTGACACAAAGTTAATTGAACAGACTGATAAAGGATACCGCTGTGCCATTGAAGTCCCAAGTGTTCTTTACAAGTGAGTTGTTATCAACAACATGCACATGTTTGGATTGTTGTGTATCATCCCTAATTTGAAAAGCACAAGAAGTTTTGTTTATAAGCAGCATAATGTTTTTGTTCTGCAGATACATCATTGGAAAAAAAGGAGAGACAAAGAGACGCCTGGAGTCTGACACAAAGACATCTATCAGCATCCCAAAACAAGGAGTGGAGGGGGAGATTGGTGAGAATTAACTATATAATACAACGTTAGAGAGCACTTTCTGAAACAAAAATATTTTTCTTTAATTGACTTTCTCTGCCTGACAGTTATCACAGGTTCCCATAAAGCTGCAGTCTCATCTGCAGTCACACGTGTTGAGCTCCTTGTTGAGAGTTACCGGAAGAAGCAGCCTTTCACACATTTCCTGTCATTCCCTTTGAGTAATCCCAAAATCCAAGAAGGATTCCTGACCTTTAAAGACGAGGTGTTGAAGCAGTGCTCACAGGTACTGTAGAAGGAAACCTACATGTTGCCATGATGAGGGGCAAGGGCGGTGTCTGGTCTAAGATCAGCACATTATATCCTCAATACATTCTGTATTTACAACTCTTTTTTAATTTGTGTGTAGGATCATGGAGTTGAGGGGAGCATCTTTCAGAACCCTGCAAAGCTTCACATGACAATCGGCACCCTTGCTCTGTTAAATGAAACAGAAGTGAGAAAAGCATGTGAACACCTCCAACAGTGTCAACACTTTATCCGGTAAGGGCCAAACAAGTTGTGTGACTGTGACAACAACCACAAAACACAGTTATTTTGGAATACTGTTGGGAAACAAAACAACATATACTGCTTTAAGGCATAATCTAGGAACAGATTATATTTAAAATGTTGTTAACAAAGCCCATTTAAACTAGCAATGAGCTGATCCTACACACAAGTATTGTTGCTGTAACCAAAGCCTGAATTAAGTTGTTCCTTTATGCCATAGAAACAAACGCACATCAAACACAAATAGTGAACCACACTTGGTGTCCCTTCATTACTAACAAAGTGTGGACTGTAGTTTGTTTTTTGTCAAACCTGAATATACCATTTAGCTGCTGTTAATACTTACTAGGGCACCAAATCCATAGCAGAAAATAGTCCCCAACAAATATGGTGTGTACTGTAGGTAATCGCATTTTAATCGCAATTACGATTTTGGCTTGCAACGATTATGAAAACAACATAATCGAAATAAAGCAATATTTTTAACTGTTCTTTATTATTATTTATTTAAAAAAAATATATATATATATTTGTATTGGTTTTTAAATTGAATTATACTTAAAGTTCAGGGTAATCAACTGTTAAAACCATACTACACATTTTTTCTTTCAATAAATTGATGTTTTCAAAGTAAATGGATAATCGTTTTTAATAATCGTGATATCAATTATTGACCCAAATAATCGAGATTATGAATTTTGCCATAATCGAGCAGCCCTAGTGTACTGTAACATATGCTTAATCTACTTGGCCGACCTGTTATAAGAAATGGAACCTTAAAGAAGAAAAGAAGAAAGAAAGTGTACATTTGTGACCCATTTTTAAGTATTCGTATCTTAGTAGTAACAAAGGGAATCTGGGCCACAGAATGGTTGGAGCAGATTACATAATAATGATTAGATTAGTTAGAATAACAAGTGAACTCGCATAACCAACACAAATAATAGATTAGATTCCAACACAGTATTACAAATAGACCATTGTATTACAGTTTATTGCTTGCTCAACATTTAGGGTCTGAAAAATGTGCCAGGTGGGTCACTATTCTTTTTTGTTTGCTGTCCGCCATCAGGGACATCACAGAAGGAAACCCTCTGACGTTGGAGGTGACGGGCATAGAGTACATGAATGATGACCCGGGCATGGTGGATGTATTGTATGCCAAAGTCAACGCGAAAGACAAATCTGACAAGTAAGTGGATCAATAACAAATCCTATGGAGAAAATAATATTTGTGATCAAATAATGTATTTTTATTTTTATACCAAAGAGATGGACACATACAATCAACCATTCAACAATGAATTAAAGTAATACAAAACATATGTATTATATATATTGTATAACGTATTAATCTCTTATATTACAAAAAGTACACGTTTATTTTTTTTACAGACATCCACACACATCCCACAACCTACGCTAAAGACAGAAAAATAAATGATATAGAAATGCGTACTCATATACTGCATTATTACATACATACATATCTGTCTGCAGTAAAAAACATGAAATGTAAATGTTTATGATACAAGAAACATTTTATTCAACCTCAAAGAAGCTGAAAAATGAACAGAGCCAGACGCAATAAATACAAATATCCTGTGAAAAAAGAAATACATGGACAAAATGGACACGTCATATTTCTTTATGTATTTCTGTTCTTCAGGTTGCAGCTGATCGCGGACCGGCTGGTGGAGCACTTTGTCTCCGCAGGGTTGATGGTGAGAGAGTGGGACAGAGTGAAGCTGCACGGCACCGTCATAAACACTCTGTTCCGAAAGGACTCAGGTAGAGACATTACATGCGAGCAGTATATTTGCCAGTAGTTGTTGTTCTGTTGTGTGACCACATTGATAGCTCTTCCCCTCACCCTATTTGCCAATGTCCCCTTATTATCTTCTGGCGTTGACCTGAGCAGGAGTGACGACAACGCTGAATCCTTTAACAACTGCAACAACAAATTCCTGAATATACCCGACAGGCAGCCAGATCTCTGTTTGGCTACAGCTCTGTTTACGTGCGCCAAGCGGCCGTGCTTTCCAAGTATTTTGACAATGGCTTCATTCAATTTGGCCATGGATAAAGTCCAGCCCCAGTTCTCAAATTTGTACTGAGCTGACCAACAACACAGCACAAGGGAAGGTCACTGCTGATCGTGTTTGCCAGACAATTAACATTCAGTGTTTATTTCTTCTCCTTAGTCCCTGTTTCACAACTGAATGCCCTCGATGTCACCTTGTTGTTGCTCCACTGTAGCAGCAACTTAATGACATAAGTTATTTGTTTTCTTTGTTCAGTGCTGCACTGTTTAGCTTGCCTTTTACACTCTGGTGTTTTTCAGTTGAAGACGCGGGCGGCCCAGGGAGACAAACCATGAGTGAACGAGAGGCTTTTGATGCCAGAAACATATTAAAGGTTAGAGGAAACTCACTCCTTCCTGCACCTTCAAATACTGCAGCATTAGAAACATCCAGACCTGTGCTCACTGCTTCACTGATGTCAATACCAGATGCCATTATACATGGGGATTTAGAAGGTTTTGTTTATAGGCCAGATGAAAAATTGCCTGTCAATAGTCCAGATATAAACACTTCAACCCCAAAAGGAACATTTCATGATAAAAAAAAACACAGTTTTTCTTGCTTTTCATTGGTACCACGTTTGACTACAGCAAAAACTGTAAAAAAAAAAGTAAGTTTAGGTAAGGTTTACTTAAAAATACACATGTTTGGGAAGTAGTGAACTGGATAAATGAGGCTTGGATTATTTGTGTGTGAGAGTTGGTAAGCGGTTGTTTTGCTGTTGTTTTTTAAGACAGCTACCGTTTACTACAGTAATAATTTTCCTAATGTTTTAGATTCTTCGTCCACCGTTCAGGTATGCATGAGAAACAACATTTTATTCTCAAATTCAAGGTAATGTGGGATGAGAACTTGATCATTTTGGCAGTGAAGTACTCTTCAAAAGACATTTAGATAAAAATAATTGTGGTTCAATTAGTAAAAAAAAGGGGTAAAGTAAACTTCTGAATGCTTTATTTAGACCTTGCACCATACAACTGTTGCAACACTGCTAACATTCAACACACTGTTTGTATGCTTTTAACTGCTGTTGACATTTCAACTGCTTCTGGAGTAGCATTTGGATATGAGAGCTTATTAATAGGCCTTTCAAAAAGAGAGATTAAGGTTTTTGCAGGGGAACATTTTAATACCACTCTAGCATGCACAAAGGGTAATATAGCTCATGTTAGGGCCGACTCACTCCTACCCATCGTAATGGTGTTTTGATTTCAGGCTGGTATTAAATGATTATGTTCCCAGACCAGCTGCAAAATGTATTTAGCTCACCATTTAGAAGCCAGTTAGAGTTGCCCTATTTCAAATCACTTTTTTAGTTTTTAAATCTCCAGTCCTGTTATCTTCAATATATGATACTCAGTTTTAGTTGGAACATTTATATAGTAAGGCCTATATAAATGTTTATTTACAGCAGACATTTTGACTTGATACTCTAGCAAAAGCACAGGTGTTACAAATAAGGCTCTGTTATGTTCTACAATAAGCTGTGACAGTGATCAAGCATTCACAATACAAAGACCCTGAACCTGATAAGTGGAAATCAGCCATCTTTTATTTCTTGTTGTGGGTTTTTTGTCCTCTGGTGTGGAACAGGAAACATCGTATTGCATAGATGTGTATAAAAAAGGGTCTCGGCTACACGTGCACAACATGTAGGCAGTTGAATTGTAAGAGAAAGCTGTTTGCTCTCCTAATTGGATATACATGTATCACAAACTATTAAGACCCTCTTCAGTCGAAACCTATAGCGACAATAGGAATCTTTTTTATTTATAAACTATATTTATAATGCTCTTCTCAAAACAAACGTACAAATAATACTTATAATAATACATTTTATTTATATAGCGCTTTTCACAACTCAAAGACGCTTTACAGTATGAGGGAGGGTAGACAAACAAGGACAGGCAAACAAATAAATATAATAAAATAAAATAAACAAAAAATAATAATGATGTGCCATCATTGTGCTCATGTGTCAATGTTTCCATTTGTTTTCTTTTAATGCCATCAACCTGCCAGGGACTGCAGATGGAAATGAGCTTTATTGGCTAAATCTGCCACATTTACAAGATGGACTCAAAGGCTCATGTTCATTAATGTGCATTGTCCTTTCTTAAAAAATATATAAACAATAGTTATAATGCAGCTTACAATTACAAAAATTGTCAGAAAGATTTGCCATATGTGTCCCTTTGTAGATTTTCAAATGTTTATTCCCTCAGTCCTGGCTTACGATTTGTAACATTTAACAAACCAAGCTAAAATATAAGGTGCTAAAAAATGTATTAGGTGGAGAAATGTACTACTCCAGAGTATATTGATTAAAGCTGTTATGTGAAAGAAGAAGAGCGTACCTTTTTAAAGCTCAAAGAGGAGGGTTTGGATTGATTTTTATTTTATTTTGTGAGCAGCACTTGTGGTTTCTTTGTGTGGGACAACTGAAATGTGACACCCAGTTGAATCTGCAGATCAAAACAGCTTCAAAATCACCTTCCCTCCACTGCAGACAACATGTGCACACAAGGGTGCTTACCACTCTCACTTGCCCAGTAACCATGGTAACGCCATGTTTGTGAGTGACAGAATTTAACGAGCAAGGTCGACTCTTCAAGCAAAGTGCTTACTATCTAAATCATTGAGTGTTGGGACTACTTTTTTAAAATCTGGGAATAAGGTTTTATAATGGTGTTGTGGCTTTGTATTTCATTAATTGAAGACGTTTTCTGTTTTTCATTACAGAAATTTGGTGCTTATCGTTTTGGAGAGTTTGGGTTGAATACGGTGCTGCTGTCCCAGAGATATTCCTCAGACTGTACGGGCTACTACACCTCTGCAGGGAGCGCCAACTTCTCATGAGCTTCTACGGACGAGCATTTTCCGAGGTGGGAAATTAAAAATTAAAAACCTTTTTGGTTAGCTGAAGCTGTTATAATGGCAGTGTCCAGTAGGTGGCAGCAAAGATATTTTTTGTTTCTCCAAATGCCTCCTTCCACCTATCTATTTGAATCAAATTATGTTTCCTAAAACTCTATGAGAACAATTTATGCAGGAAAAACTAAAATGATCACTAGTTCAGAATGATTGAAATGATCAAGCATTTAGACTAAATATGAAACACGCTCTCAAATTATTTGAAAGACTCGATAGTCACATCTTTTATTTGTGTACTTTAGTGTGCAGTCCTTTGGTTCTCTTCAGGGAGTTTGAGGCAAATGACATCAAAGTAAACGATAAATGGGTTTTTCAATGGAACAGACAATCAAAAAGAAACATGACAAAAGCAAAAATCAACATTAAAAAAATCTCTGTCTTGACCATTGTGTATGGGGATTTGTTCTTCACAATGGATAGTTATTTTATTTAGTTTCACTGTACCAGTAGAATAATGTTACCTTGTGGGCAAAACTGTTATCATAGAGGAGGAGATGATGCCTTTGTGTGTGAATTTGGACTGTTGAAGATCTAAAGCAGCAAAATGTTTGTTCAAACAGTCGTGGATCCGGTTATATTTCCAGGGCTATCGGGGTAGATTTTTGTAAAACTAGGACAAATTTCTATAAAAGGGACATTTTGATAAACATAGTGCTTAATGCAACCAATTACATTTTCCCAGGTATTGCACATTAGGACAATTTTGAGAAACAGAGGCAGATATTGTACTTTTTACTCCATTACTTTCGTTTTGTGGGAATAGTGACTTTGCATTGTCATATTTTACATACACAACTGATTAAGAATGTACATACAATTAAATATTGTTATTGAGGAAACCAGCCAGCAGTATATTAAGTTAAAATTAGCTTCACCTTGCGTAGCTATGCTGCTAACACAAGTCTGTACATTTCACAGACAATGCTTCATGCCATGACCAGGGGCGGACTGGGACTACAAATCAGCCCGGGACTCTCGACCGGCCCACTTCGGTACCGCCGGCCCACGCGGTGCCGCAAGTAAATACCGCTAGTAAATTGTCGACGGACGGGGGGGGCTGTGCTAGTGACTTACCGCAGAGGTAGACATTAAGGGTAAAATTGACTTGTATTATCACTGGCCCCACCATTGTAACCACTGGCCCGGAGCATTCGTCCAAAAACAAATCGACTAATAATGAAGAAAATTAACACATTTGTTGCAATAGTAATTTATGCACCAACTACATTACTACTTGTACTCCAACATTTGAATCATCAGTTCTTCCTCATTTTCCTCAATTGTTCATATTTGGTTTATTAAAATAATGATATTGTGGTCATTGTTAAAAAATGTCTGCTATTATTGAGTATTATTATTTGTATAATGCACTTTCCGCCTTCCTGTCATTAGGAGTTAGATATGTAATGGCTATAGATTAGATCCTTCATTATCCTAAACTGCTGGGACATTTCGCCAATACCTTTATATTGTCTACTCTTTACTTACTTGTCAGCATAGGTCGGCCTTGATGTACAGAGCCGACAGAAGACCTTGTTTATATTGGCATCATATTGAGAGGTGCAGCCAGTGACGCATCCTAAAACCAGGAAGTAAGCTGCTGGTTCCCTACACAAAAAGCAATGGGATTTCTCCACATGGTTTTGGAAAATAACTGGAAATAAGGTCTGTGGAAAACAAACCTGTTTGATAAATGCACGTTTTGTTCAGCCGGATAATCTCCACATGTCTACCCTACTTTTATAATTTTCGAATCATAAATCTAATCGATAGATTATAAAAGGGTTTTAGGATGCGTCACTGCACCACTAGAAGCCAACTCCATCCATCAAGCTGGCTGAAACTTTCTCTCCCTCTTCTTCTCATGCTCCCTTTCACTCTCCTTTAACTCCTCCGGTGAATTTATTTTATTTGAAGATTGTTTTTTGCCCGGCTACCGCTGGTATTAAAAACATTTTGGCGAATGGTTAGGCGACGCGATAGTCTGTAGTGAAGGAGCGCGCTCCCGCTCACGGGAGCCTGCTCGCGCTGCGCTCCCGCTCACGGGAGCCTGCTCGCGCTGCGCTCCCGCTCACGGGAGCCTGCTCGCGCTGCGCTCCCGCTCACGGGAGCCTGCTCGCGCTGCGCTCCGCAGCAAACAGCTGTTTGCTTTTCACCCAACAACGACAACCGACTCACGGAACGCTATGTTGTAGCGTTGATAAACGAAACAATTTAACTAAATTGCTAGTCAAAATACCAATACCACAGGACAATTTTTTTAAAGCAATATTTTTAGTGGCCTGAGCGGGCAAGTGGAAAGTACGTTATGCTGGCCCGGGGTGTCTAAATAGTGCTTCCGGGCCAGCGGGCCATTTAATGTCGAGCCCTGCCGGTTACCGGCTGGCCCACATCGTCCGACCGGCCCACTTCAGTACCGGCCCATCGGGATTCGTCCCGAACGTCCCGATGGCCAGTCCGCCCCTGGCCATGACATCAGGACTTCTTTAAACTTACCTAAAGGATCTTCTTCCTGTTTGAACATTTACTTGTTGTCACCTGGTAAGTATCAACATCCAAATTTACAGTGTTACCCTACTTTCTGTCAAAATGTGCCTACATGTCCATTCTTGTGAGATTATTGCCTGGTACATTTTGTATACATCCAGTTTGAAAGTCAGTTCTAATGGCATTTTCTGAATAATTTGATGATTCCTGCTGCGCCGTGACAGCTGCTATAGCTGGTCAAAGTTTTTTTCAACCGCTTTTCAGCCAATCATTTTGAGAAACTCAGAAAGTTTCAAAGTAAACACCGTGTGCCAAACTAGAAAACTTTCATAGCTGTTCTGAAAGGTTCTGTTTTCACACTGATCATAAGCAAGTTATACCAATTTCCTTTCATCTCTCTGCCTCATGAATGTCCTAATGCGTCACTGACATGATTTATTGCACCAGGTTTTTTCTCTTCCTCCATCTTTTATCAGTGCCCTCCCCTGACGAAGCCACAACCTTGTTCCCACTCCCGTCTGTCGAATGTGTCAGCAAATACATACATCGGACACAGAGCCTCTTGCTCTCCAGTTATTTTTTTCAGCCTTCCCCTCAGCTGCCGATGTGCTCTGCTTGGCATGCAGAAGGGCGATCGCAGCGCAGCCAAAGTTACATTGATGGAAAGTGAGGGTGCTTTTTGTTTGTCAGCTCTGCCATCCCATGCTGTCAACCCTCCCCTGTTCCCCTGGAGCCGTGTCAACAGACGACATTAGAAAGGGACATGCAAATTGAGTCAGCCAGCAGAGCCGTCCGTGCACTTACTGTGCCACTGTCTGGGTCTAAAATGTATCTTTCTAGACTCAAGGGAGGCACCTAATTATCCACTTCCTGTCTCCTGAGAGCATGCTTGTTAGTGGGTCAGGAGTACACATCCAGCATAACGCCACTCTCTCTCAGGTAACAGATACAGTGAGGATTCTGCCAATAGTATTGCTCATAAACACACAGAGAGGGAGAGAAGAGGATTTGTAAGTTAATAGAATTCATTGAGAATATGCATCCTTGTGTCTTTTGGCAGGGACATGATTTAGGATGTGCTGGCCAGATGTCTTCACTAATGATCACACTGAAAACACTGGACTACATCGGACATATTCCATTTGACAGATTTCTATATAAGATGTTTGGGGTTTCTGTTTATTTAAATCACCATGCTTGTGTTTTGATGCATAGATAGGAATATATCGGACGAGGGGTGCGATAGCTGATTACTTCTCAATATCGGGCAATAATAGTGAATATTTCCTCAATTATTGAATAACAATCATTTAGTACTATAATATGTGAAATGGAACATAGTCAAAATGAGCATTTAAGGACAAAATGAACAATTGATGAACTGTTCATAACTCACATAGTCAAATTATGAGCATATAATGACATTCTTAAACAACATGCTGATTGGCACCGATTAAAACTTCTCATAGACATCATTTAAATGATTACAGCTTTGTTTTTACTATTTTGTCATTCATTAGGTTTTTATTACAACACGTATATCTGCATTATACCTACAATCATTGATGGGGTAAAGCAACGGTTTTAAATCCCTTGTTTTGTCGAATTAACAGGCTAAAACCCATAGAAATGTCAATCTACGACAATATACAACAGAACAATGAAAGATTCTTACATTTGAGAGGCGTCCTTAGTTGATATATACATTTAAGTCACATACAATAAATGTAACAAAATAGTACATACACTTTTGTTTGTTTTCCACAGATGTATCTTTGTTGGGGGGTAAAAGCATTGACTTAACCAAATCATGCTGCTACCTACGTATGTTGTCTGTGTGGGTGAGTTTGCTTACGCACTGTCCAACATACAGTACATATTTTTTCTGTCCCCGCCACATTTCTCACCCTAATTAGTCATCTCCGTGCTTCCTGCTGTGGGAACGTCCCACCGGACCCTTGAGATTTCTAGACTAGCATACGTCCCTATCAATAAGACAGATTAATGAGACCTCTGTGTCTGTTTGTGTTCCTGCATACCTTTTTCCTCTGTGGATCCGCATCCTTTGAACGATCTGAGGAGTCACGGGAGCTGGCTTTCAATTAAAATGTTAACTAAGGATCAAGTTACTTTTTCAGCATCTGTGTATGTTTTTGTTTACAAGTCAAATAGTCTTTGAGTAGAAGAAGGCTACAAGCACAGAAAACAAGCCCTTGCAAAGTACAACCAGTTGATACAAACTCACATTACTATTTTTCCCTTATGTTAAAGGAAGAGAAATAAAGGGCAGCCATTTTGAAACAAGTGAAAGCAAAGCAATCTCTTAGGTGAGCCCTGTTAAACTTACAGTGAACCTTTTATAATGAGAATTCACTCGTGTTGTTAACGAAAATCTTGTGTAACCTCAACTAAGCATTGTTTAGGCCTCCATCTAATTTGCATATTTAATTTCATTCAAGTTCCAAATTAGCCTTTTTTATGCAAAAGCTGTTGGAAATAGGTCTTACTTGATCAATATCAACCTTTTTTTCTGCACATTTTGGTTCTCATAACGGGTGTTTCAAAACGTGCATTCAGAGCGCTGGAAACAATATATATGTTTGACAGACGTGACCTTTTTTAAAAGAGTAGATATGTTCGATTTGTTTGCTCTGAGTAATAGCCCAAATGAAATCGATTGAGCTCTCTAAAGCACGAGGGTTGATCAGGTTCATAGAATATTAAAATCCAAATCCAATTAACTGAAAGTGTGAGTTTGACAGCAGGAAGCTGCTCAGATGACATTTCAGTTGGTAGCTTTGTATTCCTGGTGTCATGTTTTCACCTTAACAAGCTTGAATCCTTAGATTATTTAAAGGAGATCTTTTGATGGATCAAACACGTCTATCCAGGAGAAGTTACAAAGGTGCTATATTACTCGTCCCGCTCAACAAAGCAGGCACATCTTTCAAGTTGGATATTGTAAGTGGTGATATATGCCAGCCTGCCTCCCTTTGATTGTGCTCTCATGTTGGATGTGACTCCAGCTGAGTGTCAGTGCCGTTTGAATGTCACACTAATCACTCTGTCACTAATGGGCATGAGCGGTCCTGATGGACAGCCAGGGCGAGAGTATTTGAAATGTCTAATGTGCGTCTCCTGCGAGGAGGCAGGTGATCCCTGCTGCAGCGCTTTATCATTCAGAGTGCAGCTGTCCACGTCTGTTGATGCTGGAGGCATTCACACAGGAGCAGAGGCACAAAGCCCAGTGTGTTTGAACAGCAGGCAGTCATTCAGAGCTGCTGTTTACTCCCTGTACCCTTTGCACAACAACACATTTCCATTACCCCTTCATCTCTGTTACTTTGTCCTGATAATTGTCTGATGAATAAATGTCAGAAAATATTGAAATATGACCAACAATTCAGCATAACCCTAGATGAAATGTTAGAAATGCTTGTGTTTAGTTTATTCGTTTTGTTGTAATGTTTATTGTCATATCTAATATGTTATTTCCAGTTGTATACCTCTGAAAATGTTTTTTTAAGTTTGTTGCGCAGAAACATATTGTTATCTGGAAACAAAACACCACCACACTTATGCAGGTTGGCATATTAGCGTCATTACACTTATTTAGGCACTGCACTTCAGAAACTGCTAGGAAAAAGGTATTCAAATGTCACTAAGAGCTGCAATTTCTCATATTTGAGGAGCTGGAACTAGTTAATATTTGACATGTTTACTTTACACATGTATTATATGATTAACTGTTAAATTAAATTAGAATCATTGGGGAGTGAATACATTTCCCAATAATACTTAAAATAAGTGTATTTAGCATTGCCAACTTAAAGGGGACCTATCATGCAAAATGCACTTTTGTACGTCTTTTATACATGAATATGTGTCCCCGGTGTGTCAGGGAACTCACCAAGTGTCATAAAACACAACCCTCTCTCTTTTCCTCCATACCCAAATCTCTAAAAACGGGGCTGCAACGGATCTGATACAGACTGATCCAGATTTGAAATGGTTCTGAAGCCAGAAACGGGGTGCTCCGCCTATATGGGCAACTCTCCACCTATCAGGGGAAGGAGAGGTTGCGTGGCATGGTAACATGACGCTGGTGCCTCGCCCCCCTCCTTTGCAGGGGGGCGTGGTCAGCTGCAGCTCATTTGCCACAGAATCAGCCCTTGTGAAGACAGGGCTGGAATAGAGCAAATAGAGCGAAATGAGGCATGGCTAAAATGCATGATCTGTTTGGTATTTTGAAAAAAAAACTTCACAGACATGTTTTATATAGGTATGGCCCTACAATATATTATTCAAATATAGCATGATAGGTCCACTTTAAGGATTGAGGAGGTTGGATGACGATCTTTGTTTAAATTTGAAATTATTCAAGTGAAGAAATGAAAGCAGCATTACTTGATTTTCTGTCAACCTGGGGGCAAAACAAGCTGTAAACCGAACGTATTACAACTACGATATTATGGAGAATTTGTTAGCTACATTTCCGAATAAGTATAGAGGGAGAAGCATTTCCATTCTTCTGGAGTCTTGTTTCTGGCCTTTTCTCACCTTACAAATACAAGTCCAATATCCCTCTCTTTTTATCTCAGATTTTAACTCCTCCAAAACTCATGAGGGAAACACTGGCTCTTTAGCAGCTAAACGCTCCATACCTTCACCAGCTAGTCGCTAACACCTTGATCGATGCAGGTTTAATATGCAGACAGACATTGAGCTTCACAGCTGTAAACTCACTCTGTCGGATACTGTAAACAAATCCTTTGTTTTCTCCATCCCCTCCAAAGTCTTTCAGATCCAGTCACACAGCCCTTAATGCTGTTATTTATTGGTAGGATGTAGAGTAGCGAAACTGATGGGGATTTGTCATTTCTAGTGGGTATAAGCTTGGTATGCAGACTGAAAATAAATAATCTTTGAGACTGAGTATGTCAGGGTTCAGAATATTTGCCAGCTTCTGTCTTTTGTGTTCATTTAATTGAAAAGTTGCTACGCTCTGTTCCACCCATGCTGCAGCAGCCTGCAGTGAAAAACAGCACCTACCCTGCTTTCCCTGCAAATGCAAACTGCTGTCAGACTGCTCTCAACTAACTCTGCACTTATTATAGCTGTGTGACCCAGTTTGAGTCCAATTGAATTAGATCTATACGCATTTAAAGCAGCTCCACTTACAGCTGTAAATCACTCGAGATTACTTATTAAATGCCTCCCGATGTGGTTTATTCTTTCCTGAACTTTCAAAATCACTTATTTTGATGGTTCTCCCACCCAGGAACTTGCTTTCAGGCTCCATTTTCTCTTCATGCATGTCACTTTGCAGTGGTAGCCCCATTCACAGAAGTAACTGCAAACAAGCACTGGGGGCTGTTGTAGAAGACACTCAGAAGCAGAAAGGGGTTTGTTTTTATTGTGTTATCAATGTTTAATGCAATTTGGAACATACTCAAGTTAATTACAAAAAATAATATAAAGGATATGACTCGATGCATCAAAGAATCTTAACACACTGAGATGTATAAAGTAGGGCTGTCAAACGATTACAAATTTTAATCAGATTAATCACAGCTTAAAAATTAATTAATCATGATTAATCACCATTCGAACTATGTCCAAAATATGCGATTTATTTATGCATATTGTTGTGGGAATGGAAAGATAAATGAAAGAAGGCGGATATATCCATTTAACATACAGTATCTATGTTTATTATAACATTTTTCTGCGTGTCAAAATGAAAGACAACCCACAGACCTATCAATCATCAAACCGTGGGGTCTTAATTCATTACGTGTTGATTTCTATCAACGGGGGAGTACTTCAGGAAAGTCGACGGGGGGGGGCGGCGGCGGCTAGTGGAGTACTTCGTGACCACAGAGTGTGAACGTTGTGATCAGCTGTTTTAGCGCAGTTCTCCGGTGAAGGGGGGGGGAGTCTCCCTCCGTAGCCGGTTGGCGTAGTTTTGGCACAATTCCGTTGTACAGACCGACGTTAACAGCAGCCCTGTCTGTGCACACGGAGACCGACTCTGTCGTCCGGTGATCTAACCGCCTTCTGGAAAAGCTTCACAAGTCCGTCGGTACGCAAATGCGCTTTGTGACACAAGTGACGGTACGCATTTCAGAGAGATTACGCACATAACCTGCGTACCAGTTATGTGCACCCCCGTACTACAGCAAAAGTATTCTCCGTCGGGACTTCCTGCAACAACACCACGCCGTTATCAAATATGTTCTATTGAGAAGACGATCACTACGTGACAAAAGTTTTCAAAACCATGGCTACTGAAATCAATCTTACTAACTGCTGTCTGTGCAATTTACTCTGCGCGAGTTGGCAGACTTCATTTTGCTTCCTTTAACATCATTTTTCATGGTGGGGCTAAGCCATTTCTTGGTATGGGTGTAGCCTACCCCAGCCATACCCTGGCGCTGCCACTGATGGCACGTATGGGGCGGGCCATTCTGCACATGCGTTAAATGCATTAAATATTTTAACGCAATTAATTCAAAAAATTAATTACCGCCGTTAACGCGATAATTTTGACAGCACTAGTATAAAGTTGTACTAATTCTATTGTGTGTATTAGTGTTTGTATTTGCCTTAATACTGTTACTAATTATTTGAAAACTGTCATCTAACCCCTTCTGTCATTAGTCAGATTATTCAATAAATTCAAAGAGGGAAATTACTCAACAATATCGGATTTATCGTTTTAGCCATTTATCAAACACGTCAAACCTTCATTTGTTGCAGTTTTTCAACTGTGAGGATTATCCGCTTTAGTTTGATTTATATCATTGCAAATTGAAATGTTTTGGGTATTGGAATGTTGGTCAGGCAACACGGCCAAATATGGCTCCTTGGATAATTTCCCCTGTTTTCTGACATTTCATAGACTAATGGCGCATTTCCACTGCAGCGGGTAGCCCCGTGTAAGCGTCCTTAATCGTCCTCAAGCGGCCAGGCCAGTTTTTGGTGGCCTTTCCATATAGCGTAGCACCGGCTAGCGGGTACTTTTTCCCTCTTTTTCCGGCCCCATAAAATGGTGGTTCTATCAGGCCAGGGCCAGGGCTGAACTAGTGACGTCAACACTCTCGACTGCTGATTGGTCAGAGAGAATCGTCACAAGATCGCGCGCGAGATCATCCCTAGCGTCGCATATATATATCTAGAAGCAAGCTTGCAGCATTGTTATACACAGCATTTTTGTAAACGGAGGAGCTACAAAAATGGCAACGTCAAAGAAAAGCACACCGTGGTCGACTGAGGAGGTGACGACGTTCCTACATCTCATTGGGGATGATAAAATCCAGCGGGAGCTCGACGGAACAACTCGAAATGTGAAAAAAAAGAAAAGCCGATCGCCCCGCCTACACTGCGTTGCTACCAAGCCCCCAGGAAGTGCGCCTAGTCTGATGAGAATATTCGTGCTGGCCAAACGGCGGTACTACACTTCCTTTAGGTTGCTGGGCCCGGAAACACTTTTTCCCATTGATTTACATTGGGAAAGAGTGGTCTGTAACTCGTTGGATAATTTTTTTTAAACTAAATAAACAACCCAGTATGAACACTTGTATAGCCCTTCGTTCCTCAAGTTGTAAAAATGTGCTAATAACGTTATTCTGAGAGTTATTTCCCTCTGCATTATGAACGCGCATCTAACCCACGGGACTGCGCCGCCCGGCACGTTCATGTTACGTGTTCAGCACTACATGCGTTTATCTTTACCCATGGATGCACAATAAGAACGGACCATATCGCCTTACTGCCAGCCCATGGAGCTGTAATAATGGATATTGCACATGTTTGCTGTAATTCATCATTTGTAAAATATGATAGCCTACTACATGGGCTGTATGATGTAAATGTTATACCGTAAATGTTGTATTAAATAAAGTTAATATTACCGACGTAGATTAACGTCCCTGTAGCTTCTTATTGCACTAAGAAGCTTATTGCACTGTGTATACATATATATTACATTACATTACATTGCATTTAGCTGACGCTTTTATCCAAAGCGACTTACAATAAGTGCGTTATATATATTTCTCTTGTGTATATATATATATATATATATACAGTGCAATAATTATTTCATGCTAAATGAAGCTCTGTTGGATATCACTAGATCCTGTTACAGCGTAATATAAGTACATAACGACTGATATGCACATTAGCATAATTACTAGCTAGCCGCTAGCTGCTAACTGCTGCCTCGTTAATATGAAATCTATCATAACTACCATTACCATGCGGTCATGAACGCGCGGTGCTGTTACGTGTACGCAAATTGACGTGCTTGATGTGAACGAGCATTTTGGTTAAAGTTGCGCATGCACTATGAGCGCACATACGGGTACTTCTCAGGCATGCCGGGTAATCTGTGACGTTTCACTCTCTCAAAAGTTGGGCCATTTTGTCATCATGCGCTAATGAGCAACTCTCATAGGAATTAATGAGGCCCCGCCTCCCACGCTGTATCCAGTTCTTATTATACATCCATGGTTGCTACCCCAGGTCCTAAACTGTAATGGAAATGCGCCACGGCCAGCGAGGCAGCCCGAGGCCTGAGCGAGGACGCTTAGGGACGCTTAAACGGGGCTACCCCGCTGCAGTGGAAATGTGCCATTAATAACATATTGTTCTATCAGTCAACACAGTTATTGTAGATTAAAATAACCATTACTTGAAGTCCTAGTATAGTAAATATTAAACCCTGATTTTGTTGTTGTTGCAGGTCATGGATGAACACGGCAGCAGCATGAAGCAACTCTCCGTTGAGAGCAAAGCATTGTGGGAAACACCAGATGATGAACATGAATGGACTTACAACAGCGTGTCTTTGCATCCTAGCTGATTTTTTCAGTTGGAAAATGAACATTTGTTGGGGTTATGTTTTCCTTCATGCTGGAAGAGGTGCTACATTTGAACATTCTGGCAGGAATAAATAAATGTGCAAAGCATCCACCCTTGGCCTGTTGCAATTAATTGTAGTTCCTGAAGCGATCCTGGCGGAGTTGTTACATCACGTGAGAATATGTACAGCCTCGATAAGCAGCGGAGCATTATTCGTAAGACACAGAAGGCATGTGTTTACATTTGTACACAGCTAGTATTTATAGATAAGCAAACCCCTCTACGTGTTTCTACATGCTGTCATGCCTGATGTTATTCAAATTAAGCTTTCCTCCCCCCCGACTCCTTTTGTGTAAACTGATTTATGCTTGGTGAACAGGATGGATTAGTTTTATCAACATCGTCCTAGAGAGATACACAGCGAACTGATGACATCAGTTAATCCCCTTAAAGGCACTCTTCCACAGCGTAACTCTGATATGTACAACAAGATGTTGAACTACTGTAGTTAAGTGTAGCTGCTTGCATTTTTAACACAAGATTAGGGGACTGTTATATCATGTGAGAATATGTACACACTTGTTTTACTGAATAAGGTAGCTGATTAAGAGCATCTGATTTGGTCAGTGATTTAAGGTCTGCTGTAGAGCTCTCTGTTTCTGTAGAAGGGAGAAACTGTCAATCAATCAGAGCTCTGGAGGCAGGAAAAATAATGTTTTTTTTCTTTTTTCGTAGCTACATTCATGACAAATAGTTTCAAAAACTGCAGTGTAGCTGAGCTAAACACGTTTTTGAATTTGACCTGTCTTTAGCACTATTCTCACAACCAGTGAGAACCAGGTCAGTACCGATAACATATTTCAATTTTTAAACATCACGATTAATCGTCACTATCTCCATTTGGCCAAACCCCTACTTAATATCATTGCATCTGAGGTTTTCCCCACTGTCATCAACATTAAGAGGCACAAATAGTCACTGCGCATTTTGAAAAGTGAATCTATTTGATTCCTCAAGTAAATGAATTGTGCACAATCAAAAAATGACAATCAAAAGTTGTTACTTAAAGAGATGGAGGGGAGCAGATCACAGCTGAAATGATTTCTCTTGTAGAGACATTGATCTCTGACTGACAATTCACTATGATCAGTGAAGCACGACACATCCTTTTTGCCTGTACCTAATGTTCTGTATCACTGGTCCTGGTCACTGTGCCGCTCCTTCAGATATTGATGGAGCAGAAGAAAGCTGTCTGCAAATTCAAAAAATAAAAATCCTTTGAGTCTTCTCATCCCTACAACTTAGCATCTTAAAAGATGAACCACACAGCTTTCATCAACTTGTTTTCCATTTGCTGTTTTTGTGGGTTTTCCTCAGGAGACCAGAGTCCCACTCCTAACAACATCTCTGCTTTCAAACCCTCTTCAAAAGCTAATGAAGCAAAGCGGAACACAGTCCTTTTAAATGCTTCCCAACTAATCTGCAGCACATTCATTCTGATCATGACATGACTGATGGCGACCTCTTGATTAACACATCATGTCCGACACCTCGTGCTGGTGATGTGCACAGCTGGCTGACGCTGCGGGACATTTCTCCTGCTGCCCTCTGCCTCCCAATTCTGGAGCTGTGCACACTCAGGAAATCCTGCATGTGCCACATCGGCTGTTTTGATGCCAGAGTCAGTCGGGCAAGCTAATCAGCATCACAGGAACACGATCATGCCCCCGGCTACTCTACCTCGGCCAATGTTGGTAATCTTTACTCCAAAGAATCTGAGCAGAGCGCCGGATTACGTTTATCTTCATGGGGATGAAATTGAGAGCGGAGGGAGCGAGGGCATGGAGAGTTTATGGAACAGCAGGAATAATGTGGGTGGACTAAAAATGATGTGCAGGTACAGCATAACTAGTTTAAAAGTAAAGGTATCATCAACGCAGCATTTATAGCACATTTAACCTCTTGAATCACTTTAATCCATCCTAGTTTTGTGCAAAGAATCATTGTTCAAACCATGAAAGGTTATTTAAAATGGTAGTCAATGAGTCAAGGGTTTGGATATTAAATAGGCAAATGTTATACAGATTTACATGGAAATCAGTAAGTGTAAAAAACATGCAAAAGACATCATGAGTTTTCTGATGCAAATTTCTCAAACATTTCCTTTATTTCTACAGTAATCTTGAGGCCTTGAAGAGCTTTCCTGTGTCAATACATCCAGTGTTAAGACCGTTTGTTAGCTGCCACCAGCAGCTCTGTCGATTTGTCCTTCAATTAAAAAGCCACCAGCATTTGGAGGCCATCGTTTTCGCCCCAAGACGGTTGAAATTTGGCATGAAGGTCAAGTGTTTCTGCGGTTGTGTGGGGGAAAGCATGAACACGTGGATGCATGCGTATGTGTGGTTGTAGTTCTGCAAATTCCCACTTGTTCTAATCTCGGTTTAATCCAATTACCACAGTGTTCCATAGGTCAGTATACTCGTTTAGAAAAAAAGGCACAGATTGCTAGTGGGGGGAATAGGGAGTTCAAAGGGGCTCATTTTTGCCCCGAGGCCCTCTGTTAATCTGACCAGGGAATTGAACAGCGTTTTGTACCTTTCATTGAACAGAACAAGACAATTCAAGACATTTCCTTGGGCTTCAGCAAATTGTTTTCTAATTAGCATTTTCTGACCGTTGATAGATCAAATGATTAATCAAAAAAATAGTAGCAGATAAATTGGTAGCAAAAAAATAGATTAATTGAGGGGGAATGTCTTTGTGTCGGGTTGTAGCCTACTGCTATTATTTTAATTTATTGGAAAAGCATGGTTCAGTCATTACTTGATCTCTAAAATGCATTTCCAAATAAAAAGGTGACATTTTAGATTGGATTATTTCAACTGTGATGTTGCTGCTGAATTACTGGAACGACTATAGAATAACATGTAGGGTTCACATTTTGATATAGCCTACCGTAGATTAGCATAAACTAAATAAACGGAGTTGAGACACCTATCAGATGCCTGATCTGGGTCACTTTAAGTTGAAATTCTAGGGAACACATTAAGAATGAAGCTAAGCTAAATGTAACCTGATTTGCCCTGAGGCCACGTGGGAGTCCTTCACTGACCCTCAGTAATCCACAGATCCCAGTTTAGCCACTAGTGCCTGTATGGTATAAACTCAACTGCAGCGATTTCCAACATTTCTTCCAACTTGATTGTTTAATTGAATCATTCTATAGCGCATATCAGTGAGACTTATTGGCACATTTCCCCCAAAACATTATAACACACAACAACAATTGTAATTGATGATCAGTTCAACAATAAACGTCTGTTCGACTTGTGCGATTGATTTGCAGCGTGACTATTCATGTGTGTGGGCTGCGTACAGACAAACAAAAAAAGACGGTGAAGTAATGAAAGCAAGTAAGCAGAAATAAATGATTAGTGCAGGATCTAATCTCTCCTTTACTCTCTTTCTCCCTCCCTCCCCTCTCTCTCCTCTCTCATTTACATTCAGTGTGTTGAAGCAGCGGCAGTGTTATATGTGGATCCTTGGCAGGAGGACAGCAGCAGAAAGCAGGAGATACATCCCATAGCAAACTGCCTGAACAACATGGTGGTTTTAAGAATCGTCCCTTGCCTGTGTCTGCTGGTGGGCTTCTCGGTCCAGGTGGACGAGAAAAGTGGGAAAGAAGCAGGAAAAGCCGGGAATTTCATGGAAGATGAGCAATGGCTGTCAACCATCTCCCAGTACGGGCGAAAGATCAAACACTGGAACCGCTTCAGAGACGTGAGTGGTGTGTTTACGGTCATGATACAGACGTGTTTTTGTCGTAAATGGTGCATGAGATGCTGTGTGTGGAGGTAACGCGGGTTGTTCTTTTCTCAGGTGATTTTGCGCACGGTTGACAGTAACCCTGAAGTGCACACACACGCGATATTAGCAATTAGATGTGCAAAGATACCCTAAACTAAAGGATTCAAATACCACTCAGGAAGGTGCGTTCAAATATTAAACGTTTGGCAAGGTGCATGTTCTCTTTCCTACGTTCTACAATGTATTTTTGTATGGTTGAATTGATTTTGTGTTTTTATGAATTGGAACTTATCATGTAAGAGTGATTGAAATACAAACCGAAAGGAAAATCTGTCACTTTCCAAGCGTTTCCAAGCTCCTTCTGGGTGATATAGAACAGTGTTTGTAGTCATTGATCAATACCTTTTTGATCTGCCATATTGCACATACAATGTTGGTCAACACTGAGGAGCTTTTAAGGCACACAGTAAGACATCAATTGTCACAAATACAAAGGAACAAACATGTTTTAATCTCCCCTGGATCTGTTTGTTATTGGCTGTAAAGAGACTGCTTTGATAATGATGTTCAGCCATGGCTATCCACCAGAGATAAACGGTGAATTAACTTTTCAAATTACAATTTTTTTTACCAATGACATAAGTACAGTTTGACCAAATTAAAAGGCACCTGATAAACAACCAGATATTTGTTTATCCACTCATTTAAATACCTGTTCAGGGGTACATTTGCATGGAGATATTACAGGAAACCTTCCCTCAGTGTGAGGTGAGCAATCACACGGTTAACTGAGGAGTGATGATCTACTGATGTGCAGTCTCCCATTAAATGTTGGGGGGGGGGGGGGTTATGATGGGGATCTCGTTGTTTTAACTGAGGATTGAGGATGATAATGCCGGGATGTGCGCCAGGTGTTATGTCATGCTGTCTCTAATGTAGGTTGTTTCATGTGAGCATATGTGAAGCGTTTAACCATGCTTTACATTGGGTATGTGTTTCAACTGCAAGACAAATGCACAGAGATCTGATTCAAGTGCGCTCTTTTTTTTCTAAATTAGTCTGTAAACCTCAGTGCGCGCAACTCATTAAACCAAGGAATGACGTAAAAAAACAGAATTGTATATGATAATTGAGATGCATTTAAAGTTATACATTTATCAGGGTCAGTATCGATTCTGATACTGATGCATTTTATGGATTGGTGCATCTGTGATTCTTGAATACATTTTCATCTCACATTCCATATCCCAGTGTTTATCTAGTCATTGTTTAAATAATCAGGGCACGCTTATGTATTGTGTTAAACGGTTGCAACTAACATTTTTGTTTAATGGTTTTAATCCTTTGACCGTTTACTTGATTAATTATTTGGTAATACAATACTTAGAAACAGTGAAACGTACCATTCCAGTTTCTCAGTCCAAGGTGATTGTGACCTAAGGAAATGCAGTTTAATATGATATAAAAGCTATAAATCTCTACATTTAAGAGGCTTTTTCTATGATTAATCAATTGATCCTTGTCCTGTTGATCAACAAATAGATTAGTAGAATCATTGCAGCTCTAATGCTCATTCCTGATTCTAATATTTTGATACTGATCACTGATTTAAATGGGGTGCCAGATTTGATATCCTCCAACCTCGCCTCAGCATCCACATCACAATGAGCAGAGGATGTGTGGGAGACAGAGAGCTTGGTTAGGGGTCAGGAGGTAATGTTTTTGGGTCTGTAACAGTTCCCTGGTACTGAAAGACAGAATATATGGCTGCAATAAGGATGTGAGGGATCTCAGAGGAGGGATCAGTTAACAACGGCTCAGATCCAAGCCTCTACCTTGACAACCAGAGAGGCCGTTTTATCTCACTGCTGAGAAATATCACCTCAGATAGTCTTATCAATGTCAAACAGACAGTAGCTGACCACGTAGCACGTAGCAGACCACGCTCTGTGCTGTGCAGGAATCTGTCCAAACAGACTCCTCAGGGCACAGAAAGCTAGCGGGGAAATTTGTGATTGAATTGCAAATTTGTCTTGCCATGCACATGTGTGTATTTGAATATTATCTTGGCAGGATTTTTTTGGGAGAGGTCTGCCTCACCTGTCTAGTTGGACCAGCACAGCAACTGGCAGAGGGGGTGAACATGGTGGGGTCTGGGCTTTTTGGTGGCACATTTTTGGCATGTTCATCTGTACTGTGCTGAGAAGATTTGTTTGATATTTCTGTAAGTTTGATATTGGCATAGACTGTATTTAAGGAGTGGATATAGACACATTGCGACATATGCAAAATGTTAGTAAACCTACCTCATGGTATTTCAAACTTACAACAAAGACATTGAATAATGCATTGTAGGGACATAAGTGCTTGTAATAAAAGATGGAAGTTGCTGGTAATTGGAGGGGCCCACAACTAAACTGGTTTTACACGATACAAGATTATAAGAAAAATCATTTAATTAACATTTCATTTTTCCACACGTGTCTGTCTTCATCCATCTAACTTTTTCTTGTTATACAAGTTTCAGTCTCAGTGGATTAATTATTTGTTCTGCAACTGATCATTAGAGAAATCCGCTTAAATGTCAAAGTGAAAACATAGTTAATCGATACCATTAAAGTTTAATTGATGTGCTGTGAATCAAGCTTGTTAAACTATTAAATATGAAACAGTAACAGACTGATATTTTAAATATCCACTGTGTGTGTGTGTACATTGTGACGACCCCTCCCCCCTTCTGTCTGGCTGTGCTCCCTGCCTTGCTGTCCTCTGGCAGGTACTGGGAGTGTCGTCCTGTTTGTGCCGCCCATCTAGAGGCGGAGCCTCAAGAAGGTATAAAGGTTGCCCAGCTGCAAGGTTCAGTCTCTGATTCTGATCCTGGCATGCTGCTGCAACCTCAGCCTACAGCCTGTGTTAGGTTTGATGCACCCTCCAATATGCTACAACTAGTGATGGCGAGATGAAGCCTTATGAAGCTTTGAAGCTTTCCAGCCAATTGGTTCGCAAAAGGGTTCATCTCATGAGGCTTCATCATGGGCTTCATTTGAACACAAACCCCCCTGTTGGTCAAAGTGTGTAAAACAGGCAGATTGGACATCTCAACAGTGTGCTCTATCTCATACCGAGTTCCCAATGAGTAAAGCCTTAGAATAACTCTAAACAACGAACATTAAATCATATTTTCATGTTAACAATATTGTATTTATTCCAGTTTAATGATTGTGATTGAAAAGCCTAAGGAGGCTGGTAAACATTGCAAAGAGGGATTTGTATTCATAAACTTAACCATGTTGTAGCCTGAGAAAGGCTAAACCATATCAAAGAATACATTTATTAACTACATTCTCATTTAGCTGTAACTTTTATAAACAACAAAAAATACGTATTGTTCAGTCGTTGAACCAGGGACCCTGCGGTCATGAGTCAACTGCTTTCCAGCTGAGCCACAGCACACACACTAAAGCTCCCTGAAAACACTGCAAGATATGTATTCCTGTATTTATTGATGTTTTTATTCCTACATTTATTTATGCTTGTATCTATTTATACTTATGACATGTTCCGACCTCTATAAGTGAGGGTCTGAGCTCTCTTGATTCCATCGTGTCACCGGGTACAGGAGGGGTAATATGGTTCTTATTATATATCCATGGGTATTATGAGCGTTGTGGTTCAACCGATCTGAATGGCTTCCTGAAGCAGTCACGTGGTATCGACAGGCAGCGAGGCTTCGTTTGTCATCGATGACGTCACTGGCCCAAAACGATACAAGCCTCGATACATGCTTCACAAAAAGCTTCGGAGATTACTCGACACACGCTCCGAAGCCTCGGCGCAATACGTAACATCACTAGCTACAACACCCTTCCACACACCCACACACTGCTGACACTACTGACAGTTTGATTCTTACGTACACTATTCATCAGAGGTGTTTTTCCTTAAATTGTTAAATAAACAGATATTTGGCATTTAACTCTGTGTGGCCTCCCTATTTGTTCCAGCCTTAAGGCAGGTTGTAACAAGATAAATACATAATACAAGTGAAATGATCGCAACATGTTGAGAGTGAGGCACAAATAAAGTGGCAAGTAGTAGTTAAAGTCTAAATACACAAATGATTTAATAACAGACTTCTGTAACCTAAATATGGGTCTAGAGCTGGCAGATTAATAGCTTTGCCTAAACACTCACCAGTAAACACATAGAGTATCTTGTTGTTTTGAATCCGTAAACTAATAGAATAATATTGAGAACAAGTTGTAGTGTTACAGGGAAGTACATTTAGTCTGTTTTGTTTTTTGGTTACCAGCAGCCTTGTCATCACTAAGCAATCTGTCACTTTCTAAGAGTTTAAATCTTGATGATTCTACATCAGTTCTTTCTGAGTTACACTATAAAATTGGTAGGATGGAGCCCGACTGAAATCTTAATAAGAACGCCAACAAACCATGTTCCCAAAATGGTAAACATTTAAAGATTAAATATCATAATTTTGTTATACTTCTTGTATTCCCCTTCTTTAAGCTATAGCTTAGCTTTAGCTTGAAGTAAGAGGTGGACAAAAGAAATGTAGTGTTGGTGTAGATTTGTCTAACATAGGTAATATAAATCCCATTCAAGTCCATGTGAAACCTGATGAGGAGATGTGATACTGTGAGCATGCCGAGCTGGATTTGTTCTGCACTGAAATGACTATTCTATGCTGTACCAGGCAGTGAGGTGCACCATATGATATGTGAAGAGGTTTTATTTATTTACTAGTTGTCTTGGCAAACAGGTGGTGTGAAAACAGCAAGCAGGAACATTCATTCTGCATCTGAAATCACTACGTGGGCTGTGTAAAGCTGTGTAAAGCTGTGTAAAGCTGTGACAGCGGTTTGATTGATCGGACTGGTGTCTAAATTGGACCAGTGTACATATGATTACCCTGCATGGAGACGAAATGAGGAAACATTGAGAGAAAGAACAATAAGAGCAACAGCTGCAGAGGCAGGAGCTGTCAGGATTATCCTCAGCAGGTTATAGGCAGTTATACAAGCTCCATTATGATGGGAGACGTAATCATGGCACACTGCAAATGTCAGGACATCTGGATCCAGATTCCCCCGTATTCACATTAGAATAAGATGTACCCACATACAGCAGGTTAAAAGTGTCCATAAAAGAAGCTTGGGTGTAATCAGTTGAATTGATACACTTTTTTTGACTGTATTTCTTCGTCCCAAAGCGAGGTCCACTTTGCATTCTGGTACGTTCGGGTGGATCTGCCCAGCGGGAACTCTTGTGGACAATACTATGCTGTTCATTCACGGCCAGATTCCCCCATCTCTAAAGAGAGGACTCATTAATGAGCTGTGCAGCATTTAAAGCCAACCACAGAGAGCTGTTTAAGGTTTGCACCTGCTCTACTGCCTGCTACATTTTTAATGAGGGGAAATTGCCTCATCATCCTCAGGTAAATTGCTCCTCAGCCTCTTTGGTTTTTAAGATTAGCACGGAGCAAAAATGCAAGTCATTATCAGCTTCATGGTGTTTACGAACGATTTTGATATGTCTGGTGTGATAATGTTTGTACTAAGTCTCATGGCAATCCCTCAGTGGACTACATATCCTAATATGAGCATTTAGATGTTATTTTAACAGCACTGCTTTGGAAAGCCTCACAGAGCTGCTAGTAGGCTGAAGACTCTTAGTCTCGTTTCAATTATGTATTGTCAACAATGGAGGAAAAAACGTTCACCACTGTGCGCTAACCGCTGAATTATTTATCTACACAACGATTTGTTCCGTCCGGCCTTCATCAGGTATATATATATTTGTTGTCCAAATAAATATTTTAGCAGTAAGAGAGTTTTCTCATTTTCTTTCAAGATTGTATTTCCCTCCAACGCACTTGTCATACATTTTTCAAGTCCAAAATCAGTTCTCAAACTTCCTAGATGAAGATGATGCCTTTTAGATTACAATTTGTTGTCCAAATGCAGTCCAAAGTATAGAGATCATCTACAAAGCAGCAAAACAAATTCTTACTTTTGAAAAGCTGTAGTAGATTATTACAATTATTGAATATTAGTTTTTGGTTGACACAGTGACATATAAGTGCGTAATCGCAACATATAAGACAGTAAACAGGTTGGAAGAACTCGTTAAGCCGTAATAAGCAACCGGATGATTTATCCAACTATGAACTAGTCATTTTGTATCCGTGTTGTTTAAGATTATGGCCCGACCACTGATGCTACATTAACACAGCTCCTCTGTGAGAGAAAAATGCAAGACCAGGGTTCATTTTGTTTTTCTGCTAAACACGATTCTCCTGCATCTTTTCTCCGAGACACTGAGCTCCTTTACTCCGCTCAAAGACACGCTGCTAGCTGTGGCTTTTTCCTCTCCTGTCATCAACCTCAGTCATTTATTAGCCTCCCACAGGATTTATGCTCCGGCACTAACAGCCAGTCTAATTACGGATATGAAAAATTAGAACCAGAGGACAGTATGCAATTGTAGAAAATGTGATAATTAGGCTTATTTCCAATTTAAAAGTGAATGGCAATGCGGGGGTTGGAAATAAAGACGGGTGAAACCATAACCGTTAAATGAGCTAATAGTTATCTCCGTCGGCTCTGCTGGGTGAATCGACATCGAAATAAACTATCTCTGGAAATATGTTCACTGCACACTAATGAGATCAAAATGGCAGAAGTGGTGCAGAGAGAACTTTTTGTTGTCCTCTTTGCATCACGATACATGTCTTTTACATCAAGTTTTCAAATAGGATAAACAGGTTTCACATTTGAAATCTTGTTGATTTCCCAGCACGATAAGGGGTGATTCCTCATTGAGTAGAGAGGCTGTGATCTGTTTTTGCTCCTATAGATAAGCTCCACTTTCTGAGAGAAGCTCAACGGCTGCGCCAAACTGCAGGAAAGCTTTTTCATAATCATGTTCCACGGCCCACAGCTCGTCTAAAAGTCCATTTCCTTTTCTCTGTCTGAGTACGAGGAAGCTACTTGTTGTGATAGGACAGCACATGTAGATGAATGTGTTTCATAATGGATGCTGGCTGCACCTACCTCTCCTGTAGCAATGACGTCCTGAATTCCATCATTTTTTGAAGCCCTTAACTTCTCAGTGAGTCGCTGAAATGTCGGGCTGAATAATTAGCCGTTTCAAGGTTCTTCTTCTGGCTCTATTGTTCATGCATTATTTATAGTGGCATCTGCCTGAGAGTTGTCTCTGTACTGGTGGAGCTCCTCTATGCCTTGCAGCAGGCAAAGCAATACATGCTGCCACTCTGCCTCTGTACTGTCTTCATTCATGGCTGTTATGGAGGCACACCCAATATTCAATCAGTGATCCAGCTTTCAAGCAACCAAACAGAATTATATCATCACTTACAACAAGTCGAAATGGAAACTCATTCAGACGTTGGTTTGTATTGTCTTCTGGAACGCCTTTTGCTTCTGTCAATGTGGTTGCTTTGGCTTCTTGGGGTCTATTACTAACACGTCCATCCCTAGTCATGCTGCTAACCTAGCTTAAAAGCAAAACAAGGAACATTTAAAGGCAGTACAAATCTGCCTTAAAGGTTGAATGTTTGAACTTTATATTTATAAACCCATATAAGCCCTAGGCTAATCGTAGAGTACTATATTCGGTTTTAGCTGGTGGACTTGAGTTGTTCAAATTGTGTTGAGAAAAATATACTTGACCCACGTTCACATAATCGGTAAGATTCAGATTCACTAAAACTTCTTCGAAATGTGTTTTTCGGGTTTTAAAAACAAGATATAACACACAGTATATCCTAGCAGAAATAAGAATCTTCGTGATAAGTAACCCACTTTTATTTATTTTCACATGGAACTTCATTCGCACCTTGACAATGAAACCCCTATCTGTTCATCTGCAATAACCTTTATTGTTATTGTTCAGAGTCACCAGGCAGAAACCTGAGTTTACCCTTCACCGGGTAACACTTTAGAACAAGCTTCCCCAGCTGAAATCACTCTTTTATTTGAGTGGAAATTATTAAACCTGAAGGAAAAGAAAACCTGCAAACATAGCTGTGCATATATCAGCCAGGTGGAAATATATATTGGGCTGCAGAGAAGTGCTGTCATGAATACATTCAGATCTGCCTCGGGTGTTTTTATGTTTTTGATAGATTCGCGTTGGGACCATAATTATGAGTTGTGCTGGACCGAGCTGCAATGAAGGCATGTTCTGAGCAAACACAGCCGAAATGATCAGGAACAATAGGTGTAATAATGCAAGGTGCCCAGGTTCAACATGGCATTGATTGATTGTTTGCCTTAGGCCAGCCACAAATCACTCATTGTTGAACCAAGAGGGCAAGTACTGTAACATTTAAATCAAAAACTTTGAGGACATAATCTTGCCTGGAGGAATTTAGCCTATTTTCAGTCTCTTGTATGTATGATTTGGACAAGACGGCTTATTCTGTCTTTGGCTTGACTTTCTCAGAGCTTTGTAGGGAAGAGACGGACCTCCTCTCTGTCTTAACTGATTAAACAAGAGGCAGGTGTCAAGGACGCGCTTGGTTGGGAGTGTTATCCTGTCTGTGTTGAAGCTGAATTTAGCATGTGTGGCATGTGGTGGATATATTGTGTTTGTGTGTGTGGGAGACAGAGACAGTTAATTTGTCGAGTTGGCAGAGAAATGGATACGCACCACAAAGTCATATTGAAATGACCTTAATCAAGCAAATCCTATAGCGGGGATAGGGCGCGGAGCTCAAGCGCTAATAGCTTTTTTTCTCAGTTGAAAGAACCCGACAATCTCATTTATGTGTGATGTGGTCCTTCCTAAAGACATAACGTGACATCTCAATGTGGCTCCTGGTGTTACTGTAATATCCCACTGCCACTGCGGGAGATTAGCATTATCAGCTCCCACAACAACCCAATTTGTTCTCATTGCCATGGCAGACGGGGGGAATTAAGTGTAATCAGCCAGCTAGCATATTTAACTTAGCTATCCCTCTGAGCTGTCTCGTGCCGATCCCTGCAGCTTTTCAACTGGGCCGGTTATCTTCATTATCTTTTCTTAACCATGCTGCTGGTCTCTAAACTCATGTGTTTGACGGTTGTGAAAGACCTCTGTGGCTTCAATGGACTTATGGTTATCAGAGGCTAATTAATTTAAAACAGCAGGCATAGATGCTGAAATTTGGAAACGGCTAATACAATAATGTTTGAAGGCAAAGATAGATGCTGGTAAAAGGATTTTGTAATCATTATTTTTGAGCAGATTTGCTGAACACACGTGCTGACAATGCTCTATAGCACATACAGAGCAAATAGTTACACATATGCTCAGTACAATAACATGTTCTGATAAGGCCAGTTAAAACCAGAGCGGTATTTTGTAATTTTGTCAATAGAAAATCAAGAAAAATCTAAAAAACTAAGACTATGTTAGTCTGTCTCTTAGACTTTCCTACTTCCTGTGGCACTCAAACTAAACATTTGTTTAATTAACGAATTAGTCTCTACTGAAGATATAAATCTGTCACATTTATCGTTTCATTTTTTGGTAAAACTGTAATTTCCTAAAACAGCTGGGTACTGTTTATATGAAATGTTAGTAGTCGAGCAAAACCCAACACATCAATTCTCGAGGACGGTTTTCAGTGGCCGATTCAGTACGCTGTGAGGATTTTATGGCAGTAAAACAGTGTGTGGTTTAGACGCTAGCACACACAGTTCCAATCCGAGCTTTGAATGCAAGATTAAGAATGTGAACGTTATCATCATGCTAAAATGGCTAGCAACCTAGCTAGATGCACATACTGTATAATAGCCACATCAAATATGGCCATTGTATCTAATATATTAAAACCAGCCAGGCTTATTTTCTCTCGAACAAAGTAAGTTTGTCAGAATCTATTCTTTTTCTTAGCCCTTACATTCAATATTGATTTCCTGTATTAGATAAGTATTCCAACACCAAAACAAAATTGAAGTCCATTCATTCTATTTAGCTATGCTGATTGCTTTTTGTGTTTGCAGGTCAATACTGATGAGACTAGCTCCTAGAAAGTTAAAATAGCACACTGGCTTTTGTTCTTCTCTTGAGCCACATGGTACAGCTTTTCTTTTTTTGGCTTCTTTGGCTGTTGTGTGCAGCAGCAGCATGGCTCAGTACAGTAAAGACGGCCCTGCATAAGCTCCCTGGGGGCATCTGAGTAGTTCAACCTTAAGGTTTGGCCTCTTCTCTTTCTGCTTCTTTGTTTTGCAAATGGAGGGGGGAAGGGGCGGGGGGATAAGATGCTGCAGAGACTCAGCCGTTCCACGGTTCTGCTTGGCTCAGCAGTGGGGTTCAACAGAATCCATTTTTTTTTTTTTTACATCCGCTCCGTCCTCCTCCTCTCCAATTACTGCCTCTCTCGGAGCATGCAGTGCCTTGATTCAACTGAGGAGTGGGCTCCACCCCGGACCTTGTTTGATGTGTCACTTCATCAGTAAAATGTGGAGACCACGGCTTACGGCCTCCTGTGAAAAAGGAAAAAGCTTCATTTCTGTGATGCAACTTTCTGAAATTCAGTCGTATTAGCCCAAAGCAGTAAAGCCCCTCGTCAGGAGGTGTTAATGTTTTCAGACTCTTGTTTAAGATGGAAAACAGACTGTTTTATGTTAACTACACATAAACCAGCATGCGACTTGATGTAAAGACTTATTCCCTGCTAGTTAAATCATTTGCATTTTGTAGGCAGTATCCAAACACCCTAGTCAGCCTGATTATTTCTGCATTTCAGCGCAGTGCAAGTGTTTCAGATGGATGTACGCTTGACAGTTGGCTACTCCCTGGTCCGTGCCCTTCAGTGCAGAGATGGCTGCAGAATGTGCTCCGTACTGTACTGCATTGCAGGCAGGCGTCTTACCTTGTGAAACAACATGTGTCCTTCGCCTGCGAGCCCCCAGAGCACTCCTACTCATGATCAATTTTATCCAGCTCTGTGTTGCTGGGCTGCGACTTAATCCCATAACGCTCCAGTGTTTTGTTGCAATTGAAACACCCCCATTTTTCCTCTGTGGGTTTTCTTATTTCATCTGTAGATGGTGATGAACAATCTCATGCCTTTGTCATATACACACACAGCACGTAATCACTTTAAACAGTCCGTTATACGATCCCGCTTCACATCAGGGACTGTCAGAGTGAATGTGGTGTAGGAATTTCAGACCTGTCACAGTTCAATAAGAGTAAATCACAGACGTAGGAAGCACATGAGTTGGTATGTGGAATCAAAGGAGATGTGGAAAATACGTCCCTACAGCTGTTTTCCTGCTTGATATCTGCCTTAAGTTTAGATGAAAATGCAATGTGTTGCCACTCTAAAGCCGATGGGGTTCAGGCCGAGACATACAGCGTCACATTGGAACACTAATGCATTTCTAAGTGGTTCAATCTGCAGTGGGTCTGCACCATTAGTGTCTCTCCCATTTCTCCACTGTTTTTAAAGACGGCAGGGTACAAACGGAACGAGACATTACCTTCACATCTCAGGCCCAGCACGCTAAATCGGGGGGGCCATAACGACCAACAAAGGCTAGATGCTCTCCCGCTGCTCCCCGGTAACTACAGAGACCTGGAGAGGGGGATGTAGAATCACGACAGCATCCGCATGTGTGCCCTTTAGCAGCGATTTATAGTAGGCAGGCAGACGTGGCTAATTCGCCCACATTAATCAGCCAGAGCACATTACTATGCAAATGATCGGCCGGGGGAATTATGAGCCGACAATGTCCTGCAAGTCAGAGAGGCAGACGCACCTCAGCGATCTGATAGGATGACACTGGCCCAGGCCCAGAGCCGAGCAATCATCAGAGGAAAGCCTCTCCAAAGTCTCCGTTCATTAAGACATGACCCGGATCAGCAGTCCATCCATCAGCCTGTGTTTACCCAGCCGCAGCAGCAGAGTAAATGACTTCATGAAGCCAGATAAATGACAACAGGAGGAAATGCAAAATGTCCAGATCATCATTTAACCTCTATCTCATATCCTGCTGCTTAAGGGATGTCTTCACTGCAGATATTGTCCTCAGAACATCAATAAGGAATATTGCGGGGGATGAAGCATGCACTTATTGCCCCGAGAGAGAGGGATTTCGTCTGTAAACACAGCTTCTGAACTAAAACTCTTGAAATCTGTCTGTGAGGAGCAATCTGGGTTTCTGAAGATAGGATCAACAGTTTGTTTGCTATTGAGAATTTTGCATCTGGCTCTAAATCAACATCAAAAATAAAAATAGTTATAAATGCTGATTGATGATGAGTTATGATATGGAGTTGGTATGTTTCATCATCTGAATTTGGTTGCATTTGTTGAAAGAGGGAAAGCAGGTTACAACAAACAGTACATCAAATGATGAAAGATTATATATTTTAAGTAGCTTTTTTTGTTGTTGTGCTAAGCGAAATGTCTAACCATGACATACGAGACATGACATACTGACCAAACCATACAAGAGGTTTGTTTGAAATTCATTAACCAACTTTTAACTTAATTCACTATTATGCTATTGGGGGTATTCCCTTATCTTTAGTGTGTTGTATAGGTTTTTGTGCATGTAAATGGTCTCAAAGCCAGTGGGCGTGTCTGGCGCTTGAGGTTAACGCGACCAACAACCAATCACATTAATCTCCCGCCCCGGACACACAAAGCACGCGGTTTGATTGGCTAGCGCTTGTACTGGCATATGATTTCATTGGCTGGCGCTTCCGTTGACGCATGAAAAGTTGAACTTTTTCTCAACTTTCACCGTGAGCAACGGAGGCAAAGCGAAGCAACGGAACCACAATGCAGTTCGGCAAAGCGTGACGTCACCCAATTCAAAGTGAATGGGAAGCGTCTCTGTTGAAGCTCGCAATGGAACCGTGTGTGCGGGGCGTATAAGCGGTTGACCAATCACAACAGAGCTAACCAGCTAACCAATCAGAGCAGACTGGGCTCTGGTTTCAGACAGAGGGTGAAAAGAGGTGCTGCAGTATGAGAAAAATAAAGAGCTTTCTGAATATTAAAGCATGGAAACATGTCACAGTAGAGACACTACATACTGATATGAACCTAAAAGTGAGCATGATAGGGCCCCTTTAAAGTAGTTTTAGATTTTCCTTCTGTTGATCAATTAAAGGATTTATGTTTTCAGCTGTAAGGCTCACCGCTGCTGTCTATGGCTTCATATTTACTGTTCAGACACAAGACTGGTATCGACCTTCATGGTATAAACTCTCCGCCAGAAATCCTCTAAGAAGGCAGGATAACATATTCAGTGGAATCGGCTGTTTGGATATCGAATCCGTAGATAAAGAACCAATCCATAAAAAAATATGATCTGATTAGATTAGGAAACATGATGTTCTGTCAAAGAGGAGCTTATATCATCAGATGTATGAGATTACTCTGATCGTTATCTGATATTGTGTGTGTGTGTGTGTGTGTGTGTGTGTGTGTGTGTGTGTGTGTGTGTGTGTGTGTGTGTGTGTGTGTGTGTGTGTGTGTGTGTGTGTGTGTGTGTGTGTGTGTGTGTAAAAAATGTTGCGTTCTTTCAAGAATTCTTTGACATCCACCTCGGTTTTACTTCAAACATGTCCTCAATTTCCAGCCCTTTCACTACACAAGTGCATGAAGGGAAAGTTAAGGATTGGCTTTGTGTGTGTGTGACTGTACAGATGCTGCCACATTACAGGGACAGATGAGCTGCAGTGACAGAGCGAGCGAGCAAGCTGCATTCACACGTGATGGATCATTGCAGCAGGGCGAGGAGATGCAGATTCTCACGGTGACATTTATTTTACTCTGTGAGCATTTCTCCGGCAGGCTGAAGTGAGGTCGTGCTCCGTTAGCTCTCAACTCGAACACTCGGAAACCACAAGCTTCTCTTTGACCTTTCTGCTTGTTTTGTTTTCTTGGGAGACAGACACTCCCATGCATTCTCCGTTCGAGCTGTCGAACATGCAGGGCAGCGTCTTTGAATTGAACTTGACCTCTAAAGATTAAGCAGTGGATAAACACGTGTAAACATTACAGATGGCTCAAAGCCACTTTTTCTGATAGCAATGACACAACACGGAGTCCCTGCTGATTTAATGCTTATCCAGTATTCATTTTCTCCCAAGATGTTTATCAGACATAATCACCCTTTTGCTGAAACTAAATATGTAAATATGTGATGCTTAATCTCTAAAATACTTAAATCCTTGTAAGTTGATGTCTTGTAACACGACAGCTTGAAAATAAAAGAGTATTAGACACATGTTCATGCTCCCAACATCATTTTTAAATGCATTTTCCAATTTGATTTTGCTTGGGATGACATTGAGACAACAGGAAATATGGATAGGGATGCATGTAACAAGTGTTGGTATCATGATAGTTTCAAATGCAGAGTTTTAGATTTTAACAAGAGTCACAAAAATGAGAAATTGCGACTCAGAGACTTGATGTCTAAAAACCCTGATTTGGGAACTGACCGCTTAAGACCTTGGATAATTGACTTAGTGCTTTTAAATGTTGAAAAATGCTATAATAAATTACATAACCAAAACATCTCATTACCTAATGGACACTATTAGTTGCAGCTGCTGAAAGAATTAAACGGAGAAAATTAACTTTAAAATACAAAACTAGTTCTCTACCAGGGGTGTTCAATGTTTTCAGACCAAGGACACCTTAGTTGAAAGAGGGACCTTAAATAAAACCTATATATGGATACAATTTGAAGGCCTTATATTTTTTGTTATTGTCAAATCTAGGCTTTTGAGAAAGTATCTTCCTGACTTTCTTGCCTGTCAGAGCCACCTTGACATCCTAATGTTTGTTTTTACTGCTTTTGATGTTTTTCCGTTGTGCAATCGAGTGTATTTGCTAGTATCAAACCAATACTGAGTTTTTTTATTTTAAGCATCCCTTTCTGGCTCACAGCAATTTCCTTACACAACACGACACAGACATGCAGCTAAATGGTTTAAGAGTCAGCTTATCCTGCGGCTGTCATGCAGAGCTGGGATGTGTATGAACATTTTGGTGTCAGTGCTCGGGACGGGTGTGTGTATGTGGGTGACGTTGGGGTTGGCTAATTCAGGGTTATCGGGGGGATTTATGTCACCGGCAGACGGGGCTCGGGTCGAGGTGAGATATACGTTAACTCGGAGGAGCGCAGTCAGGCTCTCGGCCAAACGCTGTCAGCCTAATGCCAGCGAGCGGTCCAGGAGGAGCGGTGCAGCATCTGGATAGTCAAGCTCTATTAGCCTCACGGCTCTGTTTTACACTGGCTGCGATAGAGCCTTGTTGACAAATGGCAGAAGAGGTGGTGTGTGTGATATGAATCACATAACTCAGGGGACCTCCACCATGAATATCATACTCCCTTGCTCCCTGATCACCCCCCCCCCCCCCCCCTTCCTCCCTCTGTGGCAGCAGGCTGGATGGTATTCAGAGGGACAGCATTAGCTCCCAACCTTGGCGAAGGACTAAATGCAGCCTCAGCCTGGTGTCCTTGCCGTCACACTGCTGCTGGGAGAAGATAAGCACTCCAGCCTTTAGGACACACTGTAGGACTCCCACCAGCCCTCTGCAGCAATGCGAGCTGGGTAATTGCAGAAGCACTCCGCGAATAATTAATTAAGCAATCGTTATATCTGACACGTGACATGCTACAGTCGTTTCATTGATAATGGGGGTGGTACTTTTGCGGGATTTTATGATACAAAAATGCAGATTCTGTAGCTGATAGGAGACCAAAGCAATTTTTTTTTCTCTCTTCACACTGCGGTCTCACTCTGAAGTTCAGCGTTACAGCTATAACCTTTAAAATGCTGTGTGAACACGCCGATCTGAAATAAAAGACGAAGTAATTTGATCCGGCAGTGGAGGTGTTTACATTTCATATCACATTTAAAGTGTATTCTTCTCTTCTTCTTCAGCAGACTTTAAAGATAACAAACATGGATATTGCCTCTCGTATGTAACCCTAACCCTGGACATTTTCACTGCTACAGAGAAAATACTTAGGCTACCTCTAAGAAACAGTCTCGGAGGTGAAATCTGGAGTCTTGGTGATGAATTCTTGCTCCGGCCTTTGAAATCCTTCCTCTGGCTTTTTGGCTTGTCCTTGTGCGGCCTGTAAATTGTTCATAGTGATATATTAAGTAGACGGGTATGGCTGTGTGTGCGAGTATAAGAATTAGGTTTATTTACTGGGTTGAGTTGCTGGAATAAACCATGCAGTGCTATATTTCTCTCAAACACACCGGGGCAGTGAATGATGAAACACAGGCAGAGGCTGCCGTTGGTATTGATGTGTAATGCCCTTGGACCGGAGCCAAGGCGCTGAAATGGAATGAAAGGAAAGCAGTCACTCCCCTGTTAACTCAAGGTTATACTTTACAGGAGCTATATCTGTCCGTGTTGTCAACGGTACGCTTAGTTAATGTGCTCTGTGTGTCCACTGCGACCATAAAAAACATCTAAATCACATCTGTCCGGTGACTTTGAAGATTCCCAACACTTAGCCTGTATTCTTTCCAAGGCTGATGCGCTATGTCATGGCTTATACACAACTTCTGAGCTGGCAGGAGGCTGGCGTTTGGCTCTTGCTTGTAAACACTGCCACAGAATGAGCCCTTTAGTGATCGGGACGACTGCCAGCTCATAGAAGTGGCAGCGGATCATCCTCGCTTAATAGGCGCTCATAATCCTCTGTGAATGTCTTATGTTGTCCCCCGAGAGGAGCGAGACTAAGGCATGTATTTGTAATCAGAATGCATTAAGTTTAACTGCCACTATTACTGTAATAACCCAACCAACTGTTTGCATGCTGAATGGCAGCAAAATGAAAAGTATTTCGTTTTTTACCACTAACAATGTCTGTCTCTTTCTTTCTCTCCTACTGCTGCTCCTCCCTGCTGCTCCTCACTGCCACAGGAAGTCGAGGTAAGTGTATTTTTCAAATGTGTACATTGGTACGCTGTCTTTGTTTTGATGTCTGTTTTTGGCTGATCTGAACTTCTGGCTGAACCGGTGTAAGTAACATGAGTGTACATGTTATATAACGTCAGTATGTATACATTTGACTTGGAACACAACTAGTCCTTACACACTCAATGAATATATAATATCCTGCTTTATATTTAGTTTACTGTCAATTTGTATTGAACTTGTATATTTTCTACTTTTTAATGCTATTTTATTTCCATTTGAGATGTTTCCATTTTGAATTGTTTATTTCTAGTCTTTTAATTTCTCTAATGTACAATGTCTTGTCTTTTTATGCTGCTGCAACGCAAACATTTCCCAAATTGGGATCAATAAAGTACATCTTATCTTATAGCCTAACTAAAAAGTGAAAACCATTATAACATAGGGACAAAAGACATCAATTGGAAGGTGCAGACCTCCGCAAAGCTGTTTCTTTAGGTCTAAAATACTGCAGGAATCTAATTGATCAACATATTCCATCCACATGTATAGCCAAAATGCAGCCTTCTGCTTCTTAAAAAAGTGGTAGGCCTACGGTCCATATATTAAAATATGTAACAGACACAATCCCTTTAGCTCCTCACCCTGTGCGCAGTATTTAAGAAGCCTTCGGCTACACTTGTTCAGCTCGACTTGGGAGCTCAGTCCCGGTGTGCCCTGAGCAGAATAACACGGAGCTAAACTGAACAGACCTGATCCTCGGGGTCCTCTCTGGGCCTCGTGCCGAGCAGTAACTGCTTTATAGTTGATCCTCTCCGTCCTCACACTGAGAAATGGGTCAGAATGGATACAGCAGGGGGACGCTGTCTTTTTATTATCGTTTCAGCGCAACACCGCCTGGGACTCAATCTAAAAAGCAGATTTAGTTAGCAAATATTCCCTCTGCAACAGCGCTGCAGCTAAGATAGTCCGAGCCTTCTTATGAGATATATTTATGCTCTCACTCTTGCCTTTTGCAGTTTTCTAAATGTTAGAGACTACAGCAACAACATCAACCTCATTTGCCATTTATGGAAATATCCTGACTAACTTTAAAGCTTGAGATCGATACCAATCTCATAGCATAGCATAGCATAGCATAGCAGCTGCTAAATTTAGCATAAATACTATAAACAGGTGAAAACAGAATATGTTGTGAAAAAAAATGCTCACAGAAATTGACTACATTTAACTTAACCTTGAGTTTAAATGATTGGTATGTTAATTATCTTTTTAAAACCCATCTGTTCAAAATAAGAGCTGAATATATTTGCTAAAATCATACTCACATTTAAACTGTAGTTCATGGCATGCAGAGAAGTTTCTGTTATCTTCCTTCATTATGAATTCTCTTCTGAATTCTCCTTAAAGGGCCCTATTGTGTTGCCCAAAAGGAATTATAAAATCCATTAATGCTAATATATTTTTCTTTCCAGGATGATTACATCAAAAACATGGAGGAGAACACGGGCTCTGATGAAAGTAAGTGATTTTATCTGATTAGAAAATATTTTATCTGAGGACGATGGTTGTGTGTTGTATTTTCCACCTACATCAGAGTGTATGCTGCTGTAATATATGTAGAGACTTTGTAAAGACTTTTAATATTTAAATGGCTTTACTTAAATGGACAGCTCTACAGCAAAGGAAAATAACTGCTGTATTTCAGATTATACCGGCATAATCATTGCTAAGTGCTGTTCACCTTTATACATCTGCTGTCGACAATGAAACAGTGCGGCGCACATCATCCAAGTGCCGGCTTTTCTTAAATGCAGCAGCAGTCTGAGGTCATCCTGTGTGCAGTGAGCGAGGGTCTTGAGTGTCGCAGGTTCTGGAGGGTGAGAACACAGTTGTGATTCAGGTCTGAATTCAGTCGGATCCATTAGTTTGAAAAGCCTGCTATAATTGCCTTTGTTGCTGAGGGCTCAACTCCAAACTCCCACCAGGCTCCATTTACCTCCATGGGGTCTGTTTCTAGTTGGAGAAAAAAGATGTGGCTGTTAGAAAATCAGCTGTGGAGGAGGAATGGAGGCTATGTGAAAATGGTGAGCAAAGTCACATTTTCTTTTTGTATTCAACTGATATAAAAGGAGAAATAACTGAAAATGTGCAAACGTTTTATATCCTAAATGTTTTCAAAAATAAATCACAGCATTGAGCCCAGCTATTGAAGCATTTAACAGCGTGTCTTTTCACGGGACCAGCATCCGACATTGATGGTTTTAGGAAGTGTAGAGTTTGCCAGAAAACTGCTGATGTTGTGAAACCTGACTGCTGCTCTGTCACAGACTAAAGTTTAGGCCCAGCTGTGATATATACTAATAAAGGACTGGCTTATCTAAAGCTAGTTGAGTAGCACTTGAAATGTTTTGGCTGAAACCTGATGTACTTTTATGATTCAGTTTTCTTCAAGTTTGTATCTTCTTGGTCGAATGCACTTATTGTAAGTCGCTTTGGATAAAAGGCGTCAGCTAAATGCAATTGAATGTAATGTAATGTTTGAACACAGTCACTGTGAAAAGACTAACTGCCTAACTGCCACTAGAGGATATTGAGGTAACTTGTTTTTTTTAATTTAAAGTGGCCAATCTGGTTTATATAATTTCACAACTTTGCAATTCCCCTCAGCTCATTGTTTCGCTAGTGCGGCTCTCTGTTGTGAATCACTCATCAATGCTGTTTCAGGAGAAAAGGGTATAAAAGCCTATCATTTTGCCACCTGTCCAGCACCAAACGGTAGTCAAAGTACAGTCAAAGCATTCAGCAGCTAAAGAGGCAGATATTTAGGTTGTGTTAGGCAAAACAAAAGCAGAGTGTTGGCGCGTAATTAAGCAATTTGTTGTGCTTGTATGTATGTATACAAATGTATTTCATTATCTGGCACCTGTTAGTTTAAATTAAAATAATAATATCATAAACCAAAATTCAAACTCCAATTTCTTGTATGCAAAAAGACTATATTAAAGGGACACATATTCAGAATGTTGTAAGCATAATGACTTATCATACTTGCGAGTAGCCTAAACATATTTAAAATACATCACATCACAGCTCTTGGTATAAATATAAATATAATTGTAGGAGCCAATTAACTGTGGGTATAAAGGTAGGAACTTATGTGTGTTGGAAAGAGGTTCCGCCGGAAGGCCCATACAGTTTTTGACCACACACACGGAGAGCACACACGGAGAACACACACAAACACGGGATTACAAGCAAAGGTATTGTGTAAACGGTAATATCGTGTGGTGAATATGGAAAGAAGCAAGTAAATGGAAACCAGTCAAATGAAAATAAATGGACTGTTTCAAACTGGAAACTTTGTTTCTGACCTTTATTCGGCAGCAAACTTGTGTGCGTCAATTACACCCACCAAGCGGATCCTCAGAGGCTTAAAGCGTTGGCTTAGCCTCTACAATAATATTCATACATGTTATTCACACATGTTTTAGCCAATGGAGCGGGCCCTTAGGGGATAGCAGTGTGTTCCTGCTGCAAGGTGAGTGTGTGAGGTCGGCTTCAGCACCCACACACCCTCACTTAAAAGACTTTGAAGACTCGCCCCACAGGAGAAAGATGTAAGAAGACACTCCAGACGTTATCCCACTCATCTGTCCGTACAACAGGGGGAATAGCTAATGTAGTCTCAAGGAAACGCCTCGCCTGCTGTAGTGTGGGCGATGTTCATTTGAATACCATTGATTTCATCCCTGTCCTAAATCCCACTGGGACTAATTCTGCAGAGTTAATCATGATCATGGTCCTCTTTATTGTAAATGTAACCCGAAAGAATAAAACTCCAACCATCTGTACCTGTAGGCTAAGAAAGTACAAAAGACCCAATGGGAGACTTCAAACACCTCCAGTGCTTTTATAAGTGAGACGTCAGCTCGGCTTCAACAACAATTGACCGCTCTACATCATATTTTAGCCGATAAATTAAACTTCTCTTATGCCTGGAACCAATTTATGACTGTGATTATGCTTCCACTCGTGCAACAACACGAAGAAATGATTCATAAACATTGTGTTATAAAAAGAATCGGAGGTGTTGCATCCTCTTTAATTATAAGTCAATATTTTCATAGCTCCATTGGAGTGGAATAAAAGCTGCTTTAACACAGCGGCCACCAATTAAAATGGAAGGGTATAAAAGAGTCTGCTAAGATGACTAATTGCAAATCCAGTTGAAACTAATTTACTTAAAGCTTGTCTCTCGCATGCTTTTAATGTTCATCAGAGCTAAATCTTTTCAGATTCAGACGGGTGCGACTATTCCTTGGCAAGTCTTTTGCGGATTTTCTTTTCTTTTGTTTTAGTCCAGAACCACTGAAGTACTTTATTAAATGCACACTCTGACCATTTGAATGTAAAATAAATTGCTGAAGGCTTTAAATGGAGGATCCTGTCTAACTGGAAGCATAATGTGCTTAATATTATGTTTTAGATGGCAGCATAAGAAAATAATACAAAGAGATAGGACACAGGCTCATTCCAGTCCCATTTACTTTGCTGACATGATTCCAGGTGGATTTAAAACCCACTATGGCCCTTACACTTTCCAAATTGCAAATGCAGCATGATGTGAATAGCCAGCGACAGAGAAGGCGAGGTGAAAAACGCACTCAATCTTCAATGCAAATAAAATCTGGTGTTTAGATTTCACCTCCATATGTAGGAGTTGTATAAAAATACCGTGTGAGGGACGTGTTTGGTGTTAAGCTGTTGCCTGGAGGCAGACTTGATAGATGAAATGACTAAACATAAGAACAATGAGAGAGGGGCACTGAAATTATACTGAAAACACAGAGCGGTGTTTCTATGGGAACTTACAGTAAAGCAATTCAAACATTTATTTGAAAGTGCTACATCCAACCACCCCTAACACGTCGCTCATTATGGTCTCTTTATTCTGACTAAATCTCTAAAATTGTGAAGAATAGAAGCACACTAATTTGGTTTCCTAGACAACTTAGAAGGAAACCAATTGCTTTGTTACTGAACATTTGATCAACCCACCATTATCTGTACTATATATATAAACATAACACCCACATAATTTTCCAACACCTATCCTACAATATATTGACTTTTCACCTTATTACAAATCCATTATATCTGTATATCATCACTAGGCAAGGCAAGTGTATTTATATAGCACTTTTCAACACAAGGCAGTTCAAAATGCTTTAAACCACTTTTCTAACCACTAAAGTCTTGTTGGCATGGCATTTTTTATACAAAGCACATTACCGCTTGGATATATGTGCAATTTAAGCCACATTTTAGATGTACACATATCAACAATCCTGCACCTGATGATATTTCCCCCACAGGTAATTATTAAACCTGCTATAAAATAATCTGAAATGATCATATTCCCAGAGGGTATACAGTATATTCCCTATACATCAAGGCTGCTGTTAGCCAATGAGCATGTTGATATATTATATTTAAATTCAACCTCATGCAGGATAATACTCGACATGAATTGGATATGCATAACATGTTTTGTCTCCCTGAACGAGTATATTCTGTTCAGATTCAGATCCGCATGTTCTTTTCTAAAACACATACAGAGGATTGTGGAGCGTTAGTACCTGTGTCTCCCCCTGCGTGCTTTCGAGCCTCATTTGATTCTTCTTCATTCATTCAGACTGTGTTTGCTCTGCATGGGTCGCTGCACAGTCTGCAGTTGTGGTTTCTATCAACTGCACCATAGAAAATACAACAAAAAGGCACACAAGAAGGTGATAACAGTTAAAAGTATATTACACCACTCAAATAAATCCATACATTTTGGTTCCCTGCCCCCATAAAGGTTTATGAACCGTGAGTGGAGCTGTTGTTAACTAAATTAAATGTTAAACCTTATTCTCTGAAATAAGCCACCAGAAAGATATCCTCTCTGGAAGATACACCAGAAGAAAGCCTGAGGGAAACCTGATGGGTTTCATTGAAGAGAACTGATGTGAGTCTGTGCTCTTTATTGAAAAGAAATGGTAAAAATGAGAAATGCAGTGACAGTTTAAGGTGATTTGGGGTTTTGTGAAATGTCTGAAATCAAAGAGAAATAACAGTGGTACAGTCTGGATAATGTTACACATGCTGAGCTATCATGACAGAGCAGAAGACCTGTTTGAACAGATGAAGTGAATAAAAGTCAAACTGAAAATATTTGATAGGAAATGACATTCAGCGGTATGTCTTTACTCTTTTTTGCGGAGTCTTTTCTTTTTACCCACAGTGAGGGAAATTTGAGTATCTGTTTCGCAATTAAATTATGATAGACACTAAAATACCAGTGATATCTCACAGGTATTGATTTATCCTTTTATATAACAATTTACTGGTTGTCGCCTTGAATAATAGGCCAAGCTTTTTGGGAGCCGATACCTATATACATAAAATGCCATATTAATATATACATTATCAGAACTTAAACAGACACTTGTGAAGATATTGAAACCCCAATGTTGAAAAGTTACTTCGGCAAAAATAATGCAACATGCTTTTTCTACATCTTTCAGCAGTGATGGAACCTTTTGGGTGTTTTCTTTTTTTTTTAAATCTGTTAACTGCTACACAGTTTTAGTTCCTCCCCTCCAGTGCCATGAACAACCAGGAGCATTTTGGCACAACTGCTACTTACACAACTGTAATTGATATGCTATGTTTCCTGCAACTGTAATATATTGTTGAACAGTCTAAATTGTCTAGATAGAACATTTTATATTGAGGATTATTGTGGTTCATGTCCTTTATACTGTAGATCTATACTGTACAATACATACTTGCTGCTGTTTATTGTTTCTATTGTTATTTTAGTTCATTTTATTTAATTATGTTTATACTTTCTCCCACCTTTAGAGATGTAAAGATTGTAATGCCTGTACACTGCTGTTGCAACAAAAATAATTTCCCAATTTGGGATCAGTAAGGTATCTATCTCCCTATCAAAAATAAAAATGCTTAGTGCAACAAAGGCTAGCAGATAACAAGCTAGGTAGCTCAGAAGTGGTGCCGACCTTCAACTCTTTATGAACTCCTGCAGTTGAGACTCACACCTGCTCTTAGAAGAACTATTCCGAGCCCCCTACCTGTATTTCTGGTCTTCCTCCGAGTTGTCATCCACCGTATTTTCCTGCTGTAGCATCAAAGTATCACCTAGACCCTGGATTTGCAGGAATCTGGCTGGCAGCCACCTGGTCTGTTGACCGTGTTGACTACAAAGCAGCTGCTCAAAGCTGACTCAGGATTTCACAGCTTACATTTCTCTCTCCATCTGCCACACAATCTCCAATTTATCTGAGCTTGTGGGTCTTTCCGAGGCCTCTCAAGTGGCTTGGGACTGAGCGACATCTAGTTTGAAATGTCATTGACCAGAGGTTGATGAAGGCGGAAGACACGCTGCTATTTTCATCTCGGTCTGTCATTGGGGAAAAGGTTGGCATTGAAGAGTTCAGCTCTCCAAAGAGGGAGAGAGATTTCTCGGGAGGGAGCGAAGAGGTTAGGAAGAAATGGAGACGAAGATTAAGTGTTTGTGTGAGGGAGAGAAAAAGCAAGATGGGGAGAGACAGTGACGAGTTGACAAGGGGGAAGTGAGATGTGACAAGCAGAGAGAAAGAGATGCTCAATCAGGTCTGTCAGGCTCTCCAGTGCTAGCAACCAACGCTAATGACAGCTAGGCGTCCATGTTTTTGCAGCACTGTTATGACTATAAAGTCAATGGACTCATTTGTGCACACTGCCAGAATATTTTTCACACATTTCATGATTCTTAGTTCACACGCTGACAAAAGAGGATGGAAGATCGTTTTTTTTCAAATGTATATATTTGATTATGCAACACTTAATATAGCTGCCCCCCTTGCTATCAATCTGTTGAGCGGACAAAAACAGAAACATTGACTTTATTTAAATGTATTATGTCAACCAATTTCAAATAGCTTTATCAGGTTAGTTGAAAGCAATAATACTAAGTTTAACCTAATATGTTTTTATTTAAACTTAATATTAGTATTATTCAATAGTGTTTTTATTTGTCAGACAGTTTATAGATTGTTTATCTTCACGGTCATCTGTATATCTTTCTTTCTATTTTGTGATGTTTCTATTTTAGAATTGTTTTATTTCTACTCTTTTAATTTGTTATTATGTGCAATGCCTTGTTTGTTTTATGCTGCTGCAAAAATGTTTTCCCAAATTGGGATTAATAAAGTACATTTTAGCATATTTTATTGATTTAAACTAACCTAATACAGTTATGTGAAATCTGATGACATCATACGTTTAATTAAAGTATGTGTGTGTGCTTCCTGTTAGAAGACAAAAGAAAAACAGCTGGAATCTCTGTATTCTTTTTTCAAGGAGGTGACAAAAATAGCCAATTAAAGCATAACACTCCAGCTGTGATTGACACTTTTGGTGATATTAGTGTTGCTTTGTGCTTACAGCCGTTGATACCACCAAGGACCCGTGCCAGAATGTGAAGTGCAGCCGCCATAAGGTGTGCGTTGCCCAGGGTTACCAGAGGGCCATGTGTGTGAATCGCAAGAAAATGGAGCAGAGGTAGGTGGAGTCATAAAGTCTGAGGGGAGGCTTGTTTTGTGTGTCGCTGTTGATGAGATTTCTACGTGGTTCCGGACCAACATTTCTGTCGTGTTGGTGTCAACAGCTGTGCGTTCGTTAAAAGCCTTTCAGTGTCTGCTTGTGATGGCTATTGATTAAAGCCAGCAACAGGCCCAGAGAGTGTCATGAGTTAGGAGTGATGCCATTTCAGCTCGCACACTCATGCTGAGCACTGAGTAATTAACCAGAAGGTGGGAAAACTCAACGCAGACGGTTTGGGAAGAAAATCATAGCCATCAAAGTTTAATATGATAAGAAATTGAAAACCTAATTTTGAAAAGCAATCTCTCCTGAATACTAACATATTTAGCTTAGTTCAATATGTTTAATTTGTGTTACTGAATTTGACGAAGAAAACACACACACAACACACATTCATTTGCAATAAAAGAGACAAAACCCAAATTAAATATACCAGTATATAGACTTACTGAATTATCTGCATTTATTTTGGACAAGATAATTGGAAGTGAACTTCTGATAAACTGCCTGAAAATGTAAACTGACTATTCACACTTAATATATCAAATACATTTATATATTGTTGATGGTTTTCAAAATTAAATATTTCAGTGATTTTTAAATGTTGTTAAATATTCAGTAGCGATCAAACTTTCTTTAGTTGCTAATACCATGAACATCTTTATGGTCATTATTTATCCTTGTATGGGTTTACACGTAAAAACACTACAGTAATGCTCCTATTGGACACATAAGAGAGATGCTAGCCTAATGGGTAACACTTAATGCCAAGGGTTCAAACCTTATGATTAATTAAGGCTTAACTAATACATGACTCATCAAGGTCTTATCTAATGCGTGATGTATCATAAACTTCCGCAACTCACTTTTAATTAATAATGAAGCCGCTTCTACTTACTTTAATTACTTAAAAGTACATGGTTCATAAGTTTGTGAACTCATACATTTATGAGTAGGGACGGAATCAAATGAACATGTTTTAAATGTAACCCAGCGAAAGAGGACAACGTTTTCTCAGCTAATCCATATATTTGTATGCGTGCATTTCTGCAGTATGAAACTTTGTAAATGTGCACTTTGTCTTTGCTCATTCATTCAGAGTTGCCTGATCAAACCGAGGCTTGCATTGTGTCCACGTCTCATTTTATGGACTGAAAATACAAGCAGCTAATAGAGAGAAAAACATCAATGTGAGCCTTCTAGTTGAAACAAGTTCGCACAGCTAAAATATATAATAATATAAATATCAAAACAAAAGGGACAAGTGTCAAAACTCTGGTACCATATCCCTATCGTAGTTTAAAGGCACAATTTCTAACATGTCCGCATATAAATGTACTAAAATTACAAAACATATGTTGTTGAAGTGTGTACTTAAAAAAAATCCCAAATGTTTCCAACAATTTTCCAACACACAAGTCGTAATGTTAATGAAGTTAACTGCCTTTTTAATTTCACCTGTAATTATTTTGTATCCCCTTAATGTCAGTGTTGAGGAGGTATGCCAGAAGCCGTGATAAATCTGCTTTTTAAGAGACATTTTTACAATACACTTTAAAAGTTGATTGTTTTTAAATATATACTTTAACTGAATGAAAGATTGTAATCATTGGAAGTCTGGATCTTATATTATCAGATGAACAATTTGAGCAAAGGGTTGCTGCAGCCGAACAGCGTAGCAGAAACGCATTAGTTTTTGTTATCAGTTTCACAATATCCAATTTTTTTTTGTAGAGGAGGTTATCTCTACGTATAATTTGTCTCCTAAAACCTGCTGAACTACTTCATCTTATAAGTTATCAGAGACACAAGCTGAGCAGACATTAGTCACAACTTGGCTCGTGGCCAGCAGCATTGAAAAACACAGACTTTATTTGTGAAACTGCTGTGATCAGCGTTTTTACTGTTTTAATGACCTGCTCCACTCTATTGTCACTAAGAAACAGCACATACATGTGGAATGCAATGTGTGCTTGTCCCCCTAAATACTTTACTAAGCTACCCATGTTGACAATAGGCCAGCTTTAGAGGAGAGGTAGTCAAAAGTTATCTAGAAAAAACGTTTGGTATTTCAAAAGGTCCACCTGGAATCTTCAGTAATTCAAATGCTCTTTCCCTTTCAGTTTTCTGTGTTGAAACTCACTGAGAATAATCTATCTATTCCTTCACTTCATTTATTCCACTTTGACTGGAAAACAAATGAGCAAGGCTGCAGTCTGAACATAATGAATGGAGTGAATTATTACTACCTTCAAAGACTATCTGCTGCAACAGGCGTTTATCTTTTCCAATAAAGTGCTTCATTTACAGAGTCCCTCCAGAGATGAGAGACACTGTGTGGAATAATGGGTAATAAGCAGGGCTGCACATAACTGGTGCGCAGGTGCGCATGTGCACCTCCGCCAAAAAAAGAGCACCGTGTCATTTGAAAAAAGGCGCATTTGCGTACCAACATTGAGAGAGAGAGAGGGAGAGAGAGAAGGGAGAAGAGAAAAGAGAAAATAGAGAAGAGAGGAGAGCGAAAAGAGAAGAGAGAGAGAGAGAAATATATTTGCGAGTTGCATATGAACCTATGATATGAACTCAGGGCCGGCCCGTAGCACTAGCGTAATAGATGTTCGCCTAGGGCGCCAGATCTGTGGAGGCGCTGCGCTGGCAGCTCTGGGAGGGAAAAAACCATTTTTGACCGTTGGGGCTCATCCTAATTTTCAGCCTTGATGTAACAATATTCACAATTAAGTAAATGTAACACCCTTTTCACCCCGGTTACATGTTTCATTTGCCCTGTACGATGGGCGCTGTAAGTGATGAAAATGGGGGATATTGGCTTATCTGGCGCCCGCAGCTCACAGCCAAAGTGCGAGAGAGCGTGGGAGCGAGGGAGGGTGCACCGGTTCCGGCGCTGTTGTTATTAGCATCTGGTGCTAGCTGCTCTAACGGAAGAAGAAGATGTTTCTACAATAATGTGGAGGGAGAGTCCTCTCCAGTCAGACTGAGAGGCTGATACTACAGCTCAGTGAGGTAAAGGACTCAGAGTGTTTAGATAGTTCACTTTAGTCTAAGTTCAAACGGTTTGGTCACAATTTATGTAAACACATAGGCACTCCTTTATAATTATTGGGATAAACAGGTTTGAAATCATTCCAATGTATACTATAGGACAGTAAACAAAAATATCCTTTAAAACTGGAGAGATAAAAAAATATGCATAAATAAATAAATGTTAAGGTAAAATAAGATATGAATGAACAACACAAATAAAATAAGTTACATTCATTTGTTATTTGCTATGGTAGGTTATTGGTTATGTTCACATACTTATTTGATTACATCCACTTGTCTAAGATGACAACAGAGACTTTCACCCAAAACCAGCTGTTGACTTGTGGATGCAAGCAGCTAATCGCAGACTCAACCAGAGAGAAAGTAGTAGGCCTACATCATCAGCTACCATGTCTGACAGTCAGGAGGGTAGTGATGACAGCTTGTAGGATTACTGCTCGTGCTAATGTTGTCTTGTGTTCACCTCTGCATGTGTGTTCTGTGTTCACCTCTGCATGTGTGTTCTGTGTTCACCTCTGCATGTGTGTTCAGTGCCGTGTGTCTGGCAAATAAAGTCAAGACCCCCTCAAAAGTTACGGTTTATTTCATTTTAAGGATGAGCACCAAGCAACATCTCCAGGTGCTCCTTTGAGAACCAGGGCAAACAAGTTATGTGCACCCCTGGTAATAAGCAGGAACGCAACCACACTTAACCATCCCGGCATCATTAAGTAGCGCAGCCTCTGACGTGGTACTGCAGAGCGTAATGCTCACTGAACATCAAGTCAATCACCGTGTGATAAGAAAGAAAGTAAGCAAGGGGATTTTACCAAGCAGAGACAATTCTGGTTTTATTTACCCAACATGGTAGATATAAGCCTCTGAGGTGCCTTTTGCCATCCCATTACAGTGAAAGCATTCATTGAAAACAAATGGTCTTCCCCAAACAGTTTCCTGTTGCATTTAATTAATTTTCCAGGATATTTTGTAGAAAGCAACTTACAATACGTCAATTTCAACTGGACAGGAAAAAGATAATGTAAGTTTATCCCTCTCAAACAAGCAACCAACAGCATGTTCAGTGCTTCACTAAAAAATCTATTAGAAAGCTGCAGCTGATTCAGAACGCCGCTGCTCGAGTCCTCACTAACACTAAGAAAGTGGATCACATCACTCCTGTTCTGAAGTCTTTACACTGGCTTCCTGTGTGTCAAAGAATAGATTTCAAAATACTGCTGCTGGTTTATAAAGCACTGAATGGTTTAGGCCCAAAATACATTTCTGACCTCCTGCTAAATTATGAACCATCCAGATCTCTCAGGTCTTCAGGGACTGGTCAGCGTTCTGTCCCCAGAGTCAGAACTAAACATGGTAAAGCAGCGTTCAGTTATTATGCTCCAAATATCTGGAACAAACTCCCAGAAACCTGCAGGTCCGCTGCAACTCTGACTACTTTTAAATCCAGGCTGAAGACTTTTCTTTTTGTCGCTGCTTTTAATTGAACTATTCACATCTTAGACTGCACTGTAACTTTTATCCATGTATTTTTTATTTTAATGTTTATTTGATTATCTTTTCTTTTTAATGACTGATTTTAAATGCCATTTTCTTAATGTCTTTCGTTTTTTGTAAAGCACTTTGAATTGCCTTGTGTTGAAAGGTGCTATATAAATAAACTTGCCTTGCCTTCAATGCCAAGGCTAGTTTTGGGTTTGGAAAAAAACAAGGTTGAAGTCAAGATGTTCTTTGAGTTTTTTAAGCCTTGCCGTTACGACGATCTCATGTTACACCACTTAAAACATTTCACAAACACCCACTTGGACTTCATTGGAGGTCACTATGACCTTGTATTTTGTCCCAGAACCCAATGATTCATATGCTGATTATACAATTTCACACCACTATCTAAAAGAGTAGAAGGATGAAGTGATAACATTTTCCTGCCTCCTGACAGGTTGGTGGAGACATATAACTGAGTCAGTCATTTTAGTTTGGTTAAATGTCTTGAACACTTATGGATAGTTTGCCACTGGTGATCCCTGAGTTTTTCATTTTAACCTGTTTTCACAAAACTGTGCCTCAGGGCTTCTTAACATTTAACAACCTATTAATGTGTCATACCCATGGTCATACCCACTTAACGGGAAGAAACTCAGCTAACTGACGATATGAACAATTTTTACCGAAACAAAACACAAGTCTCACAAGAAGCGTCTAAATGAACCCTGAGCGCAGAACTCATGGTAGAAATACTTTATTACTTATCGGATCTGCACAAACAAGATATCAGCTAGCAAGCTGAGATTCCACAGATTCTAGAGGTATTAGTATCATCCAGGCCCGGTTCCAGAACAAAATGACTCAGGGTGCATCTGAGATTAGAGAGGGTGCAGTGGTAAAGTGCTATTTTTACAAGTGGGGAGTGGACCTAACACCCTCTAGGAGGGTCCTCACCTCCTCTAGGAGGGTCCTCACCTCCTCTAGGGCGGTCCGGGGGCATGCTCCCCCGGGAAGATTTTTTTTAAAATATTGAAGTTAAGTTAAGTTCTGTTTTGAAACCATGAGCTGCAAAATGAGCAGAGTTGGGTACTTTTTAAATATACCTGGGCAGGCTCTGTTTTGCAGAGGTCCTCTGGCACTTGTGGGCCGCTGAGGGGTGGCGGTGTTTGGGGCAACGAAGACGGCTGCGGCTGCTCCGCCTCTGTGGGCGAGGCGGGCAAAGCCGGCGAGTCGGGCAGGAGGACGTTAGTGTCCACGACAGTGAAAACAAACGTAACGTAATGTCCCCATGATCTGAACTGTTATTACCTGCAGTAGATGCAGTGTTACTGCTGGCGATTAGGGCTGGTTGTTTTAACCATTTTCTGATGTCCATCATTGACTGCTGTGTAAGCACCTTGCAGATGACGAACGTGCAGCGGCACAGGTCACGCGCACCTCACATAATAACGTTACTTACCGTTTAAATTGACCAAATAAATGCAGCAGACAATGTTATTTAACCACAATTACAATTTATTTTATTTCAACTAAATTATTATTATTATTATTACTACTATTATTATTATTATTATTATATATGTAATATTTTTCACTTCATTTATTTTATTTTTTTTCACTTTTCAAATGAGGGTGCATAACAACTCAACTGAGGGTGCAATGCACCCTTATGCACCCCCGTAGAACCGGGCCTGGTATCATCACTGCGATCAAAACTTGCAGAAGGGGAAGCAAACCCAGACATCACACAACGTAGCTTTACGGAGCAAAAACTGAAAATAGTCTTACCTTTGCTGATTTTTCTGATCAAAAGTTGTGTTCAATCTGTTACAACCCCAGCTCCGGGGCTGCAACAAAAAGCGGGGAGGCGAGACGAAGGGTATGAATAATAAAGACGTTTATTATAAATAATAAACGCTTGCGGCAGACCACACTTGAAAGTGTGTGGGGGAGATGCCTGGACACGTCTACGAGCAGCAAACTTTCAACAAAGATCGCTAAATGCTACAGCTTGCAGGCCAATTAACATTGTGGAGGACGAGGGGCTGCGTGATATAATTCGGGTCGCATCCAACGACTGCACTTATGAATTGCCTTCCAGAGCCACCACTGTGTCGAAAATACACAACTTGTATGAAGTCCAAAAAGCGAAAGTAGAGGAGGATTTAAGAAAGACTTCCACAGTTGCGCTCACCGGAGACTATTGGCCCCTACACACGGCGGCGTGGGTTGAAGTTTACCGGCGGGCATCTCTGACGCTCGACCAACAACCAATCACATGCATCTCCCGTCCCGGACACACAAGCAGCGGTTTGATTGGCTAGAGCTTGTACTGGCATATGATTCGATTGGCTGACGCTTCCGTCGAAGCCTCAAAAGTAGAACATTACTCTACTTTTGAAGCAACGCTACGCTTTGCTCCCACAATGCAGTTCGGCGAAGCGTGACGTCACCCCATTCAAAGTGAATGGGCAGAAGCGTTGAAGCTTCAACGCACGGCGCCGTGTGTAGGGGCCGTATTGGACTTCACTCAGTAATGACAGTTACCTCGGGGTCACAGCGCATTATTTTTGACCCACAGTGGGAACTTCAGTCTCATGCTTTGACAGTTATGAGGAGAGGAGCGGCATTTCGCCGACAACTGCGCCGACACAAACAAACAGACACACACACACACACACACACACACACACACACACACACACACACACACACACACACACACACACACACACACACACATACCATGTATACATCACTTCAGGGGACATTACATTGACTTACATGCATTTCCTGGAGACTTATCCTAACCTTAACCATAACCAACACATGCCTAACTCTAACCCTTAACCTTAACCTTACCCTAACCCTAAACCTAACCAAGTCTTCACCCTAAAATTAATAATTCCCCTCATGGGGACCTCCATTTTGTCCCCATAAGGGAGGCGAGTCCCCACACATGACTGTAAACAGAATTAGGTCCCCACAAGTATAGTAATGCTAGGCCACACACACAAACACACTTTGTATTGTATTATTGTATTGTATGAGAGAGGTTCCAGGTTGAATTGAGGCGAATATTTGTAATGTTCAGAGGTTGTTGTGTTTAATATTCATGAGAATATTTGTCATTGTTCAAATGATAATAAACAAACATTTGCATAAAGCATATTTGTCCACTATGTTGATAAGAGTATTCAAAACTTGAAAAAATATCCCTCTAAGGTACATTTAGAACAGATTAATTTGCGATTAATCGCGATTAACTATGGACAATCATGCGATTAATCGCGATTTAAATATTTTAATCGACTGACAGCCCTAGAAAATATATATCTATCTTCCTTCTTGAGGTAAAAATAGATTTGTTATCTTTTCTGTGTTTTGTTACATTGTAACTTTTCCTTTTTTCCTGTCACATTCAGAGTCAAACAGTCGGGCCAGCAGGAGGCTTCTGAAAGCAGCTGCAAGTCTTGTCCTGTTACTGCCTCCTCACCTGTATGTGGCTCTGATGGACACAACTACGCCTCTGAGGTAATAGAAATGATTCTGCACTGGCATCTCTCTTTTACATTTTACTTCTGATTTATTACTGGATTCGGCCACCATTAAAACCCTGAAAATAAAGCGCCCGTGTCATCGTTTTAAATAATGAGGGGAGTCCAGTCAGGAGCTGTTTCCTGCTGCGCTGACATATACGTGGACGCAGCGGGGCGGCACACTTCATCACTATTCACAGGAGGACGCTCACCAGCTCAACATGGCTGCATGATTAATGACTAACGTTGTTTTGAGCTGCATCATCGTACGCTGTCCGCTGCCAGGACTCCTTATTGATTTGTGCATAGTTTTTAATTTTGACCTTGCATGAGAAAACGCTGAAGAAATGACAGCTCATTCTTGTAGCCTTTCCCTGAGTCTCATCTGAATGAGCAATCCCTCTTTTCCTGCGGTCACCTTCATAAATATTTGAACTGCATCTCTCTGATTCTCTTCACAGTGTAAGTTGGAGCAGCAGGCCTGCCTCGCCGGCAAAGAGCTGAGCATCATGTGCTCTGGGTTCTGCCCCTGTGCCACTGCCTCCGTCATCCTCACCAATATCGACGCAAAACGTGGCAAGTGACCTTTTCCTTACCTCTTATAAATATGCATCGTTATTTTAGGGCTTCACACCTCACTGCCTGTATCCCTGTCATCTCTTTTATCCAGAGTAAGAAAAAAGACACATCTTTTAAGGTTAAATTGTACACTTTTCAGATGATGCTATGCTACTCTTGCAATCAGAGGTGGATAAAGTACTCGGATCCTGTAGTATTTAAGTTGTTTACTTAAAGGTGGGGTATGTACATTACATTGCATTTAGCTGACGCTTTTATCCAAAGCGACTTACAATAAGTGTACGTTTGAGAAACCGGCTCGAGATACACTTTTTGTTATATTCCATGGAATGCTCTTAACATCCCGATAGCAATGAATATCTGAAGTGCTTTGACAAAAAATCCATACAAAAATGTCATCTGTGGAAGCCGTAGTACTGTAAAAAGCACGACCAATCATTTTAGCCGGCCCGGCTAAAATAACTGGATGGCCGACCTGCCTGTCAGCCTTCCATCTGTGCACAAACTTATCTCGTGCCCTCATTGGTCATGTAAATTACCTACCTACCCTAAGTAATAGTACAAAAGTTTTAGTATCAAAATGTAATTAAAATACAAAATGTTAAAATTCTCATTCTCACGATGACCCTTTTCAGTTAGAACCATAGACTGTATATATAAATGGACGTAGTGTCCGTGACGTCACCCATAGGATTCTGCAGAGTTGCCGTGAAGCCTTTAGTAGGCGGAGTCGGCCACTAACGGCTTGACAGCAACGTCAGAGTCTAATCCCGACTGCTCCAAATAAGGGCAAAGAGGCGGAGCCGAGGCGGGACCTGCTGCCTCCGAACTGGAAGTAAACAGAGCTAGCTCAGGCTAAGAAGCTAAGCTAACATGAAATACATGCATACCAAGTTACTGCTAACAGTGTAATTCCCCCATATAAACGTTACATTCATAATCAAATGAGACAATCTGCAAGAGAATTAGCTATATTTTATTATTCTTAATGCTTGTCATTCACACGTTGAGAAAAGACGGACTCCACCGCCCGGACCTAACGGAGCCGCAGTGGGCTAGCTCCGGGACGCCGACTGGAGCTAGCCCCCTGCGGCTCCGTTAGCTCCGGCGACCACCACTGGGATAATTGGGTCCCCTATTAACATTTGCTCCCGTTTAGCATTATGGGCGTCATAGCCATAGACTATAAAAGTCTTACCCAAGGCTGAATCATAAACTAAAATGTATATGTATGCATAAAGGGTTACGTCCTTAGCTGGCTAATAAGTAACAAGCTAAGCTACCAAGCACACTAACACCTGCGAACGGGGTTAACATGTATAATATTATCATTTTAGACTTCTTGGAAGTTCTGTTAGTACATTCAAGCGCACAGCACGACATTTTAATTGTCTGGTATTTGTAACAATATTCTCTAAAAGGCACAATCACCACGAACACGGCTAAAGCTAAAGGGTCAAGTACAGTGCTATGACTAACTAACGTTGTCGCCTCTATGGTTGTAGCCTAGCAGAGTGGACAACTTGCTGTTAGCTAATTTATGCAAAAACTTTAAGACCTAATATAAATAAAAGGGTCGTGTTAGAAAACAATTCACTCACAGATTCATAATCATGAAGGTGGAATCTAACTATATCGATAATAATATTTATTGCATCCATGGGTAGAAACATGTTTTTTTCTGCTGTAAAGTTGGGCATTTTAACATGGGGGTCTATGGAAATTGCTCCTTTCTGCAGCCAGTCCCTAGCGGCCCATGTATGAACTGCAGTGTGTGGCACTTCCGTATTGGCTTCCCGGCTGTTCCCCAGAGTTTGCCGCTTGGTTAGAACAGAAGTATTATTATGATCCAAATGTACTTAAAGTACCAAAAGTAAAAAGTATGCAGAATGGCTCTTACAGTGTTTATTAAAAAAAAATTGTATCCTGTTTTATCACTTGTACAAGCATTTCAATCTAGTCTGTCAATGTGGAGCCGTTAAAAATAACATGATCTGTGGTAAAGTACTACATTACAAATAAGCATATAGTGTTTTTTAATATGTAAAAAGTAAATAGTGGTAAATACATGTGGTATGTCTTATAACATTTAAATACTCAAGTAAAGTACAAGTATGTCCAAATCATTCTTAAGTATGATACTTAGTGACTTCCCACCACTGCCTACAATACACATTTTTTCCTGTATATTACATTTTAGTTTTGCAAAGATTTATTCACAGCCTCTTTGTGGCCTTTAAGTCAATCAATATACTTTTAATAAAGATGTTAAGGATCATTTAGAATTATTTTTGTTTTATTCTCCAATACTTCAATGCATTTTCTTGTTATTCCTTGTTGTTCCTATGGTATGTTAGGCCCCTTTTAAACACAAACTGGTTAATCTCCTTATGGATAAACTTTAACAAGCCAACCGTCAGTCGGATCAACCCAGTGCTGCGTGTTTGGATCAATACTCACCAATTTCAGAGATTACTGTTAGCCAAACATCTCATGTGGTTAAACTGCTCTTTCAATCATGTGGTGATTAATTATTTGGAGTGTACACTATCTATCATTGCAGTCAAACAGCATTGATTGTCCAAGCTCTCGGGCACATAAAAATGCCAATTGATCAAAGGATGAAATGTTACTCTTGTTTTTCATCTGTAGCCTGGAATACAGACTGCAAGTGGATTTCTATCGGGAAAACAGCATTTCCCGCTGATGAGTTAATTGCGAAATTATGTTTTCTTTGAGTGGCAGATCATACACTTAAAAATGACAGCAGGAACATTACACTTTGACAGCTTTACAGTGAGGGAGCGCTGTGCCTTTGATTCAGTAAGAGCAGTAGAAAGTCTCTCTGTAGGGAAGGTGAGTCAGATTGCTGTTAAATGTCTGGCAAAGTTTTGAATGCTGGGATTTCCTTTTTTATTTTGCTCCCTCAGCGAGCTGCACCGGCCAGGACCTGGCAGACCTGGGCGACCGCCTGAGAGACTGGTTCCAACTCCTGCATGGAAACGCAAAGCAGAATAACTCTGGCAAGCTCAGAGCTGGCACTGCTTCAGGTTAGAAACTCACAAAGCGGCTTTATACTCAGAATTACAACTCAATTGCCCATGCAAATAGATACAACTTAAAGGTCACCTATTATGCAAAATCCCCTTTTTCATGTCTTTTATACATAAACACGTGTCCCCTTTGTGTAAAGAGATTCTGAAAGTGTCAGGAAAAAAGATTAGCCCACTTTTTGTCCTGATCCATTTCTATAAAAACCTGTCTGACAATGAGCTGATCAGATTTTGGCCACTTTATGATGTCATAACGATTTTTGGCTTGTGTAGCCATTAGCCAATAACCAACCAAGGTAACCCCCCCCCCACCTTATCACCTGAATCTCCTCCTAGAGCACCATTGTGTTCTTTTTAACCAAATATCTCTCAGAGGGGCGTGGGGAGGGGCTCCTTATTTTCATCTAAAGTAACAGACAGAGAATCAGCACTTTTGAAACAGGGCTGAAACAGAGGGGATTATGGGATGCTACAATGATCTGTTTGGTATTTGGAGCCAAACACTTCAGAGACATGTTTTGTATATATCTGAGACCTATAATATATTGATGAAAAACTGTATAATAGGGGACCTTTAAAAAGCTTGGGAAATGATTTCTTACAGTGCTGGATAAGAGCCTTGTGGCCAGTTGCAAGGACTCCATTGGCTGGATGTTCTCCAGGCTGGACACCAACAGTGACTTGTATCTGGACCAGGCTGAGCTGGCCGCTATTAACCTGGACAAATACGAGGTCTGCATCCGACCCTTCTTCAACTCCTGCGACAGCTACAAGGATGGGAAGGTCTCTACGGCGGAGTGGTGCCTCTGCTTCTGGAGAGAAAGTAAGGGATCTCCCCACAGTCTTTTTGGGTTGGGTGAAAGAATAGCAAGGTTATATCACAGGGAAGTAGAGAGGATGCAATGATCACCTGCAATTGCTGCTGTGAAAGGGGATAAACAAACGAGTATATTCATCTTGAAGCTCGACACCAGAGAGAACTAAGTATAAGGCTAGAATCAGGATGCTGTTTGCTTAGCAGAAAGCCTGGAAGCAGTATTGAAGGAGCTATCTGAAATTCAAAAGTACAACTTCAAAATAGTTTCAGCACTTTACTTGTCCTTAACACACAAGCTGCCATTTTACATGTATTGTTGTAAGAGGCTTAAACAAGGGAGCTACATTTTTTTTTGGAGAGAGCAAGTGAGCTGTTTTCCCCCTATCTCTTATGCCTCCATATTTATCACTCAGATGTGAATGTGTGATCAATCTTTTATCAAATTCCTCTCTGCAAGAAATAAACTATTTACCAAAATGTTGAAGTATTTCTTTATTCTGCTACAGGCTATTAGAACAAAGCAGGATTATTTTTTCAGGCCTAAGCAACATCTTCAAAGGTTTTCTCTTCAACCTTCGGCAGTGTCTACAAACGTTCCATTCTGTCTATTTTCCACCTGCGGATATCAAGGTCTGACATTATTCCCAGACACGATCAGCAGCTCTCCCCTCCTGCTGGGCAAGCCCTCCTTTATCTGAGTCATCTGAAAGTCTGCGAGAATCCTTCTCAAAACGTAAAGTCCTTCTTTGCAGCCTCACTGAACGCACATAGTCCCATCGTATTGTCTCTCCCCTGGGCCAGAAAGTCTCACAGCTCTTGTTCCGTCCGTCATTGATCTTTGGCCTCAGCCGTTCTGGTACCAGGTTTTGTAACTGTGCCTGAACACGGTGTTCCCTGTGGACAGTCAGTCCCTGATCGGCACAGAAGTCCAATAACAAAGCATCATTTAGTTAACATCAGTCACGCTGTTCCTTTCAATCAACCCCCTTCTGGTTTCCCTAGTAGCAATTGATTTTTTGGTTCAACAGAAAGTATTGTTTTTCCTCTGTGCAAGATGCGGCACACAGAAGCAACTGCAGTGCACTCAGAAAGTATTTTATGAATTTTAGTTTGAACACAAACTCCCCAAGGCCATTACTGAATCATAACCCTTTTCTTTCCATGTCATCTTATTTTTTTTACCTATTTAATTTAGATAACTATTATTTATTTATCCCCCAACCGCCTAGTCTGTGTATATATTTGAAAGAGTGTGAAGTAGGCCTATGTATTATTGCTAGATAGTGTTGTTGTTTGTTTATTATTTTATTAAAGATTGGAAACAAAAAGTCCATAAAAATCTAGGTTAATCGAGGTTTACATCTTTCGCCTTTTGTCATGTTGCAGTCTTTAATTCAATTTGATCCTTCATCCACCTGCTCTCAAATCCCCATAACGACAGTGTCGAAGCAGAAAGAGAAATATCACATTGATATGAGTATTCAGACCCTTTGGAAATCTAGCTCAGGTGCCTCTAATTTCCCCTGATTGCCTTCAAAATGTTATTACACCTTGATTTGATCCCACCTGTGGCAAATTCAGCTGATTGGATGTGATTTGAAGAGACACACACACGCGCATGCACACACACACACACACACACACACACACACACACACACACACACACACACACACACACACACACACACGGACACACCTGTCTATAAAGAGTCTCAAACAAAACCAGTCTGAAAATGCTTTCCTAATGCACCGTATCACATGGAAAATACGTTTTTTATAAATACGTGTTCAGCATCAGGTTTGACCAATCATCTGACTGGGTTTTGGAGATGTTATGTTCAACCTCTGTACTAGTACTTTGTGACCTTTCATGAAATAATATGCCCAGATCTAAACTTATTCTACATGGTTGTAAAGATTCTGGTTTGATTCAATGATAATCTTCACAAATAAGATATTTCTCTCTTTAGAAGTATTAAATGAAAAGCGTGTTACATTTGTTAGCTGTATAGAAGCTGAAAGCATGGGTTACATGGTGAGCTGGGTTAAAAGAAATGTCAGGCAAAATTATCATAGAATTAAACTAAAAAAACATGGTGTTCTTTTGAATCCTCTCTTAGAAATGAAAGCTTACTTTTGAAGCCCTGTCCCTGACATTTCATGCGCAGTTCATGCTGTAAAAATGTGGAATTGTGAGGCGTCTCTGGATAATACCTGCACTCACTGGGATTTTTCAGCTGGCGAATGTGCAGCATCTGCACCGCTTGACCTTTACTGAACAAATGCAGGATATCTCCGGCAGTAACCTCATTTGCACACGGATCTCTCCATTGATCAGGCATTTAACCTGCATGCGATAGATTACACTGACTGCCTAATCCATTTTTCCTTACTTGCTGGTGGTATTTATAAACCATTAAGTGATAATGGCTTTATGATAATGATTTGGAACAGTACGTCGCGCTACATGTATAGAAATGATTACACTTTAACAAGCCTTCCCCTCAGGCCCGGTTCTACGGGGGTGCATAAGGGTGCATTGCACCCTCTGTTGAGTCGTTATGCACCCTCATTTGAAAAATGTTAAGTGAAAAATATTACATATATTATAATAATAATAGTAGTAGTAATAATAAGAAGAAGAGTGACCTGTGCCGCTGCACGTTCGTCATCTGCAAGGTGCTTACACAGCAGTCAATGATGGACATCAGAAAATTGTTAAAACAACCAGCCCTTATTGCCAGCAGTAACACTGCATCTACTGCAGGTAATAACAGTTCAGATCATGGGGACATTACGTTACCCGCGGCCACTGTCGTGGACACTAACGTTAACCCTAGAGTGTGTTAGGTCCACTCCCCACTTATAAAAATAGCACTTTACCACTGCACCCTCTCTAATCTCAGATGCACCCTGAGTCATTTCGTTCTGGAACTGGGCCTGCTTCCCCTCGACGTATCGAAGATATGAGTGTGAGTTTTCTGAAAACACAATAAAAATGCTGTGAAAATGTACAAATACTGGGCAAGATGTATCGCCTTGTGGGTCAATATAAAGTGTCTCTCAGTTTCTATTTGTATCTCTTCTTGAGGTTCAGCTAATTTCTCTGTCATTCTCTGGCTACATCATATGTTCTTTCACCAAAGCTCCCCGCGATCGATCAGGCTCAGAGGGAATGAAATATAAGACTTCTTAAACAAATCAATACAGGCAACAAAAAAAACTGCAATTTTAAAGAGCATTGACTGAGATAAAGTTTGGAGATAGCAGTTTATGTGATTGCCTGTCATCACTTTCTTGTGTTCAATTCTCACAGAGCCGCCGTGCCTCGCAGAGCTGGAGAGGATCCAAGTGCAGGAGGCGGCGAAGAAGAAGCCTGGTACGTTTTTCATCTATCAATTTAACACTGCAAGATCAAGATGTATTTCATTGTTACACAGCGCATTTGCGTATAGGAACACCTTTTGGACTCGCTTCAGATCCCTTCAAAGCCACACAATGCCATAGTGTTAGCCTTAAAGTGCAACATCAAGCCGGCGTGTGCCCCCGCACTCGCTCTGCGTCTTTGGGTTTACATAACATGGCCTGGAGCAGCAAGCGAGAAGCTGGAGGAGGCTCATTTAATAGATCACAAACGCACGTCCCGGATTAGGTCCTAATCAGGCCGGGGGCGGGGGGGGGGATTAGAGGGCAGCGCCGGCTTTAGGAAAGAGCGAGGCTAACTCCCGTTTGGCTCTCTGAGAAACCTGTATCTACCCAGCATGCCACACATCTGTGTTCACTCTTCAGCTTGAAACCCAGAGATATATTCCTCCATCCCCAAGGCCCACTCGTCTCAGTGCTGGTGTTTCTTCCAGTTTTCACGGTAGTGGAAGGAGCTTGTTAGAGAACTTCTCTTTGGGTTTGACAAGAGTCTCCTGAGAGAGGCTGGAACAGTGCTCTGTCAGCGAGGCTGTCACGACATTTTCACACACCACTCTTGCAACATAAGGAAACACCAACACGCTGAATGAAATCACATCCAGCAGCATATGCATGCCTGTGTAAAACAAACAGGGACGCTTCCTCTGTCTCCCTGGTATTCTCTGCCAAATATCTATCCTGACTGATGGTTTTATCACAGGTTCACTAAGGCGTGCTGGCATTCTAGTTTATGCTGGCTCATCTCAGGCACCAGCATGAGGCAGCTTTGAGCTGAGAGTATAAATATTTAACAACAAGGTGTGTGTGTGTGTGTGTGTGTGTGTGTGTGTGTGTGTGTGTGTGTGTGTGTGTGTGTGTGTGTGTGTGTGTGTGTGTGTGTGTGTGTGTGTGTGTGTAGTGTGTGTGTGTGTGTGTGTGTGTGTGTGTGTGTGTGTGTGTGTGTGTGGTGTGTGTGTGTGTGTGTGTGTGTGTGTGTGTGTGTGTGTGTGTGTGTGTGTGTGTGTGTGTGTGTGTGTGTGTGTGTGTGTGTGTGTGTGTGTGTGTGTGTGTGTGTGTGTGTGTGTGTGTGTGTGTGTGTGTGTGTGTGTGTGTGTGTGTGTGTGTGTAGGGATGTACATTCCCAGCTGCGACGAGGACGGCTACTACAGGAAAGTGCAGTGTGACCAGAGCCGAGGGGAGTGCTGGTGTGTGGACCAGCATGGTGGAGAGATGATGGGCACCAGAATCCATGGCAACCCAGACTGTGGTAAGAGAGACGGGGGATTAGGCAAACAGATATTTTCACAGTGTAACCAGCATGACGTCTCCTATTCTCAAAGTTATGTTCTGTCTGTAATTGAGACCCTGCAGTTGTATTTTCTTAAAAACATGAATATTTAGTTAGAAGTGCTGTGAGATTTAATCTTGTTTCCAATGCAATGTATTGTGTTTTAGGTATTCCTTTTTTAAAGGGTACATATAAGGCACATTTTAAGGTCCATACTTGCATATTTCTTTTTTTTTACTAGAACATGTTCCCCTGCTTTATTGTTGGAAAAGCAAAACATTTTCTATCATACTACCTGTATTCATCCTTTGTATGAAACGCTCTGTTTTAGCACCTGTCACTCACAAAAAAGTCCCTTTTTTACAACAGGGACCTTTAAATCAAGGTTCATTGTTCTTTATGATAGCACTCACATGCCTTACGCTTCCTGATCTAAATAATAAATATATGCCTATCTCCCAGCTAATCCAAAAATGTGCAAAGAGGTGGAGTGTGGGAGAAGCTAAGACAGGCCTGGGTGAGAATGGGTTAGTTGTATAAAAATGTACCTCATGTGCAATTGTCGTAAACAGAGAAGATAGCTAAAGGCTAAAAAATCAAAACTGTCTTTTTTTTATTCTGCTGTAAAGTTGCGTTTTTAACATGGGGGTAGGATTGACTCACTTTTGAGCCAGCTTCCAGTGGCCATTAAGTGAACTGCAGATTTTGTCTTCATTTTTCAGCTCCAGAAGAAATGTTGTTAGCAGAAAATACAAAGTGATTCCTCATGTATTAATCATTTTCCAGATGAAGTGGCAGGATATTCCGGAGATTTTGGAAGTGGAGTGGGATGGGAGGATGAAGAGGAGAAGGAGGCAGACGACGCCGGAGAGGAGGCGGAAGAGGAGGAAGAGGAAGAGGGCGAGGCTGACGACGGAGGATACATCTGGTAGAACTGTGTGACCCCACGCAGAGAGCCGAGTCACCGCCGCTGGCCTGAAACTCTGCAGGGACGGCTCTCTCCTCACAGATAAAGATTTTGGGATTGGACGAGGGGAGGCATGGAGTTGTGTTTCATCCCGGTGGGATATGTGGTGCTCGGCAGGTCCAGGGATGAGACGATGACCAGTTTTTGTCTTAGATATGTGTAATTGCTTCATTCTCTTGTCTCTGTTTTTTTGAGCAACAGAGCATTTGTGTTGCCGTCCTTCAAAGCAGGACCCACTGACTCCTGCACCATAGGTAGCTAAAGCCCATCAGAAACCCTCTCTGTCCGACCGCCATCTATGCATAGAGATTACCAGTCATTTTGTAATGTGTGAACAATTGCTTGATTATTAGAGCTGCCGTCCCACTAGAACAACTAGAGATCAGACTTGAAAGGATAAGACTGACATTTTGGGGGAATGCTTGTTTGCTTTCTTGTCGAGAGTTTTAGGAAAAGCTTCTTGCCTCGCCAGCATTCTGTATTTGAAGTTAAAGCAATCAGATGCTAAGATTAGCTTAGCATAAAGACTGGAAATAGAGGGAAACGCTTGCCTAATTTTAAAGCTAACAAAACAGACCAGCCAAAACTTCTAAAGCCCACTAATCTTTTATCTCAGTGGTTTATTTCATACAATAACTACATTGTGAATATACAAATGTATATTGTTTTTACAGTTTATGTACAGATTAAACAAACAAGATAAATCAAAGTTAATAATGGAGATTAAGAGTTGCTGGCAAGCACATTTGATTAAGACAGAGCCAGGGTATCGCTTCTCCTCGGTTCAGTCTTTTGTGAATCAAACGTCACTGTTGTGTTCATTTGTTTCGGCTGCCCTTAAGAGGCCAATCATTATTGCAGTGTTTCCTGGTTGTGGATGAGTGTCCAGACAGAGTTGTATTGATCTTTTCATCTCTCTCTAAATAGATCGTATAAAAGCGTATTTCCCAAAATGTCAAACTATTCCGTTAAAGCCGTTTAATGCAATGTGATGATGTATGTCCAGACTGATTCTGTATATTAGTCCATTGGAGATGATCTGTGAAGCGAGCTTAGAGGGTTTACGGTTACTATGGTTTCCATTTATGATAAAGATGCTCCATAGCTCATAGTAGTTTTTAAAACGTACGTGCTTTAGGAAGTAAGTGGATGCGCTCACCTACACAGGACCTACATTTCAAGTTGGTTTACTTTTATTGAGAACCTGTAGAATGTACTTAAATGGCCCAAACTGCACCTACAGTTGAAACCACTAGTCGCTGAAGTCATGTCAAAGAATGTGCCACAACTATGTTTATTATGAGTTTGCAACTTGACAAAACTGTATTTTGTGTTTATATATATATATAATTATATAAAAAAAATTGTGCATTACTTGAAGTTATGTGTGTATACTTGAATTCACATTGTACTTTTTTTTCTATGAGAATATTGTTGCCATGTCTTCATTCATGCTATTGATAGACCAGACATTTGGTTGTTTTTAGTATTGCATGTTAGTAAATAAGAATGTACTTCTAGGCTGAGCACTTTACTAATAAAGGCACTGGAGCCAAAATGTATGTTGACCTCGATCTGTTCCTACTATTATCACTCGGAGAGAAATTACGTTGACTTTGTGGCTCCTGTCCCTCCCTCTTTATTTAAAGACAAATATCTTTGCAATGATCCTATCAAAAAGAAACACTGGAAATGTAATCGATATGTTTTTGGGTCAGGAGGGGATATATATCACCTCAGCAGATCCACTCAAATTCAGCTAGGGTGCTAAAACTGATTCCATTTTCAGTAACGCTCCCCCAGCCATGCCTATAAATCCCAAGCTAGTTGTGTAATTCTGATTATTTTGGAGAACAAAACTACTTCCTCGTGACCTTTGGGTCTCCAACCTGGTGTGTGAAGCAATACATACTGAAGCTTATCACAGCTAAGTCCAATTACAGCCTGCTATTAAATATGATTACCCAAGTATTCAATAAGGATCATTACATCATGTACAATCATGAAGCCTGCAGTGGAATAAAAACAAGAAGTTGCAGCTTCCTCTCAGTCGACTCTTTAACAAGCAGATGGAGGTATTTGCTGGAGATACTCTGGAGCTCAGCTGCCACCTTACAGCAGAGTGGCTTCCAGACAGCATCCCACGTAATGACCACGATGTGAAAGTCAACACTGTCAGAGGGCATGATCAAATCTTCAAAGAATGGATATGTGCCAGTTTACCTAAGTGCAATCGTACAGTCACAGTACAAGTCCTGGGGATATTTCCAGCAGTAAGAGCCTAAAAGTAATTTCTACACTGACAGGAAGCCAGTGAAGGACAGCAGGGATTTTGAGTAATGAGGTCACTTCTCATGGAGGGTGTTAAAAGCCTGGAAGCAGCCCTCTGTGATAACTGCTGTTGGTTGATATTGCAATAAAACAAATTATAATCAAGCCTGGAGATAAAAGCATCAACGACTAAGAATGAAAGTAACATTTTAGCCAAAAAGACTCCAACATTACTGAAGAGCCATCCTGACTGACTTTAAATATGTATTTAACGTTTAATCACAGTCAATGTTAACATATTTTTGTACTTTAATGTCAACGTGAAAAAAAACATACCAGTAACATAGAACTGGAATGTATCAGTATCTATCAAATGTTTGAGTTTTTCTTGCTATTTTAACCAATATACCAACATAATTATTCTGTGTTTATGGTTGTCCTTTGGAGAGATTTGTTTACACGATGACATTTTAGTCAAAAGGAAAACCTGATTAAATGCATTCCGTGACAGATTAAACATGAAAAGGTGAAACGGATGAATTATCTTTATAGTCTCTGTAACAAAGTGTTGGCGTTAAAGAGTGACTATAAGGTGGAACTTAAAGGTCACCTATTATGTAAAATTCACCTTTTCATGTCTGTGTTGAGAGATAGGGAAAGTTTCAGGAAAAAATATTCTCTCTTTTCGTCCTGATCCATTTATATAAAACCTGTCTGAAAATGAGCTCATCTGATTTTGGCCCCTTTGTGATGTCAGAATGTATTTGTTGGCTTGTGCAACCAAAGCAATAACAAACCAAGGTAACACCCGCCCACCTTATCACTTGAATCTCCTCCTAAAGCAACATTTTCTGTGTTTTTTCAAACCAATCACTTGGCAGAGGGGCGTGGCCAGCAGCAGCTCATTAGCATTTAAAGCTACAGACACAGAATCGGCACTTTTGAAACAGAGGGGTTTATGGGATGCTACAATGATCTGTTTGGTATTTTGAGCCAAACACCTCAGAGACATGTTTTGTATATATCTGAGACCTATAATATATTGTTGAAAAAGATAATAATAATAATAATAATATGGGACCTTTAAATGAAAATATACATATCTTAACAAGTGTTATAATACAAAATGACACATGGCCAGATGAGTCCAAAACAAGGTCTGTTTTATTACAACATGTAAACCACTCCTCACTATATATGCATGTATGCATTATGTCATTCAAACTATTTGCACAGATAATTGCAGCAAATATAATTTTGAATTAATCTGCTATAAATAAATCCAGTGCTTTGTTAGTGTCGGCTAATATGCAGCTACTGTACAAACATTTACATCTGTATTATACATCATTTACAGGAGTATAGCAACGGGTACAGAACACTGTTCAAAGGGAAAGCTGTTTGTTTACATGCATTCTATACACATTAAAGATTCCCAGTAAACAAAAAAGTTGTTCTTATTATCTTAGCCACAAACATCCCTGCATAAATAAATAAGCAGATCATTCAAAACGTTACTCTGTAAACATGATGCAGGAAACGGTTCATGCGAATCAAACGTTTGTTCCACATAATCCATTTCCAGCTTTTCATGTGGATACACATTTACACAGGGTGTTGTAAAGGTGTATGCATGTTTACAAAGACTCAAACATCCAGAATAAGAATATTAATTTAGCACGTTAGCAAATGCACTCTCATATCTTTTCAGATAGTCAAAAAGTACATTCCCTGCAGCACTGCTGAACCGCCTACATGCTGATTACATGCAGATCAACTGCTCAGGCTGTGGATTCAAAGGAATAAATAATAATAAATCGTTACAATTAATGGGCTCAAAATGACTTTCCTACTCTCAAATACAGGAGGAGTAAGATTGTCTCTGCGACAGTACACTTAATCATTCTACTTTATTGCTTCCAGACATTTTAAAGCAATATGTCATGACAGACTTAATCATATTAAAGCAAGGGTAGCCACGGAACGTCATAAAAGCTCGGTGTGAACGTTTTATCTTCGAGTCAAAGATAATGAAGACTTATCTCAGTCCGACTAACACATTTCAAATTAGCTGCCTTCAACATGTAGCGTCCCTCTGGGTCAACGCGTTTAGGAAAAGATGCAAAAAATAAACGAGCTATTTCCATCGAGAGAGTGAAAGTGAGAAGCACATTTTCACAGCACGCTCATCAGTGAGCTGTTCAGTTTGACTCTGTTGATTCCTCATCCTTGCCTTTATTTATGGCATGGGCTGTCTCTTCTGCTTTTGGGGGATTTGATGTTATTTTGGCTCAGTGCTCAGCGGGGAAGATATCTTTTGTTGAAGTCCAATCTCTCTCCCTGCTTATCCCAAAGTTATTAGCATACATCTTTGGCTATGTGCTTTGAAGGCAGTGGCTGCATATCATTAGTTGAAACATCCTAAAACTTCTGCTTTAATTAGTTATGTATTTTAGATTCTAAACACAACCATCTTAATCTGATAGCAGATGAGCATTAATCTACCAAACTCAATCACCACTGAGTCCTTAATACCAATCACTTCCTAATAAATACCATTAGATCTGTTGGTCTATTCCTCATTAAATAATGCAACACTAATGTGTCTGTATCTACATTCTTGCATAATGTATGTCTGCTAATTAACATGCCATAGAGTTCGACAACTCACATTAATAACAACACAGGTGGGACAGTTCACCGTGAGCCACTTTTAAAAGTTTTTGCATAGAAACCTTTAAATCCTGAATAAAGTATTATAACGAATAAGCATTTAACATGATCTAAGTTTGGGATGTGGTCTGATTGGCAAAGACACAAAGTCTTTGTCGTGCTTTGTGAAAAAAATGTGTCAAGAAAACCCCTCCTGGGTAAGCTTCAGTGCTGCGTGTCAGTCGATGTACTGTGATAACCATCTGAAACCTTCCCCGTAGCCTTGTCTCTTCAACACACTGCACATGAAAATCTCCAGCGGCCGCGCGTTCAGCTCCTTCATAGAGACACTTCCCTGTGGAGACACACATGAAGGAGGAAGACGTCCATCAGGACACAGGAGAGATCCTAGGATTTCTGAGAATTCAAATCTATGACACGCCTACCTTTCCAGTGACCTGACCATCAAGAGCAAAAGCCCCTCTCAGTGCTCCCTCACTGATGGCTTCAGGGCGGTCGATTTTGTTCCCCAGCACCAACACTGGAGCACTGGAGATGGTTTCGTCTCCGAGAAGAGCCTGGAGAAAAGAGAGCAGCACAATCAACGCCAGTGAACAGTTAGCAGACAGTCAGGTGGAACACAGCTTGGAAGCGTGAAGTTAAAATCTCACATCAAGCTCAGTCTTAGATTCTGAGAGCCTGTCGTGATCCGCACAGTCGACAAGAAAGACGACTCCATTCACGGCCGGCAGGTAGTTCTTCCACACTCTTCGAGCTGTCAGCAAAGACAAAACTGCTTGTGAAATAACTCTCCTTGCAGCAATTGAATACGTGAGTGAATGCCCTTCACAGCTTGTAATGCAGCACTGTCATTATGAACTGGTGGAATTGAGCTGTGTCCTTGTATTGCCTCTGTGTACCATCTTAAAGTGTATGAGGGTTATAAAGTGAATAGCTTTGAGTAAATGAACACACACAGAAGGTCTTTTTTATGATTTTTATATATTTCTATCTTGACTACGATACAGGGAAACTATTGGTTTACAATTTTACTGTAACATATCAGAAACAGTGATTAACCGTGTAAAATAATGTATTCATCAATATCATAATCTAATAGGTAAGTACATTCTTTTTTGTATGCAGCACTGGTTCAACCTCTGTACGCTTTATTTTAGGTTCAGTTATTCCATCAGAGCTGGTTTGAAAGCCTCAAAAGATCACATGTCAGAGCTGCAGGGGCTACAGACAGAGACACCCTGTGGCAGCCATGAGAACTGTGATTGGTCAACTTGCTTCTGTTTACTCCCAATTGTTTCTGATGGCCGTACAGATTATTGATAGTTAAGGCAACAATTGATTAAAAGACTCAGTAATCTTATGGTCTTTAACTGACAATAACTTGTATTATTTGATATTTCCACTACCTCACATTAATATAGTCAAGAGCTGGGACTAACAATAACAACATATACAAATTAATTCTAAAATGAATCTTAAATTACTATCAGAAAACCACCAGCTTTACGGTTTGATGTTATATTCCACCAAAATCTATTGGAGAGGTAAAATAGTACTATTTCTATATTGTGTGATCAAGTGTATGAAGATCTCACCTTGTACATGTCCGCCTAGATCAAATGTAGTAAATGTCATCCCACCAATTGACAGCTCTTCAGAAGCTTTAAGAAAAAGGAGATACAGATGTTATTACAGTGATTGTTACAGTGAGAACAAAATGGCTGTAAATTACAGTAAGACTCATTTTACAACATTGTCACATGGCTCACTACTATCTGAATGTCTCCTTACTTGGATGCAGGGTTGGCACGTGTTGGCCAAGCCGGTCATCTTTCAACATGTGTAGGAGCGTTGTTTTGCCAGCATTGTCCAGGCCCAGGAAAACCAGCTTCCCAGACTTTTTGTACAGACCTGGAAGAAATGACCCACAAATGTAAGCAATGAAATTCAACTCTACCCTGAAAGCAGCATTTTAGAAAGAAAGCCTCATGGTTATAGATAACATTGGTTTATGATTTAGGGTTGTATTGATCAAGCCCTTACTGTACTTTGCACTTTACCACCAATTGTAAACGTTTGCAAAACTGCAGACAGTACTTACCTAAGAACTGTAAAACATGACTAAACCCCCTGTAGATCCAGTCAAATAAAAACGACATCTTGACAGTGTTCGACTGAAACAAGAGAAAAGTCAGATTAGAATCGCATAACACTCCAAAAAAAATTAGATCTACTTTATCATTGAGGTATTTATTGATTTTGGTAGCTAATTCTTGAGTGCATAGTTTGCGATGCTGTATTAAAAACCCAATATTGTGAGGTTTTCTAAAATCATTGTGAGCATAAAACACAGTGTATTGTATGTTAGTAGTTAGTATACAGATATATTATTTTGTCCCGTGACAGCAGAAAAAGGCACAGGTGTGATTGATCACATTCATTAGGACAGTGCTCCATTAGGTAGGCCGGTCCCACCTGTGTTCTTCCTGGTAGAACAAGTCAACATGTCTGCCATGAGAACGGTATGTTTTCCCACACCATTACATCACACCGAGATAACGTTATATGACGACACAAAAGCTGCACTCACATAGGCTAAATGTAAGATTCACATGACTTCATATATCGTTCAGATCAAACTAAGCATCCAAACACCTGTGTTTATCGACATCCAAGTTAGCTAACTATAACCTACATTATTTAACAGCGATACTTTCCACTATATTATAAAATGGCATTTACAACCAGCAACAGTGTAATGTCCTAACTACCCTGAACACTGAATGAGTTAAAGACATGTGTGTTTGTATTTAGCTTATTTCAGTGTGCACGGTATTGACGCTTTTTAGCTAGGTAGCCATTAGCGTTAGCTTAACGTTAAACCTCTGGTCTGTTCTCCTGTGGGCCAGGTTGCCGTTCAGGGCACTAGAGACTCCTCGCAGAGCCACAGCGAACTGATGTCAAGCGCAAAATATGTTGTATTGTGTGTTAACATCTAAATAATGTTATTTTACTCTAACGTTAGCTGACTTACCCCTCAGTACTGACCGTAGTATTGGTGGTCTCCTTGGAAACAGTCAGAGTTCCGCTTCTGATTCTTCTTCCTCCTCTTCTTCTATGGTGTTTATGCGGTTGTTTGCAACCTTAGTTTTGGGTTTCTGCCATCTCCTGGTGTCAGGTAACTCCTACAGTGTCCAGCATGCTCTCTGGTGTGTTTTTCCCTATTATACATCCATGGTTTTTCCTTTAACAAAGATACATGTTCTAATGTTTCTGGTACTTGGTAGGCCTACTGATCACCAAAACCTGTTCGAAATGTATCTATAAGCTAATATTACAATATGTTTTTTAAGGCACAGTCGATATTGTCCTTTTCTTTACCTATTCATGATTGTCATTGATCCTCTTTTCTTTATCCTCTCAGATTTCTAATAACACCAACTATATTTTTGAATGGCACGTAAATGTCTTCCCGCTTATTTCCTGCCAATCTATTAATTTCCTTCCTTTGATTCTGATTTGTAGAGACTAATATATATTTAGTTTTTAACATCTTTTTTGGCTGGTTTGTCCTCTCTTTAATGCCAAGGAAAGCCTGAATGAGCAGGAATCCAAATTAATATTCTTAATACTTATATTGTGTTTATTATTAGTAATGTTGTATTGTAGTCATTCGTGGAGATTACTGGATGAGCCAGGCATGAAACCTTTAGATAAGAACAACATTTTAATACCACACTGTAAAAAAATAAGCCTACTGTTAAAAAAAGTGAAATGAAAATGTTACTTGTCTGAAAGGAAGTATGAGCAAAATCTACCTAAAGTATTACAAGTACTAGATGTAGAAACAACCCCTGTAACTTTTATATTATTATTATATATTATACTCATGCATACACAAATCAGGATGTTACTGTTGTCAGTTGAATTGGAGGTCATTTTTAGCACCACACTAACAAGTAACATGTAATGTAACTAGTTTACTTTTCAGAAAGACTCCATTCAAGCATTGAACCACATTTTACTTCAGGTACATTTAGAACTGAACACTTTGATCTCGGGTAGGAAATTAAAAAGAGCATCAGGCAATCACAGCAGGTATGATTTCAGGTATTGGTTGTAATACTGGCTGTAACCATTTGAGCTGTTGTTGCCATAGTTATTAACACAACTAAGGTCTCTAGTGCTTATTGAAGTGTAGTGTTTAATTGCAACCTACAGAAGCACCCGATGGTGTTTATCCACTTACAGCCACAGACTTACAAAAACATTTATTTATACTGTTAAGAGGCCAAAATTGCCAGCAGGCAGTATTGTGTTTTTTTTTTTTCAACAATCACAAGCAGAGCATTACTTATTGCTACTATCTATTTTAGATCCTTATTCTGTAGGTAACCGTACATCATGGTGACATCGACAATATGTAGAAGGTGCAATAAATACAAAATAAAATAGACAATATAGTGGGATTTATTGTGTCAAGCTTGAAACTAGATATTGAGTTACAAACACACAAAGCTTTTTTGACGTCATCAGAAATATGAACAAACAAAAAAGCAAGAAAATGTGACATGAAACATAAATTCAATCCATCCAGTTACCGCGCTGCTCTGTTGTGTTGAAATCAGATGAAGAAAGAAGTGAAGTAAGGAATGATGTTTTCTGCTCAGAAGTTTCCTCTTAGTTCTCATAGTAGAACCATTGGTCGACTGGAAAACATAAATAAAAGAAACGTATGCTATTTCCATCAAGTTAAAACATCGAGTATCTGCAATAAAACAAATAAACGTACAATCACCCACCTGAACTTGGAATGGGATCTTCAGCTCCAAAAGCACATGCCTGTAAAAGAAAGTAGTCATCAAAGAGTGTTATTTTGAGAAATGGATTTTTTTTTTTTGGATACATTTATGAAATCATTTTGTACGGAGCCCTGGAGGGTTCATAGAGAGAAAAATAAATAAAACGTGGCCACGTTTTACTTTCTCGTGCGCACGCTTTAGTAACTCGTGCGCACGAGTTACTAAAGCGTGCGCACGAGTTAATAAAGCGTGCGCACGAGTTAATAAAGCGTGGCCTCGTTTTATTTAAATTGAGGGATTCCTGTCCGTGACTCACAGTATCTGCTGCCCACAGCTGTTTTATAGAAGGAAAACCTCCTTCACTTTATGAAATCTCTGCAGCACCAGTGGCCTGTACTACGAAGCAGGATTTGCTATTTACACTATTCATTCATGAAGTATGACGCTGCGCTGTCAGCACGCGTCTCCATGTTTGTGATTGGTCAAATGTTGCTAACCCCGTCCCTTTCATGTGAACGCGCTCTCAGCCGGACAGAGAAACCCTGGTTGATTTACTGAGTTGATAACCAGCTTCGTAGGACCACTTATCGACATCGCGTTTGTTAGGGTTAGTTAAGCCGGGTAAATCGAACATGTCCAAGTCCAGGGTCTGTTGAACTGGCTTCGTCGTACAGGGCACTGGAGGCAGTAACGTGTAACTCAGCAGAATCTGAGAAGAGCAGCACCAGCTGCAAAGAGCTGTGCCTTTTACTGTTTACTGCACTGCGTTTCCCTTCATTAGAACCGCTGAATAGAGATCGAGGCTGCTACGTTTAACCACACACACCTATACACACATCGAACTACCAGAGTATTCTCCCTCGTTTTATGAAGGAGATGTCCTGTCACCGGGGCACATGATGTGTGTGTGTGCTCAGCTCCGCTCTGTGTGCGTGTTCGTGTGTATCCGACACCACCGGCATTTGTTTTCAAATTACCACGAACAGTACTTTAAACAAATCTGGTTCCCCATAGTTAAGTGTATTCCCAAGTGAAAGAAATGTGTTTAATCTTAATCTCGATGTGCTATAGTCCTGCCGGAGTGCACCGGAACAAACGATACTATCATAAACAAATGCCCCCCCCCCCCCACACACACACACACACACAAAACGAGGCCATGCTTTATTAACTCGTGCGCACGCTTTAGTAACTGGTGCGCACGCTTTAGTAACTCGTGCGCACGAGTTACTAAAGCGTGCGCACGAGAAAGTGAAACGTGGCCACGTTTTATTTATTTTTCTCTCTATGAACCCTCCAGGGCTCCGTAATTTTGGGTGTGTTTTTAGAGTTTCTTTTTTTCATTTTCAAGAAATCAAATGGTAACCATATTTAATAAAAATTGGCAAGCATTTAAGTATTTGTGGGTATTTTTGTTTTATCATATTTATATTAGAATGTCAGTAACGAAAGGAGGTGGTATACATTTGAAAATGACGAACTTACAGATTTAACCACGGCCTCTGCATCCCCAGCAGAGCAGCAGAACGGACTATCTGAGACACCGGTGTTCGTGCTGAATTCAAGGAATAAAAAGAAAGGAATTATTTACAGAAAGTCACAAAATCATTACTTTATCTGTAGTAAAAAGGTGTTAAACAGAGAGAGAGATTTGCTGCTACTTTAAAGATCAACAGATTGTCAAAATGTTCCGGTTGATGGATTTGTTGTTTAGTCTATTCATTGTAGCTCTACTTCATAGACTTTCTGCGTTAAGCACTCACCAGTTTAACTCTCCAGCGCTGGAATTCTTAGAAATCAGTGCCTTCCAAAACTCATGGGTGTCCTTGATTGTTTTAATGGCAAAGTCCTGGAAACATTTTTTTTTTTCTCACAACAATCAATAGACATCATTTCCCCCTCCCCCTTCAATATAACGGGTACAAATAAAATTGATGTGTGTAACCAAAGAGGTTGGGCTATAGAAAAAACATTTCATAACAATTTTGCCTCCGAAAATGTTTTACGTTTGTAAATTGTTTTCGGTTGTAAGTTTCTTATTAATTTGAGCACACCTGATACAGAAATAATGTTACATGTATTTAAACAACATACTGTTATCAGTCATTTAAATAAAAAAAACATTTATAACAGTTTTAAAACACAGCATACTGTAAGTACTGTGACAACTTAAAAAGGCGTACCCTGTCCTTGAACTCCCCGTTGAAAGCAAACTGGTTTTCAGGCTTCCCATCTGGGACTTTGTATCTTTTGAACCAATCAAAAGTTGCCTCCAGGTATCCAGGCTTAAGTCGTCTTACATCATCAATATCTGCAACAAATCGATAACAAAGCAAAACCCTGAATATTCAGAAAACCTTATTAAACTGCATATGTCCTTCTTTAATTGTTGGTTGTTCATACCGTTAAAGTCTGCAGACTCGGGGTCCTCAGTATTGATCACAATGACCTTCCAGTCTGTTTCGCCCTCATCGATCAAAGCCAGAGTTCCCAACACTTTCACTTTGATAATTTCTCCTCGAGAACACACCTGAGAATCAAAGGCACTCTTAATAAGAAACGCTACAAACGGTTCAATATAACTCTGTCTCTTCAAAGCCCCTAATGACAGTTGTACCTTATTTCCTATGTCACATATGTCAATAGGATCGTTGTCTCCACAGCATCCTGTGTCGCTGTCCTTGTGGTTGGGATCTTCCCATGTCTGTGATCAAAGAAAGCTCAGGTTAGAAGAGCGGCGATATGGTCGGTTTTCCTGTTGTCTGAACATCATCTTAGTTACCTGAGGAATAGCTCCATAGTTCCAGATGTAGCCTTTGTGAGGGAACACATTTGCTACATAACGGAGGTTCCCCTTCTTTATATCTTGTTTCAGTGGATTAAGAGGATCTTTGGTGGCAATCTGATTTTAGAAAAGAAAAGAGAACATTTAATATTAGTTCCACAACGACAACAAAGTATTAGGAGGGACTTAACATCAACTTAAGTGTACCCATTTGCAAATATGCATACCTCCATTTTTGCATTTGTCCATCTTGGAACCTCCACAACAGCATGGAAGATATTCTGCAGGATTATAAGTAATACTGTTACATCAGGACGAATCCTTCTAAATGTTTTAAATTCATTTCAATGCCATTTTTATAGTTATGTAGGGCCTACATAATTGTGATTATACGTATTGGCAAAGTGATCTTTTTTTTCAACAAGGCCCCAATGTCTGCCTGAACTAAAGTTACCTGAGGTCATTTAAGGTAGCACACTGATTATGGCCCCCAGGTGGCACTGGGAAGCCAACTGGCCATTACTGATTACTAATTACTACTAATTCAGAATAAAAGTTGAATTGTAAAATCTCAATATGACTCATTTTGGTCATCTGGGGTATAATGATACTTTTAAACTACAAATGGTACGTGTACAACATTTGACTTGCAACACAAGTTGATTTAATAAACATTTAAAGGCTACATTACAGCCCCAGCAACAGTTATATAATACAAATGCTACAAATACAGCTCTACTTTTTAAAATAAAAACCTGCAGCATTACGTTTGACACTGGATGCTCACCTCTACTTCATTTGCGTAGATGGGTATGTCATGGAAGGGAGAGATGTATTTTCCCTCAGAGTTTTCTAAGGAAAAGAGTAATGCATTTTTAGCAGAAATACAAATTCTGATGAGCTACAAATGGCCAGATCTCTTCATAAAGCTCTACTGGCTAATGCAGCCATAATAGTTTCCAGATAGCTGGCAACTATTACACTAAAAGTTTTCAACAACACAAATACTAGATGTATAAAAAAGCTGTTCTTACTGAAATACACTCTGTAGTCCAGGGTGTTGGGCCGGCCCCTCTCCTCGACAGTAACGCTCATTTCTGCTGCTGCTTTCAGAACACTGTGGTCTGCACTAATCCAGGAGTAAGAAGCTCCTGACTGACAGGCAGTCATTCAGCAGACATGCGCATAAACCAAGAGCCCTGGCATGCATGTGACACCAGGAAGTGTACGGGCCAGCTGACAGACATGAATGTTCCTGAATTCTTATCCCATCCATTATTGGCATCTGTAGCTAACAAGCGTGGAGAGAATTACTCAGAACAATCAGCAGCTAATCCTTAGTTGTTAGCACTTCTCCATGGCTACCACATATATTCTGCCGCCTGGATGTGAAGTTTCTTTACCTTCTCTGTGTGTAAAGTGATTTGTTTTTAATTTCCCTCCTGTAAGCTGTGGCTCTTGAGAGCTCTTTTCAGACATAAACAGATGGAGCTGACTGCTAGCTGTAAACCAATTAACAAGGCAGGATTAGGTGTTGTGCCTACGTTGTGACTTCTTGCTTCTGGAGTATCCCCGTAACTATTTGATAACATACTTGTGGGCCTATTTTTAGAAACATAATAAAAAATAATATTTACCTTTTTAAAAAACTGGAGAGATGGTATTTTGCTGGTTTTGAATTACATTTTTTACATCAGATAAAGTGCACATATTGGAGGTAATTTACATATCCGTTGTTACAGATCTTGGTAAATGAGAAATGTGTTAAAACATTCTAAACGCTCCGCAGTCTTTGCTGTAATTAACACTTTAAAATTGTGTCTGTACAGTTTTTTTCAGAGTGACACAATCATCACATTGCAGCCAGGCCTGAGAAACTACTAATTATGTTAATGTTTTGAAACCACATATACTCGAATCAATCATAATGTGTTACATTTAATTTTATTCAAGCTACTTTTTTTAATTTTTAAATCAATTATGAAAATAGTCTAAGTATAGTGTATATGTATTCCAATTATAGCTTATAATTGGAGACAATTTAATACATTTGTGTAACCAAAACCCACACAATCCAGTTCACAGAGAAGATGCCTCCTGCTTTAAGCATAATACAACTCCAAGGACTGTAGTTCTCCTCTGGTGTAGCCTATAGATGATTAAAGCTCAGAGTCAGAGGGCAACATGAACAATACAAGGTCACAGCAGAGGAGTCACATGACGCTGTAATCTTCCCACCTTGCTAAATATTTCTCTTGGCTTGAAGAGTAGTCATCCTCTACTTGCATTAGAATATGTTTATTTAATTGTCTTGTATGTACTCATTTCTGTATCCCTCTAATATCGTTATACTTCCTCCCTTATCCTTTTCTTTTGTGCCACAACACACTCAACACAGCGAGCCCAAACATCAGATTAAAGGTGATCCCGACTAGGCAGAGTTGCTATTTAAGGAATTCTTCAAAAGCCTAAGCAGAATACTTTAATACTGTGGATCAGGTCTGTCACCTGTAGCCTCTCTCAAAGATAGAGCTTGATCACTGTTTATCTACTTTTCGTTGAACTTAAATCAAGTCTGCGTTGCCTCCTGCCTACAACTTGATAAAATAGTGTCCGAATATTTGTATTGTCTCTTCAATTGATTTAGTTCCGTTTTATAAGTATAGATCCCTGTGAAGGAGACTACGGGGAGGAATGTATGAGCATGTTGTTGCTGTTTTCTTTATATCTCTACAAAGAGTGGAAATAGAAGTATTGTTATTTTTCCTGCCGTTATTTTGCCAAATGTCTGCCTTTTTTTCTTTAAAAAGACTAACTAGCTTCACAAAATGAGTTGTTTTGATTATTGTTATTATTTGTATTAAAGTATCTATCCATCGTATACGTTGTTATATCATTGTATGTGGATCATGTTTTGGACTGTTGGTTCCATCAAAATAAATAATGTACTGAATAATACTTCATTTTTTACCATTCTTTTTTCTTTTTTTTTTTACTATTTTTGGAAATTGGTTTATTTCCGGAAACAACTGCCAGATATATCAAAATTAAGTTTTAAATCAGGGAACACTTCCGTGATTTAACAACATTCATAAGTCTCAGAATCTGTCATCAATTGCACAATTATAATCAGTCTGTTTTCAGTGCATATTTTTAATTGAACAAACCTTTTATACTATAAAAAGTAATAAATATGTCCTTATTCAGAAGTAAACATGACAAATGGTGTATAAATATGGATTGATTTCATCTCCAAACATCAACTCCAGGTCTTTGTAGCTCACAGAGGAAAAAGTAAAGGCTTCTTGGTGTGGTCGCACTGATAAAGGTCAATCAAGGAGGACGCCATGTTTAATCGCACATCTCCCTTTGTTTCCTGTGAACCCATTGTGCTATATTCAGATCAATTTCATCAAGTATAATGTTTTTCATCTCCCAAGCCCAACAAAGCATCCAAATGAGGAAGTTAAAAGGCACGCAGCATGCAGTCCATAGGTGAGTAAATACTGTATGATCTATGACATATTAGGACTCTGTTTCAATATTGTTCAGAGATTGCAGAGCTGACTGAGTGTTCGAGTCCAAAGGGTTTGACTTGACGTTCAGCCACTTCATTGCTGGCATGTTGGACAACTTCTCCACTGGTATTTCTGTGGGACAAAAAAACACAGATAAAACGTAAGCTCAAACCATTTAATAATTACACAACTCATGGCTTTAATATATTTGTATTACCTGTGATGCTGTTTCCCTCCAGGTTAATCCTCTCCAGTGTGGCTATTTCAGTAAGCTTATCAGGGAAGATGGAGAAGCTGTTATAAGCCAGATTGATGCTGGTCAAATGCTCCATCTCTAAAAAGGCGTCGGGCAGTTTGGAGATGATATTTCCTCGCAGGTCAAGTTCTGCAAAATATTTGAAGACACAAGTAAATGAAGGGGTTGCTTGTCTGATCTCCTGTCACAAAATGAAGACACTCAGTCAATTTCTGAGTTTAACCAAAAAAATAACTAAGGGGTGAATTGTTATATCAAAATGTGATTCAACATGTATTCTTGCACTTGGACAACAACACTTTCTAGGAATTCAAGAATGGTTCCTTCCTGTTACATAAATAAAACTGGTAAGCTTAGGCTCGCTGCCTCTTTATTCCTAAAAAAGTTGCTACATAAAAAAGAAATAATGTTACACAAAATAACACTGCAAAATGGTTTGAAAATTGATAACAACTTCAACTTTATTCGTAGGATAACTGCCTAACAGTAGCAATGTCTATAAAGCTTTTAGAAATAATTTTCTGGAAGTTGTGAATAGATCCAGAATCTAAGAAGCAAAAATTACCCCCGTAAATTGAATCATGAATGAAATAGTTGTAGTGTATATCCATTACCTCTCAGTTGCGTGAAGTTTAAAAATAACTTGCTGGAAATGGACTTCATCTCATTTTCAGCCAGTAAGACAACGCGGATGTTGTCTGAGACGCCCTTCAGGACCCTGAACACACCATCGGGGAATGTAATGAGCTTGCAGTTTGACAGGTCTGCAGAGAAGAAGATGATGATTGTGAGAGTACGACAGATTTACACAGCAGGAGGATGGTAACAATCTATAATTTACACACACTATGGGGTTCAACGTTTTTGAAGCAGACAAATCTAAACCTCTGTCACCACCTGCTGGTGAAAATCCCAAAATAGGCATCCACTCAAATTGGGAATCAAAGCTGTTCATTTAAACAGCATAAAGACTGAGTGAGAGAAAGAGATATGTTAGGAGTCTTACCCAATGTATCGCCGCCATCCTCAACGATTGCATTAACCCTCCGGGCCACATTTGCGACTGCTTCAGCCATTTTTCTGCCGTAACTGTTCCTGAAGGAAATCATGCAACATTATACTTGCACTTTATGCATTGGATGTATGATGGACAAATTGTGATTACAGTAACTAATAATGACAGTTTATCATTCCAAATGAATCCAGCTTCATGCAGTTATATTAAGCGAGTATTATGATCGTGTCTTTATGTGACAGAATGTAGCCCTATTTCATCATGTCCATTTATCACTGTAGAATCTATTAACACACAAAAGTAAGTCAAAATCCTTTACTCTGAGAACATATTTTCTGTAAATCTACAATAATATTTCCTGAGAGCGATATCATATCATGCATGTAGCAATACAATAATGCAAACGTAGCCTACCCTTCATTGTACAAGCCTTTTTTTAATTCTGAGTTTTTCAAAAAGTGAAGTAAAGTTGAATAGAATAAATTGCATAGCATTACCAACTAATACTCTAATTCAGAGGTAAAGACTGTATTCAAGTAAAAGTGACTACTACAGTGTAAACATGCTCAGGTACAAGGCACAACAGTATTATCATTAAGTATTATAGTATCATCACAAATTATATTTTAAGTAGGCCTACCAATACATGCCTTTATTAGGCTTATCTTAACCCATGATAATATCACGTTTTATTGTGGTGTCAAATGTGTAACTTAAGCTGTCAGATACATTTAGGAGGGTAAACGTAGATTATTGCCCACAAACTGTAGAAGTAATGTAAACCAAGTAAACCTCGAAAGTGTAGGCTACTTACCTACAGAATGAAAGTAAAAACATTTAGTTACCAACACAATACAATTGGACCCTATGACATCTAATGAAAAAGCAGTATCTACTAGTCAGTGTAGTAGTTATACAAATGTAATGAAGATAGAAAGTATCCCGAACATGACACAGCCTACTTAAAAAGGAAGTATTTTCATATGACGTTATATAACCTTTCAATTAACTTGTGGCTGAATAATGCTATCTTTTGCAAACTGGACCTAGTCATGCACTACCTGACTGTGCGGGATGCAACTAGAATCTGTTTAGTTGTAAAATCACAGTTTGTTTCATTTCTCGTTCATTAAAGCCACACCAGGAAGAAGCCACTTACCCAGACTAGAAGAGCTACTGTTACTGAGCCTGGCAGCTGCCTCAGCTAGCTAGCGTTAGCCACAGCAGCTAGCCCTCAGTCTAATTTGGTGAGTGTGTATTTTTAGCCCCGGAAAGGGCAATTCACCTGGATGTTGCGCTATACGCTGGAAAAAGCTTTTATAAACCAAACCTCATATAGTGACGTTAAACACACATTGTAAAAGGCATTGTTGCTTTGACTTAACGTTAGTAACGTAAGGAATTTGCAAACTTGCTACTAGCAAACAGCCGGCAAGGAAATACTGTATTCATGAGTGTCAGTGCTGCTCTAATAGGGTGCAGCAGACATGTAGCCGAGGCATGACTGTGAATGCTGATAGGGGACACAATAAGCAACACATAAGAGCAATAACTCTGCTCAATTGCAGTCGTGGATATGAACTCAGTAGACCACATTGTTTTAAGTACTTTACGTTTGATTTATTTTAAAGTATTCTACTTGAGAATTTCCAGTTTCTGTTTGTAGCCTATTATAGTATACGCCCACGTATACCGGTAGGCCTACTCCTACATTCAAGTCAAGTCAAACTTTGTAAGATACATTGTATCTTGTATATTTCATTAAAACTTTAGTTACCAGTTACTTGAGGGATTTAGATGAAATATAAGAATAGTTGGATCCCTCTGTGAAATCCAGCAGTAAACATAATATTAAAAATATTAAAGTTAAACCACTATTAGCACAACATTGACACATTTTTGCTACATAGTGATGCATCAAAAATGAAGGCTGTAATTAAATAATATAACATAATTGAAAATAGATTACATTCTTAGAGTATGTATTGCTACTTTAACACAAACAATAATTCAAGATTATTACTTCCACCAATTATGAAGTAATAGTAACTAGTAATACCTATAAATAGTCATTATTACATTTTTCAGTTGGCCAATATTGCTATATTGTTAATTGTCACTTGTCACCATATTGAAAGAAAATCCTGCTTTTTTTTATGAGAATATTTTAGATTGAGGCATAACATGAAGAAAATGAATTAAAACTGAATTACAATTTTTCCTGAGATTAGGAAGATTAAGAAGATTAGAAAGGTAAATGTTGTCTTACCTCTGAATCCAGGTCAACAATTCCCAGGTTAGACCCCTGTTATTGTCATCATGACTCTGGCAAATTCCTGGTAAGTCAGTGTGTTTCCAAAGGATTTGAATACAATGTGCTCATTGGCTTTGGATGAATGGTTCAACATTCTAACCACTTAAAGCCACTTTACAGTATTTGCTGGAAATCCCTCTCCTATACAATGCCGTATTTTGCATGGCTATGACTTGCTGTTGATGACTGAAAAAACTAGAAATATCAACGTCTTCTGGAGTATGCATTGACACATAGTGACAGGTTAAAATAGCAGTGATGACAGGTATTGTTGATATCAGGCACCTCTGAGAAAGCCGTGCTTTTAGACTATGATATTGTATCCTAAAACATGATTTTTTTTCACGATACGTAAGAAATATATATTTTTCTACAAAACCCCTTTCTTCACTTAACAAATGAAGCAAGTTAGGTCTAAAAAAGCAACCGGATAAAATACATAATCCATGTGCAAAATGTACATAAATACAATTTCTTTAATATTTACAATAAATATACATTAATTTACAGTTACACAAATGGTAGTGTACAATAAAAACAGTGCTGAAATATTTAACTACATTGCCATTTCATGTTTACATAGAGGAAATTGATAAGGGAAATACAAATGTACATTACATTGTAACATCTGCACACAGCTGGAAGGCTGGATACTAATGAGTTTTTATTTCAGCACATCTTAAAATGACAATGACAAACCAGAGCTCACATCATAAATTAAAATCCCTTATCTGCACATTGATCAGCTACAATCTTACAGTGCACAGTGACAAATATCAAAGAGCTTTTTCCTTCTAGCTAAGTGTTTTCTTTCGTTTTGAGACATTGTCCGTTCAGCTTCACAGGTCATGTTCAGAGGTGGTTGTAGCTCTCACTGGCATCCACATTCTTCCACGATCATGTCTTCATGGTGTCGAAGGAGCATTTCTCCATTTTCATAGTACAGCATGCTTAATGGGCTCATTTTGGTCGGGGCACAGCAGGGGGATCCCACTTTGTCAGGGTGGTAATGTTTCAGTAAACTCTGGAAAAAGAAAACACAATTTAATTATATTATTCTGGTCTCAAAATAATGATTTTAACTTCATAAAGATACTAACTAATCGTTTTTATTCAGTTTAATTGTTCAGGTGTATACCTGTGAGGGTTTTGTGATGGCAGCTATCATTGTATAAGTCCCTTTTTATGACTGCAACTAATGGTTGTTTCCATTGTTAATTAAAACCAGAAAATGTTACAGCTCATCTTTTTTTTTAAATCTTACTGACGATACTGATCACTTACTGTTTTCTTGTCTTGTTGTCTAAAGCCTAATGCTGCACTTGTCTTGTCAGATTTACTGTTAATGTGACCTTCTAAACAGCAAAACCAGTTCCCCTTGATCTATCAGTTATCATTGCAAACACTGTAGGGCATGTAAGGGACATTTTCTGGGTGATCCAGTATCTCCCATTTCAGGTCCCAAAAGGGGGGAACATGTCAAAACAAGCAGTACACATCAATGTAAATCTGAGTCTAAGACAATGAATGAGAAATATTCATGGTAACACCAGCACCTGCATGTAAGCATGATTTGTTGGATTCAGGTGTTCTCCCAGGGGACCAGGGCAGGGACCCTCACAGCGGTAGGCATTATATCGTTTAGGAAAAACGATCCAGGACCCCCAGCCAATTTGATTAAAGTCTACATGCATTTCCACTCTGCGACAGAGAGATGTGTCACTCCCTCTTTTGGACGCCTGCAGGCTTCTCACAGACTGTTCTCTCTGGCCCCGTTTGCTCCTGCGCCTCTTTGGCCGGCGGGCCCTTTTGATTTCAGCAGGGGACAAGAACTTGGATTGTTCAGCTGTGTGACGTAAGCTCGCTTTGGCCTTCGGGTTTTCACCAGAGCCAGTTTGTGAGAATATGACCAACAGGGCCCGGTCACTCACGTCTGGCTCTCTTTTCAGGCTCGCCACAAACCCAGGCACATCAGGAAGCGCCAGGCCTGTCTTTGTTTTTAACACTCTCCTTCTTCTCAACACTCTTCTGTTTCGACTTTTCACTGTTGATTTTTTCCTCAGCCAGCTCAAGAGAGGTTTTGTAATGTTGAACACTTTCCAGTTCTGTGATGAAGTGACCAGTGATGATTCAGAGAGCAGGCCCACCAGCTGCTGCTCCTGGCAGCTTATGTGAGAATGGCACGCCTTGCCATGCTGGTGATAGACCTCCACCGTGATGTTGGAGATATTCTGTTGCCGAGGAAGCCGGATCCTCAGCTCTGCCGCCTGAATCTGCTTGTCAGATAGAAGCGGATGGAGGTCAAAGGTCGCAACCCAGCACTTCTCCCTGAGTGTCAAACCTGATGTAGAAAAAAAGAGAGAAAGATTTGCATAATTATCATAAGGTCATCATTAGCAGACTTTATACAACAATCCCACCGTCATTTGACAACACACAAATGAATGTGCCAGTGTGCAAAATCCACCTGTTGAAGATATAAAATACAACACAGGCACGTTTCATGATGAACGTTTTGAACTATTAAATGCTATATTTAAATAAAGGGCAGTGATTATCTCCTTCAGTTTAAGTATTTATAATAACTCAGGAAATCAGTTTTTAAATTGGTCTATTTATTCCAACTAGATCAACTGCAGCATTTATTTTGAAAATAATAAAATGAATACTTATTTCCCTAAACTGTTAATTCCAAGGTAGCCATCTTTGGTATTTAATTTAGTAGTTAATCTATTTTAATAGAGTAATAGATTAGATTAGATCAGATATACTTTATTGATTCCATTTTGGGAAATTGTTTGAAACTCTAATATCCCTTGTTATATAAGAAGTTTGGAATAAAAATATTTTGCATTACTTTCATTAACTTTCTACCATCAGTTTCTATAATTACTGCATTGTGGCCATTAATTACGGGATGTTATGCTATTTCTATATACCAATCCAACTCTTTTGTTTTGCAAAGTAAGTTGTAGGGAGAATAGCAAATGCTGAGTTTAATTCCCCTTGATAACCTGTACCATGACCTCGTGATTAATGCGTGTATTGATCGAGATTCAGCCAATCAAAGCTGCTTCTTAAAAAATAATCCAGTCATTGTTCTGCTGGAGGAGAACATGTGCTGCGCCCTCATCTGTAATGGGGCTCATTGTGATTCAATGAACAGGTGTGGTTCAAATTAATCTAAAGGATTAAAGAATTTTAAACATTTAACTTGTGTATTGTCCAGTGCATTGGCCAATTTAGCTAGACTGTTGATCAAAAGTGCCAACCACTTTCATTCATCCATTCAAACCAAACCCCGAGCCGAAACCAATCATTTAACACATCCCTATCCTGGCTTCTGCATATCCTCAGTCAAACAAATAGGTAATAACTCTAACACCTAGCAGCGATGTGAAATTAGATTCAGCAGCAGGGAGGGCTGTCCTCTGTTGGCTGTGCCATTAAATCCCGAGCTCTAATCTAATCAAGCCAAGTGTGAAAAAAGAACTGAGGGAAGTTGTTGATTTGACTTAACAAGAGATTTGTATAGGGGGATGTCTGGCGAGATATCTAATCAACATCACCTATTTAAGAAAAAAGAGGTTTGCTTTGAGAATTAGACAGAAAACCGGCCTTTTCACACGCTGATCCCTGCATGGTTATTCACCCCCCGAGTGGGATGTGGATTGAAAGCCTCAGAGGTCGTCTGGCTCGCAGCTTTGACAGGACAAACCTTGAGTTGAGCCAAAAAACACTAACATCCAGAGCGTCTTTAAGCCTATATAAGAAACATCTGATTTCTACCACATATACAAAACCCTAGGAAACACATTTTGTGTATACATGACCTATCATTTGATCTCCCTGATCCATGTTATGCCTGCACAATAATCAACCAAATCTTACTTTTAGCCATCACACTCTTCACGGTGTCCGCTTGCTTTGCTGCGTCTTGCTCCATAATATCCAAAGGCCTGGAAAAGTTAGCCTTGAAATTCCTGTAGAGGTGCATCATGTAGGTTGGCAGGTGAAACCCGGTTGTTCTATCCGTGAGGGGAAAACGCTGCAAAGGCCGCAAAAAAACGTCATCTCTGTTTCTTGGAATCCCCTGAGCCAGCAGCACCAGCAGAGATGCGTGCAGCGCGACGGCCAGAGCTCCCAATGAACGCATGTTTTGCGCCGGTTAATGACAAATTCCTCTACTCGGAGATTAGGGGTGTCTTATATACCCTCACCCACCCCCTTTCATGTTTAACAAGTAGCTGAGAACATTAAAGGAAATTGACATGCGTCCTCAAGACTTGTTACCTGACAGCTCATCATCCATTCTGTTGGTAATGAGGCGCCTGGGTGCGTGATGTTTACAAGGAGAGGGGCTCTTTGTTTGCGCCATGTTATTTGGGCTTCTGCAGCCTGATTCCCCATCCTTGGATTAATTGTTTCAGCTATTTGCCCTTACACTAATTGTTAGGCTTTAGTGAATACCGTCTGAAATGGACTATGCCAGAGAACGATTGGGCTGTTATGAGACACAGATTAATGAAACATCACAAACATTAATCAATTTTCAGGTACAATATGACCTTGTGAAGAAATAGAGACATCAGTATATTTATAATGTATATACAACAAGCCTATGGGGAAAGGTTTATACTTTTAGGTAACATGATGTACAATGTACATCACTTTATTTATCTCTATTCTAATTTACCGAGGCTTTACTAGCCCTTGCAGTATGCTAATATTGGAACACTGCATTGGTTTGAACAGAAATGGGAAGTAAGTACCTTTACTCAAGTACAATTTTTAGGTATTTGTACCTAACTTGAGTATTTCCATGTTATGCTACTTTGTACTTCTAGTCCCCAATCAGAGGTAAATCATGTACTTTTACTCCACTACATTTATTTTGTAACTTTAGTTACTTTACAGATTGGGATTAATGATATGAAATATAATCAACTCTTAAATCAGACTTTAGTTACACCTGGAATAAATTCACCAGCTACAAAGCCATTAAAACTAGCTGCACCTTTACCAGCTTTGATAACACTCTAATGCATCAATAATTATAATCAAAACATATAATATATATTATTCTGAAATTGACCAATCTGCAGAATGAGTACTTTTACTTTTGGTACTTTAAGTATATTGTGATGCTAATACTTTTGTACTTATCCTGAATAACATTTTCACAGAGCATCCGAGGATGACCGCAGACTGCGCATGCGCTGTCCCTTCTTGTATCCACATAGCGAAATCCTTTTCCTCGTACATTTTCCGAGAAAGGACCACACAAAAAAATCATTGGATTTTGTTTTTTTCAGTAGTATAAACAGACAGACGTGCTGCTCGGTTACTTCATCCACCCCGGACAAATACTGAAAACATGTTGTCTTAAAAGCCACACGCATTTTTGTTAACCACCGTGTGCTGAAATGGTGAGTAGCTTAAACGTTTACGACTTGTTGCAAGAGCCACGGCAGCCGAAAAGTTAACATTCATTAATATGAGTTAACATTTGTGCATGCTAGGACTCTCACAGTTTGTTTATACCTTTGTTTATTGTGTTATATTTAGTGAATATTTGCAGCTGAGCACTTTGCTAAGCGAAGAGTATCTTGAGAAGTGTTTGTGTGGTTGATGGGGGCATACATGTGCTTGGCACCCCCCACCCTCCATGCCTGTATTGTGCTCTGCATCTTGCCAATGATTTGTTCCCAGGAAGTCATCAATGATACAACGTTGGATCATCTATAACCCTCCATTTGTATCTTATATCAGGCATACTCAGAGACACACTCATTTTTTAGATACAAGTGTGGATATGTTTTTATTTTATTTTCAAACACACATTTCCTCACCAATGTGATGTATACACAGTTTTGGTATGCACCACATAACTATACTTTACCTTTGTTATTTGTAAAACATTCACAACCTAGTGCAAGCTATATGAATTTACCACTAATAATAAGGAATTTTATGGCAGCTTTTTATAAAACTGCCAAAACAACAACTTCCACACATGTATAACATTTTGCTATGCATGTTGATCCCAAACATGATTTTAAATGCTCCAAATATACAAAATAATAGCCAACAGATATGTTGTTATCCGCAGAAAAATATAAGATAAGATGGACCTTTATTTCAAATCAAATCAAATGTTATTTATATAGCACATTTATAAACGATTTTTGGTCGAGCCAATGTGCTGTACATATAATAAAAATAGCCTACAGTAGAGACACTTTACAGCAAATACAACAGCACAGATTGTTCATAATTTATCCCTGTGGGAACCTCAAAAGCACTTTTAGTGTGAATTTCCTTTGAATGCAATGCCAAAAAGGTATATTCTTCTTTGAATATGTTCTGTCACTGCAAAAATAATGCCTATAGACTTGGTCAAAGTTCATAATAAGTACCAAGACAGCCTCCCGTAAGGTGTTATGTGGAATATGAAAAGTCCACAGCACACAGTTAGACAAAACAGTATCTTCTTTGATGTATTGTAGTCCCGGCTGTTGTTTGGTTTAGCCTGGGCAGCTGGAATCTCTTCTGTTCATATCACCTTACCTCACATCCTGGGGGAAGACAGAAACTGGTTCTTGTCAACCCAGAGTAGAGATAAACCCGGGAACATCACAATTAATCAAGAGTGAGGGCATGACACTGAATGAATGATGAATGGACACCTGGATCATAAATGATTGAGCTATTCATGTTTGGCTTAATGATAAGAGGCTTAACTTCAAAATATTTCCTGGTATGGCTTATCTTTTATTAAACTATTCATGGGCAGTTGTTTGGGAATATTCAGAATCAGATACAGGTTTATTACCAGGTAGGTTGACGCGTACGAGGAATTTGATTTGGTATTGTGGTGCATACATAAAAGTAAAACAAAAATGTAAAACACAGATAGAAAACTATTTTCCACTGGAAGCGGAGGTTAAGTCAGATTTAGTTTTTTTTTCAGTCATGTTTAAACAGCAAATATAAAATATGTTTCTTCTTTTTTAAGTCCCATACAATTATTATAGTCTAAATTGTCAAACACCTGTTTAGAATTGAAGTAGTTGTCATGAAATAAGGCCAACATCTGCGACAGGAGAAATCTTGTTTTCTGTGTGCAATGGAAAAGTTTTACCACAAGGTGTCACAAGGTTGTTGCACACGAGTGGATATGTAATATCCCCAAATGTTGTTTCTTTGGGTGATCTCATTGTCATTTCATCTTCCTAGGAGCATTAGTGATGGTGGTGTACTTAAACTTGTCCCTATACTTAAAGAAAAATACAGATATAATCGAAAATAAGATTTAAAAATCGTAATGTATGATTTTCATACTACTGCTAGGAGCTGAACTATAGCCGAGGGGAAATATTTTCCTTATATCCTTCCTTCCTGTTACTTTTACAAGGCTTTCAGCAAATTGGCTTTTTTTGGGGTGAGACAGACACCAGACCTGAGAAGGATTAAGACAAGACAGGTGATATTAGCCGTATGCTCTTTTTTCCATTGAGGGCATTAAGCAGAAAGGAAGTGTTTCATAATCTGTCACAGAACATCCTTTTCCTGCAAATCTGCTTTATCGCCATCTAATAAAAAAAAACGGAAGGAAATAATAGGTTGGACTAAGATGATGTGTCACTTTGGAGCTTTATTTAATATCATTTTAAATATTTGTTGACATCTACTAGACTGCTTCTGGTCTCTTGATATTTGATTTTGATCTCACAAAATCCCACTAGAAAGGGCCAGTTTATGATTTCTCATTTTCCGGATTGATTCATGTTCTGCTGTTTGTGGGCCATGGGAGGGGTTTGTTTCACATTCATCGTGTTGCAAGAACATCAGAGACTTGGTGTGCGCTTCTGCAGCAGGAAGGAAGGAACAGGTGTGGCAGCTGTAGATTTAACATCCATATCTAAAAAAAAACACTCACCACTTTTGCAAATCAAGATTCAAAATACGCTTCATTTGGACGTTATCGTGTGACAGAATGTTGATTGCACATTCTTTTGTTAGAACATATTCTCACACGCAGCCAGTCAGACGATAAGATCGGTTTTCTGTTTACTTATTTTGATTAATAGTTGTTGTGATGTTCAGATTTTTGTGTGTTTTTCTTGCTTAATAACCCACAGGATGAAACGGGACACTTATTGCATGATGGGATGGTCTCACCTCAGGGTTGCGACTACAAGAAACAGAGCACACAGCCCTTTGCAGCTGAACCTCAAGCTTAAATCTAAGTGTTTGCCCAGCTGTAAGCCTGTTTGCCTTCAACATTGTATGTGTTAACCGCTAATGAATGGAGTAATTAGAGCATCGTAGTGAATTAGGCTTACGTGATGTCATCTGTGTGCAGTTGTTACTGATTGTCAGCCTGCTGGCAGCTCTACATTACATCAGTGATGGTCAACTGCTGCAGCTGATTGTAATCATTTCAATAAGTGAACGTTTCATTTATGTGTTTGAGACGGTTGTTAAAAGGTGAGTGGGAGGCATTGTGCTGCCAGGAGGCTCCGGTAGTGATTGGATGGTGAAATGCATGAGTAAGCCTCTGTGGGTCCGCCCCCACATCCTCTTTACACATACACACACAGTTGCGCACACAAATACTGGCATGCATGACAGCACCTCATGCACAAGGGATGCAGGCAAAAAAAGTTACACAAAAAAACAAGGGTGCATGCCATCACCCCTCTAAATCTCCGCAGACATAGAGCTGTGTCCCCCCTCCTCTGGCTTCTCTGCAGACTGTCTAGGATCTGTCCTCACTGGACACGTTCACTGACTCGCTCTTTAGTGACGCCTTTATGTTTTGAGACCGCCGCCTGCTGTAGTGTGATCAACGGGAGACTGCCTCAGGTCAGAGAGAGCGATGCCAGCAGGGATGTCTGACTGAGGCTGGTGCCTGCCAGAGAGCTGTTATTTTAGTTTATTTTTAACCCACTATTTTTGTCTTTTAACTGTGTTCCTCAGAGACTTGAGCATCTTTTGGATGGTGGACTGATCAGCTGAATGTCAGGTATAGTTGTGATACTTCTCTGTGGCTCATGGTTGCTATTACTTAGACTGAAATGTAAACTGCTACCATGTGCAATTAAAAAAAGGATCTAAATCCTTGAAGGAATATCAAAGCTACTTTCCTCTTTGCAGAGAGGTATCCTTTCATTTAGCACTAGTTCCACCAGTAACACTAGTCATGTTTGATGTCCACAGAGCTACATGGATTACATTCTTATGGCATGTGATGCCTGCTCTCTCCTCTGAAGTGTTTACCGGCTCTCATTCCTTTACAAGAGGACCAGCGCTTGTTTGACAGGATTCTGGCTTCCAACGCCGACTTAGAAAATGCTTCTGCTCAGTCGGGATGTATTTGCCTATACAGAAGTTTACCACTTCAGTCTGAGTGAAACATATATACTAAAATGTGTGTACACTCTGTCCAGGGAAAGGTTCTCTGAGGCAGTGACTAATACAAAATGCAGTCGGTGGGTGGTGCTGACAGAATATTGTGGTCAAGACGTTGGGGTTACAAAAAAATGTAAGCCACAGTACTTCAGCCTTGAAATCATAGGGGGATAAAATTGCCAACTTGGAAGAAATAAATTACAGACAGGGTTTTAAAGATAGATTTGCACACTCCTTTTAGCAGCTCAATGTCAAGCTGTGATGAAAACAAAAATGTAGAAGGCTAAAGGTCATTCATGTGATGTATGTCCTATTCACTGCAGTAGCATGGTTTGTTGTTGTGTCACTCACAGTCCCAGTAGCTGCTTTTACTCTGGGAAAAAAATAGCTTTTCAGTCAAATGTTTTCAAGTCAGTGTGTGCGATTTGTTTATCTGGACTATCTTTCTCTCACTGTGAAAGCTATTTGTGTGTAGTTTGATCAGATTTGGAACTTGCATCCTTGAACAATGCATCACATGGCTTCCTTTTTGTCACAATCTCCTTTTGAACAGACTGTTAGTGTTGGGCGATTTATTTTGGAGAGAAAAAACAAACATCAGAGCTCTAAGTTGACACACATTCACAATGAGGTCTTTGGAACAGTTGAAGGAAAACAATAAAAAGATTTTCTGCAGAGGAAGAACTGAGCTCATATCCGCGCCGCACTGATATATAGCTCAGGAACTAGCGATGTCCTGTGGAATCACGCCTGCATGTAACCCTTAACCTCATTGGTGGAATATGTGTACAGCTGCAGGGAGGAAGTTTCAGAGAGTACAACTAAGCATTTCCTATCAAGGTGTGCTGACACTTCCTCGCTCTGGGTTGTGTGACTGGGCTTAATTGAATGGTTTGGTGGTTCAGTATCCTGTGATGAGTGAGAAACTGAGACATTGTGTCATTGTTATAAATAAGACAAGGATTGGATTACACCAAACCTTGTATTGGCGTTTATTAGATTAGGTTCTTGAGTAACGCCGAACAGTCTTTTGCACATTCTTGCATAGGCAGTTTTCCGAAGCAACACAAGCTGATGTTTCTTATGTTGAATGCATTTCATTCTGTCCTTTTTTTTTTAATGCGGTTTTGTGCGGCCAGCAGGCTTTCAGACTTTAACATTGGCAGACTGATCAAGTGGCTACAGTGGAGACCAGAAAAACCCAGGATCCTTGAATAAGATGAGCAAAGTTGCCAAGGAAATTGCATTGGATTTGGACTTTATTTGTGGTCCATGCGGCCACGCTTGTGAATCTCTCCTCCATCTTGATATTGGAGGATGTGCTGAAAGATCGCCTGGGCAAAGTGATACCCATCTCCCTTGAACCCCTGCATCTCTTGTGAATGAAGAGTGCTCTGCATCCTTCCTCGGGGCCACCAACAGATGCATCCTGCAGCTGCACGCTCCTTCCTGTCTGCTCTCAGGCCCTTTTGTCTGAAGACGTTGCTAAAGCAAACTTGGGACACCGGCAGAATTTAAATGGGGCAGCCCTGAATGGAGCAAAGCTGGCTGGCTGGCAGGAGGTTCCAGTTTCCATGGTTGTTCTTTTCCCTGTGCAATCAGTGAATTTAAATATTAGTGCACTTGAATTGCTTCGACCAGCTGTTAAGGGCTTGGCTATCAGAAAAAAGCAAAGTTGAACTCAAGATCGGCTTGTTTTAGTTTGGTCCAGTTTCTCTTGTCGTTTTATTGGTTTCACATGCAGTGCGACACTTCTGTTGTTGACATGTGGGGTAAACAGCGTCTCTGATGAGTTGCCTTGATTGGATCTCCAGTAGGATGTTTATGACTGAGGGCTATTTCTACTCGGGCCTCCGCCCCGGCTGCCCGCCCGCCCGTTCACTAGAGCACGCCTGCCCATGCTGAAATCAGTGTTGCTGACAGGCTGAGCTTGGGTGAAGCAGAAACGTCCGTATCTGAGTGTGTGTGTGTGCCATGGCCACGCAGCAGAGGTGACAGGCTGTTAAGGTAAGTCCACGGAGGGTTTTTCTAATAGATCAGTTTCAGTGAGCAAGCTACTGTGTGTGCTGCAGCATTTACTTTGGACGTTAAACCAAACCTTCTTTCAGGATGTTTCCGCTTTGTTTAACTCTTACAAAGAGAACTACCACATGTGTTCAGAAATGGGAAGCTCTGGAGTGGATGAGGAGAATGGGAGAGTTTGAGTGTTTATAGCCTTCGACCGAGCCACATGAGCATGCATATTACCATGCATGACTGTGGTGGTGGCCGGGTAAAGGAAACCTACTGATTAAATGTCCTTAAAGTGACAGAGGGATACATAAGGAACGCACAGACTCTAAGCTCTGTTTTCAGTACCAATAGGAAGTCAACGAGACACAGATGTAATCTTTTATCTATAATGTTTCATTTTATACATAAACATGATACAACTGTTCATGATTGATACTTTTAAATCAGATCAGTTTTATTTTAATAGCTCAAAATGACACACTATTTTCTTAGGGCTTTACTGTCTGTATAGCATACAACACCCCCATCATTAGATTCTTGGTAAATTGAATAAGGAGAAACTACCCAAAAATACTATTTCAAAGCGGAAAAAGGGAAGAAACCTCAGGAAAAGCAATCCCTCCCAGAAAAACAGTTGTGCCCTCTCCTTTTGCAGAGGGTTAACAAACTAAGTTTAGTGGATAAATGTGTCTTCATTCACATTTTATTTTTACTGATTTTGTTGTTGTTGGAGGATCTGTCTGATCTGCTTGAAAGTTAACTAAATGACAGTCAGATTTTTATGAGCGAAAACAGATGAACTATATATTTTTGTTGAAGCTATAAATTGCAAAAAACAGTAAAAAATTACACATGTTCTCGTCATCACATGTTCTGACGGTTCAAGGTAACATATTGGAAACTTTTTGAGAAGCTGTAAACAGTGAATGTTTGGTATTTTTGTTTGATAAATGATAGATCTTCTGTTGACAGTTTAATAGTGATCATTCCTTTGTACTGCTTTGCTATACAGTACAAGAGTCAACTGTGTCGTCTTTGCGCGCAGCCTGTCCCTGTGGAAGGGAGCTGAACTTTGGCCATCTGGCAGCCAGATGTACCACTACTTCCTTTGGTCCCCTCCGTAGAGACTTGAGGCTCTTGCATGAATGTATTCCCAACATCATAGGAGGGAGGACGAGGAGGACGCTGTCTGAGAGCTGCAACTCCTGAAGTTTTTGCCCAATGCCAAGCGACTGGGCACTTTGAGCTCCCACAAGGGGTGTTTCCCACCGACTGGGGGTGGGCAAAAGGGCTTCAAAAGAGAAAGATTTCTTTTTGAATGTGATGCCAACTGCTCACACTCTTTTTCTCACACACCATGGCGGAAAACAAGCAGCAAAGAAAAGGATCTGGGAGTACAGATCGCTCCTCATCTCACACGTAAGATGTCAAATTTAAATGGATTGTGGCGGTGTGAAAGATAATTTTGGTGTTGTTTTTCTTCGGGAAGTCGCACAATCTTTGGAAAACAGAGATGCGTCTGGTATGTGGCGAGGACTCAAATAGATTTGGGCAGCTTCAGGGAGCACGGTATCCTCGAAAACCTTCCTTTTATGGGAATTGGTTAGAGATTCTACCTCTTTTTACACTGGGCTTTTTTAACTCTGCAGTTATTAGTAAGGTTGTTTTTTTAAAACCATGCCTGACAAAGTAACAAGCAAATCAATACATTGTAGCCTGTTGTGAGGAGAGAAGAGAATCTGTAGCGATTCAATAGGTCTGTGAGTGCAAGGTTGACCTGCCCACTCAGCTCCAGACGCAACAAAGAGGAGAGTAGCGGTGACTCACCCGGCACTTCTCTCCACTGAGCCTCTCTGCACAATGAGAGTCCGCTCTATTCAAAGCTGGAGATCTCACAGAGGTGCTTTGAGGCTGTCTGTCGCATCAAATACATTTTGATGTTGGATTGATTCTGAGCTTTTGGTCTGCAGCGTTACAGTATCTGTGAGTTTGTGTTTGTGGTGACATACAGTACTGTGTTTTCCTGTGTATTCCTTCTGTGTCTTCCTCTGTTTGTTTGCCCTGTGGCTGGAGGTTCCTGAGCAGCTACATGTTATAAGTGATGTTGAGGAGCAGTGTTACTTACTGATTGCTAGCATGCCGGAAGAGTCGTTTGTTTATCTGCAGAGCTCCCTGCAAAGCTCATTGTTTATTCAGAGGAGAGGAGGATTGCTTGAAGTCTGTGGCTGGCTCGCGTGGGGGTCTGAGTGCTCAGTATCAAGCTGTATGATTAAAATAAAAATACTGTCACACTCGACTCCAATCCCAAGGGTCTATAATGGAGTTGGTGAGATATGAAATGAATGATGGTTGTAATTTGAGTGCTGACAAAACCTTAAATGGGGACCATGAGTCATTGGATTAATGTCTGCATGTTCTATATTTCTCTAAAGACACATTTTTGATATTTTTTTAATTGCGCAATTCACATGTGTATGATGGCCCATGACCTAAACTCTTCGTCAGATATAAAAGCATCACTTGGGTCCAGTTTGATTGTGTAGAAAACAATATCTCAACATCTGGATAAGATACCTGTGTGCTGCTTACACATTTCAAACGTCATGAATGTGCATCATGAATGCAACAATATATTTTTTAAAAGGACAATATCAAATATTTGTTATCGCTCATTTACTGAGACAGACTTAAACGAGAAGATTAATACCACTCATGTCTGACCACTGAATATGAAGCTATTTGTTAGCTTAGCTTAGCTCAGACTGTAAACAGGGTAAGAGCTAGTCTTGCTCTGTCTAAATATAAAACAAATCTGCCTACTGACACCTGGGCTCCTTAAAAGGTCACTCAAAATATATATGTTTAATCTATAGAATGGTTGAAGTCATACAAATAAGTTTTTCCTCTTTATAACAACTTAAGCTAACCGGCTGCTAGCTGTAGATAATTAGCCCTTTCATGCATGAATTATGAAAGCCTCAGTCAGGATTTCATAGTGTTATTATTGCTCTTGGGGCATGAAAAACAAGATTTGAACTTTTTTTTTTTTATCTAGTTTTTTCAAATAGATTTTTATATGTCCACTCAGGTGGACAGTATGCGTTCAGGGTTTGAACTGAAGAGATGTACATTTTGAAAAAATTATAAATAAAGATGTGCAAACTTAAAATTACATTATAATAACATAAGTATATTGATTTACGGCCCAAAAAGATATTGCAGATGAAGTATTTTCAAGAATAGCCAGGGCCAGGGGCCAATTTGAGGCCCCACGCACAGTTATTTGATGAGTGCTAGTGGAGCCTCGCAGCGACAAAACCGTGCCGCGCCACCCTAATTGCGCCACTTAAGCACATAGGTGCGCCTTAGATGAGGCCCCCCACCGCAAGGTGTGGCCCCCTCCACAAGGTGAGGCCCCACACAGTCTGCATGATCTGCCTGTAGGGAGGGACGGCCCTGGGAACAACAACAGCAGCAGTACCAGTATGAATTGTAGTTGAAATATAGCCAGTGATGCATGACGTCCACTGTGGTGGACAGGTGGTTAATCACGATTTCCTGCAAACATAAAATCAATACTTTGATAATTTATGAATTATATGATTCCTTAGTTGTTACTTGATGTCACCACATGTTTTATACCTGCAGGGGACGCTTTCCATAAAAGGATTGGCAAGATATAGATGGGTGACTTGGTCCATGTGGCTTTCTGTCGTCCATCTTGGTTTAGAGACATGTATCATGCACTTACACTGACTTGGCACTGAGTGGCAGTGTATGGGATGATGCAATAGGGTCCTATGTAGTGGCTGATGGTGCAACTATGCAAAAAAAACAATGCATATACAAGAAAACACCTTTTGAATAGCTGTCCACTGTAGTGACCTCTATGCATGAACGGGTTAAGACTACAGATATGAAAGTGAGTTAGTGTATTACTATTACCCAAATTATTGTGGACTGACAGATAATAATAATAATAATAATACATTGCATTTCAAAGCGCTTTTCCAGGTGCTCAAAGACGCTTTACAGTGGTGATAAAACATGATAAAATAGAATTTAAAAGTTATTAAAACAAGATAAAATAACACTTAAAAGTTATTAAAACAGCAATACAGCATAATTCACAGATTAAAAGCCAGTCTGAAGAGGTGTGTTTTGGTCAGTGTTTTGAAAGTGGGGGGGTCGGTGCGGTCTCTGATGTGTTGTGGGAGGGAGTTCCAGAGGGTGGGGGCAGCGATGGAGAAGGCTCTATCCCCCCAGGTTCGGAGCTTGGTTTTCTTGGGGATAGAGAGGAGGTTCGCTTCTGATGAGCGAAGGCTGCGGGAAGGGGTGTAGTGGTGGATCAGGTCGGTGAGGTAGGGGGGGGGGCCTGGTTATTGAGAGCTTTGTGTGTTAGCAGAAGGATTTTGAAGTGTATTCGTTGACGAACAGGGAGCCAGTGCAGGTTTTGAAGGACGGGGGTGATGTGGTCTCTGGAGCGTGTGTGGGTGAGGAGGTGGGCAGCGCAGTTCTGGATGTATTGTAGTTTATTTAGGATTTTGGATGATGAACCATACAGGATGCTGTTGCAGTAGTCCTGTCTTGAAGTGACAAATGCATGATGGATGGACATGGACTGTTTCAAACCTTAAAATGGAAAAGAAAACTGTATTTCACTTGAAAACGTGTAAAAATGTACCTCCTCCATTATGCTGTAACAATGTAAATGTCCTCTGTGGGAGTAAAAAATGTATTCTGATTCTGATATTTAAAAAAAATTAAATATCAGTGGCAAATCAATGCTTTAAATAATTTCAGTGTGAGACATGTGAGTGTCGTCACTCCCCAAATATACTGTATGTGTTGCCTCTGTGTGCGGGGTTTTTCTGTGTGTGTGAGTGTGTTGGCTTCCTGTTTCTGAGTCCGCTGCGATGTCATTCACAGCTGCTTGTGGAGCATGGGTACAACTGCCAGCGCCGCACCACAGCCTGTTTCTCCAATTGAGTGTGTCCATGGCAACGGGATGGCCGACAGCAGGCAGTCTCTTAGCATGAGCCCCTTTCAGACAGTCAACATCCACAACAACAAGGCCAAGTCCATTATCACCAACAAAGTCGCACCTGTCGTCATCACGTAAGTCCCTCCCCGAATCCGCGTTGTCACAATTGGGTGTTAATCCTCTTTGATCACTGTGGAGACATCCCCCTGTGTTTGCCCCCGTTATCATCTCATTTGTCAATCCGGGCCTGGCAAATAGTAGCTGATAATTGAATTGACCTCCATTTACCATCCAGACCTGCTGTTGTTTGCTGTTTTACAGGTATAATTGCAGACAGGAATTTCAGATTCACAATGAGATCATCAAGACCAACTACAAACTGGGCCGGGTATCAGCCGCTCTGCCCGAGCACTACCTGGTGCAGGTAAGGACAATTTTTACCGCTCTGTTTCTGAAAGCGAAGATGTGGAGTCATCTCACTTGTCTTTGTGTCTGCTCTTTTCACATTCACATATCCGAATTGCAGAGTGGCACAGGACAATTGTCATGCGCTGTTTTATGATCAGGGGCAGCCATTGATACAGGAATGTTGTCACCCTGCTATCAGGGCTTTGATCTGCTCCGTCACCTCTGCTGTGTCTGTTCAGGCATGAAGTGTTTTGTCACTGTTAGTCCACCGCTTCTGTTTACATGTGTATTTAGTGTGTTGGCCAGTAGTTACATCAGTAGGACCATGTCTGCATTGATTGGACATGTTTTCTTATCCGTCTTGCTACACAGGAAAATGTGTTTTCCTGTAAGAAATAAATATGTCTATTACATTTTTTTTAAAATAATAATTTATCGAATCCCTTATCAACCCTTTTAAGTCATGTTTTCTTTGTGGGAAAGAAAGACATTTTTCCTTTTATATAGTCTTGAGTGATTGCTCTTTTTAAAATGTCTCTCTATAGTCGATATGGTGGTTAAGTAGAACAAAACATTAGAAATAATATTTGTTCTACTTAACCACCATATCGGCTATAGATATCAAAGATGTCTTTTATCACTATTCACTTAATATTGTGCTATAGAGTAATATTTAAGCAAAGGGCTTATTTTTCTATTTTTCTTTTTCAAATACCCTCCTGCATGCATATTTTAATGCAATACCCTATTGCATTAAAATATATTGCATTTTATAAGTAGTCATTTTGTGGTCTGTCTCTTTCAAGAAAGTGGTACAAGTAACTGTGAATGGAAGATTCAAATATAGGATTATTTGCCAGCACTTCTTTACCAATCCAGCCATTTAACCAACCTGCAACAGGATCCAAAAGCAGACAGGCTATTCAAAACCCAGTTATCAGTGATGTGTATTTGTGTTTATTCAGTTATGGCAACCTTGAGAATATTTGAATTGCTAGCACCTTTGAATCATTACTTTATTCTTGACACCAACAACTAAAGCTGAAGTCAATATTTTGGAGGGATTCTGACCTACTAATCTCTCAGAGATGCAGGTGACAGGGCGGAGGTTTAACCTGTTGAGACAACAGAGTAACCAGACTGTGTCTGATTTGTTATTTGCCAACAAAAAAAAGAAGGAAATAGATTTTGGCCACTTGTTGTTGTTTTCAGTTTGTGTAAAGGACTTAAGTAATGGGTGGAGAGGATGCAAGTCGTTTTCTCAAGTAAACACTATTTTCAGATTTATCCAACCACTTCAGTGTTGATATATTTGCTCTGCAGGATTTACAAATGCTAGTGCATACTCGAGTGGAAGCTGAAGAAATGTTGTGTATGAGTCATGTGCTAAGATGAAAAATGCATTGCTTTCCAGGGGGAGTATTTCATGGTCCAGGATGTGTTCAGCAAGGCAGATGTCCTCAATACCACGGGCAGCTACGGAGCGCCCAACTTCCGCCAAGTCAAGGGATCCTACCCTCTGTATGGGATGGGTCAGCCCAGCGTGAACGGCTTCAAACAAGTTCTCCAGACGCTGCAGGCGCAAGGACACGAGGTCACTGGTTTTTACTTTTATAAACACAAGCTCACATTAATTTGTTGACTGGTAGATTTTATGCCCTTAACTCTCCTGAGTCGGTGCCTGTGTAGCTCTGCCTGGCCTTATTTTGAGTAATGTTGTCAGTAAATATTTGAGGAGTCAAGTGCTCAGTGGAGCCTGTGGCTGAACTGCAGACCTGAGCAAACAGAAAGTTGCGGTGATGTGTACCAGTGGAAAATGAATCTCCGCTTACAGCAGCTACAAAACTCACTATAATTAATAAAAATGGACAGAAATGATACGTCAGACTTCCCTAACTCCTGATTTATGTGCTGCGTGTCATATGGCCACTGATTGTTTCCAGTTGCTCTTGGAAGTGTTACATTTTAGAAAGCCTTTATTTGATCTTTATCGTGTTGGGCTTTTTTCAAACAGGAGGTTATATTCTTCTGTGTAAGAGAAGAGCCGGTGGTTTTCCTGCACAAGGAAGACAACTTTGTGCCGTACACCCCCAGGAGGAAGGAAAACCTGCACGAGAACCTCCATGGCCTGGAAAAGGAAGAGCTGGTGGAGAGCCTGGAGCTCACTATCAGGAAGGAGGTGACATACTCAGCATCTGCATGAGTTTTTTTTTTTGGCAATAAAACAGTTTATAGCAGTATTAAAAACAGCCCTCTCTCCATTCCTTACAGCTCCACGACTTCTCCCAGCTTAACGAAAACATCTTCTACGTGTACAACGACATCGAGTACTTTAAAGACGAGCCCCAGAAGATCTCCATCATGAGCGAGGAGGACATCCATGTGACGGAAGAGGTCTATAAGAGGCCCATGTTCACCATGCCGACCTACAGGTTGTTTACATTGTTCCTTTATTGGCCCTTAGCTCCTCCGCTCACCCGTCAGTTAAAATGTGTGTGGCTGCCTGCAGTAGAATATACAAGGCGGTTTATAAATAGCGCCGCTTGTTTGTGCAGAGGCTGGTTGCCCTTCTTTTTCATAAAGAAAGGGGGGCGGTGAAAAAAGTTAAAGATTGCAGCATCCTGTTTGCAATCAGATTTGTAGCATCAGCTTTATTAAGATATCTACAGCTGCACATATTTCCAGAGCAAGAGAATATATAATCCCCCAAGGAGAGCGACTTGTTGCAGTCCAAAGAAAACAGCAGAATGTTTTATTATACATAGTTTAAATTGCAGGTGGTGTATATTTCAATGGGAACTTTAATGATCCCATGATTTTGATCTCTCCCTTCATCCCTTGTGGATTGTGAAATGAAGTTTCCCGTATGATTTGTGAGCACTAAATGAGGGAGCTCAGCTGTTGATTCTTACTTTAGGTCGGATGTGTGTTATGGCCTACACAAGGGCAATATTGACACAACACAGGCGCAGGTTCAACTCCCGGTACCAATCTGTTGTGTTGCAGGTACTACAGATTACCACTACCAATGGAGGGAGCCCCTTTGGAAGAAGACTTTGACGCGTTTGTTAACATACTCCGGGTAAGATCGCGTAAAAACGTCAATCATGATACACCAATTAAAACATCCTTTTTTGGTCCTGCTCCTCTTGAGAGGTTCTTGTTTTGATGTGCCGTTAAAGTAATTTATGACTGGAATATTGGAGAGCATCTGGAATTTCTCACTGAGGTAAGGAGAAGGTCACAGTTACTTTTTTTAATCCACATAAATCCTTTTGAATCTGGCCTCTCTGTGCCATTAATCACCAATAGCTGTGATGGGTAATACAAAAATGGCAGAAAACCTGCAGTATGGTCATCCGCTCTGTCTGGTTTCCGTCCTGCGCTACACTCACACAGGATGTTCCTTTTCGTTTTCTTTTGCCCTTTTTTGGACTCCCTGGCAGCAGCCGGTCCAGTTCCCTGTGGTTGGAAAGTGGCTCCTTTTTTAAACCAGTGTTTGGATCAGAGCTTCACCGAGTGGCCTTATTTTTCCTTTTACTTGTCCTTCGAGAAGTTTTTATGTTGAAAGATTTCTGGCATGGCAATCCTTCATATGTATTTTGTATATTATTATTATCTCATCAATTATAACTTTAAGGATGTTCCCTCACTATTTTGGTGGTTTAAACAGACTTTTAATGTAGACATACCTGAACTCTTATATTTCCATTGTGTTGCGTAGCATTTTTGTGACATTTACACCTCAGGAGAAAAACTATGCTAAATTATGTTAATAATTTGGCCTTTTTTTTTACGTCCCTTTTGGCGTTATGCCGACTTTCTTTCTCTCTTTTTTTTTTTCTTTCTTCATGTCCCTGTAGGGGCTCCGTAATGTTCTTTTCAATTACTTTATGTAGCAGGTTATATGTAACCATTTGGTCCTAAAAACGTCCTCTTTCCAGCCAGATTCAAGCCAGTTTAACCTCCCTAACAACCTTAATGATATACCACAGTGCATCTGAGTTAGTGACAGTATTCTGTATGTGCTCTGCTTCCAGGAAAGCCCCAGCCTGTCTCTGGGACACGATGCGTCCCGGCCGCTCCCCGCTCTGCTCTTCAGCTGCCAGGTGGGCGTCGGCAGGACCAACCTCGCCATGATCCTGGGCACGCTGGTCATGAACCGCCTGAGGGGTGACTCACAGCCGCAGTAAGAGCTTAACCATATTTGGAAAAAACTTAGAATGACATCACATAAAACCTCATCACAAATGTTTTGCTGCAGCATAATGGACATGTTCTAATGCCAGGTTAGATAGGAATTGACCTTGTTTGTCTCATTTTGCAGAGTTGAGAATACAGCAGCTTCAGAACCCAAACCACTGTTCAAGGTCATCGAGTCTCTGATCAACAAGCTGCCCAATGGACAGCAGGTCATGGAAGAGGTAAAGCAGAAAATCAACACCACCACAACAAAGAAATGAGGACAACGCATCTTCTGGTTCTTAACAACAAGTCTCACACTCCTCTTTTCAGTGATATACGAGACATCTTATGTTCGGCAGTTAAGCGATTGAAAGTCATTTGTAAATACATAGATTAAGGATATTCCAAAGGTGGAGGAGTGAAAGTTGGAAAACCTTATCAAATGCATGTTTATTTATATATCTTAAAACATTTCCGGAGAGGGTCTGTTAATTAAAGAGATTTAAAGGTAGAAAGTTGGTTATTTTCATTCTATTTCTCTTTTAATTAATTTGAAGTTGTTAATGTCTTGTTTTCATCTTACAGGTTGACCAGGCTATCAACCTGTGTTCAGAAATGCACAACATAAAAGAGGCAATATATGAAAACAAGAGTAAGCTGGAAGGAATCGGAGAAGATTATCAAATTCAGGTTAGTAATGATCCCTTTTCTTGTGATTTAGCATTGCCTACATCAACCAGGAATTTATTTTTTAAAGTACCTTTTGCAGTAGATGTTCATTGATTTCCAACTGCTCCTGCTGCTCCATTTATATGCTGCTGAATAAAGCCTGGGTGAAGTAGAATTATGATCATTACGTTGATGACGGAAAGAAGGCCTTATCAAGGTGGGCCCTTGAGCTGTTGAAGGACTTTAAAGAACACCATTTTCTCTCATCTGGAAATCATAGGGTTGCAACAAATAAAAAAGAGCCTTCATAGAAATAACAGTAGCAACTTTGAACAGATAATAACACTTGTGTTTGTTTTCAGGGAAGCAGTACCAAAGACTACTTTCTCTTCAGAACCATGCAGAGCTTGGAGCGCTACTTCTACTTGATTGTATTTAATGCATACCTTCATGAACAGGTACTATTTTTTTCCTAAATATCCTTATTGATATGAGTAACAAAATGTACAAGCCATTAAAATAATCTGAGTTGTAACTATATGTTGCATTTGGCAGTATCCTCTAGCCTTCATGTCCAACTTCAGCCATTGGATGTGCCGCCATGCGTGGCTCTACAGGTTACTGGCCTGCATGGACCTATCACAGCTGTCTGCTTCGGCCGAGCTGGTCACCAGAGGAGCTCGCGTCCTGGTGAGGAAATCAGGCGCACACATAGAAGATTTACTATTGATTATATCTGTGTCTCTTCTCTGAATCCAAAACCAATATTGTGCATTTATCTTCAGTGTTTCTGCATACAAATGCTACTGCTACTTAAATACTGATAGAGCTTGTCACATCTCAATCTTTACTTCTCAGATCTCTCACAGTCTTCCCACGCAGTTATGTAATCATCTGTATCTTCAAATGCACTATATTAAATGTGATGTATAACTGCTTGTTTGTGCACAGGTTGCTGATGAGTGTTTGGCTCCCGACGTGCTCAGCACAGTGAAGGAGATGAAGGCGGTCAACTTCAGACGAGTGCCCAAGATGCCGGTTTATGGAATGGCTCAGCCAACATCGGAGGTGCAGCATCTAATTTTATCATCACATTAATAGAAAAACTCTTATTTATTTGAGACTATATTGAATCAAACACATCCTTAACATCCTTTTGAGAGGTTTACTTGAAATGCTTGTCTTTCTAAGTGGATTGTTTTTTGGCTTATTAGGATCAAAACAAGTGAACACTGATGGAGGAGCACTAGCAAGAGATATTCTTTGATACAATGTGAAGAAATCAGGCTTTACAATTCCCATTTATCTCAGAAAACTGAAGCTTTGAACACACAAGTTTGTAAAATGCAACCTAGCATTCAGTAATATCCATTAGATTATAAATAGACCTAGGAGGAGAGACTCATCATGATTTTAACTTGCACGTTCACCTCAGGATACTGGAGCCGGACATTCAGCTCTAATCATAAACTTGCTGTGTGTGTGCGTGTGTGTGTGTGTGCAGGCTACCGGAGTAGTGTTGGCCCATCTGACGGATGAGAAAAGGAAGCACGGCCACGTGTTGTGGGTCAACCTGCAGGAGGAGCTGGTGCTGGAAGCAAACGGTCAGATCTTCACACCAAGGGAGCCCTCGTGCCTAGACCAGCACATTCCTGTCCCATCGTCTGACCCACAGCTGATAGAGGTACAGTGATGCTTTTTGGGAGCTTTTAAGGGCAGTTTCAATCGGAAATTGGCCTAGCAGAAGTGAAAATACTCAAATGTCCGATCCCCCCCCCCTGTGTGTAGAAACTGGAGACGTCTCTGAAGGAGGAGATCCTGCGAGCTCAGAAGTGGCTCGAGGTGACGCTGGAGCGGGAGAAACAGATGAAGATGTTTAAAAGTTGCCTGACGGTCCAGGAGATCTTCAACCAGCACAAGAGCTCCTACCAGGGCCTCGTCAGCAAACGCATCCCCCTGCCGGACTGCAGCCCCCCAAAGGAGGAGGTAATGATGTGAAGGAGGTGCATGATAATAACACGTGTGCTCACAAACATGCAGGCATGAGGAGCAGAAGTAGCTCATAGGTTCCCTTTAACGCTAAATAGATGTGACAATGAATAGGCTTTGTGCTCCCTCTAGTGGTGAATAATCTTAATGTGGGCCTTTTAAAATATGATGATGTACAGGTCAAGTTATTTTTCACAACAGCATATTATGTTTTCTTTTCTTTATTTGATGTATTAAGTTTAGATTTCTACTAGAATGGATGGGTTTGAGTCAAATCAATCAGTTTCAGTCATGTCAATGTATTCTATGTTCACACAAATACATTTAAGACTTTCAGTCATGAATGTACTTTTTAATATGTTGTAGCTTTGTATTGATTTCCCTATGAAACCTAGATAAATGTCAGCCAAATAAATGCTTTGCTAGAGTTTGTATGTGTTTTTTAATACATGAACTCTGTGTGTTCTCATCCTCAGGACTTTGATAAGCTGTTGGAGGCCATGAAGAGTGCCTTGGCTGAAGACTCACATTCAGCCTTCGTTTTTAACTGCTCCAACGGCAAAGGCAGGACCACGACCGCCATGGTCATCTCTGTTCTCACTCTGTGGCACTTTAATGTAAGACGCTTCATTGAGTTTTCCTCAGTATGTTAATACAGTTTTCCTTAAAACATCTTGAAGGAAAAAAATATGTTTTCATGGTCAACAGTAACATGAAAAACTGTTTTCGTGACCTGCAGGGTTTCCCAGATTTTGGTGATGATGAGTTTGTGAGTGTTCCTGACGCCAAGTACACAAAAGGAGAATTTGAGGTATGTACACAAAAAAACAACGCCTTCTCAAGCTTGAAACACGTATTAACAATTTACTGCTGACCTCAAAGACTGTTTCAGTCAACAAGTTAATTCCTATTGACGATAACCCATAAATGAATTGGTCAATCAACACCATTTTGGAAATCATCTTAGTCGTTTGTATTCAAATATTCCATTGTCCTTAATTTCACGATTTATTGCTATTCTTTTTCATACACGTTAGTGAATTTGATATCTTTGGCTTTAAATGAGGATCAAACCAATAAACGGCGTTATATTATAGTAGAAGCAGTAGTGTTAGTAGATTGTCCTGTATTATTTTGTAACTTCTCTGTTGATAAGGCTTGAATTTCTTTAGTTTACTCTTATTTCTTGTTTGTTCAACTTAAATGTGCATGCTGTTGCTGTGAGCTCAGTCATTAGAAATGAAAACTTTAATATTTTATTAACTTAGTGTGGCTGATAGGGGTGCAACGGTTCACAAACATTTCGGTTCGGTACGTACCTCGGTTTTTTGGTTACGGTTCGGTACGTTTTCGGTACAGCAGAAAAGATTATCACAAAACATAACATATTTTTTAAATTATTATTAAACTGTGAATAATGTATTCACCCAAATAAATACAAAATATAATAAAATAAACATTAAAGGGATAGTGGAAATCCGCAAATTTTGGGTTTAACTTGTGTATTTTTATAAAAAATAAGCATAATAAACAATTTTTTTTTATTTCATGCGCCTAGTTTCATTTTATTTTCAATTTTACTGCGCCCTCTCAATGAAACGAAATACTTCGGGAATCGTCGGGAATCTTCGGGTGATGACGAGAGCATAGGAAGACGGGCAAAAGCAATGGCGGACATTCAATAGCATTTGCATGTGAATAGCCGAGTATATTGCCATAAATATGATGATTGATTATCAGTAAAAAATTCTACGTGACACAACGACATTGGATTAACCTTGAGATGCGTTTTTATTCCGTTGAACACAACTTTTGATCACAAATCAAAAAAGGTAAGACGTAATTATTGTAATATTTTTGGAACCGGATGTTGTTTACTTTCTCTTTTCTGGCTGATAGCTATAGGAATTCGAGGTCTTACAGTGATGACATTACATGTGTGGAATCTGTGGAGTCTCAGCTTTAAATCGTATATCTTGTTTGTGCAGTTAAGATAGTAATAAGGGCATTTCTACCGTGTGCTGTGTGTAAAAAAGCGTTAGCATTAGTTAGCATTGTTTCGCTCAATGCTAATTCAAAGGCTTGGTATTACGCTTGTGTTTTTTCTAGCTAACAATTGTTCTTATTGTCAGTTAGCGGAGTTTCTTACCTTTAAAAGGGTATGAAACATTAATAGTTTCATAAATGTTAAGAAGCCCTGAGACATGTGAGAGAAAAAAAACTGTGGGAGGGGTCCACTGGGGGGACCTTCGGGATTAACTGGTTAACAATGATTAATATTTGTAAAGGCTACAGGTGATCTTAAGATGCGTGAGCTATGCTTAGGGACCTACCAGTCAAGATTATTTGTGCGTAGGGGTGCATCATCTGGCGCCTGGTCCTGGTCATCCTCGCCATTGCCCATGCCGTGAACCATCACCTCGGGCTCGAACAAATAAGGACGTAATGGTCCATCGTCTGGCTCAATATTGTCACCATCGTCGCTTACTGAACCGGATTCAGATTCAGTTCCTAAAACGACATTTTCGTAGGAAAGCCGAGAGGATGTTTCTGACTCGCTATCATCACTGGATACCTCGTACAATCCTTCTTCTTTGTCTGGTATATTTGCCCTTCCACGTTCATTCTGCATAGACACCATGGTTTGTTATCGTATCGTCTTCCTAAGTTTTCGTCACTTCCGGTTTGGCTCAGTCGAACATTTCGTTTCTAAAAAACTTCGGGGAAGCTGCAATAAAGTGCTTCTAACATGCGTAAGGCAATTATTATATTTTTTTAATCAGGTGTGATTGTTTTGGTACGTAATGATGCTTGTATATAAGTTAAAACGAAACTATTTGAGGTTCCATTTCCACTATCCCTTTAAGGTGCAGCATTTCGATGAACTGAAATAATCTGTAGGCTATTTGAACTTTACTGTACTCACAAAACATAAACTATTATTTTTGGGTTTTTAATTATTATTAAACTGTGAATATTCACTCAAATACAAAATAAAATAAACATTAAGGTGCTAACTGTACTGTAGCCTACTAGTACATAAGCAGCCAGTTTGACATTATGACTTGCTTGTCATTGTATTTTCATGTTTTTTAAAAAGAAAAATTAACTTGTCCACATTGCTTGCCGAAAGGGCAGATCTGCTGGCACTAACAATGTCTCCTGCTGTGGAGAACACCCTCTCGCTAGGGACAGAGGTAGCAGATACAGCCAGGTAGCGCTTTGCTAACATGGCAATAAGGATATATTTTGGCGTTTGTAATAGCTTTGGCTCGGTCTGAACTGTGGTGGAGGCTTAAATGCTAGCGGGAGTTGGGTTTGCACTTCAGTCTTTTTTCTTTTGGTACCGGTGATATTCACGTTCGGGTGATGCCTTTTCAAATGAGTGTGCAAGTTTGATGTATTGCCAGCCGCGTAACCAATTTTAGTTGAACAATGCCGACAAACAGCTTTGGTTCGGTCCACCTGTCTTTGTCCGTCATCCTTGTACGTAACTGCGAAACCAAAATGTTCCCAAACCGGAGACTTCAATGATGCTGGAGGATTTTCGAGCTCAACTTTATCTGCGTTCACCATTTCGACAGTTCCTCAAATTACTGACTACATTTGAACGCATCCCTCTGACCAGCTCTCATAGTATGCCTCTCGTCCAATGAAATGACTTGCTCGCTCTATGGCGCGTTGAACCCAATGTGAGCAAAGAAATTACTCTGAATGCTGCGACGCAGCACCTGATGCCCCGGCCACACGAGGACGAAAACGGCTAAACGCATAGGATTAACGCAAACGCAATCGCAAAAAAGCTTCCGTCCACACGCAATAGTCATCCGGATAGTGTCTGTCCACACGAGACAGCTCCGTTTAGCTCCAACCGCTGGAGAAGCTGCAGTACATATGCAGGAGCCTGTACGTGGCGCTGTAACTTCCTCCACAAAAGCCGCGAAGAAGCATGGTTGTCATGGTTGCCCTTCTGTTTATTCTCCGCGGTGGGGGCCGAGGGAAGCGGGCAGAGTTTCTCGCCAGTCAACGTGTATTAAAGTTTAAATCTTCCGACAAAATTATAAAAGTGCCGGTCAAAGGTCTTCTTTGTTATGTATTGAGCTTTAAAACAAATGAATAACGACTCTATATAATATAATAATAAAATACACGGAGCCTCTCTTTTTCCTCCCTCTCTTTGGACAGTGTCTGTTTCATGCAGCAGCTGATCCAGTAATGAGTGACCTGGCCGACAGTAAAAATAAACATATTTATAACTAGTTTAGGTAGTTTGAGAAGTGTCTCCGTCCTGTCAGATTAGACTTCACTCGCGTTTATGTCCATATCGAGAGAAAGATAAATAATCTGAATTCAGTGTGCTTTTTACTTTGACGTGGGGGTGAGCAGCAGAGGTGGGGAGAGGCGGGGCTATTGCCTCATCATTATCAGAAAATGATCGTATAGGGCGTACACACGGAGCCGTTGGACCCCCCAGAGCGTTGCGTATGCCGTTCTATCCACCTTGGGACCCGTTATCGTTTCCGCAGTCGTTTAGTGCCGTATTCGGTCGTCCTCGTGTGGCCGAACGGTCTATATGACACTAAACAGTAACGCAAACGACCGTTTTCGTCCTCGTGTGGCCGGGGCATGAGATTACTTCCAAGATGTTGTTCACGTTCTCAATTTTTTACGTTTAACGTTATATTCAACCGAAGGGCCCATACCGAATAATTTCGGTACGTATACCGTTACACCCCTAGTGGCTGAGAATGAGAGTTTTCTGAAACCTGTTGCTTTTTCTTGTACTCAGAGGAGATTATTAGCAGGGCAGCTATTGTAACGCTCAGTGTTCCCCCAGTACACCATACAACTTTATATTAAAGGGGAAATGTTCAGCGTTTTTTCCACTCTGCACCTGTGATTGAAAGCTTTGGCCAAACAAAGCGAGAAGCCAAAGCCTTTCTGCTCCGGTCTGAATAGTGTCTGTGAATTAGAGCCGCCTGGTGTTTTTCTTGGTTCAGAGTTGTGTCTGTGAATCTGTGTTTGGCCCCTGCTGGCCGTGTCCTCGGCTCCATAAAAATGGACACACACAGCCCTCTGCGGGCTCACAATGCCGCATGCCAATCACAGCAGAGCGGCCACCCGAGTTTCTGGGATACACAGAGTGGTCGCCGTGGAAACCTGGTCTGCCTCCAGTTTAACCTCTAATGGATTTGTGATGTTGCCACCCCCAGTGCATTATGTGCCAAAAGCGTGTTGCCATGGCTGTGAAGTCCAAAGCACCACGTGATGGGGTGGGGGGGGCTGCTGTGGTGTGATGTAATCCTCTCCTGGTGTGATGTTGTTGCATTGTCGATCCCAGTCATTGCCCTGGTTGATGGAGTATCTGCAGCACTGTTACAAAGTCCATAACGGGGCTTTAAATAATACTTATTTTAGTTGGTTACTAACTAGTGAAAAAGTTAAGGATTTCTATTGAAGTTTAAGATGTATTTTTTCTGAGGTCTTGGTAGAAACCAAATACAGAGATAAAAGAGAGATTGTTCTATAATACTTAAATTCATCAGGTAGTCAGGTGGACAGCTTCCAACAAAGACAATGTTGCTCTTTGCTGCTTGTCGTGTGAATAAACAACTGTTTGCCATCAACACATTTGCCATTTCAGCTTCAACATAAAATAATTGAGTGTTTGCAACTTGTTTCTGCTGCCTCCAAGTGGCCAGAAAAAAAAAGGGTTTTCAATCAATCCATCCGTTTGACTTTAGGCTTCATTCAAACAAATCAGGCGTTGTGGTAATCAGGTCAGTGTTGTGCAGATTTGTGGAAATGTCACATGAATGGCCTATTTGATTGACCCATTTGATTTGAATGCCTCATTGATTGCTCAATACATGATTGGCAATGGCAACAGCGTTACAAACACCGTGATACCTATATGTTCCCCACTGCCATAGCCCAAATTCAATACCCACATTCAGTTGAATTGAATGAATGGGAAGTTCTACTCAACCACTTACTCGTCCAGTTTATGTCAGGATTAGCCTTAATATGTTTGTTTTTTTATCTTTGTGTATTTGAAGCCCAAGACATTTTCTTAAAATCTTAAAAGTAAATGTCCTTATATCCCTTATTATTCATTTAAAACCATATACATTTAAAGTGCACACGAAATATACCGAAGAGTTAGGATTGTCAACAAACTTTTTTTTCATTGACTTATGTCGTATTAAATATTCAAAATGTAAAGGTTTTATGCCATAACCATTACAACAGTTATTAGGTCTGCATACTATCACCTGAAGAATATATCAAGGATTAACAAACTAATGTCGCAACAGGATTTAGAAAAACTTGTCCATGCTTTTATTTTCAGTACTCGACTACTGCAATAGTGTATTCACAGGGCTCACTAAAACATCTATCAGAAAGGTTCTGAGATTTCATTTCATTTCATTTTTATTTGTCCCGCTCATGGTACGCAAAACCAAATGTACAGTAATTGCCACAAAACATGAGATCATTACACTGGCTTCCAGTCTGCCAAATAATTGATTTTAAAATACTACTGCTAGTTTTTAAATCACTAAATGGCTTAGGACCGAGGTATATAGACGACCTCCTCCATCACTATGAACCATCCAGGAGTCTCAGGTCTTCTGGGTCGGGTCTGCTCTCTGTTCCGAGAATAACAACTAAACATGGAAAAGCAGCTTTTAGTTATTATGCCCCGACAATCTGGAACAAGCTGCCCGAATCGTGCACATCCACTGAAACACTTCCTATTTTTAAATCCCAACTAAAAACGCACCTATTTGCCGCTGCTTTTAATTGAGCTGCCCATACTCACACTACAGTATGCCTTTTTAGTCATGTATTCTGTACCTGCTGCTGTGTTTATTATTTAATTTATTTCATTATCTTTGCTTTTTATGCCTGTTTTTAAATGCCATTTAATAATGTATTTATGCTGTATTTGTTCTTAAATGTCTTTTGTTTTTATTTTGTAAAGCACTTTGAATCGCCACGTGCTGAAAAGTGCTATATAAATCAAATTGCCTTGCCTTATGCAATCTGAAAAAGGTTGTTTTTCAGAAGGACAGTGGTCAGGCTGCACTCTCATGCTGCAAGCCTGTAACACACAGCATAAGTTAATAAGGTTTTTTCCCTACAGGCATGTTCTGTCCTCTGATCCTCTCTTTGGTGTTCCTCCCTCGGTGCCTCCTGCTGCCCCTTCTGATCTTTGTTACCATCAGTATCCAAAGAAAACCGGCTGTAGAGGGACTAACAAGCAGGTCCAGTAAATTAGCCTGCCTCAGTAGACTGCCACACAGTGCTGATGGAAACATTCCCTGTGTTAGCTGGGTCACCACTGTTAATGAACGTGCTGATACATACTCACACCAATATCTCAGTTAGGTCATTAGGTAATCAACCCAGCAGAGCATTGCACAATAAACCGTTATCAAAAGAGCTCACAGGATGTACACTTGCCTGGTTGTTTTGAGCCGTTTTCACAGTACTTTGATGAATATAATTCTATCATAAGTGGAAAAATTATATATTTTGGCATGGCATGATGATGCCAGATGCTGCTGTTGCTTTAAGCCAAGGCAATAAGCAACTGCCTTTTGCCTATTGCATAGTTTCATACGTGAAGATAATACATCTCTTTAATAATTCACAAATGAATATAACATACAGTACAAGAATAGAAACAAACATTCTATGCAGGCCATGTAATTATACTTATATTGCATATTTATTAACTGTTAAAAACAACATTTCAAGTTTGATCTCCCCACATACAAAAGCAAGATCAATTAGAAACCTGCCAAAAGCGTAGACACATGGACATTTTACGATTTACAGGACCATTACGTTTTTCAGCTTTTTTCATTACATTTCGATTGGAGAGTTCAACAGATGTAAAAGAAACTTGAATCTTGTAATGTGCTTTCTTCGGAGTGTATAACTGGCAAACAATGGTGTTGCTGCACCTGCTTCTTCCCTACATCAATCACTACACTGACATTAGGTGTTAGGCTACGTGGGAGGCAGATGTACAAGTGTTGGTGATGTTTTTTGAAATAGTCATATCCCAACTTTTGAAACAATCTTGAAACCTTTGTAACACACTATAACAACGTGTGTCTGCTGCGCAGGTCGTGATGCAGCTGGTGCGTCTACTCCCTGATGGCCACAGGATGAAAAGGGAGGTGGACATGGCCCTGGACTCCGTCAGCGAGACCATGACCCCCATGCACTACCATCTGCGAGAAATCATCATCTGCACGTACAGACAGGTACAGAACATCTCCCTGGAGTATTCACCACCTGGTACATTCATAGGGAAAGCGATGAACAGATATTCAGCATGTGAACAAATATAATAGTGAACTTTCAGAGATCACGGTAGACAAAGAAAGTAGAGCATTTATAGATAAAAATACAAACTTCAGTGTCCATCTTTGTGATGAATATATAATGCAATGTGATGCATTCCTTTGAACTTTTCTAGATGATGTCTTAAATGTTTAATTAGAAGAATAACAAACACTGCATATTTATGAATCATCCCCCTTATAGTGTGACTCAATCAGCATGTTAATGAGGATTTGGGTGCAGTTACGCTTGAGCCCGATAGATGGCATCATGAACTTGTTGAGGTGTTTTTGTTGGATCCCAGAGACATGAATGAGGGAGATTCACTGAGCTTGGAAGTGATTGTGGTGCAACATAACTTATCTCTAAAACTCAATGGAATTCCTCTGGGTCTAAATTGTAAAGAGAGAGGGGGGGGGGGGGGGGGGGGAAAGGCAGGAGAAGACTTTAAGTTTTATTAAGTGTGCCTGCTGTACAAAGTATCACTGAATCTTTATTGGTTGAATCAGCTTTCTAATAGCTCATCCTGCTTTTACAACATTGCTGTTTCTTTAAGAATTTTCTAAGGACATTTCAGATTTTTAAATACATGTGTAATGCATGGAACTCACTCTAAGGCCTATACCAAAAAACCTCTTAAATCCCCCCAATTTCTGCTCTTCTTGCACAATTTCTTTGTCAAAACAGTAGACAGATTTGTCTTCTCCTGCCCAATGTTACCCCATTGTGACATAACTATAGTTTTTTTAATATAAAGTTTGAAAGCACTGAGAATGTTGAACAAAAGTATACTTGAGCTTTTCATTAAAGAGCTACAGTAATGAAAGCATACTGCAACAGCTCCTATACAGTAACACTTGGTACGTTTATACATAGATGTCTTAATTCAAGCTTTTATGTCTTTATAGCAAATAACATAAGGAGAGAAAAAGCTAGTATTTTGAATCTTTGCATGAGGGAAAAAAGAATGAATGGCATATCTAAAAGATTATCCAGGACAAAAGAGAACAAAATGAGTAGTGGGGCTTTGAAGACTTATCTGGACAAGGTCTCTCCTGATGCTGTGGCCTCTGCAGGACCACGGCTCTGTTTTAGCCATTTGTAATGCAGACTGTAATCATTGTGCCTCTGTGCACCGTCAGCCGTTCTCAGCGCGCTGGAGGCACCCGGTCCTGTCTCCACCGTATCAATGGGCCTCATTGTCCCAGGGACCTTGTCTTTCGCCTCGATTCTCTCTCCGTCTGTCACTCTCTGATGCCAGGCTCCAAGAAAAGGCTCGCGCTGGGCTCACTTTCAAATCAATCAAGTCATTTGTATGGTCATTGCATCTATTTTAACAAAAGTTTTAAAACAAATTAAAGTTTTCTTTTTTTAATATTCCTAGGTTAAAGTGCCTGAGCTTTATTCAAATTATTTAATTGATTTGAAGAATGGGTTCCTATGTTTGTATTTATGCCCATTTCTAACAGTAATAACAACATCGGTACACGTTTGTATCATGAACTCCGATGAGGACACAATGCAAGTTTTTTGCAATTCGATGGTTGGAGGCTGTAACACAAAAAGCAGCGTGTCGATGAGGAAACAGACGGCATTTAAAACCGTAACAAAAACAAAAACAGCTTGGAATGTGTTTTTACAAAGATGGAAATGTGAATGTTTGAAAGACCTCAAGGACACGCACATGTTTTGGTGACAATACTTTAACTTCTGAGATCTGTAAACAACATCGCTTATCCATTTTAAACAAACTCCACAGTTCTCAAGAGTTATTTGAAAGAGAAAAAAAATATGGTGAAAAAGGACATTATCATCCAAACAGTCTGTTGTAAACATCCGTTAAAGTCTACGGACTGAAGTTATGGTTCAAAATGAGCTTTTAACCATTTTAATTACAATAATGAACCTATTGGTTGTTTTTTTGTTTATTTGCCTCATTAGACTTCATCTTTGCGATGTTGTTGTTTCCATATTTACTTATCATAACCAATAGAAACAAAGGACCCACATTCGTAATAACCCAAAATGATGGTATAATCCTGCTATAGCGGACCCCCGGTTGGCACTTCAGTCCCCTTTCAGCCTTTTCCTTTCTGCTAGAACCGGCAGGCCAGGTGATAAACAAATCCAGATGTTGCTAGAACCCGGCAGGCCAGAGAGGGGGGAGAAAAAAGTTGGGGAAGAAGAGGGGGAAAAGTTTTACCCCCAAACTCCCTCCCTCTCTTCTCGTAGCCCTCCCTCTTCCATAGACCCTCCTCCCCTTAGACAGTGGTTGGAAAATGTGTCTTTGATAGAGAAAAAATATATTTACACTGGGACCCGAACCATCCACCAGCTCCCAGAAGGGCCTGGGAAGGGGGGAAGGTAGGGGGGTGGGGATGGGTTCTTCTTGAAGGGCCTGTAAATCCCTGCTGCCAACCAGGCGTGACCTCGCGTGGCAGATGCGTCCTCCAACATCAAGGCCTACGCACTGGAGAGGCTTTTTCTTCTCCTCCTCCTCCTCCTCCTCCTCCTCCTCCTCCTCCTCCTCCTCCTCCTCCTCCTCCTCCTCCTCCTCCTCCTCTTCCTCCTCCTCCTCTGGAATCAGCTGTGGGGGCCTTTCTTTCCAACATCAAGCTGATTTGAGACTGAAAATCGCCTTTAGCAATCTACACACTGGCATATACTTTGATATTTTTCGTCCCTTTCTTTGTGGGGCTTTACTGGTGTAAATGCGACACAGGCTGAATTTGTTGTGGAAGTGGAAATTATATCGAGTTCAGCAGGGAATCTGATATTCTTTTCAGCCGATACACCAACATCATCACAATCTCTCATATTTCACCTCCTACCCCTCTTGTTCTTAGTTTTTTTTCAAATAGGGGTGACCAGGGGCCTCATTTATAACGCCGTGCGTAGGATTCACGTGGGAAGGTTACGTAGTAGAAATCCAAAAAATAGGTACAGACATTTTCCGACATTTTCCGATTCACAAAACATTGCGTACCGGCGAGGAAAGTGCGTACGGCACTTCCTACGCCGGTTTCCCTTTATAAATCACAATCGACTCGAAATGCAGTGCAGCTTTTGCGGGCTTCACGTAAACCCATATTTGCCTATAAATAGTCAAAGAAACGCCCATTCATTCATTTTGACTGACTTCATGAAGAAGATCGCAGGAAATTACGACAGAACAGCTAAAAAAGACACCGTGGTTGCGTTCCAAAAATCAGCTCCTAAGTTCTAACCCTATCTCCTATTCCTTGACCTCTGAGTGAAACGTTAAGGGATAGTGGATAGGAGAATTCAAAAGGACTTAGGACTTATAAATGTGCGTCTGCTGCTGTGGAGAAACTATAGAAACTACAGTTTTCTATACAGCGGACTACAACATGGATGTTTAATAAGAACGAGGGACTCATCTAGAGACTCTGCACCGTGCTCTGATGCTGTTGCTTTATGCTTTATGAACGTGGACAACAGAGAAACATATTCTTCATGACCAAAGTTGGAATTGAAATAAAAAAGGAAAGTGAAACTTATGCTCGTCACCCTCTCCCTCCGGTCCACATTAATACAAATGATCCCAATACGTATGATTGTATGAACTATGAAAATATCTTAAAATCAATACAAATGTATTTATTATAAACGTTAGTCCTTAACATCTATCAGTGTGTATATCACCATTCAAACATCTTTTAAAAGTTGAACAAACCCCACACAGCTCAGTAAACACTGAAATGTTGACTTTATTTGATCATTTCAGTAAAAACTAATGTTCATATTTCTCTTTGATTATAATACTGATGAACGTTCAGAACAAAGCACTTTGGCAACTTACCACATACGTTTTAAAAATGCTTAATAAGCACCGTAACTTTCATGATATCATTTCTCCGTCATAATCGGTTGTTTCCGTGAACGGCCGACTGTTGAGTGACGGCAAATGCTGCGGCTGCAATGCATTGTGGGGCAGCATTTTCTCCTCTCCTTTCGGTAAGGGACGTCCAGTGGTTCCTAAGTTAAAGGAGGTTATAAAGGAAGTTTGAAACCTCCTTTCCTTTCATTTAGAGAATTGGAACGGCACTTATCATGGCTGCCACTGAGGGACTTCCGGGTCATTTCACTTGGTTAGGAAGGTTCCTAAGCTAAATGGACTATTGGAACGCAACCCGTGTCAGATTTTGGCTATTTTGGGGAGGTCGAGATAAATCATATTGTTTGGTGGATGCAGTTTGAACCAGAGTAGCAGCATGGAGGTCGGATCGTCACCAAAATAAATAAATAAGTGGTCCGAAAAAGGTTAATGACAAAAAGAATACACATCCTTCCTCAGACAGTGTGTTTGTACCGGGGACAGGAGACCCCACTTGATGAGAAACTGTAAGAAATGATCGGGGAATCCCTCCGGAGTGGAGTCATGACGACTGGATCTGAATTATGTTTTTGTATTTGGTGGTTTGTGTCCCAGCTGTCGATCAGCTGTGCGCAGCGTCTCCACTGCAGCCTGTGCATCTCAACCCCCCCCCCAGCAACTCTATATCCACCAGTTAAAGGAAATACAACTAATGTGTTGTGTTATATTAGCTGTACAATGTACCACATATGGTGTTCTTAGTTTCCATACCTCCTGTGTTTTACGAGCGACTTATCAAGTCTTGGCAAACGGCATAAAACACGATTAAACATGATAGTATAAAACCATGCTCGTATCTACAACCTATAGAAATGCAAAACGGCGTCAGTTTAGACGTAATTCTGTCCTCCTGCTTACCGCATCATTTATGAGAAAACATTTCATAACATTAACACAACATATTCGAGGTGGTTTTAAATAACATATCCGTGTTTATTTATTTCTCCAAGTTATGTTTTTGTGTGCACTGAGGAGTCTCAAACAGGCGTTTGTTAAATCATTTTAAGATTGTCTTTAATCAATGTTTGAAAACGAATTCTTCATATATGATAAATGAGAGGTAACATTTTGTTTATGGTATTATTTCCACATATTTCTCTCCATTCTTCCTTCTGCCAACGGTGTCGCAGTTTCTCGTCTCTCCCGTTTTTGTGCTTAGTGCGTACGCATGGGTCAGAGTTTGCGTGGAGGACCGCACATTTTCCCATCAAGTTAGTATTTTATAAATCGGAAACATTGCGTAGAAACTGGCGTATGCCATTTTTTTGAGCGTATATCCCTTTATAAATGAGGCCCCAGGTGTGCATCCAACAACCAGAACCATCCAGTAAAATAGACAGCTCCATCATACCTACCATTGCATTTTACACCACCAGGAAGTAAATAGCACGGCCTTATCTGATTCATCCTGACTTCTCACAGGCCTGTAGCGAAAATGTGATCACTGCAGATCGCTGTCTTCCAGCTAGTCCATCAAGAGAGTAGTAATAGCAAAGAGTGCTGAGTTGTAGAAGTAGAGATTGTCACAACCGACAAACTCAGAAACCCAACGCCTAATCCCTTGTGTACGTTGAGAGTTTCATCAACTTTACTGTCACCTCTGTTTTCAAAATTGAATGCTATTTCTCCCAGGTGGTGAGAAAACTGAATCACACTGAGCCAGAGTGAATGAGCTGCAAAATGTACTGTGTGTGTGTGTCCAAAGAAAGGCCCTCATGGTTTGGACGGGGCAGTGGAAAAATATTTTCAGAAAGGGGAGAATACTGTGAGCAGGTTTTGTTGAGGAAAGGTAGTTGACGTCTTGAGGGGGAGGTACCGCAGAGGGGGAACGACCCAGCACTGACAGCCAGATTAATTTGACTAACGAAGAAGAGCATTCTTAAACCTCACACTTTAATCTTAGCTACCTTCTAAGTATTCCCTTAGCTCGAGAGTCTATGTGTCAACACGTTTCTTCTCAATTAGGATGGTCACTTGACATAAGTGGTCCAATTACGAGGTGGAGTTGGTAACAGCCAAGAGAAATATTGGCAGGAAAATGAGCCCACCTGAAGGAGAGGCAGGTTCTTCTTCATGGCTCAAGTGCGTGTTGACTCCTGAAAAGAGGCTCTCATTAAGGTCCAGTGGGAGGGAGCAAAGTGGGAGAGCCAGAGGTTGTTGTTTTTATTCATCATTTCCAGCCTCTCACATGCCAATGGCAATAGCAGTATTTGCTGTGGCTGTCTACAAATGGCTTATTTTGACCGAATACCATCTGAGCAGGTGCAAGCAGCTGAGCTATGTGGACACCGTCTCTCTGTGCAATATTAGTCCAGGGAGTTGTTCCATGTATGTTTGTGTGAGTGTGTGTGTGTAGCAGTACGCGTAAAGGTAAATAAAGCGTCCCTGGGGACTTTCTTGGGGGGTGTGGTCAGCGGGAGGGGTTATACACAGCTGCTTCTAGTCAGCTGCTTTTCGACATCACGTTTATCTTAAGGCAAGTTTAAATGATTTCCAATCATATTCTAAAATGTAGTGAGAGTTTGATGTGCACGCTGATGTCTGACATGATGCTTAAATTCCTTGTAATGCTCATTCTTACCTCATATATTACGATATGATGATTGATATGCCTTGGTTATGAAGTGTGAAGAATAGGTTTCACATGCAGCAGATACCAATGGCCCCAAGATCCTTGTGACTATTGAAATGATCTTTACTTACGTTTCCTATTCTCTATTATCAGGCCAATCAGAGTCCTTTTCAAAATGATGATTCAACTGTATCAATGGACCCTAATATCCAGTGGAAGGTAAAGAGAGGGCAGGTTTTTTCTTCAAACCTGACGATTTCACTGATTAGCACATCGTCCCCCATAGCCGGGGACTAATCAGTGAAACCAACAGGTGCACTGCAATATTACAACAATTACACACACCCCTGAATCATAATCAAGTTCAGACTTCTTAGTGCTCTAACAAATGTTTAACAACCACGGCTGTGTTCAAAGTTTCAATGGCTTTGTCACTTTATACTGTAAAGCGGCACTTTGCTGCTATATACAGCTGTCTGAAGTGCTATTCACACAGTAGGCTTTTCAACAGCCCATGAGATTTAAAATAATATTCCCACCTAACTCTTAACAATCAGAACTTGTGTACTGCGTACTTTTGGTAAACAACTTTCAATTTGGATTTAGTCATAACCTGAAACCTCCATATCAATTCTTGCAGCCCTTTATCTATATTCCAGGTTTATGGTACAGCTAACTAAGAAGGGAAAATATATGCAATACAATTCAACAAAATAACTATCAATTGAGTCAACACTGAAACAATAACCTACATGAAAATAGAATTCATGCAAGACTGCGTTAGTAAGGCAAACATATTCACAAGTATTGAATATTCTTAGGCCAATTATAAAGCTTACCCACATGTAATATGCAGTATGTGGGAATCTGATTATAAAGTGTTGCTTCTTGCTTCATCTAAACAAATTGAAACTGCATCAAGTGATTTTCAGTTGCCTCATTTCACATTCAGCATGAAGCAACATCCCATAGGGTCTCCTGCTCTCACCAGCTGTTGTTTTTGAGTCCAGAATTCATATTCTTTTACATTTTTGTATCCAACTTGATCTACACATCTGTGGTCAAATGTGCCGGTGTGGTCAAATGGTGTTTTTTTCCTGTTACGAGCCACCTGTTAACATCAGCTTTCGTTTCACACCGGGCAGGTAGTGTTTTGAAACGTTGTGGGATCTGTTTATACGATACAGCAGGGTTTATGTTTATTCTCAGTCCAGCTCATAAAAACAATGAACAACAAGCTGCTGAGGGCTGTGAAAGCGCTGCAAGGTATCATTTAATTATAGGGAGCCATTAAATTCATGTTTTTAAAAGCATCACCGCTGCAACTTTATTCTGAAAATGTGAACAACGTGTCTAGGTCATTAGCATTAACTAGATACCTTGTTAACATTCTTCATAATTAACTCTTAATAGTAACCATGACACTTTTGAAATCCTTTTACAAACAAAAAAGCCTTTTTCTATCTGCAGCTTGACTTTGTCTGATATAATACATGTCTATAAAACAAATCTGTCTACTTTCATCTCATTACGTGTTTAACTTAACTCCAACACATTTTTACTTATTAATTTATTGATCAATCATGAGTTAAATGTCAACTATTTTTAATGAGCATAGAGCATTTATACAACAGCACATTCAATTCCAACAAATAACAAAAATACAAGGAAGTCTTGCATTCATACATTTGCTTATGAATTAAAAGCCTTTTATTACTGCATTTTTATTTCTAGTCGAGTAACTAGATGACAGCATAGATCGAAAATCACTTCCTGTGTAGTTTTATTTAATTAGTGTTTAATTATCTTGCATCATTATGTTGTCATTCATTAGAACTAACTGGCTAATCTCTGCCAAATGCCTGTACAGTTATTCATAAGTGTTTATTTCACACTTTCCATGCAAAGGATCAACCTCTCATGCTTCACTCTACATGCTGACCACTTTATAAAGATATGTGTTTTTTTTCTCCCCACCTATCCTCTTTTACCCTGAATAACTGAGCTGCCCCTTGCCCGCCCTTTGCTCTGACCTCCCTCATGGCCCCCACCCCCTCTTAACCACTGGCCCCACTGGTGCTTCAGACCTCACTGAGCACAGCACAGAAGGGTTGTCATTTTCTGCCCCCTCGCACTAAACCTGTCATTCCCCCAGCCCCAAAGACCAGAATAACTACCTCCAAAACCATGCATGAGTGTTTTAACATGCCCCCAGTAGCATGGTGTTCCACGTATCCTGTTGAGCCCGAAATCATTTCACCAGGAAAAGGTCCACCTTTTCTTGTCTAGGTTTTCACACTAGCTAGTCACGGGCACTGAACAAATAATTACGGGAATACAATCCCACCTGTGAAACCAGTTAAATGCCAACCATGTGCGATATGCAGGAGTCGTGACTGGGATGTGTTGCACTTTCACAAAGCCCCACCAGGGAAGCGGTGTTTCGTACGTGAGGACAGTTGAGCAACATATGAATCCGGTGTTAACGACGGGGTAACTGCTCCTTAAGTGCAAAAAACTCAGCAATGAACATTCAGAACCATGTTGTCAAATGAGTTTTTCACTGCCACAGAGACACCTCGCAACACAAAACCCTGGACCTAATGCGGCAACATTCTCAAAAATGTCTGACGAAAGTCAGCCACACCTAACATTCAAAGACACCCACATCTGCTATTACCCAGGTGTGAGTAATGAATCCCTCTTGATCATATATTCGAGGCATGTGGTTGATTGTTTATAATTAGCCTGGGTAATACCCCCTAAACGCTGTATAAGGGCAGGTGTTGTGTGTGCAAATACTCTGGCAAATTCCCAAGAATAGGAACGATGTACCAAAAAACTTCAGCAAGAGTGGAATTGAGATATTGTCAAATAATTAAAAGAAATATGTGATACTTCCTGTGCTTCATACTGCTGTTAGGGGAAATCCCAAACCCTCCCAGAGCAGTATGTGAGCTACTCGGCACACAATATCATTCTCCAAGGGTTTTTATTGTATATTTACAATATTATTTATTTTTTGAATAAAATAATCACTGTACTCTTAAAATTATAATAATCATTTTGATTATATGATATAGTTGCATTTTCCCTCAAATGTCACCCATTTGTTTCTTAACAAATATATAAATATAGATTTTCATATATTGCCTTCTGCATCAGGCCCATTGCTCTTCTTCTTTCTTGGAAATACTCGTTCTAATGACACAGGTTTGATATGTGCTGGTATCAAAACGGGTGCGTATAAATAGATTCATGGCCTTCACACATTCCAAAGATTGACAGGTGCTCAGGTGGTGAAACCCATATGTTGCGCTCTTTATGACTTGCCCTTAGACTGGCATATCCAGAGATCACACTGCGATAGAAATAAAGTCTAGAGTCATGCCATCAGACCTGGGAGGATAATGACAATTGGCAAAATGAAACAATATCTTGGATGGGCAGAGAGACAGCTTCTGCTATTTAAAGACAAATGACTCATAGTGCAAAACTCAGTTCAAGACCCTTGATTTGCTGCCCACATGTCGGATTGTTACAGTGAGTCAGGGACATCTCACTGTAAAAAAAAACTCGTCAAAGTACTGGCAGCAGCGGCTGCCAAACAAAAACCCTTAAATTAAAGTAAAATACTTTAACTGAAATAAAGTGAATAAGCCATTAATTTATGGGAATTGTCCTTAAAGACTTTACAGGAAAACACTGTATTTATCTGATTTATCTGCTCTTTTTACAGTCAATAACCTTTAATAAAAGTACAGCACTAAAACTTCTACGGGCAAAAAACCCGTAAAAAAATGGTCAAATGACTGGCAGCAGCGGCTGCCAAACAAAAACCATAAAAATACTTTAACTGAAATAAAGTGCAAAAGCAATTAGTATACAGAAATTGTCCTTAAAGATTTTAGAGGAAACGTTCCTCTCTTTTCAAAATCCATTGTCTTAAAACGTTACATTAAAATACCTTAAATAAAGTTCTGATGAGAAAAACAGTTTTTTACATTTTTTTTAATTAGATTTGTATGATCAAACACTAAAATAAATACAGAACCTAAAGTTCTAATGGGAGAATACTGTTATTTTACAGCTTTTTTCTAACATTTTCCAATCAAACAGGTTCAATAAAAAGACATCACAAAATGTTACTCTGAAAACTTAAAATATAAAAATATTTGTAGAATTATAGTACAACTAATGAATACAGCATTTAATATTTAAACATCATACTTATAAACAGTAAAAACTAAAAGTAAGTTGAATTTTTTAAGATTACTTTGAAACATTCTCAACTGAAAATAACAGAAATTACAAAATGGCGACATATGTTCACATTGTCAATTTGAAGGAGCAGTGTGCAGGATTTAGTACGTCTAACAATGGGGATGTAGGTTCCAACCAATGGATAACTTGTTCACTCACCCTCCTATCCCAAGTTTGTAGGAGAATTTATATTGGCTGCAAAAAACTTGAGGCCCAATCATGTTTCCTCTGTCCATTCTGCGCTACTGTAGACGTGGCAGTGCAACCAGAGGACAAACGGGTCAGAATCAGAAACGGGTTTATTGCCATAGGCAGGTTCACACGTAGGAGAAATTTGACTAGGTGTCGTACATACAAATAAAAAATCAAAAAAAGTACACAGATAGCGAACTATATTAAGAACACTGTAGTAAAAATATAGAAAGATAGAAATAAAATAAAGCAGTAATTTACATCGAAATAGAATGCAATACATTATAGAATATAAAATATGTGCAGTAAGCAATATTTAAACATTGCATTATTTACCATCCTGTGATCTCCATTATGTAATGCATAGAGTCTGCGTTGTGGCAAGGGGGGGTGGGCCTTGTTGAGGTGGCGAGAGGTTTTGGTCCTGATGGATAGAGGTTCTGGTCCTGATGGAGAGAGGTTCTGGTCCTGATGGAGAGAGGTTCTGGTCCTGATGGAGAGAGGTCCTGGTCCTGATGGAGAGAGGTCCTGGTCCTGATGGAGAGAGGTTCTGGTCCTGATGGAGAGAGGTTCTGGTCCTGATGGAGCGCAGCCTCCAGCCAGAGGGTTGTGTTGAAGGCAGAGCTGAAGTCCACAAACAGGATCCTGGCGTAAGTTCCTGCTGTGTCCAGGTGCTGGAGGAGGAAGTGAAGTGACAACTATTAGTAAACCATAATGATGGATGTTATTATCAGCAGCTGCCAATAGATCCCCTAAATCTTGTATGATGGACCTTTGGCACACACACACACACACACACACACACACACACACACACACACACACACACACACACACACACACACACACACACACACACACACACACACACACACACACCACACACACACACACACACACACACACACACACACACACACACACACACACACACACACACACACTATTGAGAGCATCCCAAGGGCATTGATTATTTCATATAGACAGGGTCAATTTTCACAAAATCAGAACCCCGAATGCATTTTGTGTTTATTTATGCTATACAACATTTCTAGGGGTATTAAGGGGTGCTGAATCCAAATCTGCTGTATACGAAGCTCCAAAATGCCTCTAAATTGAGAAATCCAACATGGCCGCCACCACCAGCTTGAAATCTATTTTAAGTATATCTTTTTAACTAAACAAGGTACAAACTTGAATTAAAAGTGCTTTTGTAAGTTCTCCTACATGGGCAATCTGATGCCATATTCAGATTTGAGATATAATGTGAATAAACTGCTTAGATCTCATATATATTGCAAAAATAGTAGTTTTTAACTATGAATAATTACTCGGCTATTATTATTATTATCAGGCTACTTTTACTTACGTTGTATATTGTTTTGAGGTTAAATGTTTCAAATGTGCTGTGATGGAACCTTTGCCTTCCCCACTATTGCCCCCCCCCCACAAAAACAAATAACCAAACCAAAAAGAGGAATCACAGAGCGCCCATTCAGCGGTGTATTAGCAGAAGACTGTTTCACACAGTCATCTGAACAATGTCCTGCAGCACAGAAAGCACAAGCTACAGACATGGCCTTCTTCATGTCCAGGACATCTAAAAAACCAATGCCTTCCTGGATATTGTACAATCAAAAGGCAAGCACAGTCAACCCAGAGAAAACAACAGTAGGCTACCTACCTATCATCCAGGCTCCTGCATCTGAACTCGATACACTGAACACAGTTGTCAAGCGAATGCTTCATATCTCCAAATCAATGGAACAACAGCATGTCATTCTGACAGTGGACGAGGCACTTTATCCGAAGTTGCTAGAACTGAAGTGGTCAGTAGAAGAATACAAGGACATGCTTATCCCTTGCCTTGGAGGCCTTCACATTGCCATGAACTTCCTGGGTGTGATCGGATAACACATGGTTGATTCTGGCCTGAGCGAGCTATGGGTCAAGTGTGATCTACTGGGAGCAAATGCTGCTCAGCATGTCATGGCAGGAAAGGGGTATGCACGTGCCATAAGGACCCACAAACTTACCCTACAGGCTCTTTGGCAGCTACTGCTCCCACGGCTTTACACATATCTGGATGAGGTTGATGTTTCACTGAGAGTTGAACTCTCAGATCTCTGCCAATCCGTAGATGCTGACCACATCTCGCAGATGGTCGACAAACTGACTACAGACAGATTCCAGCAGCCCATGAAAGAGTTTGCTGCATCGCTTGCAGTTGATGACCCGAATGCCGCATTCTGGTGGGACTACGTGTCAGCATCGTACTCTGCTTCACAAGAGCGCAACGTGATGGATTGTGGGATCTCCACCTGTATGCTTTCAAACGTATGCTGCCCTTCTTCTTCAGGTACGATCATATAAACGACGGCAGATGGGGTACTGTGTACCTGGCTGAGATGTCTGCTCTCCCACCAGAAATCCTCCTCGAGTTTCAGAAAGGCAACTTCGTGGTGAAATACAGTGATCGACGCTTCAATAAGGTTTCAGCGGATCAAAGTACTGAGTGGCTAAACGCTACAGGAAAAAAGAGTGGTGGTTTAGTGGGCATCACCAGGATAGCAACATCCCTCAGTAGATGGACATTGTCGTATAATCTGAGAACTACTAACGGCAGTCTACATTCCACCAACAAGTCTGTTTTAGCAAATATACTGACAAAACATGTCCAAACGCCTGCAGATGTGCCCCTTCAGGAACCCAGCTGCCTGGCTATTGATGGCCAAGCACTTGTAATGGCACTTGGGAAGCCGCCTGACACTACAATATTTGGCGACTATGCCAACAAGTTTGCTGAGACGGTGTTGAAGATGGGAGAGAAGTACCAGAGGGTTGATGTAGTCTTTGACAGGTACCGTGACGAATCCATCAAAACGGGCACAAGGAGGAAACGTAAACAGCGTCACCGACCAGTACGCAGAGAAATCGTTAATGACTCCGTTCCACTTCCAGCAGACTGGTCAAGCTTCATGGCACTGGAAGAGAACAAAGCAGATCTCGCTCGAATACTCTCAAACCATCTGATAGAACACAGCCCAGAAGATGAGCCTGTGGTTGTAGTATCGGGTGGGTTTGCTGAAGCAACCACTGTCAAGTCATCAGATCCAGATCTTGATGTCTCCTCTTTAATGGCTGACCACGAGGAGGCTGATACACGTCTGATTTTACACTGCATCCAATGGACACAATAATTGTGTCAGCGCGTGACACAGACGTGCTTCTTCTACTTTTAGCACACCATGACAGAATCGGATGTACCCATCTCTACATTAAAGCCGGGACATCAAAGGATCCAAAGTATTTTCCAGTACATGACATTCGCAAGTTATTATCTGATGATCAAGTGGACACACTCCTTGCCTTCCATGCCATCACTGGCTGTGATGGTGTGTCTCAGTTCAGCGGTCACGGAAAGAAAACAGCCTGGCAGGTGTTCGAGCAACATCACACCGATCTTACTGGCCTTGGGAAGGGCCCTCTCACTGAAGGTATTGTGACATCAACAGATAAATGTATCTGTAAGATGTATGGTGTGCCAGAGGTTGATACATGCAACAAAGCAAGAATGAAGTTGTTTTGCAAAGGTCGTCCACAAGAGACTCCACCAACCTCAGATGCAGTGAAGTTTCATATCATGCGTTCACACTATCAATCGACAATCTGGAACCAAGCTCACCTGCCACATCCTGATCTTCCTCCAGTGGATGAAATGGGATGGATGCACAAGGAAGGTCAGTTAGTGCCACGGCTACTGTCTTTGCCACCTATGCCTAAAGCCTGCAGGGAGTTCACTTCATGTGGGTGTACCAAGGGATGCCTCAGCCAACGCTGCAGCTGCAGGTATGTGTATAGAGGATTAACTGATCAATGTGTACAAGATCGTAAAAATATGATAGACTGGTTGAGAATATCAGCCTGCCAGACTGCATACTGCTGACTGTTTGTTGTTAACAGATTGTTGAAACCATAACCGGATAATTGTGAACCTATAACTGAGAAAAAAAGTAACAAAGGAACACAATAAGTGTAAGGATAACTGTAACGTGTATTCCAATGTACCTGTACTTGTACTGGTCATAATCTGTCTATTCTATTCTATTCAGAAAGAGTCACATGGAATGTATAGAGGCATGCAACAGCAGGAAACATGACAACACCTGCCGGAACACTGAAGAAGACGCTGCTTTTTAAAAGTGCCTGCCTTTTGGCAATTTCCCATAGGGTTTGATGTAAAAAAGGCAGTGTGAACAGGCCCACTCCTTCTTCTTCATTGCGTTAACACTGGATGGCCTGGAGACACTGATGAGGGACACAGGCTGGCGTCAGCAGCTTTCCACACAAAGCCATCACATCTTATCTTCCATAGTCCTCACTGTCCAATAGTCAAAAGAGTGAACATCACAGCTGTCATGTTAACCCTTTGTTACACAACATACAACCAACATGTGTCTAAAGTGACCCAAATTAGTTTTAATTGTAAATATCTTTGCAATAAATTACTTTAACCATTCAGGATTCCAGGTATTCCTGGATCAAAACCAATTTTAGTTTTAGTTTTTCCCTTTCTTACTTTTTGAATAAAAATCATGTTTTTATCACTACACTTCTAAGGCACAACATGGGTCAAACATTACCTGTATTATTTTGCTATGTTATTTCATGCACGGCTGAGTGTTTCTTTACTATACATCAGGGGTGCTCAAACTCTTTTATTAAAGGTCCACTTGTGAACTTCATACAAGGTCACTGGTAAATGACTTTACTGGCATTGATCCCCCCCCCCCGGAGCGGAGAAACAAAACTGAATATAGAAGCAGTTTCTTACTGCGCGCTATGCATGGGGCTCCGACATGTCGTTGCAGTAAATTAAAGGGTGTTTCATGTTGTCGTTGCTGTGGACCTTCTTAATCTACCTTCTTTGGGGGCCCCCCTTCTGGTCCATGCACTTGCCTGCCTTGCCTGTCGGCAAACGCCACCCCTGTATACACACACACACATTCAATACAGTATGGTGGCTTGAACTAGTGGGAGAAATGGCACAGTTTGTCTGTAGCCAATGCCTTGAACCTCTGCAAAAAAGGCATTAGAAGCATTAGAAAGTTAAGGTAAACTTGCGGTCTGCAATGCGTGTCACGCTCGCGCACACAAGTAAATATATATGCACGATCATTCTCACAACGCGTCAGACACAAGAAAATATACATTAATTTACATCAGAATCAGATTTTCTTTTTTATTTAGTATAATTTTTTTTTTTTATAATGGGGTTCGGTCCGGATTGATTTGCAGTTCGGTCCGGAGTTTGAGAAGCCCTGGGCTATAGCAAGACAAGATAGAAAGCAACACTCCCCGGGCGCCGTACATAATGCTAGCCCACTGCTCCTAACACTAGGATGGGTCAAATGCAGAGAAACCGTTTCGTTACATAGTACCTGTACTACGAAATGACAATAAGTTGAATCTTCTTCTTCTTCTTCTTCTTCTTCTTCTTTTTTTATTATAAACAACGGATCACATGACTATATGTGAGAGATGTTATTCATAGTGGTTAATTCAAAGAGAATCCAATGTTCAAATAGGGAAGGTTTAGCATGTTTGCCCAGGACTGTTAGCATGGTAACCCGTTTAGCATATTGGAAATTTATTAATGGAGATTTTGTCCTGTTTGTGATGCTAAATAGAGCAAGTCATTAAATTCCAGAGGACATTTCCAGTGGGATCCACGAATGTCTAATTTCCCTCCAGGGGCAAAGTATTGGACCACACTGGTCCAGTATGTGGCAACAAAACAGCATGGTTGCCCCGGCAGCAGCTTTGTGACTCCCTCACCAGGAAAAAAAGTCCACCATCAATACATTTGTTTTCCATTAACCCCCTGCATCAATACAAAAGGACATTTGTGGCCAAGAGTACACATTTTATTTGAAGTACTCTGGGGGGTTTTGATTTATTTGATGAGTTGTAGCTCGCAGTCATACCATTGTAATGTCCCAGTGTTGGGTTTGCATGCACAAGATATTTTGATAGCTCAGTAACTGATTGATTCACAGAATCTCCATGTGCTCTGTTGCCAGGCATGTGCATGTACATAATGTACCATAATGTGTGTGGTTAATGTGGGCAGATATTCCAGTCAGTAGGCTAAGTTGATGAGCCCTTTCTCGTCTTGTGGTTTTGTAATCTTTGCTCACCAGACACGTGATGCTTTTCGGCATGGGAATTGAGCCTTTTCTAGTCAATAGCCTATTGACTGTTGATTATACAGTGCAAGTTCCCCATGTTTTAGGGTTAATATAAATTAGATGAACCTTAGATGTAGGGTTAATCTAAATCTAGATGTTAGATTCTTCACTAGAGCTGTTAAATATGCATCTAAAATATGAAAGAAAAGTTAAAATCATTATTCTGATGGAGATCACACCCTAGACTTGTTATGAGAATGTATCTGAACTCTATGTCCAAACCAAGTTACATTTTCACATTATTTTCAAGCCCTTGGCTAGATAGATATATCACGATATACAGTATGCAGATTGCCGCAGCTTGCCCCTTAAATCCACCTCAACCTCGGCTTCTTGATTTAATCAGCGTAGTGTGGCTGAGCGACTGGAAAAAGACAGACAGAGGATTGGAATCTGTAGAAACCATTAACATAAAGGCATCTCCGTCCCCTCCTCTCACTGGCTGCTACATGGCTTCTCTGCTCCCTTTTTCCTTTTTTAAAAGAATGAGTTTTGGGCACCATCTTGATCCATAAAGATCAGTTCTGCAGCTTGAAGCCAGATGATATATAACTAAGATTGCTTTGTTACTGGCCAACCTGGCAGGCTGGGTGAGTGGATGGTTCTCAAAATAATGGCAGTGCATATAAAAAAAAGCATACACACAGTATGCTGGATCATTCAACCCAGAAGAATATATAAGAAATATGTTCATAAACTTCTCTCACATATTCAAGCATCTTGCGGATGAACACACATAGGAGGATTTTCTAACACTTGATAATATATATCACCTTTCTAATGGAAGCAACATTGTTTTAGGAAATTCAGTTTTATAGAAGCATACGCAATTAAAGACTAATGATAAAAGCTTTCACCTGCAAAGATGGATAGAGATTCAACAATACCAGGGCTAAAAATAAGCTTTTTAAAATGTTTTGAATTACCAGCTGTGAAAAATGCTGAAAATGAGCCAATTTGAAGTTGCATGGAAAATGAGAGCATTTTGGCTTAATCTGGTGTCCCATTTAGCATCCGTGTGAAGGCAGTACGGTTCTTTTGATGTGTTTGGAGACTGGATGTTATAAAGGCTGGTAAAAGCAGTCGGTGTTAATTAATGTTATTACCCAGATGTAAGTCCCGTATGTTGATATTATTATGTGGCAGGCGGCTAGCAAGACGCGTGGAAGAATTAATGATTCTTTTCATGTTTAGAGTAGGACTGTAAAATAATTGTGTTCATTTTGAGGGGGGAAAATAAAGTAGTTTCATGTTTTTGCCAAATGTTTGTGGTGTTCTTTGGCGTTGTTGACCTCTAGAAGCGCTATGGAGCCGTACTCATTGAGCGGCTTGCTGTTAAGCTTGTGCAAGAACATCAGAACGCACAAGCCACGAAAATGTGGGCGACGCAATATAAAATCTAGACAACAGTTTTTCAATTATTCCACCGATCAAAGACGAGGAAGAAGACTGCTGGCAAGTAAACATTGTTTACTAATAAAACAACAGGGTGCCTTAAGGATTCAATCACTTTTAAACATGCAGCATAACATCTTGGCAACATACCATAACATGCATGTTACTATTTGTGAGTGTTCAAAAGTTGCAGTTTAGCTTAAAGGGGACCTATCATGCAAAATGCACTTTTGTACGTCTTTTATACATGAATATGTGTCCCCGGTGTTCCAGGGAACTCACCAAGTGTCAGAAAACACAACCCTCTCTCTTTTCCTCCATACCCAAATCTCTAAAAAAGGGGCTGCAACGGATCTGATAAAAACTGATCCAGATTTGAACACTGTCCTGACGTCAGGACAGTGGCGCTACGGCTATTGGGCCAACTCTCCACCTATCAGGGGAATGTGGGGCAAGCGTTTGCTCCCGCTGCTGTAATTCAATGCAATCCCTCCCCGTCGAGGCAAGTGTTACCTTTGACCTTTGTTAATGTAGTTTAATTGTAGGATGTTTGGAAAGGATGAGAAGGTATTCTGTCTGCGCTTGTTTGTATTTGTTTTGGAGACGTGTGATCTGTTAAACTGTGATCGACTAGATGGCCTTGATCTGGGAGACGGAGATCGATTGCTCTTGTCTCCGCCCACATATCTGGGGGGTTTCGCGGTACTTTCCTCACTCGAGTAAAGTACCGGAGAATTAAACCTAACTTTGACTCTTGTCAAAATTCTTCCCTTTTATCAGGTATGTAGATAGTACAAAAACATAGCAAATTGGGCCAAACTATAACATAACATGTGTAAGGAGTGTTTTAAAGCGGTTGTGTGAAATAGTGAGTGTGTTATTATTACGTTTTATCAGCTTGGGCTGATGTGTGTGATAGCTGAGAATGTGTAGTAACGTCTACATGGTTACATGAACAAACTGCGTAGCGCGCATTTGCCGCCATCTTGTGTATTGTGTATGCACACAGTTATATGTAATATGTTGTTAATCATATAATCTTATCAATGATATTGTTGTAATTAAGAAGTTTCATGATTGAAATACAGTGTTAATAGCCAAGTTGTATGTGCTATTGAAAGGTGTTGCATTTGTTGACTCACTCGAGTAAAGTACCGGAGAATGAAACCTAACTTTGACTCTTGTCAAAATTCTTCCCTTTTATCAGGGGCGTAACACAAGCACTGTAATTCTCTCCGGTTAGTCCACCAGCAGATGACAAACACCCACCTCTCCGCCTCTTCCAAGGAACGAGGGGACTATGCGGCAGAGTTTCAGTTTTCTTTCGCCGGTCAAGATGTTCGTTAAAGTTTCAATCTTCCGGACAAAATTAGAAAAGTGCCGGTCAAAGGTCTTTGTTATTTATTGAGCTTTAAAACAAATGAATAACGACTCTATATAATCATATAATAAAACACGGAGGACGGAGATCTATTTTTCTCCCCCTCTTCTGACTTGATCAGAGCACGCGCCCCTCTCCTGCAGGGGGGCGTGGTCAGCTGCAGCTCACAGAATCAGCCCCCTGCAAAAACAGGGCTGGAGAACAGCAAATAGAGCGAAATGAGGCATGGCTAAAATGCATGATCTGTTTGGTATTTTGAAAACAGAAACTTATAAATATACCTTATATAGGTATGGCCCTATAATATATCATTTAAATATAGCATGATAGGTGTCCTTTAAGTGAACTGAGTATAAGTGAGGTTTAAAGGTCACCTATTGTGCAAAACCACTTTCTCATGTCTTTTATCATAAACATGTGTCCCCTCTGTGTAAAGAGATCTGAAAGTTTCAGGAAAAAAGATTCACTCACTTTTTGTCCTGATCCATTTCTATAAAAACCTGTCTGAAAATGAGCTGATCAGATTTTGGCCACTTTATGATGTCATAACGGTTTTTTGGCTTGTGTAACCATTAGCCAATCACCAACCAAGGTAACACCCCCCACCTTATCACCTGAATCTCCTCCTAGAGCACCATTGTGTTCTTTTTAACCAAATATCTCTCAGAGGGGCGTGGGGAGTGGCTCCTTATTTTCATCTGAAGTAACAGACAAAGAATCAGCACTTTTGAAACAGGGCTGAAACAGAGGGGATTATGGGATGCTACAATACACGATCTGTTTGGTATTTCAGCCAAACACTTCAGAGACATATTTTGTATATATCTGAGACCTATAATATATTTATGAAAAACAGTATAATAGGGGACCTTTAAACTAATGAGAGTTTAGCCAAGTTTGACAGTAAAGAGTTGAGCCTGAGCAGGGACTGTGATGCCCCAAATTGGGAGTTGTACGGTTCAATAACCTTTTTTGATGCCACTCCCGACATGTGGCATCAAAGAAAAAGCCAGAGTCTGAGTGAAGTTTGTCGCTAATGAAATCCATTGTAAGTATTTGTGAGCTTTTATGTGCAATTTAGACAAAGATCTACAGAAAGAAACTAATGGTAAAGGAAGAATTTGAATTGATATGATTTTACTTTTCAATTTAATTTATTCAAAAATATCTTGTATATAACATCTCTTTAATATGTTAGCTTTGGCATGAAAAGTAATCCTGGACGGAAAGTATTTTCGGTAATCCCAGCTGGGCCCTGGTTTGTAATGAACTTAACCTGAAAATGTATACTTGACTTTGAATTCTCTGTACATTGAGTGTAGGAGCCATGTGTAGGCTGCCTGTCCCTCTAGACAGGTCGGGGTTTGGTTTAGGATTTGGGTGGGAGGTGTTCTCGCAGGATCTGATGAATGGCTGCTTGTGCAAACCTGGGTGGGAAGGGCCAATATGGATTGGCCTTTTTACCTCCGCAACCCCATCAGATGGTAATTGGCACCATATGTCAAGCAGACGGTCCTCTCTATAATGTGCACTTCTCAGTTCAGTCCTCACCCACATGAGCCCACAGAAAGGCCGACCCTCAATCTGCTACCATTCAGGGAATAAACTTTGGTGCCCCCTCCAAAAGCCATGCATGACTTTTCTTTACAGATGAACCATTATTTTATAAAACACATCAGTAGAGTACATTTAAACACCTAGAACAAAATCATACAAGTGTGTGCTGATGTTAAGTTGGTGCAAAATATGTAAGGTCCAATATTTTCTCTTATACTGATGAAAAATACCCAAATTATTCTCATTGCATTTTATGTTGACCCAACGGTGACCTGCTACAAATAAACCCTTTATATAAATTAGCAATTTACATGTGGATGTCCTCCGTTATCTGTATTTTAATACAATAAACGATATCCCAGATCTGAGGAAAGACAAATTTGCCTTTTTTTAACACCAGTTGGCTTCTTAATTTCTTTCATTTATCAGTTGATTTATGAACAACTGCCTCCAATTCTAATTCAACATGTTCAGTCAGCTAAATGGCTTTAAGTAAGAGTGTGTAATGTAAACAGTGCCCGTCCCAACAACTATACTGATTATGTTTTTCTCACATTTTATGTAAGAGGCAAAATGATTTCTCAATAGGAAACTGATGCTGTCAATGTTTGTCGCACAAATGGAGAACGGTTTCTGAGAATTTCACTGCAGGACAGAAATCTTTGTTGCCCACACACCCTGGTGAGCATAATGTCAGGAATGTCAGTCATGTCAGTCAATCGCCCAAAAGCTGTTGATCGAATCACTGTCAGTCAGCGTGTGTGTGTGTGTGTGTTCAGATTTCAAATTAGACTGTTTGTATGAATGCACTTGTCATTGTTGCCTGTTCTTTGAGTGTGTGCTGTAATGACATCAGATTGCGCTGTTAACCCTTTTACATCAAGGACTTGAGATTTCCCAACATGTGGAACCCTTTTAAACCAAACCTTATGACACTCAGGATCCCTGTTTACACAAGATGTGGGCACGGGTCAGGCAGTCTCATAAGTGTCTGGTGTTTATCTTTAATACACCTCCACCTGTAGGCTGCAGGCTATGACGCTTATCCTGGGATTATTGGGAATTTTTGTCTGAACGTGGGCTGACGTGTTTCGATGAAATGGCTGGGATTGAAACAGTTGCCTGTGGTACTTTTTGCATAACTGACAAACAGATATCGAGTGAATTTAGGGTGTTTTGCAAAATACTATTGATATTTCTATTCAAAAAACTATTTTGTTTTATGGAAAGAGATGTTAGATAGAACTGAAGTTTTGATTTTGAAGTTTTGACCTCAGACCTTTTTCTCACTTACTTACCAAAAAGAAAAGTTTTGCTCTATAAGACAAAGTCAGTAACACCTTAAATACATCATTAGGTATATTTTAAGTATAGGGATATAACTATAAATATTTAAATGAATAGGTTGACATCTTAGTCAAAACACACATATGTGCGCTCCATATAAAGCCACAGGGCGATTAGCTTAGCACAAAGTCAGGCGGCAGAGGTAAAACAACAACTCTGACTGTTTTGTGACTAAATGTGCCTATTAGTAATTTTTAGGATTTTTAGTTAAAGGTGGGGTATGTAATTTATTTCAGAAACACTTTTTGTTATATTCCATGGAATGCACTTAACATTTAATAGCAATGAATATAGTAAATGCTTTGACAATAAATACATTAAAAAATGTCATCTGTGGAATCCGCAGTACTGTAAAAAGCACGACCAATCATTTTAGCCATCTCTAAAATAACTGGATGGCCTACCTGCCTGTCAGCCTTCCATCTCGTGCACAAACTTATCTCGTGGTCATGTGCACGTCCGTGTGTGTTGGAGGAGAGGCTCTGTAAGGAAGTAGCAGATTTTTCCCGGTTGTGTACTTTCAAATTCTAGCGCACTCGAGCTGGTTTCTCCAAAATTACCTACCCCACCTTTAAATCTTTTTGTCAAACTCCTACCAAAAAAATGGTCACTGCTGTCCAAGAAATAGTCCAGCATATATCCACCTGTTGAATTGAAACTTGTTGATTTAATAGTATGTTTTTTTTGCCCATCATCAAATTAGATGTAACATGTTAATTATTGAACTTTATAGATGCTACTATGTATTTAGATTCTTAAACCGATCAGTTAGCGGTTTCCCCTTGCTTTCAGTCTGATGGCTAAGCTAATCATTTCCAGCTTTGATCCAGTTTAACATTAAAAGGGTAGATATGAAATATTGCATTTTTACTTTTAACAGAAAGCTGTCGACTGTCCACTTCTCTCACTTTCACATTGTCCTTGCTCAGAGCTCTGCTCAGACACCCAGCATTCCTGGACTCTCAGCAGCGGTATGTGGTTTGTGTTTGGCCAGACTCTCATCTCACTCGGAGCCGAGGGGCGTTAATCATCACACCTTAGCGGTCGGCTGAATAATGCCTTTCACCTTTAAAAGCACACAAGGAATGACCACTCATCTCTTTACGAAAGGCCAGACAAGGATGCTGTAGTTCCCACTTTTATTTTCTCTTTACAAATTACAAAATGCTTATGCCTATAAAATCAGATGGTATGTTGATTCAAAAATGTAATCCAAGCAAATCCAAAGCTTTCAAGGCAAGTCTTTTAACATGGAATCAAAGTTTCCCAGTTTCTTCACCACGTCTTTTCTTTTTGAAGGAATTTCTGAGAGTACAACGAGAGGCTGCTCTACCACACATGGCGCAGTCACTTGATTTAGACAGACAGATGGCAGCCACAGAATTATGGTTCTGCAGATTGTAGAGGTGTGAATTATGTAATCGTTTCAAAGTGATCTGAACTGTGTGTTATGCGCTCAGTATGTGCGCTGACAGCTGCCAGGCTATGGCACTGTGTATTTCCAGGCTGGGGGATGAAATGCTGAAAGCCCCCTGGGGTCGCAGGGCGCACAGGGTAACCGGGTTCACCAGTGTTCACCTGCTCTGCCACTATAGTCAATATAAACTGAGAAAGTATAAGCTTTTTTCTTCTTCCCCTTCCTGTGAGGGTTGATAGACAACAGACAGCACATCCTTTGTTTGCATAGGTGTATTTTCTCCTCCGCTCTGCTGCAGATGCTTGGAAAACTGGGCTCCGACCACGTCTGTTTGGGAATGAACAGGAAACCCCACTCATTCCCCCTCTCTCTCTGTTGCGTCATTCAGCTCAGGAATGATCGTATTATGGAGCACTGTGCATATTTCAAATTACCCTGAGTGCTAGCCCACCTACTTGGTAAACTCTCATTATTCTCTGTGCAGCCCCCACAGTGTCCTTAATATACTTCCCTGATATGTGAGCAGATATTCAGTTTAATCCATCCAAAACAAGGCCAGTCATCAGGATGCAGACAACACACTGCTGGGGAGAAAGTGTCTGAATAAATGCTGACAGTTTTTTGAGCTACACTACACCTCAGCCCCGCTTGTTACTTTCCCTTAACCCCGATTGACATGTTATCGAGTCCTGCACAAACCCCACACTCGGCCACGCAGGCAGCTGGATGGCAGGCCTTTTCACTTAATTTCTGGAGTTGCTCAAGGCTCTAAAGCAATCAGAACAAAAAGGAGGAGGAAAAATAAAAAAGGGAAAACATCTTGACAAGACTCGCCACATTGATGAAAGCCTGTCTGAGTTTTCATCGGTGCTGCTCACAGTGGGTAATTGAAGAGCAACCCCAATAACCAGCCATACTCCTAGAGAAGTGGCACGGTATAGTGCCGTGGCAGAGCTGCTTCACCCCGACTTTCCATGAGCTACATTTTAGTTTGCAGAACACATTTTTTGTTGACTAGCATTTCATAATACTTTTGAATGACTGTGTTCACAAGCTTGACAAGCAGAGGAGCTTTCCCTTCCCTCCTGTTCTGTATACAGTGAATTAGTCCTGTGAGCGTGCTATTATCCTGTCTTGAATAATAATCAACGGGATTATAAACTCAACGGATAATTGCACTCTTCTAGTGTTTCTGACTATAGGGTGCTACCATGAATTCCAGTTATTTTGTGATTATCATAAGAATAGCTGTGTAACTATAGTGTTTAGTGATTCAAAAGAGTTAAAGGGTTTTGGGAGACAGAGGGAGTAAACAACTGATATATGTAATGATGTAATGTATATGGCTTTCCGACTCAGCTGATAATAGAGAAGAGATGAATGAATATGATAAGAGACCGTGTTCAAGACAAGGACAGGAATGAATGAGCAGGATAGATGTAATTCATCTCAAAAGGTGATTTCAACAAATGTCGCTGTTGAAAGGTAGTAATCACTTTAAGTTAATTCATGGTTTATTACCAAACAACACGTTCTCTGATGGATGGAGCAGAGGAAAATATTTTATGACATGTTTGGAGTCCACAAGGGACACAATTATGTTGAAAATCCAGGATAAAGTGCATTTTGCATTAAACTTCCCCTTTTTAAGATATATCTTTTCTCAAAATACAGATTTTACTAATAGTCTAAATCCTCTTTATGCATGGTTCCTCTATACAATAGAAACACTAGACATTAATTAAGATGCATATTGACATCAAGTAGCCTGAGAAAACTAACCAATATAATTACATGTTCAAATGTTTGGAGTTCTTTGTTGTGATTTTCAAATTAACATTCATTTTACAGAGCTAACTCATTTTACCAAAAAAATCCATCGGAGTTGATGTTTGGAACGACAAAACTCAGTTTTTATCCTCACGATCAAATGCAAGATTTGATTCCATTTGTTAAATAAATGAAGCATGCTGAGCAATGTGCTATGGCAGCTTGTCACTCCTTTGAAAAAATTATGTAAAACTTGCAAAGAGGAGGAAATGCTGTTTGGCCTCGGGCGACTTTGAAAGCTTCTCAGAAGTGTTAGCAATGCTGTCCCACGTCTACATATTCAGGCATTATTGACATTTAATTAAAAATGCGTAACCCCTGAGCTTTGTTTTTTAAATGACTGTTGCTTTTAAAATTATGCTTTTCAACATGGTTGGAGAGTGGCAATGTGAATTGGTATTGATTTTTTTTGTTTACTACTGGGCCTTCAGTTTAGAGGACACAGTTGGTGGAGCTGACGGCCACAGCCAGACCAAGATAAACAATGTTATGTTGGAGCCAAGCGGAAATAATGTCCATGCAGGCGGGGAGGGGGTGGGGGCATTGAGGGGATATAGGAGAAACACAGGGTAGGAATGGGGATGTTATATAAGATGAAAACACATCTGTTTGGCCATGTACTTCAGCACGTATGTCCTCCGCTTCCTCTCACAGTATGATTCACCTAGGAATAATACAAAAAATATATTGATTGTTGTCCATAATATAAGTACACATTAAGATAAAAAACACAACAATCAATATATACTAAATAATATATACAAAATAACAGTCACTTCAATATAAATATCTTTATTGCAGATTGTCCATAGCAGCGTAAAAAAAAGACGGCGAAAGCCTAGCTTTTCACATTACAAATCTAGAACACAGAAGCTTATTCTTATTCTTTATTATGAACCCCACTAGCACTAGCATGAGCATTGGCTATTCTTCCTACCGTAAGTTACTTAGGACTTTTGTTTCCATATGGGGGAAGGAAATTGATGTACTTTAAGAACTTTCTTTACCTCTTTTCTCAGATCAAAAGTGGTAAGACGGAGAAGGAGTGTCAGCAGCTGGTGCTGATGAGCCTGCAGTACCTGGAGCGCTACATTTACCTCATCCTCTTCAACACGTACCTGCATCTGGAGAAAAAAGACTCCTGGCAGCGCTCATTCACTCTCTGGATGGAACAGGTACATGATCTCTGCCCTAACTGTCTATTATACTCCATCCCACATTGATTTAAAAAAATAAATAAAAATATGTGAAACACTTTCATATATGTTGATATAATACAGACAAAAGAACTGGGAATATTATTGACAACTAAGCAGGAGATCAAATTAATAATGTGTCTTCTATTAAACCACAAATTGAATTAGCGTGTGCCGCAATTACAATTCAATCAGATAGAAGTGTCATATTGCTGCTGCTGGAGTTTCTTTAATTGCCCTTGAAAGAAAAAAGAGCTGTGCACGTTGGATCCTTCTGTATTAAATAAATCAGGAGTTTCATTGAGGTGCAAAAATATCTCCTGGTGCTCCAGGACTAATTTGACACCTTGTCCTTTGCTGCTGAACACGTTGAAGACTTGCTGATAATTCACCGCTTAATTAATTTAGTCACAGGAACAAACTGTTAATTCCCAAAAGCTCGAAGTGTTAATAACGTATTGGAAGACAAACACGTTTTTCTTTATTATTATTTTGTAATGAACCAGTTTACCAGAGTTTCATATGGATCTCCCAGCAAGAATGTACAAGTTGTTTCTGGTTCTATTGTGGCCTGGTTCTTCACACACTGAACTTCACAATGTCTCGGCTCTGTGTTTTTGTTGGTACATTAATCGCTTGGCCAGCTGTAACCCTACAGTAAAGTGGAGAATTGATGTGCATTCCAAACAAATGAGTAGTCAGTAAGTGGTACCCAAAGCGCGCACACACACACACACACACACACACACACACACACACACACACACACACACACACACACACACACACACACACACACACACACACACACACACACACACGCACACGCACACTGAAATTGTTGGTTGCAATATTTAAAACTCACATGGTGGTAGAAGTTTGGCAGGTTGACAGAATACATTGAGTTTGATAACATAAAACTGCAGCTCAACAGATTTACTTTAAATGTCATTGAATAATATCCATTATCTGGTTTTGTTTAATATTTGTGTGCATTTGGTTTTAATTAAAAGGTTTTTTCTGTCCCTTTGTTATGCAGACCTTAGCCCTGAGGCTAAGCAACATTTCTTTAACATGTGTTTTCTTTCATATCTTTATCATAGCAGCATCTTTGCGATGTGTTTTTTCTATAGGCTGAATGATGACATTTGGATGTTTGACGTCTCAAAATGACAAACTGGAGTCGGTAAAACTTTTGCTAAAAGCAGTTCTAGTTCACAAATGTTCTCATGTTATGTGCGAGGAGCCGGCGGCCTGGAGATATGGTGCCAAATGCCTGAAATATTTGAAAATCATTGGTTGGAAATCTCTTCCTTCTTTGTCCTTATTGAGGTGGAATAAACTCTCTAAAGAAAAATGGGAATTCCAAAATAGACTGGAACAATAGCTGTGAAAACAATTGTCACAGAAGTATGCACGGTCAATCAGGGCATATTCTTCCTGTTATGAATAGCAAATATATGCGGTGCACCAGAGTGACTCTAATGGACCAGTTATGCAGTGAGAAAATACAAGCGTGCACACAGGGTGCTCTACTGTAGGGCAGGCAACAGAAAACACTGTAATTACAAGATAGATTTAAATATCACTCTCATAATAAAAAGCAAGCCAATAAAATGCAATAAAAGCAGTGCATACAAACCAAACACTTGCCCATCTTCAAGAAATTGCTTTGAAACATGCAAATAATTAGGTCCACTTCTCTGACTTGTATGGCACTTGACGATATAAACGCCATGAAGGAAAGGTTCAGGCCATTAGCAGCCAGCGCTCCAATAGCCCTGAAGGGCCATTTACTAGCCATTATAGTTGAGATGTGCTCAGAGTATTTCAGGGCTAAATGTTCTTGTCCTCTCCATGAAATGATGAGACAGCCACTTCCAGTCAGCACTTCCGGCTCTTCAGTTGTTAAGAGGATATTATTGAGACAGGAAGTAAAAACTCCTTGCGTTTGGAGATGATGCTAAGCTGCATATAGCTATCTGTACGTTTGTGGGTGTTGATCCGATTTACTTTGCATGTTGTCACTTTGTATGGACACAAGAAAACACAGTGTCGATTGTCAAGCAATTTCACTATAATTGCGTTCTAACATCAAACTTTACATTATGTTCATTTGGAATTATAAATATTATGTTTGTCCAGATGAATCTTAGCTTACACATCCATTTGTATCTAGATAGATATCACAGCATTTTGAATTGTGTCCATATTTCAGTTTTCACTACTCCTCCCGACACATTTTGAGAAATAGTCTCCGAATTTGGTACAAAACATCCGTAGAACAAGCTGAAAAAATGTGTGTATGCTGTTGGTGTGTGAGAGAGAAATTCCCTCACTAAGGAACCTTTTGGAATGTAGCCCTTGCAGACCATTTACATGCTCAAAAACCTTTATAACACACGACAGGAAAACGGAAAACTTCAAAATGCATAATATTGCTGCTTTAAATTATGGTTTTCTTTAGTTTTGAGAATAGTGTGGGAGTTATGTTTGATTCTGTATGTAAGGGCAGAGGACCAATTGAAACCAATAGATTTGGAAATGTCTATGTTCTGTTTCAGATACATATTTGTTGTGGAAGAGTCTCTCATGGGAACAGAAACCAATCAGAAATAATAGCTCTTTAAAATGACACCTATTCTGACCCTAAGCCAATGACGGTGGTTGCCACAGCGACTGTCTCCCCTCTCAAAAACTGACCAGTTCAAGTCAATTTCTCAATTTTTTGGGGTTAACCTTTTGCTTGAATTGCTCCCTATTGCTTGTAGGAATAAATTGTATTTATTTGAATGGTTGGCAACATCTTTTGTGCTCAACAGTTTTGTTCCAACAGATCTCCTGTCAATCAAAAGTGTCTGCTCTGTGACAGGTTGACATGGTTTGTTTCCTTTCACTGCAGACAAACCACCACCTCTGCCCAACATTAAATAAATCTGTATGTAATTATAGAAGTAGACTTTTTATCATTGTGGACTTCAGCTGTATTGATTTGTTGAAATATTGTGAAAGTCATCTACAGGCATGTATATTATATATTCTTAATATTCATTTTCAGCAGCAGCAGTGGTTTTCACTGAATAGAAAGAAACACTCTGTACAGTGAAACCTGTCACTGCAGAGACACTTGTTTGATTGACAGCACATCTCCGGGAACACAGTGAAGTGTTGAGCACAAAAGATCTCCCCAAACATACCATTAAAATAAATAGAATTTCTTCCTACAGGCAAAATGTCCTACAGTTAACCCAACTTTTTTTTTTAATTAACTTGAACCTGTCAGATTCTGTGAGGGGGGGGACAGTCGCTGTGGTAACTACCGTCTTTGGCTTAGGGTCAGCATTAGGTGTCATTTTAATGAGCTCTGTATTCTGATTGAGAGATGGAACACATTTAGACATTACATTACATTTAGCTGAAGCTATTATCCAAAACGACAGAAAATGCACTAAACCAAAAGGATAAAAACAGAACAGCAAGAAACCTGCTGGTACATTAGTTTCAAATAAGCCAAACTATTTTGAAGTGCTGGTGCATTAGTTTCAAATGAGCTTAACCTTTTCAAGTACTACCATTTTCTTTTTTCTTTTTCTTTTGTTAGGCCTAATTACCAATGTGCGGTCGAAACAGGTGGATTTTCAGTCTGCAAAGGAAGACTTTCAGAAGTCCTGATATCTAAGAGTAGATTGTTCCATTTAAAAAAAGCAATATACAATTTTGAAAGGGCACCAAGCATGGAAATCATTCTGCCTGTTTTTGTTTATTTAATGCCACGTCTTTAAGAAATAGCCAAACATAAATATGGTGCCAGAAAGTTTGACCCACATGCTACAGTCAGTGTTGTGATGTGTTCAGTGGTTTCAGTTGAATCTGGCAGCGGCTCAACCAATCTGACCCTAGCAACCCTGAAGGCACAATCATTAGCCTATCACCATTGACCGCGGCAGGATCATTAATGACCCACTGCGACGCCAGGGGCGGCAGTTGGGGGGTCATCGCCAGCACTGGTGATGCATTTGAAGTCATGATTACACAACCTGCCAGATCTGAGCGGTACAGTCTGTCCTGCATCCTGTCCAGTGTGCATGTGTGTGTGCATGGACTCATTTGATCTCTGCAGCGACTAAAAGCAGGAGCACAGTGTTCCCAGTCATGCGGAGCAGCAGCCTGTGCCAGCTGATACAGAGCCTCTGACCCGTTTGGTCTGTTCAGTCTGATTGTTTGACCACAGTGGCTGTTGTGTTGTTTTACTGCAGGATCAAAACCATGCAGCAATACGTCTTTGAATTAAATGCTTAAAGCCACATGTGTGCACATTAAGTAAATATTGTCCCTAGCGTCATTAGCCCACGTTGCCTCGTGGCCATGTAGTGAGATCAGAGAAGAAACATCAGAGGAGCTATTGGAATTGAAATCCATGTTTGCTAATCCAAAACGTGGCCCTTTTTACACAATGGCCAGACTTGTGTACAGTGCATACCAGGGATGCCTGCAGGAGAGGTACCCTATCAGTCACTCCAGCTGTTTTTGATGTGTGGCACAGAGGCCTCCCTGTCCCCCTGCACAGGCCCGGTATGTGCTGCCTTTGAGATAGCCGACTGTGGGAAAGACCAGCGCCCCCTCGTTACGCTGCGCCTCCCCAGCCGCTGCAGCAGCTAATGAGTATTGGCGTTTGTGATCTCTTCAATTCAGCATTAAAGGCATCTCTCCAACTAGAAATGTTGTCACTGCACACAAATAACTTCAAGGCCTCGTGCGATTTACCATCAAAGATCTGATCTGTTCTAATTTGTGTACAGATATATCAATTTGCTGCTTTACCATATATTGTCACCACAGCAGCACCCTGGGTAAGAACATGCCCCCGACAGTGATGTTATTCATTTTATTCAAGCAAGTTTAAAGTGAAGACGAATTAAGGTTAAAACATTTTAAACAGGTAAACGTAAAGAATTAAGTAATAAACATTCAAATCATTCCTGTTACAATGTACAAGTGAGGGTTTCTGACATCATGCCAGTGGCGAACCGTGTCTATCACAACTGGACCTTCTGTAGACATTCACACCTGATTGGTTGAAAAATATCTGATTGGTTGCATTTCTTTTCCAACACAAAACCACTGAAATGCGTAGTTCATGGACCGAGAAAGACAAACAAATCAACGTAACACTGTAATATTACAGATCAACGACACAGATACGATTCTCATTTATTTATTTTATTTACATTTTATTTATATAATTGAGTTTGTTTTATCTGAGTGTTCCAGGGTATTCTCTGAATACCTTGAAGGCCCTGACGGTTCGCCACTGCATCATACCGGTACTCTGTTTTTAGTGTTAATTTGTAAATGTTAGCATGCTAATGTGTTACACTTAAATAGTGAGAAAGGTTTATAATAATACCTGCTAAACATAAGTATGTTTGCATCACTGTTTGTATGTTAGCATGCTGACATTAGCGTTAGCTCAAAGCATTAAGTAAACAGTAAGTAAATAATAAATGGCATGCATTTTTATAGCGCTTTTCCAGTCATAGAGACCCCTCAAAGCGCTTTAACATCAACAAGTTTAAGTGTGTGTATTTAGCGGTTGTAGAACTTTGAGGTTTAAAGGATTAATTAGTTGTGTAATCATATAATGGTCCTCACTTTAGATCTTGATGATCAGTATATTGTAAAGAGTCATAGTTTTACAAGAAAACTATTTATTTCGGCGGAAATCCAAGGTCGCATTAGCATGTCATGGCATTAGTGTATTACCACTGTGATGGATAATGTTTAAAATATACTGATCAAAAAGATGGATGGCATCGAAAAACATGTCGGGGTCACTTTCTTTTCAGTATTTAATAAACAAAAGAAAGATTTTATGCTGGAGTCTTCCTTTTATATGTGAACGCCCTCTGCTCTGTTCCTGAGAGATATCTTTCCCTCTCCATCTCAACCTCCCCAACATCCTGTTTTCACCATGTCACATTTGTCTCATGTTTTTTGAGACCGCTGTGCTGTGGAGTAGATGAGTCAGGTTAAATATCCTGGTTAATAGCTCCAGCCTTAGTGGGAGTCCCATTCACTGACTAATGGTTCAGCTGATCCCACTCAGTTGTTCCCAGAGAGCGGTCGTACTGTACAGCAGTCATGCTGGCAGCCATCCAGGAAAACATCAAAAGCAAACATGTTGTGCTGAAAGGTACATCAGTGCATGTGTTTGTGTTCATTAAACTGAACTAAGACGCCAAAATAAAAGCTGGATGATTATTTGATCTTAGTTAGACCGCTGACAGGACTGAGGCCAGCTTTAAACTTGTTACGTGATATCTGTTGTGCTTTTTGAATTTGCCTTGTCAGCAAGTAGCCAATCTGGAGCGCACTCTGCGGTGCCTTGTGTTTATTTCTGCACCAGGCTAGCCAGCTAAGCAATAATCATTGTTAGTGAAAGGGATATCTTGATACTATTATTCCTGTTCATTGTTCCATTATGTCCTTCTCAGCATTAAACATGACATGAAAGTGCATTTTAAAATGAACATAACCACGATCCTTTAGTGTAAAATTAAACATCCACCAATAATGCCCTTATTTAAACATTCCTTCACTTGCTGAATTTTCTCACAACATGTTTCAGACTTCTTGTCAGCCTGAGACGAAGAGAGGGAGGGTGAATTGGCAATTTGTCTGAGGCCACGTTACGCTGAGTCATGCCTTGAATGTCTTCTGGGTTCTTACAAACCAGCCAACAGCTGCTGTTTCCTTTTTAAATGGGTTGTGATGAGAAAGTCAATACACAGATCGATGGATTTGACCTTACACTGTATAAGTGTTTCATATGCTCTTCTATCAAATGTATTGTCTGGAAACACCAGGCAAGCAGGATTTCTCCATGTCCTGTCCTCCAGAGTAAACTGTGCAAGCTGTGGCACTTCTAATGGGGTATTCAATCTTTAAAGATTTTGCTGGGAAGTCAGTGTTCCAGACTTTTCCCCTCTATTTGTTTGTATTGTTTGGCTTTATGGCCAGATGTTTCTGGTTGTCCGTGGTGCTTCCCATCAGTCCTATGGTGTTTGAAAACCTGAGCAGAGCATTAGTCAGTGTGACATGCTCCGAACTCTCTCTCTCTCTGGAGGGAGGGACATCTTGCCGTTTCCACTCTCTCCTCATTCATTCAGCAATGACTGAAACAAAGACAAACAGAATAACATATACAGTTTCCATGGTGTTGTTCCCAAGTGGGCACAGAAGTACAATATTCAGGTAGTGTGGTAAATTTGTAGACGTAGTTCCCTATATTTCAGTGGTAAACACTTAACTTGGGTCGTACATATGGATGTTCTCATGAATATTCTTCAATTTTGTTTGTACATTCACTGCACCGCTGCTACCATAAAGACAAATTGTTGATTCTTAAGGTCGCTATGACACATGTACAAAACATGTGTACAGCTGCTCCTTAAATAACTCATAATGATGCAAATGTCCCTATTATGGGACTACTAAACAAGTATCTTTTGTAATCATATTATTTTATTGTGCAAACAACATGCTATGACACACTCTTCGTGCTTGCATCTGCAATAAAACAATTAACATGAACTATGGAAGAATATTTCTTGTACCCTACTGCTGAGGGATAATGTTATCGCTCCTGCTTATTGCAGCACAGGGTAACCTATGTATCCTGTGCAAATACTAAATGGCAATTGTCCTTTTTTTCTTTATATCCTACTTGTTTTTCTGAAAGTAAAATAAAATGCATTTCTTTAGATTTCTTATTGGAAAAGAGCTGTAGTTGGTCGACTTTTTGCCACTAAACTTAAATAGAGCTGTGATTCCACTGTTCAAGTGCTCTGTTGCAATTTCTAGATTAGCACCCCAACACCTTACGGGTGAAAGATTTTTGATTAAAAAAAATGAATGATAAACCATAGAACCAGACAGTAAAAATGCATCATGTGACCTACAAACCTGGCATGGTGGAGGGCGCTAATTTCATTCCCTGGGTGCTGCCAATACATGTATAGTATTTTAATCAAGGAAAACATTGGGGAATTGTGAGCAACTGATGTAACCAAATTGGAAGCATCAGAGCCCGATATTTCCAGATTTGATCAGTTATAGGTTTTTTTCCCCAAAATGCTAGATCCTACATTTTCCACGATGCAATTCAGTAGGATCTTTTGCTTAGTAAAAGTCTTTCTCCCCGGCATAACCAGTTTGTAATGCAAGTGTTCTGATTACTTGAACCTGAGCTGAGATGACCTTGATGAGATCTCCATGAACTCAACATTATTTCTGAGTCTTTAGAAAGCTTGCTCCGAACTCACAGAAGACAAACATTCATTTGTAAAGAAGTCATTTTTGTTACCAGTAGATCAAATTGATGTGTAAAATCAGAGGAGAGCTCCTGTACATAAAACTGGGTCACAATATCGTTGTTTTTTCACATGGTGTTGATATTTTTACTAAATTCAATGCTCTCAATACTTCTACCCCTTCTTGTTGTTTCCAAACCCTGCAGTAGCTTCCTTTTGTTCCACTGTAACAGCTGCACGTCTTGGAAACCATCAGATAACATGCTTTACCTCTGAAGAAGTGGTGGTCAGAGTGTTTGTGTGGCCATGACTAACAAATAAAAAAGCCTGGCTGGCTGTGCTGCCCGTTCATTAACATTTCGTGTGTTTCTGTGGTAGGTGGCCGCCAGAGCCGGAGTTTATGACATCCTCAACCAGCTGGGCTTCTCAGAGTTTGAAAACCCGAGGGACACGCCGCTGGCCAGGCTGCGCTGCCGCTGGCAACAGCAGAACATTCAGTCACTTCCTTTCCGAGGGGAGTTTGTCTGAGGGAGGATCACTGTGAACGCACCAAAACAGTACTGTGCTTTTCAGAATAAAAGACATTGACAATAGTATGCCTTTTATATTTACCCCTGTATCATGCATATATTCACCTTATCTATTGTTTGTTTTATTGTTTTTTTTTTCTATCAACCAAACCTGCAATGTTAAAAACATTTTAGCCATTTCAATTTTGAGTTTAGCAGAATGTTGCTCCTATATTAGAAGTTGATATTTGTGCCTTTGCCTTTTTTCTTAATAAATGGTAGACCATAGAGTTTCTATGTACTAATATTTAGTTATCTTTTTTCAAATGAAATAATTTTTTTTTTTAACATGTATTCACTTTTGAAGTTGAAACAGCCCTCAAAGACTCTTGTTGGAACAAGGAGAGTTAAATGCTGTTATGGTGGAGAGGAGCAAATTCCACTGTGTTGTCAGCCAACAATTTTGGTTGTAAGTCACTGTTTGCTGTCGTGTGACCTGATATCTTTCTTGAGCCCTGTCCTTTTTGTCGAAGCACAGCTGTCATCAGGGGCTGTGCAATTGTTCTATTCGAGGTTTTCCAATTTTGAGAGGGCTCCCTGTGTACATATGAAAGCTGTTATTTAAAAGTGTCTTTGAGTTTTCCTTTATCGGAGCTTTGCAAGTTTTTTTTAGCAAGAGCAAAACACCAGAAATGTGTCAATATAATTATTTGTATGTTTATATACTGTACACGTGTCATGATACAGGTACTAACAGTACATCGTGTCAGGATTTTAATGTTAGTTTCATTTTTACTTTACAGCTGTTAATGTGTCTATGTATTAACTTTTTTTATGACGTAAGAAGAGATATTGTCTTTTTATTCCACGCATTCTTCTTCCCTGTTCAAATCTGGCGCCTACATTAGCCATAATGCTACCTGACCACTGACCGTTTTCCCAGAGATTCATGTGTGTTATGCTTGGTAAATATTCCCTTTAACAACTGTAGCTCATTTAAGTGGCATCAATGGAATGAGACAACTGCTCAACGATTCACTGAATTCACAGGACAATAAGGTATAATTGCATTGCAAGCCAATCAGGGTAGCATTAGACCATCGTTTTCTTCACGTTCCAATTTTTGTTTAAAAGTCCTAAAACCTTTTTGTATTATTGTTTTGATATTGTTTAATGTGTGTTTGATTGTAAAGGAGCTCACAGTGTGCTTTAAAAAAACATGAATCTGGCCTTAAAACCAGAAAGATAAGCCAGAAAATAAATGTAAAACATATTTCTTCCAGATGCCTCTTATTAATACTTTTCTTTTGTCAATGTATCAAACATTTGCACTGTATATAATTGATTTAGACTAATTGAGCAATTTGCTAATGAAATGGAAATTGTGCAGGTTTTCATACCTTAACATAGTAGCTATGCTGTCAATTTAATGTTTTTTAAATAGAAGAAATGCATTTGCCATCTTTCACTGCATGTTCCGATTATTTTCTTTTTTGGGGGTTAAAATAAAAAAATTCAAATAGATTTAACAGCCTTTGCCTGTTTTTGTTATCATTTTATTATTGGCCTTATGGAAGAGTGGATGGATTTTCTGACCATGCACAAAACTGTCCACTAAGCAATGTTTCATTGAAGTTTCCGATACAGCAACGGAGCCAAATAATTGTCTCTTCCCTCCTTGGCTTCCTGTCTTTTTCCTTCTTATCTCGGCATCATCTTTTGCTCTAGATACGCACTGCTAAGAACCCGCTCGTATATCCGGGCGGCCTCTTTGTTTTATGTCAGCGCCAGCCTCAGAGATCAGACCAGGTTATGAGCATCAGGCAGCACGCCTTTACACTAAACAGATGATTCATTGTTGGGCTGAAATCTTAACATATTCCATATACAGTAATAAAGAGCTTAGGCAGATCAAAAGACTAATCTGAGTTACCTTTTGATGTGGACAGGTAGGGTCTTAATTAAAAAAAAAAATATGGTCAACCTCACAAGAATGGAAGGCTGTGTTGGGATTAAAAGCCACCGCACGGCACATCAGTGAAGCTCACTTGGCTTTGCTGGCCTGCTTTGAAAGGCTGATATCCCAGATCACTTCCCGTCTTGTAAGTGCATAGCAGGCTTATCTTTGGGAGCACGGAAGTTGTTAGGATTTTATCACACCACAGCCTATCCTGGATTATTGTAAATGGAAACCAAGTGGTCAGGATTGAAACGCTTCTTTTTATAGTTTGTTACACTTGTTTCCTTCCCACATCATCTCAGTTTATGGGGTTGCTTTATCCTTCTTTGTTAGGTGTCTGGGAGATTTATTAGATAAATGCTCTGCAACACACACTTGTATACTGTTTCTCCACCAACAGACAAATTGGTTAAAACAACATTGGGCTATGGAGAGGGGCTATTCAGTTGCAGCATGTGGCCAACTTGACTCCGGGTCAAGATAAGCTTAGGACATGAGGACCATGCTTGGATGATATAGCGGCCCCTTGCCTTTGAAATGCTTTCCAGACTCATTGAGATACTCCCCAATGTGAAACTCAAGCTAGCGGTTCTGAAGGATCCCGAGATTACGCTGGACAAAGAGTGGCATTGAGAGGTGAGCAGCGAGAGGGGATGTAATGAACTTCATGTTAAAAGCTTCCCTCTGGAGATGAGAGAGCTGCTCAGGAGAGGAGGCATGGTGCTGGTGTGAGGGGTGCATGTGTGCACCGCCGTCCTCTTTGATTGTTCTTGTGTGGATAAAGGCACCATTACAAACACCTCTGAGACTCATACATGCTCTCCGGGATTAAACATTATTAGCAATACGGTGAAAAATCTTTAAAGGGATGTTCTTAAATCTAATATACATCCCTAGGCCTCAATCGGCTGTGGGCAATAATAGGCAATTCCTGATAGGCCAGGTATTACACACCCGACTGAGCAAGATAATGAAAAGGCTCAACTAGCAGGATAGAAAATACTGATTGAATCGATAGAGCTTTTTAATGCTTTTTTTTTTTTTTACCTCCTCCAATTGGAGGAAAAGTATATCCAATCAAATATTCCTATTTCGAGGCCCTTGTATGAAGAAAACGTGATTAATTATTTTGTATGAGCTGAAGCTGATGAGGATAGCAGAGGCCCAATGCAGAGCCACTATGAGTGAGTCATAAAAGTTGCAATGCCTGAACTCTGGTTGTAAATAGGGGTTTGTGTCCAGACATTGTGACGGACAACCATTATGATGGCATGCTGTAGCAGGTGTCACAGATTGTTACCATGGAAACATCACTATTTTGGTGGTTGACCTTGAGGTCTTATAAATAGGTCTGTATTTATTTTTTGCCTAGCTTGCATTCCACTAACCTAAGGCCCTTGGTCTCTGGCTATTTGAACAGCATTGTTGAGGAAAAAAAGGAATACTCATTTAAAACTCGAAAACTTATAACTTCCTAAAGACCTCTGACTTAACTTGAACTTGCTCTGACAGACATTAGATTTGCCTTGGACTTGGACCCTCAAAAACCAACCCAGAGTCAGACTTATGACCACCCAGTTGTATATGTATTTAAGGTAAAACAAAAAGTGAATAACAATCTTGTATTGCACATCACATTTTGCAGCAGAGTCTTACAATCTATAAATCAATTTAAGTGGTGATTGTGTTCAATCAACACTGGTCACGGGGTTCTGACAGATATTGTCAAAAATATCTCCCCTGCAAAACCTGGTAGCCAACTGTAGGATACATCTTAATTTTTGTATGAATTACAACATTTGATTTTACCAAATGGTGATAATGGGTAAAATATGTTAAAGGGTGAGTGAAAAGTAAAAAAAGGATAACTTTTGTTGCTATAACATCTGTCTTGAACTCCAAAATCCAGGGTGAATATAATCTACAATTTGTGGATCAAGATGAGGCCTAAGGCTTTATGTTGTATATAAATGACCACATGGTGGCGATACTCCTGTGGGCCTATAACAATATATATTTAATTGTGTATTAGCCTAAAGTAAACAAGGCCACATTTACGAACAACTGGAGTAGATAGTATGAATGGTCGACAGCTCGGCTCGGTGTGTTGTATCCAATTTAAGAATCTTAAGTCCTAAAACTATTAACATCTACAAGACAGCCACACGTAAGTATGATTTGCCTTAAGTTTTATTGTATTTAAAAGTGTAAATATAAATATAGCAAGTAAGCTCAACACTATAATAAATATGTGTGCAAAACTAAAATCATAAACTTCCACAGCAAAGCACTTAACTTAGACTAGCGATTAGCGGGATGCTAACGTAACATCAACATATTTATTAAGGTGGTCAATTAGCGTTATGGTGTTTTTCATGATTTTTATTTAAACTTTAGAGGAAAATGTAGGTTACGTAAATAACTGTTGTTACTCCGTTTTCACGTTTGTGTTTTCTTTATTTAAATAATTGACAGTTAGCTCGTTATATCTCTCACAGGCTCCGCCCTCTACTGGACTCTATGGGTACTACCCTCTATGCAAGCATTCACCTACTGAGACTTCTATATAGTGGCGAAGTCCCTCCCCTTCCGGGGGAGCTCCATGGGACCTTATTTTGGAAAAATCATGTATTGAAGTCAATGGAGACGAGAGAGAAAGATTATCTTTTGATCCCGTTTGAATTGTGCCACGAATTACACATATGATGTTTGTCAATTTAAAAGATAATTTTGCAAGTCAAAACAATTAAAATGTGTCGTAAAACTGTGAAGTAACACATTTGTTTGTGTGAAACGCTCAATGAACTACAACTCTGGTCTTGCATACGTCACCAACACCAAGATGGCCGTCACGTTAGCACATTTCACCTCTTTCTTTCAGAATGAAGTGAAAAGTATTAAAAGAGGTGAAAATCACTACAAGTCTGGGCATGTTGAGAGCTGTACATACACATACAAGGGGAGTTAGTCGGTTCCGTAAGAGCCAGCATGCGGGACCGGCTTTACAAGGTTTCGGTGAGCAACACGAGTGTAATGTGTAACGGTAATGTACGCGACTCTGGGATTTGTAGTCTTTTTAGTTGCATATTTTTCATAGCCTTATATTTCAACAGTTTTAAGACAAACTGTGACTTTTTTGACATGGAAATTATTTTTTAAGATTGACAAACATCATATGATTCAACAATTCAAACGGGATCGAAAGATACGTTTTCTCTCTCCATTGACTTCAATACATTATTTTTTTGAAATGTGCCATGAATCACACATATGATGTTTGTCAATCTTAAAAAATAATTTCCATGTCAAAAAAGTCACAGTTTGTCGTAAAACTGTTGAAATATAAGACTATGAAAAATACGCAACTAGAAAGATTACAAATCCCAGAGTCGCGTAAGTGATGTCACAATTGTTTTCCTCCACTAAGAGATCGCTAAAATCAGCGCCATATAGATATAATCTATCTATATATAGATATAATCTATCTATATGGCGCTGGCTAAGATAAGATAACTTTAACAAGATGCCTGTGTGCTTAGTACCAGGTTGTTATCATACCAGCAATGGGTCTTGCTCGTTCTTTCGCTTCCCGTCTGATGAAAGGACCAGGAGTGGCTGGATCAAGTTAGCTACCTAGCTAGTAGCTAGCACGTTAGTTAGCATTACAGCCTTGTCATTTTTATTAGCCTTAATATGAAGTAACATTAAGTAACTGAAAATGTTAAACAGTAAGAGTAGTAATTTAAGCCCGGGGAAGAAATGCTAACTCTAGCATCGGTGAGCGCCGATCTTTTATACTTCATGCTATCTGCACAAATGATTGACATTAAACATTAAAAAGACCAGGCAGTTCAGAGAGAATCAAAGGCAGGCAGGCAGGAAGCTTTGCATGACATTCTTCTGGACGTATTTCATTGTGGTGATAGTGAGGGTAGTCAATCGTTTTGTTGACAAGACAGTAGTGACGGCCATCTTGGTGACGTGTGTTGTTTTGCGAGACCAGAGATGTAGTTCATTGAGCGTTTCACACAAACAAATGTGTTACTTCACAGTTTTACAACACATTTTTTTTTTTTTACTTGCAAAATTATCTTTTAAATTGACAAACATCATATGTGTAATTCGTGGCACAATTCAAATTCATTGACTGCAATACATATTTTTTTCTAAATAAGGTCCCATGGAGGTCCACCGGAAGGGGAAGGACTTCGCCACTCTATAGACGTAGCCGGCCCCGGGGCAGGCCTTCCTGAATACGTGCGCATCTCACCGTATAAAACGAGGCCTCACCTCCTGACTATCATCCCTTTCTCTTCAGCGAGCGGGCAACAACTGAAGCAGAGATAAGACGTTTGAAAGAAGAAGAAAGAGTTATCATACCTCCAGGAGACCAGGGCCTGTCCTTCGTGCCCTGGCTTAAATAGCGGGCGCCGATCCCCACCACCCCTTCGAGTGTTTGGGGGACCAGGATATGGCCGAGGCGGTGCCATTCACATTCGCCATTCCTTTCGGGTCCGGCGTCCATGGAAGTCCACCGCCCAGGGCTGTTCTCTCCCTGGATGAGAGCGGGTGTGTGGGCTACTCGTGCTAGAGATGCCCCCCGATCTGCTACTATATGGTTACGGCTCTGAGTCCGCACAAGTCTGCTGTGTTTTGCACAGTGGGTCAGGATTTACGAATCTCTGAGTCTGCTGTTGACTCGTGCATGACGACGAGTCTGCTGGATCTCTGGATCTGCTGTTATACGGTTACGGCTCTGAGTCCGCACAAGTCTGCTGTGTTTTGCACAGTGAGTCAGGATTTGCGAATCTCTGAGTCTGCTGTTGACTCGTGCCGGGAGCTGGAGGAGGGGCTGCAACATGTTACTGTTAATCTCTCCCCACTTTTGGCCACACCCCCTAAGTAAAATGTCTTCCCGGCCGCAGCTATGCTCGTGCACATGACGAGTATGGATCTGCTATGCTATTACGGTTAGGAGCCGTAACTTATGGCTCCTCTGAGTCCCCACAAGTCTGCAGGAAGTTTCACTGATCCGTGTCCCCTCCCCTGAGCCAAACGATAACTTCTGGAAGCTATCCTACTTGCTAAAGGGTAGGCAGATGGACTGGGGTACGTTGTAATGTTATTTTACATGTTATAAGGAGAGTAGCGAGTGACGCAATTTATAGTTTTAATTTGTACGTCACACCAGGTGTAGGACTCAAAGGACTCGGGTTAATGGAGAGGGGAGACTCGTCACGACCAGCTCATTTCTAGGATCCGGGTTAATGATCCGGATGAATCAGGACTTGCCCATCTCTAATTCACTCCAGTTTTGCAGCGTCCCACTGTACCACATGTCTATACACTGTACCACTGTATCACATGGACCACTGTGTTGTGGGTGTCCCACACCCACCTCTTTTTCTGGGCATGCAAGAGGTAAATCTGTCCTCCCGGGAGGAGATGTGTTTCCTCTCAGCAGAGATTCAGGCTCTGGTGCAGAAACAGGCTGTGTCTGTTGTGCACCCTCAGCACAGAGAAAAGGGTCTTTATTCCATGTACTTCCTGGTTCTCAGGAAGACAGGGGAATTCATACCTATTCTAGATCTCCGCGGCCTGAATCGCCACATTTCCTGCAGGAAATTCCGCATGTTAACTATGAAACAGTTACTGGGGCTTGTGCAGCCAGGTGATTGGTTCACCACCATCGACCTGAAAGATGCGTACTTTCATGTAGAAATTGCTCCAGAGCACAGAAAGTGTCTGCATTTTGCCTTCCAGGGGATAGCCTACGAGTACAACAGGCTGCCGTTCGGCTATTCCCTATCCACACGCACATTCAGCAAATGTGTGGCCACAGCGCTTCACGCCCACGGCATGAGTTTTCTTTTACTAGACGACCTCATAGTCATGGCTGGGTCCTGGGAACAGGCAATGTTTTGCACAGCACAATTGATCACACACCTAACCAAATTAGGTTTTGCGATCAATTGAAAAAAGAGCACCCCCATACCTCACCAACAGGCGTTGTAGTTGGGAGTGGTGCTCGATGCAGGTGCGCTACGTGCCACCCTGTCAGAGAGCAGAAGTGCATCCCTTCTCCGGGCGGTTCACAGGCTGCGACAGGCTGCGACAGTGACAGCTTTAACTGTCATGCAGACTTTGAGTCTCATGGCGGCTGCTCACATTGTGGTCCCGCTGGGGTTACTGCATATGCGCCGCCTGCAGAGGTGGTTCTCCAGCCTGCGTTTGGATCCCAAGAGGCACAAACGGCGGCTGGTGACCATCCCCCCCCAGTGGAGGGCAACCTCTGGTTTTGGGGGTCCCCGGATCACCTCCGGAGGGGGTCTCCACTGGGACGGATGACCTCCTACATCACAGTGTTCACGGACGCATCCAGAACAGGATGGGGAGGGACCTGCCTGAAGAGGGCTATAGGTGGGCGCTGGGCTCTAACAGAGTCTCGACACAGCAACCTCCTAGAGCTACGAGCGGTAGTGTTAGTCCTCCAGCATTTCATGCCCCTAATTCAAGGGAGACATGTAATGGTCAGGAGCGACAAAAGCACCACAGTGGCTTATATCAACAGGCAGGGCGGAGTCCGCTCCGCCACCTTGTTGACCACAGCGGAGAAGCTGTGGTTATGGGCTTCAGAGGTGGTGTTGTCTCTGAGAGCCCTCCATATCCCGGGACTGGAGTACAGGGGGGCCGACCTCATGTCGAGGGGCGGCCCCCTGCCAGGCGAATGGACGCTTCACCCGGAGGTGGTGAAGCAGATCTGTGCCAGTTCGGGAGAGTGGAAGTGGATCTGTTCGCCAGCCGGCGCAACAACCACTGTGCCCTGTGGTTCTCCATGGCCCTGAGCGACGACCCGCCCTTGGGGGTGGACGCGTTTGCACACGAGCCATGGCCAAGGAAGCTGCTATATGCCTTTCCACCGCTGCGTTTCTTTCTCCCTCTCCTGGGGAGAGTGAGGCGAGAACGTCTGTCAGTCATCCTAGTGGCTCTGGACCGCGTTGGGGCGCCGTGGTACTCAGAGATGACACAGATGAAGGTGGGCCAGCCCTGGGCGGTTCCCCAGTTCTGGGGGGCGATGTCTCAAGAGGCAGGTGCAATCGGGGCGTTACCCACTCTCGGACAACCTCTCCAGGCTTGGCTCCTGAGAGGGACAGGCTGAGACAGAGTGGATTGTCTGACAGTGTTATTCAGTCTATCCAGGCAGCTAGATCTGGATCCACCACAGCCTGTTACAGGCCAAAGTGGCTAGGATTCCAGCGATGGTGTGAGGAGCGGAGAATAGAGCCCCTATCTTGTGAGTTAGGCTCTATTTTATCCTTCTTACAGTTACTGGTGGACAGAGGGCTTGCGCATTCAACAGTGAAAGTGTATGCAGCAGCCATCTCGTCCTGCCATAAAGGGATTTGGCGGAAGGTCAAACTTTAGTCAACCACTGATGTCGCGGTTTTTACAGGGGGTCAGGAGGCTGCGCCCAGTAGTCCACACCTCCACCCCGCAGTGGGACCTGCCCCTAGTGCTCGAGGCTCTGGTCTCAGAACCATTTGAGCCTCTGGAGCTCTCCTCCCTAAAAGCACTGCCGTGGAAGACAGCTTTGCTTCTTGCCTTAACGTCAGCCAAAAAAGTGTCCGAGTTAACCACTCTGTCGGTGCACCCGAGCTGTTTACTGATTCGGGGTGACCGGAACGGCGCAACACTCAGACCGAACCCCTCCTTTGTGCCCAAGAGCCTAAGGAGGGTGTTCAGGTCGAGGGCTATTCAGTTAGGGGGTTTTAGTCTTCCCCCCCATGGTGGGAACAGGGAAGCTAAACTGCACCTCGTCTGCCCGGTGCGTGCGCTAGCATGTTATGTGGAGCGCACAGCTGCCCTTAGACGCACCGAACAGCTGTTCGTGTGCTTCGGGGGCTGGGTGATCGGGAAAGCTCTGTCCAAGAAACACCTGGCAGGCTGGCTCTGCGAGTGCATTGCACATGCCTACGGACAGGCAGGGAGTGCCTGCCCCACGGGGATTCGTGCACACTCCACACGGGCTGTAGCTGTGTCAATAGCCTTATTCAACGGTGTGAGTGTGGAGGATATACGCACAGCGGCGTCTTGGTCAACGCCAGGCCCCTTCATAAAGTTAAAGTTTTATCTCTTGGACATGTCTGGCTCTTTCTCCGCGTCTGTGCTTGCTGGGGAAACACAGGACTGGTGAGGAGGGGGGGGGGGGGGGGGCTGTGGGTCAGTAGGCATCTGACCCCGACGTAATGCGCCTTCGCTTTCCCGGGCCCTCTGAGGTCCCGGGATGGGCGAGGTGCGCACTGGCCAATTACGGGGGGTAGCCCTCCACACTTTAGTCCACACACATTCTGCACGGGGTCAGTGTTTGAGTGTGGGGCATGGGCACTTGCACTCTCCCTGTGATCCTTAGGGACTCGGAAGGGTGTGTGCACAGTGAGCCCATAGGGCTGGGGATTCTCCCCATCTGCCTATGGGCGGAGTGGGGGGGCCCCCAGCACTGTTTTTTGAGCACACTGCGAGGTAAGCGCAACAGAGTGTGCTCTGTCAGCCGCAGCCCAGAATGTGGGGCAGCAGCTGCTGACCAGGAAAGCCGGTCAGGGGCAGTAGGGTGGAATGATGTTGTTGGACGACAGTGCGCGTATACATCAGGGCTCCACCCACTGTACCCATAGAGTCCAGTAGAGGGCGGAGCCTGTGAGATATAATGTTGGGTTACGTATTGTAACCCTTGTTATATTACCACAGTCGGAGCCCTCAGGGCACTGTCCAGGGGCGGACTGGCCATCGGGACGTTCGGGACGAATCCCGATGGGCCGGTACTGAAGTGGGCCGGTCGGACGATGTGGGCCGGCCAGTCACCGGCAGGGCTCGACATTAAATGGCCCGCTGGCCCGGAAGCATTATTTAGACACCCCGGGCCAGCATAACGTAGCCTACTTTCCACTTGCCCACTCCTGCCACTAAAAATATTGCTTTACATTTTTTTTTTCTGTGGTATTGGTATTTTGACTAGCAATTTAGTTCACTTGTTTCGTTTATCAACGCTACAACATAGCGTTTTGTGAGTCGGTTGTCGTTGTTGGGTGAAAAGCAAACAGCTGTTTGAGAGTGACAGGGAACATGAGAAGAAGAGGGAGAGAAAGTTTCAGCTTGATGGATGGAGTTGGCTTCTAGTGGTACAGTGACGCATCCCAAAACCCTTTTATAATCTATCGATTAGATTTATGATTTGAAAATTATAAAAGTAGGGTAGACATGTGGAGATTATCCGGCTGAACAAAACGTGCTGACAAGTAAGTGAAGAGTAGACAATATAAAGGTATTGGCGAAATGTCCCAGCAGTTTAGGATAATGAAGATTCTAATCTAATCTAATTTACATAGCCATTACATGACAGGAAGGCAGAAAGTGCATTATACAAATAATAATACTCATAATAATAGCATCATTTTTTTAACAATGACCACAATATCATTATTTTAATAAACCAAATATGAACAATTGAGGAAAATGAGGAATAACTGATTATTCAAATGTTGTAGTACAAGTAGTAATGTAGTTAGTGCATAAATTATTATTGCAACAAATGTGTTCATTTTCTTCATTATTAGTCGATTTCTTTTAATGCTCCGGGCCAGTGGTTACAATGGTGGGGCCAGTGATAATACAAGTCCATTTTACCCTTTTGCGTGGTTGGCAGGGGTACAAATGGTAATAGATTGGTATGGGCTATCTTCACAACTTACATTTTAAAGGTTTATCAGAAAGATGGGTGTTTCAAATGCAAAATTCAGCCATCCACTTTAAATATATATCAATGTCTAAAATCAAGAAAGCCGTCTTTCCGGCAAAATTAGGGATGTATCTTTTAAGGACTATAACATCAGTTGGCTATAAACTATAGGTGGGGGATATCGACATATTAACACAGGCAAAAGTACATTTTCCATTTGACCTAAAGAAAAAAACATTGCTGAGAACATATCATCCTCTTTAAGGTCCCATGTCATGGCCATTTCTACTGATCATAATTCCATAGTTGAGGTTTAGTAGAATAGATTTACATTGTTCAATGTGCCAAAATGATATTGGTTTCTCATACAGCATCTCTGTATAGTATGTGTATTCACTCTCTGTCCTAAACGGCTTGTTGGAGCTCCTGCCCCCCCCCCCCCTCCCTATGAGCCCACTGTGCTCTGATTGGTCAGCTCGCCCACTCTGTTCTGATGAGTCCACCGTTACAGCGGAACATCAGTGATTATATGTTACAATGGCGTTAGCAACCAAAAAAGGACACCAGTAATGACAAACAGATGAGAATGCTGCGTGACTCGCTGCTGTGAGGAGGGGACAGTGTGAGCTGTATTACTGGTGTTGTTTGCTGCTTGGGGTCTGCGAGACAGCGAGACATCGCGAAACTCAGCCTGAGCACCATGGACGCGGGAAGGGGGGGTATTGAGCGGGCTGCAGCACCCCCATCTGCGAGGCTCCACTAGCACCCGCACCCCCAAACGCGGGGCACCTGTGTAACGGAGCTTACACACTGTGGCGTGCGTTGAAGCTTCAACGCTTCTGCCCATTCACTTTGAATGGGGTGACGTCACGCTTCACCGAACTGCATTGTGGGAGCAAAGCTCGCGTTGCTCGCTTCAAAAGTAGAGCAATGTTCTACTTTTGAAGCTTCGACGGAAGCGTCAGCCAATCGAATCATATGCCAGTACAAGCTCTAGCCAATCAAACCGCGTGCTTGTGTGTCCGGGGCGGGAGATTCATGTGATTGGTTGTTGGTCGAGCGTCAGACACGCATGCCGGCAAGCATGCCGGCAAGCTTCAACGCACGCCGCCGTGTGTAAGCTCCGCAAGCGCGCCACAGTTTCGCCGCCGAGAGAGAGTGTGTGTGTATGACAGGGCAGCGACAGGTATTTTCTGGGTTACGGCCCCTACACACGGCGGCGTGCGTTACCGCTTGGCGGTGGGCGTGTCTGAAGCTTGGGGATTTTTTACGAACAACGCGACCAACAACCAATCACATGAATGTCCCGCCCCGGACATGCAAAGCTCATGCTACATCCATGCTGGCTAAATATACTGTCTATGCTTGCTAGCTGTCCATTCAAACGAAGTACACTGGATATAAACTCCCCAAACAGGCGAAAACCTACCAGTTTCACCCACTGTCTCTGCCACCTCCCCCCATGCCTGGCTCCTCCGGTTTGTATCCCTGTATGTAAAGAGGGACTGGTGGTCATATAGTACCGCCATGATAATTTTCTCCTCCATTTTTTGACATATGGGAAATAACTGCTGTCTGGCTTTCCCAACATACACGCGGTTTGATTGGCTAGCGCTTGTAATGTCAGATTTGCATACGCGGGATTTGATTGGCTGACGCCTCCATCGAGGCGGCAAAAGTAGAACATTGCTCTACTTTTGCAGCAAGTACCGCGAGAGAAGCTACGCTTTGCTCCCACAATGCAGTTCGGCGAATCGTGACGTCACCCCATTCAAAGTGAATGGGCAGAAGCGTTGAAGCGGCAACGCACGCCGCCGTGTGTAGGGGCCGTTAGAGTTTTACTCGCTACAGGGTGTACTTTGAGGGTTTGTGACTTTGCAGACCGTTTACATGTAGAAAAAGCTACATAACACACAGGGGGATGGGTAAGTCTTAACCACATGTTTATTATTGTAACTATAGTGACAAAGGTCACCTTACTTTGAACACTGATTTAAATATTGAAACCATAATCTTCCCCTAAATCATAACTGAACCTTAATCATAGCGTCATCACATCTCATGTGTTTATTTTCCATCAGTGATTTGTTACAGTTTTAAAAGGCACAGAGAAATTATGATTTCCTATCAAACAGCAGTCAGATCTTTTATATTTTATGCTAGGGCATAGTCAAAGCAAATATTTTGTTTTTAGTAACATCTATCTCTTGGCAGGAAAGTGAATGTGTTTTTCCTAAAATGTAAAGCTATTCCTTTAGCATTACCCCAAATAAATATTAAAAACTATAGTGTTTGTGATATGAGAAAACAAACAGACATACAACTCTTTGGTGGATGTGAAAAAACAAAAAAATATTTTGAGACATATTACAGTGCTGTTGCAGCTGCATTTACAGTAAAGGCTCCCACACTCATTACAGTAATCACAATTCTAAGGAAGGTCAAGTGAGTCAAAATCCCTCCATTACCACGGGGTGGAGGACGATAATAACAACTTCTTTAAGTCGCTGGTTCTTAAGTTGGCAGACGTTTCTCTCTTCCTTCAAGCTGCCGGGCAGACTTGCAGCTGCTTTGCATCTCCCTGCATCTCGAGAGATGAACAGTCACATATTTTCTCAGCACGCTGGCATGGCTAGACCGCATTACAGCACACACTGAGGCTTCCACAACTCATGCACACTTCTTTAACTTCTCCCCATTGCTGGAAACAGGAGGGAAGACACTTTTTTTTCCTGCCGCTCTACCCTCAAAGACTGGCCCAACTACTGTATAGCAGATTAAAAAGTGTCAGTTTCATTCAGACGAGTACAGTTGAAAGTAGTTTGAAGCGTCTGTGGAGTAAGGAATGGAAAATAAAGTGTTTATTGTTGAATAAATCACATTTCTGTTAGGACTGGCTGTCTCAAGTGGATATTGTTCAGCTAAGTTAAAGTACTTAACAGTTGGGTTGTTTCTAAGAGTGTATTCAAGTTTTTATTTTACACCCCTGTTGTGAGGAACAACAAGTTCTAATGCGAGCACTGTAGTAGAAAATTGTTCTTGTGTGTGTATGTAACCACAGCCTGCAGTGAAGCGATTCATTTTTTAAAGGGAAAAAAATACTTATAATTGAATACTAGATGCCATATTGTGGATTGTCGCCCTGGCATTTTAGACACAAACGAAACAAAAACAACAAAAAACACTCCAAACAGTTTGCATGGAAAAATAGCATAAAACTTCTTACAAGGCCGTTAATGGTTTCCATCTCTTAATGCTGTGGTTAGTTTCCATGGCTTATTAATGCACAACTCTGGACCAGCATCCAATCCTCTCATTGCGGCCCTGGGGGGATCATGACTGCATAAAAACCCACACCTGCTCTACATTGACCATCCTGGGAGCATGGAGCTAATTAGCCACAGAATGAGAGTATGGCGCTGCATGGGGGAGGTCGCGCAAATCAACATAGCCCAGACACAGTCGAGGAACTGTGGAAGCAAAATAATGTCCTGTCTAGACACCTTTTCCCTAAAAAAAAGAAGTACCTTAAAGTCAAAACTCATTTCAACCCAACCCCCTTCTCTTCCTCTGAGAAGGATTCAAGAGTTGTTGGTTCAGTCTCTGCGTGGTCATGTCTAACAAAGTCTGGACTCCAGCAGGGTGAGCCGAGGCCAAAAAAAAAAGTCCTGGTTGCTTGAGTAGTCATCCAAAGTTTTAACAGGCTGTCATTCCTCTGATGAAATCTACTGGAGAGTTTTCACACCTTTTCAAACTCCAATGATGGTGTTGGATTTGTTCCCTTTCTGCAAATGGAACATATGCTCACAGTGACATCTGCAGGATTAGCCCAGATTATGAATATTTGAGATGAAAACGGCAACATGTCATTAATTAGGATCATGCAAGGCTTGCTTTTGTTTATACTAGACTGTATTCAATCGACATAGAACATGATTAGTTCGTAAAAATCACATTACCTTACCTTTGAAAGCACTTAATTTGGCTGTAAATGGATGGGTTGGATTTTTTTCATGTCTATGTTCAAATAAATATGTACGTTGCACAGTGTTTTGGTAGATTTAAATTGTCCTCCACTGGCTCATATAAAAAGTAAAAGCAGTGTAGGTGATCTTCCAAGTCTTTAGTGTACATTTCTCTCTTGATGTATTAACATTCACTAAGCTGCAGTTGACAGTATACATTAAGTGACACAAGTGGCAGTTTACTGAAAAAAAGACTTTGAAAACTCCCTTCACCTCCATTGTCTAAATGGCTTGGCTTCAAATATTATAGTCTATAATAGCACAAAACGAATACAAGGAATAATAACAGCTACCAATAACTGTTTAATTGCACTCATGAGCATTATTTTTAAGGTTCACTTGGGAAACAAAAATGCATTTGATCTCCTGTTTCTTCTTTAATATTGATTTGTTTTTAAGTAATGTTCTTAATATTTAATATTTAGGGATTTTGTCAAGTAAATTACATATCCCTTTGAGTTTTTTGACTGGGTTGTTGTTAGGTGTTATCAATATCTGTGATTCTCAACAAGTGTCTAATTCCCGTTTTCAAACCAACACGAGATAATAATGTATTTGATTTTCTCCAAACAAGTCAAAGTCACGTGCATTGGAACGTTTTGACCTCTGTCATTCCTGATTTATTGCAGCGTTATCACTGACGTGTTTGTGGCCTCATGTAAACATATATGAGTTATAACTATGCATCTGGCATACATTTCACCCGTTTTAAGAGGGACTTTGTGTAAGATATTAGCTGTGGAGGTGGACAGGATGATATAACGTCTCCAGTTACTTTTCGTTTCTTTTCGTTTTTGAGCTGAGAAAAAAATCGCTTGGCTTAATATGTGGTTGTCTGGTGGAGAGAAGGCGCTCCCACTGTTGGCTGGTAGTGGCTTCAAGTTGAGCAGTGGAGAGTCCCGCAGCCGAACCATTGGTGCGTAATGGTGCACGACTGGACGGCAGATGTTTCACCACCGGGACACTCTGTCTCTGCACACTTTATCTGAACTCTTCCGACTTTTTTTCTCAGCGTAGGCGTGCGTTAACTTGCACTCCTGCCTTTATAAAAAAAGTTATCTGGGGAAGGAAAGGGACGGAGACGGGTTGGGAAAAAAAGTGGGCTACCTCTTCAAACCGTCCTGGTTTTTACCGGGGAGAGTTGTCGTCATCAGCACCCCAGATATCCCCCCGTAACTCCCTAAATGGATGGGACAGTCTTGGTCTATGCAGTTCAGCACAGGCCAAAAGATTGGAAACAACTTTTGAGTATCCGTCAGTTTGGCGTCTAGAGGGAAACGCTCAGAAATGCCCGGCTGCTTCGCTGCAGCTCAACTCTGAGGACCTCTCCTGCATTTGCGCTTTTTGTTCACAAGGAAGGACTTTGCTCAAAGTTTACAACAGAAAGGAAAACTCAGCGCTGAAGTGGCAGCTTTCACACTATAGCCCTCGCTATGGATTGTACGTATTTATTGATGTGCTTTTCACTCTGTCAACTTTTTTTGGATCATATTTTCGCTGCAGAAACACATGGTGAGTTATCCACTTACTTTTTTTGCAATCTGTATCAATAATCTGTGCACTCAAAAGTCTAAATGTGGAGGGGCAATTATCTAAAATGATGGCCTAATTCCATTAATAGGTCCACATAATAAATCTGACAGCCTAACTGTTATGGATGAAGTCAATGCAGTGTGTTGAACTTGACTCCCCTTTTTGTCTGCAGAATTATTACTCATAGCCTTCTACTTCAGTGTTTTAAAGACAAACATCATTTCATTGTACAGCTTTTAAATGCTTAATATAAAAATAAGCATGTAATAGTGTTTAGTTCTGGCCTCTATAATTCAATATGCCTTTTTAGTCATTCAGCCAACTTTCCCTTATAGTCTTTTTTTTCCATAAGAGCTTGCCATAGGTCTGTGAATGTGATTCTCACTTGACACTATTTGTCCCATCAGAAAAACTCTCTGGAAAGTTAAGTGAATATGGTCTTATCGTGCCATTCAGCACAGACTCCCAGGGCCGGTACATTTCTCACGTGGTCTCTGCTGGAAGTGGAAGTAATGGTGATGGTGATGCTGATGCTGATGCCGCCTCAGCCTTCAGCAGCAGCAGCAGCAGGAGGGTGGCCCGCAGTGCCCCCGAGATGCCCCCGGTCACCCCCGCCTCTACGCAGCACTTGTTTTTCAATGTCACTGTGTTTGGAAAAGAACTGCACCTCCGCCTGAGGGCCAACAGGAGGCTGGTGGCCCCGGGGGCTTTTGTGGAATGGCATGAGGACTTTGTGGAAAAGGCCAAGGAACATATCCACAGGGACTGTGTTTTCACTGGAGACGTCAGCGACATGCCGGAGGCCTCTGTGGCTATCAGCAACTGTGACGGACTGGTAAGTCAATGCATACTTGAAATATTAGTCTGATTGAGATAGACGTAGCTGGGAGAAAATATGCTTTCCCTTCTTTTGCAGTGCCACTTAGAATTTGGAATATGTGCACCACATCTTCATATAAAACATTCTTTAAAGTCTTTCTTTTAATCTACCCTTCTTTGAAGGAACAACCATTTACACCTGTGATGGCTTAAGAGGGACTCCATGATTGTTGTTTGGTGTTTTAATGAGAGACTACTCAAACTCAAAGCCCTGCAGCATCATTTATATTGTCATCAGTATGCACAGTTTCTTTCAAACACTCGTATTCTTCCCAAAATATTTCTCTGTACACCAGCAAGCATATGTGGCAGTTTGCGTGTCCAGATCCTGCTCCATTGCTTAGGAGTTCCTCAGGCAGCAGATGATTGGGCTAGAATCGAGCCGGTCTAACTGATGAAAGAGCAGAAGAAAAACGCTTAAAAACTTGCAAGCTTGAAAGGTTGTTGATGAGACAGGAGCAGTAGGGTTGGGATATTGAATACAATGGATATAGAATCCGAGAAGTAAATCTGAATCCTTTCATTTTTCTTTCTCTACGAGATAAATAGCCGAGCACATATATTTGCCAATGCATAGCATGTTGCAAGACTACAAAACGGTTCCATTTAGGTTTTGTAAGTGCAAGAAGCCGCCAAACAAACATTGAGATTAATAACAATATTATCCATCATTTGGAGTTTCTGGCCTACTTACTAATATTAGCCCAATAGTCAGATGCTTTTTAGCTCTGTTTTTGGTCTCCACAAACTCCTGAGAAAAAAATGGCTCTATTTTGATTAAGAGCTATTTTTACTGAAGCTAGCTGTGGGTGTTTGAAGCCTGAAAACTGCTGCAGCTCGATCTGACAATGGTGTTAATGAGATCAGCAAGAGAGCCACAACCATAAAGTTGCCAGCTTTTAAACCTAAGCTATGAGAACAATATGCTAGAGTGCTCTGTAAAGCAAAGAGGAACGACAGTCAAGTGATACTTTTCTGCAGGTTAATCACAATGAGCAACCTCTTTCAAATTACACATAGAAATTTCACCCAAGTTATTATTGAATTATTGACCAGAGAAGCTTTAAGGGTCTTTAAAGTTGTTGTTAGTTTTGTAGGGGGTTTGCCTTTAGTGATAGTAGCAGAAGTCAAGAAAGTGGGAAAAGGAAGGACAGGGTAACATGAATTAAAGGAAGGTGGGACGGTTTGTATACTTTGCTAAGCCTTAGTACATAGGGCTATTAACATAAATGAGCTAGAACAGATCTCTGAAGAGCTTGGAGTTTAGTATTTTGTTGACCTGTATACCAAATGGCTTTTGAGGCTCTTTATTTAGCCTAAATTGAAATCAATTCCAAATTATTTGACACAATTCCAGCTCACTTCGTCTTCCAGAGCATTGTATGTCCCCACCATACCCACCAATCTATGTATTTGTCACCTTTTGTGCTCACTGTCGCTGATGGGACAGGGCAGAGCCATTTGGAGGTGAGCCGAGCCGCTAATGGATGTTTGCAGTCGAGCAAATTAGAGTGAACTTTCAAACCCTGCACGTGACATTTGAAGTGGCAGGTTGACCGAAGCAAGGCTACTCCTAAACTTTTCTGAGTCAGCTCTCTTTATGTTTCTGACAGAAATGACAAGTTAAGAATGGGGTTGACGATAACCCTCTGATCCTGGAGCTTTTGTACATGAGAAAGAAACACTTTGAGTTAGAAGTCCTTTTCTAAGTTATCACACACTCGACACCTCAAGGCAAAAAAAACGATGTATTTGAATGAAGTCTATTGTTTGCAAATAGAGTTTCCACAAGCCAACAATTTCATGCTTTCTGATGCATTTGAAAGGACAGCCAAGCATTTGATGTGGCATCAGCACAACACAATGAAAACAATAGACCTCTCAACACTTGTACTGTGTTTCGACATTGCTGTATTTTCTCGCCCTTCATACAGTAATTTCAGTGTCAACACAACAACCCATTCTGAAGCTGAGAATAACTAGATAAAAAACGTTGTCACAAAGTCATTTCTTTCTTTCTAAATGCAATGACAGTGGGTGGTGTAAAATGTTGTGCCGTGTTCTGTAATTACAATGTGAATTCTTGAAAGGCAACTGTTTGTTTATTGAAAGGCAACAGTATGTGACCTTCCAGGAATCAAGGCAAGAATGCTGCACAAGGCGTTATTATAAAGGTTGTGTTAGATATCGCTAGATCTAAAAAACAAAAAAGTTCAGATGTATCCGCTTAATGCACCTTATAAATTGAAGTGCCTGTCAAACCAAAGAAAAATGTATGCCTTTTAGTAAGCCAAACCTGTCATTCAAGGTATTTAAACCTACAAATAAATCAACAGTGATACATTTTCATTGTGAAGTATTTTTATACTCACACAGCCATCAAACCATTTTCTTGAGTTTTCTGAAAACAGTAGAACATGGTAATGCTTGCCTTCTCTAAAGACATACGATTTGATGTGAACAGCATGGTGTGAGGTTCAAGGCTGGCAATACAATTGTTTTATCTCTAACATCTTTTAACTGTACTTGTAATACAATCAGCATACAGAAACTGCAGTGTCATAATTCAGATTTTTAGAAATACCAATGAAAGAGGAGGGTCTTTATGCAGCACTCAGGTCATAAGATGAATGATTGATTACATGCAAATTCATAACATGCACCTTTTATTGTCATGGATATATGATTTCAGAATTGGAAGAGATCAGGTTAAAAATACCATACATATTTACCTACTCAAATAGTTTTGGCTGACGTGAAGCCTCCTTTATCCGGATTTCGGGCAATAAAGGCAACAAAGACAATATCGATGCAAGGAGACAGTAGATCAATGACCAGCAAATAATCAAAGAATGTAAATGTAAATCCCAGATAACATATAAGGCCCTTTTCTTCATTGTTAACTTAGCATATTGTACACCTGGGACAAATGTGGAAACAGCATCATGATACAGTCAAGGGTCTCAAAACATTTGGACTACAGATAAGACCAAAGTCTGAGATCCTTTTCTATACATTTGTACAGTAGGTAAGATAAGGTATGTTCTTCCTCTGAAGCACATGTTATCTGGTATTTCTGGAGTGTTGCTCCCTCATGGCCCTCAGTGTGTTGTGTCTCGTATAGTTTGATTGGATTTTATTTGATTCTTTCCTGTAAATTAAATATTTTCCAATTAATATTGGTGACATTGAGGTCTGAGTTTCTATTCAGTTTGTCGGTAATTGTGCCTTTTCAGATGTCAATTGTCAAAGCTTTTAGAATCAGGACATGTCAGCCTTCATGTGTGGGATGGCAGCAGTAATACATAGACAGATACTGCATTTGGAAAAATATGTTTTTCTTTTTTTTGTGATTTGGCTTTAGAATGAATAGTCTCCATGCATCAAAACAACATAAACATGTCTGTGCATGCAGGCGTGTTCTGGAGGCATTTGGAGATGAACAGAGTTTGCGGTGCCTGCTTGATGTCGAGAGACTTGAAGGAGTTTGATGAAAGAAGTGGTTTGTAAGGAGAAAGAGCATGCAGTGAGGTCACCACATACGGGACAAATCGCTTAGATAAACTGTGCCTAGACCTTTACGTGCCAACAGCAATTCATCTTTAAAATGTTTGATGTGTTTCCTTAAAGAGAACACACGCATGCTGTATTGAAAAATATGCATATCACAGTTGCCTAGAATTGTTTTGCATTCCTGCAAACAAAGTGTTCAGGGTGGAAGAACACACAAGCAGTCACAATGCCTAACCCTGCGATTTTAGCAACTATTTAAATACTTAAATTCTTCTTATATTACATGATAAGGTTTGTTATCAGTGTGTGCTCTAATCTGTTGACATTTTCACCAAGATGGGTCACGTATAGCCAGGCATGACATCATCATTAACAGATTACGGGTTCCTGCCATGTGCCAGGAGGTGCAAGATTTATGGTATTCCAAGCTCATGACAGATAAGACAGTCATACAGTAACGCTGCAAATGAATCTGATATCGTCTGGACTTATTTAGCCTCACAGCATTATTGTGTCACAGACTGTCAGCTGAGTTTGCAGATAAAGTGAATGAAAAATAACTCCAAAACAAAACACTTTCAGATGTACTCTCAAACAGTTTGTGTTTGATTGACCAACAAGTCAGCGTCTGCGCTATCTTCCCCTCCGACTGTAACTCCAGTTAGATCGCAACAGCTGTGCAAGCCAGGCGAGCATGAACTATTGTTGTGTAGCGATGAGTGATGGCTATGATTATTCCGGTGCTGCTCATGTGTTGGGTATTAGCGCAGATGACGGGCTGATTGAATTACATGTGTGATGGAAACACGAGTGCCGGGTGACCGCAGTAGGAAGAGTGCTATTTCTGTGTCCATCAGTTAAAAAGAGAGAGAGACACCTAGCAACAGTCAGCAGGCTTACTTTTTTCGGGGTGGTGGTGGGGCAGTTTTCCATCCAATTGGAGACGGAAAGTGCTTTTATAAATTGTTCTATTCATGCATGTTTGCAGAATTTCTGGTCCCAGTCCAGTATTCCAGTATCCTCTGGTGTTCCAGTTCTCCGCTGGCACCAAGGTAAAGGCACTAAATTAGGAGCTCCATCAGTGGAAGCCCAACGACTCAGCCAGTTATGTGATTTATTTCCTCTAAATCCAATCCCTATTTGTAGCAGTTACCGCATGTCTGTCTGAACATGTGTTAGTGTGTGTGCTTATTGAAATACATACTGTGATACAGGATACCTGCAAATACCCACACACACATCACAAATACCAACAACGAGAAGCAATCTATCTTTACTGCTACTACAACAACTACTTGTACTGTCTTGTTCAAGGACGATGACATAATGGAATGGTTATTTTATTGTTCATTATTTGGACTACTTTTTTTTTAAAGCTTAAAATGTCAGGAGGATTTATTATTTGATTGTTGTTAATCTTGTTTTGGTCTCTTTTTTGAAATAATGGTGTTGTAAGCCTGTTGGAGGCTGGGAAAAATGTTATTTATGCTTGACACAATGACAACCTTCATTACTTCCACTACATTTACTACTGCTGCTACTTCTACCAATACTACTACTAATTGATGCAAGAAAGAAAGGGAGAATTCGTCTTTCCAGGAAGACTGAGATAGCTCAAGCATTTATTTTTCTTAAGGTTTTCTTTGTCTCTCACTCACTGAGGAGGACGAGGTGCAAGGCCAGCCCGAAACTTAGTGATAGCCAAAAAGAAAAAGGTGTTAAAATGTGTAAAAATATGGGAGATTGAGATATGACTATGTATTATATGACCACTACTTCTAGACATTATTACTAGTACTTCTACTACTTCTGCTTTACGGCTACAACTGTTCATTCTTCTTCTAGTACTACTACCACTTCTTCTAGTGTCATTCTACTTCTACTAATGCTACAACAACCTCGTCTTGTAATAATAATACACCCATTGCTGCTGCTACACTGCCTCCCTCCTCCCATTCCTCCCCCTAATCCCTCTCCTAATAATAATAATAATAATAATAATAACAATAATAACATTAATTTTCCTTTTAAACAGTCTAGCTTTTCTTTTAAAACCAATTAACCGCTAACGGCAGCCATGTCATTTTCGACTTCTTTCAAGTAATTCAATGGAATGGCAAAATTATTATATTTTTCTAATCTTTGATATTAGTCTCATGCAGATGAGTGACGATAATTATAAGCCAAATTATCTCTTCATAATCCTTGCCGTGATCACCAGCTATGCTTGCCCTTTGTGGCCTTGCACAGTTAGATGTGAAAGCTGATGAAAAGGAACCAAGTAGTAATCCTCTGCTCCCGCAAGCTGTCTCATACGATTATTTCAAACCCGCAACTCTGTGTCCAGCACCACTCAGCATTGATTACCTCCTGGTTTACTGATCCTCTTGGTTGTAACACAGCATCACCATAACCTCGGCTATTTTATGAATTTTGGATTAAGGTCAGATTTCGCATTGATTTTGTGACTTCAATTTGTACAGATAACCGTGTGACGTTAGCATTCATACCTGGATCTCAATGCATGAAAGTGGATTACCTGTACTCTACCCTCTCTGTGTCTCGCTTTGGGATCAACAAAGAGCGTGCCTGGAACCGAAATTACATATTACTGAACAATGTGCCACAAATTACAGGTTAAGCTCCTGGAATGACGACTGGACTTTGATTTCCTTGCACGTTGCAGCTCAAGCAGGGCCTGAGGGACTTGTTCCATTTATATATTGTGTTTGTCGTTAATGCACCTTACGGGGTATCTGCGTTAAATCACACCAATTTAACACTAGCAGTGTGTTTATGACTGCGTTTTTCTAGTGATGGCTTTAAAACAAAAAAACTCATTATTATAATGATGAAACTTATTGACCTTGTATTTGCCAGCAAAAAATGCATGAGATTGAAGGGCAGTGTGCACACTAGATATTGAGAAGAAATATTAAGAGCATTACGTCAAGAAGGCACAAACTAAAGTCTAAAGTAGAATATTTCTTAAGTGGAGGTGCTTCTGCAGGAAGTGAGCAGCAAACAAGCAGATGGAAATATCACATTGTGGGCGCAGAATAAGACCTACAGTACTTTGGGCCTATACATAGCCGGATCAATCACAAATTATTGGCTGGCATGGATCCCACTTGTGCTTTTGAGTGTATGAGCAATCTGTTGCAGAAACCACAGTGTAGATGACAGAAGACCTGCATTGGTAAAACATGTTGACTCACACCTCTGACACGCCTTTGAATATCACTATAGGCTGAAAGAAACAAGCCTCCCAGGCTAAACACAGGTTGTTAGGCTGTATTCAGTCAGAAATGAACACCTGTGACACTACTCAGGCCTTTATGACGGTAGTACAAACTAGGTTTTTTAGATTGAAAAGAAATCGTAGGTTGGTTTGTTGAAACCACTTTACAATAAGACTACCCTTATAAAGGATTCATAAAGGGTTTATAATTAGGTTATGAATTAGGTTGTAAACACTTTATTAATTATTAAGAACCATTTATAAACCAGTTCTAACATGTTTTCATACATCAACACAGGCTCACTATTTGGCAAGATGACTAAGCCTTACATTGGCTACTTAGCGAGAATCAACTCAGTGAGCAACAGATACCAAGGATGCTGGCTGATGAAGAAGACGAAGTAAGCTAAGTAGCCAATATAAGGCTTAGCAGTACAGATAAATGTGGGCTCACTATTGGCAAGCAACCGGTCACAGTTGCCCTGTTTATCTCAGGTCTTATAAAAGCTTATTAATGATTTATAAAGTGATCACAAACTAATTAATAAATGAATTACAAACTATTCATAAACCCTTTATAGTCTTATTGTAAAGTGGTACCGGTTTGTTTTACTTACATTCATTGTAAATGTTCTTTTTTCAACTACTCTGTGTTCGCTCATCTGAAACCAAAGCTTTGTCTGTAAGCATATTCATGCCAACATATTTCTTTTAAATAGACACATTAACAGCGGCAACTTTTTTTCACACGGCACAGCTTTCGCCTCATTTGTTACTTGCCTCAGTGTGCATGCTGCTCTGAGCAGGTGTCAGACTCCAACTGCTATTTTGCACAGCTGAAAGAAGTCTCTCTGAAATTACATTTTCAAAGATGCTCTTACTGATGTGTGCATTGTAGTGCCCCGGTGAAGAGTTAGCTTTATTTGCTTTTTGTGCGTTGTCAGTCAAATTGCAGGATGCTTCACTGCCTCGAGTTTCTTTTGGGGAAATGTTTTCTCCACCGAAGTTGCAAATCTTCTAATAATCCCAGGTGTCTCACATCACATGGAGCAACCGGATGACGTATGCATCACTTCACTTGTTTTTTCCAAGAAAAGCTAATCATTCTGTATGTGTGCGTCACAGCGTGCAATCTGAAACAGAAAATTAAATGTTTTGTGATGGGTCATTAGGAGTTTTTTTTTGCACATGCTAATTGGTATCACTGAATCCCAAAAATGTTTTTTAATTAGTTCCGTGTGATGTGAAGGGAGATTTCGGCTTTGACTTTTGTTATTTATGACTCAAGGCACCGGTGAGGCGTAGACGCAGGATGTAATCTGACAAAGACAAAGTACGGTGTTAATGACCGATCAACTTGCATTACATCCCAAAAAATACAGATATGTTTATGTACAAGCCTTCTGCTGCCTTGGTTACTTTGCTTCCCTGGGTTTCGCCTCCCAGGCTACACATAGGCTTGCTAAACTGATTGAATGGTTGAATGACTTGTGAATATCCCTAATAGCAGAATTCAGAGTTACTGTTCTTTATGTGCTGGGCCTTTCCCTTAACGCTGTCTTGTGTTGTCTTTATGAATCAATATTGATTGATATACTTTAAGACCTGTTTGTAACACTGCTGAGGGCTGAAAATACCCCAATTGCGAAGTTTTACGATGAATGTTCTATTTAAAACTAAAGATGCTATTCTTATTTATATAAGAATAGTTTAGAGTGATAAGAAACTCAGAAAAGAGGCCAGTTTTCAGATTTCCAAATCCTTTCCATATCTTAATTTCCAGTGGAATGAAGCCACAAAGACATTAACTGAAAATCCAATAGTTTTTCGTCCCCTTGTAACTTCTGACAGCAAACCTACACCCTCTCAGACCCCAGCCTTCAGCATGCAGTGTACACATGTTTACATTTGGTTCCTCTGTAGGCCCTTCCAGATGCTGCTGCTCTCTCCCCTCACAGACCCGGCTTCTCTTTCCACCCTCTGCTGAAATAAGAGACCACAGAGGAAGTATTCGAGCATGTCTTACTTGGCATTTCCTGGTCAGGGGCTGGACAGATTCTTTCACTCCTCTTTGCCCTCACTGTCAAATGTCCAAACTTAAAGAGTTCACAGCGTTGGGGTTGTTAGTGCCGAGCAACAGCATGCTGAGGATTTTGAAGGGTGTTTTTTTTAGACACAATGTTCTATTTACTGCACTGTATTTAGATTTCTTTTTGCAGCTGTAAATACACACACTGTTGCCAACGTCTTGTTGGTGTGCCTGCTGTATGAGTATAATGATAGGCTGCATAGATGTATCTTTTTCTTAGGAATATGTGAAATGAAATAAACTGCACTGTGCAGTGTACTCAGGAAGAACAGTTTACTTATAAAGCTTAATGGAAACAACATTGGAAACAGAGAGAAGAAATATGTCAGCTATTTATATGTTCATTAGAGAATGTAACAGAGTATATACCTTGCCTTGGTCACACTTGGGATGTGTGTTCTTGCCTAATCAACTATTATAAACTGTAACTTTAAAATGTTTTGTATATATGTATTTTTCTATTGGACTAAGCTCTTGGTAGAGTGTGCAGGAAACATGAGGGAACAATGTTCTGTTAACATATGTTGTTGCACAATTTGAGCAGGGATAGTCTCTATCCTCTCATGACCCAAAGTCGAAATGAGGACACATTATGGATCGAAGTAAAAGTTCTTTACAAAATTGTCCGATATTAAATCCACATACAGTAAAGGCTTTAAAAATGAGCCAAGATTGTTTTTGGTAAACAACAAAACCCTTTGGTTAACTCTCATCTTGGTTGAATGTGTGATATTTCAACAACACAGCAAAGAAGGCCGTCTTTTAGCGTCCCACTCGCACTCTCACTTATTTAAGCAAGTTTGGTGTACAAGCATGAAACCTTGCAGCTTTTTCTGTCCACAAAAGCTGATACTTACACATCTAGCATGTTAAGGAGCAACATTATGATTCATGTGGAGTCCTGTCTCTGGCCACCTGAAGAGCGAAAGTCCAGTAATCACCCTTTTGTATCTGTTTTTGTCCTCAGCTGCTATATGCTTGACTATGTTCGCTAAATATTTAGTTTAGTGATGAGCATGTAGGCACAGGGGATCTAAACACTAAAAAGCATTTTTAGCATACGGCACAAGCGGCGGAGTAAGAAGTATTAGTGAACTTAAAGAGTAATGTTGCATGCCTGAAAGCTAAACAAATCACAGCAGTGTGGCTGGCTGCCATGCATTGTCTATGGGAAGCTGTGTCGGCCACTCTGAGCACAACAAACTGCAGCCGTTAAGCAACATCTGGGTAATCAACATACCCGGATAGTTTTACTTTTAGCAGCAAATGATGGCCATAGAACACATGCAGCCAATCAGTAAATAAAGTGAGAGACAGCAAGCGCATTTCGTGGCATCTGCAGGCAGTGGCAAGTACTTCCGGCATATGCCACAGAGGCCGCTACTCTGTGGTATCTGTGGCAAGTACTTCCGGCATATGCCACAGATGCCACAACTTGCCGAGGCATCTGCCGCTGCTCAATGGGAGTTGCCACAAAATGCCAGAGTAAGAGAAGGTTTACTGTAGCTGCCACTCGCCTTCCGTGGCAAATGCTGCCATTTAAACCCGTATTTATCGTGTAAAATGTCGCTGTTTAGGCATGACTTTATCGAACTGATCTGTACACAGGACTGATGATCTGTACACAGGGTTGGGTTGTAACCGTTGTAACCAGGTTGTAACGGAATATGTAACGGCGTTACGTAATCAGAATACAAAAATCAAGTAGCCTAACTGTATTCAGCTCGCGTTACATTTGAAAAACAACTAATCTGATTACAGTTACTTTCGTAAACCTGAAGTGAATACATTTTGGAATACGTATTGGAATTATTGGTGGAAAAGTTTCCTCACAAAATGTATCCTAATATTCATTACCGGCAGAACTGTGTGCACAGCGCAGCAGCATGTCTGTGAGGCCCCGCCCCCGCACACAGATGAGAGAGAGATCTCTTTTTAAATATATTGAAAGTTAGAAACGGAGATGGTTCGATAAAACGTGCAAGATAACGTTTATGTAGCATTTCTTTATTGTCGAAATGATGACATTTCATAACGGGATAAAATCAAAGTGAATGGCCTGCTGCTGCTGAAGGCATGGAGCAAATATAACTGTCCTTTGGCTCATTTATAAAGTAAACCTAGCATCTCACTAGCAGTGGCAACTGCAATCAGTTACAGCTGCCCTAAGTCTGTAGCCAAGTCTAATAACACCAGTGTACACCAGGGTTGCCAACTTTGGGTACCTGGCTGGAGTGAGATTTTGATATCATGGGTTTAATTACACATAGGCGCACGAAATGACTGCTATCGTGTCAGCAGCGGGACCTTAGTATATATATATAGGATATATATACAATATATACAAATAGACAATATTGGACACAGACTATAAAGGGCACAAAGTTTCATTCACTAATGAAAGTCAAACACATGTTTGTTTCCACTGTTTTATTGTGTGCCTGTCGCGATAAGCAATTAATTGACTTATCGTACGATAAATAAAAATGAACTCGATACATTTCCATTTACATGAGGATGTGACTAGCAGTTTGAAAGGATGTACTTGAATTATTATTATATATTATCCTTATGTCATTGGTCTAAAATAATACAACGGTGCCGACAATATTATCGTTTATCGCAATAATTTCCGGGAAAATGTATCCAATGTAGTGCCGTGAAAAGAGAGTCGGAGGCGGTGTATTAAGAATGGAGTTCCAATCTTTATTATCCATTACTTTCAGAGAGGTTAACACATGCACTGCTCTGCCTGATGAGCTAGCAGGAATGGCAGCTAAAGCTACAGGTGTTCCCCACTAAAGGGTCCGTGTGGCAACACAATAAGCAAGGTGAATTATGTCCAATAACGTGTCACCACACAAGCCCCCCCAGAATTCACACATAAACAAAATCAGCATGGCGGGGAGGAACGACACGCCGACCCCCACGACTCCTGAGCACGGGAGTCGGAAAAGTGACTCCCGCCTGTGCGGCCCCCGGAAGGGGAGGGACCGGAACAACAGGTCTTAAATCCGTGACAGGGGACGAGGCCGGGGGGCAGCCCCGTCGCGGAGGTCGAGCCAGCACCACAGGCTGGTCCAAGTCCAGGCGAGCAGCCTTCACCCGGTCCACCGAGACGTGCTCGGCCTTGCCACCCAGGTCGACCACCAGGTGCTTGTCCCCGTGCTCCAAGACCCAGAAAGGCCCATCATAAGGGGGCTGCAGGGGGCCTCTGTGCGCATCGTGCCGGATGAACACGTGCTCCGCCGAGCGGAGCTCTGCGGGAACCTGGGACACCTGAGTACCGTGCTGAGTAGTAGGGATCGGAGCAAAGGCCTCAGCGGCGTCACGCAGGAAAGCCCGCTGGGCCGACGCCGACCAGGGAGCCGATGCATTTGGGAGGAAATCTCCCGGAACTCTCAGCGGCTGACCGTAGACCATCTCCGCTGTAGAACACTGCAGATCTTCCTTAGGTGCGGTCCTCAGGCCCAACATCACCCAGGGCAGCTTGTCGACCCAGTTACCGTCCGTAAGGCCGGCCTTGAGGGCCGCCTTCATGGAGCGATGAAAGCGCTCGCAGAGGCCGTTAGCCTGAGGGTGGTAAGCGGTAGTCCTGTGCAGCTTAACCCCCAAACCGCCTGCCACAGCGTTCCAGAGCTCGGACGTGAACTGAGAGCCCCTGTCTGAGGAAATGTCTGACGGGGTGCCAAAACGACACACCCACGTTGCAATGAAGGCCCGGGCAACGTCTGCGGCTGATGTCGAAACGAGCGGAACCGCCTCCGGCCAACGGGTCTTTCTGTCCACCATGGTGAGGAGGTAGGAAAACCCCTGAGAGGAAGGCAACGGACCAACCAGGTCAATGTTGACGTGATCAAACCTCCTCTCAGGCACCAGGAAACGCTCCAACGGGGCCTTCGTGTGGCGGTGCACCTTAGCGCGTTGACAAGCCACGCACTCCCTGGCCCAAGTCCTCACGTCCCTTTTCAGTCCTTGCCAAACCAACTTCGCCGCTACCAAACGCACCGAAGGTTTAACGCCGGGGTGTGACAGTGCACAGCCTCGAATACAGGACGCCTCCAGCTGGCAGGGACGACAGGCCGCGCCAGGCCCGTAGAGACGTCACACAGGAGAGTAATGCCCGCGTCGCCGAACACCACGTCCTCCAAGCGCAGCCCCGCGCTCTCCACCTTCAGGGCCTGGACGCCGGAATCTGTGACCTGGTCTGCCGCCATGCGAGTATAGTCCAGGCCCAACTGGACGGCACCGATGACGACCCTGGAGAGGCAATCAGCAACCAGGTTCGATTTGCCAGCCACGTGCTTAATGTCCGTAGTGAACTCCGATATGTAGGACAGCTGCCGCTGCTGACGTGCCGACCAAGGCTCCGCCACTTTTGACATGGCGAAGGTGAGCGGCTTGTGGTCGACAAACGCCGTAAATTCACGGCCTTCCAGTATGAAACGGAAGTGCCGCACGGCCAAATAAAGTCCGAGGAGCTCCCGGTCAAAGGCGCTGTATTTGCGTTCTCTAGGCGTCAGCTGGTGGCTGAAAAAGGCGAGCGGCTGCCAAGCGCCCTCCACCCACTGCTCGTGCACTGCGCCGACCGCGTAGTCTGACGCGTCCGTGGTGATGGAGATGGGAGCCGTAGATGATGGGTGTGCCAGCAAAGCCGCCTGAGCCAACGCGGTCTTGACCTCAGCAAAAGCGCCGTCCGCCTCTGCTGTCCAGTCGATCTCCTGGACGGGGGTCTTGCCTTTCAACGCTTCATACAGCGGCCGCATGATGTGTGCGGCCCGGGCGATGAAACGGTGGTAGAAAGTCACCATCCCCAGAAACTCACGGAGCGACCGGGCTGTGAGCGGGCGAGGAAACGCCGCAACAGCCTCCACCTTCGCTGGCAGAGGTGTCGCACCGCCCTTGGTGACGCGGTGCCCCAGGAAATCGATGTCCGACACCCCGAACTGGCACTTTGCAGGATTGATGATTAATCCGTGTTCGTTGAGCCGTGTGAAAAGGGCTCGGAGGTGGGACAGGTGCTCCTGCACTGAAGCGCTGGCGACGAGTATGTCGTCGAGGTAAACAAACACAAACGACAGGTCCCGCAGCACCGAATCCATCAGGCGCTGGAACGTCTGAGCGGCATTCTTGAGTCCAAAAGGCATCCGCAGGAACTCAAAAAGTCCAAAAGGCTTTATCACTGCTGTCTTGGGAATGTCCAGGGGGTGCATGGGCACCTGGTGGTATCCACGCACCAGGTCCACCTTGGAAAACAACCCCGTACCGGCCAGATGCGCCGAAAAGTCCTGAATGTGCGGCACCGGATAGCGGTCAGGCGTAGTGGCGTCGTTGAGTCGGCGGTAATCCCCGCACGGGCGGAACCCGCCGTTCGATTTGGGAATGACGTGCAGGGGTAAACAAACACTGTCGGAGCGGCGGACAATGCCCAGGCGCTCCATGGTTGCGAACTCCGCCCTCGCTACAGCCAGCTTAGAAGGGTTCAACCGCCGGGCCCTGGCGTAGACAGGAGGCCCCCCGGTAGTGACGTGGTGTTCCACGCCATGCTTAGTGGTAAGCGCAGAGAAGGTGGGTAGCGACAGGTCTGGAAACTCGGCCAACAGTCTGAGAAACGTGTCTGCACCTGACAGCGAGCCTGACAGCCGCTGTGCTGCCAAGTGTGCACACGAGGGAAGAAAACGTTAAGGCATCAACTAAACGCCTATTCTTAACGTCCACTAAGAGTCCATGAGCACACAAAAAATCCGCTCCGAGGAGGGGAAAAGAAATGTCCGCTGTCACAAAATCCCAGCTGAAACGCTGTCCTCCGATGCACAAACACATAGGCCTCACGCCGTACGTGCGAATGGGACTGCCGTTAGCCGTCGTCAATCGCGGTCCGTGCCCCCCACGGGCGACGTCTTCACTCGACGCTGGAACTACGCTCCGTTGAGCGCCCGTGTCACACAGAAACAAGCTCCCCGAAACGCTGTCGCTGACGAAGAGGAGCCTGCACGTGCCGCCGACGCTCAGAGCCACTACTGAGCGCCGGCCCCTCCGTTTCCCGGGGGTTTGTAGCTGCACGGAGCGATGCATCTCTTCGCCCTTGTCCCGAAACGTGCGTGGTAAACGCACTCTCCGGCGTCTCCACGCCGGCTAGCCACAGCCGTGTCCGGCCTCCGCCACGCTTTCTTGACTGCTGGTGGGCCGCTGAGCGTCGCGGCTAACGTCTCTGCCCCGGGCTGTTGCGTAGCCAGGAAAAAACGATCCGCTTCCTCAGCCAAAGCACGGGGCTCCGTGACAGGCGTGTTGGCCAGCGCCGTCTGTACCCGGGGAGGCAAGTGACGCAGGAAAATCTCCGTGAATAAAATCCGGGGATCTTCCCCCCCTAGCAGATTTAGCATTTTCTCCATTAGCTTGGATGGCTTGCTGTCTCCTAGGCCTTGAATGTCAAGTATCTGGCGGGCCCTCTCCTTAGCAGATAAGCTAAATGTCTTAAGGAGAAGGGCCTTAATCGCCTCATATTTGCCATGATGTGGGGGGGCTGCGATGAATCCCACCAACCTGGACGACGTGGAGCTCCCCAGCGCTGCTACCACATGGTAGTATTTTAGGTCCCCGTCACGGACCTGTCGGCAGGCGAAATGTGCCTCCACGTGTGCGAACCATGCCTCCGCGGCGTGCTCCCAGAATTCCGGCAGCTTTATGAAAACATCGCGCTCAGCCATGTTCGTTAATTTTCCGGAAACTTTCTCGGAAAAGTCAGGGTCACCAGTGTAGTGCCGTGAAAAGAGAGTCGGAGGCGGTGTATTAAGAATGGAGTTCCAATCTTTATTATCCATTACTTTCAGAGAGGTTAACACATGCACTGCTCTGCCTGATGAGCTAGCAGGAATGGCAGCTAAAGCTACAGGTGTTCCCCACTAAAGGGTCCGTGTGGCAACACAATAAGCAAGGTGAATTATGTCCAATAACGTGTCACTTCACCAACAAAATTAATTATCGTGAGAGGCCTATATATGAAACACACACACACAAACAAATCTACAGACTTACTCCAAACTGCCAAACATATTAATTAACACACTCTCACTCTATTTTGGCCTAGTAGAACAATAAGCACCAGACTTTTACTTTTTTATAATTTCTTCTGGATCTTAGATCTGCGCATGCGCAATACGAGTATTTGTGTTGGGTAATCTATGGTAGGGCTAACCCATACAGTGGTGGGGCTCAAGTCAGTATTTGCAATGTAATTACATATTTCCCCTTGACAGTGAAACGCCACTCGTGAGGTTTAGATTATTTCCCTGTCTCAATCCAAATTGAACTGTATGAAATAAAAAGGCACATTTGTCTTGTAGTAAATAAAAAGGGCGACCTGGAGCCAATCCTGCAATTTCCCCACAGGTGAAAGAGTTAACGTGCTGAAAACCCAACCCCTGCAGGGGGGTCTGGGAGGATTCTCCCCCAGGAGATTTTTTGAAATACTAACATAAAATACACATTCTGGTACTCTCTTGAGAAGAAAAATAAATAAATCTATTACTACACGACATATTTAAAAAAATGAATGCCATTTTAGTTTTGTGTTACTTTGTTCTGAAAGCTGAACCTGCTGCTCCTCACAGAGAGAAGAGGGAAGAGACTGTGAATTACTTTACATTGTGGATAAGGGTGGATAGCCCGCATTGTTCTGTGTGTCAAGATGAAAGACAGCCCACACACCTATCAGTCATCAAACCGTGGGGTCTTATTTCATTACGTGTTGATTTCTATCAACACGTAATGTTGTATCGATGTAGATGTAGTACTACAGTAAAAGTATTCTCCGTCAGGACTTCCTGCAACAACACCTCGCCGTTATCTTGATTCTGATTGGCCAGAAGACATTATCAAATATGTTCTATTGAGAAGACGATCACTACGTGACAACAGTTTTCAAACCCGTTTCTAGTCTTCGCTATTTTTGTTTTTGGCGTGAGAATAGTTTGGGCAGTGTGAGAGCGTGAGATTGAGAGTGAAAGCGTGTGTCACATGCCAGATGCGTGAGAGTTGGCAACCCTGCCGTTGCTGTGTCAATACAGATATTTATTTGTTAATTATTTGTCTTTACTAGTCATACACCTGGTTTATCGTAGCAAGCAGTGGAAACTCCCCTCAAGAAGCGACAATTGCCAAGGGCGTTGCAACCCTCACTTGCCAATATTTCATCATAAATATAGCACGTTTGTTTATTTTAGCCAACCATGCTCCAAGTAAAATTGAATAGAAATGATAATGTATCATCTTTTTGAAAAATAGAGATCGCACATCAGTCCTGTGTACAGATCAGTTCGATAAAGTCATGCCTAAACAGCGACATTTTACACGATAAATACGGGTTTAAATAGCAGCATTTGCCACGGAAGGCGAGTGGCAGCTACCGTAAACCTTCTCCTACGTTACTCTGGCATCTTGTGGCAACTCCCGTTGAGCAGCGGCAGATGCCTCGGCAAGTTGTGGCATCAGTGGCATATGCCGGAAGTACTTGCCACAGATACCACAGAGTACTGGCATCTGTGGCAGACGCCGGAAGTACTTGCCACTGCCTGCAGATGCCACGAAATGAACCAGGCCCTACTGAATAAAGTACTGAACCTGTTGCATATTGACAGAAGGAACCATGAATTTCTCACCTCCTGAAACACATGAACACACCTCCCAGCGGCCAACATTTTTTACATTGGAAAGCTGCAGTTTGGTGCTGCTAATACAGGTGATAATTCTCCGTAGGTCCATTACTATAAGCAACCCCTTCCACATTGCAATTTGATACATTGCTATTTAAATATATATGGCTGCCATCTCTTTTTTTTGGTAGGGGGCAGTGTTCAAAATAAGTGATTCTCAGTGAAATGTCACCCATTAGGTGACTTGCAAACTCGTGGATGAGGTAATCAACGTCAACAAATTTGACCATTCAAATTTGTATAGACAGAAATAACTGTGAGAGAAAGGTAATGGTGTGACGTAATGGTTATTTTGGAACAATATGTGATTTAATTACATGTGTATTATGTATGGCTCTTCAAAGTTTGTGTTTACATTCAAAGCAGAGCTGGATGATGACTTCCCTATGAGTCCATTTCAATATTTATCTTCAGTTCAGTCACAGGTATACAACAAAGAGGAAGTTTACTTTATGGAAATGAGTGCATCCAAATGTTTGCCTTCTCTTAAAGTGTTCTGACCATGCCACTTAACACAGAGCTGTATCACTGCTCAGATACTGTAAAGGAGGATACAGGGAAAGCTTGTGCAGTTTATGAAAAAAAGCATCCTGCAAAGAAATCACTTTTTTCTTATGCCTTTGTCACATGGGATTTAAAGTGTCAACGCATGTGGTGTCATTACAGCATAACTACTGTCCTTTTGTGAATCATCTGTAAATGTCAACTCATGACAGCTGTCCCTCTGAATGAAAGAGCAGGGTATTCTCCTCTAGCAATGACATTCAACAAGCAGCCGGGGAGAAATCCACCGCAGAAGACGCAGGCATGACTATTTTATCCCAACCCATAATTCGGTGCTAATAAAAGAATGTTGAGCTTTGAATAAGGACCCTATGTACATTGTCCCTGCTGTATACTTTGAATGGAAACAGAAAGATCACGGTTGCTGTCTGTTGGGAGTTGAAAGAAGAGTTGTAAGAAATTGCACATCAGGCCAGTTGAGAGGAAGATAGTACTTAAAATAAATTGTAAAACTTTAATGCAGCGTTGTCGGAGCTCCAGCTGAGCTTTGAATTATTTGAACAAACAAACAACATAAAGCAGAATGGAGATATTGCCACTCATTATCTGTTGCAGTGTGAAATCATGGTGACACTCGAAAAATCTTTGCAAAGGTCTCGTTGGTGGAGGGCCCCAAATTGTGTCATTGCCCATATCCAGCCCTTCTCAAAATCTTTGAATTGATCAGACACACTGTAATTACTGGCTCCAGGGAAATTACCGTCCGTTTGAAGAAAGAAGGGAGCACTAATTTGAAAACCTCTTTTTCCAGGCAGGTCTGATCCGGACTGATAATGGGGAGTTTTTCATCGAGCCCCTCGAGAAAGGCCAACAGGACGTGGAAGTGAAGGGGCGGGTCCACGTGGTTTACCGCAGGTCCGCCATCAAGCGGGAGACGGGCCCTCGGAGGGAGGACCTTCACAATGAAGGTAGGCGAGGGGAAGGTCTGACGTCAGTGGAAACAGAAAGCACTGTGTGCGCCTGTGTGTGATTTGACTGTCTGGGAGCATGTGGGTGTGCACGTGTGAGTAGGTGCACACGTGTAAGCACAGCGGAGGCTCACTGTTGATTTGGTTGCATACCGGAGAATAGAATAAAACACCATTCTTTTAAGTGGTTTACCTGCATTTCAAGCCCCAGTGGTTTTAGCCCATTCAATAACAGTTAACTTTGAATGTGTTTCTTACCTGCTGATTCAGGCAGCCATTGGTTTTAGTTCATATCCATATGATGTGAAATTCTATTAGCATAATCCTCAAACCAACTTTGTGAAAATCAAGTATTTGAAATGTAGCAATGATACCCAAATGTAAACTATCCTTGCTTCTTTACTTTGCCTTCCTTTTTTGATGCATTATGTTTTCTGGGTTGTCTGACCGTACAGACATCCGTGTCTAATTCTTGTAAACACGGTATCTAAATAACACCTGCAAGAAATGTTCTTCAAGTTTGGCATAAACATCCACCCTTGGATACATTCCTTGAATGTGGTGGTCAAAGGTCACTGTGACCTCAGAGTATACATTTATGACCATAACTCACAAACCATTATGCTAATTTTAACAATTTCCCACAAAGTAAAGGACCCAATTCAAAATATATGCTTGTGTAGCTTCATGTGTGCTAGTTTCATAAACAGGCAAACGATTTGTAACACCATCACCATAACAACCAGGTAAAGGGTAAAACAATTAGTACTAGCTTTAACAAAAACATGGTTAATCTCACAAAAGTTTAGCACTAACCCTTATAATGACAACAACAAATGTAAAATTGAAAAGAAAAAAGGTATTCTGGTGCCTGCTGATTTATTTATCTTCTGAAGTTAAGTAAATGAAAGTGTGTACAATTGCACTTTAATCAGAAAAGCAAGATCACATTATTTGCATTTACAGGAAGTTGCAAACTGATTTGGTCACTTAACCCAACTTTTGGTACTGTCCTTAAACTCTGCAGCTTTTAAACTCCTATGACTGCTCTGTATTTATTAGGCAGATGTAGTGCTCCTAAAACCAGCTGGTAAAGTGAGGAATTCTGGGCTCCAGTGGTAGTAGTGGGGACAGGGGAGGATGGGGGAGCCAATGAGAGAGACCCAACCCGATGCCATCATGAATTCCTTTTCTATTCCTTCCTTTGTGCAACAATAGCTTGAGCATCTGGAGGATAAGTCTCACTCACTGATTCATTCAGTATCCCAGCATCTTTTCATTTTCCTCTTTGAGCTCAATTTTAAACAAGTCACTCTTTCACATTTTTCTAAACCTAATTCTATTTTACCACTCCCGTGAAATGCTTTTCATTATAACTTTATAGACTGCATTATTCTATAAATGTATGAATTTGCTTATAATAATAATAATAACTTGGATTTCTATAGCGCCTTTCATAATACCCAAGGTCGCTTTACAAGGAATAAAGTATAAACAAACATAACAAACATAACAAAACAAAAGGCAGTCAGACGAACAGTTAGACAAAACAAAAATAGATTTGGGGCCATTGGCAGACAGATGGGACTTGAGGGCCCTTTTGAAGGCGTCAAGTGTGGGGATGTTGCAGACCTCTGCAGGGAGAGCGTTCCAGAGAGTGGGGGCTGCCATACTGAAGGCTCTATCCCCGAAGGTTCACAGGTTGGTGCGGGGGGCCAGAGTCTGAAGACCGCAGGTTCCGGGGTAGGGCATGTGGGAAGAACAGCGAGCCAGCTAGCAACTAGCACCATTAGCTAGAAAGTTGCTGCCATTTTAACCTTTTCCATGACAGCTTCTATACCTGCGCAAAGCACTTTCAGTCGCCAGCCATCTCTGCCCACTGTTATTAATGGAAGAAAGCATTGATGGCTGCTGTTTGTAGCATTTTTTGAACAAATTCTCACTGTTATGAAATCTTTTTTTACACATGTTTTATTTGTCAGATTATTGTCCTGCTTAGAAAGCCAATGTCTCAAGTGAGCTCTCATTTTATTTTTCTCTCTCCATGCTAAATTGTGTGGTATTACTTAGCTGAACTGCGCTGGAAATAATTATTTTGTTTAAAGCTTTTAAAAAACAGTTTTTCAGTTATTGAACTCTTCTACAACTGGTATAAATGTGTTGCTCTTTCATTTGCATGTATCTGTTCACCTTTTAGTTATTTAGAATAAATTGCTTCTGAAAATACTTGCACAAGATAATGTTTCATGACTCTATTTGCATCTGGCAGGCTTGAACTACAAATGTCTTATAGATTATAATAATGTATAGCTTCAAGCAACATCACAAGCCTTTAAGATTCATGAGCCAAGTTTACTGGGTTGACACATTATTTCAATTTTGAATAAAAGTTCAGTGTTACTGAGGAATGTAACGGTTTGATTATTGTTTGCCAAGAGGCCATCCAAAATGAGAATTTCTACATAATATTGCTTCAGAGATGTGGCTTTTTTAATGAATATCTTCCAAAGAAAATTCTATTTATATGTTGAACCTGTGGATCATTGCATCTCACTTATTACTTTTCCCATCTGATGTTATTGACACTTCATTTCCAGCGATCTTGGCCATCTCACACTTTCTGCCCCATCCTGAATCTATGAAATCCAAGTTCACACATTTCCTTGTTTCTCTGACGAGCGTTTCAACTCTGATGAACCATTACAGACAGCATACTGTGTGCATGGATATCACCACGACAGAAAAACAGCTGAAGTGCTTTATGACATGGATTAATGTTGTTTGGAATTGGTGCGACTCAGCTGGGATTGGTGCTACTGTATGAATGCTCATATTATAGTTAGGCTTAATGTGGGGCTTTGAGGAAATACACTTATCACTCTGTAGGCCAACGATTTACGAGTCTGAGGGGAGTATTTTGACTAGAGATCAAGGGATTTAGAAAATATAAAGTCCTCAGGCCTGTAGATAACCCCAAAGGATTCCTCCTGCGCATCCTGAGACTCAAAGACAGAAGTTTGTTTTATTTCACAGACATAAATCACACCACAGAAGCTGAAGTTAGAGTAGACGTATCATAAATGCCTCGGATTCCAAAAGTCTGTTCACTGACTTGTTTATGTGCTGCTCATATTTTTCAGTGACAGACTTCGGGATTGCAGACCTTCCTGTGGCTCTGGATCTCGTCGAACATAAACTGTCTGAGTCCGAGCGAAAGAGGAGGCATGCGAAGAAAGACGACTACAACATAGAGGTGCTGCTGGCTGTGGACGACTCGGTGGTGCGTTTCCACGGCAAGGAGCACGTGCAGAATTACGTTCTCACTCTCATGAATATAGTAAGTCTATTGTGGCGTTTGTATAAGATACTGATCAAACTCTCACCAACGACTTTGTGTTTATGCCTATTCCCAACATGAAATATCCAGGCCAGCAACTAACCATCCAAACTTTCCTTTCAATCCAAACTTCATAGATATGTAAATCACTTTTTACATAAAATAAAGCAAGAAAAGCTGCAGAAAAATGACTGACACAATTAATCTGTTCTCAAAACTGTTGCAGCTCTATAAATATCCCTTCTTGATGTAAAAATGCTGCTTATTTTGGTGATCTTCTACCTATGGAAGTTTTCTTTCCTCTTATAGCTGTCTGAGATCAGACCTTGCTACACTGCTCTCTCCGGACGTTTATGGATTACTGATGAGAGGTGAAAAAATAATTCTCAGCTCATTCATTACGGGTTCCACCAGCTCCTACCACCATAATCTGCTTAATGGGACCAAATCCCTCAAGTCAGATTTTCACAGGGTGCTGGTTTCACTCTGTAACAGTTACCATTTGGACCCTGCATGGTGGTCTGATTAGCTGCCCTAGACCAATTAGAAAGTTGAGTGTGCGAGCCAGTCATGGAAACAAGCACCAGGAGTTCCAAGCTGCTGAAATAAAATTATGTGTTTATTTAATTGGGATATAATATACACATTCTATGACCAAATGTCTTTGGCAGGGAGAAATGTCTAATTTTAATGACCTTGACTGATTATAATTGTGAAGTGGCTGCAAAAGTGTAGTCATCAGTCCTTGGTGTGTAGTGCTCTCTGATAAGCACTTCAGATCTGGCAAGGAGGATCAGTTCATGGAAGACCTTTGGATGAAATTGTGTTATTAAGGGAGAGTAAAGTTCCAGGAATAAACGAGCAGTTTTAAACAAACGAGGGGTCAAAACTCTTTAGTTCCACTCGTAAGCCACAAGCTTGCTGTGTCTGAAAGAGCTCTGCCCACTCAAATCCCTCTGAATCCCTGCTCCGTGGCTGCAGAATGTGTAGTACCACCTGGAGAAACTCTCCCTGAGGGATTGATTACTGGACATCCTGTCTCCACAAAGCCAAGGTGACTGCTGAGGTGCCTGCCGCACAATGGCTGTGTTGTTTGAGCGTGGACCCAGTTTTGTCCACGTCGATGTGATGCTGTACACAAGCCAGGGACACCTAGCGCCTGTAGCTCACAGCTGCTACTCTCATTTTCAACCACAACAGTCCGATCCCAGCCCTCTGTGTGCTCCTCCTGGCCTTGTAATTATCCCAGTATAGGTGGGACTCTCCAAAAAGGAAAATATGCAATTTCAGTAATTACAAAAGTTATCATGGAACTTTTTATCATGCTATTATTTGATGCTCTTCTCATTTTTCAAAGGCATCTGTGTTTCAGGTCCAACACAAACATGTGTATATAGGTCAGAATATACCAGTCTAGGAATTTGAGCTTGTAACAAATCTGGGAGAATTTAAGGTCACTTGAGTGTTCTTTAGAGCATTTATTGACCTGAATGGGCTTCTGTGAATGGAATATTTGCTTAAATGCCTTGGGTGTAACCCCGCATCCCAGTGAAAATTTGGACTTAAGCCAAGATAGCATTTCTTCAGTGACAGAGATTTTGTTCTGTAAGGTCATACTTTTTAAGCGGAAAAAGCTAAGGGGCACATACCTGTTAGTGTATTAGCAAAAAGTAGCATTCTATTATTCAGTGTGCAATATCTGAATTTTAATGAGCAAGGACAAATATACAAAAAAAGACTGAAAGATTACATCTCTGGGTTTGGAGGCTGGAGAACCTCGCAGTTAAGATACAAATCAAAGTCAAAAACTGAATGTAGGTGTTGCTTTAGCTATCATATCTCTTTTTAAATCTAAAAATACAAGGCACGATTTTGACATAAAACTTCAGTAAAAAAGAAAATAAATTAAACTCAAACTGCTGCTTTGACATGAAAAATAACCTTTGCAATGTCTGCATGTCTAAGGGAGACCAACAAATCCATGATCGGTCTATTTTTACTATCATTGCACAACATTAAATATTCATTTTTGGTGCCGTTAGACGCTTTTATAGTCATTTTTGGGGTATACAAGCAGAGGAGCTATTTAGAAAGAAAGAGTTTTTTGTTACTTAGTGCTGGCCATTTCCTCAACTTTGTTTTTGTTCACATCATTCTAATATTGAAAAATATTTCTGAATTGTAGAATCCAGGATTGGGACAAGAATCTTATTTTTATACCAGAGCTTTTTGTCAGTATTCTTAAGAAAATAAGAAGCCACAGAGTCTTTAAAAGAAGGATGGCATACTTGTTGTTAAAACATTTAGGTTTAAATTCTTTATTAAAACATTTTGTTTCAAATCATCTTGAATAAAATGAATGGAAATACATTTTAGGCAGTTCCATTTATGCGCACTTCATCTCTTAAGTAAAATGGCCTCAGGGTATCAAAGCCTGCTTTTAAACCCAGTGACATAATTCTAGTGTGACAACCACGAGCTGTTCTCATAAGGTTGGGGCTAACTCTGTTGGTGAAAACCGGAAAGATATAATAATATTTTTAACAGTTTCTGAAGAGATATGGTGGTATCCAGGGAAAGCTTGCTTAAGAAAGAGATGGATAGATACCTGTCATGGACCAAACCAAAAGAAAGACTCATTAACACTGATAGGAAGGACATGACTCAGAGATCTCAGAAGGATTTTGATTGTAAAAAGTTAAGATCAGAAGTGGACAGATGGATGAGACACAAGGCACCGGGGGAAACAGGCTTGGTGTTTTTCTTCTATTTTATAAAGCCATATTAAAACATACACACACTTCCAAAGATGAGTCTTGGGCTCCAGGGGGGGAATTCGTTCCTTTGTTTTTTAGTTCTCAAATCTCTCAGTGTACCTTTTTAACTACTACATCAATAAGAAAAAAAGTTTGTTTCACTAAAATGATTGCCTATTACAGTTCTCAGTGGGGCTAGCATCTGGGAAAGTTATGTTTTAAAATATGTTTTTGTAGGAGGATGCAGATCCACAGAAGAGCTGATGTAGGAAGTAATTAAAGCCCTAGAGAATTGTTGAGATTTTTAGTTCAGATATTTTGAAAAGCCATTGTGTAACTTATGATACTAATAATTGATGTTCCATGCTGCTATATTTCAGCTAATGTTTTCCACTTATTGCAAAGTGCACAGGTTTTTTAAAGGTATTTATGGGCGAGAGGGCCTTTATTAGAGTTGAAAGGGGAAAACAGAGGGGTGGACATTGCCTGAAATGTTCTGCCAGTTTGGGATTGGAAAACCGTCTTACTCGGCAGTGGTAAACCACTGAGCTACCTGGCGGTACAGTTATGTTATCAGGCATAACAAAAGCATCAAAAATGCATTACAGGCTAATAGTGGTTATGTGTCACTCGGAAGCCCAATTGAGAAATGAAAGCAAAACTATAGGTTACTTACGTAACCCCAGTTCTTAGAGTAACATGAAGTGAGATGTCTCACTATGGGATGCGCCTCATCGCGGAGCAAACAGAAGCATCAATCTCATTACGCCAATCCTGATTGGCTAGTGATCTTGACGTCAACGTCAGGGAATCACCCCCTATAAGTAGCTTGCGCCACGACGCATGCATCATTCAAAATAAGCACCTCTTCTCGCTTCACCATAGCAAGGAGGGCCGTCTGGTGAGACATCTCACTTCATGTTACTCTGAGAACTGGGGTTACATAAGTAACCTATAGTTCTCATTCATAACACTCCGTTCGATGTCTCACTATGGGAAATTGTAGCTCCCGTATTGCCAGACGAGCTTATCTCGAAAATCACCAACCAACCAGAACTTAACAGGTAGAGTCCCGACTCAACAAGGTGCCCAGCACTGCTCGGGCCACACTTGGAGCGGAGACGTCTAGCCTGTAAAAGCGGACAAAAGTGAGCGGTGAGGACCAGCTCGCCGCTGCACAGATGTCTTGGATGGAAACACCCTTGAACAAAGCCCAGGATGTAGCCAGGCCCCGAGTCGAGTGAGCCCGCAGACCCGAAGGTGCTTGCAAACTCTGACTCGTATAGGCCAAAGCAATTGACTCCACAATCCAGTGGGAGAGCCGTTGCTTAGTAACAGGCTTGCCCTTGTGAGGGTTAGCCCAGGACACAAAGAGTTGGTCATTAAGACGAAGCTCCTTTGATCTGTCCATATATGTGCGTAAAGCACGGACTGGACACAACAGATCCTGCTGCTGTTCTCCGGAGGAAACCAGCGGCGGAGGAAATGCCTCAATGTCAATTGGGGTACACGAACCAACCACCTTTGGTGTAAAGGCAGGGTTGGGCTTCAACAACACTCTCGTTTGCCCTGGGGCGAACTGAGTGCATGAAGGATGTACAGACAGCGCATGAATATCACTGACCCGCTTGGTGGATGCCAGGGCCAGTAACAGCACTGTCTTGAGTGACAGATGTTTCATGTCAGCTCCTTCCAGGGGTTCAAATGGGGTCATTCTGAGCCCATTTAAAACCACTGCCAAGTCCCATAAGGGCACCAGTGACCTGGAGACAGGGAGGAGCCTGCAAGCTCCCTTCATAAAACGGCAGACCAAAGAATGTTGGCTAGCCGTCTTACCCTCAAAGCCCACATGGCATGCAGCAATAGCAGCCAGGTACACCTTGATCGTGGAGAAAGCTCTGTGTTTATCGATCAAGTCCTGTAGAAATGATAAAATCACCCCGACAGGACATTGAAAGAAGATGTGTCCTTCTTGAAGGCACCACTCATCAAACACCCTCCACTTACAGTCATAAAGAGACCTGGTGGAGGAAGCTCTCGCACTCTGAATAGTGTTTATCACCTTCTGAGGGAGTCCCACTGTATTCAGATTGTACCACTCACGGGTCAGGCCCATAGTGCCCCGTGCTTTGTGTGCCAGTGTGTGTGACTGGAGACAACGCAACCTCCCTTGGCGGTTCATACACGATACTGTGGTCGTGTTGTCTGTCCTCACGAGGACATGGTGTCCTCTGAGAGAAGGCAGAAAGCGTTTTAGGGTGGGGAACACCGCTAAAAGCTCCGGGTGATTTACGTGCCCGCTGGAGGTCTCTGCTCCAGAGACCCCTCACCGGGCGACCTTCGTAAATACCCTATCAGCCTGTCAGACATGCGTCCGTGGTGACCACCTTCCGTGAAAGGACAGCACCCGTAGGCACGTCCCGTACTAGAAAAGTCGGGTGCGGCCAGTGGCGTAGTGCCACTACGCATTTCATAATAACCAATACTCTCCGCACACCGTGGCGCGCAGGGTTTAGTTTTATTATGAGACCCATGTTGAGCAGGTGCTTTACGAGGACATTTGTCTGCGTAATCTGACTCTGCTCGGCGGGCATTATAGATAAAACCCTCCTTTCTAGGAGAGAGAGAATCTCTCTCTCCAGAATATGGGTTGACTCTCCCCGGGCTTGTGGATACAGATAGCCCGAGAAGCGAGGGGGGGTGACGGTGACTTGGAGTCTGTAGCTCCGTGTAACTGTCTTGAGAAACCCAAGCAGATGTCGTGAGCATCTCCCGCTGTATGCTCCTTAGAGCCAGCTGAGATGTCACGTCTCTTCCCCTCTGAGTCTCTATTTGTTGTGTTATGGGGCCCTCCAGTGTCTGAGCACTGTGGTGCCCCATTTCGACAATCCCCACCGACACAGCGCATGCGTGTGGCGGTGGTGCCCTTACGGCCCCAGCCGGCACTGCGCATGCGCGTGACGGTGGTGCCTTCACGACCCCAGCCGGCACTGCGCATGCGCCTGATGGTGGTGCCTTTACGGCTCCAGCCGGCACTGCGCATGCGCGTGACGGTGGTGCCTTCACGGCCCCAGCCGGCACTGCGCATGCGCGTGACGGTGGTGCCTTTACGGCCCCAGCCGGCACTGCGCATGCGCGTGACGGTGGTGCCTTCACGGCCCAGCCGGCACTGCGCATGCGCGTGACGGTGGTGCCTTCACGGCCCAGCCGGCACTGCGCATGCGCGTGACGGTGGTGCCTTCACGGCCCAGCCGGCACTGCGCATGCGCGTGACGGTGGTGCCTTTACGGCCCCAGCCGGCACTGCGCATGCGCGTGACGGTGGTGCCTTTACGGCCCCAGCCGGCACTGCGCATGCGCGTGACGGTGGTGCCTTCACAGACCCGTCAATTGTCCGCCCTTTGAGAGAGGCCGTAGCTGCTCTCAGAAGGGGAACAGTTGACGGACTGTTTATTGTTTTTACTGTTTTGCTTTTCATTTTTTCGAGCTGCGCCCTTGGCTCGAAGCCTGGATGCGTCAGCGGAAAATGTTTTATGACAGAAAAATCAATAAGTGTGTGACATGTGTTTATGCGGACTTGAGGATGGTGTTGAGGCATCTCTCGAGGCGGCGGGAACACATTTAGAGCTGGGGAACCGTAGACTTCCAGCTCTGTCACAGAGGGGAGAAGGAGGGGCTGTCACGCCGCTCGCTTCTTCTTCCTCGACTGCTGGCCGAAATTCTGGGTTGGCTGCGCCTGGGCTGCAGCCGGAACCGGAGATGTTCTAGGCCAGCTCGCCCTCGTCCCCTGCCTGGGCTGGGGACTCGGGGCGGACTGCGACCTCTGCGTTTCCGGTATTTTGAACCGAGCAGGGTTCGGGGCAGCTTGGATGAAGGGCTGCCGCTGCGAAGGCAGCGGCTGGGCCCTTCGAGGGAGGCAGAGGTGGAGGGCCTCGTCCTCCTTCTTTTTCGACTCGCATCTCCTCTGCATGGAGGCAAGAGCGGAGCCGAAAATCCCCTCTGGAACGATGGGCATGTCAAGCACATCTTCCTTTTCCCGGTCTGGGAGGTTGGTGAGGTTGAGCCATCTAGCTCTTTCCTGCACCACCATGATCCCCATTGTTTTGCCCGTGGCCTGGACGGCGCAGCGTTGGACACGGAGACAAATGTCTGTGACCGCGGCCAACTCGTCCAGAACGGCCGGTCCAGGATTACTCGACATATCCTCACAGAGCTCCGCTTGGTATGCGGTTAGCAGTGAGGAAACGTTCAGAGCCCTGGCGGACAACGCTGCGGCTCTGTAGGACCGTTTAGTCATGGTCGACTGGAAACGGTCCACCTTCGCTGGCAGCGTGGGGTTCCTGCTTGGTGACGGGCCCATCCTCGGTAGGAGGTGGGCTGCCACCAGCAGTTCCATCGGCGGTATGCGGAGCAGGCCGAGCCTCTCCATACCGTCGCAGTCTAGGGAGGAGGCACCCTGGATTGGGGCCTTGTTGCTAAAGGGTCGGTCCCTCCACGAGACCGACACCTCATCCAACATCTCCGGGAAGACCGGGAGGAGTTGCCTCCTGGTTCTCGTTGCTTGGGGAGAATGTTTCCCCTCGTAACGGGACCTGGCGGTCTCCTTGGCCATTTCGGGCCACGGGATGTCTAGCCTAGACGCAGCGCGCTGACACACGGCCTGCAGGTCCATGCTGGTGTGCTATCGCCCGGGAGAGCAGCCATCGCTCCCGGCTTTGCCGTTTGAGCCGATGACATGAAGATATCTTCTTCTTGCTCATCCGAATCAGACAAGAGGGACTCAGAGGTGTCCTGTTCGTCCTCCATGTAGTCTAATTCCAGGACATCCTCCGCGGGCGAGACCATGGTGAGGTCTCGCCGGGAGCTCCCGCCTGGTGAGGCGTGGGGCTCCGTTCCCGCGTCTCTTGCCGCCACCGGGTCCCGGCCTGACACGGCGTGGGATCCCGGTTCCGCAGCTGCCACTGTTAGTGAGCCCCAGACCGACACAGTGAGGGGCTCAGTCTCTGCGGCGGACGCCCCCGTGTCTTGATTGCCAAACGGCGAATCAGTGGACATGAGGGAGTCCTGTTCCAACAAGCTAGCTTGGTGTGCTAGCCGTCGGTGGAGGCTCTTTCGGATGAAACGGGCACAAGCCGGGGTTGTCGATAGCCTCCTGGGCGTGTTCCAGCCCGAGGCAGGACGAGCAGACCTGGTGTGAGTCTGTGCCTGCTATCTTCAACCCGCAGCCGCATGACCGAGCCTCCGAGTCCCTGACTTTGTGGTGTGAGGGGGAGAGGCGTCCATCTTGTTCGCCTTGTGGCGTGGAGAGGACCCGCTCGTAACAGGTACGTCGTTGAGAGAAAAGTGTTACCAACCCGTCCTTAATCCGGAGAAAAAGGGACGGTGTGGGTCCTTTGTTCTCAAAGAATATTTACTGGTGTGTCAATATACTTCTAATCCTTTTCTCCTCCGTGAGAGAGAAAAAGAAAAGCGTCCTCGCTACCGTGGTGTCGGTAGTAAGGGGAAGCTAGCTAGCAACAGGTGCGTAGCTAGCTTGAGAAAAATCAAAACCTTACCTTACTTTCCGGGGAAAGAAACGGCGAGGTCGATTTTAATACTAACTGGTGTTAGTATTACCGTCTTCTTGCGAAGCAGAAGGAGTAGCCGGCGAGCGCCCGTCGACCGAAATGTTTTGGATTTGGGTTCAGTCTGTGGACTGTTAAGCTTGTCCGGCTACTGTAGAGATGTGCTCTGAAGCGAGAAGAGGTGTTTGAATGACGCATGCGTCGTGGGGCAAGCTACTTATAGGGGGTGATTCCTTGACGTTGACGTCAAGATCACCAGCCAATCAGGATTGGCGTAATGAGATTGATGCTTCTGTTTGCTCCGCGATGAGGCGCATCCCATAGTGAGACATCGAACGGAGTGTTATGAATGAGAACAGTTTAATTCACAACATGGCAGAAACATTTTGAGAGTCTTTAGTCCTCAGGCATGTGTGTAAAATGAAAATCACATGAAATCAAAAATAGCTGATCTCCTGTTGGCCAGGGGAAAAAATAAATCGAAAATGTTTGGTATGTCCTTAAAGATGAGAGCAATTACACTTTATTTTGTGCTTGGGCCCTGCATATTGCACACATGATGAACAATATGATAAATTATACACAGATTTTGAATGAACTATTTTTCGAGGTTGTAACATAACATATCATTTTTATTTATGAGTGTGTCATAAGCAGTGTTGATCCACGTGCCTTAAAACACCCGTCGTAAACATGTGTTTCCTCTTAGTAACAAGTTCAGTTGAGAAATGTGTGGGTGCTTTGTGAAGCTAAATGTTAATTACAATCCATAACCAACTAAATGACTTTTAAAAATTCACTCTTTATTTTCCTCTTAACTTTATTTATAAACCGCAAAGCGAAGCAGTTGATTGACTTTACGGGGCCCTGGATGAGTGACGACATTTGGCGAAAACACACTCAAAAGGAAATTAGACTTGAATGGGATCCTAGCTTAGCCCTGGGTTAAATATTACATTCCACAGCATTATAATAAAAGCCATATAGCAGTCGACACATTTCAGGGTCAGGCTTCTTTGCCACTGCATAACAACACTGGTTTTATTGGATGGTTGTCAATGTCTTAATTTATGTCATCATGATGCCAATTTTGTAGTAAGAGAGGGAAAAAAAACATCTTCTTTGTTTGAATAGGCTGACGATGGATGCTTTACCTCAAACACTAAATGTTTAGAAAAGGCAACTTATAAGCATCAAGTGTGTTTTTACTTGCCACTAAGCAGATATCTGATCAAAAAAGTCTGACTTCCCAAAGAGAGGTGAATCAGTTATCTTTGTACTGTGTTTCTGATGAAGACTTAATTCATCCATGCAGCACAGACTACAAAGAGCGTGACTTGTTCTTCTGTGTGTTTTTGATTACGCCTGGTATAAAGCACACACAGTATCCGAGCCACATGGGCTCACTGTGTGCAGTTTGGTAATATCCGTAGACAGATATTTGACAACACTATTTATTTCCAACCTTTTGATGCCAGTTGATGCCTTTGATTTGCCCCCATAATTTTCTTCTTCAGTCCTTTTACAAATGTCAAAAACGATGAACCAAAATGGCCTGTAAATGGTCTGCAGGCTCTTAATTGTTATTGGTCACCTTATCCCTCAGGTCAGTGACAGAACATGTCTCTTTTCTTTCAGGTTGATGAAATCTACCATGATGAATCTTTGGGAACCAACATCAATGTTGTTCTTGTTCGCATGATAATGGTCGGGTACCGACAGGTGAGCTACGTCACACATCAATCATAAATGTACATTCCCAGTAGGTTATTAATAACTTACAGAAACATCACATGAAATAGTCTACCTTCCCATACTCTTCCCATCCGTCTCTATTCAATGGCTTTATCTTCTTTCTGTGACAAAAGATAGCTTAATACATTGAGGTCATGTTTATTTCTTATAACCAAAAAGAAACAGTTTTGCCTTTTTGCCCAGAGTTACATAAGAAGATCAATGCCACTCTCATGTATGTACAGCAGGTGTGTAGTTGGAGCCAACAGGCGGTTAGCTTAGCTTAACACAACAACTAATAAATGGAGTTAAAAATAGCTAGCTTGAATCTCCAAAGGCTAATATGGATACAACATATGAATTAGTTAGCTTTAGGGTTGCTGGTAGGCCGTTTTGTTTACTGTTAATTGGAGCCAGGCTAACTATTTCCCCATATTTCAAGAGTTTTGCCAAGCTAAGCTAACCAAAATAGCTGTTTCTCTGTTTTGAATGTGTGTGTGCTGCTGCTCATGTGGATTTATAGTGGATTTATAGTGACCAATTACTTTGAGTACTGCAAAAGCTGGTCTCTCTGTTTTTTGTGTGCTTGTTAATGCAGTTATTTTATCTGTCATAGCTCTCTACCAAAAAAATGTGTAATTGAGAGCCCTAACATAATTAGGGGAGTCTATCTGGGCATAGTTCAAATTTGACACCGAAAGAAAAAAAAGAGAGACAGAAAAAAGGGAAAGATCACATTTTGGATTTATTTTGGGGCCCTCTGGCTGGTTTGGGGCTCTTAGCAGCGTGTGATCTGATTATGCCTCAGGCCACTGTTTGATTGACAGATGAACACTTGTGAATAACACAACAGCAATTGCGTCAAACACTGAAGGGGATGCAAAAAAACATGTAAACACATTTTAACTCAGCGCCTAAGTTAAATTAGGGTTAGAGTTAGAGCCACTGCTCAGCACTGTATATTGCAAATTAGCCAGCAGGGATCTGAATGAGATCCATGATATTATGTGTTAGTAATAATAGATGCAGAGCTGAGAGCACACACATGTTGAGAAGTCACATCTGGCTTTTATTACTGTAATTAAATATTAATTAGATGCTGGCTGTTTTGACAACAGAAGAACTATAAAGCAGTATTTTCGAATTCATTTTTGGTATGTAGATGCACGTAGAGAATGGGTTTTACATAGAAGTTACAAAGATAAACAAACAAATGTATCCATATGAATGGATTTATTTGTCTGTTGCTATTGTATGAAACCTTTTATATATTGGGTTGTAGGCTGGATGCATAAATATAGTAAGGAGTCAAGATGGAAAATAAATTATGAGCAGCGTGACCAGGGCCGCCCCTGGCCAACTTGGGGCCCCAAGTGACATTGTGAGATGAGGCCCCGCCCCCCAACCGACAGGAGTGGAAGAAAAAAAATGTTTGGAAACAAAGTAGGCTACTTTGCAAATATAATTCCTGTTTATTATTATTATCAACACTTTTTTATGCAGTGAGGTAAATGGTTGTGCATGTATGTCGTTCAGTATGCGTTTACAGGTGAATACGTCTGCATTTCCTGCCAAATACTAGCCTCAAAAAGATTAAAATATAATTAATGCAAATAAACAACTTCTAATAATAATAATAATAATAATAATAATCATAATCAATTCAATAATATAAATACTATATTATTTTATTATAATATAGTTGTATAGTCAAGACAAAACATGCTTATGACATGCTCAAAAACTGATATTTCTTAAATCTGTATTCAAATGTAGTTCCCTCTGTCAGCAATGTATCAACAACTACACACACCTTTCTATCAGTATTTCTCTGTGTTGTGGTTGACATGATGATGACTGTTAGGAGTTAAGGGGAGAGGCTGAGCGTCACCATGACGATGACTGTTAGGAGTTAAGGGGAGAGGCTGAGCATCACCATGAAATGTGCAAATTGACATAAAAATGAATATAAGGGGGAAAAATGCTCCATGTTTTTTAGGCTGCAAACTTTAACTGTTATGTAAGCCAACTAGACAGACAGTGTATCACTCTTCCTTCTGTACATTAGCAGATAAAAGGCATCACATACTTGAATGAATGGTAAATAAAGAATGCTGGAAATAACTGCATCTCCATTAGCCTGTATGCTCTGCAGAGACTGCTTTCTTCATGTCGTGAATTGCAGCTGATGTTTTAATATGGCAATTGGCAATTTGACTTATACAACATTCGCAAGTTGTACATTTGACTCATACAATAACCCACCTTCGAGTGATGCTCTAGTTTCTTCAAGTTTAGTTGTTTTCCCCTCTTGCTTGCGCCGGACTGAAACTGTCTTTTCACCAACATCTCTTCACCTGCACTAGTGGCCGTATCAAAGCCGTGATTGGTCAGATGTCGATTCATTGCAACGGTGTCGGATTACAGACGTGCTCCCCTTGTCACCTCTCACTCTCGCGTGTCAGCCGGGGTTCGCGGAGAACTGAGTGGAGAACTGCGCACAGCAGCTGAGGCCCTCTGGGCGGGGCCCCCTGCGCAAGGCGGGGCCCCATGCAGCCTGCGTGATTGGCCTGTAGGGCGGCCCTGAGCGTGACTCCAGTGAGTTTATATCCTGTCGTGCATTTTAATCTACATTACTGAACGACTGCCTGGAGATTTGGCATTTTTCATATTAGTTCTCTTGTCTGGTTGCCAAAGCAGAGATATTGTTTACACAGCACCAATTAGATGAACTCAATGTGTTGAATGTGTCACAATGGCAGAAGAAAGACAAATGTTTTTCTGGACCTACCCTCTGGTATAAGCTATGTTGTTGTCACACTATTTCATCCTTGACTTGTTTTTAATTTGGCTGCATCTTCAGAACATAGAAAACTATTTCCACATTTTATGCTATTTCAGTTTCCAACAGCAGTTTCCACTTGGAAATCATTCGCCTGCAGTCGTTCTTCAAGGCCACAAATGGCTGTTTTTATGTTCAATGCATTTTCTGCGCTATTTGAGATATTTCCTGCTGAGTAAAAACATTACTATCTCTCTATGTCCATTAGGAAGATAAATGTGGACCCTATTTCACCTCCTATGCTGCTTAGCAGTATCACAAAAGATGGAAGTTTTTTATAACTCTCTATTATTCTACAATGGGTAGAAAAGGTAGAGTGACATTGAGCTGAAAAATATGTTATACTGACAGTAATTATATGAAATAATTGAGCCAACACATTTTCTCATATAACAAACGTCATGACTAATTAAACACAAGCTTTCATTAGAAGTAATACCTATAATCCCAATGTAAAAACCTGCAGTCTGTGAACTATTGCCCCAGCTTTTGCTTTGAGTCTGATCTTTTATCACGGTTAAGAGTACCTGAGAAGTAGCATGGGGTAACCTTTCATCATATTCAAAGTAAAAGTACATGCACATCCGAACAAATGTGCAATAGTGAGAAGTGTATTCCTTTCATCAAAAGAGCTGTGTGCTTTAGAGGGAATTGATCATTTGAGCAATTATTTATTTTCATAGTTGGAGTGGTAAAACTTTGTTCCTGCTCTTTGTATTTCTTGCAGTCTATAAGCCTGATTGAGCGTGGCAACCCATCCCGCAGCCTGGAGCAGGTTTGTCGGTGGGCCAACACGCAGCAGCGTCGGGACCCCGACGACGACGAGTACCACGACCACGCCATCTTCCTCACAAGGCAAGATTTTGGTCCCGCAGGTATGCAAGGTACTGTATTTTTCTCGATCGAGGACTGTGCAGACTGAGTGCTGATATCTGCTTCCATTCACAAAAGGGGTTGGCTTCAAGTCTTGCCCAGGTAAGGTCAAAGGAAACATAGACGCGAAGGCTGCAGATAAGGTCAAAAACCCAACTCTGCTTAGGGCAAGCTCGCAGGAAAATAAATACTCATTATCTTTCCAACACCTTGCTGACCTTGACATTGATGCCACCCTGGATATGAACAATTGAGATTAATTTTCTTCAAGAAGGTTTTTTTTGGCATGTAGAGAAAAACGGAAATGATTATTAGTTTCTGATTTATGTAAACTAACTGTTTTTTTTAATATTTAGTTGTGTGAAGTTCAGTGTGAACTCATCTCTACTTACTCCTAATACCCCATGTATGCAATCGTTTGGAGGAGTTTCTTAACATACATGTTCAGCGTTTGTCTCATGCTGTATTTCTTCTTTTCAGCCCTTCAAAACAATATTTGAAGCGAGCAGCAAAACTGCCAGAGAATCTTGGTCCCGAATGAACAAACATCCTCTGTGCTCAAGTTCAATATTTAGCATTGACCTGTGTGTATTTTTAACTTTTAAAGCTCACGTGTCATGTTTAGAGGATAATCTGAGGCTACCTGGTTTGCTTGTCACACCTCCAGATGTTGCCATAGCTGCTGTTGTGTTATGTTCATAACAAGCGCGGTTTCTATGGCACCTTGCGCTGTGTTGGGCTGGGTCCGACGCTGTGTCTCAGGGTCACGAGCAGACATCACACTCTCTTGTCAAAGTTTAGCTGTAAGATGATAGATTCTATATCCAAATACTGACATTGTGGCGTTGGGATAAGGAGATGATAAATCTGTTCAGTTTGTGGAGAAGCTGCAAAGCAAATAAACTGAATAAAGGTTTGTACACAGATAATGAAACAAATACACTGTGATCAATTCTTGTGAATGACGTCAAGTGTTTTTGAAATGCTCTCTTTGCCAAGGACTTAATTGCCCATCAGTTGCTTTAGTAGTTTATCAACCAGATGACAGAGAGCACCTCTCTCCTCACTCATGACATCAGCAGTAGAAACACATTTTTGACCCCTAGCTGTTGCTGCTGCACCTTAACGCTTCAATGTGCAAAGCCTCCCTTGATGGGAACCCATTCTGCATTGTATTGAGTTTCTTTTATCTGCCTTTCAGATAAAGGTCCACACTGCTTTCATGTTTTGCTTCATTGCAGCATCAAATATGCCTATTTTGTTGTCATTTAGAAAAAAGCAGCTGGATCAGAAACTGGCCTTCATAAACATCATCATATCACACTGTAGCAAAAAAAGAAAAGCTCTGCTATGGCTGACCAGCTGCAGACATTTCTCTTTTTCAACACCATCAAAATATCCTGATGCTTTTTAAGACTGTTCATCGCTGGCTGTCTGTCTGCTGAATTTCTGCTTTTTACCTGCATGCCAAAAAAAGGTCTTCAGACGGTCAGAAAGCATGAAAATTATCTGTAAAGCCGCCAAAAGGAGGCCAGAACAAGGGTGCTTCTGAACCAAACCAAAATGCTGAGCTGAATCGCTGCACACCTCTTGATCGGGTCATGTTTAATGTTTGTGCTTTGCTTAAAAGTTTGGTGAACTGTGTGAAAAGTTGTGATGCTGGGCTGGATGCCAGCTGGGTAATGATGACAGGCTTCTGAGCTTGCTGTTTACTTGGGGATTTTTTTAATGCACAGTGAAAAGGTGTTCATCCTAAAAGCTGTAAGACAGAAGCTTCACATCCTTCACAGCCCTATTGGAGTCTATGCTACATAATGCAGACTGTTAATTAGTGCCACGCTTATTCATGATGAGGCTGCCATTAAGGGTACATTCTTTATAAAGAAGTATTTTATAATAATTGAATGGCATCTTGACTTACTGCCAAAATCCTTCACTCTGTATAACTTCACATTGTACAGCTACCTCATTTAGTTCAACTTTAGTTTGAGAGCTTGTTGAAAAAGCCTTAACACAACCTTTTGTATCAGATTAAAGCAGTCCAACTTAAAGGTGGGGTAGGTAAGTTTCAGAAACCGGCTCGAGATACACTTTTTGTTATATTCCATGGAATGCTCTTAACATCCCGATAGCAATGAATATCTTAAGTGCTTTGACAAAAAATCCATAAAAAAATGTCATCTGTGGAAGCCGTAGTACTGTAAAAAGTACAACCAATCCGTTTAGCCAGGCAGGCTAAACGGATTGGATTGCCGCCCTGTCGGTCAGTCTTCCATCTCTAGCACGCACAAATGTATCTCGTGCACTCATTGGGCGTGCTGTCATTGGGCGTGCATTGCAGCAGTACTTCAATGACTCGCCAGCAACAGGCGGCCACTTTCACCAGTCTGCTGACGTCATGTGCGCGTTCATGTGTGTTGGAGGAGGTGCTCTGTAAGGAAGTCTGAAGGAAGGGGCGGATTCTTTTCGGCTGTGTACTTTCAAATTTTAGTGCACTCGAGCCGGTTTCTGAAACTTACCTACCCCACCTTTAATAGACAAGTGGGTTTATCATTGAAAGACGCATTCAAAGCCATCATCACAGCCTCTTGACATGTATTTGTTGTGTATGTAGCCTACCAAAGAACGATTAAAACCATCACAGTGCCTGCGATCACATCTCACATAGCTCCAATCTTCCACCATGATAAAAACACCCCACGAGAATGTCACAACCTTCATCCTGGTACTTGATTATTAGGGCTGTGTGGTCTTTTCTGTTGCCCAGGTTACGCTCCAGTGACAGGGATGTGCCACCCACTGAGGAGCTGCACTCTGAACCACGAGGACGGCTTCTCCTCCGCCTTTGTGGTTGCTCACGAAACCGGCCATGTGTGAGTAATGGAATAAGGATGAAAGGACCAGAAGGGTCTCGCTGCTCTAACTGCGTCCAATTATGGCGGTAGATATGCATGGTAGTCTGTAATCAAAGTTGGAGCCCTTTAAGGACGCTGTTGTTTGATGAAAATAAAGCATATGCTTGCCTCAGCATTAGCATTAGCATCAGTCAGTCAAGATGCTGTCAAAACAACTAACTTATTAAATGTATAAATATTCATATGAACTTGTGTACGTAGGTATGTACTTAAACTGCATGTTTAAACCATAGACTGTATATAGGCCTATAAAGGTTTGGTTTAAACCTATTGCCTGTTAGTCTAATGCAGGGGTGTCAAGCTCAATTTCATCGCGGGCGACATTAGCATTATTGTTGCACTCAAAGGGCCGGTTGTAACTATATAAAATATATATAAATATATCATATAGATAAAATAATGTATTATATTACATTATTGCCTCTGCATTGGATTATTATCGAATAGGGTAATAACTTCATAATTAACTATGTTTGAAAGTAGAAGTCTAGGGCAAATAATTGCAAGTCTCTTCAGTGCGCATGACACAAAATGAGATGCATTGTGGAACATGTAGTTTATGGGCAACGTGCTTCTGTAAAGCTGCATGTAACCGTATGATAAACCTATTATATTCTTTGCAAGCTCTTGGGCCTTGAGTTTCACACCCCTGGTCTAATGCAATTCCATATGTTAAGCCATGAAGTCTATTTTTATTATGCCTATAATACTAATTTGTTGTTGTTATAGAAATGATATGTTTAAGTATTAGGCCTAGGGCGATAGTAAGTGGTGTTGTACCGCATTTTGTTGAGTGATGATTCTTTTGTTTTGTCCCCTCCTGATATGATAGGAAACACCTTTCAATATAATGTAGTCCTACTGCACCAGGTAGTGTCCATGGATAGAGAATATAAATTAAATGAAAACCCTAAATTATTCACGTTTGCATATGAAATGCAATTCATGACTTCAACATGATTAAATCTTTCCTCAGTTCTGGTTCAGTCTTGCGCACAAGAGTCTCCGTGAATCATGAAATGCCCCTGCTTCAACTATCAGTAACTCCAAATGATCATATTGCCAACAATATAATCTACAAACTGTCAAGTTCCAAATTAAAGATGATTTGATAACTCATTCCCAAGCTGAAGTAAAACGAAACAGGGGCCTTGAGCAGGTGGAGGCTCAAAGTAATGCCTTGTCCATGTGAACTGCCATAGTTACTTAATTCGTGCAATCAAAACATAGGAAATATATAAATAAAGATAAACTGGAAACAGGAAGAAAACAGCTATGGCTTGCTCTGAACAAGGTAACACATTTCAACTACTAGCCACTTATCATCACATAACTGCCAAAAAACCCACAATGATCATTTGTAGACTTTAGATTAATCAAACAAGATACTACTTGTGCTAATGCGGACTAATGTGCTTCAGAAGTACAGGCTGATTTAGTTTATTGTGGACAGACTAGCTTTTTCCACTCTTTATGCTAAGCTAACTAGCTACATGCTGATAACTTTCAATTGACCGACAAGGAATTTGATTGATTTCCCCATTCTCACACTCCTGACAAGAAAGCATATGTGGATTCACCAGAGTATCAGACCATTTCTTGAAGTCCATTACTACATCACAGTATCTAGTTACAGCTCTGTGGCATCAGTTGAAGGTAGCAGCAGGGTGTATCCACTGTCTGTGAAGTGGTGGAGCTTCAGTTGGATTTATTAGCATCTTCTGCCTGTGCTCAAAAAGTACTTCATGTTGATCTTTTGGTCCATTTCACAGATTTTCTCTCCTCTTATTAGTCTCTAAGGCTTGTTAGCTAATGTCTGTGAACTGTGCGACCAAACATTGAGTAAGTGCCAGGCAGACTTGAATGACAATAAATCAGAGGGACAGGGCAGAAATCCAACCCGCTAGCAGGGGTAAATTGGACGGACTCCATGCTGAGCCTGTCAGTGAATGACTAACTCTGTGATTGATTGTGTGACTTTGACAAAACTGGATGACATTAACATTGTAATGGTGATGTGGTTCAGTGCTTTTAGAGAACTGAATTGTTTCCCTCAGGCTTACTGAGAGACACAGTTGAAATGCACATGTAATGTCAGCTTCACTGTAATATTAGATGGAAAATGTCCTCCACATAATTAATTTAATGTGAAGTTATTGGCCTATGGAAGGTAAGGGATCCAATCATTACAAAAGCATAAGATTTGATTAAAACATTTAATTTTCATTTTAAAAGAAACCAAACAAACAAAATAAAGTACAATTTAGTAAGTAACTTCACTTATTAATCATAATTCTTCTTATTTTTTAAACGATTATTGATATATAATAGGGGACCTTTTTTGGTTTCTAACCTCTCCCGAATTTGTCCTTAAATTCTTACTGTCTTTTACAAAAGTGTATATGTGCAAATAAACTAAATGAATCAGCATAATAATCAGATTGTATTCACATATTTTCCCCCCTTTCCTTCCGTTTAAATTATCACTACTATGCTAAACAGTAAGAAATAAAACGTTTTTTATGATGCATGTGAACAACAATCTGATTAAAATGTATTTTTAATAAAATGTAACCTTTATTAGTGCTAGTCTCAGCCAAACATGCCAAAATATTGAAATAGACTTAAAATAATGAGGAGAGAATGGTCATTAGCTTGAAAAATAACCAACGACCTATGAATCACGCCGGTTTTGCTTATTAAAGCCGTATTCTTCCTTAGAGAGAAATACATGTATGAAAGAAAAATGCCATATTTAATAATCCTATTATCCAGAAAGGATGTCTAAGATTTTTAAATGTAATGTGGTGCAATTAAATGAGAAATCTTTGCTGATTTAGAGTACTTTCTTTGGAATCCACTGCCTCCATCAGCCTGTTGGATGTTTTATCTGTAAGATTAGCACATAGAGGCACATAGAGGCAGCCATATCGGAGCAGCTGTTCATCTGAATAATCGTATTTAATTTGGAATGTTTCCCATTAAGAGGCATATATTTCATGGATCAAATCATCGCACAAACTCTGAGAGGGGTCTGCCTGCAGACCTCCACTCTCAGGACAGTTCCGGTGCAGACCTCCACTCTCAGGACACCTCCACTCTCAGGACAGTTCCGGTGCAGACCTCCACTCTCAGGACACCTCCACTCTCAGGACAGTTCCGGTGCAGACCTCCACTCTCAGGACACCTCCACTCTCAGGACAGGAAGTGCACGCTAAGAATTCCAAAATAAAATCACCACTATCAGTACAGTGCCACTTTCCAAACAGGAAATGCACGCAAATACAAAATAAAATCGGATCGTGACCATAGATCTTGACACTTATTATATACATATGTTGGACACAGGCCGTGGGGGGACACCCGAGGGCAATGTCCCCGGTAGAAACCGGGTGAAATAGCCAAAAAAAATTAAAATAATAAAACCGGGGAAAAGTGAAAAAAGTGTCCGAAAATAGGCACTCGTGAGGCGGGCAGAGTCCCCTGTCATCTCCCGTTACATTCCTCCATGGTGTCATTTGAGCAAAAAACTTTTACGAGAACCAGGCTGGGGGGGTCAAAAGGGCTTGACCAAGGCCGACCCAAAGTGCACGGTGGGCGGACTCATCACCTTCGTGATGAGTCTCCATTGTGATTTTAAAACTTCCATCAAACGAGTCCTTCGGTGGGCGGGGAAAAAAACGCGTCAGAATCGTCACTTCCTGTACTGACAGTGGAGGTGTCCTGAGAGTGGAGGTCTGCACCGGAACTGTCCTGAGAGTGGAGGTCTGCAGGCAGGCTCCCATGCAAACTCTACGCTTGAATTAATAAATGTAGCAAAACAACTCTTTCATTCCACATAAGAACATAGTTTTTCTCCCAATAAAATAAGCATATTCTAATGCATTGCTTTCAATAAAAAAGATTCTAAAGAAAAAAAGATTCTGAGGTACTTGAAGATCGTCTCAATAGATTTTAGAGACAATTCAAGCCAAGGTTCACATCCATAAGGAAATAGCGAAGAAGCAATAGCTTCATACACATAGAGCATTTAGTCTAATAAAACTTTTTTCTTTCTCCTCGAAATCAACTTTCGATAAGGTCAGAGTACTTCAGAGGTTTATATATAATAACGAGTACAAGAACCCACACACGTCAGGAAGAAAAGAAGGAAATCTACGATAAAAACGAAGCAAAATAAACACAATATCATAACTTATTTCTGCAGATGCATTGAGTGTCCTATTTATTCATTTATCAGGGATCACATAACAAAAACATGACTTTCAATACTTGAAGTTCTATGCATGAAACAGCATTGTATCATCCCGATCCATGGGCAGGTTTCCAAAAGCAAACCAGTACATCACATTTTACTAAGATGATTGCAACACTGCTCACTATCTAGTAGTCACATGCTGCATATGATATTTACAATACAGGTGTTTGATTAAGCAAAGATGGTTATTCATTTGACAATATTGATTGCATTCTTATTTGAAATTGGCCGATTTAACCAACATGATTTATGTGAACTCTGAGAAATCAGATCCCACAAGGAATGATTCATGACATATTACAGGATGTTATTTAATGAACTCCTGTATACATCATGTTAGTTATTGGTCAGTACAAAGAACAAAACAGATTCCCTCCTTTGTCACTGCCAGTAAGAAGAAAATATGAATTATTATGTTGGCATTTATTAACAGCTTCCCCTCAGCGGGCTGTGTCACTGCGTCAATGACTTATAACATAATGTTCAGACCTCAAGCTGAATTTTGAAAACAATTAATTAATAATAATAATAATGAAATGAAACAAGAGAATTATGATACTGTACCATCTTAAGCAATATCAAATTGATAAACAAAAATATTATTGACGTACAAATGATGACGTACAAATGATATATAAACAAATGATCTACCTAATTACACATCCCACCCCTTCTCCCAAAAAGACCTTGGAAATGTCAGCATGTTACGAGGGATTCAACCAACAGAACTGTTAGTGGTGGACTCTATGCAGCTAACAGACATCATATATTAAAATCTTCATCATGTACCTGAAGGTCTTTTTGTAAAAATAGACATTATGTAGTTTGGATTTCTTTCATCTACAGAACTTCTCGAAGCACAATATATTGATGCAGCTGCTAAACTTGATATAAAAAAAAGAGAGAATACAGTATAAATACATGGTTTTAGATAAGAACATATCTGATCAGTGAAAAAGTATTGAGGATTTGAGGCCAACTGACAGACAATACTTCATTCTATGGACCCACTTCTATCTGTACTCAATAAGTATAGTTTTGTTCCCTTTAACCTTGCTGTACAATAAACCTTCCCCCTCCCCCCCACTAGGCTCGGCATGGAGCATGACGGACAGGGGAATCGCTGTGCTGATGAGACCAGTATGGGCAGCATTATGGCGCCACTCGTCCAAGCAGCGTTCCACCGCTATCACTGGTCACGTTGCAGCAAGCAGGAGCTCAATCGATACATCCAGTATGTTCTGTGTCTCCCACTCCATCACTTCTTCACTGCACATATTGCTTTTTACGCTGCACAGTTTATGTGTGAAGCAGCCCTATGTAATTTTTTATTTTTTTTTTACTTACTCCATATCTCTCCAAAGGTCTCTATATATGACACTGTTGCTCTTGTCTTCTCTTCAGCTCATATGACTGCCTGCTGGATGATCCCTTCAAACACAAGTGGCCCAAGCTTCCTGAGCTCCCCGGAATAAATTATTCAATGGACGAGCAATGCCGCTTTGATTTTGGTGTTGGTTATAAAATGTGCACCGCTGTAAGTCCTTTATACCTGTGTCATCCCTAAATTATTGATTGATTGTTTTGATTTATGTACCCCTTTAATCAGCAGAAATCCCATGAAAGTCTATTACATGACCAGAAAAGCTGTGAATGCATTACAAGAGATAATGGTATGATACTACAATACAAATACCGACTATATAGACACATTAACTGTTTTGAGGTTTTACATTTAAGAGACAGTTGTGCTCCAATAGAAAGGCAGGAAACTTCTTCTCAGTGGAAGTCAACACGGACACCCAGTTTGTAATATATACATGTTGCAATACTCTCATGAATAGGCTGAATCACAATTGTGTAACCTCAGTCTGCAATTTAGGTGACCTTTATTTTAATGAAAACCTTTCATTTCTTTAAATTATTCAAACCAATGGAAATGTTCAAGGGCTGAGTCTGTTAACATTTCCAATAAGAATAACTGAAGCTCATAATCTCTGTTCTTTAGTTTCGAACCTACGATCCTTGCAAGCAATTGTGGTGCAGTCACCCCGACAATCAGTACTTTTGTAAAACCAAAAAAGGTCCTCCGGTGGATGGAACCGAGTGTGCCCCCGGAAAGGTGAGAAATATCTAAATCAGCTTTCAATTATTCTTTTATTTCCCTACAATGGAGCTCTCTGAAGAGGGGAAATTATGAGAAGTACTGAAATGGTTTCAAATGTCACTGATGATTAGTCTGGACTTTTTTTTGACGTTTCTGTCTTTATTTTCGAACGCTGGCTTTTCTCCCGTCTTTGTGATATTCTTAGTGGTGCTTCAAGGGCCATTGCATCTGGAGGTTCAGCCAGCAGCCTCAGGGCCACGACGGGAGTTGGGGTTCCTGGTCAGATTTCGGTTTCTGCTCCAGGACATGTGGAGGTGGAGTCCGCTCCCGCAGCAGACAATGCAACAACCCACCGTGAGTTCTGCTGAAAAAGAGAACGCACTGAAACGAAAATCAGCTACGTTTTCGGGGGCCAAATAGTTTATATGCTCCCGGTACGTTCATCCAACAGATGGTGGCGTGCTGTTAAAGTATGAATGCGGAGCTGGAGAGCAGAGGGAGTTTTTGATCCAGCGCTGGCTTTGATTAAGTTGGCTGAAACAAAAACTTTACTTCAAAGTGTTAAACCAGTCCGCTACTGTTTTGTATATATGCCAACCTGTTCGTGTTTATATTAATACTTGATGAAATCTTATTTTTGTTTTAGTTCACTCCAACTGATTATACAGCCTTAACCATTGTTATCCATGGTCGACTGTAAGTAGGCCTACGTGGGCGCATAATTATAACGGAAAGTTAGATTAGATTTTTACTAGAATCAAAGACAAATTATGAACGTTTTTAATCATTCAGTGTGAGTTATTCAGTTCACTGTGATCGGCAGGTTCCTGGTTTGTTTAATAGGCCACGGCAGAGCTGTTTTACACTAAGAAATGTGTCTCCTGTTTCAAAACAACCATAATATAAGGCAGACTCGCTTGTCCGAGACCAACTTTGTTAAACTTTCCCCTAGCAGATGTGCACGGATAGGCATCAGAACCAGTGATGTTCAGAAATGGTGAAATCATTACGCTAGGGGTGTATGATCAACATTACAATACCACAGTACAAACTAGCATTGCTCCCACACACAGTTGTGATTGCTATGGTTTATTCATAACCAGTATCAGATTGACTGACCATTCGAGTAGAATTATAATACAGTTTGACTTTTTAAAGTTTTGTCCAGTTTTCAGCTGCCTATACAATTCCCAAGAACCAAAGAATATTATCAATATTACGTCTCATAAGGACAATAAGTGATCATTACTGTAAAATGTATGACGTACGAGTAGAGAAAAATATATAGAATTAATTGAAAGGGTCACTGCAGGTATCTATCTTTTTATATATTTGTGCTTTGGAGCTGTTGTGCACATAATATTTGTTCCATCTCATAAAGCTCCCATAGTTTTCAAATCCAGCCAAACCTCCTGGACTCACACCAGGAAGGACAATCTTTGGATCTCTGGGCACATCATGATGAAAAACATCTTTATTTTCTTGTTGTCATCCATCAGGCCTGCCTATGGAGGTCGAGATTGTCCCGGTTCTGCTTTCGACTACAAGATGTGCAACATGGAGGAGTGTGCTGGCCCTTATGAAGACTTCCGAGCTCGGCAGTGCATCCAGAGGAGCAACAAATACCACAAAAACATCAAGCACACCTGGCTGCCGTACGAGCACCCAGATGGTAAGCCTGTACAGAGCGAAGCAGAGCTGGCTCTCTCTCTTTCGGAGGTTTGCTTTAGAGCCACAACAAGTGGACAGATTACATTTGCAGGAGGGACTGCTCTCACGCATATTTAGATTCAGGTCCTGCTGATGTCTTTCTCCGAGTCTCAAAGGTCCCCTATTATACTGTTTTTCATCAATATATTATAGGCCTCAGATATATACAAACTCGTCTCGAAATGTATTGTGTACATCCCATAATCCCCTCTGTTTCAGCCCTGTTTCAAAAGTGCTGATTCTCTGTCTGCTACTTTAGATGAAAATAAGGAGCCCCTCCCCTCTGAGAGATATTTGGTTAAAAAGAACACAATGGTGCTCTAGGAGGAGATTCAGGTGATAAGGGGGGGGGGGGGGGGGGGGGGGTTACCTTGGTTGGTGATTGGCTAACGGTTACACAAGCCAAAAAATCATAATCATATAGTGGACAAAATCCGATCAGCTCATTTTCAGACAGGTTTTTATATAAATGGATCAGGACAAAAAGTGAGCGAATCTTTTTTCCTGAAACTTGCAGAATCTCTTTACACAGAGGGACAGGGGAGTGGATTTTGTATAACAGGGGACCTTTAAGATTTTTGCAGGAACCAAGGTTTGTGTTTTTGTCTTTTCAGACGCCCGTAAGTGTGAGCTCAGCTGCAAGTCAAAGGAGACCGGAGAGGTGGTGTTCATGAACCAGGTGATGCATGATGGGACCCGCTGCAGCTACTCGGAGCCCTACAGCGTGTGCGCCCGAGGAGAGTGTCTGGTACGTAGAAACTCAAATGACATGCACTCAGACACACACCAACTTAGTGGCACATTAAAGGCCTTATAATACATTTGTATGAATGCAAAATACATTGTTTAAGATGCTTAGTAAAAACCATAAAATGAATATGAATTTATAAAACATGCAGTTCTGTCTTCTATACATGTTCTATGGCCAAGATCAGATTTCTAATGCATGAAATAATATATAAAGTTTAGATATTGAACTTGCCCTTATTGCCTTTACTAGAGTGTCTTTTTATGATTAAAATAGTGTCGTTTGATGAGTGCACACCTCAGAATGCTGCTCCAAACACACAGACAAGATTTTGTCTCAGAATTCCCCTTGGACATAAAGTGGAGACTTATATTGTTGCTGCTTGGCACGCTTCTTAAAACCCACCTCTTCTCCTTAGCGTTTTAACATTTGGCGTTTCAACATCTTTCAGAGTGTTGCTTTTTTGCATTTAAATTGTTTTTTGTTTTAACTTGTACTTGTTTTATGGTGTGTGAGCTGAGCTGTGTTACTTTTTTGTATGCTTTGTTGTATCTATTTGCCTGTACAGCACTTTGGTCTGGAGGTTTAAAGTGCTTTATAAATACAATTGTATTGTATTGTTATGTCTGGATGTGTTTCCAATTTCCATCATCTTAAACCTCCAAACACAGATGCGTACAGCGTTTGCACATGGCATCATTTTCCCTATGAAATATCTCAGTTTGCATGAAAGTGTTGCCCCTGTTTGATTGCTTTCGCCTTTCCCCCTCGCAGCATGTAGGCTGCGACAAGGAGGTCGGCTCTTACAAACAAGAGGACAAATGTGGAGTGTGTGAGGGGGACAACTCACACTGTCGCACCGTGAAGCTGACTCTCACTAAGACCCCCAAAAAGAACGGTAATTATCATCATTTACATTCAGAAAAAAACAATCCAGTAGCCTGAAACATATCTCCTCAATCCTCTGTGTTTGCCTGTCTTTAAACAAGGAAACAAAAGGTTCTGCTCCAAGTCTTGATTCAGAAATAATTGGCTGCTAATACAGAAAATGAGCCTGCTGTTTTAGGCTCCCTGCTAATCAGTGTCGTGTCTCTTTCTTATTAGGAATGCTGAAAATGTTCGATATCCCAATGGGAGCTCGCCACATTGTTATCGAAGAAAACGAAACTTCCCCTCATATAGTTGGTGAGTATGTTCTTTTTCGCCAAACCAGATTCTTAGTAACACAATTGGTTTGTGACAAGAACTCAATAATATAAAACCCAAGTTTTTCCAAGGGTTCTTTTATTTGTCTGTATGTGATTGTGTGTGTGTTTGATAACACATCAAATGTTTGTTATTACTGCGTCAGGGTGAGGCTGGCTGTACAATGTCATTACAGACCAGAGCGCAGGGTCAGCGAGTTCAATGTCTTTACTCTATACAAAAGGACATAAAGGTCCTGTCCACCCAAAACACGCAAAAACATGAACAGCTTCAGATTTTAAGATTTCTATCTTTGTCATTTTCTTTCACTAGTCCAAAAAAATGCATTCAAAAATGATATTTGGAAAACAGCACATTTTTTTACCAAAGTTTTGAAACAAAAGGCTCAGTCCAATAAAGGTGTTTATACAAAGAACAAAGAAATATAATTACAATTTGTTTTCCCAAGAAGCTGCTTTCTATATTATTCATTCCAACAGATTATCAGAGACATTTGTGTATTCATCACAGGTGCTATTCTAATGTAATAAAAGGAAGACAAGCTTTTAGATTTCAGCTGCACTGCTGCACTAATGGCTTTCATGAAGGCGTTTTGCATATTGGAGTACAAAGCAATGTGTGAAATGAGACTCCATAATGTTGAGAAATTGCAACCTTTCAACTTACAATAGCTCTCTGTATGGCCGACGATGGTGAGTCAGGATCTCGTGACATTCAGCCCTTTTCTCTCCGCTCTCCTCTGCTCCTTTCCTCTGGCTTTTATTAGCTCATGGGAATTAGAGATGACATACAACTTGGAGAAATTACTGTTGGCTAACCACAGCGGCAAACATCTCAAAATGCATACTTACACGTTCCCTGCTCAAGGGAAAATCTCAGAGTTGTTCTGCGGGGGAGAGATTGATCCCAAATGACTGTTTGATCGTGGAGATTTGTAACGAATGAAACTATAACTTCACCATGTGAACCCTCTCTTTCTCACAACACGTTATATCTTTCACTCATCATCAACAGCCGTGAAGAATCAAGTTACTGGAATCTTTATACTGAATTCAAAAAGTGAAGAAGCGGAAACAAAGACCTTCATCGAAAACGGTTTACAGTGGGAGTATTCCCTCGATGGTGAGAAGGAGACGGTGAAAACAACTGGTCCTCTGCATGAAGGCATCGTAGTGCTGGTGAGTGGGACTGGAACACGCTCATTCTTTTTCCCTTGAGCTTTTTTCTGAGTTTAATTGTTTTTCTAATAACTGTCCTTCACTTTGTTGCAGGTAATTCCTCAGGAAGAAGACACCAAGATTAGCCTGACGTATAAGTATATCATACATGAGGACCTGTTACCGCTTATCACCAACAACAATGTTCTCTTGGCTGAACTGGACACCTATGAGTGGGCACTGAAGAGCTGGTCTCAGTGCTCCAAACCCTGCGGGGGAGGTCAGTGAAAGCCTGTGTGGAAAATGAAGCGATTACAGCTGTGTATTTGGAGTATATGTGTGTTCAGAAAACAGAACACATAATGTTAATTCTGGAGTTCGTGAGGTTTTTTCACCATGTTATCGTCCAAAGTGGCGAAAAGTCTAATTAAGATCTATTCATCAATCTACTGTTGCAACAAAAATGGTTCCCAAATTGGGATTCATAAAGTACATCTTATCTTATTTTATTATCTTATTAATGGATTGATGAAAAATTATAGATTTCTCTGTTTATGCATTATATGTAAAATTATTTTTGTTTCTTTTGGACAGTCAAAAGAAATTCAAATAGAACTTTAGGCACTTGCAATGGGTATTTCTTTCACTTTTTTTCTAACATATTAAACAATAAACAGTATATGGAATACATATTGAAATGATCAATCGATAAGGCAAATAATAATTACTTGAGTACTAGATGATGAACGTTAAACATCTGGATTTCAGCTGTATGTAGGTAACTTATCTTCATGTATGTCTCACCTTGCTGTTAGATTAACTTTGTACACTTTTCCATCCTTCAGGCATACAGTACACAAAATATGGATGCAGGAGGAAGAGTGACAGTCGTTTGGTTCATCGAAACCTTTGCGAGACCAGCAAGAAGCCCAAACCCATCCGAAAACGCTGCAACGTCCAAGAGTGCAGCCAGCCCTTGTAAGTGCCCACCTGCTATAGATGCTTATATATTTGAATAGCTGGTGCAGCAATAACGTGGTAATAGTAATGTTACACTGACAAATATAAATAGGGAGAACATGTAATTGCTTGGATGATTTTCAAAAGATCCTGCTGTGTTGACAGGTGGGTGGTGGAAGAGTGGAGTCCCTGCAGTAAGACCTGCGGGAAGCTGGGCTACCAGACCAGGGGGGTGCAGTGCATGCAGGAGCTCCACAACGGCACCAACAGAGCGGTCCACAGCAAACACTGCACCGAGGACCGGCCGGACACCAGGAAGACCTGCAACCACACCACCTGCCCCGCCCAGTGGAGGACAGGGGCCTGGTCTCAGGTGAGCAAGTTCAACCTTAGTCTAGTTGCAAGGAAAGTGTTGACAAAGTGACTTTAAGCATTACTAAATCAAAGCTCACAAACTAATAATTATTCAACTAAAGCTACGATTTGATTTCAAGCATGAAGGGCTGATTTTTGGGGGGAGATTTGATTTGTTGCAATAATTCCACTTTGTAATTCATTTGTTTAACTTACCTAGGGATACAGTTAGCTCGGTAGAATTTATATTACTCATTTTTTAAAAGCTTGCATCAGCATAGCAACTAAAAACAAAAGCAATCTAGAGTTTTTTGACCATGATCCTATGCCAAGTCTTAAAATATATATGGATAAACGAACTGGATACAGTTTCTGGCATAACATTAAAAAGTGCCAAAAATGACTGAGGAATGAATAAAGGAATATAACTGTTGTTTTAACGGCATCATTATCTCCGCTCACAAGGGTGTTGTCCTTGCTCACATCCTGTCGGAAAAATATCACGGCATTCTTAATTTAGTCAGCTATTTAAATCATGACACATGCATCATTTTCCCGCACTAAAGTCAAATGTAAATCAGTTTCCTATCTCTCCGTGTGTGTGTGTGTGTGTGTGTGTGTGTGTGTGTGTTTGGGTGTGACAGTGTTCAGTCACCTGTGGGGAAGGCATTCAGCAAAGGCAGGTCGTTTGCAAGGCCAGCGACAACACCATTGGAGAATGTGAGGGCGAGAAGCCGGAGACCGTCCTCATTTGCAAACTCAATTCATGTCCAGGTGAGACGCGCATAATGTTCTCCGGCAACAAGATTCACCAATTTAGCAGTTTCCTGTCTGTGATACATACACTGTTGGACAAACTGCCTGTGCATGTTATAGTAATCTCCTTTTCATCATTAATGCTAATGGACTCTTTCTGAATAACCGAAAAAACATATGATTCCGCGTCAGGCACATTTAGTCTTAATAACATTGTGACGCCAGCTATACAAATATTATGTGAGGGATTACATCTTTCTAGATGGAACTGTATGATAAATCAATAATGTTTCAAATATATTCTAACGACAAGTTGTTATACTAGAGTGAAGACACTGGTACAGGGTGTCCGCGGGGTCTTGAAAAGTATTAAAAGTTGATAAATCAGTTTAGCGAAAATTAAGGCTATTAAAAAGTATTAAAAAGTATTAAAAAGTATTAAAAAGTATTAAAGGGCATTTTCCAAGGTATTACATTTTGTAGCTTGTTTTCAATAAGTATATAAATTGTCCAAAGAGGTTGTATTCTACAGTGTGCCTGAATGTAATCATTGCGTAGGTGTGTAGTGTGATTCTGTGTAGTTTATTTATGGCATCCCGTTGGATTTGACGTCATCTGAACAGGACATCGTACGCTCACTGCTTGATAGCGCGAAGGTCCGTTTACGCCGGTTGTTAAACAACATCGTTATGGGGAAATGCAAGTTTGCGTCCAAATGGTTGGAAGATAAGGAGGAAGGACAATCAATACTGTATATAGTCAATGTGAGGTAAAGTGTGTCGCCAATGTAACCGGTTAAAACTCGAAGTGGCGATGAGGTCTTAAAATGTATGGAAAGGGTCTTAAAAAAGGTTTTAAAATGTATTATATTTGACTTCAGGATTCCTGCATATACCCTGTGGTATGAGATAAACTAAAAAACCTTAGGATCCATTGGTACCAGAAATGTTATGCTAGCTTGTAGAAAGGAAGGAGCCTAAATTATGCTTGTCACTACCCCGATCTGCCGCCCTGCCCTATCTGCAGTGTGCATGTGCGAGATGGTCCGCCATATTTGACAACTACATACAGCAACCCAAGTAGGACACTTGACACAGTGGCTTTTGGCAAAACACAAAAAGAAAACTCGAGAGAGATGAGTTATTGTTATTACAACCTGACTTCACTATTATTTAACAACTCTTTTTATTGGGTTCTTTTATTTGGGGTTAAGTACATTGTCAGAATAAGTCAGAAATTGATTTAACTTCTGTTAGACAGCTATATGCCATACATTTTTGCATACATTCACAGTAAATATGTATTCAGTATGATAGCTGTCTAACAGAAGTTAAATTCATTGGTACCTAAAGTGGTACAAAATTGTATAAAATTCAAGGAATTGCTTATGAACATCGTAGATAATAGGGGACAGATGATGGAAAACGTTTATTTTCGTCAAATACTCTTCACTTTTTATCACCCCCTGGATAACCCTTGTTCCCTGCCCCTTTAAAAATGAAGGGACAGAAAGCTAAGAGGTTACAGACAAAGAAGCTTTTAGATACTTAATGGGAACAGTCTATACTCAAAGAAATGTCAACTTATTTTTCAAATCATTTCTGCACTAATGCCCTCCGTCAGTTCTCTTCAATGTTCCTCTGTCACAAACAGAAAGAAGAAGTACAGGTCGTGCCCTGTGGAGTTGTAAATAGATCCAATATTTATTATACGTTTCTAAAAAGATGTCTCCATCTCCTTTCAGCAGCAAGAGGTTGTCAAGAGCTTCTCTTTGATTCCATGGTTGCTTTTTTGTTAAGAATATTTTTTCGCACACATTTGTTCCCCACTCCAGGTCAGCCAGTGTCTCCTCTCACAGTTGAAACGATGGAAAACTTCACAATAAAAGATGAAGCAGTACACCAAAGGGCTCCTGAGAACCCAGTCCACAAAATCTCTTCAAGTAAGTCAATATGTAATTTCTTTCAGAAATGGATAACTCCCTATTAGAGCTTTTTACTTAAGTGATCCTAAAGTAAGAAATCTACTGTGAAATCTTATTTTCTTTCATTCATATCAGTAATATCCTCTCCTCTCTAACCACTAGATGAGCCGTGTCTGGGGGACAAATCGATTTTCTGTCAAATGGAGGTTCTTGCTCGATATTGTTCCATCCCTGGATATAATAAGCTTTGCTGTGAGTCTTGCAACAAGAAAGAACACTTCGCCACACATTCTCCAGACCGCCAAAACAGCCCAGTGGCCTCGGCTGAACCTGAGACCTCCGCTCCTTTTCACCCTGCGTCCCCCAAGGCTCCGCAGCCCGCCACCACCCAGAGCCCGCCGCAAACCACTAAAGCTGTCGGCAGACGGCTTCGCTCGACCCCCCCCGGTGCCAACCACCGCTGCAGCTTCTGAAGCCCCCCCGCCCACAGGTGCCGCTCCGCCCCGGGGACCCTCCAGCGACTCAGACCCGGGGCCTCTTCTACCTCCAGGGCCCACACGGCCCACAGCAGACTCCAGTGGAGGTGCCGCTAAAGAGCACAGTCCAAACAGCACTTTAGGCCCAGTTGCTGCCAGGTCAAGAAGGGACGCTTTAGGATCCGAGAGGGACTCGAGTCACAGAACCCTGTCAGCTCAGAAATGAACAGTGAGTGATGTTGTGAACATGCTGCTCAGTGAGACGCTCTCATACATCAGCTCGCCCTTCTGCAGCATCTGATAGACTTGCAGTCTTGCTGCAGATATTTTCTTTCTTTTTTTTTTTACAAAGGTTTTTTTTCTCCTACGCCAGTGAACATAGACCAGACCAGCGATGGTTACCTCATCAACACGTTGGCGGGATCTGTGTGCAGCGCCACTCACCCTCTGTGCTTCAAATATGAATAAAGAAGGAAAAAAAAGTTGTCAGGTGCTGAACTAAAACGACTACAAGATGTGTTCAAAATGTGATGACTGCATTGCTACATTCATGTTTTTATCTGTGTACAGTTGTGTAATCCTGTTTTTTCAAGTGCATTAGAACTACTATTGAACTTGTATTGTGAACATGTGAGGAGAGGTCAGAGGCCATGGTTTTGAAGGTACACGTGTCAGCTGTGAAGAACAGAGTGTGCCACTGAAATGATAATAGACCATGCCAGTGTGAAATTATAATCAATTAATACATTGCTATGCGATTAAGTCATTAAATTAGCATTTGCATGACACTCAATCTAAAGTAATTTAACAGATGACAGGGGAAGAATTTAAATTGCAAATGTTCTGAACTTCCCTTCACTAATGTCTGCCACGAATCAATATTAACAGCAAAATGCAGGTGTATCTTATTCCATTCCGCTACATGAAAAACAAAACAGTAGTAGTAGTAGTGATTTTATGTAGTGCGTTTAAAAAGAATTGCTAAAGGATGAGATAATCAAACAAAACAACACTTATTTTTCTGGACGAATAATATGGCTGGCATCTTCCTTTTAATGACTCCTGAATTTAAAAACAGTTTTCCCAGTTTAGAACAACATGTGGCACCTAAAATTCCATCCAACACTGTAGAGCAGAAACATGTGTCACTGTCTTTAGCAGACACTCCGTGCTCCTGTCGCTGTAGCACATTTTAATATTGCATTTTTTTTTTAAAGAAAAATGCTCTTATGCAAATGAGTGGCAACTAACCCTTGGCAAACAGCTAGGACTTTCTGGAGTCTTGTCGTCGCCATGAGGTTGCTAACAAACCTAACTAACTCTTCATAGATGCCAGGCATTTTTTTAATAAATCATTCAGATGCAAATAAATTGATAATGGCTCAAATGTAACTGATTATAATAAGACACCTGTTACATCTATAATTATTCCTATGGCACACTCCAGACTCAATAACCATCTCTCCTGGCAGGGAGCCTCATGGCTTCCTGTCCCCGGTGCTCTTTTTTTTCATGGTTTTGTTCCCAAATCCAACGTACTGGTGATTATCTTCACTGGTAAAAAATAAATCATGACTGTCTGCAAGCCAACCCCACTGTAGCATGCCCAGGTCTGCCTTTGGGAGTCAGTCACTTAACGCTTTAAAAAACTCATTGTTATCTTTTTGTAACTGATATATTTTTCAGATAATAATGTATATAGTGTAAATTTCAAGTTATGAAAAGAAATAAGCAACCAGGAATCGACCATAAAGTATGTTGAAAGCATATGTAAAAATAAGTCTACAGACTGGTTGGTCATACTGCTACACCATTCCTGCATTGCAGTTCATAACTTCATTATGTGTATTGTATAGTTATTGTATATACGTACGTGAATGAAAGCTTTAAATGTTAATATTTATTGAATTTTTAAGTGGTATGGAGAACAAAGTAAAACCTGTTTGAAAGAACTCAGATTCCTGTAATTTCCTTTTTCTTCTACATACTTTTTGTAGCTGTTCCTTGCTTTACTTTAGAGTTTGAACTACTGCACTATCTTAAGAAAGGTTTGTAAAAGCTACGGAACACAGGTCTCCTTGGTCTGAAAGGAGGCATCTGCCGTTCAGCGTTGCTATTAATGTTGTATTCCAAATATGTGTACAAGGTGGCGGATGAAAATGAATCAGGCAAAAAACACTTTATTAATGTTGTCCATTCAAGTGCAGGCACTCATTCAGTTAGTCGGTGTCAACAGACAATGGATGAATCCTAAGCAGGAAATGTTGAGGTTTGAGTGGCACACGCTGACATTATTTCCTATTATAAGCCAGCGGCACCAGTTACTTTCTGTCATGCTCTGGAGGCTGTCACTGTGCCTCCATCTCCCAACCGTCCCCAGAGAGTGATAGGAGTGCTCCTGCGGTGCGGTGTCACACAAGCTCAGCTAGCCCAGGGTGGCCCTCGCTGTGAGACGTCTGCGAAGGTGTCTGGTGAAATCCAGCTGTGCCCGGGGCAAAGCCTGATTGACAATGGACTTTGGCAGCCAGCCCTGAGAACAAAATAAACCATTGTGAGACCATTGAATTGTACTTTTTGACTGTCAGAGAATAATTGACAGCTACAAATATTAATCAATTACACATTTTGTTGTTGTCAGCACACACTGAAGAAAAGCAAAGCAGTAGGCTACCACAAACAAAACAGTAACGTCAAAAAGTATAATTAAAAAGAAGTAATACATAAAAATGAAAGAGGTAAAATATTGTTTCTAACATTTCCCCAAGCTTTCAACCACAGGGAAGGATCTGTATGTGAATGGAGTTAGCTTAGTTGTCACTCGTAAGACAGCAAGAGCTAACTGCTAAGACTGAGTGGCACCTCAAAAAAGCTACTGGACTTTGGGTTTCAATCGATGACATGTTTTACTTTTATAAAGTCAGAGGACACAAAACAGACAGATAAAAGAAAACCATTGTCAAAATTGAATCGGCAGATGGAGAGATGTTACTTTAAAATGTTGTATAAGGTATAGGATGATGACATCATTAGGGTTATTTTGTCAATTCACTGTTTTAAGGATAACAAATCTACTTTACCAATACATATTTACAGACCTAATGTAGGCTATAACATCTGGAATGTTACAATTGTCGAATTAAACGTTAAAGGTCCGATGTCATGCTTTTCCGGTTATTACCCGTCCCCTTGTGTGTTATCAAGGTTTTTATGCATAGTCACAAACCCTCAAAGTAAACCCTGTAGCGAGTAAAAATCGAACACAGAAAAGACCTGTCTATGCTGCCCCAGAACGCCTCGTTGGAGATTTCTCTTTTTCCATTGTTTTCTTCCTGGGTACAGTGACATGCCCATACCCAAATGGACTGAAATGGACCCATTGGACCAATCCGTGGAGCTCCTCACACACACACACACACACACACACACACACACACACACACACACACACACACACACACACACACACACACACACACACACACACACACACACACACACACACACACACCACACACACACGCGCGCGCACACACACGCGCACACACACACACACACACACACACACACACACACACACACACACTCTCAGCGGTGAAACTGTGACGCGCTGGGGGGATGCTAGTGGAATGGAATTATGATCAGTAGAAATGGCCATGACATGGGACCTTTAAATTAGGCATCTTCTCTAATCCACCAGTAATGGAAAGTAACTAAGTAGTCTACCATGGCTGAAGGTAACAAATTACATTAAGGGCATTACAGTCTAACCATCAAAAAGTTCTGATACTGTACACTGTGAGAATGCACAAAAGAAAGATGATCATTAGCTCTGCAGCATGAAATAACGCTGCTGGTGTGTTTACGGTCGCAGGAGGGCAGAGCAGAGCACCCAAGACGAGACACTCTGCACGCTGAGAGCACTCGAATTTTTTTTTTAAGTTTACGACTGTCGGTTGGGTGCAGTTGCCATTGGGGATGGCAGCTTTTTAATAGTATCCTTAAAACAATGCAAAAAGTATTATAATGCACGCGATAGTTGGTTAAGGTTACCATTAATGTACTGTATGCAGAGTTGAAAAGAGTTCCATCTATCTTATTTGAGCAGTGATTGAATGCACCACAAACCACCGAGCACTTTAAATGACACACCCACCCATGCTGTCTCTAGGCTAGCTAACATGCTAACCTGCTGAGCAAATTATACATGTAGTTCTGTAAAGACTTACTGCTGCTTTGATATTTATTCGATTTCAAGTAATCTTTCAGCTCAACATTGGTAGAAAATGTACCTGAAAAAGATTAAGGAGGATTTGCAGTTCTCAAGACTAGCACGCTCTTTACACAGGTGAGTACAACAACACACCTGTCCTGACGTAGGCTCACTGTGTAGGCTACAAAGCATGTTTTGCTAATCAAAGATATAAAAACAGAACTAATACTGTGCATCTTAATTTCTGTGTAATATATCTGTTTAAACCAAGCAGCTGTGGTGTTTATATTGTGTTGTCTGTATGATTTGGTGACTTTTTCTTCTGCTTTTATTCTGTAAGTAATGTTAGTTTATTTATTTCTGTGGCTTTATAATGGTTCTTACATCCGCCGCTGCTCATACATCTTTAATATTGAAATTGTTATTCATTTTTGTACAATTGTCTGAGTTCTGTCTATTTTTAATCCTACAGTGATGGGCAATTGTACATTTTTGATGTAAAACCGTGAAATCTAACAGAATTTTGTATATTGTGATAATAATAATTAGTTTTCTATTATTATTAGATTCTCTATAGGAGTCTATGAGCGGATTTTTTATAAATGTGACACAATGTTATACATTTCATTGGTGTCTGGCCATTTTGATTTAAGACCCTATATAAAAAGCGTTGTGTAGTTGGGACTCTGCCAACTTTCCCCTCTTAACTTTTAAGATGATGTAATAACAATCTATATTTGAGGTCAAAATACCTCTTGATCCTTAAAATACCAGTATTTTTCCACTGGAATTTTCACCTAAGTTAACAATATGAGAACTCTTTCCAACTCTTGAATCCACTAAGCACCAGCTCTATCTAATTCCACGAACTGGGCAGTTTATCTTCGTTATAAAATTAGCTCTTCAGTTCTCACTTGACCTGCTATTGTTGATTTAGTTTTCTGTCCATCGCCCTCCGCTTCTCTGATCTGGTTCCTCATCTCAGTTGCCAACAAACGTTGTTGTTATAATTTCCGCCAAGAGATTTTGCATGCAGTCGACTGTGAGTGTTTTTTGTGATAGTATTTGTGTGCGGCATAGTGTGACATCTGTCTGTTTGTCCTGGTCCGTTTTTGTTTGCCTGTCTATTCGTTCATTTAATGAACAGAATATGCATTGATGCATTAGGGCTTTACCAACATTGGTAATAGTTGGAACAGTGTGTGTAAATGGGTTTGTATTTGTCTGTGTAATATGGAAGATTTAGTGTTTAGCCAGCTGGAGCTTCGCAACCAGGGGCGGTTCTAGGGGGGGACAACAGGGGCCGGTGCCCCGTAAAAACTGACCTGTGGCCCCCCTGTGGCCCCCCTCCATAAAAAAGGTTACAATATTACGATTTATTGGAACTAAATTAAATCAGAGACCTGGATGTACAGTGGAGATTAAACTGTGCATTACCTTATATGCAAGCAAATACTGTTTATGTTTTTAATTCAATTGTCACTTAAAGTAAACAAATACTCTAAATTTTAAAAAAACTGAAACACAGGACTGTAACTTAAATTGACTAAAACAAATACCTTTACAAAAACAAATACCAATTACTGTATTTTATGTTTATGTAACCGTGGCCGTGCACACAACAGCTAAACTTTACTTTACTTTACACTGTCTTTGTCTTTGTAACCCGGTTTTATTGTGCCCCTCTCATGAAATAACCGGCCCCAGCCTGGCCCCCCCCAGTAAAATTGGTCTAGAACCAGCACTGTTTGCAACAATGTGAAGAAATGGAAAAAGCATCTTCAAGTTAATATACACAGTTGCACTCCCATCTGTGCAATATGTATTAACACTCTTATTGCAGTCAATGGATATTGTAAGTACTTGAGTCTGTATATAGTTTCTAATTATCTCTTACAATGGAACAGGCAGTACATATGAATTTACCTTGACGTCCATATTAAGAAGCCATGTGAAGCGGCTTTTTCCTGTTTCATCGCCCAAAGCCTGAATGATTATGCAGGTTGGTCCATCCTCAGCTCTGTAAGCATGCAAACAAAGTCAATAACTCTTTGTTTTCAATTAGGAGCGCCTCCTCGACTCAAAATGCGTTTTTTTGGCCTTGGTGTTTCTAGTGATGTTAAAGTCACTAATCATTAGTATTCAAACATGGTTTATTATAGATAATGGGATTACAGAAATTAATTAAATCGGTTGTGCTCATTACAGTTAAATGCTAATGCTTATGCTTGTTCTACTCGCTAATCATTACCATGGTGGTATTGTGTTTGTGAGCTATAAGGCATTTATCTCAAAGCTACATGTTGCCATCTGTACGAGCCTCAAAGAACTGCCTGCATTAAACTTGTTTATAGTGAAAACTGCAACATTTACTCAGCTGAGTACTTTACATATAATGGATATACAGATTTGCTTTTTTCCACCTTTTGTTCTATTCCTCTACCCTCACATTCATCAAAATCCTCTGACCCCCATCTGAATATTTGCCTTTTGCGGTGCTGAGCATTCCAGCTCAAATGTAAATGTTAGAACAAATAAAACTCTACGCTAGTTTATTACTGTAGAGTTGAAGACATTTTTATGCTTTCTACTGACATCTGGAAGACCGAGATTACTCTACTCCTATGCTGTATATTATGGGAGAAAGTTAAATCACATTCAAGTGAATTCCAACATGTAATGATTGATGCCAACTGAAATGGAGTCTGCGTATGATCCTACCTCACAAAGCCTGCCTGAGGTGGGAAGGACGCCAGCTGAATCGCTGCTCCTCCAAGATAAACGCTGGACTTCTGTTTGCGACTGTGTCTGACACTCAGGAAATCCCTTTGGCCAATACGATTTCCCGCTGTCTCGGCTGAAACCTCGTGAGTGATTATTGTTTCAGGCCCAACATGCTTCAGAACCTACAAGAGACACAAATATCACATTTAGTTTGCAAAACACTATGTGGACAGCAACAATTACAATGGGATGTGTGCATTGTTAGAATACTTTTATTTTTTCAAAGATATAGCATAAAGCCAAAGAATTATGGCTTAGAAAATAGAAATGTAGTCTATAAATAAAGCCCTTCAGATAACGTTTTAAATTAGGTACAGATCTTCAAACCTGTGATGCTTAAAGGTACCCTATTATACTGTTTTACATCAATATATTCTAGGTCTCAGATACAGTATATACAAAACATGTCTCTGAAGTGTTTGGCTCGAAATACCAAACAGATCATGCATTGTAGCATCCCATAACCCCCTCTGTTTCAGCCCAGTTTCAAAAGTACTGATTCTGTGTCTTTTACTTTAGATGAAAATAAGGAGCTACTCCACTCCCTCTGTGAGATATTTGGTTAAAAAGAACACAATGGTGCTCTAGGAGGAGATCCAGGCGATAAGGTGGGGGGGGGGGGGTTACCTTTGGTGGTTATTGGCTAATGTTTACACACGCCAAAAAATCGTTATGACATAAAGTGGCTAAAATCTGATCAGCTCATTTTCAGACCGGTTTTGATATAAATGGAGAATCCTTTTACACAGAGGGGACACATGTTTATGTATAGAATTCATGAAAAAGTGGATTTTGCTTAATAGGTGACCTTTAAATGGTACTGTTATGGTATTTTAGGTCATAGTTTCACAGTAGGGCAGGCAATATGGAGACAATACAATATCACACTATTTCTGATCAAATGCCTCTTGGATATTGCGACAATATTCCATGGTTTAGCATTGGTGCTTTACAAAATATTCACACTATGCATTTTTAGATGAATAACCAACAGTTATTATAGAAAGACGATATCTAGTCTCATATCACAAAATGTATATACTATTGACTATCACAGTTGATCAAATATTTAATGTCAGCGACTCACTTTGATCTGCTGTATGCTCGGGTTCCACTGGTGCATCTCCTCCACTCTGACAAACAGGAGGTCGTAGAGCTCCTCCACGCTGGCTTCCAGCACCGCCTCCAGCCTGAAGACCTTCCCGGCCCCCGCCACTACTTTGCTGCAAATAACTTCTCCTTCGCTCTACAAAGGAGCAACAAAACAAGCAGACATATTCAATCGTTACATGATGCACATGTATTAGATGTGGAGAAGAAACACAAAACTTGAATCCGATGGATGTTACCTCTGTGAACTCGACCTTCCATCCTTTTGTGTCTTCCAGCATGCAGAGAGCTTTCCTCATTGCTTCTTGGCCTTGTTTTACACAAAAGTCTTGATCTTCTTTCAAAGGCTTTACATCTTCGGGTCCAGGCGCTGTAAAATATTCTTCTTAGCAATCTCAAGAGAACACTGATAACAGAACTGACTTTTTTTGTTTGTATTTTTCTTACCATTATACTTGATTCCACCATGTGTGCTCATGTGAGGTTGGACCCGTCCCCATCTCTGCAGGTGTGTGAGCTCCTTGCCTATCACTGCCACAGCTGTGCGTTGAAGTCCTGCAGGATTGAACAGTTAAGAGAAACAAAAGCTCAGTTGTCCTTCCCAGAATGCAGTATTTGCGTGAAATGATATAAAGATAAACATCTTTTATCAGATTACTGTGAGTGACAACCTGCCAGACTCCTCAGATGGGGGTAGGAGATTCCACAGCAGAGCTTTACAACAGCAGGCAGCATGGTGTCAGTCTGTGGCAGTGACAGCAAAGCAGCTGTGTGTGTGTCTGCTCTTTATATGGCCCGTGAAGGTCTCCCCACAGAGATAAGGGCCAGAGAAGAAGATAAGACCTGGTCTGAAATCTGTTTGAAGGCCACACTTGACAGGAGTTTTATTTACTAAAACTCAGTATTAAAGGAAAGGGAGGAAGACCTATCAGTAACAGTTTTGGGAATTTTGAATCACCGTTATAAAACCTAAACCATGTGGGAGAAAAATACCTTCTTGGCATCTTACTTTTAAATGTGCATAATAAAGATTTTTCCATGTTACTTAACCATTTTTTCCTATATCTGGGAAATCCTGTTAAATGTTTTACCTTTTTGAAAAATAAAGTTATGGACATGTCATTGGAATAAAATATAATGCCTAAAACAATTAGTTTTCTACAGAGCCCTGGAGGGTTCATAGAGAGAAAAATAAATAAAACGTGGCCACGTTTTACTTTCTCGTGCGCACGCTTTAGTAACTAGTGCGCACGAGTTGCTAAAGCGTGCGCACGAGTTACTAAAGCGTGCGCACGAGTTACTAAAGCATGCGCACGAGTTACTAAAGCGTGCGCACGAGTTACTAAAGCGTGCGCACGAGTTAATAAAGCGTGCGCACGAGTTACTAAAGCGTGCGCACGAGTTACTAAAGCGTGCGCACGAGTTACTAAAGCGTGCGCACGAGTTACTAAAGCGTGCGCACGAGTTAATAAAGCATGGCCTCGTTTTGTGTGTGTGGGGGGGGGGGGCATTTGTTTATGATAGTATAGTTTGTTCCGGTGCACTCCGGCAGGACTATAGCACATCGAGATTAAGATTAAACACATTTCTTTCACTTGGGAATACACTTAACTATGGGGAACCAGATTTGTTTAAAGTACTGTTCGTGGTAATTTGAAAACAAATGCCGGTGGTGTCGGATACACACGAACACGCACACAGAGCGGAGCTGAGCACACACACACACATCATGCGCCCCGGTGACAGGACATCTCCTTCATAAAACGAGGGAGAATACTCTGGTAGTTCGATGTGTGTATAGGTGTGTGTGGTTAAACGTAGCAGCCTCGATCTCTATTCAGCGGTTCTAATGAAGGGAAACGCAGTGAAGTAAACAGTAAAAGGCACAGCTCTTTGCAGCTGGTGCTGCTCTTCTCAGATTCTGCTGAGTTTCATGTTACTGCCTCCAGTGCCCTGTACGACGAAGCCAGTTCAACAGACCCTGGACCTGGACATGTTCGATTTACCCGGCTTAACTAACCCTAACAAACGCGATGTCGATAAGTGGTCCTATGAAGCTGGTTATCAACTCAGTAAATCAACCAGGGTTTCTCTGTCCGGCTGAGAGCGCGTTCACGTGAAAGGGACGGGGTTAGCAACATTTGACCAATCACAAACATGGAGACGCGTGCTGACAGCGCAGCGTCATACTTCATGAATGAATAGTGTAAATAGCAAATCCTGCTTCGTAGTACAGGCCACTGGTGCCGCAGAGATTTCATAAAGTGAAGGAGGTTTTCCTTCTATAAAACAGCTGTGGGCAGCAGATACTGTGAGTCACGGACAGGAATCCCTCAATTTTAATAAAACGAGGCCACGCTTTATTAACTCGTGCGCACGCTTTAGTAACTCGTGCGCACGAGTTACTAAAGCGTGCGCACGAGAAAGTAAAACGTGGCCACGTTTTATTTATTTTTCTCTCTATGAACCCTCCAGGGCTCCGTAGTTTTCCCCCAAAAAACATTATAAACATCTTTTCACCTGTTTATGAACAAAACCACTTTTACTGGGTTTTTATTCATTTTCTTTTGAATCTGTAATCTCTGCAGAAAGCCTATAACCAAGGGACATAAACAAATATTTTTCATACAAAGTTGTCATTACTTCTAAGTAGTTGTGTGACACCGACTAATGTTATGTGTTTTCCGCCTGCTTGAGAGCACAATTAAGTGTTTTAGTGCTAAAATCTGGAGTCTATTAACATATCTCTATAGAAAGATGAAAATAGAATCCTGTCACCTCCCAGCGTTGTGTAGGATAAACACAATACACTAATGGCATGAAGGTGACAAGCCATGCAAGTGAGAGTAAATAGGAAAACCTTGGCAGCATGATTATTTCTCAACGGATGAGTCATCTTTAATCAATCATCCTCTGAATCCCCAAATTATTTTGAATGAGGTTTATATGAAAGAGACAACAAGCTGTAGCTCATTAGCAAAGGAAGTCCTTGCCCACCAATCAGGCAAAATGGTAATAAATGGATGTCAAAGATTGTATAATGAAACTAGAAACAGCATTGAGGCTCCACCACTCAGACATTTGTGCTATATGTGACGCATACATACGTGGGTGATCGAGGGAGAGGGGGAGGTTAATCCTCCAGCGTGACTTATTCTAATGACTTTTATTTTGTGGAGTGAAAAGCCAGGATTCAATATTCTCATGCAGGAATGTAAGGCCAGCGTGATTTGCATAAGTGGCTCATAGAGTTCGGAGACAATTATTTTTGCGTGAATAATAATGACTGGACCCAGCTTTATAGTTCAATTTTATTATAATGATATATGTTTCAATGTATCCGTCCATTCATTCCTGACTCTTTTTTTTTTTCAAAGTAAAGGCTGGTTACAATGTAATTTAATTGAATGTATTCAATAATTAATTAATTAATCTGTACTGTCTCTAGTACATGGTAGGGGCTCATCACTGCACCTGTGTGAATTATGACCCCAGACAGTATAGTTTTTCATAAATTCATTGATTCATTATTAACTCATTCATCTCATAGCATATCATTTTTTTAATGCCAGTAACAATTTCTGTGTAAAGAATCTTATGATTTCTAGGTACAATAAGGCTTTATGATTTCATTATTCCTATTTCCATTTTTCCATTCAACCATCCAACAGTCGTTGCTAGTTACCATGTCTTTGTGGATTACAATTACTGATACTATGGTTTATGTTTTTATTTAATTTCAATAATTCCCCATCTCTGAACTGATTCCTTTTCTTGGTAAACTGAGAATCTTCCATATGCCCGACTTCAGACAACTATATACTTTCAACTCCACCCGCTCACTTTAGAGGGGCTCCACCTCTCTCTCATCATATGATATGAGTGTGGTCTGTGTGTGTGACGAGTTGTTGGATCTGGAAAATATTTGGGAAAGAGCCCGGTGCCGCCCTCTCTTCCCAATGCTGCCTTGCAGCTGTCTCTTATCGCCCCGAGCCAACAGGTGTCCTTGTGAGAAGGATTTGTGACGTCAATGCTGACCAGGCCTCAAACTGAAGTCACCAGGGAAGAGCCATGGCAAGGACTTGTTTCATTGCCAAAATAGGCCTTCATTATGATTTGTGTGATAATTTGCAGTTTGAGCACAACATCTGAGCTATGTGTCAGAACACTAGGCGGCACAATCCTGGATATGCATCCATTGGATAACACCAAATGCTTCTGTGGCATTAAAGGCAACACTTAAAGGCCACTCTGAAACGTGCAGTTTTGCTTTATTGGGGGGGTCTGGGGGGGTCCGAAAACCAGTCAGTATCTGGTGTGACCACCATTTGCCTCACGCAGTGCAACACATCTCCTTCGCATAGAGTTGATCAGGTTGTTGTTTGTGGCCTGTGGAATGTTGGTCCACTCCTCTTCAATGGCTGTGCGAAGTTGCTGGATATTGGCAGGAACTGGAACACGCTGTCGTATACGCCGATCCAGAGCATCCCAAACATGCTCAATGGGTGACATGTCCGGTGAGTATGCTGGCCATGCAAGAACTGGGATGTTTTCAGCCTCCAGGAATTGTGTACAGATCCTTGCAACATGGGGCCGTGCATTATCATGCTGCAACACGAGGTGATGGTTGTGGATGAATGGCACAACAATGGGCCTCAGGATCTCGTCACGGTATCTCTGTGCATTCACAATGCCATCAATAAAATGCACCTGTGTTCGTCGTCCATAACATACGCCTGCCCATACCATAACCCCACCACCACCATGGGCCACTCGATTCACAACATTGACATCAGAAAACCACTCACCCACACGACGCCACACACGCTGTCTGCCATCTGCCCTGAACAGTGAAAACCGGGATTCATCCGTGAAGAGAACACCTCTCCAACGTGCCAGACGCCATCGAATGTGAGCATATGCCCACTCAAGTCGGTTACGACGACGAACCGGAGTCAGGTCGAGACCCCGATGAGGACGACGAGCATGCAGATGAGCTTCCCTGAGACGGTTTCTGACAGTTTGTGCAGAAATTCTTTGGTTATGCAAACCGATTGTTGCAGCAGCTGTCCGAGTGGCTGGTCTCAGACGATCTTGGAGGTGAACATGCTGGATGTGGAGGTCCTGGGCTGGTGTGGTTACACGTGGTCTGCGGTTGTGAGGCCAGTTGGATGTACTGCCAAATTCTCTGAAGCGCCTTTGGAGACGGCTTATGGTAGAGAAATGAACATTCAATTCACGGGCAACAGCTCTGGTGGACATTCCTGCTGTCAGCATGCCAATTGCACGCTCCCTCAAAACTTGCGACATCTGTGGCATTGTGCTGTGTGATAAAACTGAACATTTTAGAGTGGCCTTTTATTGTGGCCAGCCTAAGGCACACCTGTGCAATAATCATGCTGTCTAATCAGCATCTTGATATGCCACACCTGTGAGGTGGGATGGATTATCTCAGCAAAGGAGAAGTGCTCACTATCACAGATTTTTTTTCAGATTTGTGAACAATATTTGAGAGAAATGGTTATCTTGTGTATATAGAAAATGTTTTAGATCTTTGAGTTCATCTCATGAAAAATGGGAGCAAAAACAAAAGTGTTGCATTTATATTTTTGTTCAGTGTATAATGTGCCCACGGCACACACAAGCAAGCCACATAATCCACAAAAAAACATAACCATGACAAAGAAAGGACATATAAATGGTAGAAAGGTTTGTTGGTGCTACAGTAATTTTGGAAAGCAAAACAAGACAGAGAACAGCATCAGGAGAGTTTTCTGATGGTGTGATCCAAATATCCCCCCCTCAAACTTTACACCCCTGGCTCATTTTGGCATTACTGCGCATGTGATTTATTTACTCTTGTGTTTGACTTTGCAGCTACAGTTGGATGCATTTGCTTTTCAGTCTGTCTCTGAAGTAATTCTGGCAATTGCAATAGAACATTTGGGATAAGATAAATTGTGAAAAGCTGTTTGAAGGTGTTGGAAATAGAATATTGAAATTAAATGCATCAATGTCTCCAGAGAAAACACAGTGATTCCTCTGTGGGCTGAAATCCTGCCTGCGTTGACACTGACACAATGTGTTCAAACAGTCTCGGTATTGTTATGGTCTGTCTCATATGGCTTTGTCACAGTTGATGATAATTATTGTGTAACGTGAGCAAATGTGTTTCCTACTTCAGTTGAGGGTTTAATTAAACCACTCCAGAAATGATGATCAATGTATGATTGTGATGATGGCTAATATAACTGATGAGATTGCACATAGTGTAAAATGTAGTCCTGTGTTTTAATTGATTTCAAAATCGCCAAGATCAGTCATATAGCATTTCTTTTAACAATGGTGAAAACAGATGTGTAGAGCCACCATAAAAATCTCTAGCTGTAGCAGCTCTGGGAGGTGCATCGAGTTTAATGTTAGCATGATGACATGATCATGATGACAATGCTAACATTCTTATTTTAGGTTCAACATGTTTGCCATCTTAGTTTCATATTATTTTGTCATAAACTGAATTATTGTACAACGTAACTTTTGATCAGATGATTTTGCTAAATGTATCATTGCATCCCAAGACAAACGTGAATGATTAAACCAATTTCACGGCAAATAATTAAAAGGGCTAATAGGAAATCCATCCATGTCCTTTTGTGAAGACATTTTACTTAAACACAAAAATGTAAACCTTATGGCGCCAACGACTGTCATAAAAACAAGTTGGCATTTAATGTGTTATCAAAATAATGTTATAGTGAAAATGTTGACCTCAAAAGTTATTACATTTCAACCTCTTTGATTTAATGATGATTCTCTTTCCATTTAGTAGTTGTTGAGATGATTCAGTGTTGTTGCCAACACCAGAAATAAAAAAATATGATTTCCCCCTCTACAAACATCCCTATCGGATGAAGCACAATATGTTTTATAACTGATTGCAAAATGTAGAATTGGGTTTAATTGGTTTTGAAATATAATTTGAATTTAAAAGTCATAAAACGCCTCTCCAATCTTCCCTTTTAGTTTTGTCCCTGAAAGACCCAGATAATTGTAGGAGTGGTCATTGACTATATTTAATTAGGAAGTTCTGACGATAACGTCTTGCCTCATTCGACATCCTTGTTAAAAAAGTGATATCTTACCTCACATATCACTTTTGGTTCATTTATATAAAAGCCAAAGTGTTTGGGGAAGCAGGAGTCATTTTTTAACTTGTTTACATGATCAGGATTTGCGTATTTCTAATTAAAGCGTCAGACGTTTTGCATAATTTGCTATGAAGCATCAAGATTCTCTTTTAGATATAGTCTTGTATAGATATAGACTTCTGTGGTTTATGCTGGGTCCCTGGGAAGTGTTAGTGTGGTTCAGTGTTGAAGTGATTCATTTATATATTATATGATATTATCTAATTTTGAAGGATCTGAACATATTTACATAGTGACTATGAGCGACCCTAGACAAAGGGTTGGAGTGTATGCATGGAGTCTTAAATCAGATCCTGTTCAGGTTGTTTCTTGAAATAAATATTTTGGTATGTTACGCATTAAGTGCATTATGCATGTGATATCATAAGAGGCATATTACTCATGTGCTGGCTGCCTGTTCCTGAACTGAAACAGTTTTTTTATTTTATGTTCCAGATATTTGACAGTCTGTTGAAAACAGCAGCTTTGTTAAATATGCCATTGTTATGTTTGGTTTCACTATAAAACAGTTTTGGTATTATTATTATTATTATAATATTGCTATTGAAATTCCTATTACTGTCAAGATACCTTATTAAATGATGGTATCTAACCTCTGGACTAACTTTTTGATGTGGCTTTTGAGTTAATGAGCTCTACCATTTTAAACTTGTATTTAATCAAATGTGTTTTGAGGGAAAAGTAATGCTGCTCAGACGACATTATTTGAATTGAAGTCAGTCAGTTGTTCGACACTTTGTTGTCAAATATCGAAACAACTACAGGATACTTTACCATGAGCTTTTAGATTGATTAAGTGATACATTTATTTGCCATCAGGAGTGCTATGTTAATCATTTGGTTCTGCTATAAACAACACCGTAGGGCTGGGTTTACCCGTCCCTCTGACAGACCCATGCTCCCACAGAGCTTTAGCGGTCCCTCCTTGTGTTGTTTAGTCAACCACACTGTCACAACTATTTTTGTGCAAGAGAGGGGAAATATGTGGTATAATTTTGTTCTTGGCTATCACACAAGAAAATAAAGCTTATGTTTTATCGAGCCTCGCCTTTTATGAAATTTGCAAAAAATGAGGAAACCCTCTGGTTTTGAGTGACAGGATCCACTTCATGATAATTCAGGGACTCTGTGTTCTCAACTCCAATTTGAACCAGGAATGATGGCAATTACACACCCGTGGTTATGTGGTGCCAAATCCGGCCATGAGCTTGAAGGCTTTAGCACCTGGTGACATCCACTTAAAGTCCTGAATGCCTATTTAAAGGCCCAATTGTTGAATACGGCTCTAGGCACTTGGACTGAACATTTAAATACTTGAATAGATTATATAAAACTTTTAACAAATGCAAAGGCTTTCAAATATTTTACCCAAAATGGAAAGGACTGAGAGAGAGAGGCAAATTGCACCTTCGTCATACAGAATGATGCCGATATGGGTCATGCTATATTTATGAATTTAAGTTAAACTCGTTTTTTAGGCCAACTCTGTCTTCAAAGTCATATAAGTAGGCCCTTGGGCACCAGTGTTATCAACCCTTTACAAAGGAGGGAAGCTAATCTTGTCTGCTGGTCATTTAATGCAGTTAGTAAGGCTGGCTAATACACCAACCGCCAACAGCACCATTTGGTGCTAAGTGTGAAGAAAACTTCTGCAGCAATATAGAGGAAATGATGGAAGCTGGATCGTCTTTAGTCAAACACTGTTATTTATTGAGAGTATATGGCCGGAGAGATCACAAAGTATATCACAGTTTACATGTGAAACCACCTAGCGAACTCTGAAGACAAAGGCAGAAACACAGATTTATACAGAGAAAAAAGGAGGGACCTATATTCCCGCCTTTCCTACCATAATCATTACCAGACATCGGAACAAAGGCACCTTTGTATTGCAACTCCTCATGTGCCCAAACCCCTCACCCCCAGGAAGTCAGAGGACCTCTTGACCTTTGTCCTCCTCATATTCCAAGCAGGAGTATATGTGACTTAACGAAAAGCATATCTTTGTGATTAACAGTTTCTCAGAAACGCTGAGAAACTCAAGACACAAAGAGATCGGATTAAAATATTCTCTCACAGTTTCATTCTTTTTATCAATTTATGATAACCCATTAACATTAGTCTAAGAATATTTCAGTCAATACTTAAATCAATAAGCGTCTTCAGAGTTGTGTGGGCCCACATACATCAATAACATCAAAAAGTAAAACAAGATTGAAAACACTTCAATCACCATGATTGAACACAGTCAATCATAACAGAAAAATCATCTCTCTTCAGTGTTTGGCATCATTTGTCAAAAGCACAATAATAAACACAAATGAAATACAAAAATATAATAGGAAAATATATGTTTCAAAAATAAGATATTTTATCATTTATCACTCAGTTAATCTCATTCATCAAACACAAATTCAAAATCAGTTTACATCTCAAAGATTTACTTCAAGGCAATTACTTATTAAAAACACAATTAGAATTTAGGATTATAAGAAATCCAATTGAGGTATAAAATCAGAATCATGAGAGATCCAGCTAAATTTCCCAGTTAAGGTATAAATTCACAGTGATGAATCGATCAATCTGTAATCTGTAAAGTTGCAGTGTCCTCAATCTTTAACATTACTTTACGTTTACTTCATTACGCTTTAATCAAAAGACTATGGCATGATAACATAATTACATTACTTCAACTATCAATCATTATGTCATTTCAAAATCTGAAGGGAAAACTAAACAATTCTCAAAATGTTTAACAATCTGAAAAGGAAAAGTTAGGCAAATATTCAAAGACTTTTGTAAAACCTGGAAAGGAAGGTTTAAATGTTTGAAACTTGAAACATCATTGTAGGTCTTTCTGTGCATGGATATACATTGAAGAGTAGTGTTGTTAAACCTGATTGCTGGACAATTAAGGATATTAACATTATCTGTTATAATATTAGAAATATCTTATTGTTCAATACCTTTATAATCTGAAAATATCAATTTATTTATTTGTTTAGTGTGAAAGTGTAATCTGATCTGACAAAATATATTTATCACCACTATTTAACACATGTCTGTTCATCGGAAATATAAGAACAATCATTAATTGTACATCTGTAAACATCTGGTCATTCAATTCAACTGTTATCTTTGTACAAGAGCTGGAAGAACCTGTCCTCCTGACTCGTTCTCCTCCTCTCTTTATGACACAGAATGTCTGGTGTGTAAAGGCATCCTGATACTGTAGATTAGCACTGAGGTGCTGCTCAAAACTCTTCTTCATCAGAGCGCCATATTTCACCTCCCCAATTGCTCTGCTTTTGTGGCTCATTCAGTGAGCACTGTATAATCCCCAAGTGAAACGGAGGCTCATCTGCCTGTATTCCTTCTGCTATCTGCTTGAGAGCAGAGCCTATTCCATGTGGCACATCCAGATGCCCCCCCCCCCCCCGTGATGGGAGAGGTTATGAAAACATCTGCTCCTCCAAGAAACATGGAACCTTGTATGAAGCCTCTGAAGCCATCGCTCGTCCTGCAGAGTTGTCTGTTTGGCCCCCCCCCCCCCGAGCAGAAAGATGAAGAAGCATCCCATCTCATCAGAAAGTTGAAGATTAGAATCCTCTCATCTCGATCGACCTCGTGCCTCCTTGGGGGTGCTCTCTGCAGCCGGAGAGTGTGATCCTCTCTCTCTGACCCTTGGCCTTCAGAGCTGTCCTAGTTATTGGGTTAACACTTGATAGGGATGTTTTCCTGAGTGCAGACAACTCAAAGTAATGGATTAGCACATTATCATTCAATTACAAAAATAGGATAGGCCCCTCAGAATTATTTGGGAGCCTTCCTGACCCATGCACATGCATAAATGTAAGGTTTGTGTTAGTCATTTAACATGCAAGAATCATATACTCATCAGTCCAAAGCAGAGAAATGTTATTTTAAGTTAAATGTGAGCTAGTTCCTGTAGATATAACCCTTTCTCAATGATTCTAAATGTTATATTAATTCACCATTTACCGTTTAAACATATATTATGCAGGAAATGCACACCGTTGTTGAAAACACAAAGCATAGCTGATTTGGGAGGAAAAGCTTCAACCCCCTTAACATCTGAGTTACCACTGAAGGCATAGCATGAAAGATAGTGGGCGTCTGAGGGTGTCATTACTGAGAAATGTCAAACAAATTCAAAACCTTACATTTGAAAACAGGTTTGCATTCCTCCACTTAAGGTGACGTTATCATTGGAAACAATAAAAACGAACTATTTTGATGTAGAATCTATAAATTGAATCGTTAGAGCAGAACAAGATGGTTGTATTGTAGCCTGATTTCCGTGCAGCCTCTAGTTTCACCAGGTGGAAACATGGTCCATATAATGTGAATACATGCAGAAGTAGACAGTAAGAGGCCCCTGACATTAGGCCTATACTAAAAATAGTAGGGGCTTTTCACTCTGCATAGCAGTATGAATAGCCTTAAAAAACAAACAACCCACTCTGTGGTAACGAGAGTCATACTTCTGACCCATATGCCCCAAGTGAAGCCGTTAGTCTCATCTAACTGACCCAAGGGTTGGTGCTGGTGTGACAGTTCCAAGTGTTCAAAGCAGATGTCAAGCTTTCAGTTCATGGCTCGGTGGGGGGGGAGAAAACCCTTGTGAGACAGTATCAACGGCTGTAAAGTCCAGTTTGAGGATCGTCATTCTCTCTGGGAGCAGGAAATGGTGCCCATTCTCGGACCAGACCATTAATGTCATGTAGAGCAGCCATAGCATCTCTGTGACTGCACTCAGCCGGACTGCAGCAGAGCAGAACTGGGTGACTCTTAGTGAAGCCGTCCAAGGCCATAGACAAAATGGAACCACGTACTAACAAAAAAGACACAGGGTCATCAATGTCTCTCTTTACCATTGGCCTAATCATAAAACAAATTAGTGGGAAAAATGTGGAACACTAATCCATCATGTGAAATGTAGAGTTAATTTAAATAATTACTTATGGGTTGAAATCAAATTAACATTAACATTAGAACTAAAGTCAGTTAAAATTGGACATGCACGGATCAGTAATCAATACACCCTTTTCCCAGCTCTGTGATGAAAAGGATAACAAGCAGGGATGCAAACTTGTCACCTTTTGGCGAAATTCGCCGTTTTGAATCCAAAATAGGTCATTTGTGTCATTCATGTAGATCTGCAATACAAATATTATTGGGGTATGGGGGGGGTCTGGGAACCGGAGTAATCTGCAGCCGCGAGCTGTTATGTGCCATCATGACACGCATGGTGTACTTTTTTTATATTATAATGAATGCTCGAGTCTTCCTGCCCGTCGGCTCTGCTTTTGGATGTATAATAAGGCTCTGCTTTTCCGCTAAGATTGTCTAGCTTCAGCAGCTATATTACCTACGGATGCGTTCGTTAATATTAACTGTGTGGTCCGGAGTGACTGTGGCACAGACTGGACCGCTGGTGAACAATTGTTAGAACGGGGCGTTCAGGTGTTCAGAGCAGAGCTCCCTGTCGGAGCGGCAGAGCGTGAAGTGAACTGAAAAATGTTTCTGGCTAACGTTAGCTTTAGTACTCAGATCTTGTTCTTGAGCAAAAGTAGAAGTACCAGAGTGTCGGAATACTATGTTACAGTAAAAGTACTGCATTCAAAATGTTACTCAAGTAAAAGTATAAAAGTATTCTCATCAAAATATAGTGGAAATAGCGACAGTAAAGGTAGTCGTTGTGCAGATTGGTCCATTTCAGAATAATATATATGATGTGTTTGATCATGAGTGTTCTCAAAGCTGGTAAAGGTGCAGCTAGTTCGAATGACTTTGTATACTGCAGGGTAGCTTGCGGATTTACTCCAGGTGGAACTAAAGTCTGATTTAACACTTGATTATATTTCACATCATTCATCCAGATCTGTAAAGTAACTAAAAGGTATTAAATACATGTAGTGGAGTAGAAGTACACCATGTACCTCTGAACTGTAGTGGAGTAGAAGAACAAAGTAGCAAAGCATTTAAATACTTAAATAAAGTACAAGTATCTCAAAATTGTGCCCAAGTATAGTACTTGTTGAGTTTATGAACTTAGTTACTTAACACCAGTGGCTATACAGATAGAAAGACTAAGCCTTGCAGAGGCATGAAAATACATTTTCAAAATGCTCAACAGTGCTGCCAAAATTATAAACTGACTGCTACACAACCAAAATAAATGCTTCCGTATATTTCTACCAGATGTAGCGTTTCTGTTGTTATTACCACTGCTGCTTTTAGTTGTTCTGACTGCTAAAATCATCTGTTATTCCTCATTTTAAAACCGATATTCCGTGGGGTCGGGGGGCTCGGATCCTTATCACCTTTTTTCTTTCATACCTGATACCCTGACATACCCTGACAAGACTAGGTACATTACAGGAGTGTTAAAACACCCAAACATGCACACGTATCTTATTTTAGTAGAGATGAGAGGACAAGGTCTAATGTTGTGACCGAAATTATCAAGTCAAAGCTTCAGTATTCTATCTTATGTAGCACATTTAATTCAATAATTAATCTTGAATTACTAATAACTCTAAAGAAGGCAAAAGTGGATAAGGCAAATACTCATCCAAAGTGTGTGTGTGTGTGTGTGTGTGTGTGTGTGTGTGTGTGTGTGTGTGTGTGTGTGTGTGTGTGTGTGTGTGTGTGTGTGTGTGTGTGTGTGTGTGTGTGTGTGTGTGTGTGTGTGTGTGTGTGTGTGTGTGTGTGTGTGTGTGTGTGTGTGTGTGTGTGTGTGTGTGTGTGTGTGCACGCACGTGTAGCTTGTCTGCTCAAGGTTTAAAACCAGCGGTGCGAATGTTTATGAGAAACAATTCGTAGCTTAGACTGAACTCGAAGGAAACTGGACTAAAAATGTTTTTAAGAAATCAAAACAGCTGGGTGAATACTCTCTTTATGGTATTTAAATTGGGCCCACTAGAATCCCTTCATGGATTTGTAATACTGATCTCTGTCTGTTCAGATTTGGAAGTCTCATGATTTATTGTGTGGGCTTGTGAAGGAGAGGCCCAGGGAAAACAACATCTATCTTGGAACTGCAATTACTTATCTTAAAGAGATTGCAACATTTTACTCCTTTTAAAAATTGCTCAATTCATTTAAACACATTTATTATGTACACAATAAAAACCTCAACAAATATATTGATCCTGGCTTAACCAGCGACCTTTACTCTATTGTTCATAAGCTCAGTAGTTTAACAACTATTAGAATTGTAGTAATGTCTGTAGACCAATTGTACTAGAAATAATTTGAAACAGTTTAATAAAGAATGTTAAACTATATTTAAAACTGTAATTGAACTTCAACTTATATCAATTATCCTATTCCAGTGGCCAGTTGGAACAGACAATCAACAAAGTTTTCATTTTTCAGCAAAAGGTTTCAATCACAATTATGTCTGAGTCTAGTTCTGTCTTATCTGCTTTGTTTCGGAATGTGTTCAATACATTACGTTTTTTTTTAAATTCATTATTACCATACAATACATAGATTTAAGAATAAATGAAACAAATAATACAACATTGACATATTTGAGCAGACAGATTTTTTTTTTGCAACCCTGATTTCCTCAGGCCGGTATTTATGAGCAGTGATGCCTCTGAGGGTCTCGGTTGTAAGACAGATGCAGGACATAAGAACACTCTTTTGCTATTTATTTTCCTTTTGCAGCACATTTATATTACAATGTATAATTTTGCTTTACATCATTTATTTATTTTTCTCAAGTCATTTACTTTTGGTGAGATAACTAAAGTTTAGTTCATTTTACCCTGGCTATGGACTGATTTGTTGTTAGTTGTTACAAAACATACACAAGACGGCGGGTAGACAAACCAATATAGAAACAATTAGACAAACAAACATGAACTCGCAACAAACATCAGCGTGACTGCGATGCTCATCCAACTTAATTTAATCCGAATTAGGGAGATTCCAGTGGGGGTAGGGAAATATCTGTTTAATATGAGTGCCTTCTTACTCATATATACTTGTACAAGTGCTAAGAACGGAATCTGTTGAAGAGCAATAACTAATTTATTCTCAATCAACAACCCACTATGCTAATTTAGTGGTGCTTTGCCCGTCCCGTCCGGAGAGCAGAGACTTTTAATTTATCCAGTACCCTTTCTTCCAACAATAGCCAAATTCAACAACCCATCTGTTAAAACACAGCGCTATGTCACATACTCGCGTACCACCCTTCCCATTAATGACCAATTAACCTATTCTGATGTGTGCATCCTGGGAAAGCGCCCAGTTTCTACAGCAAGTAGGAAACTGCGGCGTGCCAGGCGACGCACGCACTTAGTTGTCTGCCCCAGTCTTGCCAGCAAAATAGTAGAAGACGGTCGTAGACAAAAATAAATGCTTTTAGACCGTTTTGTTTAGTTCCAAATCGGCAATGGTGTGAGGAAAATATATATGACACTCTGTGCTTTTTTTTTTTCTCTTTGCCTGCGGCTCCCCGCAGTGGGGGTTGTAATCACACACACACCCGTGCAGCAGCAACAGGCAGATTCGAGGCGAGTTGATTTAACCAGCTGACCGCTGAAATCTCCAGAATTCGGCGATTCGTTTCAATACAAATCTATCACATTGGTCCTAATGCAGAAGTACACTTTACTGATGCTCTCTTTAAGGTCTCTCCGAATATTTGCTGTGTGTGATTTGTCTGGTAATTTAATTCCAAGAAACACACACAGAGGACATCAGTCAAAATCGGTATTCCTAGGTTATTATTACCCCCAAATATTCTTATTGTTTTTTACATGAGCTGTGCTTGCTCTGAGGGCACATGCCCCAGCAGCAATCACAGGGAAAATCGGCCAGGACAGAATCCCCATTGGACACCGATTCCCCAGGTTATTATTAAAACCCCCAAATGTAAAGATTAGAGAAACCAAAAAAAAAATGCAGCCGCTCAGTTTCACAGGTAATTTTATGATACCGTCAATCACAGATTCTGGTAAGGCAATGTCCAAATATAGATTTGAAATTACACTTACCAGTTCTGAAGATATTTTGGTATCCTGTTGTGACGCAAATTTGTGAAGAAAACTTCTGCAGCAATATAGAGGAAATGATGGAAGCTGGATCGTCTTTAGTCAAACACTGTTATTTATTGAGAGTATACGGCCGGAGAGATCACAAAGTATATCACAGTTTACATGTGAAACCACCTAGCGAACTCTGAAGACAAAGGCAGAAACACAGATCTATACAGAGAAAAGAGGAGGGACCTATATTCCCGCCTTTCCTACCATAATCATTACCAGACATCGGAACAAAGGCACCTTTGTATTGCAACTCCTCATGTGCCCAAACCCCTCACCCCCAGGAAGTCAGAGGACCTCTTGACCTTTGTCCTCCTCATATTCCAAGCTGGAGTATATGCGACTTAACGAAAAGTACATCTTTGTGATCAACAGTTTCTCAGAAACGCTGAGAAACTCAAGACACAAAGAGATCGGATTAAAATATTCTCTCACACTAAGTATGTTGCATTTTAGGAACTTAGAGGACTTTCTCTGACCAAGGTGAAACGATGTGTGTATTGTGTTCCTTTTTTCACACTTAAAGCCAGGAATATACTTACTATCAACGTTCAAGTTTTATATCCCTACACTGAACAGGTTACACTTGATCCACCTGACAACTGATATATAATTAAAACAAATCAAACCTACAGCATTATGTAATACTATCTCCCCTATCGTACAGTATATTCGTTATTCATTTGTAAAATAAGTCTGAAACTTCTCAATAAAGCAGCTCGCATTCTGAGAAACATCAGCAAAACAAAAACAAATACGCAAAGGAAAACATAATTCACCAAGATAACACTAAACAAGCTAACCACTCAATTCTCATAATAATGAAACCATAATACAGAACACTACAATAAAAGATTGAGAAAACAAAAACTATACTGCGTTCAGAAGTGGATGATCTTGAAAATTATTCTCAGTATTACCAGATGATGATACAATTATGAAACATCCTCCACAGTACTATGTTACACTATCCTTCCTATTGTACAGTATGTTGTATAATTAAATTACAAAATACATCTGGAGAACTCATTACATTGTCCATGGTTTCAAGTAACAAAGCAAAAATGAAAAATGAGAGCCTATTATATATTTTTCCATAAACATAAAAACAAAGAAACCAAACAATACTCATTATAAGGAAACCAGAATTAAGTTATCAGTACGGTGAAAATCAGGAAACTAAACACTCCCTGTGTGCTCAAGTGGAGGATCTTGAAGATTATTTTGAGTTTCAGCGTGGACTTCAAGGACCTCTGCTTCTCCAATCCTCTCTGGAAAATAATATTTAAGTCAAGAGTCACACAAAGCCAGTATTTTCATTAACCACATCTGTTCTCTTTAGAAATAAAAGAAAAAGGGTATCGAATACAAAAAAATACTGTACGTTGCAATACAGTTTTATATCATATTGTCAAGCGCATTTCCTTTAATATTGCATTTAAATAGCATACTTAACAGTCTTCTGTTAAAAAATAAAATATTCTAAGAAGTACGAATCATGGAAGACACAACAGATAATTTCAGTGGAGGATAATTGCACTTTTCAAACAGGAAGATTTGAAAAAGGAGGACTTTGATGACTTCCAGGACCTCCTGCAGTGCCTGTAAGATGACTGCCACTGAGTCTATGTTGCATCAGAGTAGAGAAAGAACTGTCATTTAATGCAAGGACACACGCAAACTCAGTTAGTGGTTCAGCTTTATTTAAATGTTGAAGCATATGGCAAGACACATGCATTAAGAAGACTACAGCAGATAGGAGAGAGAGAAGAAAATGTTCCAGTACAATAAATCTCAACAACCTATGAAAAAGAATAAGAAAGTAGTCACCTGGTTTCTCCACGCTGAAGGTTTGGTTCCTTCTGTATGAGCTGTGGAGGTGAATAAACAATGTTAAACATGCTGAGCTTTGAAAGAAATAACCACCAGAACCTTTGAGATCCTCCTGACCTCGTTCTCTGAGGTTTTCTCCACGACTGATCACACGATGGACCGTACACCACCGGAGATGCACCAGGATGAAAAGCCTGGAGCTGCTGGAAGCTCCTTTGTGGGTGGGCCGAGAGGTCGACTCCGTCCAGAGCCTGCCTGATCATCCCCATCACCAGGTCCTTCTCTGAGGGTACGCCACATCACATAATGCCAGGAAATATCCATTGAGAGGTTTAGTGACTCTTCCATCAGCAGAGCAATTAAACACTCTATTATGGTTAATGTAATTTACTGTGTTAACTCGTGAATAAAAATTAAAGTGGACCTATTATGCTATATTTGAACCTATACAAAACATGTCAGTGAAGTTTTTTGCTTAAAATACCAAACAGATCACCCATTGTAGCCATGCCTCATACCCCTCTATTCCAGCCCTGTTCCAAAAAGACTGATTCTGTGACTGTAGCTTTAAACGGAAGAGCTGCTGTTAGCCACGCCCCTTTGTAGCGTTGCAGCTTTCCCCTGCTAAGAGAGTTTTCTACTGGGAGAAACTCAGCTAAGTGCTGCCGTGATTAAATGCCATTATGTTCCAAACCACTTCAAGCATTATTTCTGAAACAGTATGGAGCTCAAACGTTTCTCTCTCGCAGGGTCTACTGACATTACGTTACACATATTCTCTCCAGTGCAGCGTTAGCTCTGAGTGTTAGCGATGCTTGCTAATGTAAAAACAGACCATATTACTCCCAAAACACGCCGCGCATTGTTTCTGATACAGCACCAGGGTCGGCTCTAGAACAAATCGAATGGGGGGGAAATCATTTACCAAGGGGGGGCACACACTGCCGTCAACAACCAACACACAAACACCAACGCAACTTCAATTTAAAACAACATGCTGTAAAGTCTATTGTCTTTCACACACATTGCAGGGGTGTAGTGCTATTGTATAGCGCACCTATGACTTGTGCAGACATGCACGGTTGTGGCACGACCACCAAAACAGAAACATATGGACATAGGCCACCATATAAAAGTGTGCAAATGTATTTAGTATCCTATCCATGTGAACATGTTTTAGGTGGGGGTGGACCTAACCTCCTCTAGGAGGGTCTGGGGGCATGCTCCTCCGGGAAGATTATTTTTTAAATATTGAAGTTAAAAGCATCAATCTGGTGCACTTTGAGAGCAACATGAAGAGATCTATGGATAGCCTATCTCTCAGCATCCATATGAAACAGAACTGTACACAGATTTACTTTTTCTGTATGGATATTTTTACTAATCACTCCCCTTTTCAACTGTATTCTTGTGTTACTGTCCTATAGTATTTCATACCTGTTTTTCATTTATTCTCTTATTTTTTAATAACTATAATGATCATATAAAAGGTGTTCCTCGCAAATACTTGTTTACATAAATGGTGACCAAACCGTTTGAGACCCACTGAGATAACCTACACTGAAGTGAACTATCTAAACACTGAGAGAGTCCTTACCTCACTGAGCTGACGTTATAAGATCCTCTCAGTCTGACAGGAGAGGACTCTCCTCCACCTTGGTGTAGAAACAGCTCTTTATATCCGTTAGCATAGCTAGCTAACCAGATGCTAACAACAATATTCCACATTACCGCTCGCGCACTCACAAAATGTGCTCGTGCCACACACACACAGAACCGAGCTTGAATGAAACACAGAGACCCAGAAGTAGGCTACTTGTAGTACTGTACTGTATATTGTATTATTTTCGATGGCTTTACTGTATAATCAGTTTAACAGATCGCCACTGGGCTTTCATCTAAACACACAGCCACGTAATGATAACAAAACAAAGGTCGGGGGTCATTGGTCAAGCAACACACACCAATCAGAGAGCAGCAGTGAGCACACCTCAGGCTGTGTTTTATATTTGTATTCTTTATTTCTGATGTATTTCACACAAAAAACCTTTAAGGGAAACGTTTTCACTTATATGATTTAAAAAAAAAAAAACCTGCAAAGTGGCAAGGCTTGCCCACCCTGCGTTGGGGGGGCACAGTGATTCATTTGGGGGAGGCATGGCCCGCAAATGACCCCCCATGACGCCGACCCTGTACAGCACATAGTTCGACATTCTTTCTTAAGTGTTTACCGCTAGAACAGTGCCATTATATGTACTATAACAAGTGCCTCCTGCAGACATTCAGAATTTTCAAAAGCTAAAAAGACACCAGAGCCTGTTTTGGATATTGTTACTATGCAAGGACAAGTACTTGAAGTGGTTACCTGTTACAAATACCTAGGTATCTGGCTTGATGATTGTCTTACTTTTAAACTTCAGGTAATTCATCTGCTTAAAAAGCTGAGGGTTAGACTAGGTTTCTTTTTCAGAAACAAGTCCTGTTTCTCTTTTGAAGCCAGGAAAAGGCTAGTCACTGTGACCTTTTTACCTGTGCTATGGTGATTTGATCTATATGAATGCACCTGCCCATTGCCTGAACAAGTTAGATGCCGCCTATCACAGTGCCCTGAGATTTGTTACTAACTGTAAAGCACTTACTCATCACTGTACCCTGTATGCCAAGGCAGGTCTGCCTTCACTAACTGTACGGAGGCTCAGTCATTGGTACATGTTCATCTATAAAGCCATGTTGGGTAAACTACCTTTTTATATCTCTCTGCTCTCTGATCTCTCGACGAATTGAAAGTACGTATTGCCTGAGATCTCATGATGTTGTTTTATTAAATGTGCCAAGTGCTAGGACTGTCTTAGGGAAGAAAGCTTTTAGTTGTGCAGCTCCACTAAATTGGAACAGTCTGCAAACATGTTTAAAACTGAGCACTTTGGTTCCCCTGCATCATTTTAAAACTCGGCTGGGTGACATGCTGTTTGATACTCATGGTACCTGTCACTGTAAATAGAGTTTGTAAACTGTACCCTGTACATTATGTTGTATGTCATCCTTATTGTTGTTCTGTTGTTTTTATGTTACATGTGTAACTAATATCCTGCAGGTCACCCTTGAATAAGAGATCTTTTGATCTCAAGGGGCTTCACCTGGTTAAATAAAGGCTACAAACAAACATCCTACTGAATACACAGACACACAGCTGCGAGAGGGGATTCAGCTTGAACTATATGGGTAAGCAGGAAAAGAGAGAGGGTTGTATTTTCTGAAACTTTGTGAGTCTCCTTACACACCGGGGACACATATTTATGTATAAAAGACATTAAAAAAAAGCATTTTGCATAATAGGTCCCCTTTAAGTTAAAATACAGTAATAATTGGAAAAGACAAAGATTATCTTCACAAACTAGGGCCGGGACTTTAACGCGTTAATTAAGATTAATTAATTACACAAAAATTAACGCGTTAAAAAAAATTAACGCATTTTAATCGCACTTATTTTTGCACCGCGGAACGTTTCTCACTGGATGAGTTTCAGGCGTACCGATTATACTGGAGCACCAACTAACGTTCATGACTTCAGACAACAACAAACCACAGTGAACAACAGTGGGATATGTTGTTTTAAAAAACGGACGGATGGAAGCGTCGATAAGAGCACGGTTGTGTGCAAATTATGCAAAAAGGAATTCGCATATCACCGCAGCACATCAAGCCTCAAGTACCACCTCAATGCAAAACATATAGCAGCTAGCTTGATGTAAACAAGACGAAAGTCTTTCTCTGGTCTGCATCCCCTTAACAATTGTATGTTTTGAGTTGTACTGTACTGTACCCAATATACAAGCTGTTAATAAACTTTTCAATCAATCAATCAATAGCGTGGAAGCTAGCGTGGACGTTAGCCTCTTTTATCGCGTTCACACCAAAAAGAGCCGGTACTAAAATTAATTCATGAGAACCTTTTTACCCCCACGAAAGTCCCTGCTAGAGAGCAGAGAGCTGCTAGAGAGCAGGGACTTTCGCACGGCTCTCTTGTGAGAAAAGAGCTATATTTCTGATTGGCTGGGCGGATTGCAAACCACGCCCCGTAAAACTCCCAAAAAGTTTTGTGAATTTTATTATCCTCGCATTAGCATTATTAGCATTAGCCCAGCGCAGAAACGCAGAGAGACTAACTTATGGCAACACAAAATAAAACATGGGAGCGGTGGAGATGAGGAGGTGTCGGCGTTTTGGCGATTTACTCGGAAGGCTGCTGGGACTCCCAGCAGCTTCTACTGAAGCCAGTCCCCAACTCCGGGGACTTTGGGCGGCAGTATACGACGTGAAGTGGTTTGCTGCCTGCCAGTAAACCCAATGCAGAAGAAGAAGAAGTGACGTCAGCGACTTCATTTGCCTAATCCCCAGGTTCAAAGAGTTCTCATGAACTAAATTCTCATGAACCTTTGTGGGAAAAGTACTGCGGTGTGAATGCGCCTAATGGTATACTAAAATCCATGTGAAAAAAATTGCTTCTCACTGTTCTCAGGTCAAATATTTATATGTGATTAAAAATGCGATTAATTTCGATTAATTAATTACAAAGCCTCTAATTAATTAGATTAATTTTTTTAATCGAGTCCCGGCCCTATCACAAACATAAACTTTTTTAAGATTACATTCACATGTAGATCCACAACTTAATTAACTGAGTGCGTCATTACACACTATGCCCTTATCTACTAATCTGCTAATTTGACCTTTTAAAAAAATATATGTAAAATATGATCAATTTACTTGTAGTGTACAGACTATACTAAGCATTTGTACCTCTTTGTCCTGCAAGCAGAAGCCACTGCTGGACCGTGGACAGGGAGTCTGTCTGCAGGATCTGACAGAGCAGCTCAAACACCTGAAACAGAGCAGTATCATTTTATATTCAAGTGATTACTAGTGATTTTTTCACAAGCCAGGTGACAAGCCTGTGTTCGGAGCTATTTTCTAACAACCTTGGCCTAAGGCTATGTGCTATAACTATTATCTATGGTTTTGGATACCTCCTTTTGATCTGTGGCTAACCCTACTTCTCCCAGAGGAAAGTATTATTACATTGCTATGCCCCATTTTATCCCCAAACTACCCCTAATGACACTTTTGACAGGAAGAACATCAAGGGAGTATTTCACCATGAGTTCTTGATCATGGAGAGGCTGAGGATACATCATGCGCTGGGAATGGGTTCTGCGTTGGTAAGAGTTAGTGGATGGAGGGACAATTCTCCCGGTTTCAGCTGAATATTGGGTCTTTCGGCGGACAAATTCTTCCTCCTGCAATACATCCTCAAAATCATCCTGCTCTTCACCGGAAACATCAAATACCAATGCTTGACCAATTATAATATGGCATTGCTTGAAATGGCAAACAAATCATAATTTTCTGAATAAGATGAAATCATGCAGTGTGTTCAAAAGTGTTGAGGTGCCAGATTACAACAATAACAGCAATACACATACCGGTTTTTTGTCTTTTCCCGCTTCGGAAGACAAGCTGACTTTTGCAGCAAGGTCTTTAAGTTCATCCCTCCAGGCCTCTGAAAATTGTGCTGTGAAAAAAAGAGGGAAATTATTGGAGCTAAATTGTAATATTTGAAGGCAGAGCTTTGATTTTGATATACTTTATTAATCCCCCCGTGGGGAAATTGTTTCTCTGCATTTGACCCATCCTAGTGTTAGGAGCAGTGTGTTGCCATTTTTTAACGGTGCCCGGGGAGCAGTGTATAGGAACGGTGCCTTGCTCAGGGACACCTCGGTAGCACTTGGTCTTGCCGGGACTTGAACTGGTGACCTTCCAGTTGCAGTTCCAAGTCTCTATCGACTTTGCCACCACCGCCCAGCTTTTTAAAAAGTAATGAGAAAATGTAGGCGGCGTGTGTGAGTGAAATACCTGATTTGATTTTGTTACTACTGACTACATTAAGGTTGTGTGCGAGTGGAAAATCAAGTGATGGACCAGTGGCTTTCTTGAAGACGTGGCTTTTGAGAAGTGGATGAGGAAATAATGATGAGGTGACAAACCAATCATCTCTCACCATGCAAACAGGTCTACCATTGAGTCCTGTGGGAAAGAGAGAGGCACAATATTCACAGTTCACACACATAACGTAAAGTGCTTCAAAAGTGTGAGACTGTCAAAGGCAACTCCCTGCTGAGAGTTTTGACTACATAAGGACCTCAGGGTGTAGAAAAGGCCCCAAAGTTATAGTTATTGATATATATATAATTTTATTATACAGAGTTGATACCTGTTAAGTTGTGCCTTCATAGTGGGGAGGGGCTAACCCACGTGTTTTGGGTGACGTCACACATCAGAGGGTAACGTGCGTCAGTAGGCCTAGTTGCAGGAAAGTTATGCCGTCTTAAATGTCGTATTGTGTGCTTAAATGAACGTGCACAGTGCTGCCTGTTATGTTGTTCTACACTTTATTATTGTGATAACTTCTGTGCCGATGTGGCTTAATGCAGTCTCCGTGCTCATGTGATCTGTGCATGCTGCGTGCATGTGAGTGCAAGTGAGTCGGCACTCCTGTCTCAAAGTTAGGGGTATATACACCGTGTTGAGTGGCACAGGTCCATTATTAATGTAATAGGATGTAGTTTATGTGGATACATGTTTATGTGGCGTTAAAGGTGAGATATTATGTGTTTACAGTTAATGTATTGCTCCGCTACTCGGCTACCGAAAGTAGTATTGTGAAACGTAGCGTTTCACAATAAGAGCATCGGCTGCCGCTTTCCGTCAACCGGAAGTGGAACGTTACTCTTTAGCGGTAGCTTAACTTTGAATCTCTGCGTGTCCCTGGTAAAGAGTGTTTGACATATGTTAAAGTGTTTATGATTATAAGAGAAGGGAGACATGCTGTATTATAAATCCGTGTATCTACCGTCCAATTGTTTTTCTTTATTAAACACGTAAACGGAAGAGCGTCTGAGAGGCCTTTTTGCCTTACCAACTGGTCAAATGGTCATTGGAGCGAGGGGCGGGGCGAAACTCACGGAAGTGCTTTCAAAACAAAAGCACTCGTTTGCTAAAATCACACTTTGAATCGCTACAGTATCCTGCTGAAGGACCGGTGATTATTATAAACACGGGGAAATTAGCGATCACAACGAAAACGTCCAAGACAGATATTGAGCCCAGAAAATTGATTTTATTAAGGGCTGTAAATATAATAAGCCTATGTCTAAAATTGACAACATTGTTAGGAGATTTAAACTATACAGCGGTTCTGCACTGCGGTCACTCAGCCGCCTCTCGCGTTTGTTTTTTCAAATCAGCTGCTCTTCATTTTTTCTGCTATATTTGACGAGTGATACAAATATTTGTTAACACAAGTTCTTAAGGAAACTGACACTGTTGGACTCGGTTCTAGTTTGACTTCTACCAGAAATAAAAGGAAGTACTTTTACTGTGTAGGCTACTTTGTGAGTAATCCTCTGTCAAAGTACCCTCCATAGTAGCCTATAATGCATGTTTTTCTGCTATCTTTGATGAATGATAAAAATATAATTTTGCCATTAGTTCTTAATGAAATTGATACTGTTTGACTTTGTATTAGTTAGCCTACTACTTACAATACATTGAAGTACTTTTACTGTGTATTTTTTGAGAAATACTCCGTCAAAGTCCCCTGCTGAGAACAAAATCAAGCCACTTCTGCTAAGTTTGATGAGGGAATTCTTTTTTGTTGCCATTAGTTCTTCGTGAGATTGTACTAGTGAAACTACCCCCACAAGTAGCTACTATGAAGTACTTACTGTGTACTTTTCCAACAATCCTCTGTCAATGTCCCCTCCTGAGTACAAGAATGCATGTTTCTCTGCTATTTTGAATAAGCGTTAAAAAACCTTTCTTCATGAGCCTGATATTGTTGGACAGAGTATTTTAAGAATATGGTAGACGGCACACTGACACACTCTGTCACTCTTGTTGCCTTCTTATGATGCTGCTGTCTTTTAATATATGATTATTCCGCCGCCGCTAGTTCGTACCTCGCAGATTCTTCAGTCTCATCCTTCCATCAGTCCCAGTCAACGCATCAGCCTCCAGCACACTTCCAGTGTCTGACTCCATATGATATTGTCCTGATGCTGTAAGGGTGATGCCCCATGGTGATGCCCCATGATCACACAATGACCCCTCTAGAGTCTGAGTGCCAAGGACCTCATATTATGTATGTCATTAATGTTACATCACCCATTATAACAATTTGCTTTCCTTTTTTCTCTTCTCTTAACTAAATAGTCCTGTCTATAAGTATAACCCAATGTAAAGTCCTTTTCCTGCATCATTTTAAGGCTTCAAAACAGGCATTTTTACTGTATGTGTTTGGAGAAATGACACAATCAATGGCCCAGAATTGTACTTTATAAACTCTGAATCTTGTGGTGCTTGAAAAAATACACACTGGCTAAGCCGGCCAGGTTATATATATGCCTTTTTTGGAGCCCTTTTTTGCAATATTTATAAAATGTCATTAGTTATTTAAACAAACCACTATCTGAGGATAACACAAGCAACCATAAAACACCCTTTACTTGAGAGCTATTGAAGCCCATGAATAATGTATCCTTTCAAAAATATTTTCATCTGCTGTATTAATAAAGTTGCCACGTGTTTTCAAATTCAAGTTAAGGCACTATCTGTGCAGAACATTACAAATATTCTTCATTTGCAGTATTTTATTTTAAAAGTGTTCAGAAAGACTGCATCAATGATATGCTATACATCTATATATCTATATAATATAAATATTGTTAACTTCAACCAAAGTCAATTTAAATAGTGGGCAAAATGGGTTAATTGCCATGCATGTGGTGTTTGATATAGTTTATGTTGAATTTCAACTACTTTAGGCAGAAAAACGTATATTGACTACAACTTTTTTTGCAATTTAGGCTACTATAATTTTGAAAAGTTTTCGTGAGAAATCATTTCAGAGTAAACTTTCTTTTCATTTTATATTTAAATTCAAAATGTTGGCACATTTTTATTATTTTTTTAAAATTATGAATCCATTTATTGTGTTTCCTTGTGGCTGGGGAAGATATCCAGCAGTTCAACATGCAAATGTTCTATTACAAGTAAGTATAAGTATAACATGGAGAAGGAAATAAAATACGTTCCACGACTGATGGAAGAATCTGCGAGGAATGAACTAGGAGTAGAGAAATAGTCCTTAAAAGACAGCATTGTCATAAGAAGCCAACAAGAGTCAGGGTGTGTCACTTTGCTGAAGGCCAGTCTCTAAAGACTTTCCAATGTGTAAAAATGCTGCTGCCAGAGTACTGACTGGAAGTATTGCTGATAATATGTCCAGCATATCCTCTTAAAATACTCTGTCCAACAATATCAGTCTCATGAAGAAAGGTTTTTTTTAACGCTTATTCAAAATAGCAGAGAAACATGCATTCTTGTTCTCAGGAGGGGACATTGACAGAGGATTGTTGGAAAAGTACACAGTAAGTACTTCATAGTACTTCTGGGGGTAGTTTCACTAGTACTGAGTCCAACAGGATCAATCTCACGAATAACTAATGGAAACAAAAAATAATTCCCTCATCAAACTTAGCAGAAGTGGCTAGATGTTGTTCTCAGCAGGGGACTTTGACAGAGTATTCCTCAAACAATACATAGTAAAAGTACTTCAATGTATTGTTAGTAGTAGGCTAACTAATACAAAGTCAAACAGTATACATTTCATTAAGAACTAATGGTAACATTATATTGTTATCATTCATCAAAGATAGCAGAAAAACATGCATTATGTAGCCTACTAAGGAGGGGACTCTGACAGAGGATTACTCACAAAGTACACAGCAAAAGTAATTCATTTTATTTCTGGTAGAAGTCAAACTAGAACCGAGTCCAACAGTGTCAGTTTCCTTAAGAACATGTGGTAAAACATATTTGCATCACTCGTCAAATATAGCAGGAATGAAGAGCAGCTGATTTGAAAAAACTCGAGAGGCGGCGGAGTTAACCGCAGTGCAGAATCGCTGTAGCCTATAGTTTAAATCTCCTAACAACGTTGTCCATTTTAGACAGAGGCTTATTATATTTACAGCCCTTAATAACATCCATTTTCTGGGCTCAATATGTGTCTTGGCCGTTTTCGTTGTGATCGCTAAATTCACCTTGTTTCCCTTTGTTTATAATATTATCACCGCTTTGTTTTGAAATCACTTCCGTGAGTTTGGCCCCGCCCCTCGCTCCAATGACCATTAGACCATTTAGTAAGGTAAAAAGCAAAAAGGCCTCTCAAACGCTCTTCCGTTTACGTGTTTAAGAAAAACAACTGGACGGTAGATACACGGATTAACAACACATATATGTATCACCTTTAACACCTTTGTATACCCTTTTTAAAGGGGATGACATATTGTATGTCTCAGCAGCTGGTCTATCTGTGTGTTCAGTGGGTTTATCAGAGTATGGAGCCTCGATGTCTACATCTACATTCAAAGTTCCAGGTAAATCAGTTCTAATTACTTTGTTACACTCTTATATAAATTCCTTTTTTAGGTTTTTTTTTGTAAAACATTTGAAAATTCATTGAATAGACTGGCTTGAAATTCAGTTCGGAAATCCATAGTAACCAGATGATTAATCCTACTGACTTTGTTCCTTTATGCCACCAGCAGGTCGACATTTCTGGTTGTTAGAGTAATATTTGTGAACTTTCATTATGCATCACCATCAGGTCAAATATTACATTTGTCATAAAGTCTACTTAGCCTAGCTTTGTGTTTAGTGCTTATAAGCAAATGTCAACTGCTAAAAATGCTAAAGTAAGCAGCTTTAATAACAAACGACTCTTCATTCGAGCAGATTACTAATAGGTGTCAGGAGAATACCATAATATGCTACATAATTGCTGAATTGAATTGTGCATTATGATAATGTGCACATAAACACAGTTCCTATACATTGTAAATTGTCTTTCCTTTATCCAATTTGATTAACCTAGATTGGAACAGGAGCGATCTGCTGACTTTATTCAGGTTTCTCAGGCAAATAACAATTCATTTTCAAAACACCAACTGATGTCCGTTCTGCACAAATGAGAAAACTCATCCATTGTCTCTAAGAGGGGAGCATATGGCAAAGCATGATTCAACCTCCAAATAAATTGCTGTAAGAAGAGAGAAATAATAAGGCACACTCTCACCTTGAATATGTCTGACCCTGTGTGGATGAGGGTTGTGCCGGGAGAAGAATGAGTGATGACTCAAAGCACCAAAGTGCGGACTGCTTTTTGTCAGCATCTTGGTGAATTCAGGAGTAAATGACACCTGATTTGTTTGACTCCTTTCTCCGGTCGTCCCACAGGAGTCTGTTCTCTGTGCCATCGACATATCTTGAACGGTCAGCTGGAAGTTTTGTCTAAATCTGTCTTTAGTGCTGAAAACTAAAACCTAACTAGACACTTACATTTAATTTGCTCCAAAGACAATTTTGCATTTAGAATTAGACCAAGACATTTTGGTTTTTGTGTTCTACCAGGTTGAAGTAATTCTATTTTTAGAAGAAAATACATTTGAATAATCACTTTACCTCAGAAAACATCCTGCAGCTCGAAACCTTTGGTGTTTCATGAACTGTGTTGCTTTTGTTGCTAAGAAACCCTAAACAAAAGACAATGGCACAATGGGAAACAGGCATTCCAGTTCATTTAAACTGGATTTTCAAATGCAAAGCAGCAGAAATAAGCTATTATGTGATAGTTAATTAAATAAACATTATTTGATTAAAGCCTACTTTAGCTGTCAATGTGAACTTCCTGATTGAGTCACCTAACACCTCACAATGCTGTATGTGTAAATTAACCATAGACTGTATATACAAATTAACCCATTTTGTGCTGCAAATATTGTGGCTTATGAGTGTGAATTTACTTTGATGAACCTAATGATTAATTCCACTAATGATAATGCTGCGTCTCGCTTGTGTCATTCATAGTTCTCAGTTACATTACATGTTACTTGTTAGACGCTTTTATCCAAAGCGACTTACATACTCAATACTGTGGGCAATCCCCACAGGAGGTGAAGTGTCTTGCCCAGGGACACAACGACATGCTGACTGCAGTGGGAATCGAACTTGCTATCCTCTGATTCGAAGATCAGCGCATTGATCCACTGCGCCACACGCCTCCCTGTTACTCAGTAGATAATTGTAAAATGTTGATTCTTTACTTTTTATGAGGTAAGCTGCATACTGTACTGTATTGCAATATGTATGATTATTTTCTATCAATTTACTGTATGATCCAAAGCAGTTGGAGTTCATTATTTTTTTCCCCAGGAGAATGTCTGCATGCATTTTTCCGAGTAAATAGGATCTGAAAAGTAAGGGGCTTAACTAAGAGTGAAAACGAACAATGATTTTGTTTTTTTCAAACCACATGTTGGACTGACTGTTGAGAAGAATTGATACGGCCTATCCAAAACAATTAATCACTTGGCTAAAGGGGAGTTGATAAATGCCAGACAGCAACAATGTTTGAATCATACCAGACACATGGAGCAAGAACTCCTCCACATCTGCTGGGAGATAATGTTGACAGGAGTTCTGAGAACAATTTGCTGCTGGTGATAGCAGCAGATCTTAACATTGAAATATGTAAAATGTTATTTATGCTTCTGGGTTTGACTACACATTAGGAAAACATCAAGACTGCTGATTGTTTTTCCTTGCATAAAAACAATAAAAATGAATATAAAATGACAGTTTATGCCAAGTGAAAAGTGCCTCTCATGGTCTTGTTGTTACAGCAGTTACCAAGCAACCAATGTGAGTTTGTTGTCAAGAAAATGTTGGACTTTAATTGCACTATTGGGCAACTTTCGGTATTCAAACATTATCAAAAATATTTGTGTCTAAGACTTGAATAAAAAATGAAATTATAATCTGAGACGCTGTGGGCCCGATGGTGCCCTAAACGCAAAGGCTTACAATTTAATAAATACTGTGTTGGTTATTTGTGAACATTAGTAGTCATAAGTAATCTGAATCTGCTCTTTTGAGTTATGAGATATGATTTTACAGGGCAAACAATAATAACAGTTGGAGGCTGTGATATGTGTAAATAATAAATGATAGTTTTACTAAAGCAAGCTTTGTCTTAAAGCAATCATGGTAAACATAATGGTGCATGGTTCTGACTCAACCTTGCATCGTTTTGATTAAAAAAAAAGTCTGATACCCGGGGTCTTCCCCAAAGTAATATAAAGTTGACCCTGTGTATTCCAGCTGTTTTGCTGCATACTCTGTCACTGATCAATACCAACGTTTTATCGCCTTTGGGACTGTTTACTACTCTGTTGTTTTTATTTTTTAGACATGCTGTTACATCAGTTTGGTCCTGGGCTCTTCAACTATTGGATGGATTGCTATGAAATTGGCCACAGGCATTCATATTTCCCTCAGGAGGAATTGTGATAATTGGTGCCCCGATAACTTTTCACCTAGAGCTAAATACACACAGACACCGAAAATTGGATTGGTAGATTTTGACCACATAGCCCAAATACCACTAAAATGTATCTATAGCATTTACCCATAGAGGACAAATGCACACAATACATAGTGTTTCAAATCAGAGTGAAGAACCTGACAATTAGTCAGAACACAAAACAGCTGAATGAGCTCATCAGTTTTCTCTTGTAGCAAGAGAACATTTGTGATTTCCCTGCAGTTCTGTCTAAATAAAACACAATACAGGTTGAATGATTTTGGGCTCATCAGTCTCTGTGAACCATTTTTCTTTTACCCAGTTCTCTAAAGCCACATCTGCAAAATGTTATGTGTTTCTTACTTTTAACTAAATTGCTGTCAAGTTTAGGAAACTGCAAGATTGACAGCAATAGGAAAAGCCAGGGATCACAAAGGTATTATTCTCTATGAACATGAATGAAGCCACCGAGCCTTTCAGTCTAAAGGGGTCTTTCAAAAGACTAACATTGGCAAAAAACTGTAAGCACTTAACACCATTGATTTTCTCCTTTCACAATTCAATCCAATTTATTATGCCATAGTTAAGAATACGTCTTCACATTAGACCGTGTTGTTTAAAATGAGTGTAATCTGACAACAGATTATGAGCCTTTTGGGTTGCAGGTACTTTAAGGCTAATTTGAAAGCTTTACTTTCTATCAAAGAGTAATCTTTTTTTCCCCCCCTAATTTTGGTGCCCTTGTTCGTCCACACCCATCTTTAAACTGAGCCTTCATTTTGATCTTGATTAAACAAAAAAAATATGAACCTGGAAACGTTTTCAAAATGGTAGAACCTGCTGCAGTAGCTGTCTCCAGGTCGACATTTTCCCATGAGGACACACAATCTGTCATGGGTGGTTATAAAGTTTGGCACACTGTGTCGACAATCTGATATCTGTAATTGACATGTACGCTGAGGCGAAATGAGGAGTATTAAGGTGGGAAGGTGACGAAACAGGGGCAGGAAACTCAGCAGTTGGGGGTGGGGATGAATGATAGAAGAGGCTTTTATGCAGATTGATCGTACAGAGCCAGATTCATGGGTGGGTGGAGCAGAGGATGGAGCAGTTCCCACCATGTAACAACGCCTTGAGGACCTCACACAATATGTTTATACAGCATAGATTGAAATCAGAGGCAGCATAAAAATACCATCACATTGCTCCATTTTAGTGTTAGCAGAGTAAGCTCAACGTTCCTTGCTATTAGCATCCAAATAAATCAATAAGTGTTGCGGAGAAATAACAAAACATCCGAAACAGCACTACTTCATTTAACGAGCACTCCCATTGGAGGCGTGGCTTTATTTTTTAACTTTAACCTTGCCTGTTATTGGCTGTCAGCCATGCACAACAAAATCACAACACAGATTGGTAGCACATTTACATGAATGTTAACACTACGTTTTTAAGAAAGGAAATGGTGGGTTGAGTTACATTAATGTGCATCTAGATAAAAAAAATGCAAATAACGTGGTGTCACTGGAAAGTGCACTGTAGAAATAATGCTCTACTGTAACCTATAACTGTATTGAAACATATTGTACAATATGTAAAAGCTTTGGACATCAAACAAAATATGCTGAGAGCATTAACTCGGGTGCTGCATTGTGACATTTTGTTAAAGAAAAACATTTGATCATTAAAGATATTTTTGGTTGTAGGGGTTTTAAACGGCACATTTGGGGATTTTCTAGTGCATTTTAAATTATTCCACTGTAATATTGTTCTTTTTTTCATCATTGGTAAATTGTGCTCTACATTTATTTGTTTACTTTACTTGTACGTGTTTCTTGATTCCTGTTTTCTATTTCTGAATAATTTCTTAAAAACTTTCTGGGAGGACATTTATCATTTGGTTCTTATTACAGGACAAGTCTTTTAGAAAGATATTGGATTTGGTGGTTAATTTCTAGAGGAATTTCCTTGAAATAAAATCAAATGTAAACCAAATTAAATATTCATTATATGCAACCATTTTCTTTGTACATACAAAGAAAATGGTTGCAAATAATGAATATTTAATTATGCATGTCACTACTACATGTCCAACTGTCCTGAACCCCTGACAAAAGACTGGTTGCATCCGCTTGTATAATAACACTTAATGAAGTCGAAATATATAACAATTGAATCCTGTCTCTCTTTGAAACCTAATTAGTGCAAAGCTCATTTTTTCCCCTAGGGAAATTAGGATATGGCCCCTTAATTAGAGATTAAATGAATAAATCTATGACAACAAAGAAGTCAAATAATTAAATTTTATCTGCAGACTCACTATATTTTAAGCTGGGACCCACAGATGGTCATGTGACTGTGTCCCACATTGGAAACACACATCATTTTAAGTGTGTGTTTCATTGTTCATTTGTAAGAGAAATACTGTGCTATTTCCAGCTGAAAAGTGAACTAATTGGACTATAAAGCATAACAATTGCCCCATGTCTACACCTCGTTTGTCATTTGGATTTATTATAGCTCTGCAATAAAGGTGTTTGTAAAGTGTAATGGTTTCTTTTTTTATTACACAGGATGTTGTTTACATGGTTATAACATGTCTTGTTGTATACATTGAAAGACTCGCCCACAATGTGCCTTGTTCAAGCCAATACAGCCTCTTTTTTTTTTTAATTGCATTTATAGTAAACAGTGAAATACCATTTTAATGATTTGCATAATGCATTTCCCGTTTGTGTACCATAAAAAGATTCAACGCTAAAAGTAATCATATCATTACCGACCATAAAGGATAATATATTCACACACACACACACACACACACACACACACACACACACACACACACACACACACACTTCACAGAGCCACAGCAGCATGTGGAGCTACAGGATGAAGGAGGCAGCTTCCGGACGCATTTGTGGGTTATTGAAAAGCTTTCGGCTGTGCACCATCAGTGTTTTTTGTCCTGCCTTGAAGCAAGTTGTTCTCGGGGTTGATGAAGACTAAGAATGGCCGCATCTTCAACAGATTCCGGGCAAGGCTCCACCAAGATAACTCCAGAAGTGTTGCAGGAGATGCTCCAGCTGTACAACCTGAGTCGCCAGGAGTTTATCAACACTTACAACATCCAGCCGCTCGTCTACATCCCAGAGTTACCGTACAGCGCCAAGACCACCTTTGTGATCATGTACATGCTCATCTTCCTGCTGGCTCTGGCTGGGAATAGTTTTGTGATCTACATAGTTTTGAAGAAGCGTGCGATCCAGACTGCCACGGATATTTTCATCTGTTCTCTGGCGGTCAGCGACCTGCTCATCACTTTCTTCTGCATCCCTTTCACTTTGCTGCAGAACATCTCCTCTGAATGGTTCGGAGGTGAGTTTGAAAACTTTCACACTTTTAAACACAATGATGATAATTAGAGTAGCCTAATTAAGACGCATCAGACCAATACGCGTATCCACTCTTGGAAATCAACTTAATTGAAAGTGGACGAATGCACCATCAGGTTTTACAACGACGCACCTGCGTCGCAAATTAGCTGGATTCGAATTGAAACCAAACACAGCGTGTCTGTACGACAAACAAACAGAGTAAATCGAGCTAATTGCTTTGGTCAGCACACAGGCTCAGATCCCTTGGAGGAATGGAGCTGGCCACAGCAGGAGATAATGGATTTAGATGACAAATTATGTGTCCTCAATGATGAAAGAGAAATACATAAAAACAGACCATGCAGGTGACTATTTAGCCCAGGAACCGTGTAAGTGATGTGGAAGATATATTCAAACAGGTGGGAACTGAAGTAACTAATATATAAGTACATTCACTCGCTTCCATTTTATGCTACTTTGTACTTCTACTCCACTACAATTCAGAGGTAAATCATGTAGTCTACTTTTACTCCACTACATTTATTTGTATAACTTTAGTTACTTTACAGCTTTGGATTCATAATGTGAAATACAATTTAAAAAATACTTTAGTTACACCTGGAGTAAATTCACAAGCTACCCCGCAGTATACAACGTCATTAAAACTATAGCTGCACCTTTACATGCTTTGATAAGACTGAAGGTGCTGTCACAGTACAATCCAATACATTGTTGCTGACAATAAACAACACTTCTCCTACAGCATTGACCTAAAATGTTTGATTCATAACACCTGGGGATTATCAGATTACAGATGTAATATATTTTCTTAATTGGATTTCATTACATTTTACAGTTGGCATTATGTGATACCAACAAGGACCCTTTATCGAAGTCTAGAGACATTGAGCGTATCATAGCAATAGTAGGCCAGCTCAAAGCATGTGCTCCCATTAAAATGCATTCACAATTAGTTGAAGGTGAATCACTGTAGACATAACATGTGGGTCTTACTACAGTGCACAGTTTCTCCTGGGTTTCTGCTCAGAGCTTCATTATCGAAGGCAAATATGTGTGTTCAAGATACGATCGTTGTGTCATTTCATCGATGACCCAACAGGAAGATGAAAAGATCGAGGGGGAGCTCGCCTCAAGTCTCTGATAAAACAACACCACACAATGTTTTTGGCTGCTTCACTGAACTTCATGTCTGTTTCTTTCTTGCAGGTGTTCTGGTTTGCAAGACAGTTCCCTTTGTACAGACTACAGCCATAGTGACAGGCATCCTCACTATGACTTGTATTGCCATTGAGAGATACCAGGGCATTGTCTTCCCGCTGAAAATGAGGAGACAGTACTCATCCAAAAGAGCATACAAGATGCTAGGTATTACATGTGTGCACGGCTGCCGTATTGTGCTTTATTGATGTTTGTGTGTGTTCAGACACCCTTTTCTGTCAGTAAGAAAAAGACTGCCATTATTTCAAAGATAGTGTGTTAACCCAACATGCCCTAAGCTAAATTGGATGATCCAACTTTCTGGCATGGGGTTTGAAATAGAGACGCTAAGACTTTACCCAAAAAAACAAGCAAGGAAAATGTATCCAAACAAAACCCAGAACATCTCTCTAGTGCAGTGTTTCTCAAACTGTTTCATACCAAGGACCACTTAACCAATAAATAAACACTCGCGGACCACCTAACTCCACAAATGTAAAAAAACACATCATTTTTCTAGAACAGATTACAAATCGCCTGAAAATGGTACAAACAAGTGGCAACATGTGTGATGAAGGTGTTGCGCTGGGCTATTTCATGCAATCGAACGTGAAACTTAAGCTCGCTCCATTGCGGAGATATTCCCGCGAGTGTGCGGAAAACTTAAATATATTTATTTATTTCAAATATGAAATGTTACCAATATACTCACGGACCACTAGGGGGCGCTCACGGCGCGGACCACACTTTGAGAAGCACTGCTCTAGTGCAGAAGGATTAACCTGTTCTAGCTTTTATCCCTGGCAAGGAGGGGGCAGTGAAGCAGCAGACAAGAAATTACACAACAACAACAGAAAGTTTGGAAAGCGCTGCTGAAAATCCATGATTACAACAGTAACATATCATTAAAAAAGTTTTTTTAAGGGCTTATATTTCAGATAAATTATTAACAAAACACTGAAAAGATGTCTACTCACACAGTTTTCTATTTGGAAACAAAGTAATGTGGAAGATTATTTCAGACTTAATTGGCAGCTTTAGCGTGTCACATGCATGAAAGAGGAACTAAATGTACAGCAGCTGTGGCTAATGTTATGTGTTGCTCTCATTGAACCCGCAGAGGTGCCCAATACGTCGACCGCGGGGGCAATGCTGGTAGATCGCGAGTCATTCATAAAATAAAATAAATCCAGCTCCGTTAAAATAGACAAAACAGGTTTTGATCCTTTCTCCCTTGGCCTCTCTGCCACTTAATTCAGGAGTTTACTTGATTGACAGAAAAAGCGACCTATCGCTTTCCAGTCTGTTAACCCAGAATGCAAAGCGATACAAAATCAGTCAAGTGCCGGTGTTGCAGTATAACTTGAGTCATGACAACTGGCGACATTCTATTATTTTCGTCATAGGAATCCGGGGCGTGTACATTGAGGACCCATTGTTGACTTACCATGTCGATCGCCTCGTTTGTCGTTTACGTTCATCTTTTGCTATATCTGCCTTCCTAAGATCACTTTGATGCACATTCAGTATTCGTATGTGAGGTTGTGGGTGAGAGGTGGATATCGTGACGCTTACAGGGAGGTATCGAACATTACAACGTAGGTGACTGTGTGGATGCCTGTTCAAAATATTGCAAACTTGAATAAATCATTTAAATTATATATTTGTGTCCGACTTTCATTTGTACATCGTTCTTAATGTGATGTATAGTAGCTTTGATAGCTGTCCATACCTTCAGACAGCCTAAAAGTAAAACACAAGTTGTTTATTCACAGCCCGAACGCTCATCGACATGACTGGATCACTCATGACAAGTTGTGATCAGCTCCGATTAAATTGTGATATGAAATACCTGTATCCCTCTCATCACAACAAGACTCTACACTGTGCAGGAAAAACAATTACATACATGAAAATAACCACGATGCATGGGAATGAAACACACAAACTATCTTCCGTGGCTATACTGATATGTCACAGTAACGTAAACTACAGAAAAGTAAGTCCAGCGGGGCACACGTTGAATACATATAATACAGTAGTTCTATTATGCCTTTAATCCTATACGTTTAACCCATAAGAACCCGGACCCATTTCTACTTTTGGGGAAATTAAGGGGGACGTCATTTAGACTAAATAGACCACCTAGAACACATTTCTGACAAGTAACCCCCCCTAGTGTCAAATATCTGAAATGTGACATATATGTCACATTGGGCTTTAATGGTAAAGTAACTCTTATTTATAACTTCATTAATGAGGATGATTTTTTGGTTTACATTTGTTTGAACATACTTTGAATTGAATAATAAAGAATATGTTAACTAAATATAATTGAATCAGCTAAATTAACTGAGCAGATCATAATCATATGTGTAATTGTGCATATATGTCACTCCGGGTTTACTGTGAATGTTTAGGGTTAATGTCCCGATGTGACATCAGTGTCACAGCAATATTTATGGCATTTGTTTCATATCAATTTCATCAATAAATGTTTCTACAACAGGTTATATGTAATCAGAATCAGAAAAGAGCCGAAGACAGCTTAATGTTTAACAAATGTTGTAATGTCATGTAAGCATTTTTATTCTTAAATGGCTTGAATGTTAACTTTAGCAACAAAAAACCTTTCCAAATGGAGCTAGTTCTGTCACATGTGTTAGCCTGGCACATGGACATCTTGGACATGTTGTTATGGGAACACAAAAGCAAATGACAAGGACCATAACCCACCAGACTGTTCAGTGTGTGTCACTTAGGGACTTCATGAGATAAAAAAGGCTAAAGCTGTATAAGGAACTTTCCAGAACATTTAAAGTGCATGTGACACCTGTGTCTAAGCAATTCTGTCTGCCTTCCGTGTTGCACCATGAGGACCCACTGATATAAAATGTTTAACTGTCTAAGTTGCAACCATGCATTTTTTGGAGGGCTAAGCGCCAGCTTGACATATTTTTGGCTTCATTTATAGAAGGAAAGACAACAGTGATAGTTATGTTTCAGAATAACATTTATTGGAAATTGTTAGAACACTCTCACTGGTCACCGGCTTGAGCTTCAATCTCAGGATCCATGTATTTGTGATCAAAAGTAGGCTAATATAAAAGTAGTGTAAGACAAGTCATTACATTTCAGAGACAGTAATATTGTAATGTAACGTAGCCTATTACTTAAAAAAGACAGTAATAAGTAATGGACTGTATTACATTTTGGAAGTAACTTGCCCAACACTGCAGATGATCCAGTCATCTCGATGCTGCTTTCGGGCTGTGAATAAACAACTTGTGTTTTACTTTTAGGCTGTCTGAAGCTATGGACAGCTATCAAAGCTACTATACATCACATTAAGAACGATGTACAAATGAAAGTCGGACACATACGGAAGAGGATTAGGGCCACATAAAAACAATTTTTGTGAGGATTTGAAAAAAAAAAATTTTTTTTTTTTTTTGGGAGAAAAAAAGTCAGAATTCTGACTTTAATCTCAGAATTCTGACTTTAATCTCAGAATTCTGACTTTTTTCTCAGAACAAAAAAATAATATTTTTTTTGGGAGAAAAAAGTCAGAAATACCGGTAACTGTAGAACCAGCTTCACTACGATTTACACATTGCAGATGGTTGTAAAATGACTTATTATGGTTTCCTCTTGGACCCCTCTGGCGCGCAGAAATGCACTCACGTCCTCCATTGTTGCCTACTGCAATGTGTAAATCGCAGTGAAGCTGGTTCTACAGTTACCGGTATTTCTGAGAAAAAAGTCAGAATTCTGAGATTAAAGTCAGAATTCTGATCTTTTTTCTCCCAAAAAAAAAATGTTTTTTTGTTCTGAGAAAAAAGTCAGAATTCTGAGATTAAAGTCAGAATTCTGAGATTAAAGTCAGAATTCTGACTTTTTTCTCCCAAAAAAAAAAAAGTTTTTTTGTTCTGAGATTAAAGTCAGAATTCTGACTTTTTTCTCAGAACAAAAAAAAAATTTTTTTTTTTTCAAATCCTCACAAATTTTTTTTTTATGTGGCCCTAATCCTCTTCCGTAGACACAAATATATAATTTAAATGATTTATTCAAGTTTGCAATATTTTGAACAGGCATCCACACAGTCACCTACTCTGTAATGTTCGATACCTCCCTGTACGCGTCACGATATCCACCTCTCACCCACAACCTCACATACGAGTACTGAATGTGCATCAAAGTGATTTTAGGAAGGCAGATATAGCCAAAGATGAACGTAAACGACAAACGAGGCGATCGACATGGTAAATCAACAATGGGTCCTCAATGTACACGCCCCGGATTCCTATGACGAAAATAATAGAATGTCGCCAGTTGTCATGACTCAAGTTATACTGCAACACCGGGAAAACTCTAATTAAGTTAAAGAGACAAACAAGAGACAAACAAGAAAATGAGTGCGGGACCGAGCAAAAAGCTAAAAACATACCACTTCCACCCAGAATGGGAGGAAGAATATTTTGTTGTGATGTCACATTCAAAGGTTATTTGCCTTTTGTAAAGCGAGCCTCGCTCTGCCAAAGAAAGGTAACGTGGAGAGGCATTATCGGAGTGTTCACAAGGCATATGACAGCGACTTCCCTCCGAGTAGCGAGTTGAGAAAGAGAAAGGTCATGTATTATTGCTACAAAAACATTATCTCGCAGTCTTAGTGTCGCCAACTCGTTTCTAACATGCAAAAAGACAAAAAAAAATGCGTCTATGGTCGGTGTATTTTCGATCTTTCTAATCCAGACGAGATCTCTCTCTCTCCCCCGTCTGTGTGCGAGGGGGGCGGGGCAGTTTACACACACGCAGCTGCTACATGCAGCAACACACGGCTGGGATGGCGGAGAGAAGCGCTCCAAGGTGTGGTTAAATGTTACCCGTCTTGAGGTGGACAATGCTCGTTGTCAAGAGTGTTTAGCATGTAAGGGCGGTAACACGAGCAATTTATCTAAACATTTAGCAAAGGTGCTCCACATTCAGACGGAGGAATGCACCGGGTTCGACTGTCTTTCTAGTAGCTCTGTAGCCCCATCCACGAGTAACGTTTCCACGTCAGGTGTTATGTATGCTAGCAGCAACACACAGAGTTAACTCAATTATACAAACACGAGTTAATGATTAGAGGAAACTGAGTTATTTATTTTGTTAAAGTTTCAGCTATTCTGTTTACAGTTCTGTCATCAGTTTATTTAATACCATTTGTTAAAACACTGTTGTTTCTTTTGATGTGAAATATTATTTATTTAATTTAAATAAAAAGCAATGTTAATTTTGTTTACAATTTGTTTAGTTAATAATAGATGTATTTTTGAATCAAGTAGGCCTATTCATCTTTATTGTCTTCATTGTTAGTTTCCACATGCCTAAAACAACCTCAAGCTACATCTAAAAGTTGATGGCTAAATAAGAGCGTTTGAGAAATTGTACAAGGCATACAGTAATAGTCGATTAATCGTTTCATTAATCGATAGATTAATCGATTATCAAATTAGTTGTTTGTCGCAGCCCTATTGTAGTTATCCCATGTATAAATAAAACGTGTTATTCAGCAACCCTTGCAATTTGGGATTTTATTTTTGGTTGGTAGACCTCGGTGAGCTGGTCATTTCAAAAGTAGCTCACCAGCCAAAAATGTGTGGGCACCCCTGCCTCACAGTATCAACATGTTGAAATATTGAAAAAAAAATGTATATGCTGATTGCATCTATTTCCAAATGTTTTATTTTTCTGTATCCCACAGGACTGGTTTGGCTCGCTTCAGTAATTGTGGGTTCACCAATGCTGTTTGTGCAACAGCTAGAGGTAAGTGGGTGGCACTCAAAGCAATCTATCACAAAATGTAACCAATTCCTTTGTATTTTAAAAGAAAAAATGGAAAAAAGAACAGCAATCATGATGACTGTCCTCTCCAGCACCACAGATGCTTTGCTTCTGGGAAGCATTACTTATGCAGACCAAAAAACATTAAAAAAGACACCTATTGATTGTGATTAACTTTTTAAGCTGAGCTGCAGTTTTTTACTCATTTAAAACACTAACTGCTCTAATCTTTCAGGCATACAATTAATACCGTACATGAAAATATGTATTAACATGCAGTGGGAGCTGTATCCGCCCGTGACCTGCACCCTTCACCGTTATTTAACTTTCGGGTGGAAGTTTAATTCGTAATTGTTAGTTTTGCCCAGTGAAACTTTGTTTATTGATTTATTCAGAATTTTGTCTTGGGCACTCCTTGGTACTAAAATGATATCTGTCTGAATTATTGCCATGCATGTTCTCTTGTTTCTCGAGGTTAAAACAGTAGTAAAGGTCAGTACAGTGGGATGATCCTTATGTGGGTGTTTAGGATTGCTCTGCCAACTTCTTGCAGCTTCTCTGCAGAAGCATCATCTGTGGATTGTTATCCGACTGGACATTACGCGCAAATTGACTGCCAAAATAATATCAAACCGATTAAAAAAAAATATATATCAGAAACTCATAGTTGAGTAGCTACTAAATATTTCTTTTTATTATATGGTATGATTAATTTGACTAAACTAAAGTTGTGTACATCAGTCGTGTACTATTACAAGTTCTTATATGATAGTCTTATAGGGATATTAAACAAGGACATGCTAGAATGGGGTCTTTCCATTTTTACTTTGATTTATCTTATTTTAAGTTAATAATGATACATATTATCTTAGTCTCAGAAAGGATAGAGTAGGAATATTACGTTGATAATATAAATGTTTTTTAAAAGTTTCAAAATTTGAGAACTAGTGTTTTGATACTTGTGACAATTTCTGCACTGAGTTTATGAGGTATTGTTCTTATTATATTAGTCAGTGACATGGGAAGAGCAACAAAGCTCTGCCCCTATTCTGTCAGTAGAAAGAATACCTTAATACCTTAGGGAAGCCGATCAAAGCCCCTTCAATAAAAAGGTTTTCAGCTGCTCTGCTCAGGACAGCTGGAGGATTAGCAGTGACTGCTGTCAGTAGAGAATTGGGCACTTCAAAATTGAGAAATGATGGTGTGAAAAACAGTAAGAAAATGAATATGTAAATAAACAGCAATCTAAGAGTTACCACCTATATACCACCCTGTCAGTCAGATCAACTTTATCTGCCTCGCTCATTCCTCCAGGACTAACAACCTTTCTTACTCTGTCTCAAAGGTGAAGTACGACTTCCTGTATGATCACTACCACGTGTGCTGTCAGGAGAGTTGGCGCTCTCACACTCACAGGCAGGTGTACACCACCTTCATCATGGTAGCGCTGTTCCTGCTCCCGTTGGCGGCCATGCTTTTCCTCTACACGCGTATTGGCATCGAATTGTGGATCCGCAAGAGGGTCGGCGATTCCTCCGTCCTCAACACCATGAACCACAGGGAGATGGTTAAGATCACAAGGTGGGTGTTAAGTTAAAAACATTCTACTTTTGGTTATTCAAATGACTATTTTGAGTGTAAAAGAGCTCAGAGGAAATTATGGAATTATTATTTCAAGACTCTGTTGAATACTCAATTCAAAATGGTCAATTCGGACATTGTACTATGTTTAACAGACCGTTGCTATGGATGCTCTGACCATAGACTCTGAAGGACCACGTCCAATCATATCGTACCATACCCCAAAAAGCAGTTTGAGGTTTTTTTTTTCAAACCTGAACTTTAATACATGGAGAGCATGACTGTTTGGATCCATGAACCCTCTATGGTACGCACTATGATGCCATTTGGGGGAAAAAAAATGTGGAGTGTTTTTTTGTCATAGACCAAATAAACATAATCTAAAGACATTTTAAATAAATAATTATTTGGGGGTACTTTTTGGGGTGCGTTGACTTGAGGCAACACTGTACCATAATGGTAAGTTATGAAAAAAGAGAGTTATTGTTTCAAATTTGAACAACATTTATTTAAAAACACATGGAAAATACTAAATAGCCTCAACAGGTTAAATTGCATGCCAATTAAAATGTGAAAATCGTTATTTTTTATATTTTAACAAGATTACATGTCTGAATGTTGCCTGCAGGCCACATTGTACCATTGTGAAACAACCTTCAGGAATAAATACGCGAAGAGCCTAGGCATCTTTCATTAAACAGGCCAATGGTCAGTGTGGTCTTGATGCACAGGTGTTGATGGCACTGATGAGGAAGAACCTCTGTGCTTCTTCTCAGCCAGGTCTCTGTCAACATTATGAGATGGTCTCCCCCTCTTCTTCAAGAGTTTCCTCTCGTTGCAAAGGCAACTTGCAACTTCAACTTTGAATTTCAGCAGGCTGTACACTTCTTTCTTGGGGATGCCGCAGTCCTTGCACTCCCTGCGGTACAAGAGCCACGCATTCACTAGAGTGAAATCCATCATGTGCAACACGATCTTGTGATACCACTTCCTTGACCTTTGTTCTGTAGAGAGCAATCAGCGAGTCTAGAAGATCCACTCCTCCCATACTTTTATTGTATGCATGCACGACACTTGGGCCGGTAACCTGCAATGTTTCTTTATTTTTCTTATCCCACCTTTGCACACAGATCGTTGGGTTAGCTTTAACATCAAATGTATCTTGGTTCAATTGTAGAGATCTATGATGAATGGTATGCTTTTTAACAGTTTATACCTAAACACACATGTTTACCCCAATATCATGGTGAATCCATAATGGTACGGTGTTGCCTCAAGGCAACATTTGCATTTTAACAAGTTTCCATTATTAGCAAATTAAGTATATTAAACTATTAAAAATTAAGGTTTACTCACCTATTATTGTGAATAAAAAAAATTCCAGACAAGAAGGAAATGACGTTTTTAGACACATTTATTGGAGAGAAATGGCTGAGCTGATCCTTGTGGAAAAGGCGGCAAACAGGGTCTTCAAATTGGCCGCCAGAGAGTCATGGGACAAATTCAAACACTACCATTGGTTCCTTATGGTCCTGCCTCTTTTTTAAAGAGGCAACATCATACCATAGAGAGGGTTAAAGGAAAAATTGCACCCAGTGAATGAAAGATTAACAGAACAAGAACAGCACTGAAAAAAGCAGAAGAGGAAGAAATGCCCATGGTTGAAGGCGTCAGGCATGAAGTACAAGGTTAACTGATCTGTTGCCATTTTTTAAAGTTTTTTTTATCCCTTTGCCTTCCTGACACTAAAGCTGTTTACCTCCAGCTACTAAAAATAAACCAACAGCTCCTGACCAGACAATCAGGGTGGTTCTCTATGGGGCCAGGCTGTCTGGCTTCCAATGTGAAACACAAATGACAGTGTGAAGAGCACAGCTGTCTCAGTCTTCACAGGCTGGTAATGTCTGTGACCCGGCAGGCTGTGAGATGTGATGGCAGCCAGAGGAGCATCTGGGCTCCGAGCATTAAAGGAGTCAAAATAATAGTTTCTTTAGTAAGTAGCCGTGTTAGAAGCAGGGTTATGTACAGTACGCCGGACATTATTTTGATATAGACACCCCAAAGGGTACATCGATGGCTATTCCCATGCTGTAATATATCTTAGTATTTAAGTTTACAAGCATCTTTTTGTTCATTCAATGTGTTGCTAATATTTAACCATTTTAAACCACTCAAAAATTGGTTAAAATTGTCATAAACTCCTCCAAAAGATACAAAATAATACACTTAGACCTTGAGGAACACCGTAGAAAGTTCACGCTATGGTTTGGTTCATTTTTCAGCAATTAGAAGGAAAACAATTCTGCTGTGGAAAGTTTTAAGAAAGCTACTTATTTTCATTATTTATATATAATAATAATAATAATAATACATTACATTTATAAAGCGCTTTTCCTGGTGCTCAAAGTGCTTATATGACAGCCATTTATCCTCTGAATGCAGTTTGAGGTTGTGAAATCGATGCTGTGATTTCCCCAGAGCTACACACAGGTCATTCAATAGATTAAGGTCAAAAAAGATCATTAGCCTTAAAAGCGGAGACTGCTACAAAGAGTATCTGTCTGTGGCTCTGGTAAAGACAGTTTATTGATTGGGTATGCCTGGGGTTCTTTTGGATGTTAAGGAAAATATATATGTTGTAGGTTGTTACCAACTAATGTTTACATCCCGTAGTAAATCAAGAAGGAGCTAAATTCTCAAGGTGGATCGATTGGAGTTTAAATTGTTACCAAAAGTCCTTATAACTTGTCAGTCTACGGAGACTTGAAGTAGGGAAAGATTGTGATGATGCTGAATAAATGATGGTTATGTTTAGGGAAGAAGAAGAAAGTCAAACACGGACACTCTGTACATCCATTGCTACTTTATAATGTTCTACTAAGTGTAGAGTAAACATCTTTAGTTTTAGACTGTTGGAAGCAATTGTAATGATGTACTTATTGTAAGTCGCTTTGGATAAAAGCGTCAGCTAAATGCAATGTAATGTAATGTAATGTAATGGGAATGTTCTGGATAGACAAACAGGGATTTAAAATGTCATGTTAGCACGTTAATGTCAACAGGTAAAGGGCAACACACACATACACAGCATCTTGCCATTAAAGCACATTACCTATTAAAAAAAGCTGTGATTGTATCTTGATTTATTCCCTATACTGCTAATGCCAGATATTTAATTAAATGCTACAACTCAAAACAGCAAATGTGGTTTGTAATTAAAGTCCACTTTTAACTCAAAACGTGTTTTGCTTCTTTGCTGGAAGTTTAACAATAGAAAGTTATGTATGTTCACGTTCACCTGCTGAAAGAGGAACATTTCTGCTTTTTTTTACGTTGAAGACTCAACATGATGTGGACAATTGGAACCTCAGGGGCATAAACATCGGATATGGACTCTCCAGTGTCGCAGAACATATCTGAAATGAAAAATGAAAAACAAATTGCATATATGAATGGGTGTCATTTAGAGATTGCTGCGGGTTATTCAGGTGCCAGGGTCCTTACATTTTACATGCTGATCAGTGGCGCATTTTAATGGAAGAGTGCTGTTATAGGTGTAAGTCATTTTACTTCAATTATTTCTTGCTATAACAAGTCAACATGTCTGCTGTGATTTTCTGCAGGAAAAAGAAACGAGCGGTAAAAATGATGATCACCATCGTCCTGCTTTTCACCATTTGCTGGGCCCCATTCCACACGGTCCACATGTTGTTTGAATACAGTGAGTAGGACGTTTCAATGTGATAAGGAAATAGGAACACAAATTGCTTAACGGTCACCTATTATGCAAAATCCACTTCTTCGTGTCTCTTCTTCATCAACATGTGTCCCCTCTGTGTAAAGAGATTCTGAACGTTTCAGGAACAAAGATTCCCTCTCTTTTTGTACTGATCCATTTCTATAAAAACCTGTCTGAAAATGAGCTGATCAGATTTTGGCCACTTTATGATGTCATAACGATGTTTTGGCTTGTGTAACCATTAGCCAATCAGCAACCACCTTATCACCTGAATCTCCTCCTAAAGCACCATTGTGTTCTTTTTAACCAAATATCTCTGAGGTCTCAGGTATATACAAACATGTCTCTGAAGTGTTTGGCTCCAAATACCAAACACTTCAGAGACATGTTTGTATATACCTGAGACCTATAATATATTGATGAAAAACAGTATAATAGGGGACCTTTAAATGCAAATCCTATCTGTCTGTGAAGCTTTACAGTTTGTGTTCAACCATGTCTGTGTTTCATTCACCAGATGACTTGGAGAACAAATATGATGGAGTTACAGTCAGTATGATACTCGCCATCGTTCAGGCCATGGGGTTCTTCAACAGCTTCAACAACCCCATCGTGTACGCCTTCATGAACGAGAACTTCAAGAAGAGCTGCGTCTCCACCCTGTCCCACTGCATCAAGAAGCCTGACCAGCAGATCGCAGCGGTGGCGCCCAAACTGACCGTGCAGTTCATCAAACCTCAGAGCAGAGAAGCCTTCCTGAGGACAGATGAAGGCGATAGCTCCAAGCAGAACTTGGCAGCGAAAGGACCTTCAAGTTCCTCTCTTCGAGAGAGCTTGATGGAAATAATCGGGGAAAAAGATCTCGACCATCCAACAGATCTCCCGGCAAATGGCTCCTCTGAAGTCAAATGAGAACTGGCTCAAAGTTCTGGTGAGCGACCGTTGAACACCATGAGTCAGATGTGGTTTCATGCCTCACAGTTATGGTTCGAAGACCCAAAAACGTCCAATAGCTTGGGAAAGGTGCAAGAGGCAATAGAATATTCTTTTTGTTGTGGTGGAGAAAAAGTAGGAAGGAATACCAATGACAGCAATTTTGCGATAAAGAGGACTGTCCTTGGAGCCATCCGTACCAGCGGTCTGACAATGAAATTGTCATTTTTTTTCTAAATGGAGATAAATGTCTAAAGTCTGCAGGAAATTCATCCCCTCTTAGTGGGAACTTATTCAGTGATATGTTGGAGGGAACCACAATGTTATCCCATGTTATGGTACACAGGGAACTGTTGAGAAAACTGCAAATAAAGCACTCACTTTACTGAGCCATATGCCTTTTAGCCGTGCAGGATGCTCAGAGACACTGCTCTCACTTATCTTTCAGTTGAACAATTTATAATTGAATGTAATGTTCTCCTATATGAGCAGTTGGGGTCAATAGACTGCCCTGAAAACACAGCCCTTGTACAGTTCTCTTTAAAATGTGCCCCTTAATCACCATTAAGGATTTAGTCAGCCATAACGTTTTATAGTTAACTGGAGAATAAAACAGATGTATTTATATGTGCATTGAAATTGTGCAACCTTATACGACACGTATTTAATTTGATCAGAATCTCCTATCACTTTATACAATCTTTTTGAACAAATTCAAACAAAAAGCATAAATAATATGCCCTGAAAGGATTGTGGCATTACACAGACACAGGGACACAATTCGTTTTTATGTTGTTTGCTCAATGGTGCTGTGGAATACTTTTGTATTGTTGATATATATAAATGTAACTTAAGTGAATGTTATCACTTTGGTGTGTCTCCAAAGTTAGCTACACGTCCTGTGATGATTTGTTTGGTAACAACAGCTTGGCTTTTAGCTTCTATACAGGGCTCTATGCAGATCGTCTTATTAAAGCTGTCGCTTTGTTTTTAAATGCAGATCGCTAGACTAGAATGCCAGTAGCTTTAGTTCTTGGCTTGTGTCACACAAGTCCTTGAACAACTGTGTCAGTGGCATTTTATACCGTGTGCTCAGTCTCTTATGCAAGAAACTAATTTATTAGATGACTTATTGTAACTTGTTTCTTTCTTTGCGGCATAAATAAAAATGGGGTATTTTAATATTATATTTATTTTAAATAAAGGACTGTATGAACATGACTTGAGTAGGGAGGGGGTGAACCCTAATGTTTCACTGTTTAATAAACCAAGGCATTCCCCGGGGCAATTAGTATTTTGAATTGTATTTGTTGTGACATTTCGACATACACTACAATATTTTTGCTGATATTTTGAAATAGTATACCATTACTTTTTCCCCCCCGATATATTATAGGCTATTTTTCCCTGAAATGTTCAACATACTGTAACATGGTTTTTTCGGCATATTTTTTGACACATACTATAAACATTTGGACGAAATACTATACTTCTACTTCTACTATATATTTCAGACATACAAATAAATCTTTTTTTATATTTGAAACTTTGTTAGCAAACATTGAGTCAATGTCCGGTAATGATCTGACCTCACCGAACCTCACAGGGTTACAACAGTGTCTTGAAACGTTATGTTACTAGCTTTAGAACTAGATTGGTAAACAACTATTCCTGATCACTTGATCCACAAATAAAAATACTTTCCCATGATTCTGTTTATTTTATTGGATTATATACATTATTTAATTACTTGGATTCACACAGGATGAAACATTTATACTCCAATTAACTGCTGCCTATCGAATATTCTGTGAAAAATATTAGTTTTTTAGAAAAGGAAACCTGTAAGGTTACATCTCTGAAAACAAGCATTTTATTATACAATGCCAACATAAATGCCAAACCAGAAGAGACCAAATCTTCTTTATGATTAAGAGGTACACTTTTTGTCTGCTGCACACTTGTTCAGAGGCATTACATTGAAAGATCATGTGATTTTCATAACATCTTAATAAACACAGGAAACACACAAGTAAAGAAAAGAAAGCCAAAAAGTTACATCAAATCTACAGTTAACTGAAAGAAGCAATTTCACTGCCTCTTACATGCTTACAAATGTGTTGTGTAAATGCAATGCTGACTCCTCACAGTCTGTGGCAACTTGGACAATATCCTTCCCCTCAAAAGAGACTTCATAATCATATTTTCTGAAGATCTCCACAGAGGAAATGTCAAATCTTTGCCAGGCACTTCTGTATTTGCTGAAGATAATCTCAAGATGTCTGTAGACAGCAGGAGGAGGGGGGGGGGGGGGACAAACAACTTCAAAACATCTTTGCTGCTTCTTTCCCCACTGCTATGTGATCAGCGGTATATGGAAGTCTGCATTGTCAAAGAGGAGAGGCCTTTTGACTGGAGAGGGATCCTTCTCAGCCTTGTGGAGCAGTTTGAACAGTCCTGTTCCGATGTTCATTGGGATCCCCATGATGATACACTCAGACACACCTGAAACAAGAACACAGGAAATATCAAGACCTACGACAACAAAGAGTGAAGCTCTATTTCCACACAGAGATGAAGCATGTCTTTACCACAGACTGAGTCCTTTTGTCCGAAGTACGCGGCATCGAAGAGATGATCAGCTGTTTTCTCGAAGGAGGCCAGCATGAGGACACTCTCCTTCATTTTGGCTAAACCAAACCTGGTGATTCCCAGTATCTCCCCCTGAATGGATAGAAAAACAGATTGCACACATTTGAAAAGGCTTCTTACACTAGGAAGATATATCAGTATTTGGACTGGTCATACCTTGTAGGACATGAGATCTCCTAGAAGCATGACGTGGCGCCGGTCAATGCTCATTCCATGGTTCGACATAGTGTACTGAATCTCATTTATGATGGTGGATCTGGCCGCCTCAATACCCAAAGTCTTCTCCACCTAGAATGAATACAAATGCAAATATAAGCTTGTAAGCACAAGATAAATGACCCCAGTCAGTTTAGTGAAGGCCATTTAACATTCTGCTTCAAAGACTGACTCGACCATTTACATAGAGATGAGGATACGCTTTTAAAATGCATCTTTTTTTTTATCTCATACATTCCGAGCCACAAACTTCCATCCACAAGAATACGGATTATTACACCGGTCTTACACCGCAAAGATAGAATATCAGCAGCCGCATCAGCCAAACATTCTGCCTCAGACTTTAAGAGGTTATTTATTTCATTTATCAGTAGAGCCACTGAGCGAGGCAGCCCCAGGAGAAAGTGTTAGCTCAGCTTTGCTTTGCAGGCTACATGTTTTTGTTTATATTCCATTTTTCATCTGACAGGGAAACAGAATAGCAATGAGCAGGAGGGCAGATGTGGAACCAAACAAAGGACTCTTAACCACCTCTGGCTCTACATCTCTGTTTGCAGATACCTCATATGTGTTGTTTGAAGTAGTCTTGCTTCCTTTCACTCCATGCGTTGCCATGACAGCCCTCAGGTTGTCCCCCTCCACCAGGAGCTTGTACATGGTCTTGGTGCTCTGTTCGTCGATGTGAATCACAGCTCGGGAAACTTCAGGTATCCCTTGAACCACCACCTTTCCAATTGAGAAATAAAAAACATGAACTCTACTTTTCAACACATTTAGGAGCACCACGTGAATTAAGATCCAGCACAAAACATAAATAAGCCTTCAGTGTGTGGAGTGAGTACTAATCAGGGCTTTGGAAACTGATTTCTAGGTCAAGAAATCTAATTGAGAATGTGGAGAAAAGCAGATTATCACCTTAGGAAGTTCCCCTTTTAATTGCTGCAGCACGTAGTACATGGAGCTTTTGTTGTTTTCTCGCGGAGACACACACACCACCGCCTCGCCGTGCACAGCGATGTCTCCCGGCTTCACCCGGAGTTTGGACATGCAGATGGAGTAACGCACTGTTTCTGCATTTACCTGGAAGAAAAACACGAGAAATCTGAGGCAAAGCATCCATTTGTTATTCTTTAAACAAAACACAAAAGCACTTTGGATAATGTGACACTCCAAAACAGAAAGCCATCAAACAGTGAGAGGAAGAAAGACTTTGGTGCTTCATCACAGGCTCTTTGTTTTAACTCCAAAATCAATACAATTGAAATGTGTCTTTAGGGTGACTTATAAAATCTGTCCAGGGACTACAGATGAAAAATAGCCTCTTGAATAACTCTGGCACATTTACAGAAATGTTGATTAATGTGCACTGTCCCTGTTGATAGGGTTCACTATTCTCTCTCTGGACCCAAATGATTGTGTCACTATGACAACAGTATTCAAAAATAAATGAATACCCACATAAAAAGGTGCATTTCCCCTTGTAAATGTGTCCTCCCCCTTGTGTTTCCATAGATATCCAATTGTTCCTTCAAGAGATCCCCCTTAGGTGGCCCCGAAAGAGTAGAATTGTCAGGAGACATCAAGCATGTCCCCTGGTGAGGTATATGTCCTGTTTAACTTTAAAATATGTATCTGTGGCATGCTCAGATGTAGAAGTGAACAAATACATCTTGAAAAGTTGCGAAAACCAACCCTGCAATATCAGTTACACTCCAATATCTATATTTGGATTGTCAACATTTTCTTATTCAATAACTTAACTCAATTTCCAAATGTTATCATCTTAACAATAACAACATGGTTCATTACTGGAGAATAAAAGGTCTAGCAGGGCGAGTTGTGATGTCTCCATGGTCCCAGATTAAGCAATTACTGTGGTAAACACTGTAATCATGGGTAGATAAACTCGAGCTGTTTTTAATCAGTGTGGAAGTGGGCATGTATTTGGAATATTGTGACACTGTGCTACTAAAAATAAAAAGATAATGGGTGGTACCTCCAGGCGCAGCAGCCTTATTCTCTCAAGGGACAGTTTCACCAGGATGAAGCAGTCGTCGGGTAGAAAAACCTCTTCTATGTACTCCGAAATCTAAACAGAACAGGAAGAGACCGTGGCTTCATTACAGCACTTCAACATGTTCGCACACGATGACCTGTGGACAAAATGGTGTATAAAATATGCATGCGGTTGGAATACCTCTCCTAGAAGTGTTTTCTCGATTCTCCCCTTCACCAGCCGGGCAAAATCAGCGTCTTCGTCCACATCCAAATGAGCCGTGATTATAGGGGTGCTGAGTGGTGAGGAGAGGACTAAATTAGGGATGTGTATACATTACTGTGACACAGAGATGATGCTGTAGCCCCGCACAGCTTATTCTGCTAAGTGCCCTAATTCAGTTTCTAAACCATTGACTGAAGAAGGAACTGCTTAATTAAAATTGGCTTAAAGCAGCAGGAAATGTCAGACAAAAGATCTGCTTCCTCTCTCTTCTCTGCCGTTATTATCTCTCAAACCTGATGTTCTTTGATGCATTGATGATCTCTTTGATGCGAGGCACCCCCAGAGTGATGTTCATGGACGCCACACCGGCGAAGTGGAAGGTCTTCAGGGTCATCTGAGTGCCGGGCTCTCCGATGCTCTGGGCACAAAGAGCTCCCACCGCGGAGCCCGGCTCCATCTGAGCTCTGCACGGGGGAAAAAACACAAGAAAAGGAAACGTTACCAAAGCTAATGAATGAACTGTGTGAATGCACATTAATCATAGAATATCTTTTAATTGTAAAACACATTTTTTGATTTAACTAAGAAATCAGATTTTTAAAACTTTAACAAAAAGAATTATCAAGTGAAAATGTGGTTTCAAATGTAGCATTAGCAGTGTCAGCACAGTTTAACATAGCAATGGCTTTCTCTCAACAACTACAGGAGGGTTTGACATTAGATCCGTGTAAAATCCTCCATGGTTACCAAAGAAACCATCTGGAAGCCTGGTGACGTTAGTGATCAAATTATTTCCCGTCAGGACCTTGAAGGTTGACATTTGTGGTGGAATGGAAGGATGGTCGCTGATTTTGATACAGACCTTTAAGGATGATTGAACAGCTTTCGGGAAATGTTTCCAGCATAATTTGTAACGTTGAATTTGGGGTGGATTTGATTATAAGAAGAAGAAGAAGAAGAAGAATTGGGAGGGATGAAACCCTCTTTAATGGTCACACATGCAGAAATGTGTGCTCTGCTTTTAACCCACCCTAGTACCAGGAGTCTAGCACTAGGAGCAGTAGGCAGCTATTGTACAGCGCCCAGGGAGCAATGGGAGTGAGGGGGGAAGGGGTTGTCCGGTGCCTTGCTCAAGGGCACCAAGGCAGGGCAGGAGGTGAACTGGGACCTCTCCAAGTAGCAGTCCACACTCCATATTTAGGTCTGGTCGGGACTTGAACCGGCGACTCTACGGCTCACAGTCCAAGCCCCTACTGACTGAGCCACTGCCGGACCTGTAGCTAAACTATACTGTACTAAATACTGTTGTAACTTTAATCAAACCCACATCTTTATTCTTGACCACTTTATGCAGTGACTGGCAAGGTGTGCGCAGTGAGAAAATAAGCAGCGTTTTAGTCTTTGCAGTCTATTTCAGTCACTGTAAAAGCGTCACTTTTAATGCGTTCCAGGAAAAACTGACTGGAAATGTTTGCCATTAACTTCTTATTTCAATGAACCACAGAAAACAGGAGTCTTGTACCTCATGTACTTGTTCCTGCAGGTTTCAAGGAACTTCTCCAGCTGGGTGGGGGTTATGCGGTCCAGCTGATAAAGCACTTTTGGCTGCACAACAAAGGTGGGAAGACAAGCAATGAAATACAGATGTAGTTGAAGGACATTGCTGTATTAAACACATTCACTAACAGTGTGTGATGCCAACCTCGCTGGTGCCATTGTCGTTGATGCCGTATTTGTCTCTGGTCTTTTTGATCCGTTCTGAGATGTTCTTCACAAATTTCCTTATCTCCTACAGTTCAGGGAAGACAATTCAGCAATTTCAGAGGATAATCTCTCAATAAAAACAATTACCCAAGTGTGTGCTGCTTGAAACGATACACTGTCATGCAGTTGTTAGAAATGACAGTAAATCAAATGCAAACACCCAGTAGTTCACATTGAACCATCTCTTTAAAAATAAAACATCAGCAGTGTTTTAAAGCGAGCACTCAAAGCTTACAAATCAGCAGAAAAAAGGCAACAGTGGGGTAATTAAATTATTATCAATCTGTTTGAGTTCTTGTTGACACGCCATTCCTCGGGTCGTTAAAGCACACTCCATCATGCTCGGTCACTATACCTCCAGGTACTTCTTTGAGCCTGTGTCAGTTAACTCCTTCACGAAAGGGGGGAAAGGTTCACATGAATTACTCCCAGCTCACAATTATCTGCATGTAACTGACTTTGACTTCACATGATTAAATGTTGACGCTAAGAATTTAACCCAAGGCAACCGTTTTTCTAAAGGCCGCCTAATAACCTTTCACAAGCCGTCCTCATTAAAGCACACGGTCAAAAGCAAACACTTTAATTTATGTTGTTGTGCTTATGAATGTTTGCTGACCGAGGGAGGTGTAATGATTATTTCTCTGCTTCGTCTACTAGAGATGTAATGATCCATCTTAGCTAAATGAAGTATCGATTTAAAATCAATAATCTATTATCATTGTGAAATGTGGCACTTTATAGTGAACAGAAGGTTTATTTTGAGTCTTTCAAATACCGTTTTTAAATAGACAAATCCTATTTAAATTGCTTTTGGGAGTTGATATAAATGTAACTGAATCTGTTAAAAGACATGATAGACAGCAGCCCCGAATTAAATTGAAATATTTGTCAACCTTTATAGTTCCAGAAAATAGTATTTTTAAAAGAATCGTTAAAATACTATATTATGATGAAACTTGTGCTTAATCCAGTCATCACTTCAGAAAACAAATATACAAAAAAAACCTAAAAAGGACCGGTAAAAAACCTAAAAAGCACATGAGTTGAAGGTTGCATCACTGTTAGGATACACCCGACATCCTGTGCCCTTGTACAATAAACCCTGTAAGATTTATTCTAACAACATTGATTCTTTATTGTCAATTCCTTAAGTATCCTTGTGTTGTATTTGCTGAAATAATTGTTGTGTTTCCTGCAGCAGGAAGGTCTTCTTTTGCATGGCATGTTTATCGAGGAACAGGAAATGCTATATTATCACAATATTTTCTAAAACAGCAAGCAAGATTAATCAATCCTTGTGAATTTAAAAGCATAACATCACAGCTTTATCCTTAATTCCTGCACACTGAAAGTTCAACATGTTAAAGTTCTCCTTTCACTTTATGAGTGACTGCTCTGGAGGAAGCACATTGTGCTAAAGGTATTCATCATTATCTTCTCTAAGGAGGTAGTCATCTCGGCATTGTACATTTTTAAGTGAATCGGTCAAAAACCTTCACTTAGAATAGATGGTTTAGAATCACTAAATGGAAAAGAAAACCTCGGAGAATTGTTGATGCAGATGCAAATCTTTGATTGAATTTCTTAACTTTCTCACAAATGTTGAACATTTGCGCATTTCCTCATGAAGTCGTAAGCTTAGAATATTAAGATTGCTGAAATAAACATTTGGGAGATTGTTTATCATTGAAATAAGCTGTGAGCTCTAACAAAGAGTGCTTTGTATTTCTAACGTTCCTGCTACTCTACACTTCTAAGAAGGGAACCACTTTACCTTGGGAGTTTAGCTACTTTCATTTGGCAAACTGTGTGTCCAATTAACCGCTTATCCACGATGGAAGTGAAGGTGAACAGAATTCTAAAGTTTAGATCACTGAGTGCTTTTCAGAAATATAAAAGAAAAATAGAACTTTGAAAGAGAGCACACTACTGTGATGAGGTTACCTCCAGGAAGACGTCTTTGCAGCACAGGAAGTCGGTTCTCTTCATGATGGCGTCAGCTGTGAGGACCAACTCGTTCTGACTGAGCGCGGGCTCCTTTGGACACGCATAGATTGCCTGAGGGGAACAGCAGGGGGTCGTTAGGAGGAAAATGCACTCAACAGTTCCTGATAGCTTCCCCACTCGAGCTCTTGAAAGCATCGGAGACCACTCCGACTCCCAGCACAATCTCTTGGTTATGAGTGTGTGTTACGAGTTGCAGTAGTTCTGATTACATCTTCAAATAATCATTATGATCTCAATTCACTGGAGCTGTTTTCTTTAAAAAGGTATATAGGCAGGGGTGCACATAACTGGTACGCAAGGTATGCATGCGCGGCAAAAATCTGAATTGCGTAACGTCACACCTTTGCGTACCTCAAAACATCTAAACAAAACATATATTTAGTCTACACGTGTTTCTTGTCAACAGTCAATGGAGTAAACTACGAGACATGTAAAAAAAAAACAAAGACATTAAGCAGCTACGTTGCCGTTTCGCTCCCTGCAAAAACTCTTCGAACTGGGTGCCGGCCGAGCCGCGCAGGACATAACCGACGGACCTGTGAAGCTTACAGGAAGCAGAGGCTTAGATCACCGGACGACAGAGTTGGTCGCCGTGTGCACAGACAGGGTTAACGTCGGTATGAACAACAGAATTGTGCCTAAACTCTGCCAACTGGCTGCAGTGGGAGACTCCCCTGTGCACACTCTGTGCCCCGCGCACACACTGGAGAACTGCGCAAAATCAGCTGATCACAACGTTCACGCTCTGTGGTCAATCTGCTGCAGTTCTATTTACAACAAAGTGGAGTAAAACACACAGTTGCAAACTTACTCAGGGTGTTAAAGGAAGAGTTTGAAATCAGACAGAGGTGGAAGAAGTACTCAGATATTGTACTTGAGTAAAAGTAGAAGTACCAGAGTGTTACTCTGTTACAATAAAAGTCCTGCATTCAAAATGTTACTCAAGTAAAATTAGAAATGTATTATCATCAAAATATAGTTAAAGTACAAAAAGTAAAAGTAGTCATTGTGCAGATTGGTCCATTTCAGAATAATATATATGATATGTTTTGTAATGATTGATCATTAAAGTGTTCTCAAAGCTGGTAAAGGTGCAGCTAATTTTACAAATTAGATCAAAGTCAAGTACAAATATCTCAAAATTGTACTTAAGTAGAGTACTTGAAGTGTACTTAGTAACTTCCCACATCTGAAATCAGATATGACTTCAAGTCATGTGATAATTTCTTAGTATTTGATCCTTCCACTTGGCCTCAGGAAATGCAACAACTTCACAGTTTTGGCAACAAGTTTTGGAGAAAGCAAATCGGAGGCTTAAAAAGTGACAGGGAGGTGCATTTGCATCATCTAGCATGCAAGAAGTGTAAATAGAGGACAGTGAAGGAGACACTGAGGAGGACCACGCTTCGTGTGGGGTGAGTACCAAACGCTGTCTCCTGGTACTCATCTGAGTAACTCTCTAAAAAAGTTATGTGCACCCCTGTATATAGGGCTACAAGCAGTGGCGACTGGTCATTAGGGGCAGATGGGGCACAGCCCCACCTAGTGTCAGCAGAAAGTATTAAAAATAATGATTACAAAAAAAATATATATATATAAAATATATTTGAAGATCATGTTTAATCATCTGATTCGTCTGTACATTGCTGTTTTAGTATGTGTTATTCTAATTAGTGTCTACAGTGTGTGCCTATTGAGCTGTTTAGAGCCATGTGGGACAAAACCCGATCCTGCCCCTCCCTCTCACTGTCTAAGTGAACGGTGACTGTAAAAACTACACTGCGCATGCTCAGAGTATTTTCCTATTTAATGTGTGTGGCAAAAAAATAATGACCATAGGGGCACTGAGCTGCCATCCCCACCATACGTCATCTCACATCATTCAGAGCTGATTGGCTGTAAGTACGTGTGCCGCGAAAAGTGTGGTGTATGAACAGGAGACGAGAGACGCGTCCTAAAACCAGGAAGTAAGCTGCGCATGGCTTCCCTCCACAAAAAAAGCAATGAGATTTTTTTATAGGATTTTAGAAAATAGCTCGAAATAAGATCTGTGGGAAACGTACCTGTTAGATAAATGTACGTTTTGTTCAGCCGGATAATATCCACATGTCTACCCTACTTTTATCATTTTTTAATCATAAATCTATCGATTAGATTTATGATTTTTGAAACTACAAGAAGATAAGGAGGACTTTTACAAAAAAGTAATAGAGATTTGTGTCCAGAAGGATAGGCAAATGGACTTCATCTTCAAGTCAAAGTAAGACCACCATTTTATTGAAAATGGGATCTTACTAAGAGAGAACAATTCAATATTTAAATGATAATAATTTTTTTTGGGTATCCTTTTGTTGAACTGTGTTTAAAATTAATCGAAGCATCAGACTAAAAATGCTTTTGAAAATAATATTATATTTAGATTTAGGTCCAAATATAATATTTGTAAACCTGAAGAGTCAGAGCCAGTGCCTCACCAGCCATGAACCTTATTGCAGGAGCTTATATATAGACATCTACGTTTTTTGTGCCCCACCACTTTTGTACATATAAAAACGCCACTGGCTACAAGTGCTTGTACCATTACATGCAACCCAGTCTCACTAGTCATGAAATGTAATCTATTGATTCGTGTTCACCAACACGATTTTCTCATTTTTTTTGTGTCACACAGAACGATTTTAAAAGCAATGTATTTATATTGGTAGTATGTTTCGTGCCTGCTCCAAATAATAACAAATTAGAAGGAATTTTTTTTTAAATAAATAAAGATTTCAGTATTCTGAGCCCCATTTCTTTTCCTCACCGACTGCAAAAGAAGTCCGACATTATACAATTTAAAATAAAAACAATAATCGTGGCTTGATATTGAGTAAGAAAATGTTTTTATGAACCACACAGCTTCCGGTCTTCCAAGACCCGACCGGACAAAAAGACGTGGTGCAGGCACGAAACATACTACCAATAGAAATACATTGCTTTTAAAATCGTTCTGTGTGACACGAAAACAATTGGAAAATCGTGTGGGTAAACACGAATCAATAGATTACATTTATTTCGTGACTATAACACGAAATTCTGGGGTTGTTACATGTCATCAAGGATAGATGGATGGTAACTGCCTTACTATAAATGGATACATTATAGACAGATGGAGGACAGACAGAAATGCATACACATTTAGGCCTGTCGCGATAATCGATAAATTGACTTATCGTACGATAAATCAAAATGGACTCGATAACTTTTCTGAGCTCGATAAATTGCCCTTTACATGCTTGTTTGTTTACATAAGGATGTGACCAGCATTTTAGCCAGGAGCGCTGTGGCTGCCGGCCCGGTGCGCTGTGAGGGGCGGGGCTCACACACAGCCCATGACACAGCCAGGTCAGGACACTCCGCGTGCAGCAGTCAAATGAATAATATAGAGACAAGCAGGAGACAACGTGTGACTTACTCGAGGGGAATTTGAAGTTAAATGTAATTGGTTGCAAAACCTAATACCACATCTCCGGTGTGGGAATATTTTTGGATTTAAGCCAAATCAACGAGGCGAACCTACGGACTTGAATGAGCCGGGCGGTGTGTCGCATTTGTTTTAAAAAGGTAGCAACAAAAGCTAGCAATACGACCAACCTTAAACTGCACCTGAAAAACAACCTACCCATTCCGTTTTCCCAGCTGGGAGCAAACACGGCAGCTGGAGATGGAGAGCCCCCACCTTCCCTACAGTTTGCAATCAAAGATGCATTTGCCCGACAATGCAAACATGTTGGTGTTCCTAGCTCGAAATCTTTGAAATACAGATTTGGATATGGCCTGTTGAGGCATCTGGGTCTTTGTATGGACAGTGGACTGTACACTTGACTGTTGTTTTAAGGAGGTTTTTTTTGCTTGTGACATATATATATATGAGAGAGAGCTCTGTTTTCCAGCCTGAGTCTATTTAATTGATTGTGTTGGTTGTGTGTGATTTTAATGAATTTGTTATAATTAAATGTATTTGTTTTATTTATTATATATAATTTATATATTTGAATATTATTTCACATTTCATTTTTAATGTTGAATGTTCAATACAAAGTTCTGTTTGAAAGGATGTACTTGAATTATTATTATCTATTATCATTATGTCAGTGGTCTAAAATGGTCTTACAACGGTGCCGACAATATTATCGTTTATCGCAATGATTTCTGGGAAAATGTATCGTCCAACAAAATGTATTATCGTGACAGGCCTATACACACTCATTTATTATTCTTTTATTGTACAACACAAGTAGCATTGTGTCAGAAGTAGGGTTGCAAAATTCCAGGAATTTTCAAAGATGGAAACTTTCCATGGGAATAAACTGGGAATTTTCAAAATTGAAGGTTGGCTCTTCATAGGGAACTTAAATATAGTTGCTATATTTTAGCATAATCTTGACTAAAACAAACAGATGCCATTCAAGTACACTTGAATATCCATGCCATAGCACACTGCATGGCTATTGAGACCACACCCCCTACAGGCACTGTGCATTCCTCCATCACATGCACAGATGAGTAATATTTAACTCAACATTCCTGTTTACATTCTTCAATGAAACAAATAATTGTTCAATAAAATAATTAAAACTTGTTCTGTTCTACTTTAAAAAAAAGAAAAAAATCTGTTGAAATGTCATGTTTTTTGTTTAATTTTGCATCGAATATTTCCAAAAATCCCCAGCTTAACTTCCCATGGAAACTTTCCGCCCCTTTGCAACCCTAGTCTGAAGTATGCTCCGTATAGAAATGGCTTGTCAATAACAAAATGACATGCAGCAGATGGCTTTCCTTCAGAGCTCATCATTAGAGCCATGTGGGACAAAACATAACCTTGCCATTCATTACCTCTCACTGCGGTAAACACAGGTGTCTTTTGACACTGATTGCTGACTGAAAGTCACACAGAAACACAAGGGAACTACAGTATATCTTCCTGAATAGTTATAAAAGGCCAAGTTCTTACATATAAATGGGTGTTCACTTTAAGCTTTTTTAACAGCTTTCTGTTGTATTTTTTATAACTGTTTATAATTGAACGTATGGGTTTTATACTGCCTTGTTTAAAACTTTTACTGATGTAAATAAACCCAAACAGCTCCATACAACATTTATAACACAGTTTGTAATAGTCTGCTGTGAAGCCCAGGAGTTTATATAATGATATAATCGTTTAAAGATCCTGACCATTTGTGTTGCCTGGGGTCTGAAATGATGAAAGGTTTTTCAGTAAAAAAAGAAACATGAGAATGTTTTAGACTCCAACCGTGACCTTCTGGTTTTGAGAAGCCCCATAGACTTTTATGTTTTATTACAAATAAAACAGACTAATCATTCAAAGTGAAGTAGTTTGCAGAGCACATTCATCGACCATGATCTCGAGATACAGACATATGAGATCAAACGAAAAATGAATGAAGGACCATTGTTAGCGTTTTATGTCTGCACCATGAACAGGGATTAATGTCAAGGTTATGTGAGAAAACATGTATGGGTTTGCGCATGTGTTTGTGTACAGTTTGTGGGGGTGTGTGTGCAGGGAGGCAGGGACGCATCAGACGTGGAGGATCTAAGGTTGAGGAAGATAAGAAACAGCAGATGAAAGAGATGAAAATGCCAAGTCGAGCGAGGAAAGCTCACCCGGATGTTGTCTAGGACTCTCTGAAACTCCAGCGGCTCGTCTTTCCCCTCCATGTCGGTTGGGTCGAGACCATCGCCGCCATAAATAAACTGGATGATGTCGCCGGTGGAGCTGCGTACCGTCAGGTCGTACTGTGAGCACAGATCCTCCAGGGACTTCACCAGACGCCTCTGTCCAAGCACAGGCAGGAACACAAAAATAAATCATGGTGACATATCCCAGAGACATGAAAGAAAGGCACCATCTGCACCGACGTACAAGTATATTTACATTTCAGACAAACGTGTGAAAATAAACGAGATGCAAACTTCTTCTAAAAGTGTTCAAGCATTCTGTTATCTTATTTGCATGTTTGGAGACAAACCTGGATTCATTGAATGAAAATGCAAAATATTCACAAACTCCAGCTTCCAGGTGTGCTGCTTTTCAGTGTTTTGTATTATTTTAAATGTAATATCTTTGGGTTTTGGACAGCTGGATAGACCATTATTCTTTGGAGGTCATTCCTTTTTTAAATTTAGACCAACATTGGTAAAATGGTTATGACCGCAGTGATGATCGCATACAAAACGTATGTTTAGAGCCAATTAATGCTATCTTGGCTCAACACTACAAGTGGCCCCTTTCACATTGTTTTATTTAAGACCCTGAAGACAGCTTGTGCATCTTGTGATTGCCATTTTCCTCTATTTTTGCTACTTTCCAATACTACAGACTAAATGGTAAGACAATATTACCATGGCAATGTAAGATGAATACAACCATAAGTTCCAGCCCAATGACTCATTTTAATTGTCAAGAACCCTTTTTCTTTTCACAAATATACTTGCATCACATAACAGTTATGAATATATGTTGGAGAAGTGAATTACGCCCCACTATTTACCGCCCCCATACATACGCTTGTAATACGTTTTTGCGAGACATTTCTTTTATTCAAAGAATCATTTGTGAATAGGTGCTACTACTTGCAGGATTTAATTGGAAATAAATCATCAGGCGTTACCTGCATATATCCGGTCTCTGCAGTCTTCACAGCAGTGTCCACCAGACCCTCTCGGCCAGCCATGGTGTGGAAGAAAAACTCTGTGGGGGTCAGGCCGGAGTAGAAGCTGTCGGCCACAAAGCCTTTAGCAGCAGGCAGCTGTGGAGAAATGATTGTGAAGCCTTAATATTCCAGAAAATGGTAAGTGTATCTACAGTTGTTATTTCTCTTATCCAGTTTCCATACATTTTGTTTTTACTCTTCTAAATTACAGAGAAACAAAAAGTATAAATAGAGACAAAACAGTGATTACTGTCAGTGCACTGAGGATTTTTGATTTAGCCAATCAGTGGCTGTGATTATATAATAACAAACCAAACTACCAAAAGAAAAATCAATGTCAAGGCCCTTCAAAGCCTGTGTGAGAGCTGGAAGAGGCCCCCTGTTGTTGTAATCACATTTCAGAATATTAATAATTCAATGGAAAAAACACATAACAAAGCCTCAAATAACAGCCATTCATTCAAAGAAAAAAAGAAACCATTGTATATAACAGCAGAATAATTCAGAATACAACGTCTATAACACCTTTGAGTATCAATCATAGGTATCAATTAGCACAGTCATTTAAATAAAGAAATTGGATCTTACTTTGGAGTGCTTTTCAAAGTGAGGTAGGGAGCGATTCTCAAAACCGTCAGGGACTCGAGAGCCACTTATGGCCTGCTGGCCCACACAGGCAATCATCTGAGAGATATTAATGAAAGACCCTGAACGTATACAGAGAGGAAATGTTACATATAGAACACAAACAAATGAATAATAATCTAAATAAGAGTAACAGAACACAGGCAGATATTCCTAGTTATGCATCTACTTGCACAAAAGACTATTGTTGACATTGCACATGTTTACCTCAGTTTTCAAGAGCCTCTTGGCCCCTTTATGGGTCACGTCTTTGTTTAAATCACAGGATTGGAACATGTAGGAGAATAATGCGCTCGCTTGTGAATAGACTACAGCAAAGGACACACTGTTTGGCCTTTAATAGAAAACAGTTTTCCCTGATGAAGAGCTCTTTAACTCTACACTGTTGTTTTCCCTCAGCCACAGCTAAAAGGGATACATATTTTATTGCAGCTCATTACTTTGAATCTTACATAAAGGACACAGTCATCTGAATAAAGACTTGTTTTAATATTCTAATACCCACTGCTCACTGAAAATGTTTTGGATAAACCTCCCTGTGGATATTTCTCAAAATAAATTCAGTGTTTACATTATTAAGAGGCTGAGCATTATTCTGCTGGGAGTTTGTTATTAGAGAAACAAGGCTTTGACAGGTTAAGAGTTTCCTTTCTTCATTGACTGAAGAAAGGTTTCTTCTTCAGGTTTGGTCTACCTATGTTGTAAATGTATTATCTTTTCGATTTACACACGGCATCTATTGCACGTCTGTCCGTCCTGGGAGAGGGATCCTTCCTCTGTTGCTCTCCCTGAGGTTTCTCCCATTTTCCCCTTTAAACTGTGGGGTTTTCTCTAGAAGTTTTGCCTTGTACGATGTGAGGGTCTAAGGACAGTAGGGCTGTCCCGAATACCATTTTTCGGGCTCCGGATATTCGGTAGTAATCAGCAGCGAATATTCGGCCCGCGCGAACCACTTCAACACGTGTATTTCGGTGTATTCACGGGATTCATTTTGTTATTCTACAGTATTGTTGTTTTATAGTTATTTGTTAATGTAACCCAATTTGTGTTCTTTGAAATTGAAAAGGATATCGCATTGTGTTTGTTACTTTCGTTGCAGTTGTATATGTCTTAAGTGTAATTTGGCTTGGCTTCCTATTTATGGACATGCTTTTATTTTTGAAGGAAAGTTAGCGCAGTTGACAGGAAGTTGTTTTGCTTTGGAAACAACGTGATGGAGATTAACGGAGAAAAGTCATATCTACATATAAAGACGAAGAAAGTAAACAATAACGTTTATGGTTAAGTGTTAGCACCCCCCGAAGAGGAACAAGCTCTTACGTTGATATTGGAGATTTCAATAAATTCAATTTGAAAAAAAACACGGGGGAAAAACGAACAAAACAAATAACTAAATTTAAACCCGAATAGTACTCCAACGAACAAATATTCGGGTACAGCCCTAAAGGACAGAAGGTGTCGTATTGTCATACTGATATTCTGTACAAACTGTGAAGTCCACTAGGACAAATGTAACATTTGTGATATTGGGCTATATAAATAAACATTGATTGATTGATTGATTGATTGACTGATACTGAAAGAATTTGATCCAAAGAATCCTAAAAGATAGACTGGGGGAATTTGAAAGGATGTGGGGTCCAATGGTGTCATTCATAAGGGGGACGGTCGGCTGAGATGCATTACACAAACAATCGTTTTTTTTAATGGCTTGGGTGGCACTGCTCGGGGAGGGAAGGGTGGGGGGGTAGTCTGGGCTCATTGGCACCCTTTAAGTTTATTTATTTGTATTATATATACTATTTTGTATGTTCTTTCCCAGAATTCTATTCTATGTATAGAATAGAATCGGAGGGATGAAACCCTCTTTAATGGTCACACATGCAGAGCACACAGTGAAATGTGTTCTGTTTTTAACCCATCCTAGTACCAGGAGTCTAGTACTAGGAGCAGTGGGCAGCTATTGCACAGCGCATGGGGAGCAATGAGAGTGAGGGGGGAAGGGGGATGTCCGGTGTCTTGCTCAAGGGCACCACGGCAGGGCAGGAGGTGAACTGGGACCTCTTCAAGTAGCAGTCCACACTCCATATTTAGGTCTGGTCGAGGATTTGAACCGGCGAACCTACGGCTCTCAGTCCAAGCCCCTACTGACTGAGCCACTGCCGGACAATGTATGTCATTAAGTATGGTATTCCTGTCATGTTTTTTCTTTATTATTGCTTGTTGGCTGTTCTGTTTGTCTTGTCTATGTTGAAAAAGAGAAGCATGATTTCCACCCCAAAGAAGTCTGTACTATTGCTTACACTTGTGTGCTTCTTCTCAATCAAAGTACTTGAAACAAGAGTTTCCTTTCTAGGCAGCTTACCTTTGGAGCCGCAGAGAGCCATGACCAGAGGGCTGTTGCTCTTGTCGAGCTCCCTGAGGCAGGCGCTGCCCGCTCGGTCTCTGATGACGGACAGCTCTTTCAAAATGAGAGCCTATTGAGAAGGACACACAATTAATCATCTTTGTTGGCTGAAAAACTAAAACTTTTATCAAGCCATCATAAATTAAGATCAACAAACAGACAAAAAACTGTGTTGTGAATTATGATTGGAGCCTTTAGAACAGGCTCTACAAATGTTTCCCTTCAGACAGATACTTCCTGTCTTTTCATGTCTGCTAGTGAAAGCATCAGTGTTTGGGTTGATCAAGGGTCGGCCTTCAGACACTAAAGCATTTTCCATTGGCAAGTAGACAAGGTCGAACCGATTATAACTTGTTTTAATGAACAAGTTTATTTATTTTGTATTATCAGTGTCATAGCACCTGTTGCTTTTTAGGAAAGTGTTTGTTCAGTGTTCATACAGTGAAATACATAACATTTTGTAAATGTTTTTTAAAAAATAGCAGGGGGAGAGAAGAGGAAAGTCAGAAGTGTTGACAAGCAGGGGAGGCATTTTTTTTACGATAAATGGCAATCAAATCAATGATATATAATAGATAATATAATATAATAGACCCTCCGGTATCATTCGTTTGGAATACGCAAATTAGTCATTCGAGACAAATTTCCACTGCAAAAGACTTTGAGAAAAACATTATATTAAAAGATTTTTTTCACAACTCTTTTGGGTTCAATCTTTAAAGCAACTTCCGCCCCAATAGAAAATACCAAGAATGTAATCATTTTCAGGATTTTAACCCTTTAAATGTCATTTTGAATACATGAAACCGCTGTTTTTTTCATGATGAAAAAAAAGCACACTTAGTCCTGTCTCATTCTCACACACAATCACTCACACCCAGGTTTAATGTTTAATATGTACGAGTGTGTATGAGTTTGAGAATGAGACAGGACTAAGTGTGCTCTCATGGCGTTTTGTTTTTCATTTGTGCCGTTTCATGTGTCTTAGAGGTAAACAGATGTATGATCTTGACCCAGCTTGACCTCGATGTTTTGAATTGTTTGGAACTTCAAAGTCCTTTGATAATGTCTCTTTAGCAAACAGACATACACAGTGATACATACACTCCTTCAAGTAAATAAAAACACCTGGCTGCAAAGCCAAAGCTTCAAATATGTGTAGTTTGGCTGGCTGGTCATTTCATTCCTGTGATACGCAACAACCAGTAAGATGAAGAGGAGCTTCTCTGTGGGACAAGAGGTCTCATGCAGCCCGTAACTTCAGCTGCAGGACTCATCAACAGAAACACCCTGAGAAGGAGAATCTGGTGTGGATCTGGCTGAACTGTGCTTGAAAGGAGTCAGCACAAAGATAATACACTTTTTTACACCCCCCCAACATTTATTATATGGAAAATAACTGCCTTTTTGTGCATGTTTTTCATAGAAAACGCTAATTCATGTTTTCAAACTGGCAGTTAAAGGGTTAAAATCCTGAACATAATTTAACATTTGGTATTTTTGATCAGGACTGAAGTTGATTGAAAGCCCCAAAAAGTAAAAAAAAATATTAATCTGTTCATTAATCATTTTAGAGCAGTTTTTGGAAGTGGACATTTTTGTCCCGAATGACTAATGTGTGAGTTTTTTGTTTAATCTGATTTTGTGCAAAAACTAATAATGCAAACAAATCAATTTTGTTGCTAATCTTTGACATATCCAAGTCTGTTGTAAAAAAAAAAAAAGAGCCAGTCCCCAGATATGTATTTATGGAAAATAGCTAATTTTCTCTGTTTCCATCAGTCTTTTGCAGTGGACATTTTTGTCTCGAATGGTCAATAAGCGTAGTCGATTTGTTACACAGTGAATTAAAGACCGATTTGGAATTCCAAAATAGATTGAGAAAATAGCCTTGTTACAAAAAATCAAGCCATTTGCACAAACATAACCAAAGTTATTGCAAAATTAAAAGTGAAAAATGACCCATATGGACAAAAACGTCCACAGTGATACCGGAGGGTTAAGATAGCGAGCTGATGTCCAAAATGTGTTGACATGGGTCCCAAAAGAGCACAGGCGTCTCTTATCCAAAGAAGAAGTGTGAATTGGGCTTGGTGGACTAAAAGGGGGCAGCTCTACAGTCTTGTTGGCATCTCCATTATTAGCCAGTGACCATGCTCAGCCTTTGCTGAAAGGATATTATGAAACTGCCTGGCCAACGATTCATATCTAATTCACTTAGAAATGTTCACCGGTAATTTGTCAAACCTCTGATGACTCAGCCCTGGTGTGAGCATTCAACAATTGCCATGGGGTGAGAGGCTATCGGTGGCAAATAAACGTGTTGAATTGATGATTTTAATTGTGATGAATATACACCTACCTCCAGAGTCTCCTCTGCTGTGCAGCCGGGCTGCTGCTGCAGTTTGCCCGTGGATAGGGCCTGGATGTATTCGTCACACTTCTTGTACCCATCATCCAGCAGGTCCTGTTTGGCCTTCAGCAGACCCTGGCCAGGTGTCACATCACCAATACCAATAGAGAAGCCTCGGTTGGCTAAAGAAAAAACAACAACAAAATCAACTGAAGTTACAATCAATATCTCTATAGATTACCCAGTTTGCAGGATCATTTAGTCTTGAAAATGTATTAATCAACTTATATGTACCAATAGGTTTATTTCTGTTGATACTGATATATATCAATTCAAATATCAGAGAGAGTTGTTATAACCCTGGAGGCCACCTACAGAGATACGCCGGAGTGAGTCTGGCCAGGCGGGACATGGCGTTCGCCGCCTCCAGCTGTCCCCAGTCTCTCAGCAGGATGTAGAAGATGTTCTTCTTGGAGCCAGACCCCAAGGTACCCTTGTCCAGGCTGCCACACATTAGCTCACTGTTGTGGATCACCACGACTAAAAATGTGACAAGAGAATGTGACAGGAATTGTAGTCATTAAGTCCCAGAATAGAAAGACAGGACCATGGTGAATAAATCACAGCGTGATGCTCGCCCTGAGACACCTGGTGCCGTGTGAAGCGGCTGATGAAGCTGAAAGACATTCAGACTGGCAGAATTATTCATGGAGGTCATTTCAGGAGAAGTTATTTTGGGATATTTAAAAAATTATATTTTCAGTAAATGATATGGTTTAGCTCATGGAAAAAGTAGCTTGGCTTTCTCAGGTAAGGCAAGGAAAGGCAAGTTTATTTATATAGCACCTTTCAACACAAGGCCATTCAAAGTGCTTTACAACAATGAACGACATTAAGAATATGGCATTTAAAAACAGTCATTAAAAATCAACGATAATCAAATGAAGAAATACATGGATACAAGTTAAGAAGAAAATGTTTCCTTTTCATTTACTGTCTCCTAGAGAAAATCTATAATGCAATACTATTATCAATATATTATTCCTAAATTGATTATTCCATTAGAACTGATCAAAAACTATCCAAGTTGTTACTTGACATGAGGACACACTTTTCTTTACATTAACGCATCTCTTTCTAACACATCTCAATGCACTGAACATTCTTCTGTTTGTTTGATATGGGATTTTGCATTCATTTTTCAAACCAAATATGTTTGTATTGTTATGTTGCTTTCAATTATATCCCCAATCGCTTCTCCTCTGAAACTTCATTAATAAGGTTGTTGATTGTTTATAAAGTAAGCTCTTGGATGTACATCATTGTATTGTGATTATACAAAAAAACACCAAGATGGCTGTTATTTATTGTTAAAAACTAATTCCGGCTTTACTCAGGTGTCTCTAAACCTCTTGTATATTAATAAATCGGATTAACCGACTGAAAACTGTGATAATAAAATAATCACATATAATAAAGTCAGACTGAAGCACTCCTTTGTGCATCAGTCAATCCTCACAGTAAATACAGAGCTGAATCCCAGATCAAATGCACGCTAAAGGGTCTTTGAGCATGCTTTCTCTCAGCGATTGTGCTGTTATGTTAAATGTTTGTTTTTCATGTATTGTGTCTTGATATTTGTCTATGTTGATGTTATACATATAGCTGCATTACAGACTTGATCTGACCATTTAAGTATTATCGTATAATACATTTCATCACTTAGCCAAATAACACATTTTAATTTGAAATGTTTAGAGCAGATTCTGACTCACATGAGTCGTTGTAACAGAGATCCTCTCCCTTGCCGCAGTACTGCTTGCCCCTGGTCCGCAGGTTGGCCTTCACTGGACATTCCTTATTGGGCTTCAGAATGAGGCTGAAGATCTGCTTGCCCGTCCACAGAGCCATGGGCTGATGGACACACAGCAAAGTGTTAGTGCCGGGTCAAAGACATGGAGTTATGTAACAAGCCCACCAGTGTAGTACCTTCATGATAGCAGGGCGGGGGAGAGTGATTTTTACTTTCTCGTCATGCCCCACGAGCATCGATGCCACAAGCTGGCAGGTCTTTGATCTCTCAAAGAAGGTGTCCTTCAGCGTCAAGAGGTAGGCCCCTAGGAGGTAGAAATAAGCTAATAAATTAATGGGAATTAAATAGTGGTTTTTCGTATTTTCTGGCTTAAGTGCACCCCCATTAGGTACAAATGGTTATTGAATGCCTACGGATTACTCAAATATTCAAAGGAAAAAAAGAATGAACATTTTCTTATACCATCATAGCCAGTTTGCCCTTGTTGCAGTGATAAATGATCCTCCACCTGTATCTCAAAGCAGCAGGACTCACATCACATAAAGAGCACAGAGAGAAAGAGTGTACCACGTCAGCGCACTGACCTGTCAGAAAGTCCTGAATAGCAGCAATCAGAGGTTCGCCATTTCTTGGAGTGACAAAATTTGCTTTCGTCTGGAAGAAAGATAAAAACATGGGTTTAATCGCTGAATGTAAACACTCATATTTGAGACTTTTTAAGACCACTTTGAATAGAATGTAAGCCCTATTTCACAGCAAGACAGTATGAAGGAAAATTGCTATGAAAGAAGAAATACGTCCCATAATACTTACAAAATAAATGTATTCATGTTGAACATAAGAACAATGACTGAACATAACAGCATAACAGTACACAGAACTGTGTTAGCGTGTTAGACAAAAAGTGTGTATGTGTGTGTGTCTCTGTCGGTGTGTGTGTCTCTGTATGTGTGAGGGTGTGTGTGTGACAAGAGATATCTTCTGAGCTCTGCTGCCTTGGCTACAATCTTTCATCGTTGCTGTTGTAGGATTGGTGTTTAACTACAGTATGGTATTTAGCGTCCACAACACCTCTGTTTTTAGGGTTGACGTAGAGCCAAACGTCCCCCGATGTTGTTGTGGGAGCTGCTGCACTAGCTAACGCTACATTTGCAAAAAAGAACGCTAATTCTTTTTGCAAACGGTGCAGCGGGCTTCAAACACATTTCCCTCCACTGGTTTCAACCAAGCACTAAATTCGATGTTTTCCAACCAAATACGGTTGAACTTACACTTCCCCATATTTATTTGTAGCCTAAGTAGATTAGAAGCTGAAGCTTGGTTGCTAGGTTACTGGGGGAAACAAAGTTAGTGATTACTGGTTCCATGTTGATTTATTTCAATACAAATTGTTGGGGGGAACTGAAAGGCTATTACCGTACTGGTTACTTTGCAGCCCGGACATTTTCCCCAAAACACATTTAGACGTGATCGCAACACAGAAGTAGGCTACCTTTCAAATCCGATCATTTTTAAGACCTTCTAAAATCATATTTAAGACCTTTCTTATTTTTTTGATCATATTTAAGACTTTTTAAGGCCTTAAATTCTGAATATCAAATTTAAGACTTTTTAACGACTTTTTAAGACCCCGCAGGAACCCTCTGTTAGGTGACGTGTGTGTTGTGAATGGAGCCGCGTGGTGATGAAACGTACCCCCATCAGGACGAGGGCCTCGGCTTTGGCTTCTTCAGTCTGAGGTAGATGAAGGTTCATCTCATCACCGTCAAAATCGGCATTGTACGGGGTGCACACGCACTCGTTGAACCGAAACGTCCTGTGAGGTTTGATTCTGGCCTGGGAGGTTGGGGACAGTAAAAATAGAGACATTCATAATGAAGACTTACTGCATGTGTAACCCGGCGTCTTCTTTAGCAGTGAAATTATTCTTAATATTGTGAACATGTTCAACATATCTTGGCCCATTCCATCCATTTGTTTTAAATACTGTACAGCTTTTTTCATTTTTTAAAACAGATGTTTATAAATTCATACTTCTTACTTAGACATATTACATTACATGTTACTTATTAGACGCTTTTATCCAAAGCGACTTACATACTCAATACTGTGGGCAATCCCCACAGGAGCAATTTGGGGTGAAGTGTCTCAGGGACACAACGACATGCTGAGTGCAGTGGGGTTTGCACCTGTGCTCCCCTGATCCGAACACCAACGCACAACCCCCTGCACCACGCGCCTCCCTACATATAGAAGCAGTTTCAGGCACCGCCGATAATTACTAAAGTTCTATTTTCTTAACTGCCAAAAATACCTGTCAAGCCTGCCAGCCTAATTAATCTGAAGTAGATAATCATTTTTGTTCAGTAGATAATTGTAAAAGATGCTTCAATTATACTGTTGCTAACATTATAGGGCATTTTAATTTATAGTGTTTATGCCAGCAACTGTAGAAAATTAAACATTTCACAGATAAATGTAGCAGCTTTTAGCTTTGCACTGACCTTAAATAACTGTTTTGGCAAGTTAACTGTGGAGGATTCATCATGAGTTATCAAGAAAAAGAAAACAAGCACTGACGCTATTTTAGACAGAAGAGGAGAATGGTAACGACCCTGATAATAGCATAAATGTTAAGTGATGAAAGCACGGTGTACTGAAACAAGGTTGTTTTTTTTCTTTCATTTGTTCTTTTAAAAAACCAAGCTTACGATGTGGGCCATGATGCTGAGTTTGTGCAGGGAAGGCTGTCGATTGAAGAGGACGATGTCTCCATCGATCATGTGTCTTTCCACCACATCTCCGAACCTCAGCTCCTGAGCTATCTTCTCACGGTTTCCATACTTTAAAAACCTGGCAGAAGATACAAATACAAAAATATATATTTGTTTTAAAATGTGAACTACGTCAGGTAAGGAATGTTTTTTAATTTGCCAAAGACGTAGCCAGCCTTACCTTTTCATCTGTGTGCTACGATTCTGGATGAAGTTGGCTCCGGGATGAACTTCAGGCCCGTTGCGGACCAGTTTCCTCAATAGCTCCAGATTGGCTTTGTTCACCTATAATAAAGAATCACATTTAGATGACTTTAGTCCTGGCATGGAAGTGGTTGTTTAGTGTAGGGAGGCTTACCTTCTCTGGGTATGTCAGGATTTTAGCCACGTGCACAGGGACGGCCACCTCATCTATCCTCAGGTTTGGGTCGGGAGAAATGACGGTTCTGCCAGAGAAGTCCACTCTTTTTCCCGAGAGGTTTCCTCTGAATCGACCTGAATTTTTCACAGTAAATGAATCAGTTAGTCTGCAATTTCAAATGTGCAGTTCCTTTTCTACACCGAGTTGCACACGCAGAGTACGAAATACATACCTGCTAAGTGCCACATTTCTGTAAAGTACTTCTTGGGTTGTTAAACCCATTATACCGACATAAAAAGCTCACTCAAATGTGAGTGCAAGAGTGAGAAAGCTAGGATAGGTACCCACATCTGCTCTGCTTTATGTGTTACACTGTACCCGACTACTTTAATCTCTTTAAAAAATTGACAAATCTGAAACAAAATGTTCAGGTTCAACTTTTGGCATTACCAAGTGTTTTTTATTTACTTGATAATGGCATTTAGTGTGAAGAGTTGAATAAATACACTGTGTCCACATTACAGAGTTTATTTAAAACATTAAAAATTGGCAAAATAAGATCTCACATGTTTTTATATTCACTTTACCTTGCTTTCCCTTGAGTCTCTGCACAAAGCCTCGGGTCCATTTCTTCGGTGCCATGTTGAGGGGAATGCCCGAGAGCTCGCTGTTGATGTACAGCGCACACTGCAGCTGGAGGAAGTCCCAGTCCTCCATGATCATCTGGGTCTTCGCCCCTGTCATACGGTGCTAAATGATCAAATACTTTGTTAATGAGGACCGTCTACAATGAAATGATGAAAGGTTATTACTGCATTCAGGACGTTTTTTGTTGTAAAGATCATAATGGGTTAGCTTTGTTATAATGTGTTAGTCCATTTTACAAACAATAAAACTCTAAATAAAAAACTAGGTTTGAAGTCATAGAAAATAGATTTCTACACTTAAAGACAATATTAGACCCAGAGTTCGGCCGCCGGATTTATATTTCAGAGGCTGTGTGCTCAGCAAAAAAACAAGATGGTTTTTTTCTCTTTGCTAAAAGCCACCACAGCTCAATACTTTGAAATGAGGTCAATCATCTAGTGTCTTCTGTCTTCAAAACTAGAGGCTAAAGTCCTACAAGTCCCTGCAGACATCCAGCCCTATCATCTTCAATAACAGATACCAACCTTTTTGATGACATCGTTGAGGAAGATTATCTCTGTGAGCTTCATGGTGAGGTCGTCCTCGTTGGTGCCGGACTTCAGGTCGCTGACCACAGAGGGCCGGATGCAGAGGGGGGGCACCAGGAGGCGGGTGAGAATGAGGTCCGCGGGTTTCCCTGCCTCAGGGTTCATCAGCAGCAGGGGAATGTCTTCTTGGGGGATCCTCTTGAACATGTTCAGCACCACCAGAGGGTTCAGGTTTTCCTGAAGAGGAAATAATAATCAAGGCAAAATACAGGAATGTGCAGGACCTCCATATAGGGCTCAGTGTTGCTTGAAATGCTTTTGATGACACTAAAAGACTTATTTCTAAACAGTTGTTTGAGTAATATACCAATGATTTATAAAAACACGTTTTCATTTTAGTAAATTACTGGAATGTAATGGAACATTTTTTGCTTTAAAAGCGACCTTTGGTCCCCTGAAAGGCGCTATATACATTTAAGTTATTATTTTATTATTAATAAATCAATACTTGGTGTTAAACATTTGCTTTTCCTGATTTACATGATGAAATATATTATCGACAAATAATAGAATAAGAATATAACCAACAAGTAGAATCACTAAATTCAACAGTAGGTAAAAAACATCAAGGTTTGACACTGCTGTAACCTTTCACCCTCTGCATGGGAACACTAATGAGACCAACTGTGAAACATTGTACCTGTGCTCTGGTCAGCAGAGGTTCCACCACTTTGTTGTGCTCAATGGCAGTGTCGAAGGACTGCAGGAAATCTGTCACAAAGACATCCACCACCTTCTTGTTGGTTTTGTACTTCTCATGGATGATCTTTAGCAGGCCACACTTTTTCACTGGTCCTGAAAAGTATAAGAGACACACGACTCAGCTTCTCCAATTATTGAATCAGAATGAAACGTATGTGGCAAAAAGTAAAACTAAACAATTTCTCTTATTACCATTGAAAGCAGCACAACTCATACAGATCGTCTTTTTGCGGCATTTATCAGAGATCTTCTTCTTCAACCCTCGTTTCTGGAGATAGGCCAGGTTGGGCCTTTTTAACATATCCATGAACAGCAGTTTGTCCTCTTTTGTCAGCATTATGCTCGAGCATGTCTTGCAGATCATCTGGAAACATGACAAATTACAATGATCACAATGAGGGTGGTAAAACATTGTCTCACATAGGTGCTTGAATCATTTACAGAAATGTACAAACTATTATTATTGGAGAGGTATAAACATATTTGCTTGTTTTCATATTTCACATATTTACTTGAGATAAATGGTAAATGAAATGAATTTATTTAGCGCTTATTTGATCCCTGATTTCACTACAACAAGTTAGCATTCGCCCATTGACACACATTCATATAGAGGCAGGGGCTGCTGTACAAGGTGTCACCTGCTCAGGGGAGAGTAACATTCACACACCATTGGCCATGCCATCACGAGCAATTAGGGGTTCATTCTCTTGCCCAATGGCACTTTGAAATGTTATCTGCAGCAGCTGGGCTCAAACCACCAACCCTACAGCTGACCCAATGCCACAAGATTAGCTCAGTAACTTTGCCAAAAACAATCCATTTCCTACAGTTATAATTGTGATACTCTAGTGACATCTAGAGGAAATATACAATAATAATACATTACATTTATAAAGCGCTTTTCCTGGTGCTCAAAGCGCTTACAAGCAAGTAAAACAAAATAACAACAAAAGTACTAAGCTAGGTGGAATAAGGGCGATATATATATATTTCTGTTTGCTTTATTCCCGATGGAGGTATCTTTAACTTTGGTTGTATCAATGCTTCTTCTTGCAGTGTGGAACATAGGCTCTCTGAATGTTGGTCTCACTATTGTTTAAGCTGACCAAATAATACAGCCTTGCACAAATGTGTAAGTGCCCAAGTTGTAAACAAAATAAATACTATATACACCGTCTAAAAACTCTCCTGTTTGTTTGTTGTCAGAAGGCTTAAAGAAAAATGAACGGCCCATTAGTCATGAAACTTGGTAAAATGGTGAGGCAGGGACCGAGGAAGAACCCATTAGATTTGAGTAGATCTGGATCACATGGCGCAAACACAACATATTTACTTTTGGTTAACTTTTCGAGAAAGGGCAATTGTCCTTGGCTGAGGTCTGCGCTCTTAAAGTGCTGTATTTGATTAGACTGTGAACTCACCTGTAAGATTCCTATGATGGCTTTAAAATAGCCGACATGAAAACATGGCAGCTCCAGATCCAGGTAGCCATAATGTCCCAAGCAGTCTGCCAGATTCTTCCCACATGTCAAACACGGTCTGTCTTTCTCACTGGTGCCCTGCAAAAACACATGAGCAGAGGGATGAGCCTATAGCGTGATGTTGGCCTAAGGTACGTGGTAAATATTTGAAATGAGTGACAACAGTGACATGTTTTGCATGTTGGTGTATTGACAATGATTATCTTCTTTCCCTGCAAACAAGAGAGTTTCTGAGCAAGTCATACCATACGATGGTCCAACACTCCATAGGCCAGTGGAGTGTGTTTGGTGTCTTGGCTGTACAGATTCTTACTGACCACCTGGATGTGGGCCTGCTTCCGCATCTGTTCAGCAGATTTCATGCCAAAGCAAATGTGGCTTCTGCAAATAAGCACAAAAAGTAACGATTAAGCAAGGAATATCTCACAGTGCAAGATCAGCTGCATTTAAACCTTGACAAACTGTTGATACATTGTTGCATGAGAAGTGAACAGGAACAGATTCTAACAACATTTATTGAATGCAAATTGTGGTTAATGCATGTTTACCGTTGATTTAACACTTAAATACGTTCATAATTACAACATGTGCTCAATCGTCACATTTTAACTGAGTTTGACAGAATGGCACGTTGTCTTTTCCACAATGCATTCGTGAGCTGGCGTTAACTTGTTTATCAGAACAACTAGCTAACGGCGATAAACGTAATTATAAGTATCCTTTTAATATTAACCCAACTTTAAGTTAACACTGTCAATATAAGCTTCATAGCAAACTGTCTGACACTGGCTAACAGGTGAGCTAGTTAGCTAGCAGTGTTTCTCAGTCTGTTTGACTTACATTTTTTTGGCCACATCTGTCTCTCTGAACTGTTCCTTCACCATTTTGGCAACTTCTCCAAACCAAGCTACAGCGAAACTACTGTAATTGTTATGTTGTCCTCATTCCAGCAGGCCAGGCTTTACTGCAACCAGCACGCTGTCATATCATTTTCATATGTTGTGAAAATGCTAGCAGTCAGCATCATGCAATGTGTTGATAGCATGCGTAACACTGCCTTCAGGGTTCATCTGAAATCTAGCGACTTTAATCGTAAATGGTGAAAAAGCACATTTTATACTGAGTTTAGTGCTATGAAATTGTTCTTTATTTTCATTAAGAGATAACTTAGAGTACGTTTATTCTAAAATCTATGATTTTAAGCCCATAAAAATGCTTGTTTATGATTGATTTTCTTGAAGTATGCATATTACAAGAAGTGCCTGAAAGCAGCACACGCGTCTGGACAACAACAGCAAGAAAAAGAAGGCACGGGAGCACGAGCACGATCAGCCTCAAATCAGTGCTGACACCTAGCGGCTAACATTTGTAAACACTTGTAATGGGAATGGTGAATAGGTTTTATCTACTAAAAGTCAATGAAATTATACTAACTGAAATAACTTACAGGAAGTTATTTAGTTTAGTAAAATGTGAATTTATTGTTAATTTAAAGGAATAGTTTGACATTTCAAAATATTTGCTCGCTTACTTTTTGCAATATCCAAGATAAGGAGATAGTTTCCGTTTGTAAATGGCAAAATAATAAATAAATAAATACAAATAAACACAATGTCTTTTTATTTATGATTTTTCTTAAACAATTGTAGCCTATCTATATTTTGGCAGTGTTCTCACCCCAGGAAATGTTCCTCATTCATATATTTAAACAAAATGTAACTGTGTTGTTTTGATTCTTTGACAATTCAACAAAAGAAGACCATTTTCTTTCTATACTGAATAAGATGGCAAAAGAGTGGATATTTTTCGGCTACCTAAATATTATAATAGTATTAAAGAACGTTCTTTCAATTAACTCATCAGAAGCCAACCTCCTGTCTATCCCCCCACAAACCAAGCACCGAAACTGGGGGGACAGAGCTTTCTCCATCGCTGCCCCCTCCCTCTGGAACTCACTCCCATTAAACATCAGAGACTGCACCGACCCCCCCACCTTCAAAACACACCTCTTCAGACTGTCTTTTAATGTGGGAATAATGTTGTGTTGCTGTTTTAATATTTTAATTCAACTTTTTACATTTCATTTCCTTTTTATCACCGCATCGCATTTGCGGCTCAGTTGAGGCCCCCTCCACGAGATGAGGGCGTGAGACCCCACCCAGTCTGTGTGATCTGCGTGTAGGGAGGGGCGTCCCGGTTCTATACTATAACTATATTATGTCAAGAGTTACATTTAGGTGCACAATGGCTCTTGCAAACTCTTTGATCAAACACGCTAACGCTAGCTACGTAAATATGACGCTCTATGTATAAAAACAAAACAAAACTTACCTTCTTATTTCTTTCTCCACTTAAATGAACTTTATTTCTTCTTGTTCGTTCTCTCTATGTCTGGTCATATATCAATCTGTTCCACGTAGCGCGCCCCCTAGAGGCCTGAAGCACTTCCGGAATGTTTTTTTTTGTAATGTCTTTTTTTTTTGTAACGTTATTCGGTTGTATGTGCTTTTGACTTTGCATATCGTTTTTGTATTTGCAGTGTTTTTCTGTTGCGTTTGTTTTCGGGGTTTGTGTGTTGTAGGTTTAGCTTGCATCATTTCTGTAAATGCAGCGTTTTTCTGTTGTATGTGTTTTCAGGGTTTGTTGGTTTTTCATTTCATTATTTGCAGGTGTTTCCTGCTTATGTGTGTGTTTTTGGCCGTTGTTTAGCGTTTGCACCTGCCGGCCACCGTAAAGTTGGCATCAGGAAAGCAAATAAATGCCTATATGCATGTTATCATACATTTGTGTGCCTATATTTGCATTCATATTATTCAGTGGTGAAGTTGAACTAATGTATGGAGGACGGAACATGACTTAAGTATAAATAAATAAATGTATGAAGAAATACAGGAATAAATAAATAAATACGTAAATAAATAAAGGAATAAATAAATACAGGAATAAATAAATGACGAAATAAATACAGAAATAAATAAATGTTGAAATGAATACACAAATAAATAAATAAAAGAATAAATGCATAAATAAATATTTATTTATTTATTTACGTATTTATTTATTTATTCCTGTATTTCTTCATACATTTATTTATTTATACTTAAGTCATGTTCCGTCCTCCATACTAATGAGGTGGTTAGTCTGAAATCCTGCCTCTAGATGGCACCAAATGCATTTCTAACAGGTGGTAATGTAAAGACATAGGAGGTGCAGAGACTAAACAAACCTGTTATACATGTCTTGTTTGATACATATGAGAGGGAGCACTGAGGGAGACTGATGACTTCCTGATGAGTTTCCTTCCACAACGCTGCTTGAGCTGATGAATTGTTCCATCAACTGATAACCACCAACAGGGAAAATTGCCTGCATGAATCTGATTTTCCAATGTTTTACTCTGCTGCCACTTGCATCACGAAGGGCCTTTAATTATACCTCTAATAACACATTTACCATGGTCTGGGATTCCTGAATCAGTCTCTCAAGGCAAGGCATCCCCAAAGAGCTATGTCTCTCTAAATGTTAACATCTGGGGACATATAATGTTTTTTACACACACATTGAAATCCCTTTTGGAGGAATTTAATACCTCAGATCACTTTGGATGAAGAACACTTGGTGTCTCTCAGGACTGTGTATCCAGGGATTTGATCACTGTCCTTACGCATCAATACTCATTGATTCAGAGAAATGATCTAAGGAAAATTATGCAAAACTCACCTTTGCTCACTTGTATGTACTGAAGCTCTGACGGTATGTGATGAACCACTGACAATTTCCACCAAATATGAATATGAATTGATGCATTTATCTCCAGATTGTTAACTAATCAAGAAGTCCATTAAGCCAGAAAATAGTTCCCAGAGCCCAACATGACATCCTTCAATTGATTGTATTGTTTGACCTACAATTAATCTAAAAGTACTCAATTTACAGTGAAATAAAAAAGACACAACATGTCTAATGCTCTCATTTGAGAAGCTGGCACAAGGGAATATTTGGCATGCTAGCTTAATAAATGTTTAATCAATCATACAAATTGTTTATTCTGTTAATTGACAAATCGATAACTAATGGTTTCAGCACTAGCCTGCAGAATAAATAAATGATTAGAAACCCTTCAGAGCCGGGAGGAGTGCTGCTCTCTGCCTCTCATCTGATGAGTGTGGGTCTGTTTAAATACTCAAGTGCAACCCAGTGTTTACTCATCATACCATTTACATTATGCAACACGTATTTGTAGATCAATGTGACCACCATCTTTGTGTAATTAACATGAGTAATTACTGTGCTTAATTTACAGAGCCACCCAAGGTTCATAATGGGGCTGCAAAACATTGACCCATGACAATTGATTGATCCCTCCCTCCTTTAAAACCATGCCCCTGCTAATGACTTGATAGTGTATAGCTAGGGTGGCTAATACTGTTTTTCGCTCTCCATATCCAGATTGGATGATCCCTCCCCCCTCTTCCTCCTCCTCCTCCTCTACCATGTTTTCTGCAATGGTGTCAGCTCCTCGCTTAGAGGCCCCTCTCCCTTTTTGCTCTGTGTGTGTGTTTGTCTGCATGCATGTTGTGCGTACTGCTCGGTAATCAGCCACACATACTCGCCTTTGGTGGCTGGAGACTGATTCAATATTCCACCGGGTAATTTATGCAGAACTAATTCTCTACAGGAATGGAAGGGCTTGGAGGAAGGCAGAAAGAGAGAGGAAGAAATCTGTGGTGAAATAATTATCCCCGGTGTCACTGCAGCTACATTTTGTGAAGTTGATGTCAATAAAATATTGAACTACACAATCCATTTCAATTTCACCTCAAAAAGATGCTGCAGAGGGTCGGGCGGCTGCAGGAATAAGGGGCACTGTGCACGTGGAAAAAAGCTTGCACATCAACACACACAGGTTTCTGTTTAAGCGCACAGCGAGGCGGTGGCTGGCGACGTGTGCTGCTTACAGACTGGCTGGGAAGCACATCATTGCCTTCAGTCATTTAACTTGTCAAAACAGCAGGGCTCTGTGTCTCGTCACATTTGGATTTAGTGGGTTTGAATTACTGGAAATAAAGTGAAAGAGGATGAGATGAAAAATGAAATGAGGGGAGCTTCCCAGGAGAGCCATTGGGAGCACAGTATAGATTATGGTCATTTGTGAGGAACGGGTTTGTAATAAGAGCTCAGCGTCAGAGTGCATTTGTGTGTATGGGTATGTGTTCTGAGGGCGGGGGTGGAGATGGGCTTCATTGTATTCTTCTCACAACTTGTTTTGATCAGCACAATGCATATTGAGTTGTATACCATCGGTCTCACAAGAGCAATAATGTTTGATCTATGAGATGTTCTTGGTTTTCAATCAGCTTTTTTTACAAAACAAAGAGAGAATACAGGTTGTGGAATATCACATGATACACATTGTTCACTTTGAAGGCTTTAGAATTTATTTTGAGAATAATAGATCACTCAAAGGATAATTACTCAACCTTTTTTTATTATGTCTTAAAACGAAACTCATGTGTCCCTATGCCCGTTAAACTTGTTCTTGCCTCGTACCAAAAATACATTTTCCTTACACATTTTTAGTGGAGGACATGGGTGACAAAATAAATCCTAACAGTCTTCGTTGGGAGTTCATCAAAAGGCAATCGGCTTTCAGGCTGATGACAATTCCAATATTTATGGTGTTCCCGACGATTCGAATATTCGTGCCAAGACTTCATCCTCTGTGAACTGGCCATTGTTTACCAGTGGTTTAGAATTCACTAGAATAGAGTTGGAGGTTCCCAAACATATTGTTTCACAAGTAGACACTCAGCTGTTTAATTTCTTTTGGCTGGTAGTTATTGGATTATTTGATGGAATTTTAGCCAATGCTTTCCGCCTCTTTTGTCCTCCACACAGACTTTTAACTTGCATGCCACCAAATCCCGCTCAAATGTAAATGTTCAATTCGCCTCTGACCACAAATCGTAACCAGAACGCTTCTGATACAAAACTCTTGTCAGGCTGCCTAGAGATGCTGCATTGTTGTGCAAATATTGTTGAGAGAGAATAAGCCAAATCTAATATGAGTATTCTGCGGTCTGTTTGACAAATCAATCTTCCAAACGTGTTTTTTGGCGCAACATTCACTATAAATGTGCTAACCACACTGTGATAAACACAAACAAACAAAGAAGACATGTGTAAAGGAAAGTTAAGAAAGGGTATAGCTTTGCCACCACCTTGCCTCATCCTTGTGACACCGAGAAAAACCTTAAGCGTTAAAGATAGCATAGACCTAAGAAGAAGGCTATCCTTAACATTCCAGCTAAGAGAATTCCAGCTCAATGTGAAACATAAATACCTTGTTTGAATAATATATGTAACTGACTTATGATCTGACAAACATATTGAATAATCATACGTCAGTCTGTTTTTCAAGTATGTGAAATAATACTCTTAGACTTAGAGTAGTCCCTGACAGTTTTAAAAGCATCATGACTTTGATTGATCCCTGAGTGCATGTATGGCTGCTGTAGAAATATACATAGTGATTTATGTTAAACATAAAATATTTTCATCATGTCACCACAAAGTCCCTATATGCCAATCTGGTTGACTGTGAACATTTAAAGATTTAAACAGTTATAGTTTTACAAATCCATACACGTGTAAGGGTGTGCATCACTTGGTATTCATAAAGGTGTAACAATGTGGTAGAATCTGCTTAACAGACACATAAGTCGACATGCTGAGGAATAATGTTCTCGTTTCTCTCACTCTCTCCGCGGACACCCCGGCGCTCCCCTCCCAGACATCTCATTATTTTGCATCTTCGTCACTCTTATTAAAGCCATATATCTTAACTTGAGGCCAGTGCCCATTGAGTGGAATACATACATGTAAAAACATTAGCAACGTGTGTGAAACCGCGCTCTGTCCTGCACTCAGGAGAGCCATGTGCAAAATGAATAATTTATCCAAATGAATTATAATACCAGCATCTCCCCAGCAAGCTTTTGTCTGAGTAAAATTCCTCCTCACAATTCAGTTCATACAGTTTGCCTTGCATAAACTAGATACCTCTCTGGACAGATTTGCATAGAAACACCCTGCAATATGGTGAAAAGGGAGCAATTAGGATTCATGACGGCACCTCCCCTCCGGATGCTCTGCTGCCATGTGAGACGGCAGCAGCTGATTGAAATGGAGGAGCATGGCCTTGTTCATGCGCCTCTGTCTTCCTCCTTTTTCTGTCCTCCTGAGGGGGAAGCAGGGTCGACTCCAGCCTCCAGGTCCGACCCTCTCTCTCTCTTCCTCCATCAACCTTTCTCATTGTCGTCCTCCTCCGAAGTACAGATTAGCAGTGGCTCAGGGCTGGTTGGAACTTTTGTAAGGGAGCCTGAGGGAAGGAACCTCTCAACCAGTGGGTTAACAACATCATCAAACACACTGTGATTAGTAGCTAACGGATGCAGCGGGTCACATTGTGCAGTTGTTTGAAACAGGTGATGAAGTCCTTGCTGTTGGTGTTGGGCTGCTCGGAGCATGTGGGAGGTGTTAGACACAAACGAGGCTTCCAGCAAGCAGAACCATGAACAGATGGTGCTGGAAAATGAGGCACCTCTGATAAGCATTGAAACCCCCTTCAATGACCAACGATACACTTCGCTCTCTCCTCATAACAGCACTGTGTTTTTCCCTCCTGCACTCTATTTCCTCTGAAAATAAACCTCTTCTGTGATTGTTTAAAAGCACTTGATATTACTCATACTAGTCTCTTGTTTTTAAAATCAAACTCAAAGCTGCTGGAGGACGTCTGACATATTTTCCAAACAGTAGGAACGCAGCGTGCTCTGGGTCATCTGCCATCATGAGTTTTTGTTCACCTGGATGGAGCCAGCAGATGGCAGGGTTCGGTCTGGGCCCTTTAGGGGAAAGACAGCAGAAAGCCAAGAAAACAGTCACTTTTCTTGAAGCACTCACTGTGCTCCTTTAATCCATCACAGAAAAATGGCAGCATTATATAAGAAGATCTATTTACAGTTATTTTATTTTACTGTATGTGGACTATTCAACAGTGCCGAGTGCAACTGTTATGGAAATCTTTCCAGTTCTTTGTCATGATGAAGGTATTCATCACAGAGCTATCCAGTCGTTTTAGGGCATAATGTGCACTCATTTCAGCCAAGTTTAAGAGAGAAAAAAGGTGTGAGTCCTCTGAGAATTGATGGACAGTTTGTACTTTGTAGGCTTATAGCTTACTTGATAGGGTTGATAACAGAGAGGATCTAAATAATAGTACTCTAAAATTATATAAAATCATGGTTGATTTATATATCACACTATGTGTTAGCCACCTCTCTGAATAACCAGCACCTTACCGTGGTGGAGAGGTTTGTGTGCCCTGATGGACCTGGGGGGGCTGTGTTGTCTGGAACCTTGTGTTCCTGGTAGGGTCTCCCATGGCAAATTGGTCTCAGGCAAGGGGCCAGACTAAGATTGGTTCAAAGACCTCATGAAAGACGACACACAGAAGTGAGGATACTCGGCCCGGAGGAAGCCCGGGGTCCCCTTCTTGAGCCAGGCCCAGAAGGAGGACTCGTCGGCGAGCGTCTGGTGGCCGGGCTTGCCACGGAGCCCAGCCGGGCACAGCCTGAAAAGGCAACGTGGGCAACACCTCTGCTTCTCCGTCCCGCGGGCCCACCACCTACGGGAAACAGCGATGGGGTCGGGTGCGCTGCCAGAAGGGTGGCAGTGAAAGCAGAGGGTCTCGACGGACCAGACCCAGGCGAAGCTGGCTTTGGGGACGTGGAATGTCACCTCTCTGGGGGGGAAGGAGCTGGAGCTTGTGCGGGGGAGGTGGAGCGTTACCAGTTGGATCTGGTTGGGCTCACCTCTATGCACAGCGTAGGCTCTGGAACCTTACTTCTGGATAGGGGTTGGACTCTATTCTTCTCTGGAGTTGCCCAAGGTGTGAGGAGCCGGGCGGGTGTGGGGATACTCACAAGCCCCCGGTTGGGTGCTTCGTTGTTGGAGTTTACCCCAGTGGACGAGAGGGTTGCCTCCCTACGCCTGCGGGTTATGGGGGGGAAAACTCTGACTGTTGTGTGTGCTTATGCACCAAACAGCAGTTCAGAGTATTCGGCTTTCTTGGAGACCCTGAAAAGAGTCCTGTATGGGACTTTTTCTCTTTAATCTTGCTGGGAGACTTCAATGCACATGTGGGCAATGATGGAGACACTTGGAGGGGCGTGATTGGGAGGAACAGCCCCCTGATCCGAACCAGAGTGGTGGTTTGTTACTGGACTTATGTGCTAGTCATGGATTGGCCATAACAAACACCATGTTCGAACATAAGGATGCTCATAAGTGTACGTGGTACCAGAGCACCCTAGACACCGGTGGTCAGGGCAGCCATCCGACTGAAGAAGGAGGCCTTCAGGGATATGTTATCCCGGGGGAGTCCCGAGGCAGGTTCAAGGTACCGACAGGCCCGAAGGGCAGCAGCCGAGGCAAAGCAGCGGGTGTGGGAGAAGTTAGGAGAAGCCATGGATAAGGACTTTCGGGCGGCACCAAAGTTGTTAAAAAAAACTGTCCGACACCTCAGGAGGGGGAAGCAGGGAACCATCCAAGCTGTGTACAGTAAGGATGGGACGCTGTTGACCTCAACTGATGGAGTGTTAGGGAGTTGGAAGGAACACTTTGAGGAACTCCTGAACCCGACAACTCCGCCCTCTGTGGTAGAGGCAGAGCTGGAGTATGACGGGGGATCAACACCAATCTCCCGGGGGGAGGTCACTGAGGTAGTCAAACACCTCCACAGTGGCAAAGCCCCGGGGGTGGATGAGATCCGCCCAGAAATGCTGAAGGCTCTTGGTGTTGAGGGACTGTCATGGTTGACACATCTCATCAACGTTGCGTGGAAGTCGGAAACTGTACCGAAGGAGTGACAGACCGGGGTGGTGGTTCCCCTTTTCAAAAAGGGGGATCAGAGGGTGTGTGCCAATTATAGAGGCATCACACTACTCAGCCTTCCCAGGAAAGTTTACTCTAAGGTACTCGAAAGGAGGGTCAGGGCGTTTGTCGAACCTCAGATTGAGGAGGAACAATGCGGATTCCGTCCTGGTCGTGGAACGACGGATCAGCTTTTTACCCTCGCAAGGATCCTGGAGGGAAGTACGCTTATCCGGTCTACATGTGTTTTGTAGATTTGGAGTAGGCGTATGACCGGGTTCCCAGGGAGTTACTGTGGGAGGTGATGCAGGATTATGGGGTGAGGGGGTCTCTACCCAGGGCTATCCAATCTCTGTACTCCCAAAGCGAGAGCTGTGTCCGGTTCCTCTGCAGTAAGTCAGACCCATTTCCGGTGAGGGTTGGCCTTCGCCAGAACTGCGCTTTGTCACCAATCCTGTTTGTAATCTCCTCTCACTCATCCCTGAAACTGGCCCTCCCGCTGTACTTCTCGGAGACTTCAACCTCCAGACGGGGAAGATAGACGAAACTAACATCTATGTTAACCGCCTTTGCTTTCTCACTGTCTCAGTCCCCACCGACTCATAAAGCTGGCAATGTCCTTGATCTCATATTCTCAAGGAACTGCTCTACTTCTAACCTCTCTGTAAACCCGCTCCACACATCCGATCACTTCTTCATTTCATTCTCTCTATCCCTTTCCAAACATAACAAACTAATCTCTTCCCATCCTGCACTTGTCCGCCGTAACCTTCGCTCCCTCTCCCCCTCTACCTTTGCCTCGTCGGTGCTCTCAGCCCTCCCTTCCTCTGATTCGTTCCATCTCCTGCCTCCAAACTCTGCTGCAGAAACTCTCCTCTCTACTCTCTCATCCACTCTGGACTCGCTCTGTCCTCTCACATCTCGGCAGGCTCGTCAGTCCCCTCCTGCTCCCTGACTAAATGATGCACTGCGTGCTAATATAACCGTCCTTAGGGCAGCAGAGCGGAAATGGTGGAAATCCAAACACCGTAACGACCTCCTAACCTATCAAGCTCTCCTCTCCTCTTTCTCTGCTTCGATCTCTCAGGCAAAAAGCACTTTCTTTCAAGATAAGATCCAATCTTCCTATTCCAATCCTAAAAAACTATTTTCCATCTTCTCCACCCTCTTGGACCCTCCAAAAGCTCCTCCCCCCTCCTCACTTCTGTCAAGCGACTTTGTTACCCACTTTGAAAAACAGGTTGATGATATTCGCTCTTCTTTTTCTGACTCACCTTTACTCACCGCTGGGTCACCAGACCCTCCTTCCACCAACACACTTACCTCCTTTTACCCTCTCTCTCCAAGTGAGGTTCTTACCCTCATTACCTCTGCCCGCCCTACCACCTGTCCTCTGGACCCTATCCCTTCAAACCTCCTTCAGACTATCGCTCCTGATATTTTACCGTTTCTCACCCATTTCATCAACACTTCTCTAACTTCTGGTCACTTTCCAAACAGTCTCAAGGAGGCAAGAGTAAACCCTCTCCTAAAGAAACCCACTCTCAACACGTCTGATGTTATAAACTACAGGCCTGTCTCTCTCCTCCCGTTCCTATCTAAATCACTTGAACGCGCTGTCTTTAAACAACTCTCCTGTTATCTCAATCAGAACAACCTTCTGGATCCGCACCAGTCTGGTTTCAAGGCAGGTCACTCCACAGAAACTGCTCTCATTGCTGTCACGGAGGAACTGCACACTGCCAAAACTGCATCCCTCTCCTCTGTCATCATCCTATTGGACCTGTCTGCCGCATTCGACACGGTGAATCATCAGATCCTCCTTCGCACTCTCCAAAAACTTGGAGTTTCAGGCTCTGCACTTTCCCTCCTCACCTCATACCTGAAAGACCGTACCTACAGGGTGACTTGGAGAGGGTCTGAGTCCGACCCTTGTCAATTAACTACGGGGGTCCCTCAGGGCTCTGTTCTTGGTCCCCTCCTCTTCTCCGTGTACACAAACTCGCTCGGATCAGTCATTAGCCCGCATGGTTTTTCTTACCTCTGCTACGCTGATGACACCCAATTAATTCTGTCCTTTCCCCGCTCAGAGACCCAGGTCGTTGCACGCATCTCTGCTTGTCTAGCTGACATCTCTCAGTGGATGTCTGCTCACCACCTCAAGCTCAACCTTGACAAGACTGAGCTGCTCTTCCTCCCGGGAAAAGATTGTCCCACTCTTGACCTAACAATCAACATCGGCACCTCAGTTGTTTCCCCGACTCAGACTGCAAGGAATCTGGGTGTGACCCTAGATAACAACCTGTCCTTCACTGCAAACATCGCTGCTACAACCCGTTGCTGCAGATACACGCTTTACAACATCAGGAAGATACGTCCCCAGCTGACTCAGAAAGCGACTCAGGTTCTGGTCCAGGCTCTCGTCATCTCACGCCTAGACTACTGCAACTCCCTCCTGGCTGGTCTACCTGCATGTGCTATCCGACCTCTGCAGCTCATCCAGAATGCAGCGGCTCGTCTGGTCTTCAACTTTCCTAAATTCTCCCACACCACTCCGCTCCTCCGCTCCCTTCACTGGCTTCCGGTAACTGCTAGAATCCACTTCAAGACACTGGTACTTGCTTACCATGCTGCGAATGGATCTGGCCCTTCCTACATCCAGGACATGGTTAAACCGTACACCCAGCACGTGCACTACGCTCTGCATCAGCCAAACGACTCGTTGCGCCCTCGCTGCGAGGGGGACCCAAGTTCCCATCGGCGAAAACACGTGGGTTTGCTGTCCTGGCTCCAAGATGGTGGAATGAGCTCCCCATTGACATCAGGACGGCAGATAGCTTGCACATCTTCCGGCGCAAACTGAAAGCTCATCTCTTTCGACTCCACTTCGAGCATTAGAACTATTAACGAAGCACTTTTATACTAATAAAGGACTGGCTTACCTAAAGCCAGTTGAGTAGCACTTGAAATGTTTGGCTCTATGAAACCTGATGTACTTATATGATTCTGTTTTCTTCAAGGTTGTGTCTTCCTGGTCGAATGTACTTATTGTAAGTCGCTTTGGATAAAAGCGTCAGCTAAATGCAATGTAATGTAATGTAATGTAATGTAATATTCATGGATCAGCACCTCCAAATCTGAGGCCATGGTTCTCAGCAGAAAACTGATGGACTGTCCACTCCAAGTAGGGAATGAGTCCCTACCCCAAGTGAAGGAGTTCAAGAATCTCGGGGTCTTGTTCTTGTTCTGGAGAATCGGAGCAGCGGGAGCGGTACTGCAGTCGCTTTACCGCACCGTTGTGACGAAAAGAGAGCCGAGCCAGAAGGCAAAGCTCTCTGTCTACCGGGCCATTTTCGTTCCTACCCTCACCTATTGTCATGAAGGATGGGTCATGACCGAAAGAACGAGATTGCGGATACAAGCGGCCGAGATGGGTTTTCTCCGCAGGGTGGCTGGTGTCTCCCTTAGGGATAAGGTGAGAAGTCCAGTCATCCGGGAAGGACTCGGAGTTGAACCGCTCCTCCTTTGCGTCGAAAGGTGCCAGTTGAGGTGGTTCGGGCACCTAGTAAGGATGCCACCTGGGCGCTTCCCTAGGGAGGTGTTCCAGGCACGTCCAGCTGGGAGGAGGCCGAGGGGTAGACCTAGGACCAGGTGGAGGGATTATATCTCTTCGCTGGCCTGGGAGCGCCTTGGAACCCCCCAGTCAGAGCTGGTTGATGTGGCCAGGGAAAGGAAAGTTTGGGGCTCTCTGCTGGAACTGCTACCTCCGCGACTCGACCACGGATAAGCGGGAGAAAATGGATGGATGGATGGACTATGTGTAAGGCCACTATTGTTACAGCAATAGTTATTTTTGAAACCATGAGTCATTGACTTGATTCAAAAGTAGGCTTCTCTTTTGGCGATGTTAGCTGTTTTTTTCTGCGTAAACTAATGCTAACACTCAAACTGGCGCTAAATAAAGATTGAGACTAAAGAAGTGCTGCAACAATGCATTTATCTGTTTACATCATGTTAGACTGAATATCTTTAGGTTTAAAACAATGCATTTAAACATATCCCCCTCAGATTTGGACACGTTTTATTACTTGTATCATTTAATGTGATAATATCATCTTTCAATTCTTCAGATTTCTGTCTGTCTGTGTGTAGTTGTCAGCTCTTCAAATCAAATCCGTGACAGTGGTATTAGCATGCAAGGTTTTGCGATGCATTGTCACTGCACATTTGTCCAGTATTTATAGTTAAAACATAAATCTGTAGAAATCTGAAACTTTGTTCATTTACTGATAAAGAAAGAACAGCACAGTTCAAATCAATGGTGTACAATGTGTTTATTCTATAATTGGTTGAATAATGTATCCAATAAATGAACAAGTATTGCATGTTCATTTGTGTGAATGAGCATCATGAAACAGCCAAATCAGTTATGCTTATGAGAATAAAATGTTAAAATGTTCTTGTGATTTCCTGCCCACCTAAAAAGCTTTATTCAGAGATGTAAAAGATTTATCGAACATGTTATTTTGGCTCTGCAAAAATGTGAGATGAATACAGCACTCTTTACAGCCAGCACTGTGGTTGACTTCATTCAGCAGACTATGGCTTGTGTTTCATTCCAGTCGTGTTTGCTTCCCTCCTGAGCTCCTGTCTCCTGCAGCAATCTGTCTGAAAAATGCATACATAACATCCTGTGAAAATAGCTTTCTGCAGGGACTCCACTAAAAATCCGCGCTGCATCAAATGTTCCTGTCATTCTCCGCTAGGCTGAGTTGATGGCACAACATTTGCATACTGCACAATCTGAGAGATCAGAGCTGCATGAAACTGTATGTGTGTGTGTCGACTATAACGGTGTGTATCAATGCCCATCCCTGTTATCACCTTGTTTTTCATCTACAGGGGCAATTAATCGCAAATAAATGTGGTTTTAAACTGTTAATACCTTTGTTGAAACTAGTTTATTCTAAAGAAATAGTCCTGGCAGGCTGACAGTGAGATGTGTGGATTATTCAGTGTAACCAAGTAGTTGTTTATGGAAAAGCACATTGCTGTTGAGTTTTTGAAAGCCCTTCAGCTTTATTGCATTAGCATTGGCAGAACATTCTCAAAATCTCTGCACCGAAAGCCAAGGCTATTTGCATGCCTGGATACCACAAGTATAGGAGACAATATGTGTTTATAATTTGGGAAGTGACCCTTAAAATATATCACTGGGTAGGCCATTTTATGTGATTGACGAAATAAAAGCCTGCATATTTATCAGAAACGTAATAATACAAGCTCTAATTAAATATTTTTGTTCTAATTCCACCAGAGGAAAAAAACAACAACAACAACGCAACTGCTGAATCTTTATGCCATTGGCCAAAAAGACAATTAAGGTTGAGAGGAGGGTTATTTCATTACAGAGTCCTTTCCCTGGTGGAACAGGAGTGTGGTAGATTCGATTCTCTGGCTGTGATTACCCAGCCCTCGGCTATGAGATAGATGACTATGAATCAATTGTTTTCAAGGGGACTCTCACTGGGGTGCTGTAGTAGTTAAAGACGAGAGGGAGTCTACTGAAAAAGCAGCTGGCCTTGCTTAAACAGACCAGGTAGTCTCATCGACTGCATGCAGCACCTTAAATATTCATACATACTTAAGGGAGAAATGAAACCAGTCGCGGTGCTCAAACAAACGCCCCCTTTGCCTCGATATCTGCCATGGTTAAATGAGCAGTCACCATGACTGGATGGGAAATGTTTAGTCTTGCTCTGTGTCATCCTATCAGGCTTTAATATGTGCCCAAGACAATACTAATCACGCCAGGCTGCTCTCATTATGGCTTTACATAAGGTCTGCTGTAAAACACAAGGTGTGGCAGCAGGGATTAAAGTGTTGGGGTACTTCATATACAGTGTCATGTAATTGAGAGCCATGCTTTGGAGGCATTTTTGTGTGATTTAGAAGTGTTTGACATTCTTGAAAGGTGCTTTTATAGGCAGACCTACAAGTGGATTTTACCAGTAGAATGACTCTATAGATCTGATGCTCAGACTTGACCCATCTATTCTCTTGACATATCCCTACTCTGTGTTACCCAGCTGATTACGGCATGTTTTTTTTTCTTTCTCTGCAGTCTTGGAATGGATCTGATCGACTTCAGAAGACCTGCATGCTACAGGCCCCCTCCCCTGCCGCCACAAGCACCAACCCACCTCCTCCAGTTAAGTTATTTTCTCTGACACATTCAATACCACCCAACACTATTGACCTGACATATTGATGTGAAGGGGCATGGCTGCTAAGAGGCATCTGGCCGCAGCATATTGAACAAGCAGTCTGTTAGAGGAGAGGATTTTCAAGAGAGAAACTGTAGGACAAATAAAAAGCAGCATGATGGATTTCATTTCAGAGTCAGACAACACAAGATGTAACACTTGCAGTAGGTCAGGAAGTCAGTCAGTATGTGAGTTTTAACAAGAGGTGGCGCTAGCTCACCAGTCAACGTGTTCAAATCAGGCCTCAAAGCTGACACACTCAATAGCATCAGTGTGTTACGATGACACAGAGTGAATGAAAACATGGGCCGCTACACTGGGTGCAGTGAGAAATTACATATTTTCCCCCTTGCTGACGTACAGAGGCTGACACGGAAATTAGCCATACCACCCCCTACACACACAGACAGACAGACAGACAGACAGACAGACACCCACACCCACACCACACACACACACACACACACACACACACACACACACACACACACACACACACACACACACACACACACACACACACACACACACACACACCACACACACACACACACACACACACACAATCCCATCATGCTCTCTCCCTCCCCCATCCCCTTGAGGAATAAAAGGGGATTATGTCAATGCAATACAATTGTATGAGTGGAGGTAATGAACTCTTCCTTTTAACCATTCATTTGTTTATTAAAGTATTTATTTTATGCCTTTTATCTGTATATATTATTCCGGAACATTCAGATTCAAGGAGAGGCACATAAATTTGAGATCAAAAAGCTTTTCTGCTGAGAAGAAAAAAGGATTTTAGACTGAATGATGTATTGGAGGTTAATTTACAGTAAAGTATTTTAATTGTCCGTACACATTGCCCACATATTTTCCACTCCAACGATAAGACAGCCGCTCCTTGTTTAGAGTTGGCCTTTTTCCATTTAGGTCAGTGGTCTCCAGTCCATTTCATGTTCTGTTGCCTCTACAGTGTCTAAATTGCCCAGCAGGCAGGTGCCATTAGAGCAGTTTGTTTGCAAGGTAAGCAGCTATGAGAAGTGACAGCAGTAGAATTACTAATGCACTTTGGCTGTCATTTCTCTCTGAAAGCCCCTGCAGGGAGGGCCTTATTAAATTGATATTCAACCTCCTGCATGTTGTGTGCCCAGGCCTCATTAGCATAGGGTTTAGATGACACAGAGAGAGGGATGGCATTAGTGTTGTAGGAAGCAGTTAGACACTGTGCTGTAACTAATTTTCCAATTATAATGGGTGCCTACAATGTAGCGTATTAATGATTCAAATCACATTATTACCAGGGCATGTATGTTTAGGAATCAAGAGAGAATGTGTGAGGAAAAAGGAGGCTTTTCACACAGTGGTGGTTCACAGGAAATGTCAGTGCACATTAAAAGGGATCAAAACAAGAGTAAGCTTTGTGCAAGCCATGTGACAAATAGAAATAGAAAGAAAGAATACAAAATAGCATCCGTCAATTTTGAAAATGTATTATGCAGCACAGGTGAGACACTTATGCAAAGGTTGCAGTGAAGGCACAGTCAAACTAGAAAGGTAGCCTAGCTAAATTCTGTGTATTGTCATGACATAAAGGTGCCCTCTGCAGTCAGGCTAAATGAATGACAAAATGAAATATGGGGAAACACAGCACCACATCTTTTTCACAGTACAATGACCAATTTGAACCTCTAATGCTTAACAGACAAATTATACTTACTTCCCTCACCAATCAGAGCAGACTGGGCTCTGGTTTCAGACAGAGGGTGAAAAGAGGTGCTGCAGCAAAAGCAGTAGGAGACAAATAAAGAACCTTTTTAAACATTAAAGCATGTAGTAGAACCACACAACAGAAATATGATGCCACTAATCAGCTATATTGTAATCCTCTGTGTGAGATGTAGCAGTTGGGAAATTGTTGTCTGTTTATGAAAAAACAAACATCATATTCACTTACTTTATTATAAGCACTTTTCACTAAAATCTTTATTAGAGTTTATGCTGATTTTTCAACTTAAAGAAAGGGAGTCCCCCTTTCATGCCCCTCTATTTGTACTATCCAAAAATATAACTAAAAAACAATCTTAATAAAAGAATAATCTGAACCAGCTTTGTTTATTGAATGTGGGCGTATCGCTTCCCCTAGTCAATGAACACGTAAGTCCTTTAACTTGAAGCTTGTCGTACAGCCTTGCAGTACAGTAATGCAAAGGGGAACCCATTGCTCACTGACCTGCCTTTAACCTCGTAGCTGTTTCAGCAGCCACACGCTGGGACAAGCTGTCCATCAAGTGTGCATTGAGTGAGGACAAATGCAGTCTGACCCAAGCTGCTTCCATCAGGATGGACATATTGCAGGTAAGAGTGATGTTGTTGACAGAAGATTTAGTGATCTGTTTATCCAGTTTCCTAGCAGCAAGGATGTACAGATTAGAGGATTTACAACAAACAGAAGCAGATAAAGTACACACTTGGGGCGATCATTTGCATTATGATTTGATATTTCATGTATGAGCTTGCATTCTGTTAGTTTTGTTGATGTTTGTTATGTTGCGTGACATGTAAATAGTCTTTTTGACAGCATCCTTCTTCAAACACATCCATTCAATCCTTAAAGAATCCTGAGCGGTCCCTCCAGCATTAGCTGCGTGTTAACATCACAAAACTGTGGTGAAGGCGTGGTTAGCGCTGAGCAAATATTTAAAGTCACTGCTAAAGACATCATCACCATTGCAAATAAATGAATTGAATTCTGCTTATAGCCTCCCCCTTCCTTTCACCTAAATGGATATTTGATCCCTGGGGAACACCAAGTGCTTTGCAATCTGCGGCAGCTTCCTGGTGGCGCTTCCCCATCTCTCTGAGAAGCAAGCACTGACTTTGAAGACTGTGAAGCTGATGATAAATATGCTAATATGTCTGGAGGTGACTCGACGTAGCAGATAACGCTGTGAGGGGAAAGTGCCACCCGTCGTTTAATATATGGAGAGAAGGAAGGAGAGAGAGGCAGGGAGGGTGGAGGAGGAGGCATCACTCTGCTGATAAGGCGTAACAAGGATAAACAATGGGAGTAAAAGAGCACTTAAATTGTTGTTTTGTCTGATCCAGGGCAGTGATCTGTGGATATATGACTGCACTGTGATGTCATAAACTTCATGTGATTTGTGTCTTTGGTGTCTATAGCAATATAGCATTTTGTGCTCAACCTTTTTTGACACCTTTGATAAAGCTTTGTCAAATGAGTATTCTTTTTTTACATTACCTTTTTATATAATGTTGGCCATCATTTCTATCTGTTGTGAAAACATTGTAATCACCAAAATAACTGTTGGAATTTTGGAACATGTTGACATTGCTAAACAAGGCGAGCATTAAACAGATGCTTTCACAAATTGTATATAAGCCAACAGTTTAGTGAAATCATCTAGAACAAGTAAAAAAAGACATTGAGCATCCCGAAAAGTAAGTATTCATTTGAGTAATTAGACGGAACCTACCATTTTGCCAAACATGAATTTCAATAATTTACTTTTTTTTTCGCAGAACCCTGCGGGAAATCGGATAAATTAAAGAAGAAAGAACAAATCTAAGCTTACCAGACCTTTGCAACTAATAATTTCAGCTTGAAGCTAGCGACTTGAAGCTACGTTAGCTTCTATTAGCATAACAGCTAATTGGGGGTTGAGCTGCAGTGTGGGGAATGTAGGCACCAGGTTTTGACAGTGAAGAATCATTTATGGAGTAAAGAAGACAACATTTTTCTGCTTCTCTAAATGTTTAGACTCTTTGTCATGGGTCCGACTTGTCATAGGAGTGCAATGCTAAAGCTGCTCTTATAACCCCCCCTGTCGAAAATCACTGAACCACAAAACTATGTTTTTATTAACTATTGAGCGCAAAGAATATAAAACTAGATCATTCCTAAAGTCATATAAGCGTGACATCAGCTCTCAGACTGGCATGCATTATTTAAGAGTGTAAGTAAACCTGATAATAGCATATTTTGAAATAGAAAACTTTGACATGAGGCCTAGAGAAGTACATGTGCCAGTTAATGGCATTCTGCAATTCTTACGTGTTATGCCTCTGGGCTTTTTTTGCTATTCTGTGTGCTCTGTTTACTACTGTGAGTGAGACCTTATACCTGGCTTTCTTCTAATGTCCTTATGTCTGTTCTCCTTATGTCTGTATTGCGGGACGTGCCGTGCTGCCTTCTCTGAGTCTGAACACAGGTTTGATACCCTGAAGGTGACAGCGGCAGATCTGTGGCTGGTGTCGAAGGCAACATCAGGGTTGTCAGAAAGCATCTTTGAGCAGCTCAGACATATTTAGGATACAGAAAAACTGGTAAACACTCAAAATTCTCTGCACATTTCTGTATAAAATGTTTGGTATGAAGTTAGAAAAACTGCCTATTTTGGTGTAAACAAAAATACTGTCATCCATATTGCAGAGAGAGCTCATATCCCTTATCAGCTTGTGTATCTCGAGGCGGTCTGTGATATTAATGCCTCATGAGCAGCTTTCCACTTCAACTGTGTGTGGACAAGCTGTAGGTGTCACTGTCGACGTGGCTTTGAGCTCCACCAGCCGTGGCTGTTGGAGTCCAGAGCGCCACCCAGCCCCCTTTGTAGGAGACGTCGTAAGTCAGATGTTCAGAATGCATGGGGCATTGTCTGCCTGGATGTTCGATGGGCTGGCAGCAAAAGGTGACATCTGGTGACTAATGTGCTCAGATGTGAATGCTGCTCCCTCAGTTCTCTGGGCAGCAGCTGCTCCGCAAAGGCATAAATGAGACAGGGAAAGGGAGAGAGAGACAGCCAGGGAGAGATAGGGGAAGAGGGGGTGGTCGCCGGGACCGAGGTGGGGGGTAGGGCTCCGGGTTTGAGGAGCATGTTTGTATGTGAGATGGTGTGCATGTTCCCCACGCCAGCCGTCTGAATCCGAAGGGGTGTGTTTTGGGGGGTTGGGTATGTCATGGGAAAATCAATGACTTTCTGTCTGATTTTCAAGGAGGTGAAACACGCGTCCTCCCCCCTTCGCTCCATGCTACCTCCCAATGTCCGCCATACCACAAAGAGACCACACAGATTTACCAGAGCCTGTTTTGATCTGCTTTGTGTTTCCTGCAGCCGAGTGCCTTCTAGTCACTGTGTTGAGTCACAGCATCTCCTAGTATACTCACTGCATGTGTGTTCGAGTCATAAGCCTCATCATAAAGAGGTAAAGGATGTGATAGCTGCTGGGAAAGTGACACATTTCAACTGGACACCTCACAGAAATGACAAAAATACATATTTCTCCTCTTACCTGTAGTGCTATTTGTTAGTCTTGATAATTTGTCTACTACTGAAGAATCTAAAAAACGTGTCCTCCCACTAACAACTTCTGAGAAATCTCCTATCGTCAGTCAACAAGATTTTGGAAATGCTGAAAGTGCTATTCCATTTATCTTCATTACATGTAAACAGTAGAAAAGGATTTCTCATTGCCCTGACATATAACACCAAAACTATCTACAGGGCCAGACAGCTCTGAGGTTGAGTAATAAAATACGTTCTGACAAGTTTGTTGAATGGCCCCTTTAAAGAAACTCAAAGAAATGTTTCAAAGGGATACACACCACAGATAAAAACAACAACATCCTAGTAACAAGACCTCACCGCATCCATCACTCTGCAGAGATTTCCCATGATCCAATTGGATTTGTATTGGGGTTAAACAAATCAACCACTGTAACGGTTTCATCCTTCTCCCTGTCAATGAAGCATCCATCTTTGTTGAGCTGCATCAAGTAGCATCACTACTCAAAACAGTGTTTGGATGACGGACAGCTGTATGAGACGAGTTTTCCTTTTGGTATCCATGTGTATGTTTGCCTGTGTTTGTGTGTGCTTCGACCCCAGAGGTCCCTTTAGCGTAAGGGTCCTCATGACCTCTGGGATCTTTCACTGTTCATAATTAAGACAGGACTCTCTACCTCTACTCTGGAAATAAAGGGTTAAAACATGGGAAAGGGAACAAGATATAAAAGCTATAAAAAGAAAAAAAATGACAAAAATTATAACTGATGTTCTGTTTTGATACAAGATCAGTTTGTTATTTCTGCATTGCTGATATTGCGGCACACGTTTACGTCGTTTCTGTCCCATAATCTTGCCAAAATGATTTGTATCCTTTCTTTAGCGAGGGGATCACACCCTCAAACATGTGGTCATTTGTGGCATTCATATGGACATGCTGCTTCTTTAGAAGACACTTGAGCCCCACTTAAAAGGCGTCATGGGCTGCTTTCGATTAGAGAGGCGGTAGGCTGCTTTAGATTTGATGAACAAGAAGTGCATATGCATTCCTCAAAGAATGTTAATGAAACACATTCCTTCCAGTTTCTCATGGAAACCAGCCTGGATTTAGGGATAAGGAGGTAGAGAGAAATGGGGTCCCCTTTATTCCCCTCCTCAGGAAGAAAAGAAAAGCTTACAAGATGCAGGAGGGAATGACTCTTCTGAGGAAAAGGGAAGGAAAATTGTGTGGGATGAGAGTGTATTGAGAGGTTGTCAATGTGTGATCTAGTGGGGTGTCGCAGGTCATCTTGAATAGTGTATTTGTTGTGACAATAAGGAAAATATAAAGAGTAGTATAAGAAAACCCTGAAAAAGAGTAGTCACTCAAATAACACAGCAACCTCCTTATCATAGGCTAATTACAATATATAGATACAAAGTGGTTCTAGCATTAAGTGCATTTGCAGCTACCTCTTTAATTGTGTTGTATTGCCTTGCCAATTAAAGTCTCACAACAAGGAAGCCTAAAAGACGTATTAATGGCTGCTCCAACACTTTATGCCACTCTCTTCTTCAGTGTTACTGTCATTGATGTGTTTTTGTGTAATTGATGTTTTGCTAACCCTTTGTCCCTGTCACTTGGTGGTAAAGGGTCAGGTGTTGCTCCTAATGGGCTCCAACATGACGTGTGGAGCCTTGAGTGACATGTGCAGGCTTGTGCTTTTACTTGATTCAAAACTGTCATTGTACAAGTGTATCAATACAGTTTTATTGACCATTAGATAGACGCATAGAAAATCCTGTTTCTGTTTTGAAATATCTTAAAATTATAAGATCTATATTATATCTTTTGTCAAGTTAAAACGTACCATTTCTAAATGTTTTAAGCCTAGAGAAATGTGTAATTTAAATCTAGTTAATGATCCGTGTCATATTATCTTTGCACATGTATCAGCATTGTGGTTCTCAGAAATGATTAATTCAATGTATTATTACATTACATTTTAAGCCACACTTTTACTCTTAGGCAATTTTACCTAAATGTTTTAATTGGATGAGGGAAATTAATTATCAGAATTATGGATCTTAAGTTTTCAGAGAAACACCATAAACGACTGCTACCACCCCACGCTACTTCATGACAGCTCCAAACTCCATCTCTTGTTATTGTTTGATTTTGAGACCCCTTGGGCCAGCAAATATAACATATTGTACCTTAAAAAGTTGTTTCAAAAACTGCAATTTTTTTACTTTGTTGGGTGCCGACTTGACTCCTGAACAACATCTGCAAATCAATTCAAAGGAAGAACTGACAGTCTGCTGCTCGTCAAAGTGGCCGGCACACATCGTATTTTGCCGTTGGAGACATGTTAAGATTAGAATAACAAGGCATTTACTATCTAGACGGGAAATATATGAGAGACTCCCTTCATGTATGTGAACTGCAGTACCTCTCTCAATTAGAACATCATTAATTCGTCTGAGTTTGCTTTAGAGAGAATCTTTTCAGTCATTAAATATTGTTAGTCATGCATTTCAAGTTGTGCCTCCAAGCCAAAGTCAGAATTTAAATGGAGTCTCTCTCTCTCTCTCTCTTTCTCTCGCACACGCACACTCACACTCGCGCACACACACACACAAATGTACACTGTCTCTCTATCAGTTCTATGTAAATGCTTTCTGTATATGTCCGTATGCACGACAGGGGTTTCGGTAGAACCAAATTGAGGATTATTCAGCCACACCTGCTATGAATTTCCTTTTCAATATATGTACGCATCATGTTTGAATAATGGCGCCGGTATTTGGAATGAAAAAACTGCTCTGCATTCATTTTGCTGAACACAGAAGAAGTGTGTTTTCATTACAGAGGCTTCTATCCCATTGCAAATGAAACACTTTGCCAATTAATGAATAATGCTACTGGTAAAAAAAAAAAACACTATTGACAAATACGATGTTATACCAGGATTATTGACCCAGTCTGATTATTTTCTTTCCATATCACTGACCTCTTCTTTGTGCTGAATATACAGTCAAGACATAATGTGCTGCTTTAACACATCAATCATGTGATCATTTATACAGTGTGTCCGGATCATAATTCTATTTACCGGGGGTACTGTAATGCTGTATTGATTGCCAAACCATTAGCATTTATACAACCATCAATAGTGAAAAGTACTTATCCTTCTGCTCTATGCTTTACTGTGCCAATGCCATGTGGTAGCAGCTATAAATGGCCATGTTATTGAAAATTCCTTTTTCCTTTCAGTGCAGAGAGGGGAAGAGGCCGACCAGATCTCTATTAGCAGACTGGGATTTTCTCCCATGTGTCACTGTGAGTGTAATTGCAATGTCACACTTCAAGGACTTCATGTGGGTGGACTGGTGGTCTACCACAAGAGAGAGGACTGTAGTCAAAATACCAATTAATGAAGGCCAGAGAAATATGACCTGAACTGCTTCAGGTCTGTACCTACCAATGGCTGAGCCTGTCGATTGAAATTGTATCCCATCAGCCCTTGGTCGTGGGTCAGCGCTCTGTGTCCGTGCTGGCAGATTACACTTTCCTCTCGCTGGATCCTGGCTCATGCCCTTGAGCGCACATTGGAGTTCATCCTATACTTACTTCAGAATGATGAATTCACAACTTTAGACAGAAAATGAACTCCAACTCTTCAGAAAATCCTCTGTAATATCATCAAGCAAACCACCAAGTCAAGCTTTTTGACTGTTACTGAGGTCACTCAAGGAAATACATTCCTCTGCTACTACTACTTCAGCTCTTTGCACAGGGACAAACATACCACTTATAGTGAAGCTGCCCAAAGAGTACAGTATGTGTCTTCTGATGGTCAGCTGCACCATTATATTGGTCTTGTAGTTTAGGACTGTAAAAGGTGTCGTAGTCTTGGAGTGTGTGGGCACATCCCAACCTTTGTGAGCATACAATTTTGCCCTTACAGTTCCACTGATTATCTTTTTATTGTTCTGGTTTTACATCACATTTTCAATCTTTAGTCCAGCCCCCCTTGCCCTTATTAATTCCAGAAGCAAAACGAAACAGATGTTTTCAATTTAAAAGCTCTGATCATCCTTCTGCACGCTACAGTATATGCCCAGTGCCAAATGGCAGACTGAAAGAGTTAGTGGCTATAGATGTTTAACACACTTATATAACACGGTTATTTTTTCTCAGGGGTTGGTGGAGACCAATTCAGAGCTAAAATGGGATCAAAATTGGAAATTACATTCAATAGGTCAGTAGAAAGTCATGAAGAAATAATAATGGTGTCTGCTGGATGTGTACTGTGACTAGAAAAACATTACTGTGGTTTGTGTGTCTGTTATGGCTTCTTCTATTGTTGCAAAAGGCTCATGGTTTCATAATATTCTTGTAGAATTATTTTAGTATTATTGTGTGTTGTGCGCCAAACCATTTGTCAAAATAGCAGGTAGTTAAATCTGCAAATGTAGGAAATACACAATGCTTTCGATATTATGAGTTACACCAAATTACGATTAAGACAAGCAAATGCAACATTCACCTAAAGATGTCACAGGTTATTATCATACATTTTTTTCTTATTTATCCAAGATGACACCTACTTAAACTGAACTTTACAAGCCAATTATCCAATGTATTTACCAATTAGCCCAATTGTACATTTAGCACTCACTGATGTGACTTACGGTGGAACCGAGATGAAAAAAACATTTGTTAACAAAGACTCTGGTTTCTGTTTCTGACAGCTGGGTCTCATTATGACATGAAATCAGAGCCTCCTCAGGGTCCACTGTGCGGACTCTCGCACTGCCCAGTTATCAAAACACAGCGAGGATTCCACTTAAGCCTCGACGCTGGCTGCGTTTCAAGTCAAGACGTGTAAAATAAATGGATATAAAATGTAAAAATAGTGGGAGGTGTTGAAACCTTTTCCACTGTAGCCTACAACAGTAATTATACAGGTTATAAAAGGAACAGGATAATAAAAGGTGAGGCGTACATTCACACTTACAACCATTATAACGCTTTTATTGCGCAATGCTTCCTTGACATTTCAATGTGATTTATTTTATCATAATAATCATGTGCAAATACACTTAATACATGTCCCCTGAGATCACAACACATAAATTAAGGGCAAACAGCACGTGTCCTAAACAAACAAGGTTACAGATTCTGTAATGCTGTGGATTTCTCTGCACAAATCCACATATCCAGGTCGTGGCTGCGACTCACAAGAATGCGCCATCCCATGATTATGTCTAATTAAATTAAATGTCACTTACAGGCAGCATGGAGTATTTCTACCACACACACGCTATGCTGCAGTGACTGCACCAGTATGGCGGCAGCATCTGAAAATACAAACTAGAAAGCTTCTTTAATGATGTTGAGACAAAGAGGATTCCACTTCATCAGAGCAAAAAATAAGCTTGTCTCTGCTTTGCGAGATGCTGAATATTTCATGACACCACGGGCCGACCCCGGGTCATCCTGTGTAGAGGCCAAGATACTCAGACATATAAATGATGCATTGACAACAGCTATAACTGTGCACGACATTAAGGGGCCTCTTGGAGTGACTCGTCGAGTGTGTGTGTTTGTGAGAAAGCAACGGGGACTTTTCTTTGGAGGATTATCCACGATTGGATGATTCATTGAGGCCAGTGACAATCCGAGTGTGTGGGATGAGAACTGGTGCTATCTTTACCCTTCCCTCCACCTCTGCCCATCCCTCACTCTCCTCTATTTATGGAGCACTGCAGTGTATATGGCGCTTCAGTACTGGACTGCAGCCCACGGGGGACCCTTCTCCATCTGTACAATCTGCACCTTTTCGGCACAGAGGCAGCATGAGAGAAGAAAGGGATATGGCTGTTTCACCCTCCCAATTGGTGGCAAATGACTACAAACACTCACATGTACAACACAAATTCAAATGTGCACACAGAGTATAAAATGACGCCCGACTCCCAGCGTCTTTGTTTTCTTCCCCTAGCAGAAAGCTCTGCAGCCGTGAGACAAATTGCTGCGTTACATTAGCACTACAGTGAAGGATGAAAGTGCACCGAGCAAGGCAAACAAGCATCCCATTACAACCGCCACTTAGCAACAAACACATCTATTACAGCGGCTGAGCAAGGCTGGAGGTGAGCCTGAACACACCTCCGACAAGCTGCAATCCAGGGCAATGAGATTCAGGATGCACTACACTGGGAATTTCAACAAGAATGAGGAAAAAATCAAACAAATGGCCCTCCCACTTTCTCTCAACGCTGAGGAATCAAGGGCCACAGCCGCTGTTTACATACTTGAAAGAAAGAGTCTCTTCATCAGATGATATTTTATGATTTTTTTTTGCAGCCCTGCTGAAACTGGGAGCAGCCCCTTTTCCACCATCATTTGTAACTACGGACATGACATCACTTCCATAGAGACGTGGCTGCTCTATTCATCGGTTCCACTGTATCATAGTGATTAATGGAGATCTTAATACACTGACCTGATACAGCTAGCCTTTTTTCTTTTCTCTTTGTGTGCCACCACCATATTTTTTACCTCCTCGTTTCCCCCCACAGGTTCATCCCCAGGGCTGCACCTTACACTCTGATGTGTGTCATATCATTTCTCAGACAAAAACGCATAATTCCCTTTTTAACCACACTAATTACTGTGGTGCAAATCCTGACTGCTGTTGTCATGGTAATTGCCTTTCGGGGGGTTATGGCGCCACTAAAGCTCAAGTGAGTGAGAGTGAGAGAAAATGAGCAGAAGTGAGGGGAAGATTGCGAAGGAGACACACACTGCTCATTGTGTGCCAACATATTTCATGTTTCATCTTGTTTCATGGCGTGTACTATTGGCAGTTTACCTTGACTCTAAATGATCTGACCACGGTGCTGCTCCGCGTCAATGCCAGAAAATGAATTTGATCTGGGTGAGTGGGGATAAGTGTTCTTTCAGCACTGAGCCGAGTGCCAAGAGGTCCCAGAGCTGAGACTCACTCTCCGCCATTTATCCACTGCATTAAATGGATGTATTGAGTTCAAGGAGGGGTCAGTGAAATATAGGGGACAACATATGTCAAACAATACATATAGGAAGAGAAAAGTAGGATCATAAAAAAGCCTTTTATCAATTGGTAAACAGGGCTCCCGGCAGGGGGAAAAAAAGAGAAAAATCCTCACGGATTGAAGCGCTTGATCATCATTATGGAACAGCAAGAGACACCTCTGACAGTTGGCACCAACGTAACGCTGAAATGAGGATAGTTTAGCTTCTCCAAGGTCTTAAGGTTTGGATCATCATTGCGTGTGAGCATATTTCTGTGTGTGTGTGTGTGTGTGTGTGTGTGTTTGGGTTGACGCAGTGCCCTTAGGATGTCCTTGTGTGGTGTCAGGTGTCCTGCTGGACCTCAAGCATGAATGGCTTTCTGCTGTTCACACTTGTTATTTAGACACTTCATCAAAATGCTTCTTCTAATGTCACTTTAATTAACTGCTGTCGTCCCTGTTTTTTTATGTTTGGTAAGTTTGTCGTTTTATGCTCATTGGTCATGTGTCTCTTCTTCTGTCATTATACACAAACTTCAGAAATATGACCCAAAAATGTAATAGGATTAAATAGAATTGTTCCAAATTGTTGGAAAATTGATAAAAGAAACTGTGCGTATATGTTGTATTCATGACATTGAAGCATGACAGAATACAATTAATATATTTTCCCACTTACCTCTACTCATATCTTGGTTGTTTTGTTTTGCAGTTTCGCCCCTTTAACAAAAGTTGTTTTCATGATTGGTAAGGAGATGTTTTTTTACCTCTCAGTGAAGGACACTGCGAATAAAAACTGAATTCTAACACACATGACAGTAATAGCTGCTATTGATGCACACACACACACACACACACACACACACACACACACACACACACACACACACACACACACACACACACACACACACACACACACACACACACACACACACACACACACACACACACACACACACACACACACACACACACACACACACACACACACACACACACACACACACACAGAGGCTAATTCAATGTTCCAGCCCCTGTTTGTTTAGTCATGGACAAACAAAGGGCTGTGCCAGCAGCTTGTTGGTGTGAATGAGATTTATTTCACAGAGTTTGAAAGGAATTGTCAAGAATTTATTTAAAAATCAATTATGTGCACAGTAGATCTACTCTGCGATAACACCCGCACACACATACAGTACACACACTCGGCTCTAATACATCCATCCATCTTCTCCCGCTTATCCGTGGTCGGGTCGCGGGGGTAGCAGTTCCAGCAGAGAGCCCCAAACTTTCCTATCCCTGGCCACATCAACCAGCTCTGACTGGAGGATCCCAAGGCGCTCCCAGGCCAGCGAAGAGATATAATCCCTCCACCTGGTCCTAGGTCTACCCCTTGGTCTCTTCCTAACTAGGTGCCCGAACCACCTCAACTAGCTCCTTTCGACGCGAAGGAGGAGCGGTTCAACTCCGAGTCCCTGCCGGATGACCGAACTTCTCACCTTATCCCTAAGGGAGACACCAGCCACCCTGCGGAGAAAACCCATCTCGACCGCTTGTATCCGTGATCTCGTTCTTTCGGTCATGACCCATCCTTCATGACCATAGGTGAGGGTAGGAACGAAAATGGCCAGGTAGACAGAGAGCTTTGCCTTCTGGCTCAGCTCCCTTGTCGTCACAACGGTGCGGTAAAGCGACTGCAGTACCGCTCCCGCTGCACCGATTCTCCGGCCCATCTCACGCTCCATTGTTCCCTCACTCGAGAACAAGACCCCGAGATACTTGAACTCCTTCACTTGGGGTAAGGACTCATTCCCTACTTGGAGTGGACAGTCCATCGGTTTCCTGCTGAGAACCATGGCCTCAGATTTGGAGGTGCTGATCCTCATCCCAGCCGCTTCACACTCGGTTGCTAACCGATTCAGTGAGTGCTGAAGGTCGCAGACCGATGAAGCCATTAGAACCACATCATCTGCAAAAAGCAGTGGTGCAATCCTTAGTCCACCGAACTGCAGACCCCCTCCCCCATGACTACGCCTCGAAATCCGATCCATGTATATTACAAACAGGATTGGTGACAAAGCGCAGCCCTGGCGGAGGCCAACCCTCACCGGAAATGGGTCCGACTTACTGCCGAGGACTCGGACACAGCTCTCGCTTTGGGAGTACAGAGATTGAATGGTCCTGAGTAGAGACCCCCTCACCCCATACTCCCGCAGCACCTCCCACAGTAACTCCCTGGGAACTCGGTCATACGCCTTCTCCAAGTCTACAAAACACATGTAGACCGGATAAGCGTACTCCCAGGCCCCCTCCAGGATCCTTGCGAGAGTAAAAAGCTGATCCATCGTTCCACGACCAGGACGGAATCCGCATTGTTCCTCCTCAATCTGAGGTTCGACAATCGGCCTGACCCTCCTTTCGAGTACCTTAGAGTAAACTTTCCCGGGGAGGCTGAGTAGTGTGATGCCTCTGTAATGTTGCACTCTGAATCTCGTTATACTCTGTGTATAAATGACAATAAAAGGCTTTAACTTTAACTGGCACACACCCTCTGATCCCCCTTTTTGAAAAGGGTAACCACCACCCCGGTCTGCCACTCCTTCGGTACTGTTTCCGACTTCCACGCAACGTTGATGAGACGTGTCAACCATGACAGTCCCTCAACACCCAGAGCCTTCAGCATTTCTGGGCAGATCTCATCCACCCCCGGGGCTTTGCCACTGTGGAGTTGTTTGACGACCTCAGTGACCTCCCCCCGGGAGATTGGTGTTGATCCCCCGTCATACTCCAGCTCTGCCTCTAACATAGAGGGCGGAGTTGTCGGGTTCAGGAGTTCCTCAAAGTGTTCCTTCCAACGCCCTAACACTCCATCAGTTGAGGTCAACAACGTCCCATCCTTACTGTACACAGCTTGGATGGTTCCCTGCTTCCCCCTCCTGAGGTGTCGGACAGTTTTCCAGAACAACTTTGGTGCCGTCCGAAAGTCCTTTTCCATGTCTTCTCCGAACTCCTCCCACACCCGCTGCTTTGCCTCGGCCACGGCTGAGGCTGCTGCCCTTCGGGCCTGTCGGTACCTTGCAACTGCCTCGGGAGTCCCCCGGGATAACAAATCCCTGAAGGCCTCCTTCTTCAGTCGGACGGCTTCCCTGACCACCGGTGTCCACCAGGAGGTTCGAGGGGTGCCGCCCCTTGAGGCACCTAAGACCTTGAGACCACAGCTCCCCGCCGCGGCTTCGGCAATAGAGGCTTTGAACACCGACCACTCTGGTTCAATGTCCCCAACCTCCACAGGAATGCTCGAAAAGCTCCGCCGGAGGTGTGAGTTGAAGGCCTCCTGAACTTGGGCCTCCTCCAGACGTCCCCAGTTCACCCGAACTACACGTTTGGGCTTACCAGGTCTATCCAGAGGCTTCCCCCGCCACTCGACCCAACTCACCACCAGATGGTGATCAGTTGACAACTCCGCCCCTCTCTTTACCCGAGTGTCCAAAACATACGGCCTCAGGTCCGATGATACGATAACGAAATCGATCATGGACCTTCTGCCTAGGGTGCTCTGGTACCACGTACACTTATGAGCATCCTTATGTTCGAACATGGTGTTTGTTATGGCCAATCCATGACTAGCACAGAAGTCCAGTAACAAACCACCACTCCGGTTCAGATCAGGGGGAACGTTCCTCCCAATCACGCCCCTCCAAGTGTCTCCATCATTGCCCACATGTGCAGTTGAAGTCTCCCAGCAAGATTAAAGAGTCCCCTTCAGGAGCCCCATACAGGACTCTTTCCAGGGTCTCCAAGAAGGCTGTATACTCTGAACTGCTGTTTGGTGCATAAGCACATACAACAGTCAGAGTTTTCCCCCCCATAACCCGCAGGCGTAGGGAGGCAACCCTCACGTCCACTGGGGTAAACTACAACAACGAAGCACCCAACCGGGGATTTGTGAGTATCCCCACACCCGCCCGGCGCCTCACACCTTGAGCAACTCCGGAGAAGAATAGAGTCCAACCCCTATCCAGAAGTAAGGTTCCAGAGGCGACGCTGTGCGTAGAGGCGAGCCCAACCAGATCCAGCTGGTAACGCTCCACCTCCCGCACAAGCTCCGGCTCCTCCCCCCCAGAGAGGTGACGTTCCACGTCCCCAAAGCCAGCTTCTGTCGCCCAGGTCTGGTCCGTCGAGACCCTCTGCTTTCACTGCCACCCTTCTGGCAGTGCACCCGACCCCATCGCTGTTTCCCGTAGGTGGTGGGCCCGCGGGACGGAGAAGCGGAGGTGTTGCCCACGTTACCTTTTCGGGTTGTGCCCGGCCGGGCTCCGTGGCAAGCCCGGCCACCAGACGCTCGCTGACGAGTCCTCCTTCTGGGCCTGGCTCCAGAAGGGGACCCCGGGCTTCCTCCGGGCCGGGTATCCTCACTTCTTTGTTGTTCTTTCATGAGGTCTTTTGAACCAATCTTAGTCTGGCCCCTTGCCTGAGACCAATTTGCCATGGGAGACCCTACCAGGAACACAAGGTTCCAGACAACACAGCCCCCAGGTTCATCAGGGCACACAAACCTCTCTACCACGGTAAGGTGCTGGTTCTTCAGAGAGGGGCTCTAATACAGAATAATCTTTCATGACTGGCGCAACTTCAGCTAAATCACTGCAATTCTTTTTCATGCCAGATGCTGCATGATGTAATAATATGTTCTTAGAAATAGCATTCATCTTATCAATAACATGGTGTGCTGTAGAGTTTGAAAATGAAAGTCGAACATTGTATGACATTTTAGATCATAAAATAAGTAATCATAAGATTTGCAGAATGATGTTTGATGTTGAATTGTTACAAAGTACATATAATCCCTTATTAAGAGGGCATGCTTGAACAGAAAACTATTATAAACTGCAAAGTTAACATATTATCTTCCACCCTAAGGCAAATCACTGCTAAACTTTCTGGGACTAAACTAAAACTGTTCTTTTACCTATGTAGTTCCTTAATTAAATCAAGTGTTCTACATTTTGACATGTAGGCTTTTATCTTATTTGATTACGACACATTTTAGATGATCTATTATGAGCACTGTTGAGAAAGCTTTCAAATACTGGCAGAAATGTGTCTACATTCATGTGGAAGTTAAATGTTACGCTTTAATGTTTTGCAGATATACTCTGCCTTTCCAAGCGATGCCTGAAATGAAGAAAATACTTGATCACCTTCAATATATATTAAATACCATTAAAAACTAAACACATAATGGCAAAATTCAAGCAATGTGCATACATACTTTATATTATACGTCATAAATGCCTATAACACTGCATCTGTTATTCTCATTTCAAATTAAGATTACATGACATTTCGTCAGGGGTTCATCTACAGGTAATCTGTCAAAACAGAATAATCACTACTGTTACTCTATTCATATGTGAAATTCTATAAATGCATTTAGACCTTGTGAATGTTTCGACAATGTGTCATAAATTGAGGCCAAGAGGAGTTTCAGTCCTCACAACTGCCGGAGCTATCTCTCGCTCCGTGTTTTTCAGATTAATTCAAAGCATCCCACTGCCTGAGAAATGACAACACTGCAGAGAGAGCCTGAAGTTTCCCTTTGATGGACTCAGCGGTCTATCTCTGCCGTGGACTTCAGTGGGGGAATTGTGACCCCCAGGTCATTTCGGCAGGGCCTTATCAGCACGGGCCAAATGCAAGGAGTCAGATAGAAGGACTATAAGGAGATGATTTGTGGACAGTCTGGCACACTAATGGTGCTAACGCTGCATGCTGTCCACATTGTGGCTGAAGAATATATGGTGGGATGGTGGACTCACATCCAATTTGATCAGGCTGCAATGGAAAACATAGAAGACAAATCCTGCTGAATATTAAAAGGATTTTCATATTTACTCACCTGAGACGGAATAACAAATTAGCACAATGATCAAGTGTTGGAAAACAGGATTTCAAGGGTACCACAAAGATAAATGTCAGCTTAAAGTTTATACAGTACAATGCAACCTTTTAGTCTGTGATCCTAGTGAGCAGAGAAATCCACTGGGTGCGACCTTTAGAGGTAGAGGATCCTCAGCCCGACCTTACTCCTGGAATCAGTGGCAGAAAACCTATATCCTCTTAAGAGGAGGGAGTCACATCAAATAATAGATATATGAAATCCATCTTGTTTCTGAACTCGTGTCTTTTGTAGGCAACAGATCAATGTAAAAGCTTCTGTTTGAGTTGCCCACAGTGACACAAAAATCAGAGAAAAAAAGATTTTTTGAAACACACAATGAAAATGCATACCACAGCAACATTATTGGAGCTGAAGTGGACGACTGAAAAGGCAAAGATCCATGGGAATAATCGTTACGGAGGACTTCATGTTGACTGTATAGTTAACCTTCTGTTCAACTGTGTATAACTGCCTTACATTTTCAATGTAGGTCTTTACAGGTGCTACCTGTTAAGTTGTAGTTTAAATAGAGGTGGAATAAATCTGCAGAGCAGCGTTTCAAACATCATAAAAGTCGAGACGCCAGAGAAATGCATTACTGGATAAGCTCTCAAGCATTTTCATAAACTGAGGGATTTGAAAATGCTTTTTGACTTTTGGTACTGATAGTGTTAAAGGTGGGGTAGGTACTTCACTTCAGAAATACTTTTTGTTATATTCCATGGAATGCTCTTAACATCCCGATAGCAATGAATACATTAAATGCTTTGATAATAAATACATTTAAAAAAAAATCATCTGTGGAAGCCGTGGCGCTGTAAAAAGCACGACCAATCATCTGAGCCGGCCCGGCTACTATAACTGGATGGCCTACCTGCCTGTCAGCCTTCCATCTGTGCACACATTTATCTCGTGCCCTCATTGGTCATGTGCGCGTTCGTGTGTGTTGGAGGATGTGCTCTGTAAGGAAGTGGCAGATTTTTTTCGGCTGCATACTTTCAGATTCTAGCGCACTCGAGCTGGTTTCTACATTCTTACCTACCCCACCTTAAGGCATGTTCATACAGACCACAATGTGAAACTTCACCACGCAAATGTGACCGCAGTTTATGCTTTTTTGTCTAAAGCCTTTATTTCTCCAAACTTTGGCTGTCATGTGCGAGCAAAACACAAACCAACGTGTCTTTGTTTGTGTGTGTGTTTATGGGACAGCTCAGATTACAGAACTGCTAATGTCAGCATGATATCATGCTCACAATGATGGTGATAACATGTTGACATTCAGCAGATATAATGTTTACCAAGGTCACCATGTTCTTTTGGTGCCATTCCAACTAAACGTTATCCCTAAAACAAAGACATATTGCTCCAGAACTCTGCCTGAAACAAACAGCAACTATTATTCATAATGACATATTCTGACCTTCATAGTTTTTCCGTACTTTGGTTTAGGAAAAAACGTTTGATGATAATAAGTCATGTGCGGTTGTTATTTGCAGAAAGTGATTGGATTTTTGGAGCAATGGACTTTGGCGGTGTTTGTTTTCTGATTACGGGTCCAGTGGGACATGTTTCGTACTATTGGGTTTTTTCAGGGTAAATGGGCAATTTTAAGATTTGACGCATCACTATAATATAATGATGTATAATGTAAGGATTTAAAAGATGCTAAAATCATGTCAAAATCCAATGTCACACATAATGAGTGTACTTAACCTTAAAGGTAGGGTAGGTAATTTTGGAGAAACCAGCTCGAGTGCGCTAGAATTTGAAAATACACAACCGGAAAAAATCTGCCACTTCCTTACAGAGCCCCTCCTCCAACACACACGAACGCGCACATGACCAATGAGGGCAGGAGATAAGTTTGTGCACAGATGGAAGGCTGACAGGCAGGTAGGCCATCCAGTTATTTTAGCCGGGCCGGCTAAAATGATTGTTCGTGCTTTTTACAGCGCCACGGCTTCCACAGATGAATTTTTTTAATGTATTTATTATCAAAGCATTTCATGTATTCATTGCTATCGGGATGTTAAGAGCATTCCATGGAATATAACAAAAAGTGTATCTCGAGCCGGTTTCTCAAACGTACCTACCCCACCTTTAAGCTATTAATTATTCCAGATCTCATACAATTCTAGAATCGAAGCATCCTAAAAGGTTCCATGACAACCTGGCATGGCACTTGGCAAACCGAGGATGAAGGTTTACATCATAAGCACCTCAGACAGGGTTTAAGGTCAGCTGCCTGTTCACCATGCTGCCATCCATCTGTAAGGTATCTTTTTGGGCTTCTTGCCTCAGGCTCTTAAACTCCTTGTAAACTCTTTCACAACAACACAAACAAGGTCTCCAACATCACTTATCTCAACCATCCTTCTGCTCTACACAATGCACTGTAAACACTGAGCTATTTACTTATTCCCTTGTGGCCTCTGTGAAATCACACATAAACACAAAGCCCTGTCGTTTAGTGCAATATCTTTAAACAGCAAAGGTCTGTTGGAGATGTCTTTATTATCTGCTATTGCTCATCCAGTGCAGAATACCAGAATAGGCGTTATAATGAAAGCTTTAGCGCAAGTTCAATAAGGAAGACCTAACTCGAGTCACTCACATGTCACTCTATGGCTCCCTTCCCCCCTCATTAAATATGAGGGCGTCACCCCTCAGCAGCCAATCGCTGCACATGCTAAATGCCTTAAATGCCTGCTCTTCCTCCCTGTCAGTTGTCATTGCAGATGATCACAGGCAACCCGCCTCCACCCCTCTCGCCTCCTGTCTCCTTCAGGACAAAGCTAAACCTTCCTCCTTCAGACCGGTCTCACCTACTCATCACCACCACCAGTGTCTAGACCCCGGGGATTTCATCGGAGCGGTGCTTTCCCTCCTGAATGATTATCCTGCAAACCGGGGCCTAATCGCCAAACACCATTACATTCTCCTGTTGTATTATCATGGCAATCATTCATATGACGTGTAAACAATAAATATGTAATTCTTACATCACGTCTCTCCAGTTTGAACTGTAATATGTGACAACTGCACAACAAAGCAGTCATAGTTTGTATCTGTTTTCTTTATTTGATTGTTTTTTATTGCAATATCTCTCAAAAAAACGGCATACTTTATTGTATGTTTCTCATGCTTATTCTTGTGCTTTTATCTCTTTCTAAAATACAGTAAATTGCATCAGTGTGGGGGCTACAACTGAATTGTGCTTCTCTATCTTGCACTGTTTACATGATAATAAAGCTGCCCTTGACCTTGATGCTGAAAGCATTTGACCCGGTAAAAACAGTGGAGGAAATATAGCAGACAAACCACTCACTGAAAACACAAGCAAGCCTTAAACACACATTATATCTAAGCTGCACATTATTGTATAGGTTTTTTCACAAATTCCCTGACATTTTGACTGTCATCTGTATTCAAGTCATAACAAGCGTTCTTTTTGAAGCAGTCATATGCATAATGACAATTCAGATGCTCTCCTGATAAAGTCCTTGTATTTAAACAGTCATTTATTGTTAAACGCGGTTCTTTTATCCACTCTATGCTAATTTCAATGCTTATTAATACTGTAGATTGTATCTCCAAAGAGACCCAAAAATACAATTTGGAATTGTGCTTTTATTTCTAGGAGGATTAAATGATTGTGTGCACACATGCAGGAGTGTGCTTTTATTTGCTGCATGATAAGTGCATGTTTGTAGTGGAATCGCAAAGCTATGCAGACAAGTGCCTGAGCGCCTGGTTGCTCTCTCTTTCGACATGTCAGGTGCCGTGTTTACGCAGCCTGTTGCCCGGCAACCCCTGCCAAACAGACTGGTGGATGAGGGACACTGTGAAGCAACAGAAGTACATGTTGTCATGAGGGCGTCTGTACAAGAGTGTGTGTTTGCATGAGTCTGTTAGCAGGTACTGCTGCCCTCAATGGGGCTTAACAGGTTGTTACAACTTTCCCATGTTTAACCCCCCATTGTCTAATATGGCAATGACTGATTCTATGGATAATTAATTAAGAGAGGGGCATCAAAAGGTCACATGGTTTAGTAGTATTTTTAGATGCTCTTGTTCCATAATGTACTTATAAAGTAGTTGAGGGATAAATAAAATCTAGGCTGTTGCAAGGTCAGATCTTTTTGTGGGGTCTTTGAGGATTTACAAACTATGGCATATTATTTAAAAGGTTATACATTGAATCTCTTGTGCACTTTTCCTCAAGAGTCATATTCCTCAGATTGACTTGCCGTTTTCCAGAGGTGGAAAAATCTATTTGTTTTGTAGCGATTAATTATACTCATTTTCATAACTGCACAGGGAAGAAGAACACTTTGGGCTTTAAAATAAAGGAGGGTTGCTGCATTATGATATGAGGCAATTGATATTCATTAGGAAATGAAGACCAACACCCTTGATGATTTATTGTTATTTTCAAAAACCTGGCACAAACCACAACGAAAACTCAACCTTCAATTTCAAAATGTTATCTCTGTCACTTTTTTTTAAAGGTCATCAAGTAACAAACAAAAAAAGAAAAACTAAACACATGGTATATCCTCCCTTTAAAAAAAAACAACAGTTATTGCATCTTCTATTGCTAGTCCTACTTTGTTGTTTGCTAGTCTCTCTTTTTCATTCCTGTGAGTAAATGGCCCAACTCTGGTGTGAACGTCGGGCAGCTAAAGTGGACAGGCCAGCCGAAAAATGTTTTAGTGCTTCAAAACATCAGAGGAAAACCCCACCTTGAGTGTTTTGCACCAACAACAAAAAAGCGGCATCCGGAAAGGAGTTATCAGTGCACCATAATGCAATAAAGCACCATGTTTTTACGTAAAATGCAACAGTTACAGCAAAAAGTAGAAATACGGAGAAACTGTAATCGCTGAAAACCTGTTGATATCATGGCACGCAAGGTTATGTTATATGTAGATATCTGTCATTTTGATGTAAAATTATCACAAGAGGGAATCACTAAACTAAGCTCCTTTGATGAAAAATAACCGAAGAGATCCAACCTGACCTTAAAAAACCATGTGACATTTCCCAGTTGAGGAGTTGGAACCCATCCTCTATGATAACGGAAAGAAGAGCATCTTACTTAAATGTCAAGCGCTGGATGGACTAGCTCTGATATTGTTGAGGAACTGCCATCCTGGTAAGGTGCGCTTCTTTTTTTATGAGCGAATCTGAAACCACAATGCAATTTACTGTGGTATCTCATTAAGCCCTATAATGTCTTGCTAATAATTAAACACTCACATTTAGTAGAAAATTATTCGGGGAGATCACAAGCCTGGGATTCTGACAAACACAGTATGCTTTGACTATAATTGACTTTTCACTCTGCCCTGGAGTTACAGAAGAATAATGGGGCTGGAAATAGCTAGTTAACCTCCTGTCAGGTAATACATAAAAGGAAAACAAAAAAGTCTCCGCAGTAGTGCATTATACCTACACTTTCTCCTCTGAGAGGGAACAGAGGGATGTCAAGGTGGGAATTGTTACACTAAGTGATTTTATTAAGTGGAACACCCACTGTGAGCTCAATCTGCCACGCAGAGATTGTTTGAGGCAAATTATACATAATTCCCAGTGCATGACAAAACATCTATAACCCACACATACAGTACAGCAGTGCAGCTGCCATTAAGATAACAAATAACGAAGAAAAAATAAGTGGTTTTTATTTTGTATTAAGTATATGGTGAAAAGAATAGCTGATCAATTGTTGCAAAGAAATAGAAGTTGAGTATATTGTGTTAAAAAACAGATATTAAACTTTTTTACCGAGAAAGTAAAGATTTACTAAAGAAAATATTGTAAAGATGGATGTAATATTACATGTTTTTTAATGGTACAGTATATTTTTCTTGGGTACGCAGCAAGGTAAAGTATTCTTTAAGTATTTATAAGTTAATGAGAATGTTTGTACAAAATGTAATTTGTTCAACATGTTTTAATTTTGATGAATCATTTAATAATATAAGTAAATTCGTAAGTGACAACCATTTTGTTGTTTTCCTATTAGTTAGTCTAAAGGCAGACAATTAAGAAAGTGTGAAACAATTACTCTTTAGACAATTTATAAACCAACAGTGCTGCTTTATTCTGCTCTATATTTTATAAAATGTTATTCAGTGCATGCAAAATTGATTAAGAGAGCACTCTACGGAGATTTCGCACATTAAATTCACTTTTTTAAGTTTTCAAAACATGGGACTTTAACAATGAAGAGCACTGTTTCCTACCAACAGTCAACTTGTTTTAAATCCAACCATGATTCCCTAACCTTAACCACATCTTTATTATTGTATAAAAATGAAGGTCCCTAAACCATAATGAAGGAACCATTTTAATCCATGCAACAATGTTTCTTTAACCTTTACTAAGCGTCTGTTTTACCGAAAGATCATGCTCTTCCCTCTAACCCTCACCACATCATTATAAGCCCTAACCAGAGCATTGTCACAATATAAAACCAATTTATTTTTCATCAGTGATTTGAGAAAGTGTTGGATCTTTTTTTTATGTTTGAAGGACTTGTTGAAAAGCCTTAAACACCAGGAGTGTGCCGTTTGAAAAACCTCAATTTTAACCAAAACCTGTGCCCCAACATTATGGACGTGTAATATTAAATCAGTGGAGTTATCTTTAAGCGATTAGACGACATGCGGAAAATCAAGCAACTGCTTTGTTCAATGTTAAAATAACTGGACGGAAATCATCCTGCTGCTCTATTATGCGACTGTCAATTAAATAATGGTGGGCTAATAGTGGCAAAAATATTGTTTGTCCTTCGTCAAAATGTTCTTGTTTACAGCTTTTTATACATCAAGGACATTCTGCTTTTCTCAATTTCATACAGTTAATTGACAATATCCTGGTAACTTTTCAATGTTAACCTTGGCATTTTTCACAATTTATTCTGTATGCTGAACAACTACTCTATTGTAAAAATAATAATAATACATTCACTTATTATAAATGACATTTATAAGTAGCCGCATAGCTCTATTCTATCTAACAAGCATTATTCGTGCCTCTCAGTGAACTCCAGTCAGCTTTGTTATATGTCAGGGTGCTGCAGTGATCATGTTATTCCTCTCAGTATATAGCAGCAAAGGAAACATGTTGTCAACCCCCTTGCCTCTTTCTCTCTCTGCTGTCTCCCTCTGTCTCTCCCACTTCTTCATTGCCCATAGCCTGAGGGAACAGTTGGCTTTCTGAATGCTCTCCCCCCTTTGTGAGCACACATTGATTGGCTCTCCGCTCCCCCAAAAGCAGAGCAGCATGGGGTGCCGGCAGCCAGCTTTCTGCTGGTGCTGCTCAAAAAGAAGTCTGCAGGAGAAAAAAAAACAAGGGGAGGAAATCATCAGGAGGCTTCACCGCAACCTGTCTAGGTATGTCTGTTCCCTTTTCCTGCCTGCCTCTCCCACTGTAATGAGAATCAATGGGGTTTAACACATTTCCCTCTTGTCTTTTTGTCAAATATAGAGCAATAGTCATCTCCTGTTTGCAGAGCCCTTGAGGAGGGACACACATGAACCTAAGGGTCTTGGTAAGATGAAAGAACAAAAGCTGTCGTCTGCAGCTATAATTTAAGTCACATTTTCATGTTTCAGCAAAACAAGAAAGTGGAGCAAAATATGCCAGCACAGCTCTTGGACATCGCAGTAAGTAGACCCTTGAGAGGCCACCAGCACTATCTCTCTCCATATTTTCGGACATACCACAGAGCAGCATGAGCTCTCTGTCCACAGCAGAGGAAAGTGTGCACTGTGAACACATTTGGACTGGAAGACAGCCAGCGGTTGGTTGGTTGGTTGGTTGTGGAGGATGTGGGCTGGTTCTCTGGAGCCTGGCGGTTGTCCATTCATAAACCAGGTGGGAACTGTAAATGAAAACACAGACATTTCTCCTGCCTACACTTTTCAAAGATCACATTGTGCTGTTTTATGTAAGGAGCAGCAGGATATATGGGTCCAGCATCAATGATATATAACTCTCAGAGAGGGTTTTGATTCATGTGGTAAATACATTCAAATATTTATGAAATTGAAAATGTATCAAATGTATTCAGATTTAACTCACAAAAGCAGACAGCATCATTTGTTTCCGCGTCTACATGACTAACTAATATGGTGTCCATTCATCTTCCATCTGGCCGACAACCTAGACTACAAGACAATATGAGCTTGTTATACTGAATATGTATATATACTGAATATATATATATACTGAAAATATACTGAAATGTAACAAAAAGAAAGGAAGTTTCATTGTGATGCTTTTCTCTTGGTGAAATACAGGCAGGGAGACACTCTGGATGAGTCATAAATTAACCCTGTCGACTGAAGATGACGTTTATTTGTTGCATCCTGTGTGTGTTCAGGTTTACAAAACATGTGATTAAGGTTGGGGGAGATTGTGGTTCATGTAAATTAGAGAACCAACCAATGGTGTCACAAAGGGATGTATCAGAGAAGGTTGCAATATTATGTTGTGGCTCGACACCTCAGGCAGATAAATGTCTTTAATGCCCCGGCCACACGAGGACGAAAACGGCTAAACGCATAGGATTAACGCAAACGCAATCGCAAAAAACCTTCCGTCCACACGCAATAGTCATCCGGATAGTGTCTGTCCACACGAGACAGCTCCGTTTAGCTCCAACCGCTGGAGAAGCTGCAGTACATATGCAGGAGCCTGTACGTGGCGCTGTAACTTCCTCCACAAAAGCAGCGAAGAAGCATGGTTGTCATGGTTGCCCTTCTGTTTATTCTCCGCGGTGGGGGCCGAGGGAACCGGGCAGAGTTTTTCGCCAGTCAACGTGTATTAAAGTTTAAATCTTCCGACAAAATTATAAAAGTGCCGGTCAAAGGTCTTCTTTGTTATTTATTGAGCTTTAAAACAAATGAATAACGAATCTATATAATATAATAATAAAATACACGGAGCCTCTCTTTTTCCTCCCTCTCTTCGGATAGCGCCAGTGTCTGTTTCATGCAGCAGCTGATCCAGTAATGAGTGACCCGGCCGACAGTACAAATAAACATATTTATAACTAGTTTAGGTAGTTTGAGAGGTGTCTCCGTCCTGTCAGATTAGACTTCACTCGCGTTTATGTCCATATCGAGAGAAAGATAAATAATCTGAATTCAGTGTGCAGTTTACTTTGACGCGGGGGTGAGCAGCAGAGGTGGGGAGAGGCGGGGCTATTGCCTCATCATTATCAGAAAATGATCGTATAGGGCGTACACATGGAGCCGTTGGACCCCCCAGAGCGTTGCGTATGCCGTTCTATCCACCTTGGGACCCGTTATCGTTTCCGCTGTCGTTTAGTGCCGTATTCGGTCGTCCTCCGTGTGGCCGAACTGTCTATATGACACTAAACAGTAACGCAAACGACCGTTTTCGTCCTCGTGTGGCCGGGGCATAAAGCACTGGTAAATTTTCAGGTTTTGGGCTTTCTTGCTTCCATAACATCTTAAATATCTTTTTGTTTTTCATTCTACTCTGTAACTGTGGATTTCTCCTTAACCGTTCCATCAGTAACCAATGAAACAATGTCTTAATAAACATGCACACATCAGCACTAACTCTCTTTTTGCTGCCATGTCCTGTTTGTTTGCAAAGCCGTCCTATATGTATGTAAGCCGCTACTGCTTCAACTGCTTTTAATAACTGCTTGTCCTTTTGCAACCTTTAAACGACATGCCCTGTTTTTTCTTTGCTCTGATGTATTTCAGGAAGCCTTTTTAAACTGCAAGCCCTGTTTTGGTTTCTGCTTCGATGTATTTTAAGAAGACTTTTGTAACACCTGGGTCAGGGACTGTAGATGAAAGATAGCCTTATGGCTAATTATGCCTTTGTTTTTTTTTACCATGTGGTTTATTAATTTGCACTGTCAATGACTAAACTCATACTTTCAAACAATCTATTAAGATGGCAATCTTCCATATTTCTAAGAAGTGCTTTGACTTTATGATTAAGTTGCCACAAGTGGGAGGAACTGAGGGAAACGGCAGAGATGGCATTTTCTAGGTTTATCCCTAAGATAAACCTTCCAGATAGTTATATTTACATTGTTAAGAGACAAATACAAGTACAACTCTAAGATCTGCTCAACATTTCACAGTTTTGTTCTCAGACTCCTTGACCCAGTTGTGAAAAGGAAAACTCCGATCTATATTTGGGGCGGTGTGTCTCGCGCTGGCAGATGTCAAACCGTTTTGAAAGAGAAGGTGTCACAACACGGTGATCACAGGTCTGACAAAGTGATCCGTTCCAAAACAACCCTGTAGAACAGTCGTGGAGTTCATCATGGTCAATTATTCTGTAAAAAATGTGACAAGTATTGAGAAATGTCAATTATCATGTCAGTTTTCTTCCTGTCATGAAGTCCATCACATGCTAAAATGTTTATGGCTCTACTGACAATTTCACTATACATGACATTCCCCTGAAGAATACTGCTGGTTCTTCCTGCTGAGTGTAACAATCTGAAGTGACCTGAGACAAATTGGTGAATGCTGGGAGCTATTTCAAGCTACTAATAGGAGACAAATTAGGAAGTCTTATCAGCGAGATCACCAAAAAAGTGGCTGTATGGAAGAAAAAAAAGATCTAAACTCCTCCAACCTCTTACATTTAATTTAGAGGATATGATTACAATGTTTAAATGTTGCCTCATCCTCAAAATCGATTTGGGCTTTAAAAAGTTTTAATTATAAGGACAAATTAGAATAAAAACTGATTTTGCTTTAAAGTAACTTGGCTGATTAAACGTTAATTGGAACAAATCGTTACTAATTTAAGTATAATTTGAGTTTATATCTGTTTGCCAGTTTCTTCTTTGTTTCCCGTACCTTAAACATAGTTGCCTTTCGTTTAGATGTAAGCTGTTTTTGTTGCACCTTGCAACAATCCCCCATTGACCGTGCAGGGCTTTATTGCTTTATTTAATGAACAGCTCAATAAAATCAATGAGGCTTTGGTATCCTGTAATCAAAAGTTTGTTCCTGCCTACTGATGCAACTGCTGTGAGTCACAATTCCCTACATTTTTTTCAATCTCCGTTAGAGGGAAATGTTCCCATTAGCCAATTTAGGGATGGCTTACAAGGCTGAAATCAATGCTTCCTGTCACCTTTTAGCAGGACAAATGGCGTCTATTGTTCCAGCATATCCCTCCCCCTAACTTAGACAGCTGGGGTGGATACACAGGCCAGAAAGCAGGGGCTCGGAGGACTCCCCAGCAGAGTGGATCACTTAGGATGACTTCTACTGTAAGAGTAAAAGCTTCAGAGCGAGAAAACTCCACTCTGACCTTAATCACAACCAACTTTAGAGAGTCAATCACAGCAGGCAGGGTGGTGTGTTTCTAACTTCTGACATGGGGTGCTTCCAGAGACAGGCCACAGTGGCAGCATCAGGTCGTGTGTGTGTGTGTGTGTGTGTGTGTGTGTGTGTGTGTGTGTGTGTGTGTGTGTGTGTGTGTGTGTGTGTGTGTGTGTGTGTGTGTGTGTGTGTGTGTGTGTGTGTGTGTGTGTGTGTGTGGACTGGAGTCTGGATGCTGCTTGGCACAGTCATGGCTCCTTGACGTCAGCGCTCAGCCCAGACTGCTGCTGCTGCTGCTGCTGATGCCGCTGCTGCTCTCAAACATGTCTTTGTTATTCAGGGCTTTCCATCAGAGAGCGGCGAACTGCAAAACACGGAGGGTAGTAGTCTGCTCCGAGGAGGATCATGGGAAGGCAGAGCGCAGGCGTGAACATGCTCTAACCACTGTATGGCTTTAATAGGCTGGAATGAGAGCGTGTGCGTGTTTGTTGTTGTTTAATAGGCTATTAAAAGCATTATAGCTTATGTTAACTTTGTAATTACTTGATTTGACAGTAAGCTGACAACCTGTATTACATATTGAAATCACAGTTCATTTGAATAAAGATTCATGATTCTAAATATCCTGTTTTTTTAATATCAGTATTTCATGATATTGTTATATTTCTTTAGAATGTTTTTGAAGTTTGAAATGTTTTGCAAAGATTAAATATATTTTTTTACAATATTATTTTTTTATTAGTTGTAGTTTTATTTGATTTCAAGTTTTTCGAGTTTTTAAAAAGAAATTCATATTTGTTTATGATATGACTACTGACATGTACAAGTGTTGAATAATACATAGCAGATCTCTCTTCAATACTTTGTTAAATTATGTTAAATTATGTATCTTTAAATTGCAATAAATAACCATAATGCGTCGTTAAGTTAATTGAATCAATAAAGAGACACCAAATAAAAATACCCAGCATGCCTTATTTACATTTTAATGTGTGAGCCCACTTGTCCCCACTGTTTACTCGCCTTTTAAAATCCCACCAAATAAAGAAGAATGTGCTACCAGCTACAGACCCGGATGGTTCCTCCACACAGGGAGCGGGTCTCAGTCAGCAGATGGCCGCAGAGCTGAGCCTCAGTCCGGCTCCCGGCTCTCTCCTCATGGCTTCTCCGCAGAAAAATCCGCGACACATTTTGTCAGCAGCCACCGAGCATGGGTCCCTTTGGTAATAGAATAGCCAATGTAATTTGACACTTCAACTTACTGCGCTCTCTCCGAGTCTATTCAGTTACTCACCCACTGACGTTGAGCCCATTCTCAGTGGCCGTGAGGGGGGAAGATATTTAAAAACAAGAGCCGAAAATTACCGAGGACTTTCTCCGCTTTGTAACCCGGTGAGTAACTGCAAACTTGCCTGTTCTCCGGTGTGGCGCTACGAGGCTCTTGTCTCGGGAAAGGTTTTGTTTCCACTTTGGCTCAGATTGTTTCTCAACAATAGAGTGACCACTTGAACTGGCAGTGAGGAGCACGTCGGAGCCCGTGGTAATAAACGGCAGCTTTATATTTACTATCACGCTGCTGTGTGCCGTCGGGATTGAACCGGCGGGCTGTTAAGCAGGTTGTGCATTTCGTTAGTAACAGATGCCGCGTTGATCTCCAAAGCGTTGGGGCTTGGAGGCTACATTGTAGCAGCCTGTATGCGTTTTGCTTGCAGAATGAATCATGCCGCGGCTTGTGTGTTTTTGCGTGTGTGTGTGTGTGTGTGTGTGTGTGTGCGTAAGATAGCTCTTGCTTTTTACCTTTTTGGATGTGCACAAAGCACATGGTTTGTCTAATGTGTGTTTAACGCTGCTACATGAAGGCTGCAGGAAGACAGTGGGCATTACAAGAAGACAGCGGTCTCTGCAGCTGCAGCGTGGATTGTTCAATAAATGTCATGTTAAATGTTTATTTCTGAAGTTTGTTAACAGCAGCCCATGTGCAAACTATTGAATATCAGTGTATTTATGTCACAGTCTGGAGTTATCTTGCTGCTGTAGCTTCACTAGGGTTTGACAAGTTGACTCCCCAAATTCCTGCTGTCTGAATATGGAACCAGTTGGGGATTGAGGGGCCTCTCATGTAGACCTGGACTCATTTCCACTTGCTGTACATCTGTCCAGGAAGCAAAAGGCATAATCAAGTGAAAAAAAAGTAAGCTGCTGCCTGATCTGCCTCCTAGCCATTGACAGTGAAAGAGAGGGAGTGTGTTTCTGTTGTGTACACATGCACTGTACTTCTGCTTCTACAAAATCTTGGGAACAAACAAACAAACACGTGCAGATGTTTATCATCTTTCTCTGGTGAGATGTCCAGGAGGGCCCTTCCTGTTTGTGTTATGTTGCTGAAAAGTTCATTCTCCTCTCGTTTGCTTTAAAGGCTGCTGCAGCATCCACATTAGTCCCTAACAGCAGGCAGCCTGTTTAGACCCAGCCGCTGAGGGTCATGTAAAACTTCTGCGGTGACACCAGTTATTGAGCAGCCTTGGTTGCTTGTTTACATTTTCATGTCATATAATCCTAGGGTCTTGTTGGGTTGCTGCCTGCAGCCTTCTGAACTGAAGAAAACTTTCAGAAACGGTCTCGATGTGATGTCAAATGTACAAGCTGCCTTTGTTTTTGCACCTGATAATTGTTCTTTACTCAAAATCCTGACTGAAACAGGTCTCAATGTATTCACAAGCACTTGATGGCACATTTTTAAAGCTGTTTGAGTGGGGAAACTCCAACTTATACTTCATGGATTAGGGTGATGTCAGAAGGAGAAGGAGGTTTTTCTGCCTTTTCTCCTCCCTTCCATGCACCCCAGCTCTGTGGGGCCCCCAGGTTGGGCTCCTGAATAACCATGGGGCAGACCCCACCAGGCTGACCTTCTTCTATTCAAGTTGAGGATGTTGAAACACCAGCCGTCAAACAAAAGACACATTGAAACAGAGATCTGCAACCCAGCACGTGTGTCTGGGCGCTGAAGTAGACCATTTATTAACTCTAAGTTTCCTCCTGACCAATGAGAAGCGTCAGCACACAGAGAGGCAGAATTTAAACTGTAAATGGACGCCGAGCTGCTTCTGACACAGATCAGTGAAAAAACCACTAAAAATAGATGCAAAAACAAAGCTTTTTATTTTTAAAGCAAATAGCGCCGTATATCCTTATAAAGCAAATCTGTGTTTGTCTGGACTGCAGCCAGTCTGTGTGGCTCTGTGGATTGACAATGGCAACACGTTTTCAGTGCAGGGTGGGAGTTGTTCTCCTCTCACCTTTCCCCCCCAGCCTGCGAGGTGAGAGTAAAAGCGGAAGCTGGAAATGGCTGTGCCACATGGGAAATTATTCAACTCTCAGATCAGAGAGGACACACAAGAGGCCTCATTACTCCAGCAGTAAGCCGGACAACCTGTGAGGAGAGCTGATGTGTCTCTCACACACCTCTCATCTTCTGAAATATTATCTGTATACTGCATCCCATGCTGCTTTTGTCTTGAAAAGATTCCCTGAACACAACACAGTGTCAATTGGCAAATAGTTATGAGATAAATGCTGTTATGTGAAATATTTTATTAAATTTCCTGTATCAAACCCTCTCCAAATGGTTAGTATCCTTTTACCAACAATGTGTGCTTAAGCAGCGCTGGTAAAAGGGCTGTTAGATGGCGGATAATGTCCTACTGTTATTGATTCTTCTTGGGAATTCCACTCGCAGCGAGCAGCTCCTGCGTACGGAGAGCCCTCTTAAGCACTCTAACAGGAAAAAGGCGACCGAGTAAGAAAGCGACTGCTCTTCCTCTGCGGTCAGAGCCTGTGGGAGGTTTGTGGAGGTTTCGCTCAAGGTCCTTTTTGTGTTGTCTTTGCTCGGGAGAATAAACTCCTGGGATGAATCACTGTGTTGGTATGGCTATTTTCAATGAGTGAGGAGAGAGCAGGGCAAGTGTGGCGCTCGCCGAACAGAAATTGTGTCAGTGGGCGGTTGTAGTAGCTTAATCATGAGGTTTAGTTTGGTGTCAAACAACATTCGGTGTTAATAATCTTAGAAATGTATTACGTGAAGGAAAACCCCAACTCTTTCAAGGGTTATTTTAAAGAATGCAATATATTTGGCAGTGAGATTGTGGTGGAAACTAACTAAGAGTGTTTATCCAAGAAATGTAGTGCTATTTTACACCAAACTCCAGCATATTTTAGAGTGAGATATTGAGGTTTCTAACATTTGTATTAAAACTATAGTTGGTGGTTATTCTGCAGATAAAGATTCAACATGAAAAATATATGATAATGGTAAATATGTTACTCTTTTATGTATTGAACATAGGGCTGCTCGATTATGGCAAAAATCATAATCACGATTATTTTGGTCAATAATTGATATCACGATTATTAAATACAATTGTTCATTGACTTTGAAAACATCCATTTATTGAACTTTAAAACAAATACAAATAATAATTTGAACAGTATCTTTTTAACTGTTGATTACCCTGAACGTATAATTCAACTGATAAACCAATACTAAAATAAATGATATCATTTAAATTTAAATACATAATATCAAAATAATGAATACCAATAATCAAGATCAAGCTACTAAACATATATTAATATGATAAATAAAAATAAATTAGACCAAAATCAATTAGATCAAATATGTTGCAGTGCACAACCTAGCAAAGCAAAATAATCGTTTTTTTCGATTATGTTGTTTTCGTAATTGTGGTAGGCCAAAATCGTAATTGCGATTAAAATACGATTAATTGCACAGCCCTAATTGAACATTTGTTTCCAAACATTTTTGACTTATGATCCTTTGGTAAGGACAAGTAAATCCTGCACACTGTTGAATACTTGTAAAGGTACCGAAAACATTCCAATATTTCCATGAAGCTTAAGTAGATTTTATGAAAGTCAGTCAGAATGAAATGATATAATGGTAAAAAAAAAACACTGGTTAACCTACCTGACAGAAAACCGTATCTTAAATTAGCTCCACTTTCATTCACAGCATGCAGAATTGTTGCTTACGCAAGTCATTTAATGTACTTAAGCATGTTTCTCTGTAATTTGACCTGTAGTGTAGTATTTTTACATTGTGGTAATGCTAGTTTTATTCCAGTAGGCATCTGAATACTTTGTCCACCACCCAAAATAACTAAGAAAGCATTTCGTCAACATACCACCGAAATCTTCCCGCATGTGTTGTTCTGCATTCCTCATGTGTGTGTTTGTAATGATTTGCGACACTCCACCTTGGTGACACAGAGCTGCAGTAACATGTGTACTTTCTGAGCAAGATACCCACCGAGGGGGTTTTATGACGGAGGGAATGTCCAGACTGTACCTGTCAGATTGACTGTTGACTGTTAACATGAAGCTTCTATTTTCAAAACACAGCTCAGGGAAAGGGAATCTGTGTCTGTCTGTCTGTGTGTGTTTGCATTCATGCAGGAGCGAGATACAGAGCGAGGGATGGGAGAGGTGCTGGGAGTGACGCCAGACCACACATCATTTAATCATGTTAGAGTGTGCAACCACTTTGTGCATATTTTTGGTTGCATTGGTGATAGGAGTTGTTATTGTACAAACTGTACGCACAGAGAGAGAGAGAGAGGGCTTGACAGGAGGGATGAGGGTTTGACGAGGAGAATAAATACAACCCTTATTTGAGGTTTCGAGATTTGTCAAAAATGATTGATTTCAGATTTAGGACCAAAATATGATAATACAAGTCAGATTTGTGTTTCTGCAGCTTGTTGAGAAATGTGAAGCAACAACATTTGAGACACAGAGTTGAGCCTGTGGAAGGATGACCATTGTGCATATTAGCAATGGATTTGAACGTGTCCTTCTGGCTTAATCCCACTGTTGACTCGCCTGCTAAGTACTGAGTGTGTTATTTTTGCTCTTTTTAGGGAGCCCCTCTCTGCATAATCTCACTTAATCTAATCTATCCCCCTTCATAATAGACTGGGAATGATGTGACTTTATAGAAAAAGCTTTAGTGTAGATCCATACCAAACAGACTTGTGTGCCGGTTACTTCCCATACCCCTCTGGCAAAGCTCTTGTGAAAATGCAAGTGACCTCTGCGCCCCTTGTTAGTCTGAACAATAGGCCTGCCTCCTCTTACAGCTGCAGCCATGCTGGAGGGGAAGTTAGCCGGAACAGAAAACACACATCTCGTGATTAATAGGTCTAAATACTGTATTTCTGGCTCGATCCCACGCCTGCTTGGTACACCACTTTATTTCAAATATCAATTATGTGAAAGATTGAGGGCTGCAATAAATGTCGTGTCTAGAAAATGCCAAAAATACCCGTTATGATTTCCCAAATCTCAAGGTTATGTCTTTTTAAATGTTTTGTTTTGTCTGAACAACAGTACAAAACCCGAATATATCAAGTGTACTATCATTATTGGCAAAGAAAGCATTAAGCATTAACATGTAGGGTGCTGAAAGCAAATGTTTGCCATTTTTGCTGAAAAATATTCAATCGGCATTTATTGGCTAATTATTGCAATTCTAGCAGGATTTGTTGCTAAAAGACACTAACTTAGTTCTGGACGATATATGTCATGAGACAATTAGTTCAATAATCAATTGTTCGTTTTATAGTCTTGGGTTCCAGCTGCTAAAAACTGAGGATTTGCCGCTTTTATTTGTTATATTTGGAGAATTTAAGGTCATTTGGGATTGTTCTCTCAATAAATGTTGACAAAACAACTTATTAACGGCATCACTGTGGCTCTGAGAGACTCTGAATGTTTTTGACATAACAATTTAATTGCACAATTGAATTCATAATGAAAATATGTAATAGTCTCAACTATCTGCTGAATTCCTGTGATTTAAATAGTTTTGCTCACATTTGCTGTCAGGTTTCCTGAATATCTGGATGACATGCAGGTTAAATAAGACATTAAAATACAATTAAAAAGCAGTGATATTCAGCAGTTAATACAGGGTGAGTTCAGGAGTGACATGATAGTTGTGAGAAAGAAAAACCTAGATCCAATCTGTGAGTCTTAACCCTACGATGGATATAATTGGAGCTTTCGAGGCCCCCAGCAGTCGCAGACTCATGCATGTTGAATGTGACATGCTGTGAAAAACATACGCAGATGATGTCAGAGCGCAGCACCGCAGTGTTAAGTGTAAATGAAAGGCTCTGAATCATGAATAACATCCGGCTTCTCCTAAGTCTCAGCTTCTATAAATTAAACAAGGTCCAACCCAGGGACCTTGAAGGGTATAGCATCACGGGATAGTGTTGCATGGAAGCTATATTTCCCTCTTCAAATTTCAACATAGACTGAGAAACTAGCAGCTGCTCTGGAAATGAGAAAACATCTCAAGAGGTGTAATCTCACTATAAAGAAATGGGTGCGGAAAAGACTCCTGGGGGGCTCTGTTGAAGCATCACAACGTCTAGTACTGGCTCCAGAGTTTTTTTTAAAATGTATTTAGGAGAGAGATCCACACATCTGATGAGTAATGAAGGTGATTCTGAGCAAGTGGTGGAATTACATTCAACAGAGCCTGCGGGGGTCTATATCTCATTGTTCTCTGACAGGGAAAATTAACTGGGATTTACTAATACACAGGGAACATCCTTCCCCCCCCATTCTCTGTCGCTCTCAAAGAAAAGGTCTGAGGGTAATCTCTTTCCCCAGCTACACCCCGCCACCCCCTCTCCTCCTCCAGATACTTCCAAACCCCCTTCCCCTCCACACCAAACACAAATGTCAAATGCTTTCAAGTTTGCTATCAAGATGTAAAACACAAGTAGATAAAATCCCCGATGTGTTGCACAGTTTGTCATTCGTCATGTCGACACATGAATTGCCTATTTAAATATTGTTTTGCATTTCACCTGTTTTCCCTTTTGCATTGTCACTGACTATCATGACCTAAAGTGACATTGGCTTATCTTTTATTCTCACAGTCATTGATTCTAAATGATGGTGCATTCATTTACCTTGGTTTTGAAATGCATTTAGTTCACCAACTTCATTTTTACTGCACTTGAAAACTAAGTATGACTCTGGTTATGATTTTAGACAACCCAAAAGTCATAATGCTTCAACTGCGTGTGATCTCATTGCAGTTGATTGACAGAGTGTACGAAAACAACCCTAAAAACTGTCATCACATTTTCTCTCCATGTGGATTCGCTGCATTTCTGTTTTGTATTTCTGAACATTGAATGCCCTTGGGGTAAAACACAAGTTATTTGATTTGCTCATTTAATTATGAGAATTTTGCAATATTTTCTGTCTTGTGTCAATTCATACATGAATGGATTTGGCTGATGTAGTATTTAATACTGATTAGGTCATTGACATTCTTGTAAAAAGAGCAATCTTTCATTTAAAAATAAGCAGTTATTCAAGCGTTGATGTTGATAAGAAAGAAGATTAGACTGAGCATTGTTTTCAGGGCTTTGCATGTAAAACGGTGCCAGATTTACAATTTGAACTCATTGATTTACACTTGCCTATTCATTTTTGTTCCAAGTTTTGAAGTGTGTGATACAAACTGTTTTCTGAACAGCCTCAATGGTTTGAAAGAAAATGGCAAGTTTGTAGAGTAGCTGTGAGAGTTACAGGACAACAACAAAAACTCAACATTTTTTGGATTATTTACTTAGTAATTTTGCCTAGAACATTTCAAAAGATAGTGTGAATCACCTTCACACATTCCTAGCAGAAAGTATGATGGCATCTGTTTACTGAAGTTCGGATTTCTTACTTATCTCACCTGCTCAAACAAAGCAGTTTAACTGATGATGAAGCCCAGAGAGCAGAAAGGCCACGCCCTCAGCCGTGTGTCAGCTTACACCTGGGATCTAACACGGTGTCTGTGTGCGGTCGGTTACCCAGGTGCAAGCCATGCATCACAGACCGGAGCTGATACACTGACGTGACAGCTGTGGGCAGTGAAAGAAGACCATGACAGGAGTCTCAGCACTTGATATGGGTGGAATACATTAACCCTTTAGCATTCGACTGATGCTTTTTGAGTCAAAAATCACACCGCTTTTTGTTCTGCGTTTTACTCTTTCTAACCACAGCAGTGTTTCTGATGTCCATCTTGGAAACATGTCCGTTAATCTGTGTTGAAATCATAAGATTAACCTACGTTTTGTTATGTGTTGTAATTAGTAAATCGGGATCAGAGCAATATTGATTTAAAGATGAATAAATTAAACCTAACACCATACCTTATAATCCTTAAAGTAAGACCTTTTCTTCAGTGTGAACGTAATGCAGGTGATTTCTGTCTGTAGTGTAAACAGGAACTGCTAGTAGTTGAAGCAGCATGATATTTTATTGTGTTTTTGCCAACTTTTAAACGAATATAGACATAAAAAATAGGTGTAGCCCGCAGCAAACATGGCTCCATATCAACATAAAACCTCATGTTTACATCACCCAAAGCATGATGGAATTGTAATGCCAAGGCATATACATAAAAAGAAAAAATAAGAAACAGGAAAAGACAATCGGGAGAGCAACATCCAAAATAATAAAATACAAAAAACTTCCCCCAAATGAACACTTATTATAAATGTGTTTTAAACCATACTATGCAAAGAACACTGCATCAAAATGGTTTAACATACCAGGAACACTGACCCTCTTGTCTATTATTTTGTGTACAGACATGAGCTTTGTGTTTAATTCATGTTCACATTTCCTCCAATACTTTTGACATGTCAAATAAGAGTATTTCTGTAGCCTTACTTATTCTAAATATAATAATATGTTACATGCTCAGGGTTCAGTGGGTTAACAGCTAGCTACATGAGTATGTGTGTCTCTGGATGACCTGGGTTTTCAGGATATGAATCATGTGTTTGTATATCGGCACAGTGTGTAAAATGATGGCCCTTAGCCACGTGCAGTGCTGTCCCAGCGGTGCCTTTAAATAACTCTTCTGTAAACACGTCTTGTCTGTTTCCTTATGTTCCCCCGTCCGGTGGCTGTCCAGACACAAGAGATCGTTTCACTCACTAATAGTAATCGCAGATATCATAACAACTACAGCTGAGGATGAATACTCATTAATCAGGATTTGTTGTCTGGACGTAAACACGCAGCAAGACACATATGCAGACACACTTCACACTCTTATTTATAGCTGCAGATTGCATAAGTCTTTTTTTTCTAACAACAGGGCACTCTCACTTTGTCGGTATCAAACCGAGAGGAGCTGACCAGATTCTTTTTACACATACATATTGCACCCCTGCTTCTTCTTGGCAAACAGTATGTGGCCCGACGGGTCCCACGGCTTACAAAAATGTTGACGGCGACCGCTATTTTTGACCATCTGCTCTATAAGGAGGGCATGTTTGAGTCACAGACGCTGTGGTGTGAGGCCGCGCTCGTGATGTGCCTGGCATGTGGAGGGAGGGAGGGAAAGAGAGAGAGGGAAAGAGAGAGAGAGAGATAGAGAGATGGCTCACCCGAGGGCCCAGCATCCTTCGTGTCACCATGGACGAAAACAGTGCGCGCCTGGTTTCACTAATGTGTTGTACATTAGCATGAAGTGCGATGGAGGTGGAGGGGGTGTGTGCGTGAGGGGGAAGGGAGGGTTGATCCTCCTCATATTGGATGGAGAACAAGAGGGAAGATATCCTTGTGCTTGAGTTATGGTGTAAACATCGCCAGTCAGATGAAATAGTCTGAGGTCAGAAAGTGTCTGTCTCATTACACCTCTCTGTCTCCTCGCTCTCTCGTGTGTGTGTTGTGTGTTGTGTGTGTGTGTGTGTTGTGTGGTGTGTGTTGTGGTGTGTGTGTTGTGTGTGGTGTGTGTGTGTGTTGTGTGTGTGTGTGTGGTGTGGTGTGTGTGTGTGTGTGTGTGTGTGTTGTGTGTGTGTAGTGTGTGTGTGTGTGGTGTGTGTGGTGTGTGTGTGTGTGTGTGTGTGTGGTGTGTGTGTGTTGTGTGTGTGTGTGTGTGTGTGTGTGTGTGTGTGTTGTTTGTGTGTGTAGTGTGTGTGTTGTGTGTGTTGTGTGTGGGGGTTGTGTGTTATATTTGTGAGGTAGGAATGTGAACCTAATCTTGGCTGGCCGGGGGGGTTGAGCACACTGATTTTCTCTTGGAGAATTACCCCTATGTGTGGCCACTTCTCACACAGTTTATGACTTTTTCTGACCAGAGAATCTGAAACAGTTCATTTCATATGGCCACTATTCTTATTTACATGTAATGCTTATTCTTATCATTCTGTTATTTTTAATATATTTCTTGAACAGCATGTGCATTTAATCCTCCTGATTGTTGTCGTCTGCCTTAAAAGTCCCTTGTACAAAACTCTTCACCCACTGGATCTAACATCATTTCAAATACACTTGAGTATCTTTTCAAGTGCAGCAACCAGCTTTATGTGTCCTTTTTTCTCAAAATACTGACACTCATAACATTTTGAAACTGCTAGATGAAAAAGGTAGAAATATGTTCACTTCACTGGCAAATGTGTTTACTTGTTTTATTGAGTGTCATTCCGTTACAGGATTCAGATTGATTTGATGTTTTTTTGAAACAATATTTGGTAGTACAAAGAGACCAAAAGCATATTTAAAAAGAAAAGTACTCAAGTTGCAGATTTATGATTATTGTTTCAGCCCTATTTGAAAGCATCCATCCTTAAAATCGACTCTTTAGTGTACTGCAGCTGACTTTTGAGAACCTCAAATGGCACGTCCACAAGGACCAGCTTTATTCAGAAAACATGCCTTCTATCAAGACCTTGCTTCTTCACCCATTGATAAATCCATGATACTTTGTGGCTCTGTTGTTGTTCTTATGAATTTGTATGGCATCAGCTGGTTTTAAGGAGCAAATTGAAAAAGCAAATCACTCAAGGGTGCTAGCCTGCATCCTCTTTGTGTGGCATTGGCAGACTCTTGCTTTGGAGGAGGGAGTTGGAGAGGATCATGTGAGCTGTAATTATATTTATGTAGGGTCCCATTCTATCTGTCACAGTAAATCTTGCTTGACTTGTCATATTGTAAATCATTACAGCAGATTAAATGCTGGTTACGAACTCAAAAGGCCGGGGCAGCGCTCCTTTTTTTGTCCCTGTGATCGCTGTCTGAATTTGACAAGCTAGTTGTGTTTATATTAGCCGTACAGTGATTCCTAGATGTTTTCAATACATTTTAATTGGGAGTAAAATGGGTAATGTCATCAGCGTTTGCTTTGAAGAAAGAAAAAAACCTTTTCAAAAGAGCGGGCAGGCTTCCAAGAGGGGAATAATGGCCCTGAAAAGCTTTCGTGTTTCGCAAGCCATCCTCCACTTTTTGTTTTCTTATTGGTCTTTGATCAAAGACGAGCAGCGATGGAAAGTTGTACTCTTTTTCTGGCAAGTGGCATTTTTAAAAGTAGTGCAGTGAAAAGAAAAAATGAATTTATCTTAATCAGCTGTTCAATGCTGGAACAAGAAAGACTCCTGGTGGCTGATAGAAAAGAGCGATCACAAAAACATTCTTTCCAAACTTGCTTGCAGCTGACATTATTCACACACATCTGAATCATTTGTTCATTCATTAGTTAGTGGCACTGATCGTTACTCCCAAATCACTAAAAAGATTAGTTCAGTATGAATGAACTATTCCCACGACAACAACATTGTGCCGGGGTACATTTGTTCTCCCCCTCGTACATTTCCGGCAGTTAAATCAACTTAAATCAAGTTGTTATACATGCGTTTTGCCACCTTGGGCACACAGACAGGGTGCATGTCTGAGAGCAGTTGCTTCATTTGTCTGGGAAATCGCTTGTTTGGAGAAGCCCTGAATGTTGCATCCCTTGATTTGTATGTGGATCACATCAACGCAAATAAAGCCTCAAACATTTCCCTAATGTTCATTGCAGCAAAATCACATTTCAGCCTTTATTTATGCTACTGTCTATACCTGAAGACATCATTTCGTCCCCAATCCATTATAGACGCTCTAACCTGGTATATATCATGGATTTGACTTCTGAATTCTAAGAGGGGAAGTATGAATTATTTGTGTCATTACTTTTGCTGCTGATAGGAAATGTTTTGCATAATAAACAGCCAAGACGTGAAGTGAAAAATTAATGAGCAATATATAGTTTATGATGCTGATGAGTAAAAAAAAACTCACTATTCTCTATGGAGTGATTGTGAACCATCAATTTTCATTGCGTCATTGTTCAGCTACTGAGTGTTTGTTTTCAGTAATCTCCACAGTTTGTATTGTTATGTTAATTTACTCCACAAGAGTCTCACTGCAGTCTGAAAATCTAAGAATAATGAGGATGAAGAAGCCAGGATATTGGAGAGGACTAGTCTATACTTTGCTGAACTCCTGAAGCTCCTTATTTTTTAATATTTAGCTCCAGTCAGTTAAAATCTGAAAAAGTTTTTCACTTTCACGAAAACTTGGAAAGAGAAAGAGGGATTGAGAGAGAGGGAGGGGGTGCTGCTTCACGGGTGAAAGCCCTCGCACATGAATATTTAATGGTTGCATTTTAACCAGAGTCATAAAATCCAAGAGGATGTGGCTGAAAAGAGAACAGTGAGGAGTGTGCAAAGTAGGCTACATTGTTTCTTTATAGTCTGAGCTGAATGCCTGAAAGTCGTGTAGCTCTTTTCTGGCTGCACAGTGAATCAAATATGTGGATTGGGTCAGGATAATTTAAAGCCCGGGCCACGTTTAGCGATGTGTTGCAGCCTGTTTTTGCAGGGTAAGCAGCTTGTTCTACAGCAGGAGGAAGAAATCTTGGACCTTAAGGGGCTAAATTGAAAATGTTTCATTTTGACACTTCCTCAATGCACTCAGGAAAATGGATTTGATACACTTAATCCATTTGGCCAGTTGACCACATTTAGAGGCAACATCTATTCAATACACATCCATTTGAGCTTATTATAGTTAGAGCCAAAAAAAGGATTTTTTAATATGCAATCTCTCCTTCTTCGTCTTCTTCTTCTAGTCATGCATTTTTAAAATTCTGTTCAGCCCTCTGCTGAGCCAGACTCGCAGCAGACAGACACTGAGCTGATTGTTAAGTTTGATAAAGCTCTGTATTTGTGTGTTGCGGGGTTATTTTCGCGTGTGTGTAAGCTTTAGTTCACCGAGGTAATCATTTGTCATCCAATATTGAATCTGCTTAAATGGACTCATAAATTGCAATCACTTAACTCCCAACTATTACGTTTAATATTGCTTTGCGCTAAAGGTCAGCCGGCAGTGGATCAGGTTCCAGGAACCCAGATAATTCAGCTGCCTTTTTATGAGTCTTTTTAAGCTCCGGCAAAATCAACTGCCAGGCAAACTGACTGTACAGTACTTAACAGCAGCAGCAGCGGATACGCAGCCGCTACTGTTTATGTTTTCTCTCCTTAGATATCCTTAATGCAGTGTTTTAAAGTGTGTGTGTAGTTGGCAGCTCGCAGATAAACCACAGTGGATGCCCTTAAGGGAAACAAAATAGTAGGCTCTCCCGAATGAAAGGTCCAAAGTGCAGTTGTCCACTCTGCACGGCAACAATGGAGCGGTTGTGCAAACGCAGCCATCAGCGGCGCTGGCAAGCCTGGCAAACCAGCTTATCAGGAGGCAGGGTGCACTGAGCAGTGGGTGGGGGTGGCGGTAAGTGGAGGTTAGAGTGCATGTGTGTGTGCCTGTGTGTGGCTCTGTGGTGTTGAGTGGTACACAACCTCTCAGTTCATTCGGAAGCTGTGTGCTCGCTGCGGAGACACAGCTGGGTAATGCCCCGCGCATGACCCCTTTGTGTTCACATTTTATTGACCGCTCACATTGTGAATTTATATTTGCATGTGTGTGTTTAAGTAAGACATCAAGCCAAAGCTGCTAACCAAACCCTAGTAAAGAAGTACTACTTTGTTTTCTTGTATATTAGTATTAGGCTGAAATCTATATCACAACAAGAATAAAATATATTGTTTGGAATTTAGTTTTCTGCTTTCTTAGTTGTCACCTCTGATGGGTATTTAGAGGTTATAAAGACCAGATAAAGCGCTATAGAAATACAGTCCATTTATCAAATAGCATGAATTAAGCTATTAAAGCTAATGCAAGCACAATTTGAGCGTTTTGCATGAACTAACATTATAATCTATTGACTTCTCAGCTAATCTTTTAGCTTAACGTGGCTCTGAAAAGTTTGTAGCTTGCTCTTTTTCCATTAGAATCCATTGTCACGGCCATTATCCTTGAAGTAAGAAAGTATAAACTGAATTCTGTGAGTATTTGACATTTAAAAGATATATTTTCAGCAGGGTTTTACTTTCACACCTGTCATAATACACAGCAGATGTTAAATGGAAAGGTCCAGTGGATAAGCCTGGCGATAAATATCAAAGTGTCAATATTTACATTACTTTTCTTGTAATACATTTACTACCGTTTGCCTTTTTTGTGTGAAAACTCCACACGGTAAACCAAATGAATCCCCGCTCCTCTCTCAGACTCTGATTTTTAAGTGCAGTGCATTTTGTTGGTGGCAGATATATTTTTCTTCCTGAGAGCTGTTTGAGGTGTTGGAGGAATGCGTTGTGTGCTCAGAGACTTAACTCACTCGCAAGATAGTCTGTAGTGCTTTCACTGCATTTCCTTTGGGACACAACACTTGTATATAAAAAAAGGAAGTCTCAAGGTGCCTGTGTAAGGCTTTAGATGTGATTTAGGGTTGGTAAATATTTAGAGAGCAAACATTTTGATACCAGCAGGGATTATAGTTGAGGGAAACATGTTTTTCTAAGAATGTAAATGTCAGCATATTGCAAGGCATAATGCTCAATTTTCTCTATTTTAATGCCAGTCTCCAAAAAACAGCAGTTTAGCAACTCAAATCCCGCCGAGGAAATCTGATTGTTTTTCCGAGTCCAGCTTATTTTGATGTAGCTCGCCCACTGAAACTCATTTTCTTTGTTCGAAAACCATCCAATTCATCAGCAGGGATTGTTGCCGCCTACAAACAAGCAACATATTTGTTCCGCTTCTTCACCTTGTTGGCTTTGTAGAGAGAAGGTGCCAAGGGTGGGTGTTAAACATGTCAAGTGCTATCTGCCTTATTTACTTGGTCTCTGAATATTCATGGGCCTTGATACTGGTGTCAGCCTTCAGCCAGCCGTGCAGAGAACCAGCAGAGAATCAAACAAGCTTGATCTGTCGACATGCAACTCCTTCCATCCTTCGCAGAGATCCTCTTCCCTGTCACATCAACGTTTGTTTTCTAATAAGGTGCTGATTTCGCCTGAAGCTAACAATCGTTTCCTGTTCCAATTTGCGTGGCATGCAAGAGGACGCCATGCTGATTCTGTCTCCGAGGCGTTCAGGGACGAGTCGGTGGAGGCACCCCTGCGTAGGGAGGCGGAGGGAGGAGAGCCGGTATAACCCTGTGTTCTGCAATCATGCCCATTTACTCCCCCCTGACACCTCCGGGGACACGCTCTGACCTCTGCAGGGATCTCGCTCACTCTTTACTCTCACTCATGCGTTTCCTCTCTGCAAATTCCTTGTGCATTACGAGAGCTTTCGTAAGGCCCTCGTCGCCGCTCGGCCTCGTCTACACTGCCGTGACTGCGGTGTGGGGTCAGACTCACTTAGCAAGGCTGCGGAGATTGCAGTGGTTGTCTCATTAAATATATGTTTCCTGTGTTAACACGAGAAGCCCATGCTCTTTGTTGTGCCTTAGCTCAGATGAAAGACACCCTCTACAGGCTGTTCTCTTTCAGCGTGACACTGTCAACATGGGTAATGCTGTGGATGAATCATTTTCAGGGTGTACCAATGAGATTTTGGCAGTGTTCGAAGAAAAAACAAGGTCTTGCTTACCATGCTGCGAATGGATCTGGCCCTTCCTACATCCAGGACATGGTTAAACCGTACACCCCAGCGCGTGCACTACGCTCTGCATCAGCCAAACGACTCGCTGCGCCCTCGCTGCGAAGGGGACCCAAGTTCCCATCAGCAAAAACACGTGGGTTTGCTGTCCTGGCTCCAAGATGGTGGAATGAGCTCCCCATTGACATCAGGACAGCAGATAGCTTGCACATCTTCCGGCGCAAACTGAAAACTCATCTCTTTCGACTCCACTTCGAGCGATAGAACTATTAACAAAGCACTTATATACTAATAAAGGACTGGCTTACCTAAAGCCAGTGGAGTAGCACTTGAAATGTTTGGCTCTATGAAACCTGATGTACTTATATGATTCTGTTTTCTTCAAGGTTGTGTCTTCCTGGTCGAATGTACTTATTGTAAGTCGCTTTGGACAAAAGCGTCAGCTAAATGCAATGTAATGTAATGTGTTAAATACTCCACTTCAAGGCATGCATTCAAAACTGTACCTGACTGTAATTCATTGAATTTATTTTTAAACGTTAAAGCCAGGTTCAACACAGAGCATTTTTAATATATAAGAGCAGGTCAAAATAGAGCAAATTTTTTACCAATAAAAATGTATAACGTTTTTAAGATCTTATATTGAGTGTAAACTACTCCACTTAAATAATCACTATCAACTGTAGCTTTGGATTTGTCAAGTTTAACCCTCCGAAATATGGTTGATCAATGAAATTAAAAAGATAATCTACCCAGATAATGTAGCCTAGTAGTTGTACTAAATAAATATACTTTGTTACTTTCCAGCTCTGGATTTGTCTAAGGATGAGCAATCCAAGTCTGAGTTGAAGCTCTGAGTCCTGAAACATTGGTGTTTGGCCTCAGTAGAAGGAATGTCATCTCCCTGTTGATCGGTATTGATTGGTTGGGCTGGATTGGCCTCTTGAATGGAAGTTTTTTTCACAAAATTCCTCATTGTTTCCTCAGTGCACTGTGAGGGCTGAGAACGATTGCATCAGTAGCCCTTTGGAGCGTGCGGCAGCAAGCTGAAACATTTCCTGCGGGGGTCCAAAAAAGAAGGGGTTTTCTAGCCTCAGTGTTTTACCTCTTAATGAGACTGGAGGAAAGTTGACCTACCGAGTAATTGTGACAAGCATAGCCTTGGGAGGGGGGAGCTGAGTGTTGTCCTGCCCCCTTTTCACTGTGCTAGTTTAAAAAAAAAATTGAACTCACTGCACCTGCGGTTTGTATAGACATGAATCTTTTCCCAGACAAAAACGAGGAATTCACTGCAGCTTGGTAGGATCTCCCCGTGGTGTGTGGATGACACGGTCTGCTGTGTTGCTGCCACCGCCGCTACTGCTTTGGCTTTGGATGGGGGCAGCTTGAGTGTAATGATGAAATGGAAAAGTTCCAGCGCAGTGAACACTTGCACGCAGAAGGTAATTGGAGATTGCCACCAAAGAACTGCTTTCAATTCGGATCCACAGTAAAGACGGACTGCAAAGTTTGATTATGTTTGCTGTTAGCCAAATTCCGTCTGTATTGAAGTGAGATGGGATTCTGTTCAGACATTGTGCAAGATGGGAAGGTGAGAAGACAACAACTTGGGCTGTTTTATTATAAAAGCAGCATCCACATTATTTCAGTTTGATTCAATCTCAAGTTTTCACTGTTGAGGTGTTTTCAAACACAAGGACACGCACACCACGAGCCTGCACAAATGGGTTCTGGCATCCTATTCTTAATTCATGAGACCTGAGTGTTGTGTATTAAATGATTGACAGGTCACGGGTTGCCTGGGAAACGCACATTAGTGTAGCACTGTTGATCGCTTTGAGAGCAGGTGTTTGAGGCTTATGTTAGACTCGTTTGATTAAGGAAAGACTGCAGATTGGTGGTTCTTTAGCCACTTCAAGCCTGATTTGACACTGGAGGATCAGAGTGTGTTCAATGGAAAGCAGATGAATGATTGATAAGAGAAGCAAAGCTGCTTCAAGTCCCGCTCCTAGGACATTAATAATGAAGGACACTTTGAGCGCTTCAGATTTCATCATCCTTCTTGATTTAGCAATACCACCTTTTTTGTGTTTTGTCATTTATCATTTGAAAGTATCATTTTTATTATATTTAATTCTATATTTGTTCTCATTTCTATCCACATGTGCTTTTCACAATTTGTGAATAATAAAGGTGGGAATGAGGAATATTTGTCAAAAAGGCTAAATATTTCAAGGGATTTGTATGATATGCTTAGGTGGAAAGTGGACGTGCGTGCTAAAGAGTTTGCCACTAAAAGATGTTAGTGAACAAATGAGGAGACATGTTCACAAAGAACGTGAAACAAATGGAAAGAAAGTTATAGTATACAAAAACCTAACACCTGACGAAGGTAACGAAGTCTTAAAATTAGTAAAAAAGTAAACAGTTATCGGAGAGCATGAGAGACGTGAGGTGGCTGATATCAGTCAACAGACTTGCGGTCAGAGCTGTGGTTTCATGGAGCTGCTATGTGAAAACTAAAACATGCCCCATGATTAACTGTGAGGAGGACGAGACTTTACAGCACCTCCTCATGGACTGCTACAGAGCCCAGGAGGTGTGGTCGCTCCTACGGGGCATCGGGTTAGACTTCAATGTAGAATATATCTCAATCATGTATTGTATTCTGGATGAGGGGATGGACAATAAACACAGGGACCTTTTTCAGCTGGTAATTTGTATCACATGTATGAAAATCTGGAAGACAAGGTGCAAAATGATACTAAATCAGACGATCATAAACGGTGGCACCATCGTGAAACAAATACTTACTGAACTAAGGAGAAGAAAAACCCTGGACAAATCCCAGACTCAGCCATGGGGCATTTTGAGTCTGTGACCGAACTGAGTCTCATTGGAATATAAACGTGCTCTCTTTATGTTATTTATATATTTATTCATTGTTTATTATTAATGTAACTTATGTATATCATGTACTGCCCAAATAATATAAAATAAAGTTTTGAAAAAAAAAGGAAATCCATTATTTTTCTCAAAGGTTTGACAGTTGCACTTTTAGTTACATCATTTCATGCACCTTGTTGCAATGGCTTAATAGTACTCAACTGGAGAATTAATGTCAAGAATATTCATATATCAACAGATCTCCTTGTGGATGGAAAAGCACATGTATTCACATTTAGTTTTGTCAGTTTTCTGGAATGTCAGTCATATTTAGAACCACATTTGGATGGAAACCACTGATACCTTCCATTTTTATTTAGCTCATGCTCAATTGTTCAGCAGTAACTGGCTCATTTTGCTCCACAAGCTTTTGCTCATGGTGGTGCTCAAAGTTTCACTGTTAACTTTTGAGTTATGAGTGCCAGAGGTGCCAAAACACATAAAAGAGATTGGAAGAGGAAAAAGGAAGATGAGGATATGTTTTTGGCAGTGTTGTTGCTGTGTGAAGATGCCTCTCCTGTCTGCAGTATAGATCCTGCTGCTCTGTGTGTGTCTGTCAGGCTCCATGTCATCCTGCCATTGTTCAGGCAAGAAATCAGCACAAGCTCCCATTGTTCTCCACACAAATCTGCAGCTACAGGCTGTTGAGCCCAGTATCTCTATACTCTGTCATGTTTGTAAAATAGAGTGTCATCCCAGCTATGATAAGAGGTCGCCGCGGGTTCTGCCACCTCTATTGTCTCCTAGTGGTGCGGAAGTTACAACAGCATTTAATCCTTCAAACTTTCCATAATTGCTTAAGACTTAATCTTATTGAGGCTTCAAGTGCCATTGTAGCAAAAATAAGCATTTCTGCAGAGTGGATGCACAAGTGTCATCCCTCCCTCCATAAATCATAACCGGCTCTTGACAGTAAAGGAAGACATGTCTCAAAGTGGATCAAAGTAATTCCTCCCTGTCTAAACAGAGCAACATGATGACATGGTCCCAGTTACAAACTCTGCAATTTTGGAGGAGGAGAGTCACTTCCTCCGACTTACAGTATGGGAAGAATTCTGACTGAAAAGACGTCCTGACAATTGTTTCCTAAACTGTGTTGGTCTGACTTCATGCTAAGAGGGCAGCGAGGATCATCAAGTGTTCATTGAGTGCAAGTGGACTTCTCTTGTATAGTTTCTTCTATGTGGTTTTACTTTGTGAGGTTCCTAACTTAGCACTTTCACTTTGCCTCTCCTTCTCTTCACCCTGGCCAGGCTGTGCGTCGCACTCAATGGCAACGCAGCACGGCTCCTTGACAGTCTACAGCAAGTAACCTTTAGTTCAGAAGGAAAAATCGTTTTTCTCTGTAAGACTTTCACTCTTGTGCCAAATGCACTTCTTGTCCCTGGCAATATTCCCTTTTACACTGTAGTCATGAAACACCCTCGCATTGAGCGAAACAAATGATTGGGTTTACGCTAATCCCTGCTTGATGTTATTAACTCTTGGAGAAGTGCAATGGTATACATAGTGTATATGTTGGATGCCCTTTTGACTCACAGTAATGCAGAAAGACGTGTTATTTTTCTGTCCAAGGTTGTGGAAGTGAAAGTCTGATCATTTTCTCTATAGACAATGTTATGCTTGCAGTTCAAGCTCTCTCCCGAGGCTTTGTCAGGCCTTCCCAGTTGAATCATCAGTAGAAATAACATTTGGTTCTTTGATTAAAAAAAGACCAACATACAAGGCTGTGGACAGACAACTTCTAGTCAATCAACTGGCACTCATATAAGGACAATATTTACTTCCAGCAAATCCTGAGGGAAATATCTGGTTACTTAGCAGATCATTATTTTTTCCAATAAATGTAAAAGTGTGATGTTTTGCATCTTTAAATTGGCTATACAACAAGAAAATCAAATACACATTGACATGTGTTTATTGTCTATCTAGTCTAAGTGTAAAATAACGATAGATTACTGAGATTTGTTTTTCATTTTTACACAATGCATTTATGATCACACATTGAATGTTATCATGCTGTGTGGTATATTAGTATTTATGGAATGTGGCTCATTTGTTTATTTTGGGTATTTACATACTCATAATTCAAGATAAGTGCTTTGAACAGCTTGAATGTGATCACCATTTGATTGAATTCTTAATTTGTCCTTGATTGATGCAGAGCGCGTAAGAACATATGGCTCTGTTGTCTGTAATGGCCTGCAGGGTTCTGATGTTTTGCTCCAATAAGCTGCCAGACATTGTTCAGCCAGCGTTGTCCTTTGCTTTGACACATGAAGAGACCGCAGATGAGAATCACCTGTCTGCGGCGAGCCCCTGGAAGCAGAGCCCATCTCCGTTCAAGGCAGGTTGTCACTGCGGCTATTAAGACTAACAGCGGGAGCCGGTGATAAGCACAGTTAGCTGAATTCATGACCCGAGCGGCTGCAGCGGCGACATCATTTTCACTTGTGTGTTGTTCTGATGCGTTTAATTTGTATCTTATCCGGCGCTGTGACACCAGAGAGTGCCAGAAAGAGAGAGGGAAATAGAAAAGGAGTGATGGAGCCGTGGGGGAAATATTGATTGGTAGAATCCGTGATGAAAGCAATGCACCAACAGAGGTACATCATATTCCCTCATTTGACACAGATACAGTCCTCTGTGAGGTGCTGATTGCACAAATCCATCTATTTTTTGTCACTAATAGTTTCCTGTCTTATGCTGATGCTCTTGTTCAAACAAATGATACAAAACAATGTCTTGGTGACTTTGGATAATAGCACACCTCGTTGTGAACACTTTTCACGGGACTACTTTTTACTCAAGAAATAGTTCTTGAAATTAAACCCTTTTACTGAGATGTCAATTGTTTAACCCCTGTATTGCATTATTACATTACATGTCACTTGTCACATACTTAATGCTGTGAGCAATCCCCACAGGAGCAATTTGGGGTGAAGTGTCTTGCCCAGGGACACAACGACATGCTGACTGCAGTGGGGTTTGAACCTGTGACCCCCTGCCCCTAACCCACTGCTCCGAACCCACTGCACCACACACCCTCGTATACCGTATGATAAATAAACTGAATCTATTTGAGTTGTAGACAAAGCAATACATTTTTGGACCCTTTTTTGACAATTTATAGACCAAACTAACAATTAATCTAGACTATTTTTGTTGCAGCCCTATTGGGCACGCAAATAAATATCCCAGGAAAAGGTTGATAAGACAAACCACTTCTTTACTGGTTGTTCTTTGGCCATATTTACTGTACAACCCTACTTCTAGGTAGATTTTCACTGAGCTAGTTCCCCTCTCCTGCCCCCCCCTCTCTCTGCCACCACATGGCCGGTATTAGCCGATTTCCTAGAGATCACTGGAGGATGCCACGGAGCACTTGTGTTCCTCTTCTCCCTCTCGTTGGCTCTGCGTAGAGTGGCCTGCTTAATGCATTGTAATGGTTGACCATTATTTACGCAGGGGATAAACAAAGAGAAGCGAGGAATTGATGGAGTAATCCACTCTCGTAGTCATTAAGCATTGAGATGGAGGAGCTGGTGGGAGCAGCCTCCTCCTTATGCCTCTTGAGTCGAGCAGCTAATGGAAATGGGACTCATTAAGACACCTTATACTCCGACGCACCCAAGATCATGAGCAATTGCTAATTGATTGTCGTTAGCGCGCTCGCAATGAGACGCTCTGCCTGTTTTCTCATTTGTTATGAACGGCTTTGTTTTCTTCCCCAGTCTCCTTCACTTCATTATTGATGTTGCTGTTTTTCTTTCTCTGCTCCCCTTTTGCCTCTGCAAGGGAGTCATCCTAACACTGTTATACCTGGTACGCTGCAGCAATCACAATCCTGAGGAGCACCACATGGGCAATTCTCTATTCAAGTATTTCCTATAATTAGAAGGTAGCAGTGTTTTAAAAATCAATATCCTTAGACCCGCTAATGACTGCATAAAACACACTGGTGTAAAAGGGTGTATGTAGACAATGTGCCTTCATGGTCATGGTTGAATAGCAGAGAGAGGCAGATCTTCCTGTGATGCTTTGCTTATTGTCTCTGGAAATTCCTTCCTCTTTCCTCTGGAACCGGCAGATTGTGTTCATCTCAGCCTTTAATCATTTTTCCCTCCCAATAGTAATGTGATCTCTTTCCCCCCCTGGATTCCTCTGTGTATATGTCTGCTCCCCACCTTTCTTCCCTCTCATTGCTTTTTCTTTTTCCTTATTACGAGAAGGAGGAGGAAAAGATAAGGGAGTGAGATGAAGAGAAAAGGGCTGAAAATGCAAATATGGGACCGTGGTTCTTTCTTGTGACAGATCAGGCCTCATTACACCCACCTCTCCTTTTGCAATTGGCTCTGGAAGATCTCCCCCCTATATTTCACTCTCATGCCTGTCTCCATTACATTACGAAGTCTTTTACCTCTCGTAAACCCTACTCTGCTCCGGGGGCGGTGAAAAGGCAGGTGACCAAAGACGGCATTAAGGTTTGCTTTGCAGATGAAGCACGACAGAGTATAGGTGTGGTGCATCATTTTTATGTCTGTGGTCAGACGGTGCAGCATTTCTTTGCTTTAGCGCTCCACCAGCATCCTACACCTCTATCTCCATCTCCCTCGTGGGAGTTGCTACCACCTTCTCGCTCTGATAGGGAAAGACTGGAAACAAAGGAATACAAACACAGGCGCCCTCTTGGGCTGCCTCGCTTTTGAAACAAGATATACTGTAGAGAGATGAGGAGGAGGAGAAATAACATTGTAGCCATCAATTCATGTAAGCCTCACAGAAGCACCAGCACACTCCGTTTGAACTAGAAAAACACAGGTATTTAAAGTGAAATTCTGGTTTCAAACAACTTGGGTCTTGTTTTCATGGTATTTGCCATCATTGCTTATAGAACTAATAAGATGATTAGCTCTTTCAGTGAGCCCCACCTCCATTTAAATAAGTCTTAATTCAATGAAATCCTTTTTACAGACTGACTTCCTGGTTCAAAATTGACCCACATTATTAACTGGTGTTGTGCACTCGCAACTTTCCTTTGCAAGGAATGATTATTGCTTACATTTTTAACGCCCTCACTTTCAGTTTAAGTGGTTTTACATATTTTTCAAGAAATGTTTTCCGTCTGGTTGTCATTTATTGTCCTGTTGGTCTTTGTTTTAGCATTTTGTTCGCTGCATTCCCAGGTCTTAGTAGTCATTAATGTGTTAGAAAGACATTCCCAAACTACAAAAAGAAAACCCAAGTTGTGACAAACCTTTAAATTGATTCTCAATAAAAAAGAGATGCCTCTTTGGGATAATTTAATTTAATTGTTTCATTTGTTTAGGCGACCCACAATACAAACAAGTGATGCTAGAGGGCAAACACATTGGGAAGTTGTGCTCAGCAGGGAGTAAATTACCTGAATTTGCATGAATAAGACGCATAATTGGTAGTTGCTGGGATGCTGATCTGGTGGCACACAACATGCATACGGCTGCACTGTTGTGTGTGTGTGTGTGTGTGTGTGTGTGTGTGTGTGTGTGTGTGTGTGTGTGTGTGTGTGTGTGTGTGTGTGTGTGTGTGTGTGTGTGTGTGTGTGTGTGTGTGTGTGGTGTGTGTGTGTGTGTGTGTGTGTGTGTGTGTGTGTGTGTGTGTGTGTGTGTGTGTGTGTGTGTGTGTGTGTGTGTGTGTGTGTGTGTGTAATTACAGCAGCGGTGGTTAACAAGGCGCCAGCATTTGTGTTAATCAGTAGAGAGTGAAGACTGGGGAGCTAACTGAGCTGGTGCCTCATGTGCTCTAAATGTATCACGCTAAAAACCATTATCTCTAAACCTGTAATCATCACTAAAGCACTCATTCAGGGCATTGCATACACTGTGTGTTTACGGCTTTGCCACACAACTACATGTGAGTCTGTCTCATGTAATCGTTTCATATGGTTGTCCTCTGAGACCAGCGCCACGTGTGTTGGGAGAAGGTTCAATCCCTCCCCTGCTAACCTGGATTTGTACATATACAGTATGTACAGTACATAGATGCATTAAAACCTAACAGCTGCAAATTACAAGATAATACTTGATAAAGGGATTTACTTGCACTAACCCGAGTTTACATGATTCATTTATTTACTGGGTTACTCGTATATGGGAAACGCTTGTATTTGTAATGCCACATAACACGGCATTTCTTTTTTTTGACGATTGTTTTGTTGATTTTGTGTTAGATTCATGTATTTTCTTACACCATGGGACATGCTACAAAATCCCAGTTAGCATCAATTTGGTGATTTGTAGGTTAAGACATATCTTTGTGAAAATCAGGAGAAAAAACTGACACATTTGTGCTAATATGTGCTAATGGCCTTCTCTACATTGCATTTTACAGTCAGATTAATAACTGAAATAGTCCTAAGCATGTTACTGTGTAATGAAACTGATAACTAGTTGCAGCCCGTCTGCACAAAACATGCACTTGAGAATTAATGAGTTATTGACCTTTAACTTTATTTCCAGTAAAATAATCCAATTTAAAGTTTAGCATGACAGTTACAAGTGTCACGTTATGAGTGTGTATGTAAACACAGGCTTTGAGGGGGAGATGATTGCCATCGTGTTTTTACACAGCCCTGTTTTTATCTTCTTAAAATGAAAACTAGCTTCTCTGCAGAAAATCATTAGAAACGGCGAGCTTGTCATTCCTACATTTTGCTGTTCCAGCATTCCTCCTTTTGACTTTAAGTGTCTTTGTCGGGTGTCTTTTTGAAAAGCAGAGAAGCGTATCTTGGTTGATCTTGCATGTCTTGAGCATATCGACAACAGGAAGCAGCCGAAAGGAGGCGTTGTGATTTCTGTGTCAATGTAACACGGAGTGGAAGTGGAGCACTGTGGAGGGGGTGAATGGGAGGTCAGCAGTTTCAGAGATTGTATTAACTGAGATTTAAAATTCTTCCTTTTCACACATTGCTCTGCTTATGTCTGCTTTTTAAAACTACGGACTGTTGCCACATATCTGAAAAGGAAATCAAATGTATCACCCGACCAATATTAATGTCACTCAGTCAGCGAACAGAATATCAAACACCACCCATGCAAAGTAGCTTCATTTTCAGAGCCGTTTCCCCTTTTTTAATTGAAGGCTCTTTAATCCCTTTCCTGTTTCATTTGTTCACCTGCTTAATGTCCAATGTGCATTCAAAACCTTCTGTATTTACCAGTTAAAATGCAAATGTGGGCCGCAGGGAATAATAACCCCAAAGAGCCGGCTCGGTAGACGGGCAGCCTGTGGCTCTCGAGAGCTTTTTCCCACCGCGCTGAGAGCAGAGCCAGGTGAGAGTCTCCCCCCAAGTGTCCCTCGCCTGCCATTGTCCAGGCTTAGCGGGTCGCGTCCAGATCCCACCACCCTTTTGACTCACCCGCGGGTTTCACGGCCACTTTGCACGGAATGACTGTTATTCACACAGCCAATAAAACCCCGTGCTGACTGGGGAGGAATGAGTCTGTCCAGCCCCGGTGGCTTCAGCGACAGCAGGGATTTTGACTCCATGAGGACCCAATTAAACCTGGGAGGGCCTCTCTGAAGGAATAATAACAATGATAAATGCACCTCTGTGGTCAGCTTAAGAGAGTCCGGGAGAAATGTTTTATTGTGCTGGCCTGTCTTGACACAATTTGCTCCGAGCTTCTGTTGTTTTGCAGCATCAGGAGGTTTAAAATCTTACCTAGTGAAAGCTTTTTTTGCTAGGTGAAGCCTGGTGTCATTTTTTAAAACATCCTGATGACTGCGCTTTATGCAACATCAAACTCTCACTGTGCTTGCTTTGAATTGGCTTAGGATGTTGTGACTCCCGGCCAAAAAAAGTGTGTGTGTGTGTGATAAAGTGTGTGTGTGTGTGGTTGTGTGTGTGTGTGTGTGGTGTGTGTGTGTGTGTGTGTGTGGTGTGTGTTGTGTGTGGTGTGTGTGTGTGTGTGTGTGTGGGTGTGTGATGTGTGTGTGTGGTGCTGGTGTGTAGTGTGTGTGTGTGTGTGTGTGTAGTGTGGTGTGATGTGTGTGTGTGTGTGTGTGTGTGTGTGTGGTGTTGTGTGTGTGTGTGTGTGTGTGTCGCTGCACTGGCTGTGTGTGTGAATGTGCGTGTGCTAGTGTGCTGTGTGTGCTGTGTGTGTGTGTGTGTGTTGAGTGTGTGGTGTGTGTGTGTGTGTGTGTGTGTGTGTGTGTGTGTGTGTGTGTGTCGTGTGTGTGTGTGCTGTGTGTGTGTGTGTGTGTGTGTGTGTGTGTGAGTTGTGTGGGTGTTGTCCTGTGTGTGTGGTGGTGTGATGAAAAGATCTATCCCAATTGTGGTTAATTATTATGACTGTTTAACTCATTTGTCAATCAAAATTGTTGGATATTTTCACGGTAATAGATTCTCAATGTGCAGATTCTCAAATTAGTTAAAATACATCTTTGTAATAAATATGTCGAACAAATAGGCAACTTAAAGGTTGTCATTTTAGCTCTTGGAACGTGAACAATTAGTAATACCATCTTAATAAGAAAAGCATTATTAGTCATATTGATCATATTTCAGAATCCAATTGAAGTGAGAAACCTCTTTGTACTGACATGTATTTTTAGATCATCAATAACTATGAGTTTGTTTTGTATATTTAAAAAGAGGCTTTTTTTCCTCTGTTAGGTGGTAATTTGAAGAAAAACTCCATTAATTAGATAACAGGCGTCTGTATTTCAGATTTGCACTTTGCCAGCAGTTTGTCAATTACTGCTTGTGGTTTCATACTGCCAGTCAGTCTTTGTCTGGGCGCCCAGCCTCCTCCTCACTGCGCTGCAGAGCCGTGTTATTGTACTTAAACAAATCAATTCTGTTGCAGTTGAGCTTTTTTCCTCCATCCCCCGTCATTATGAACTGTTTGCAGTGCAGAGCACATTGATTTTACACTGCCCTGCAAAAGCTCTTGATGAATAGCACAGAGGTATCTGGGGAGAATCTGGCTTTAAAAAGGAGGCACCCAGCATCAACCCCCCCCATCCTCGTCTCTCTCGACCCATTGAGCCCCCAGCGCTCCTCCACTTTCTCTTTTCAGAGAGCGGCACTTCCAACAGGGGAGAAATGCTGCCTGAAAAATCTTCTAATGATTAAAAAAAAACAGCATTACAAAAAAGTGCACAAGGGGCCGCCTTCTCCTGCTGAATGTGAAAATACACCTTGTGGGTAGACAGTTTTTATATTTGGAGCATTAGCCTTGTCCTGTCAACCAAAGCATGAGCTCAGGAGAAGCTCTGGCTTGGGATAGAAATGGCTAGCATGCTGTGTGTCACTACGCTTCCTGAAAGTGATACACTAACGGGATACAGCTACAGACTTTTAAGTTGGAGGGGTAAAGGAAAATGGCATTTGTACCTTCCTAACACACTCCACTTATATCAAAAAGCTAGACACATTTGCATTCTTTCTTTCACCATCCAAGTCAACATTTAAGGTATTAACTTGTTCTTTGTCATGCTATTTTATCAAAGAGGAGCTTGAGGAAATATTGAGTGCATGACATGGACAAAGAAAAGGCCAATTGTTTGTTTATATTCAACCCTTCTAACCTATGATGAGTATTCCGTAAGCATTGCCTTAACCTACACCCTTCATTCAAAGAGGGGTCGAGGACTTATTTATACTCACACGGGAAGACATGAATTCAACAAAACATCACATTTCTAGTGAAACAGAAGTTAGAGAGTGTATTGTTTTTGTACAAATCTTTCAAATTGGATTGGACAGCTGTTAGTGGGCTTAAAATCTAGCACGATAAGGAGCTACGGACTCACGCAAAGTTGCAGATTGATGAATGAATGTCATGCAATAACTGAAATTGATTGGTACTATCTTACGTAGGCACACATCTTATTGTGTTTTGATATAAAGAATACAACACTTTTTTTGTTGCATATATTGTTAAATAACTGCAGATTTTGACGGGAGTTGTGAATATAAAGATATTTGTTTTCATCTCGATGTTTAGTTGTGTGGAAGAATTTGCCATTGGGGATCATTTGAGTTTCTACATTCAGTTGTCATAGTTAAGCGTTGTTAGAAGCTCAGAAGAGGCTTGCATTAGTTATGGAAAGATAACACATAGGATCCAGCCTATGCTTGTAATTACAACTACTCACTAAGATTAATTCACTACGGAAAATTAAGTCTGTGTGCTTACTTGCTTGGGCGATCATAGATAAGATTATAAACTGTGTGGCCCCTATGAAATGTTGTCTTTATATGTGATATTCTATTAAGCACTAACTGGCTTATATGTTATGGTTTCTCGCACATTGGTTATCACCTTTTGAACTTCAGCGATAACTAATATGGTCATTTTAAAGGGTCTGAATGTCAGTGGGCATATGCGCGTGCCCAGCCAGCCCAGGCTAAGTGCAAAGCTGTGGTGAAGGCCTCTTTTAATAGGCTTATCTGTCAATCGGGAGTAAATTGTGAACGCTCTGCGTGGATGTTTATGATACCGTACTGATCATCAGTTGCTCTTTTTGATTCGTCCTTCATGGGCACGAGAGCATGAAGGAGCTTATCCGTGCAGGGAAGAAGTGTATCACGTTAAGCAAGGCGCAGATGGAAGCCACTCGGAGCCCAGAGGAATCTGCGAGAAGCAAAATCATCGAGTGGGCTTGAATTTTTGGGGAGAAAAAAAAAAATGCAAATGTGATCATTCAGTGTTTGGAGATTGGTGGATAATGCAGCGGTGATTGATGTATTTTCTTTTCCTCCTCTGATTTCTCTCAGGGGCAGAAGACGTGAGGCGCTGAAGTGTTTGTCCTCCTGGTGTGTGAATGGGTGGGGGGGTCCTGCGTGGTGGAGAATCAAGGATTGAAGTCATCACAGGTGAGTTTCTTTTTGTTTTCTTGTATGGTTGGACCTGTAGAGCCCAGCAGGTGTCTGGGGTAAAAAGTTGGTGTTACTACTATTGAAGAATACATGTATGCTCTCAAATTATTGTCAGTGTAGCTTAAAAAATCTGGAGGTACAAGTTGTTAGCGGCAGGCTAGCAGCTTTATTTTGGCCTGAATGTTAATAATATAAGGGTGTTGCATTTATTAAATTGCATAATCTATTAAAAGTGCTGTTGGGTTATTCGGTGTCAAATCAGATTATCGTTTACATTTTTGATTTTGTTTGATCGTTATTTCAATGCCCGCTGACAACAAATAAGTGATATTAAATATTTTTACAACATTTTGATAATTTCATCTATTTTTTGCCATGTATGATCATCTTGCACCCAAGATGTGGTTAAATATCTAAAGAAATATAACTTTCAGAGAAAATACTGTATATGTGTTTAGGGTGCTGACAAAATATCACATACTATCTAATAAACTCATTTATAAGAGCTAGTGTGGCTAATTTGTTTGCTAGAGCTTGCGGAGGGGCCCTCTGAGTGGTTGCTTTTGGCGCAGACGGTTTTATTAGAAAGTGCAGGTTATACCAATGTTGTTTATCTTTATGTTCTGTAAATCTGAGAGCAAGAATGAAACATTTGTATGAAATCATTTAATAATTTGAGAGCATGATGAGCTATTAACATTTGTGTTAAAGTCCCTGAGACTCAAAGGCTTTGTAAGGACTTTTTATTACCCGAGATGACTCTTGGTCTCAAATTAAACAAAGCTTGTTGCTGGAAACAGATATCTGCCTCGCATGTCACTACAGTTGATTTAAAGACTACAACTTTGTTTGCTCGGATATGCTCTGTCCTCCGCTGTGCTTGAAAGTCTTTGGTAAACATTTGATGGTGGGCAGCAGTTTGTGTGTGGCCAGCGTCAGCTCACCTTGCAAAGCATAAGGAATTCATTAGGAGCTCCTGGGGGGGCTCTGAGTAACAAAGTGCAGATATGTTGCGTGTGTTTATGTCTTTTGCTGGCATCCAAGTCCATAGGCAGTCTGATGAAAGTACACACACACACACACACACACACACACACACACACACACACACACACACACGCACACGCACACAGAAACAGAAGGTCATGGCTATCCTCTTTACCAGCAATCCACCAGTTCATCCTTATGCAATATGTGGCTCAGTTCTGTTAAAAGGGAGAATTATGTGGTGGAAAGGGAATGTAATTGGTTCGTCCACTGTATTATACAATACAGCTAGGGCTTCATGGATTAGGAATTGGGACATCCCACACACACACACACACACACACACACACACACACACACACACACACACACACACACACACACACACACACACACACACACACACACACACACACACACACACACATATACACACACACATATACACACACTGAATATATAAGAGTGGTTAATCTTGATTAGAGCAGTGTGAATGCTGAAAAATATGGTGCCCAGACAAACATCTGCCCGCCACACAGCTGAGTGGGATAAACCAAAGTGATTATTGTGGAAATGTCAGGCGAGGTAGACAGTGAGAGCAAATGCACGAGGGGGGGGGGGGGGGATACGACATAAACAGGGACATGACATCAGGGCTTCACAGTCAGTTCTCAGATTTTCCCCTCTCACTGTTGACGTAAGGCTGCCTTTGCAGAGGGAAGATCTAGCTGGGTTTGATGGAGAGGCTGCAGTGAAAGAAATAGCGACAGACTCAAGAAGAGAAGTGTGATCTCAGAGGAGGATAGCCTTATATGATCACCAGAGATTAAGTGTGTAGGATTGTATCTAATGAGTATTGCTTAATCTATAGAATGTCGGAAAATAATTAGTAAAAACGGAATATTACACCTTCTTTGCTCGGTCCTTAACAAAAAGAAAACCTGTTTTTTATATGTTTTGTTTAATCTTTCCATTTCACTTAAATTGTTATTTACATTTTATCAAGGTTTTGTATGTTAATTTGCCAATTGATTAACCAACCAGGTCTTTAAGCACTGAACAGTTTTTGCTCGTTTAATTTCAGTTGGCTGATGTCTGAAGGTTGCAGGGCTGGTCAGGGTAAGCCCTAATGAATAATTGCTTTCCTCTGTGAAATGTGAGGGGTGCAGACATTCTGTTAACCTCGCTTAAAGGGGAAGAAAGGGGGAGGAAGAAAAAAAATCCCCTTCCTGTCAGTGGTCTTTCTTCCTCTCTGTTCTTGTGAGATCTGGAACTGATAAGCGTGAGGCCTCTGGTAACTGAACAGGAAGGACAGAGGGCCCGGCCCCTGAGCCCCTGCCTCTGCACACATGTCCACCTCCCCTGCACCGGGAAACAAAGAGAGCACGGCCCGCCACTTAACTTCAAGTTTCAAGCTTATTTGAAGGATTATTATCACTTGTTGGGCTGAAATCTAGTTCTGAAGCGAATTTCTGTTGAATATAATAACAGAGAGGCATTTTAAACAAACGGTCTTATGCTAAATGAATGCTTCGTAGCAGCTTCACACCCATGCGCAATCACAACTCCCTTGTTCAAGCGACCAGTGTTGAGTCAAGTGGAAGTACTTTATTAAACAAGCACATGGCAGTGAGGGTTTAACATTCAACCCGAACACCCAGCGGTCTGAATGACAAGCTGTTAAACTGATAACTGTGATAGGACCGTTGTTTCTATTCTTAGATGTTTCCTGAAGCAGGTGCTTTAACCGGGGGAAGCCACAGGACAAAATGTAACATAGAGTGAAGTTTCAAACCCAAAGAGTGACTTTTGTTTGGATAAGTGGTTGAGCAGAGGTTTGATAAACGCGTTTTTATGAACTCCAAGGTGTATGACGAGTGCACTTTGCTCTTCAAACAAAAGTTCTTAGGAACTACTTTGAGGTTGTCGTGCAAACAGAGCAACATGTGTGAAGTATTTACTGCCTGAATACAGACATTAAAGACACGCTAGGCGTAAGATCAAGGTTATAAACAACAGATTCTCAGACGTTTGTGAAAAACAAAGTGGCTGTAATCTTTGTAATGAAAATCTCCTAGGGTATACTACCAGGATATTTTTTAATATGTAAACATGTCTGTTTGGTAATAGAAGTATTCGTAAAAGTACTTTTTTTTTTTTTTTACTTTTCCATTTTTATTTTGCTATTAAAATCACATAAGCCAGAAGGTGTATGTAAACGATTGTTTTCCTTAAGAATGTCTCACATACATTTTTGTTGTTTATGCTTAATTCCTGGCTCATTACTTTTTTTTGAATAATTATCTTATATTGCCTTGTTTGTTGTCTGCACTTCATGTCACCATGGTCTTGAATTAATAAAACTAAAACTAGCCAATCAACATTTGGGATGGTACTTAATCTTGCATTTTTGGGCCCTTTTGTAGATGAACTCTCTTGACAGGATATAAATCACATTTTTACATTACATTGCATTTAGCTGACACTTTTATCCAAAGCAACTTACAATAAGTGCATTCCACCAAGAAGATACAAACTTGAAGAAAACAGAATCATATAAGTACATCAGGTTTCATAGAGCCAAAACATTTCAAGTGCTCCTCAACTAGCTTTAGATAAGCCAGTCCTTTATTAGTATATAAGTGCTTTGTTAGTAATTGTATTGCTCGAAGTGGAGTCGAAAGAGATGAGTTTTCAGTCTGGAAGGTGTGTAAGCTTTCTGCTGTCCTGATGTCAATGGGGAGCTCATTCCACCATCTTGGAGCCAGGATAGCAAACCCACGTGTTTTTGCAGATGGGAACTTGGGTGCCCCTCGCAGTGAGGGTGCAGCGAGCTGTTTGGCTGACGCAGAGCGGAGTGCACGTGCTGGGGTGTATGGTCTAACCATGTCCTGGATGTAGGAAGGGCCTATATGACGTGTAGAAGTTGCTACTATATAAAACAAATACCAAGCACATCATCAGAATAAACAGCTTGGGAATTAAACTGAACACCTCATACTGATGTGAACAGTGAACAACTATCCATGGATTTAGCCCTTGAAGCTTTTGTGTCACCATGACCGAGATGGTGCAGACTATTAACTCAAGGCTTCATTATTGATGTGTAGCAAGTGAATGGAAAGATGATTGCTTTTACACTACTGGCTTAGTAACAGGGAATGACAAGATAGCACTCAAGCCAGGTTGACTTCCTGCTTCCATCTATGATCTTATCAGTCTGGCTTTTCCTCTGTGCTGTACACTCATGTGGAATTTCCTTATAATCACCTTTTAACAATGCCTACCTATAGCAACTTTGGGAATCAAAGGCATATCTTTTTCAGAGCTTAGACTGTGGCGGAGATGTTCCGGGGTGGTATCCTTCCCATGAGAGAATGCGAGATAACGTACCAGGGTGACAGCTGAATTATTAGCCCATTAGTCACCGGAGAGAGAAAGTGGTGGAAGAACATGGCATCCGTCAAGAAAGTGCCTCTTTTTGGGAGATAGCCTCTCCCTAAACGCCACCCAGGAATCTTGTATGTCTCTCCCACTGATGTAGGAGCCGGAGGGCCGGGGTCAGGGAGCAGAGCTGGAGCTATACCGGTGCTCTATTAGCTCATCATGACCCATAGGAACAGAGCAGCATAACACCGAGGCAGAACTCTGTGTACCGGACTAAAAATAAACGTGGCGTCAACCCATCCTTCACATAGTCGCTTACGAATGAAGACGCACATGCTCATGCTTGTATAATGCGTGCACCTGCCTTCAAAGGCGATCGCAACCACCGGTGGTAGTCGAGGACATGTCAGAACATGTGTGATTGACAGGGTGAATCAGCGGTACAACATGTATATGTTCACGGACAGATGTTCTTCGCAGCCTGCACTGATAATCTCACTTCACGTACAGCAGGAGGAAGCCATTAAGTAACACTTGGCTCCGAGATGAACTTCCCCACTGCTTTGTGTGTGACCCTATTGAATCTCCGAGCCTCCTTTACATATAATGCTCCTTTGTATCGGCTATCTGTCCTGCTCTACTCAAACAAAGACACTGCACTAAAAAGAGTATTGAACAAAGTGTGTAGCACTTGCTTCCTTTGATGCAAAATCAAAGCTGATATCCCTTTTGACTTGCCTTCCACGGATAACTTGTCAATTTCCTGCTCATGATGAATAGCCTGAATATGCCACGCTTCATAAGCCAACATATTAATTAATGGCATGGTGCAAATTGTTTTAAGAACACTTGGCATTGAGATGCTGTCGGCTTTTGAATGGTCTACCTCAATACGACCACATTAAGAAGCTTTTTTCCTGCTTGATGCTGCCATATTATGCATTTCTCTGTCTGTGAAAGCAGTAACTGTGATCTCATTAGGTCTGATACACTCTTGTTAGAGAATATAACCAAGAACCAACAAGCTTGACTTGACTCCACACAGCTTCTGCTAAATGTAAAATGTCTAATGAAATGATTATAGTAGCAACGCAGCAGGGCCCTGAAATTAGCCCATCAGCTGGTCTGACTGCCATTAAACAGGCCCAGTTTGCACATTTATTTACAGCAGGAAGACAAATATAAGCCCAGATCCTATTCCGTGTACAAGTTCATTGAGTTTTTGTACTGTCAGTTTATTTTACATTAAACGTCATCTTTTGTACAACTCATAGGGAGGTATTATTCTATGCAACGGTATTTAAAGGAGTTACATTTGTCCTAATGACAATGTAAAAGCAATGCAACATTGTGATGATGAGAGATTCGTACCAATCTTCTCATTAACTGTTATGAAGAAACAAATAGTCTAAAATGTCTAACTAAGTTAGCTTCATTTACTTATCATTGATATTATGTACTTCAGTAAAATGAACTGCAAATGATCCACAGCTCTTTGATATTTAGAGAAAATTCAACCAAAATCATGTTTTACTATAACAAATAATCACATTTTGTAACAAAGTATGAGATTTATTTCAAATGCACTAATATGAAATAATGGAGATCTTACCAATTCATCTTTTCAAGCTCTTGTTGGATTGCGTGTCATACAATGAAGTCAGATCTTGTTTGAAAGCCCAGGAATTTGCGGCAGACAGGCTGATACTCATCCATTTGAGATACTCTTGGTAATTTTTTGGTATCAAAGAAGATGATGATGATACTGATGCTAATCCCAGTGAAAGGGATGATTGAGTCATCAAGGCAAAACAGCTGTTTTATGTGCAGCTCCCCCCCATCCCACCCCAAACTAATGGCTGATGATGACGGTAGCAGAGTGTAAGTGAGTGCAATTGACAGTGGAGTTGGAGCTTCCTCTGGGAGGAGGGAGAACGAATGAATGTGAGCGCAGGCAGCAGGGTGGCCATGAAACATTCATGCACCTGGGGACTCTTTGCGTAAGGAGAGCAAGCTGAGCCAGTAATGAAGAGCAGAGCACTTTTAATGGCTCTGTTTGTCCTTTTTTATGAGATTAGCTATGCTCTGGCTCCTTAAATAAATTGCATTACAAGTCTAATTTCATACAGTGATAACTTAAAGGTACAGCCTGCTGCAGTGCCTTATTACATTTTGGAATAATTTAATTATGGTTAGCTTAACTGATAATTGGTACCACAGGTGTGCGGCTGGTTATAGCTCGGAGCTGGACAGCAGAAGGTGAGTTATTCCCAGCCCTCGGACCCTCTGCCCCGGGCTGTTGACATGACAACGCAGCGCCAAATGTGGACATCCCCAGTCCCAGTTGTGCCGATTGGAACAGTTGTCCCTCCTTAACTCACCCCGCTTAGCTCGTGTATGGACAGAAAAGGCGAGAGAGGAGGTGCAGAGGAATGGCAAGATGAAGAGCAGAAGAAGGGAGAAGCAATATTTAGACAGCTGCACGTGTATCGCTGTCAAAGGAAGGGGGGGGAGGGACGGGGGAGTATTTCTGTGTCCTCAGCTAGGCCTCAGACAAACTCCCGCTGCAGTATTGATGTCACTGCACCCTCCTGACAGCAGATTGTAAATCACAAGTCGCAGTCATCTATAGATTTACAAACACCTGCTACCTCTGTTCCTATATCATTGTAGCATGTGTATCTGTCCAAACTGAGGATACTTGTTCACACATGTTTCACGGTTAACCTATCTGAAGGCTCACTGTGGCTGTTCCCAGTACAGTAACGGTGGTTGTGAGAGACTGCTGCTCACATGTCTGCCGTCCTGTGCCTTGAGGTGGTGGACGGCAGCTGACTGCTCTGATTCACTGGGAACTCGACTCGTGCGTTGTGTGCCTCACAATGGACTGACTCATGCGAGGTCCACACGGCGCTTGTTCAGTGTCTATCTTTCAGACGTTTCACTGGAACTTTCTGTTTGACTTCTTTGTTGCCTATGTGTTTTGATTGAGACAGTAGTCTTTTCTTATGACTTTGCGTTCCCCCCGCATTGTTCCCTTCTTTTTTTTATCCAGTGGGAATGGTCAGTTTCCCTGCCCTTGCCGTACTATGTTTTCTTGTTGCTGTTCACTATCAAACGCATGCAAAGAATATGGACCGCCAGTTGATTGCTAGAAGCTTCTTTTTACCTGATATGCACCCAGATAGCACTCCCCCACTCCACATGGTTCCCCCTTCAAACTAAATGACCCGTCTTCCAAGTATATACTGCCAGTTGTCTTAGGCCACGTTAAGGGCAATGAAATTCAAACCATGTCTAGTTTGAAGAATTGATGTTCCACTTAAAAGCTCATCAGATGCCAAAACATTTGCGTTAATGTTGTATAGCAATGGTTACTAAGGTTCTTTAAGGATAGGAGAAGAGTGTTGCAGGATTATTTTATTTCTATTCCTTTTTCTGACTTAATCAACTATTATGATTAAAAAAACAAGGCACATTATACATAAACTACCTTTTCTGTCACATGTTCAATGTCTGTATCAACAGTCTTCTCTTTTAAATGAATGAGTAGGCTTTTGTTTGAAAATCCAACATTTGTAAAAAACATAAGGATGACGTTTTTACTGACAGTGCTTTGTGCTTCCTTTTGAAAATGTTTTCTGTTTTCATCAGCGCTGAGTAACCAGTTGTCTTTGTGCTCTTCAATAAACCGTTTTTTGCTTGACGACAGCATTCAGAGACACAGCATTAAATCTGTACCTGCGGTCACCCTCGCTCCCCTATCACATAATAACATGTGCAACACCGTCCCTCACAGCAGCACTAATTGCTGCTGGATATTAGAGCGAGGTCTCCTAAGATACTGACCTTGCTTTAGCCAATCACAAACAGAGCGTGTTACAGGGCAGAGCTGTGATCAGAAGAGTCCCCGGAGCACGAACAGGGGGAATTAATTATTCAGACTGGCTGCTCGCACGTTTTGCTGGACACCACATTTAATGACATCTATAATGGCATCTTTGTGAGAGATTAATGGTGATAGAGTATCAAAGCAGAAAATGCACAAAAGTCCAGCCAGACAGCTCTCTGCGTGCCAGATACAAACACAAAGGGAAACGATGGGTGCGAGCACTTTATGGCAGCATCCAGATTTTTCCTTTTTGTTCTCAAATTCATCACCTAGGATATTCCACAGCCTTCCTTGACTCTCATTCCCAACCTGGAACATTTTGTTTCAAACTGACATGCATGGCCCTATGGTAATGAGATTTGCTTAAATATTTATTGTACGAGGAAATGAAGAGGTAAAAAGATTAGAGCCCTTTCCTTACAATATTTACATCACTGCCACCACTGTTTAGGTTCTGCAGCTCGGGGGAAAGCCTGAGTTCTGTAATGATCAGTAGTCGTGTTTCCACTGACCTTTTACGAGACAGGAAAGCACTTCGATGGATTGAGAATGTTTTTGTGGTAGTTAGGAAAAAGGGAAACTTGGTATATTCTTTATTCAGGATGACAATTCTAATACAGTGGTCATTGAGCTGACGGAACATTTATGTCCTATAAATGTTTTATTCGTGAAATGATCAACTACAGCAACAAAAAAGTACTTTTATTTAAGAGAAGGCAAGTGTTTCTGCCAGTATAAAGCACGCTTTCTCAATCTGTGTGCGACTTCAAGATGAAAAAGCTATACCGATCCAATTTCGGATCGGTAAGTCTTCAAAATATATTTCATAGTACATACATAGATACATAGATGTATCGATATATATATATATATATATGAAACATGTAGCAGGGAAGAAGGTTAATACATAACAACTGTGAAGCACTGCAGCTCATATTTGTTGTAAATAGCTTAGCAACAGCAAGGTTACTGACTCTGGTTGCATCTACATTATGCTAATGTGATGAGAGCAGGAAGCCAATGGAGGCTAGTTGCACCGGATCGCTACGGGGACACAAATGCAAGACTCATCATGCAAATTAGCAGGATGGCTGATAGCTCGAAAAGTTTAATGAGAGATAAGCAGCCAGATCCGAACCACAACTCCAGTCTGATTAGACATCGAGAGCTCTTCTTTGATATTTCTCTCCAACCAAAATGTTAATATCACGACCCTGAGCAGACACAATCTGGCCTGTGTGTTTCCAGTCACATGGGCCTGAAGTAAGAGGGACTCAGCGTGTCTTTCCTGGCATTTCCTGAGGCTTCGTAAACATACAACACACTCTCTGCCTTTCTTTCTCTCTGTCACACATGCACACAGGATGTCCTCATTACACAGATAGTATAATGTCTAATGCTCTTCTTTATTTGTATAGAAAGGCAAGTGATTTACAGGGAGTAGGTAAAACATCTTACTATATCAATGTGAAACGATAAGGCTAAATAATATAGCTTCTGTTCATCTGCAACTCTTTATTATTATTTCCTGTCTTGCAAATCATTTTCCAAATCTGATGTTTAATCTCATTTATGATTTCCTGATTAAGGGTTAAATAAACAGGGTTACAAACCGTTGTTAGTGTAATACATATGTGTGTTATGAATTAGAATGGAAAAGAAAAGCAGAAGCATGTGTGACTTAATTGTGCACTTCTCCTTTTTAATCTTCTCACACTCACCCATAAACATATTTACAATGAATAAGCTAAATACGGGTTAAAGCTCTACACCCAGTAGGAAAACTACTTCCCCTACAATCTACTTCTAATGCGTTTAGCTTGCTAAAAATCATATTTTAGCAATTACGGCAGCGTTGCTAAAGCCATTAAGGGATATTGTTTGTGTGCGAGTATAGCGCTGGACTCTGCCAGAGGATGGCCATGCATTAAATCATTATTCGATTTAACCAGTTGAAATGTGTGTGTGCGCACTGGTTCATCTAATTGATTTCGAGTGTTAAAGTGCAGGGTTCAATGAATACTCTAATCAAAACCTTAGAGGCTTCTGCTAAATGGTAAAGAATGATTTAATGTGTCTCAGGCTATTTTTTAAAGCCCGGAGCTTTAAGTGGATTCTCTTGCGTGTTTTATCTTTGTGATGTAGCCTATTGAGAGAGTGCAAATACATATTGACAAAAACATTTTTAAATCTTAAGCTGTCGAGTTTGAAATCAATTAAATACACTGAAATCAGGAGCTTTAAACTCACAATTCTTCTTCCAGATGCATTAAGAAGTGTCAATATTCCTTATCACTATCTACTGTTTTTTACCCATTCTTCACCATCTAACACAATTTCATGGTGCTGATACAGAATCTAAAAATTCAATAGCTGAGCATGTATACTGGGATTATAACTTGGATTCTCTGTGGGGGATGTAGGTCAGCTGAAAGGCTCTATTTCCTCAAATATTGTAATCCCCATTTGTTCTGCTTTTTTCACCAGAAACACAGCTTTAGGGTCTTTGTCAGACGACACTGCCCTGGGCAGGACAGTAGCTTTAAATGCTGTTGTCTTGTTTTCAGAAGATTTATCTACTTGTGTTTGCTCTTGGAAATTGGCAAATCAATTTGAAATTATTTTCTTTGGTTGCCCTATTTGTTATTATTTTAAAGATGTTAAAGGGCATCTTTAGGCTTTATTTTGGGTGGAAGAGAGAGGGGTTTGACATTCAACAAAGCTCTCAAAGCCAGAATTGACTGTGGGACGTTGCTGTTATATGACATGAAATGTAACCACTCGGATACTGAGGCGCTTTACCGCCCTTATTTCTAATGAGTTGTACCAAATACTGGAAAACACAGCCTCTTGTTTCCTCTACTTTCAACTTGAACCTTTGCTCCTTGAGTTGTCCACTCTGCTCTGCTGAAGTACAAGACAGCCGTCATGTTTATAGTTGAACTGGGAAGGGGGTCAGCAGGATATACCCATTTAACCTTGCTATAAGCCCTGCACAGAAAAGGAAGTCATTCATTTAGTCTCAAGTGATAAAGCATGGTTGAATAGTTAAATCAGTCTGCCTTTTCATTCATAAAAAAGACATCATCACTTCCCCACAGCGGTACCACTAATTCCAAACTAATTTCGTGCCTGTTTGTCTGGCTTGAAGAAATAGTCTTGTGAAACCATGCATGAACATGAAAAATGGATTTGTTTATATATCATTCCAGTATAATGTTTTTTTTTTTTTTGTGGACAAAACCCAATGTACCTTGTACGAGACAAAAGGGAAAGATTACTCTACTCGCTCCTGTGTTGTCTAAACCTGATAACAAGTATGGCACAAGACAAGGCTGTCCATTGTGGAGAGGGTTTTTTTCCACAAAAGTCATTATACTGAATCAATGCTCCCTCGAGAAACAGCCGGCTCAAACGCCCCACACAGAGATGGAAGAGTGCGTCAAAATATGTTGCAGCCCGAGGCTTCTTTTTGATGGTTCAGCAGGCCAAGGTACATACCGCACACCTGCAATTATGTGGATGTTTTCAGCTTGCAGAATTCATCTAATGTCCGGCATAACTCTCTGAAAAGTGACAAAAACACACAATAAAATCTTTAAAGAAATGTAAGGGTTGGTTCACCTCCTCAAGCATATTTTACACTTACTTGAAGGTTTTGAGATGAATAGAGGTGGATATATTTGTTTGCCAATCAGAGAACTGAAAAAAAAAAATGCACCAGTGAAATATCTTTCTAGAGACGGTGTCTGAGTGGATGATACACAGAACGTATTGTCAATATTTTAAGTTACTAGTTCTAAAAATGAGTTGTATAACAAAACGTAAGCAAATAAAGCCAAAAACTGTCTCCATGACTATTAGGGATAGATTTGCATCTCTTAAGCAGTCTGAGTTAGGCAAATCAAGTGTATATCTTCCAAGTTAAAATGTCAGTACAAATGAAAGAAAATACATGCAGCAGCTCAGCAAGGAGTCACTGTCTGAGGAAACACAAAGGGGGAATACAACTAAAAGACTGACTTCAAACTCAGTGATGAAACCTCAATTAACTTTAACTAAACTTTTGAATGTTTTTTGCAGGCAAGAGGAGGACTGTGGAGTGTGTTCTCCTTCACTACTATTGGAGATGCTTAGTTAGGGGACAGTATGAAGAAGATACGTTATAAATTCAACTGATAACACTTTCAGTGCAATTATAATAATGCATTGTATTTATATTGCAACATTTATGTGCAAAGTGCCCCTCAGAAAAAGAAAAAAAACTAGACAAAATAAAACCTTCACATGTGTGTTGAGGCACCAAAACAAGCGAAGTTGTTAAGAGTAAGACATAATATTCAGAATAATAAAAGCCAGACGAGCCATGTCAAAAACTATACAAGCAATACAATGACATCAATCAAATAGAACAATAGCATAAACAAAGAAGTCTGATAAAATGTGGTGTTATTAGCTGTTTTGTTGGTCACATAAACTCATCATCATAGGTGATACAGTACAGTGGTACAGAATTGAGCTAAAACAATGTAAGCCTATCCTTTAAGTGACACAGATATGCGTTTTGTTCTCCGGGGAATCAATCCTTTAAAATAGCGAAGGCCTGACATGAGGAGATAGATGCGCATGTATTCTTGTATCCTCCATTCATTAAATCATGTCTGCCGGTCTGCTTTGTCATCAGCCTGCAGCCTGTCTGGGGGCGTTCCACATGACAGCAGCATGTGTACGTATGGACAGCACATTTAGCCTCTCTGTCTTTTACACCCAGGGGTCAGATAACGTCTCATTTAAAAAAGAAAGTCAGAAGGTCGTGTCGGGGGGGCGAAAATAAAGTATTTCTTCGGATATAAAGGACATATCTGGATGCTCTGAAAAATCTCCATCTGTTTGCATGACTGCGTGGGAACATGGAGCTGTGTGGTGGTGGACCTGCTCGAGGGGGTTATAGAGGCAAGTTGGGGGGGGAGGCAGGAGAGGGTTGTTTCTGTAAATAGCCCCACTCTGCATTAAGGACCGGCATGCTGTGCAGTCCCTGACCTCCCAACCAAGCCGCCGCTCACATTTCCTCACAGCGCGGGAGGCTGTGGAATGTCAGCCGCTGACTGTTTCTCCACTTTATCCAGGTCAGATCTGATCAACTCTCACCAGTGAAGAACTGCGCTCGTGACCCTGGCGCCACCCTCGCTGCCAGCCAGTGTCAATAATGAACACAAGCAGCTCCGCGGAGGGCCCGCTGTTATGAAATCATCCCGCCCTCATTTGGATTTTTCGAAACATCTATACTCGGATAAATTGTCAGATCAAAACAAAGTGTCGACTCATTAGACTTCCGCCTTTCTCCACATTTAGCTGTTAACAGAGAGTTTGCCCTCGCGCGTATGTTCGGTGGATGTGTGTGTGTCCCGGGGAAGTGAGGTCATTGATTCGGTACTTGGACACTGATTATGTGTTGGCCTAGAAATGGGCTATAATCGGTGTCTCTCATACCAAAACAGCTTTTCATAAGTGGCAGTTATTTCAAGGTCAGGACAACATTTGTGTTCCATTGCCACGTATGCATACAGACTTTATTTATCTCTTTCTCTGTTTCAACAGATTGCTTTTTCTAGAATCTGTTCAATCTCGTGAGGTTGCTCATTTTAGCATACATTACAACTGGGGGGAAAAAAAGACTCTGATATCATGTTCATCTCTGTTTATAGAGACCAGAATGTGCCAAATCTGCAGGCATGCCCTGTTCTGTCCTTAATAGGGGATTTGATGCACTCACTTGAATGCCATTTGAGCCAATAATGTAAATATCCGTGGTCTTTGAACAAGCCAAGACGTGATCTAATCTGTCTCTGACTCTCCAGCAAACTCTCCTGCAACACGTGTAAAAAGGGAGTTTTCATCATGACGATGTTGGAGTAAATATTGCGCTCAAAGCTGGGAGTTAACTGTCAGCTAGCATCATCACAACTCACTCTCTCTGTCTCTCTTCATGGCTTTAAGCGAGTGCTGTATTAGATTCTGCAGTGGATTTGTCCTGAGACGCCCTCAGGATGAAGCCTTGATGTTGTTTTGTAAATGTAGCTCGGTGTAGATTTAGCCCTGTTTACAGTATGAGCTACTATTAGCTTGAAGAACTCTCTGGAACTATCTGTGCTCTCTGAATGCTGGTTGTATGAGGTCAAAAGGGCATGTTTGTGTTCTTCCTGTTCTCTTCCTTGGCAAGCGTGGGTCAAGAATAAACATTGGGAGCGTGCTGGTATGAATGGAGTTCTCTTCTTTTTTTTAAGTGGCTGTATTCCCTCATGTGCTCTTGTGTGCTCTCCTTTTCATAATAACACCAGGAAGAACTCAAAATCTCAGTTTGCATATCATCTCTGGTTTGCATGAAAACAGCATCGCATTCGCTCCACCTCCCCTCCTTGTGTCCCACGTGAACGATCCTCAGCGTGTTTAAATGAGCCCTCGCCATGTTTGCATTTGTTTAGGCAGAGAGGCAGAAACCAACATGCAGGCACAGACCAAATCCTATCAAAAAATGACATCAGCCGCAACAGCTGCAGGCTGTGGCACTGGGAGGAGAGGAGGGAGAGAAAGAGAAGAGAAGAGAGAGAGAGGGAGGAGAACAATTGACCAGAAGCGACACGGGAAAGAGAGGTGACCTGATTGCTCAGCTGGCCAAGAGCACGGGAAGGAAGCAGCAGGAAAGGCTGGTCCCCTCAGTCTGGCCTGGCTCTGCTGCTTCTCCTCGGTCCCTCCGTGGCTTTCCTCTCCTCCCTTTCCCCCCCTCCTCCTCCTTCCCGCACTGCTGCCTGTCACGGCTCACTACATCGGAACAAAATGATCAGCTCTCACCTCCTCATGAACACGGGTCATCATGGTAGCCATGCAAAGGCTGGGCCCTTTGTATTAGATAGGGATCACTGATATCTGGGCGGAGGAGGTGCTGCAGACAGCTGGAGAAGTCAATATTGTTCTGCTCTTTTACAGCACGTATATGTTAGGTTGTTAAAGTTATATTATTTCATTTATTAGCCGTGGCCCTGAGGACACTATTAATTTCATATTTTCGCTCTAAAGGAATTATTGGATGTGTTGAGTGTGTTTTTGATTCTCCACAAGGAAACACATCAAGTGGTTCTTTCTCAGTTCCTGTAGCTCATAATGTAATTAATTATAATCATCGTAATAGCTTCTCAGATCAAATACCCAAGAGCGGTCCTAACAAAATAATCCATTCCTCTGAAAAACAAACACCCAAACTCTCTCTCACACACACCCTCTCTCTCTCCCTCCCTCTGCGGTGGCTTTGGCTTGGCGAGAGAGCAGTCAGTTGGATTGGGGGGGGAAAAAACATCAGAAAACAGAAGGACCTGCACATTTGCATACCTTTTTAGCATGTGGCTGAAGGAGCCTTTATTAAATTCAACCCCCCTTTGGGGTGGGCTCGACCATGAGGGGGGGAGGGGCACAGGGGCTGAAAGGGAGGGAAAGGAGGGGTGGTCTCATCTTGGAGACAGGAGGCACCATCTGAGCCAGCAGACAAACAATGTTTCCTGACACGAGAACAAGGTGGCAGCAACGGCAAAGTGTTTTCAGCAGACCATCACTGCTGTCTCTGTCTGGGCCTAGAGGAGGGGGGGGGGGGGTTGTTTCGGTCCGGAGCCAGAAACAAACTAGCCTGGAGAAGTGCGTCTCTGTGGGCACAAATAAGTGGTGCTGAATTGATAGCTAATAAATCAATTAGATGGCAATCAACCAGCAATTCTGATAATTAGTTATTCATTTAAATCATTCCTAAGCAACATATTTGTTTACGCTTACAGCTTCTTAAAAGTGATGATCTGATGTTAAGCTGCTTTTTAAAGAAATGAACATTAAAGACATGTTGGAAATTACGATGGCCATTTTTCACTCATGTTTTTTTTTATATATAGACTACGTTTGAATGCTGACCCTAAAGTCGTCACATTCCTTAAACCTCTTTAATGTATGAATTATATGGATACAAAGACATAACACACATTTTACCATTTGGTTTGATGCTGTAATTTGCTACATATTTCCTTTTAGTGTTTAAGAGGTCACAGAAATCTTGAGTGCGCACTACAGGATGCCTATTAGCAAAGTGTGCACTTTGTCCCAAATGTAGGAAAGCAAGAAATTCGATAAAAGCACAAAATGGTGTGTGTGTGTGTGTGTGTGTGTGTGTGTGTGTGTGTGTGTGTGTGTGTGTGTGGTGTGTGTGTGTGTGTGTGGTGTGTGTGTGTGTGTGTGTGTGTGTGGTGTGTGTGTGTGTGTGTGTGTGTGTGTGTGTGGTGTGTGTGTGTGTGTGTGTGTGTGTGTGTGTTGTGTGGTGTGTGTGTGTGTGTGTGTGTGTGTGTGTGTGTGTGTGTGTGTGTGTGTGTGTGTGTGTGTGTGTGTGTGTGTTGTGTGTGTGTGTGTGGTGTGTGTGTGTGTGTGTGTGTGTGTGTGTGTGTGTGTGTGTGTGTGTGTGTGTGTGTGTGTGTGTGTTGTGATATCTGAGGTGAAGCGGGGCAAGCCCAACAATCAGTAAGTATATGTTCAAGCAAGACACAGCAGCCTGTGGTTGTGCTGTACCTGAGAAGCTGAGATAATGAATCATTGCGGTGAAGTGAGGCTTCTCCACTGTCAGAAAGGGGCGAGCCGTTAGCACGCTACGCTAGTTAGCCCGCTAGCTCCCCTAATGAGTCAACATTACAAGTTGTCCTTGACAAATTATCATCAATAGGTCTCTGCTGCTTGCCTCGTCACAGCAGTTATGTTGTTGGCAGGGTTTTTTTCCTTTTTTGTTTTTAATTGATACATATAGGCTGTAGGAGCAATGATTCATGTCCGCTCTAACATGTTAGCAGCACCATAAGTCACATTTTCAAATTCAAGTGAATACATATGTCAATATATACGTATATTTATACGTTTACCGGTCACGAAGAAAGAACATATTCACTTCACTTTTTTAAATAAACAAGTGTATAACTTGTGAGTTATTTAATGTGAGCTACTACTGACTTTTCAAAAAAGTTTAACACTGAGCAATACCAACTTTTTCCATGTCTCACTTTACCTTAGCCTGTGACAGAGAATCGTGAGATCAATACAACTTTACTTAACATAGCTAACATTGTTTGACTCCTCCAAAAAGTTGAGGGAACACATGGCCATGCACAACACTTTGTGCTAACCAAAAAATACCCTCGCTCGTTTTTGTTTTTGTAAGCCCCACCTTAGCATTTGGCACACCCAAGGCAAGGGGGATGGGAGAAGGAGTATGAAGTGAAGAAATATCACAGATGTTAGTCTGCATGAACCCCTTCCCCTTTACAGCCTTCCTGCTCAATCTGGCCTCTTTAGCCTGCGTTTTTTTTTCTCCCTTAGCTCTCAGAAGACAAATGACTTCTTCTAACCTAATTTCAGTTGCAGCATGAGAGGGTCTGCCTCGACGGCTGCCGGTCAATACAGTTTGAGTAGACACTGTGCAGATTCAAGCCTATCTGGAGCCCAGTTGGCTAAAGCAACATAACTCAATAGGATTTTTTGTTGAAATTCGACTTCTATTTTCTCACATTCACTTTTTTTTTTGTGTGCCCTTGCTTATTCATGCTAGAGAAAGCTTTTTACACCACATGCTGCCGGGCCAGTTGTCTGCTTGAAGAGTGCATTGGAAACAGCAGGGTTAGGGTTTCAACCTATTGTGTGTGTGTGTGTGTGTGTGTGTGTGTGTGTGTGTGTGTGTGTGTGTGTGTGTGTGTGTGTGTGTGTGTGTGTGTGTGTGTGTGTGTGTGTGTGTGTGTGTGTGTGTGTGTGTGTGTGTGTGTGTGTGTGTGTGTGTGTGTGTGTGTGTGTGTGTGTGTGTGTGTGTGTGTGTGTGTGTGTGTGTGGTGTGTGTGTGTGGTGTGTGTGTGTGTGTGTGTGTGTGTGTGTGTGTGGTGTGTGTGGTGTGTGTGTGTGTGTGTGTGTGTGTGTGTGTGTGTGTGTGTGTGTGTGTGTGTGTGTGTGTGTGTGTGTGTGTGTCGTGTGTTGTGTGTGTGTGTGTGGTGTGTGTGTGGTGTGTGTGTGTGCTTGCGACCGGGGTCCCCAGTTGCTGGTGGCAGCAGCGGCGGTGGTGCTGTCACTCATCAAACCATTCAGTGGGTCAACTTGTACTGTCATCCACATAATCTTGCCGTGTTTCAGTTTAAATTAGGAAAGTCGTCTTGACCTCATCACAGCCCACAACTGGACCTGTTGAGATGCTCTGTGCCGATAAAGGGCAGGAAGTGGCAGAGTGTCTTTGATTATTTGGCCTTTCTCTATTCCCCTCGGGAAATGTCTCTGCTTCAAGCCCGGCAGTCTTTTCCATAACCGGGAGGTACCTTTTGATTGGTTCCTGATGTGTGGACAGAAGTCGTCTCTCGGGGTCCACAGCAATTTATCTAGAGAATATTAAATGACCTAATGGCCATATTATCTGCCCAGAACTAAACCGAAGGAATCTCTGTGTTTGTAAGGTGTCGAGATGTCGAGCCACCGTTCTGTCTCCCTTGTCTGAGATGCAATTTACTGTGCTGTGAAAGTGTATACTCTGCAATCGAGCAGACAAGTAGAGGGATATAGTTATTGAATTTCAATGAGCTGGATATTTTCCTCATTTACCAGGATTTTAATGAAAAGGTTTTTCATTGTGGAGTGATTTTGTCTTCAGGATACAATTGAGCTGAGCAGTGCTGTAGTAAAGACTGTGCTGCATTGACGCTGGCCTCTCTTAGCTCCCTCTCTCTTCCCCCAACAGGAACTGGCTAATTTCCTGAACTTGATATACCATTCGGTCGACACGGAGGGAAACATCTGAGAGAGGGGATCTCAGAGAGTTCTCCACTTTAAAAAGCCTAATGAGTGTTCAAATCTCTGGGTCAACGCTTTTTAATGTTTGAAAGGTGACGCAGGAGTTTTTCTCGCTGACTTTGGAGGAACATTAAAAGGAAAAGTGAGCAGTCAGGAAATGAAAGTTTTGCAGGGTAAAGAGGAAGAACAGCTCTCACTTTTTTTCCTCCTGCTCAGTCGTTGCGTCATTAGCGGAGTCATTCACAGATTTCCTCCATCTGCTCTCACAATGTCAGAAGGCATCGGATCACCTGCGCAGCCTTCTGTGTGTAGTTTTCAATCATTACTTCAAAGAATCCAATGCTTGTCTTGGCTTAGATTATGGAGACAAGTGATTGTGTCTGTTTCTCCAGCCTTGGTAGTGCTCTGTGTCAAAGGTCACAACCTTAGCTGGAGGTCATTTATCCTGCTCCTGGTTGGCAATATGACCCTCTCTCCTGACAGACTGACCCACCCCAACCCCCCTTTCTCTCTCGCTTTCCTTTCCTGATGACCCTACAAAGTGGCTAACACGTGTAACTTCCTCCATTGATTTAGATGGACTCTTGACCGCGGCGTGATTTGCACCGATCCCCTCCACTAACTGAAAAGCTTTCGTCATCTTCTTCCGCGGTGTCGTTTCTTCTAGCAGATCTTTTGTTTGGCTTTCAAACGGTGGTGGCTGGTGCAATAAAAAAAAAAGGAATAATTTCCAGACAAAGCACTTGTCTGCCTGTGTACAGATCAAGCATTAAACTTGTGCAGAGTATTACTTGAGCCTATTGATCGGAGTCCTCTGCAGTAGAGAGGGCAGTGTGCAAAATCAATGCTTTATTTTCTCCTAGGCTTGCCTGGTTAATGCTTGTTTTTGTCAGTGAAAATGAGAGGAAAACAAGGGAGAAACCATTTACTTCCACTGTATTCAATCCTTTCCCTTTACTGTAGTGGCAAAGTCAGGGTTGGGCTTTGACATCTCTGTGGCCCACATACTTTTTCCACTCCTTATCTCTATCCTATTCACAAGTCTTGAAAGTTGTTGGTGGGGGCTGTCATGCATGGGTTTCTTGCAGTATTTGTATTGTGAGGTTATGTGTGTAACTGTACAGTAAAGTGTGTGTGTTTGTGCTGGCTAGTTGGCTCATGATTACAATGATGATATTTGTTCAGTTTTATTCTCTTTTTTTTCATGTTTCCAAATATGCCTACCTGCAATTAAAGGTGGGGTAGGTAAGTTTGAGAAACCGGCTCGAGATACACTTTTTGTTATATTCCATGGAATGCTCTTAACATCCCGATAACAATGAATATCTTAAGTTCTTTGACAAAAAATCCATCAAAAAATGTCATCTGTGGAAGCCGTAGTACTGTAAAAAGCACGACCAATCATTTTAGCCGGCCCGGCTAAAATAACTGGATGGCCTACCTGCCTGTCAGCTTTCCATCTGTGCACAAACTTATCTTGCGCCCTCATTGGTCATGTGCGTGTTCGTGTGTGTTGGAGGAGGGGCTCTGTAAGGAAGTGGCAGGTTGTGTATTTTCAAATTCTAGCGCACTCGAGCTGGTTTCTCTAAAATTACCTACCCCACCTTTAAGTACTTTTATTTCATTATTGATTATTTGACTCATTTCTTGATCTTTAAAATTAGATCTGACTTTTTGTCTGACCAAAAGTCAAAAATATAAAGCATTCAGTTTACAATGATCTAAAACAGAGGAAAAACTATGAATTCACACATTTGAATAGCTTCTATCGGAGAAATTGTTCACATTATTAATTCAAATATTACTTAAACAACCTCACTTTGATATAAGCCAGATCAAAGTGCAAATGGATTTTCTAAATAAATCAAAAAAAGACTTCAAACATAAAATGCTTCTGTAATTGCAACTTAAGAGCTTTAGCTTCTGGATATGAAGTATGGGAAGATGAATAAAAGCCTCATCCCTTGTCTGGATGTGAGAGGAAGCCTTGGTTAGACATGAAGTCCGAGAGAGGATGCAGTAACACAAAGAGGGGTCAGTGAACGGTAACATGGCTAGTGACAGGCTGCCTACATGTGGGGTGGTTTTCGCTAACGAGAAGCCATTGTGCCCTCGGTGAAGGTTAACTCTCTGATTCAGGGAGGCAGGAAGTGTTAGCTGCCTCCCCTGCACTTTTCCCATCCGTGGCCTCTGCCAAGCCTCAGTAGAACAATCCAGCCCCTGTGACTAAGAGGGAGGAAGGGAAAGAGAGAGAGGGAGAGTGAAAGAGTAAGAGGGAGAACCAGGGAGGAAGAGGAGGGGGGGTTAAAAGAAGAAAAATAGTAGAGAGGTCCAATTTTGCAGGGTAACATCAGGCTCCTACGTTATGCAAGTGTTCCCTTTTTGCTTGCCTCACCCGGGGTTTTTATACAGATTGCATGAAGCATGATGGTAACGCAGAACATTCGGCCTGTCCACTCTTCACCAAAACAGCCTCCATTTAAGGCGACTCGGACATATTTTTTCCTCTACAATTGGAGCTGCAAAGTGGCCAGCTGTAGCCAGTATTAAGCTCTGCACACTCTCACAAACACACACAAAGCCCGACATCGATATCACAAAAAGCACTCAGAGACAAACACCCACACAGAAAACAGATATCTCAAAAAATGCACACACAGAAAAACACACAGAGAAAATAGATCTCTCAGAATGTGCACACCCACACTCATAATAAGTCACAACACCTCATACGGAATCAACGATCGCATCTTTGTTAAATTATCCAGGAAATAGTTTGTGGGGCCTTGATAACACAGGTGTTTATATGGTAATACCTTCAGGAGGCTGGATAAGAATGAAACAATAAAGTCATTAGGGTGTTACAAGAAGAAATGAAACCAGGCTCCTTTACACACTGCAACACGGCACACACACACATTCTGAACTAGAAGAGGCTGAGCTCTTATACTCAAATTCATTAAATGAAAGCCTGTGTCAGCCGCCTTAATGACCCTTGGTGTGTGTGTGAACCTGTGCCAAGTTGTCCATGGAAGAGCAATTTATCTCCACTAGTGTTGTGGTTACATGGAAGATAAAAGAGAATAGAATAGTTTACACAAGATAGAAGAGACCGTTCTTAGGAAGGTGGTCTCACCTAAGCCATTAAAATCACTCCACTTAGAGGCTTTAATCTCAAGTGTGTGTGGTACTGAGTTTACTTAAGTAATCGCTGATATGAGGTGAGCCCCCGTGCCCCACTCCTCATGCGGTTCTCTTATTGACATAAGACTTATTTCCCATCTGTCAACATTTCATATCCTCTTTCGTCTGCTATATTTCTCCCCATCCTCGCAGGCAGCAACCTTTGCGAAGCTCACTCTGACCTGAGGTGGTGTGAGATGTCTTACATGCATCTGTAGGTGTTTCTAAGCTCAGTTACATGCCCATAGACAACTTTGTGGAGTCATGTTGCTCCTCTAGAGTTTCCTTCACCTAGTTTGACTTCTATCATGTTTCATGTTGCCATATTTGTTGACATTGCTGGTCCCAAAAGTCCTTGTCTGGCCCTTCTTGCTCTAATACCTTAGCACGTCATGTAGGTTGTCAACAAGTTGACGTTGGTTTGGGTTCAACATAGTCTGACTCATCTCTCGGCCAAATCACAGCAGGTCATATCGGCTAATCTGACACAGTGGCCATCTGGATAGACATAAATGTTGGTCTGATCCCAGCTTAATGTCAATAGTAACTTGAACACATTTTTCGTTGCTGGAAAAATAAATCACCTTATTTCCCGTTACTGTCCAACACTGCTCTGGACAAATGGAGCCATGTATTCAAGACTGGGAAAACACGGATACATTTGATGTGTTTGTCCATGTGAGGAGCAGAAAAGAGCGACAGAGTGTGAACAAAGATGTCTCTCCACAAAGGTGCCCTCTCTCATCTGATCCCGACACATCTCTCCTACAAAGGCAGGGCTGTGCGCAGCATGCAGACGCTGCTAGCCTGCCTCTGTAGGTAAATAATGAATAGGTCACACCTGGTGGTCTCTTACAGTCCCTCTCCAGTGGCTGTTTGTTTGGGAACTGTGTGTGTGTGTGTGTGTGTGTCGAGGTCTAACATAAATAAAAATTCTCCTGCAGTCTTCATTTGTGTTGTGTTTTCTTTAACCTTTATCTGCATAGTGTCCTCTTGTTTCACACTCTGAAGTGCTTTAACAGTGTTTCTGATTTTCGTGTTTGTGTAGCAGTGACATTGAGACCAAATAGTTAGCATTAGCAGAGCCTGTGTGTTGGTCGTATAATAATTCCTTACATTTATTATAGCGCTTTATCAATGACTCAAAGCGCTTTACATATACACACATTACATATATATGATACATGCAATGGTCAGATACTGTGGACAATACCCACAGGAGCAAGTTCAGGTGAAGTGTCTTGCCCAAGGACACACCGGCTTTACAGACGCAGCAGCGGCGGGTTTCACCCCTTGATCTGATGATCATTGCACAGCGCACTGCGCCACACCGTCCATCTTCACGCCTCGAAGACATCGAGGCGCTTTTACAGGTACACATTGGTATTATACATGTACTGTGGACATTACCCACAGGAGCAAATCCGGGTGAAGTGTCTTGCCCAAGGACACAACGGCCTGACGCAGTGGCGGCAGGAGCGGGTTTCGAACTGGAGTTCCCCAGCACTCCCCCTTGATCTGATGATCGGATGCACAGACCACTGCGCCACCCGACCCTGTCCATCTGAACCCGTATATGTCCATGTAAAGATGCGGTCAGTGTACAAAGTGACAAATGACTGGCTTACATCTCTACAGGCAGCTCAAATAGAGACTGCACTTAGATGTCCATCATGAAGACAGAATGATTTCATAACAGATGTCTCTAATGCCTTGGGACCACAAATAGCTTAAAGCTAATTCAATATAATTATTTGTGATCACTTCAAAAGATGAAAGGGCTCGCTTAAAAGATTCTCAAATACCCAGTTGGGATGTTAGGCATCATCAGTCATGCCAGCAGTCTCCCTCTCTATCAAGAAGGCTTGTCTCATTAAAAATCCATGTACTGCATTGAGTGGAAGTATTTCAATCGTACAAGCTTTCTATACAAATTCCTCGTGCTGCTTTACAATCCACAGGTAATGAGCAGCTACACAAAGTGGATTTTTCACATTTGTGCGACATTTGACGAAAGGTCTAAGTTGCTGCTTCAATCTATCTATCTAAATTGATTATATCTGATAGAGATTAGATAAATCGATTAATATTTGTCAAAAAAAGTAAAGGGTAGTGTAAAAACAGTGAAATAAAACAGAGAAAAAAGCTGAAAATCCTCCCATCTGATATGCTATTATCATTTATTGATCTACAACTTCAATTTTTTCCAGCTTCTGTTTTGCTGTCAGTGTCACTCAGACTACTGACGTCTTCAGAGCCCCCTCAGCATTGTAAACGTCAATTCTTTAGAAGGAGTTTATTTATTCAAGAAGAAACTCTTCCAGAAGAGGTAGATATGACTGCTTCAGCCCGGCTTATCAGCATTGGGGCCGTGTGTGGCAGAGATAGCGTGCGCGAGTGCGTCATGGAGACTGTGTGATTGGAGCCGGATCCAGGAGTCAAACAGTGTTTTATCTCTTGTATATCAATCACGGTGCACTGTGGCCCCTGCGCACACGAGCACCGGAGCTCACCGCATTGTTTGTTATAGCAACAAACCTGCTCTGAAGTGGAATTGTGGTGCCCTTGTTTTTTCATATTTGTTTCACAAAGGTTAGCGCCTTGTTGTCAGGGAAGTGGGAACACAGAGTCCCCAGACTGTAGGTTCACAAAGATACAGCAAGAATATAAATCATAGGAATGCTATTGACAGCAGCTCCTCCAGTCAATAGTCCTAAACGGGTTTGTGTTAACACAGACGCAACACGCTGCACTCTGAGAAATGCACTCCACGGCACGCTGCAAGATAAACTCTTGTCATGAAGGAATTAGAGTAACTATCTGCTTTGTGTGTTTTTCCTTGCGAGCGAACAACACAGCGAATCAAAATAATGTTTACTGGGCTGCAAAAGAGAAGAGGTGGAAGTGGAGAACAACATCATGTTTCCTGTCTAGTGATTTGTAAAAACTCTTGAATTAATTTTGGCCTGGAAAGCTGGCTCTGCTTCCAGGGAGTTTTCCCTGGAAGCAGTGGAAAGGAGATTCCTGCCCCGCGAGTTCTTTCCATTCTTTCCACTATGTGTGTGTTTGCAAATGCTCACACACATTCACAGAATCACAAACGTGCACCTATTTCACAGTAAGTTGTTATTCTCCCAAGATATACCTTATACAAGTGGATAGTTGAACAATTATTCAGTTTTACTACAACTTAAGTCATATTGTTACCATTAAAGCCATATTTCTTTTTGTTTATGATAACATTAAGGCTACAATGAAGTCTGACAGAGCAAAAAGACAAATAGTGGCTTGATGATGAAACGGGTTGCAACGTAATGCACTGTATTTGCAAGTTAACGCAAAAGCAAGCATCCTAAATGTCATTGCTTCAGTTTACATAACTGCGCTTTGTACAGTATACTGCATCTGCAATTACTGCGAGGATTACATGTTATAATTAATTATGAGTGCAAAGAGTCGTGTAAAAAAGGTTTATGGCTGCTCAAACATCTGTAAGTCAAATAAAATCAACAGGCAATGAGCCCACACTCTTACTTTTCATTTGCTCTTCTTATACTTTTTGTTTTGCTTTGTGTGATCAAGATACGAAATCATTCGCCCGGGGCACTTCTCCATTGTTCTGATGCTTCTCCCTACAACACTCAAGTTCACAGAGGCCAGAAAGAAAAACTACTTTTCCAAGTTTAGTTGTTGAACATAATATTGAATCTTGCGCACTGGTGTTGACTTGTGTCCCAGCAGACCAATTTAATCTGTGATTCAGCTCGTACAGCGCATCCAGAAAAAGGAATCATGTTATTAAGCCCCCTTAATGAAACAGTCAGGGTGGACTGTTCGTATCGTCTTGCACAAAAAAAAGCTCATCTAAATGGAAAACACATTGTCTTCATTATTTGCAAGTGTTGAATGAAGGCAGTTGCCATGGTTACGGCCGTAGGAGGCTGAAGCCTGGTTTGAGGCCAGAGGGGCTACAGGAACAAAGTGGCTGCTAATGGTGAGATTGTACAAATGGCTCTCTGAGAGGGTTATATATCGCTGGCATTTTCATGTTGGCTAACACAGTCGCAGCGCAGCAAACGATCAGTTTCACATCATATCCTCGCGTCAGCGTTGGCTCTGCTTAATGAAACAAGATAAATCTCACCAAGCTGTTTGCTTTTTCTCTGCACAGTCTACCAAATATTCTTAGAAATCCATTTCTAAATGCCCATTCTTTGTTGTTTTCCGACGCATCCGCTTTTAAAGAGCCGTGAAGAAACTTCCAGTGTACACCAATCAAAATGCAGATTGTCTACACAGCATGGTGTCCACCCAGGAGAATTACAGCTGAATACTAAGCAGGAGAAAGCGCTCCGTTTTGACTGCTGTTTATGCTTCTGAGACAGGAAGAAGGAGGCAAAATGAGAGGGAGAAACGGCAGCGCTTAATTCATTTTCTCATCTGAATGTAGGTTAAATTACCTTTAAATCCCACACAGAATTGCACATTGCAGGTAAATTAGTCACTTGGCAGCTGATAATAGGCAGGAAAGACGCGCCAGGAATCAGGGACAGGGTGCCTTTTTAGAGAGAGAGAGAGAGAGACCCCCATCATGTGGGACCTTTCTGCCCTCCGATTCATGTCCGCTAATAATTGGTTTACCTGATACGACGCCTTGTGTTTGGATGGTGGCTGCGCAGCGGTGAAACAAATTACCAGGGGGTTGACCTTTGGCCGTGCGGTGCTGACCCCGGCCAGGGAGGCTGCATGACAGGAGCACAAGCAAAACAGGCCAATCTTTATGTTACCAGTTCAAATAGAATTGGACATTGACTCTTACAGACCAGTGAATGCCAGTTTGGTTAACACTTAATACCGTTTCCTACATTTATATACATGTATTTCCACCTAGCAAATCACACATTATAATGAAATTGGTTATCGTGCTTTCCATAACAATGGCAGTCCATCAAAAGAATGTGAAATGATATGCAAATTGCTGTAATATTAATGCAACAGCCTAATGCAGGAGTCTTACTAACTCTCTCTACTTAATGTGTTTGGTTTCATTAATAGAGAACAGGCTGGCACTTAACGATACTGTAGATAGTGTTGATAAAAAATAGTTATGTCATTTATGTATTGTTTTCGCCCTGAGTAGTGTCTGCAGGTGTTCTGGTGTTATTCAGAGCATGTTTGAATAGTTGTAACATCAGATTTCTGATCGCCAACATGAATACAAGCAAGCAATTGAGTTCTGGTGTTTGCCAGTGCTTTAAAGCTCCTCTTTATGCAAGACTCCCCATTGTAAATGCTTCAAGGTTCTGCTCACTACAGGCAGCTTGCTGTGTCTTGTTTGTGCAAGGCTTAGTTTACCCTCGCAAACAGGTTGTTCACACGTTTGAAAAGAGCTCTGTTGCCGGCCCTAAAGCCGTTTCATGTCTTTGTTTATCTGAGAAGAGAAGAGTTCTCAAGCCTTAACACTTGTTTGTCCTTCCTGGGCTCAGACATTTCTCAGTGGAGGAGTGAGCGAGACTCTTTTCTCCTGGTGTTCTCTGCAAAGTGTTCATTTCATGTGATGAAAGAGATCCAGGCCTGACATCTACAATATCTATCTTTCTGCAGATGAAGACTAGATATACACCCAATTTGAATTTAAATCCCAGGGAATTGTCTGCGGCCTGCAAGGCACGTAGTACTGTTTCACACAGGCGCCGCTCGATATTATAACACAATTTGTATGTTAAAAAGGGTGTGTGTGTGTGTGTGTGTGTCAACCAGTGGAGGATGTGTCGCTGACAGGGCAGCCTCTCTGGCCATTGTGTCGGGCAGGGGAGGCTGCTTGCTTTCAATCCATTATTGACTAATCTCATTAGTCGAGGATCCTAACGCTGAATGAGCCGCAGAAACTGACTTCTCTCCCTCCCTCCCTCTCATCCACATACACCAATCACGTGCGCAAACACATTCACGTGCACACATATTAAGGCCCTCTGCCACAGAGAAGAGGGAGTCACTTGTAATTATGGACAGCAGTTTTTGAAAGAAGGACGTTTTTTTTATTGCCCTAATTAATCATTTTAATTAAATGACTGCCTATCTGAGCTTTCTACTGGATTAGCTAATTATATGCTCAGCACTTTCGACTAGTGTCCTTACGTATGTGCGCGCGCTGCCCTCGCCTTTGTCCCGCGGCTGCCTGTACTGTATCAGCCTGTTTTCGGTCATGGGTTGCTCTCACCTGTGTGTCTGCCAAAACAACTGCTTTGCATGTGCGCTCGCTTCCTGACAGCGTAAACTTTGCAGTCATGGAAAAGGAGATGCAAAGTGTCGATTTGATTTGCACAAAGCATTATTAATACTTGCAGATCACGCAGCACCTGCACATCTTTGTTGTTGTTTTGCGTGTGATTATCGCCAGCCAGGTGAATGAGACCGCACGTGTGTGTGTGTGTGTGTGTGTGTGTGTGTGTGTGTGTGTGTGTGTGGTGTGTGTGTGTGTGTGTGTGTGTGTGTGTGTGTGTGTGTGTGTGTGTGTGTGTGTGTGTGTGTGTGTGTGTGTGTGTGTGTGTGTGTGTGTGTGTGTGTGTGTGTGTGTGTGTGTGTGTGTGTGGTTGTGTGTGTGTGTGTGGTGTGTGTGTGTGTGTGTGTGTGTGTGTGTGTGTGTGTGTGTGTGTGTGTGTGTGTGTGTGGTGTGTGTGTGTGTGTGTGTGTGTGAAAACAAACAGAGTTTCTCAGCTTTTTTTCCCCACTTCTTGCAGCATTTATTTCCTCCTCCTCTCTGATCCAGCGAGTCTCAGTGTCTCGCTGCCTCTCACACATCCCCTCTCTGTCTGTCTGTTTATGTGTGTGTGTGTCGTACTCTTCGAGAAATGCTACTGCAGGCAGCATTGTTTATGTTCACCTGTCAAACTACCTCAACTTCCCTGATGGATGATGTGGAGCTCTGTTGTTTGCCAACAGCTAGAGAGGGGTTGCAGCTAAATAACACCCATGAACATACAAGATGGGAATATTATACAAAGGCATCGATCCACAGGTAGAAAGGTCCTCTCTTCAAACGACGGAGAATGGTCTCAGTCGCCAAGAGAAGGCCATATTCCTTTTCAGCTTCTCAAATGTGACACTTTGAAGCTTTTCTCCACTTTCTATATGCAATTGTATACGGAATTGAACTACTAGTGTACTCATGCAACACAGTCTCACGGCATTTCGTGTTCACCAACACGATTTTTAATCTATTGATTCGTGTTCACCAACACGATTTGCCCCTTTTTTTCGTGTTGCACAGCACGATTTTAAAAGCAATGTATTTCTACTGCCTGCAGCACGTCTTTTTCTCCGGTCGGGTCGTGGGAGACCGGAAGCTGTGTGGTTCATAAAAACATGTTCTTACTCAATATCGAGCCACAATTATTGCTTTTATTTTAAATCGTATAATTTCTGACTTTTGTTGCCGTCTGTGAGGAAAATAAATGGGGCTCAGAGCCTCAGAATACGGAAATCTGTATTTTTTTATATTTGTTTCCTTCTAATTCGTTAATCTTTTCAAAATAACACACTGTTATTTACTCACCAATAACACACAATTATCCTTGCTTTTATTTATTGGTTTAATTCCATAATCTCGGGCTTTTTTGGCGTCCGTCAGGAACTGAATTTCAAAATAAAAATAACCGGAAACAGACGTAGGCCTATAAGGGACATTTCGAGCATCATTGCGATTGTCAACATTTCTGAGTTTAGGATGGCCGAAGACACTACACTACCCATAATCCCCAGCTATCGTTTAGGACTACAGTCCCCGTAAGGTTACGCAGAGCGTCAAACAGCTGTGTGAAATGGAACGAAACCACGCCAGACTATCCAAAACTGGAATCGAACGCCCCCCCAGAACTACACATGCTGGCTATTGTGTTTCACAAAATGTTCTATGGGACGTCTCTACTGAACGTTTTCGTTTTTCCCACAATTAGAAGTTGTCAGTATTAAACACATTGGTGTTATCAAATGTAAAACATATAATTAATAAATGGGTGAAAATCGCTTGTGTCCATAATGCGCAGCATTAATACCCACATGACAGCTCATTGTTACTTTGTAATTCTACTCCACTACAATTCAGAGGTTAACCTGGTATTTTTACTCCACTGCATTTATTTGAGTTACTTTGCAGATTCTGATTAATTATGTGAAATATAAACAACCCTTAAATCAGACTTTAGTTACACCTGAGTAAAATTCAGGTAAGGTGATTGTCAAGTGCCAACAATCAGGAGAGATATTTGATAGTTGGTGCTTGAGAAGACTAAACATGTATCTGCAATTGACATGAATGGAAACGAGTAATAAAGTATATTCATTACTCGTTATTCTCTACTAATAGTTAATTAAAGACTGTATATTATGGCTATTTTGCACATCCCTTTCAAGATTTTCAAAGGTTTATTGACATATCATATACACAACTACGGTGTAATTATGCAATGAATGAAACACTTGGGTCACAGGTTCCTCAACAAGACATCTATCAATATGTGTGTACCTCCACCATCAAACTGTCATATTCTGCACATTTCTTATTCTATCTACATACATAAGAGTATAATTCATATGTATAATATCAGTTAAAAATAAGTGCTTCAACATAGTTAACATTGCAGGAAAGCAATATATTAGACGTTAAGTACTTTGTCAGGCTTAATATTTATCTGTAGATAGATACCCCCAAAGTTTTTTTCTTATTTAAAAGAAGACCTTAATCTGTTATTTAATGTTTAAATAAAGGTTAATTCGTTTTTTCTGTTTTGCACCTCCTCCTATTAATATCTTTGTACATTCTGCACTAAACTGTTTTATTGTAGAGATCACTTATAGTATCTTCTTGATTTTTTACATTCTATATTTATACTTTCCCCCTATGAAAGTATGTACTCTTAATATTTTTTTAATCAAATATAACAATAATTCAATAACGTGCTTTAACCACTAGGAGGTGCACACAAGGTACACACAACCATAATAACTTTGTATTATAAATGTAGGACACTTATGTTTTCGTACAACATCTGAAGATGTGTAGTTTTATTCGTGCTTTCACATAATTTTACAGCATATTGCTATACTATTTCAGACTCAGTATTTGCATTCTTACATTCAAAGAAAATCAGTAATATCTTTAAAAACTACAGTCCTTTTATATCAGCTGTGCACCGTTATGGTGTAAATATAACCTATCTGTGAATTAGATCAAATGTAAAAGTCAGCCGAATTAGTGTTGATACTGCAAGGAGACGTATTGTGTGAAGAGAAATTGAAGATGTTGTTTAATTGTTGAATATATTTATGATCCACGTCAAGTATTCAGTTTCGGCGGCATTTTCTCAGTTTTTCCAAAGGTCTTCTCATCAGGGCTCTATAAATAAAGAACTACGGCAGATCTGTAATATACAATGCAGCCGAACCGTGTATTACAATGCCGTTATGTGATGACTTTCAAAGAGAAAAGCAAGAGCGCTCGGAATTAAGTATTATTTTATTCTTTTAAAATGTTTTCCGGATTTCATATCATATAAACACCAAATCCCAGCATGCATTGCGGCTAAAACATCCAATAAGCGAGCTTGAAACCATAGCTGAGGATCTTGGGTAATCGCTCGAAATGCCTACGTCTGTTTCCGGTTATTTTTATTTTGAATTCTGTGGCTTGATATTGAGTAAGAACATGTTTTTATGAACCACACAGCTTCCGGTCTCCCACGACCCGACCGGAGAAAAAGACGTGCTGCAGGCAGTAGAAATACATTGCTTTTAAAATCGTGCTGTGCAACACGAAAAAAAGGGGCAAATCGTGTTGGTGAACACGAATCAATAGATTAAAAATCGTGTTGGTGAACACGAAATGCCGTGAGACTGGGTTGACTCATGACATGGTGAAATAAACCTCTCTCGCTCAACATTGCGTTATTTAATAGTGATATGTCGGTTTGGGTGTTAAAATAAGCTTTAAGCACCCTTTGAAGACACATAATGGTATAAATAAACAGCCCTTCACATTATAAAGTATTTGTGCAAGCTATTTCTATTCTTTAGCGTGTAAGAAAGAGATAATGTGATGTTTTTGTGTATATATGTGTGTGAAAGGACGGGGCTGTTATTGCTCCATTTGACAGCATAAGTCTTGAATTGCATAACGCCTCTTCTGTCCTGGCATTCAATATTCATTTGATGTTATTTTTAGCCTGCTGTAAGATTATATAAAATGAGACATACTGTTCTACAAACAGTGTGATCCGCATCGCTGAGACTACTTGCATGCTCTTTGGCTTGCCTTCAGCTTTTTTTGGTTCTGTAGCGACTTAACACAGAGCCTCACACAGCATGAGGGGTGAAATAATATACATGAAATGTGTCCTCTACTAGGATGTTCACAGGAAATTAAATAAATATCCTCACTGTTTGATTGAGGAGTCTGCTAAGTCTACTCCCCTGGAGAATCTCCTTTCTCTCCCCAGACACATTGGTATTCTTCACAGTGAGATGAGAGGCTTCCCGATTCATTTACACAATGGCAATCAAAACATGGCAGCCCGCAATCTCCGGCAAATTAGAGCACTGTAAGCGGCGAGAAGTGGACACTATCAGAGGCCTGAGGAGGGGGGGGATGGGGCTGCTTGGGATTCATCACATGCTTGTATCCCCCCCAATGGCTCCACGAGGAAGATTTGTGACAGATATACGGCTGCCTGTGCTACCTAACCTCTACCTAACCCCCACCCCTCCTTTACATACAGACACACTCTGCCCCATCACGGACGGTGGTGTATTGGGGGGGGGGGGAGCCGAAGAGGCCGAAGCTCTGCAGTCAAAAGCGTCCCCTCCCCGGATCAAGCGTCCGCCTGTCTGGTAATGTGTTGTCATTGACCAATTAGGAAATCCAGATCAAACAGGCGCAGGCAACGGCCCCTCGCTGCCCCTTCTCTAAGCACTCCTCTCTTTTTAATTGAGCACATTTGTGGAATGAGAGGCTTCTCCCTGGAGGGGCCGATGGCTGCAGATACGAGCAAGCTGTTAACACAGGATCAGGCCGCTCAGCAAGGTTATCAAACAATCTGCTGACAGATAAAAAAAATATAGCCTTATGAGGCATGCCAGTGAGAGGAGCCCAATGCATGAGATGATTGTTTTCAGAGGATGAGCTATGTGAGAGTTTGGACACAAGTTAATCAAAGAGATGAAATTCCATGTCCTTTGTTTTGAGATATTCATTTAGTTGAGCACTACTGACATTCATAACTTCAAAACATAATAAGTCATTATTACAACCCCTGAGTGTATTACATTAATCAATGGCTAATATCTTATTGCCTATGAATTTAACTTTTATATCATTTGTAAGAGAATTTAATAGATTTATTATTTCAAAAGTACTATATTCTCACTTTAATACATTGCAAAATGAATCCTAACATAGCACTTATACATGAATAAGTGTATACATTCATGTATAAGTGCTAGCATAAGTGAATGTTAGCACTTATACATAAGTGTATAAGTGCTAGCATAAGTGTAAATACATACAAACTATGTATATATTATGCAAACGTATAATAAAATGTTTCTGATGCTTCGATTAATATAAATGTAAAAAAAAAAAAAAATCTTTAAAAGGAGATAAAAAAAAAAAGACGTTGCTGTGTATCCAAGAAGTGAGAATAATATGCATTTCAGAATATCACGATCAAATAATAAAGAAGTAATTCATCCATCAACATGTTTTGGTTATGGTTAACTCAATAGGTTAGATATATGGACTCAATATCTTTACATTTTAAACTTGAAACAATTAGAAAAAGTATCTATAGATCAAAACGATAATGGATCGATTAATAGATAGTGACAGTAAGCCAAGATATAGACGCTCTTCTCATGACATTTTTAAATAGAGATGTTAGCGAGGTCCTTATGAGTACTGGCAGTTTGACGGTATGTCTTCACAGCGTCTTGGGTGAAACAGAAAGCTCATGTTGCCGTCCATCAGTGCCTGGGCAGGTTGAGCTCATGCACTATTTAAAATCTCTCTCTCTCACTCTCTGCCTCTCTCCTCCCATTCACTCAAAGTCACAAAAGGCCAAAGGTCACTGGCACCTCCATCCCCCTACCCCCCTGACCAATGACCCCATCAAACACACACACAAGCCGGTAAACACACACACACACACACACACAACTGCCCATGACTTATCACCGCTGCCCACACACCGTACACACTTTCAAGGCAACAAACACGCACACCCTCGTGTTCTGCTCTCAGCCTTCTTTGAATTCCTTCCCATGTATCTTGCAGCTCGCCTGTCACTCCTCCCCCCAGCGCTATCAGTCTCTCTCTCTCCCAGATATCATAATGGCTCCTCTTGGGTAGCGGCTGCGTCTGCGGCTCTCGCTATTTCAAAGTTTTTAGCTAGCCGGATTAAGCGTGGTATGTGGAAAATGAACAGCCACTCACAGGAGGGACACATGAGCTGAATGCATAATAAACCAAGAGACTGGCAGGGAAAAAAGAAAGCAGAGAAAGAAAGGGGAGGGGGGGTAAAGAAAAACATTCGCTCATAAGTTGTCTGAAGCAGTGTCAGCACCTACATGGCAACAATATCACTCACCGAAAAGGGAATAAAAAGCCTCTGTGACTTTCCCCTGTGCTCACCATCAAAGCCCATTTTAAGACAAAGTGTTTCCCGGGGCTGAGGGGTTGTCGTAACGGCTTTCTTTGTGAGACATTTATTGTGTGTTCACCTCATACTGCCAGCAGTCAGTGCAGGTTTACAGTTTGGCTCACTGGTTTCATCATCATCATCATCATCACATGCCTCCCAAATTCCTGGAGGATTGTGGGGCATAGAGAAGCTTGGCAGTGAGCCTCATAGAGCATCACAGAGAGCGAGGCTAGCTGTTAGCTCCACGCTGCTCTGGTTCTTTCGGAGGCGACACGCAGTCATGTGGCTCATCTGTGCTGCCTGCAGCGCCCCGGGGGAATCGACCCCCCCCCCCCCCCCCCCCTCACTCCTCTCCCCTGCTATTAACGTAAGGATGGGAGGAAATTAAAAGAGTATCTGTTTGGCGGAGACGGTAGAGGGCAAACAGGAGAGGGAGCAACAACTATGATGCTCTGCATGTTTGCATGTGGGATGTAGGACCACCTTTCTCCCTTTGCTTGCTCTGGTAGTCAACCGAGGTGGAGGGCGGGTGGGGGCTTGGTGGTGAACAGAGACTGGCCCCCATCTGCCTTTGTCCTTTTCCTTTTTTTTTATCGCGGGCGGCGATCTGCCTCTGAGACTTGGTGAAACGTTACACTTGGTTAGAGAGGAGATATTGCTTAGGCCCCTCTATGATCCCCAACCCTCTGTTTTCTTCTTCTTCTGCTGCTGGGTGAGGGGGGGGGTGTGTGTAGCAGCAGCAATGGTGGGGGCTCGACCCACCCCACCCTCCTGGCCCCACCACCATGCTCCCTTTGCTTTTCTAATCACGCTGCAGATGTGCCTGATGGCTGAACAATCTCTGTGTACTGAACGTGGGGCTCCCGCAGGAATCCAGGAGGCTTGCTTATGTGAGCTGTCATGCAAAAAAGAGTGAGAGGGCAGAAAGGGAGGGAGGGAGGAAGGAAAGTGAATGTGGGTCTGCGTGAGAGAGAGAGGGAGTGGAGTGAGTTAGAGGGAGAATGGGAGATGGAGAAAGACAGAAGGGATAGACGGAGAGATCAGTGAACAGCGACAAACGCAGCGGGGCTCCTTGGATTGAGTGTGTGTGTGTGTGTGTGTTTGTGTGTGTGTGTGTGTGTGTGTGTGAGTGAGTGAGTGAGTGGCACAACTGCGAGCCCACCCTTGCTCATGGTTGCCACTGGAGCTGCAGACCAAACCACATTAGATAAAAAGAAATCCATTCCCAAGCCTGCTAAGGAGCCATGTGGGGAGGTGTGAGAGAGTGTGTGCACTCGAGTGGCTGTGTGTCCATATGTGTGTGCAGCAGAGACATGGGGGGGAAGGGTGGCGGAGGTGATGGAGAAGGGCTGAGGGGAGGGGAGGTAGAGCAGGGAGGTGGGACAGGCAGGAGGCAGCTCATATTATCCTCCGTGCCAGCTCTGGATGGAGCCTGCCGAGGATTATGGCACATTCTGGAGAGCAACAATGGAAGCAGCGCCGATTCGTACACATTTCCTTCCTCTCTGCTTTTTCCTCCGTCGAACAAACACAGCTTTGTCCCGCTGCCTGCCTGGCCACTTACCAGGCAGAGAACCAGGCGGACACCTGGAGTCCTGGAGCTGCCCTCTCAAAACTAAACACCCCCTCCCTCAGAGCAAGAAAACGGCGTCCCCACAACGTTGAGATAATTAAAGGGGAGCTTTCACATGGGCCTCGGCCGACAGTCGCAAGTAAATAAGGCATATCTGGGAATCAAAGCTCATTAAAATCACAAGGGTGAAGAGATGCTTCCTCCTCCTCCTCCTCCTCCCTCATCTTTATCGCCCTTAAGCAAGTGCTGCAAACAGCCAAGCCCTAGTCAATGGTGGCGCAGATTAGCCCTTTATTGCCTAATTCACCTACAATAGAAGACACAGGGGGACGCAATCACCTTGAGCAGCATGTCTCAACGTGTCCCCGCGAGGTGCCGGAGTGATGCTGATTTCTGCGCTTAGGCCACCTTGTACCATTTTAATAGTGTCAGCAGTACTTTGAGCTTTCGATTAGCAAGGTGTGTGTGTGTGTGTGTGTGTGTGTGTGTGTGTGTGTGTGTGTGTGTGTGTGTGTGTGTGTGTGTGTGTGTGTGTGTGTGTGTGGTGTGTGTGTGTGTGTGTGTGTGTGTGTGTGTGTGTGTGTGTGTGTGTGTGTGTGTGTGTGTGTGTGTGTGTGTGTGTGTGTGTGTGTGTGTGTTGTGTGTGTGTGTGTGTGTGTGTGTGTGTGTGTGTGTGTGTGTGTTTCACACAGCTATGCAGAGGTGTAACACCCGGCATGTAGTGTTGTTGTAAAGCACATTAAGAGTGACTGAGGGTGTTGTTATGGTATCATGATGCCAGTCCAGCACTCAAGGGAAGGTGAGAAGATTTGTGTGTGTGTACATGTGTGTGTGTGTTCTCAGTATGGTGGCCAGTGTGGCTTGCTGTCTTTGTACTTCCTACAGCCCCACTCCAGCTCTCTGTGTGTTTGATACTTCAGAAGTCTCTTTTTAGGCGGGAAATGTGTCTTTATTCAAACACTGCACCTGCATCTGCCTTCAAGCAGTTGTTTGTTTAAAAAATGAACCTACCTTTCAAAAAAGTATTTTCTTTTCTGTTACTTTACCTCGATATTTGGAGTTCAGTCCAGTTTGACGATAGAAGTGTGTGTCTCTGTAACGGGTAAGAGGGGTTTTTGTCTTCCTAATCCTGGGAAAAACATGCAATTTACCCACTTGTGATGTCACAGTTGAAACAACACAGTTTCAAATCTGTCTAATTTCTTGTCCTGTTGGACCACATACTCAGATCTTAGAAAATGTTTTGCTGATCACAATATTATCATAACCAATGGCCGAAAGAACTTAAATAAGTTCCATGTTGTAATAAACGGCAAATGTCCTTCTAACAGCACTGTGTCTGTCCCTAAAGTAGCCTGACTGTTTTGGTTCACAAGCCATTTATATGAATAAATTAAATCTGTTTACTACTTCCCTGCGCCTTGACAGCTCAGCTGAGAGTCTGTGTAAAGCGGCGAGGGTTCGTGATCCATTTGTTCTGCTGTGATGGTGGGATAAAGCTAATCATTGTCTACTCTTCTCCCCCCTCAGACTGTTTTCATCCTGCAGAGCAGAGGCACACAACTCGTCTACGTTACATTAACAGACTAGAATTTCTCTTTGAAGATGCATGGTTGGGTTTTGGGTGTCTAAAATGTTTAGATTGTGACAGTTCAAAAAGCAATCCCTCTTACTTACAGGGAAATAATGTTCTGCCTTAGTGTCTGTATTCAACTTAACTCAGCCTCCTCCAGATCCCGCTGTTGCACAGTTTTGTCATCAAATTAAATCTGCAACCCTTTTTCAAGGTACACTTATGTAACATGAACATGTAATGAGACAGACATGGACCGTGCGTGACAGGAGACAATCCTGTCCTCTGCGGGGTGCCATGTGGAAACAAAGCTTTTGAAGTGGTGGTACTGAGGGAAGAAAAACATTGTTTTACCCTAGAGGTGGGCTGTGAAAAGCCCATTTGAAGAGCTATGCCTCATCTGTCACTGGGCAATGGAGGAGGCAGCCATGCAGAAGCCCCCTGATTATAAAGAGATAATTTCATCCAATCCTCCGGTGGTGCTCCATCACCTTGCCGCCATCCTCCACTGCCTTTCATATTTGTTCCCAGCCTGCATCTCCTCACCCATTTCGTTTTATTACAGCTCCCACTCAATACATATATTTGAGCTCCCCCTTGAATAGGGTAGGAAAGCGGCTCTCCCTCCTCCCCTCCCACTTCCCATCCCACCCCCCCTCATGTGTCTTTTGTTGTGCAGGAATCCGCAGCTCTCAACTTGTTGTGTTACGCCTTCCGTGCAATTTAGTAAATTAACATCAAGTAATGCTTGTATCAGCGGTTTCCCTTCACACATTCAGGATCTGTGGAGTGAATCTCTGCAAATAAGTTCACATTAGGTAAAGGCGCAGAGAAAAGAATAAATGATAGCATCTGTGAGATCATCTAAAGCCCGTACAGTAAATGGGAGGGGGGGATCTCATAATTGCATCTGTTGTCATATCTCCACCAGTTTAATCTTTAATCTGGCTCTTGTTAGTCATTAAGGATGCAAGAAAAGAATAGGGTTTGATTAAGTGAATATCTGAAAATTAAATTACTGAATTTATCTTGTACTTTTTATCTCGGAAAGAAAATAAATGCAAATATGTGGAGCCAGGCTTAACAGAGCGGGGAGGTCAGAAGTATCATCGCAATGTGTGTTTAACAGAAAAAAAGCCGGGGTGGTGAATGGCAGCCCAACCTCTTTCTTTCCCCTCATTTTAACTCACTGTTGGAGGTAAGAGGGATGACACAGAGAGAAAAAAAGAGAGAGTGAAGGGAAGGGCAGGAGGGGAGAGAAACGGAGAGAGCAGGTCGACTCGCTCATCAATAACCACAAGGTCAGACAGGCAGTGCCGGGCTGAGTGGGCCCTGTTAGGAAGCAGCAGCTGAGGATTTGTAGAGCTTGTAAAGGCTTAAAGCAACACCGCTCCGCCTTCTTTGTGCCACTAGCCAGGCTTTGAAGGGCCAGGGAGACACCTGCTGGTGGCTGAGGGGCACGATGATCCTTAGCCACCCCTCGCTGAGGATCAGCTCACTATCAGCCTGCAATGACGGGGGACTGGGGGGGGGAGGTGGGGGGTGTTATAGCAGCAAACACCAAAGGGATGTAATGAAAGTCAGTGCAACGCTTAGGGTGGTGCTTGTTGTCATGTTTGACATTGAGGATGTCTTCATTGAAAAAAAAGGAAAGCACTTCTATTATATGCTTGTAGTGCTTGTTTTCTCTTAACCCATATAGTCTCTATAAATCATGTATTTGTTGATTTCTTATATCTGTATTTACCCCCCCAAAAATCCTGCCAAGTCACAAGGTAACTCCAGCCCCTCACGTCTAAACATTGTCTAGTATGAGGCTTAAAAAATGTCAACACGTTAACATCTACGAAGAGACTCAGAGTGAAAAATTCCTCTGGTGTCTTTTTTCATAAGCGTTCTAATTTATGGAGAGGAATGCACTAGTGTGCCCTTCTCTCCTCTCAAGTACAGGCATGAGCAGCTCCAATAGGTAGCATAAAAGCTCTTTAGCTGTCTAGTGGAGTAGATTACTGGCCCTACCGTTAAATCCAGCTAGAGACCTCTAAGTGAGCATTATCAGTATGGTGCAGCCTCTCTCTTTCTCTCTCTGCTTTGCTCTCTCCCCCTCATCTCACCGGTACTTTGTGCAGAGACATTTCTCACCATGTGATGGTAATGGAGAAAGATGGCGTGAGGGTGGGAGGGGTTTGAGTGATAGGGGCGAGTGTTTGAGTGAGAGATGATGCGCCGCAGGAGGAAATGTCCCTGCACTAGCAAGAAGGCCGAGACAGGATGAGATAAAGGAGGAGTGAGGGGAGGAGAAGATGGAGGTGAAGATGGAGGTAAAGATGGATAAGCTCCCCCACCCCGCCATCCATATATGCGCTTGTTAATTCCTCCATTTGAAGCTGCAGGTCACCATGAGTTATGGGCCGACACCCTGAGTGTAGATATTTATTTGATGTTGAATGCAACATTAAATCAGACCCCCGCGGCGAAATTGATAACCTTTAATGTAGCTTGTAATACTTTCTTAACTTGTGATAATGTTGTGTAGTATGTCAGATCACTGCCCCATTGTTTGCATTCAGTGACAAATTATTCCTCTGGAAAAAAAAAAAGAGAGGGAGAAAGAGGTTGTCCATAAGCCGCTGCTCCAAAATCAATAGTGCGCTGTAAGGGGTTTTGTTAGAGGAACTCTCATGTAGCTGGCTGGAGAGCGGTGGGGGGGGGGGAGAGAGAAATGAAATGTAGAGCATGTCTGGGCCCAGCGTACAGATAATTGTTAACCAAAGATTACATAATGGCTAAGAAATGTAAACAGAGAACCACATGCCAAGTTAATGTTCTCACAGGCCAGGCTGGAAGGGTTTCATGCAGCTTTCTCAGGCAGACGTTTCAAAATGTGTGTGTGTTCCTCAGACATCCTCTCTAAGCCATCCAGTGTGTCCTCTCCAAAGGTGTGTGGCAGTGTTCGGGGGCAACTGCCAGGGCTTGTTAAGGGTGTCACAGGAGCTGAGAGGAATGTCATCCTTTGGTCCCTCTGAGGTGCTTGTCACCTGCCAAATCAATATCTCCCTGCTCAGTTCACAGCCACACACACACACACATATGTACACGCTAAACTGCAATATCCTGGTGGTGATGCGAAGAGGCAAGCTTTAACACGTGTCTCTGTTTCTGTTGCAGAACGCTTCAGTTTAATGGCTGGCAGGTAGAGGCCGAAGAGGGACAATCAACATGAACTCCATTCCGTCTATGGACAGACACATACAGCAGACAAATGACCGTCTGCTGTGCATCAAACAGGTGAGAGTGTTGGGACTGTCTGTTTTACACTGTGTGAGCATAAGCCACAGAAGGTTCATGTATGCTACCTGTCACCTGTCTGACAGCTGGAAAGTAACAAGGTACATTTACACTAATATTGTTAAGTAAAATGAGGTAGTTTTTAGCATTTTCATTTTGGTAAACGTTTTATGCATAATAATGTTAATTAAGGAAAAAATATAATTGATTTCAGATTTAGTTATAGGCTCATTCTATATGCAGTCCCTTGGCAGGTACACAAAGAACCATCAACCGAAAATAATAATTTACATAAAACACAACGCGTACAGTCAATCAGTAATTATTTAGAGAAATCTACAAGCACACATGTAAATATCAGCACAACTATGGAATTCCAATTAAGATATCTGAATCATGGCCAAATTAATGTCAAGTATGGTTGGTCAAAATCTAATTCTTTGTACCATGGGAAAAAGACTGAAAGTTTCAAGACTTGCTAGAAGTCTATTTTAAGACAAATTGTTAAATAAAATCGTCTGAGACTGTTGAAGAAAAGGTTATTTTCCTTAGGGTCTCAGAGCAGGAAAACTCTTATCCAAAGTGTTACCTTTACAGTGACAATGACATATAAGTGTACGAAGAAGTATAAAGCAACATGAGACTAGAGATTAGTTTATTAGCCTGTAAGAAGATTACAGGCTAATAAACTAATCTAAACATAATGAAACTTTAAATTCAATTGCAACACCGAGCAGTGGCTCAGTCAGTAGGGGATTGGACTGTGAGCCGTAGGGTCGCCGGTTCAAGTCCCCGACCAGACCTAAAAATGGAGGGTGGACTGCTACTTGGAGAGGTCCCAGTTCACCTCCTGCCCTGCCGTGGTGCCCTTGAGCAAGGCGCCGGACATCCCCCTTCCCCCCCCCACTCTCATTGCTCCCCGGGCGCTGTACAATAGCTGCCCACTGCTCCTAGTACTAGACTCCTGGTACTAGGATTGGTTAAAAGCAGAGAACAAATTTCACTGTGTGCTCTGCATGTGTGACCATTAAAGAGGATTTCATCCCTCCCAATATATTTATATATATATATATACTGTACACTGTTTACCACTGTGCAAAAATAACGTGTTATATATATAACACGTTATTTTTGCACAGTGGTAAACAGTGCAAAAAAAATGGGGCTTTTGTCAGTGTAACGTTTAGTTGAGGAAGAAGGCATGGTGGCAAAAGAATTACGTGTAGGCCTAATTACCGTATTTTTTTCTAAGTTGCCTACACAAATGGATTTTGTAAAGATACATTTACCCCATTTGAACCTTTTATGCAGAGAGTCATTTCCATATTTCTTTGTTCCTCTATTTGTTTGGCTGGTAGAAAGGTTCTAACTCTCTGATTTCCTTTTCTAAGTGTATGCTTGTACACACGCTTACAGCGACAGCCATAAGGCACCCTAGTCTCCATGTTGGGCCACAGCTAAGTGACTAATCTGTTCAGTCTCACTATCAGGACTGTGGTGTGACTCGGGTTACTGACCGGGGTCAAAGAGCAGAGGCTCCCCTCCCTCCCCCATCATCACCCTCCACCACCGTTGACTCCCAGCGAGTGCTTTTGTTCTCCTCTCCCCACCGTTTACTGCGGGACGAATCTCTGGCAGAATGAAACCGACATACTTGAGTAACCCCGGGCTACAGGGCTCTCTCTTTGATCTCTTTTCTTAACTGACGGCCCGTTTTGTTTCAGGACTCTGTGCTGAGGTCCACCTCCTGAAAAGTACATCAGAAATGCCTTTGGGACTATGTATGGGGCTCAACCTTAAACACAAGTGTGGACGTGGCAAATTGTTTTACCCTCTGCGGGGAGTTCCCTGCTATTACGGAGAGAGAGACAGGGTGAGGCAGATAGCAAGACAGGGCGAGTGTTGAGGGAGCAAACAGAGGGAAGCCCCTATGTGTAGAGCCAAGCTTTGATATCCTTAAGTAATAAGGTAGACAGAGGCACACACTCTCTGTCTGCATGCTGGATACCTTCTTCACAGCAGGGTATTAAATATTCAATATCCCCTCCTCCTTTACTTGTATGGGAGGTGAAATTGGATGAATGTCCTGTATTCCTAATAGCTAATGAATTATTCTGTAAAGTAATTTCACAGAACAGGGAAAGAGACTTGCATCTGTCTAACATAACAAAACATGTTAACAATTCAAATGTTGCCGGGGTTAAATGTATTAACCCCCGCAAGGCAAAAATTTAAACAAACACGTCCCAATGTTAGCGGCCGGGGAACCAGCACATGGGTAAACATGCCAATTAGAGAGATCCATGGCATACAAGGAGGCCTCCAGTCCATCTAATAAATGGTTAAGCGCCGGGTCATTTCAAACCAACCAGTAAGAGCCAGCACCCTGCTAATAGAGGCAGCTTTGTGCACAGACAATCAGGGTTTGGAAGGCCTGCATAATAAATACCATTTATGTCCTGCCAATTAGACTAGCAGTGAGCCCATTCAGCCGGCCGTCTATTCTCCTCCCCGCACACAAAGATGATCATCAGGGGAGATCAGAACAATTAACTCACTATCTTCTCCCCCTGCTCCCCATTGTCCAATATCCAAGCCATTAAAATAATTAAGGAAATATTGTAAACCAATCCAGCTGTTTGCTTTAATTGAAAGTGTGCACATGCTGAAAATGTGGCATCTCGTAGGCAATGCGGACGTAGAGCAGGAATATAAATGAAGCCTGCTCCATTGTGTTGTTGTTTTCTGGAAGATGTGACATGTCTGTCTGAATACTCCCAGCCAGTGCAGCGGACAGGGGAACAAATTGATTGTGTTGCTCGAATGATAAATTACTGCCGAGCGTGATGATAAAGTAGAGGAAATTGGAGTCTGTCAGCATGATTGAATCCCAGGTTGAAAGTTGAATCAGAAATCATTACAGTGGTAATTTTTAAATTGCCGTCCTGTTGTGAAATTGCAATAATATGATTTATAAACAATAACATAACCTTAACTGATCATAAACTATGGAAACATGGTGGTTTATCACCCCAGTACACTAATTCAGATACCTAAAAGGACTTTACATCTGATGTCTTGTTTACTTTTTTGACATTAATGTTAGGAAATAGATTACCGCTTACTACTAACTTAACAATTGTGGTTAATTGGTGGTTAAGCAAAGCAAATTATTTTTATTAAAGAAGGAATCAACAGATTAATCCATACAGAAATAGTAGTAGTTGAAATATGTAAAAGGTAAACAATACAGATAGTGTTCTACGTCATGATGCATAAGGTGGTGCTAAATACCTCAAAGGAACATACAACCTTTAACAGCTAAATAAATATGTTCGCTTGTTCAACCTCCAAAAAGACTAGGATTTAGAAAAAGATACACAATAACAGTTATCTGATTTCGTCTGCAAACACACAGTTTCTCAATGGCAGTTTGTTTTTCTCCAGCGTCCCAGAATTGCTCCGTTGTGAACACTTTGGGGAAGATGGGCTCGGTGATACTGCTGGTATCTATTTCAGAGACAGTACATTTCCTCTCGCTGTGGGGAAGCCAGTTTCCTGTCAGACTCTCCACTCAGTGGTTCGTACAGGGCTTTGGCAGAAACTATGAACTCTCCTCTCGCTGCAGGAGCACTTCCTCAAACTGTAAGCGTCAATATTTCAAGATAAACTGGAAGACAGCCCTCTCTTTGCTGCTGCTGCTGCTGCTGCACTGCTGCTGCTGCTGCTGCTGCTGCTGCTGCTGCTGCTGCTGCTGCTGCCGCTGCCGCCGCTGCCGCTGCTGCTGCTGCACTGGCTATGCAGCTGTTTTTGTCTGCGACGGCTTTCCTTTCAGGGATAATTGTCTCCATTAATATGTGTTCAGTGCTCTGGGGCGGCGCTGAATAACAACAGCGGCGTAACCAAAAGCTGTGATTTTGAAAAGGGAAAGGGGAGTCTTTGCCAGTTCACGTGCGCTGTCACATTCAGTTTAGCTGCAGATGTGCAGATCAAGTCGTTTCCAGACGTGACTACAGAGGATGATTGTATCTGAAGAAAGCTGTATTCTCAGGACGCTGCGAGTCTTTTGTTTCCCCTCGAACTGAGACGAGCCTTTGCTGGAGTGTAAATGTTGTAGGTTCGTACTCACCCAGGGGGATGAGGACAAGGGGGGGAGTGAGGGGTCTCTTGGCCACTAGTTTAGGTTTGATTGGTGGGTTTTGGCCGGAGTAAGGGGAACATCTGTGGCGTGGCAGTGCCAAGCTCTCCATGTGACAGCCACACTGGTGGGACCAATTGTTCTGAGTGCAAAGAACAGTAATCACTTCAAGCCCAAGTGTTGGTGCCGTGCCCCCCCCCCCCTCCCCTCTACATACTCTCCCTCCACCCCCTTTCCATGCTTGGTGCTCTGATTGCGTGTGTTGTCTAGCTTCCATTCCCATCTAAATGTAGCATCTGTGGATGTGTGTGTTTCTCCAGGAGACTTAATCCACTAGTAGAATTTACATGCTCAGTAACTCCTCCACTTCTTATCCTCAGTTCACAAAAACAAAGACATGAAAGGCAAGCAAGGAACAGTCTCTGACAGAACATAAAATAAACAAATATTGTTTCATCCTTGTCCAACGCTGGCTTGTAGAATGAATATGAAATCAGGCCTATCAAATCCTGACCTCTGCTGCCCCCTAAGGAGCAGACACGAAAAAGGCATTGATAGTCACTTCCTCTTCTTCTATTCTCCCAGACAGTGATAGCTTAAGCATGTTAACAATTGCATCCATTCACTTTAAGCTGACAAACCTCTCTGTTTACCTTTGATGCCATGGAGTGGGAGTCCATTTGTTCCTGGTTTGAACAAGTGCACTAAAAAGGCTTGTGCATATTATGCATATTATATCCAAAGCTTAAAGATTACTGAAGAGTGGAGGTGGTGTGTCTCCTATTTATAAAGTGATTTATATTGAGATTTGAAAGCTTTTAGAGGAAAATGTACTAACAGTGAGTCCAGGTCAATTTTTCAGTTTATTTTGCTGCTTCACTGCAAGACACACAACAGGGTTAGTGAGTGGGCTGCTGGCTCCAGTTGGGGAATGAAAGCCATAAAGGGTTACCTGTAGGTCAAGGAGCCTGTTGTTAGATAAAGTCACAGCACAGCTCAGGGCCGGCTGGAGAAATAAGGGCTTCCTCGGCTATTCATGCAGCCATACAGGGATATTTATTGCACCCGTGTCGAGGCGTTGCTACAGAAACCTGGGGAGAGGAAAGTGGAGGCATGAGTCTAATGGGGACATGCTCCTTCAGCCATGCGCCAATACTTTAAATCTGAAACAAAAGTACGCTAAAGTTTAATAAAATCAATTTTTGAAAATGTGGTGTCCTGTGTTTTTAATTATTGATAAAAAATGTATCCATGTACTTTTCGACTCTTATCTAGCATACTCAGTCAGTTATTCCATATTTAAAAACTATTCATTATTAAAATAAATTGATGGATTGGAGATGAGCAATCCTTTTAATAATTAAAATGAGTACTTTATGCCTGATTATGTGTTTTAATATGAATAAATCGCCATGTCACAACTTTCAATTAGGCAGGCCAGGACCAATATGTAAACTTGTATTCAGTGCCTTCTCATGCCTTGCTTTACTTATCATATGTTTCACCAAGTTATGAATACATACAAAATATAAATGATCTGTATTCTGTTTCTTAGTGACCTTTGCACATTGTTTGACTTTGACTAACATATTACCACCTCTCCCTTGTTTCCTCTCCAGCACTTACAAAATCCAGCAAATTTCCACACAGCAGCGACAGAGTTGCTGGACTGGTGTGGTGACCCCCGAGCCTTCCAGCGCCCCTTCGAGCAAAGCCTGATGGGATGCCTAACGGTAAGTCCCGAGTCATGAACACCCTCTGCAGTACTGTACTCCAAAGTTCAAGGACAATGAAAAGGCAGCTAAAACAAATGCTGCATTGGCTCTTTCCATTACTCCCTCAGGGTTACGAGGGAACTAATGTTTAGTTGCCTGATCTTTACTGAGGTCGCTGAAAAATAAAGAGTTTTTCACTCTGTAAAAACTACTGGCATTCAGTCACCTCTCAGTGACTTCAGTTACAGTTTGAAATTGGCACACTGGAGCAGGAAAAGGAGAGCAATAGCATCCTCAAACCACAAAGCAATCAGTGCTTATAGGGAAATACAGTTACAAAGCCCTTAATTCCCTTACTTAAATGCTTAGGGGCTTTTGATTAATTGAATAATTAGTATCCCGTGGCAATTGAAAAAGACTCTGCTGCTTTGAGATGTATACTGTAAACAAAGAATGAGTTTGACTAAAGTGCATCAGAGTATTTTGATTTAGTCAGACACAATCATATACTATATACTTTACACATATAAACATTAACTTGTAGCCTGAATAGTCCTTCTCGTGTGTGTACCATTTATCCTCTTTTGGCTTAAAAGGTTGCTCTAAAAATGTTGTTACCTTATTCTTTTTTGAGGCAAGTAAAATGGATTACAATGTGCAAATACAATTATTTTCAAACCATTCCCAATTCATTACTCAGCTGCCAAAACAATGTTAGGAAAATGCTACCTATTTATATGCAAACAAGATAAAAGGCTAACCGCTGTAGCAACAAATGGAGGCTGTCTATCTAGCCATATCTTCAACTGTTTTTGGTACAATTGTATTTTAAACGTATTGAACATCCAGATAGACAACAGTTGTGTTGCAAAACTACAATATCTTAAACCAGTGCCTACAGCTAACGTCTGTTTGGGTATCTATAATTGTGTGAAGATATAGGATGTAACTGTCAAATGGAAAGGTAGATAAGTGTTTGAAAATGTGTCTATAGAGGATGGTGCTTTTTCTTTTTGTGGCCATGGCTGTTAGTCACCATTGGAATCCATTGTAATGGCATTCAAGCCAAGCTGACTTTAGCCGTTGTCTAACACAAACAAGTAAACAACAATTATTTAAAGAATAACCTCTTATGGATTGTTACCCAATGAAAAGATGACACTCTATCCTATTGATATTTGTTTGAAGAGATACTGAACAGATATTCAGGCAGAACAATGGACGGCTGAGGATATGTCACTCACCTGTCACCTTGGGCCATTCTGTGCTTTAACACGCTTATTTCCATAACGCCTCCAGCAGTAGATAAGAGATACGTATAACTCCTATTGGGTTCAATTAGTAACCTCTTGGAGCAAGCATGGCTACAGCAAGCCAAGGAACCCGAGAGATTTGTACTTGAGCACCACAATGAAACCACTCTGACACATCCCTCCATTCAAGTGAGTGTTTGTGTTACTGCTTTAATGTGCAGCAGCAGGTGCCTTTCCCTCCATTTCCCCAATTCAATTTGTTTCCTGCCGTGAAAATCTCAAGGCTTTTCCTTTTAGTTTATGGCTTGGATAGGCCTTAGCGTGAACCAAACTGGGAGGCAGCGCAGATAATCTAATGTTATTCTAAAATGACCTAGTCTTAGAGTGTAATGGTAAACACTTCATCCTGTCGCCTGTGTGATTGTCACTGTTGCCTTAACAGTGGTTTTATGTAATCTCAGACAGGTGGCTACACAGACAAAACAATCATCTACTTCTACAAATATTTTAATATTGTGTCATCAAGAAAATGTGGTTTCGTGACAATCGACAGTCTGATAATGGGGTAAGCAAGTCATTTGCTTAACCGTAACCCTAACCTTAAAAATAAGAATGAATTGACTTTTTTGTAATGTTTGTATTTACTTCCCAATTTCTAAGACATAAAAACACGAGAATAATTATTTATTTTTTTACTGAGAGTTTCACAGAGTATACAATATAAAGTTTGAGTGACTTCTGTATGGAAGACAATCCTACACCACAACTCAACTAACTGTGTACAATTAAAGTCCTGAAATTAGAACCACTTATTGTAACTTCTTACACTAGAATTACCATTTAGCAAAATGTCCCTCGCAACTTTAGATTCTAATTAGACAGATAGGCCAGATATACATACTCTGTTTTGGTGTCGCGTCAGGACTATACTTACAGGAGATAATGATATGGTGCAGGGAGCAATGTTCAGCTGTGCTACCTCGGGGCTTGTCTTGAACTTGGGATCGTGGCTATGAAAACCAGGCAGGCAGAAGAATCCGTCTGTAGTGAGGCATGTTGGTCCACACAGGCCTCAGTATGTCTTAAAGGTTTAAACGTCTTGAGCGGGTCTCTTTGAGCTGATAATGGCAATGGTAAATCAAAGCAACATGTGCCACATAAGGGTAATTTACATCACCTCTTGTGGCATGTGATGTTTCTCTTAATGTTTCCTCACAGTGGGCATCGCGGCACCAGAGGCCACATGTCGTCCACCAACTCATATGGAAATGATAAACTTGCAGTGACTTTATCTTATGGGTGGAACGGGATCTTTGATGCTGCCGAACTTCACTCTTATATAACATTTAGGGTGTCAGGACAAAATGTTGAGTCCTTTGATGAGTTTTACTACTATCATGGTGTTTTGAAATGTCTTTTAAGTCATCTATAGATTCTATGGTGTATCTATGAAATCTGGATTTAATACCAATTTCAATCAAATTAGGTAAAAAGACAATTCAGCCATTAAGATTAAAGGAAGCTGTGGGTTCGGATCTGGTAGTTCCCTAATATTCTAAAATATAACTTGCATTCAAGTTAATATGTCAGGCACAATTATTCCATGATGGTCTGTCATTGTGTATTTAAATGCAGACGTTATGTTAAAAAATGTTGGTTCTGAATATCGAATACCAAGTTTAAAGGATTGTTTACTCTTTGAAAAATAATGGTGTTTTCAGCTCTTTCTACAAGTCTCTGATTTTTATCTGAAGGTTGAATTATGATTCTTCTTTCTAGGAATAGTATAGAAGGATACAAACGAACCTCACCTCATAATAGAATGTAATATATGACTTTGTCCTGACTGCATGCTGTGTTTGTGTTCAGGTGGTCAGCCGGGTAGCAGCGCAGCAAGGCTACGACTTGGACCTGGGCTACCGGCTCCTGGCCGTGTGCGCTGCCAACAGGGACAAGTTCACTCCAAAATCAGCAGGTACGAACAGAGTTTTCTCAACTGCCTTCTCAGGCCATCTGGCCATGCTGGCCTTTTTGAGCCCAAAGTTCCTGCCTGCATTCTTGGCAGAATTTCATAGTACCACTACCCACCCACCTCCACTACTTTAGGATCCTGACACTCCAGAAAAGCACTGTACTGTTAGACAGCCTTCTAAATGGTCTCATGATCATAGATTATTTTCCAGCGCTCTACATGATACCTTTTATTGTTTTATTGCCCTCTTATATCTATAAACTTTGACTTCTTCATGTCCGATCTCACCTCCATACTTGTTCCCATCATAAACTACAGCTCGATTTGTTTTTTTCTCTTGAGTTTTAAGACAAAGTGCGTACAGCAGAATACTCAATTTGTCACAGGCAACAAAACTACTTTATCAGTGACCATGAGTTCCTGTTTTCACACAGCACCATCATCTCGGTACAGTGATGGATTATTGGGACAGATGTATACTGCTAAATGTTATCAAGCTGGCGAAAAAAGCATGCTGAAGTACGAAGGGGATGAAGATGTATCGGCTGTCAGCAGCTTGGAAGATAACCGGAATATTTTGTTCTCCTTTACAGTTTTTGATTTGTGGTTTCCACCTGTCTTAGGTTATGAGGAAAGCGAGGTTGTGCAGTTGCCTCAGTGTGTTCGGCCTCTGCGCTGAGCCGCCCTAAGTGGAGTAGGACATGAAAGTCAGAGCCACATATTGTTTGAATTTTCACTTGCATTTGCCTTTTCTGATTTACGGCGTCCATCTTTCACAAGTGGTAATACGAAGCTTAAAATCCTGCAATGCCACTCCTATGTCGGCCTCGAGATGGGAATCATTCTTTGCTTGCAATTAACTTACAATGCCAAATGTTCTAATTCTACTTAATGCTAAATCAAATCTCAGGCCCTACTTTATGGGCTTGGATAAGATTGCCAATTGATTCTCTGTCTGAATAATTTCCTGCTACAGTAGTCATTTGGAAAACCGGCAAGTACTCCAGTCTAGGCAGTATCCCATAGTGCATTTCATGGACAATTATGTACCTGTATATGCATGAATATTTTTAGAGGCCTGTAAGAAGAGAGTCAATGAAAAGACTCTGAGGAGACATTCTCCAGAAGCTCTTTAGAGTGGAGGCCCCGGTCGAGGAGGTTGTTAAGGCGGAGAGAAAGCCCTCTCCGGCAGCCCAGGGAGACGGCTCTTAAACAACACTCCCACCGGGCCCCAGGGGCAGGACCCACTTCGCAGCATCCTGCGGGGCCGTTGCCCAGTGACGGGGGAAGGGAGGGAGTCACATGACGGGGATGGCGGCGGCAGGTCAGCCATCCAACACCAGAGACAGAAGAGTTAGTGTCTGCCGTTCACCAAGGAACACATCTGAGAGGCTGTAAAAGTGAATCCAGCATCCCATTAATGATGTTCATTGAGTAGCCTAATAATTAATGTAGCCAAATCTGACAGTTTTTACTGGATGTGATCCAAGTTTTTTTTAATTCAAATTCTCAGCTCAGTCATCAATACGCTTAGTCTGCCATTTGTTGCATAACAGTCTTTTGTATTGTTCTGGATACAGCCAGCTTGAAACAGTTCCACCTTATGTTGGTTCTTTATCTCTACTAACAAAGGTACTTGAATAGCGCAAAGCCTGGGACTTTTATCCAAAGGAAAAAGCTTTAAAAAAGTGAAAAAGGTGCATTTGAAGCCAACTCTTTATTCTCATAACCAAAGGCCTGCCCAGTCATATTGTGCATCTTGTAATCTGCTCTGAAAATCTATGTCCATAATGGGTGGGGAGGGGGCAAGATCTCTGGTAATTACAAGAGGGGCTGCCACAGAGGACAGAGGGCTGAGCGCTAATAAGTAAATCAGATTTGGTGTCCCATTTTAACCAGGCCTAACTTGACTTGGCTCTGACGTGGCGGAGCTATTATATTTCTGTTATGTCATCGAAATTCCTCTCTTGAGCATGGGAGAAAATTGCAGGGGAAATTGGGCTGTAGGGAGGGCAGAGCTGATTTCAGCTGTAGAAAATCAATGCTCACAGTCCACTTACAGCGGAAACAGGTTGTAGCTTTGACAAATAGTTTTGACCAACACTTTAGAGACATGATATCATTAATTTAATTGTAAGAAAAAGCTTGGAAAGGCAAAAATAGACTGATAATCCTGATGACAACAGCGGTATTCACTCGCCTGAGGAAAACTTCATTATAACCGCTTATTGAAGTGAGCAGTTTAGATGTTGACTCATCAAACAATGTGTTTTAATGGAATCTGTAGTCTTTAATAGATGTGCTCAGTTGTAGTCCTTTGCCTTTTTGCAGGCGGCTCTCAATGCTCGGGAAGAGCTGGGGGAGGGGCGACTGTCTGCTCGTAGTGACCTCTTTGTGAATGAGATTAGCCTGCTCTATTAATCTGTGATTACTTGGACTGTTTTACCGCAGGGCAAAGCCATGCACGTAGAGCCTTGGTGACATCAAAGCACGGAGATCACTTGTTCGGTGTGGATCATCTCATCAAGGCCTCCCCTCTCTCCCTCTCCATCACAGGGTACATTACAAGCCCTCTAAAGGCATCTCTCTACTGTGTCACACCCCTCCCGCAGGATGGTTCAGTCTGGTTAGAGAGCGCAGACAAAACGCCTAATCACGGTTTTTCCTCCAAGAGGGTCAGAGTGGCACATTCCCAATAGTTTGCGCCTCAGCAAGCTCTTGGAATTCCTCTGCTCTAAAGAGTGAAAGGAGGCACCAACTTATAAGAGAGGGGGGGACCAGTCCAAGTTTTTCACTTCATTCTCTGGTGTAACAAACGCCTGGTAAAGCAGCTATTCAGCAGATAATTAGTTGGGCTTCAGCTCTCGCTCTGTCAGCATGGTTTGTCTCCACGCTTGTTTTACACATGCAAGGCTGTTTTCAAGTTTGATCAAAAGACATTGTGGGTTGTAGTTAACAGTGTCAGCACGATGATAAAAAACACATCTCAGCAACACAGTTTTTATGCTTTGTGTCATCTTTTCTTGTTGGTTGGATTGAGGGGGTATTCACAGTGTGGGACTAGGAGGGGATGTTTTGTATGCAGGCAGTCGTAGATCAACATTAGGCAGTGTGAACAACTGCTTCTTAGATTAGAAATCGAAGAATCTATCTAGGAAAAAAAACATGACAGCTGGCAAAGTGAAGTCAGTTTTATCTATGTGTAAAATCTCAAGTTTGTCTCCGGAGGGCCTTAAAACATGCAGACATGCCACAGGTGTAGGAGTATAATTACAGTATGGAGAAACAGAATTACAAGAAAGTACTTTAATAGAAAGTACAAACCATTTGTTAAAATCAATCAGAATTGTAGACATAAACATGATTTAAAATGAAGACTTAAAGGAAAAGTAACATTGTCTGCTAGCTATTCATTTAATTTCAAATTAAACTATGGTAATTCTGAAGACAGTAAAGTTGCAAAATATCTAATTTGTTACAAAAAAAGATCATTAAGATAAATATGTTTATACTTTAAACTTGAAATGGTTGTATTTTTGTATTCAAATCTTACGTATATTCGCTTTAAACTGTAGTTTGAAGTGCTGATCATACACCGGCCTTCCAGTAAAGTGGTGCTGAAGACTTAGTGGTCAGACGTGTTGTCATTAAGCTGTGGAGAAGTCTCTGATTGTACGTACAATACAGAGGTCAGATACACACACAGGAATAAAGGGCTGTAATTTCTCTTCCCAGAGATTCCCATGCAAAAATGTTTTTTTTTTAACTTTCTGTCCATCTCTCCACCCTGTGTGCTCCAACATATAGTTTGTGGCTGTTCCTAAATAGAGAATAACACAATGTTGGTGGTCGAGTTTGACTGTCAGCAGCTGTTGAGAAATAGACAACCTTTAGTTAATTAGATTTAAACGCATATTTCAGACTTTATTTTCCAAGTATGGGAGCCTTACTTTAGATGGTGAGGAGGCTGTTGTGGTTTCCTAAGTGGTGTCTGCTATTATTTTTGTCAAAGAACATCATTGTAGGTCTGCTTTATCTCTGAGAAAAAGTCCAACACAAAAGCAGATTTTCTGAATTAGAAAAACGATATTTATGATGTAATGCTTAATGTTATCTCTTTAACTATCTTAGATTAATATTATGATATGGTTTTCTTTGTTTTCTACCTGTTGAGCTTAAATTGTTCTTCCTAAATTCCTCTTTGACTTTTTTAAAGAAATATATATATACTGTAGTGTTGTCACGATACCAACATTTTGGTTTCGATACCGATACCAAGTCAAGAATTGCGATTCCGATTCTTTTTCGATACTTTTCTTAAAAAAAGGGAAACAGTCTTAAATGTAATTATTGTGCTTTATTTCACACCATAACCATAACACAAACTTTTAAACAATGAGAACAATAAACAAAATAAATGACAATAATTCGTATTAAATAAAATTAAGCATCATGTCAAACAACTTTTTTGTTTTATAAAATATAATTTTTTTTATTTTATTAACATGTAATAGTACAGTAATATAAATAATTATTGACAAAATGTATATTGCAGATGTTAGCCACATTGGTAAGTTAGCTAAAAAGATAGCCATATTAGACAGTTATCATTGCCAAATAATTGCCTCGTCAAACTACGAAAACGTTCGTTTGTCACAAAATAAATTACACTTGTTTGACTTAGATGTGAGGGCATGGGCTTGAGCATGATGTAATTATGTTATCTATCACATTCGCTAACCTGTCTGTCTTTAAATTCTTTAAACAGCTCTGGATGCCGGTCGGCGGGTGCTTAGCCAAGTCTGATGTGTTGGCTCCCTTGGTTTGCAGGGATCTAAAACATGTCTCACAGACAGGCCTCGTGGTGTCCGTAGGCTTGCCCTCACTGTCAGAGATATAGCTCAAATACTTCCAAATTTCGCTTCTGGCGTCTTTTTTGTCAACAAGCCGAGGGGCAGCGGCAGTTGCACTCCCACTTGCAGCCATGCTTCTCTTTTTTCACATGCTCTAGCAGCTAGCGCTTGGCCGAATGCACGAGAGAGGGGAGGGACTTAGAGCGTGCTTGAGAGGGGCGGGACTGCAGGCACGGCTGCAGTGCAGGGAGTGGAAGCAGAGCGCTGAACACACACGGCTCTTATTAAAACAGCGCTTTCTCACCGGAGTACTTTTCCCCGTCATTCTTAAAGTACCGATACTAATGAAACGGAGGAATCGTACCGTTTTTAACGGCAGGGTATCGCGGTACCTTTCAAGTATCGGTACACCGTGCAACACTAATATACTGTAAGCGATATAGCTAAGTTTGGTGCATTAAACATAACACATTTTAAGCTGTATTCTGCATCACACAATTTACATTTCTCTTAAATCTCATGCAATAATAAGTAAGAAACTTTGGAAACTTAAGTCGTCTCCTTTTAGTAAAAAAAAACAGTTACATGGATTGGAAAAAGCTTGGCTGCCCCAGTTTATGAAGACGGACCCGTGTCAGAGTTTACAACGTTAAAGGCTCATTATTTATGATATGAGTGTCACAGAAGCTGTAAATCTCCACTGTGTCCACTTCGGACCATCAGTGTGTTTTACACTATATGATCACTGTAGGCTATGTGAAGTGTTCCAGCTATGATGGATGTGTTGACTTGCAGTAGGAGTTCAGGGCAGTAAGTCACCTGCCGTGCACTTAGATGATAGTAAATACCAGGAGAGCAAATACGGACAGGAGATAAGAGCTTTAGAGCCCGTACGTCCTCCTCTGTTGTCGCCGTTAATATGTCAGCAGCAGCAGGAGGTGATTGGAAACATCTTGTAATTTAAAGTGCAACAAAATCAGATGTTTGCATATCAGAATTAATTAACATAGCAGGTTGCATCTCTAATGAAATGCACATTTTTGTATATTAGCCGCAGATCGGTTGACATCTGAATGCACTCTCACTGGTGTGTGTGTGTGTGCGTGCGCGCGCGTGTGCGTGCGTGCGTGCGCGTGCGTGCGTGCGCGCGCGAGTATTTGTATTTGCATGTGACAATAGATGCTTGAGACTGCCTCGGGTGTTGTGTCTACCCACAGTTTGCATGTTTTATGTGTGTGTAATTATTTATCCACAAGCTTACTGTGGCTCATGTGTGCTGAAAGACAAATGTTGTCTAATTGGCCCCTCCCTCTCTGATTCCAACCCTGTGCGCATCAGGAAGCCACAATACCCAGCCTCCTCCCCCTCCTCGTCTTTCCTCCATGCCCCTTAATTACAATGACTAGTTTGATGGATTAAGTCGACTGTATGCAAAGACCAGGTTTGGTGTCTGAAATCACTGCTCAATGTGCCCACCTAAACAGTTTCTATCACCAATTTTCCGGAGATTGCACTGCATCTCCCCTCGTAACAAATGTTGCTTTAAATGAATTGATTGAGGCTTCTTTTACTCGTTGCTCTGGACGAGGGCCAAGATACAGGCTGTCTAGCACATTAGGCACCACCCCCCTTTGCAGGTTTGAAATGTGAGCTGCCTGCATTTTTTTCCCTCTCCTCTCCTCCCTCCCTCCTCCCCTCCCCTCCCCTCCCCTGCCACCCTCCCTCTCTCCCCTCCCTCTCTCCCTTCTGGCGAAGTGGCTGTGGCTGCTTCTGTGTGATGTGTGTATTGGGAGAGCAAGCAATGGATCACTAGACAGAAAAAGAAGATACATCAATAACTGCTGCATACATCCGAGGTGAGGAGATAAGCATTTGGTTCTCTTTCTCTCTCTCTCTCTCTCTCTCTCTCTCTCTCTCTCTCTCTCTCTCTCTCTCTCTCTTTCTCTCTCTCTCTCTCTCTCTCTCTCTCACTATCTGCCCCCCCCCCTCTTTCTCTCCCCTGTGTCTCCCCCCTCACCCCCACCCCCCTCTCTGTCTTTAACCCTTCACTGCTGCAGAAGCCGGCTCCTAATTTTTGCTAGATTATTTGTGACGATAAGTACCTTTCTTCTTCTCTGACCACACTGGGTCCTCCTCTGCTCCTCGTTGCTGTATGAAGTTTCCCTTTTCTTTTCTTTTTTACAGTTTATCCCTATTTTCTCTCTCATTGTCTCTGGGGTATTTGTTGCTTGAGTGCAAACAAACCGGTGGCAAGTACAGCAGGAGCCCATTAGCAATGACTCCATCTGTGATTGGTTTTGCCTGCGAAACGGAGAGAGCAGCCATGAATAATTGATGTGTATTGTGCAGTCAGTCACTGGACACGCAGGGAGAGAGGAGAAGAAAACAGAGAGGAGCTGCTGCCCTGAGACACTGAGGGAAACGTGGGGGGAGAAGGGGGGGAGGAGGAGAGGAAGAATGTAGGAAGGTGGGAGGGATAGAGAGACACAGAGAAAGAGCTTTAAAATAGCTGCTGGCTTCAGTAGTGCAGAGATTAAGGCTGCCCTGTATCGCCTTTGTTCTGCTGTTGCAGATATGTGCTCAGAAGTGTTTGGAGACACACGAGTTCCCCTTTTTCTCTGTGCAGTGAAGAGTGAGCAATAAGCAGGGACATTGCTGGAGTTAGTCTGGTTGAAATGCGGGTGGCATTTTAGACATGGAGGGGAGGGCGGAGGGGGAGTTTTCGCCGCTGTGAATAGGACAGAGCTGCGAGCTGTCAAAAGGAGGAGACAACAGTTAAAGAGGGTTGTGTTTGCAGGGGATGTTTTCACTGACAAGAGGGAAAGGTGGATCTGCTACTGCTGCTAAGGGTACCTTCACGTTATTTCACCCCTGAGAGAGGCAGATAGAGGGCTGAGTCCTGCTTTGGTGGGTGCTGCAGGGCACCCTGCCACGTCTTAAACTAACGGAATGGGGTCTGACAGTATGACGAGTGCCTCGCAGCGCCCGCGTGATAGAGTTGCAACAGCTGACTGCTGCATTTGACCCACTTACAGCTCACACAGGAGGGGTCAAAATGGCCTTGATTATCTCTCTGAGTCGCGCTGACCTACTTGAGGCGGCGTTTTTCCACGAGGCTCTTGGCAGTTTATCACACCCACTCCCCTCTGTGCCACACAGCACAAGCAGAGAAACACACTGATTTTCTCCCTATGTAGTAATTCACTGGTTTCAGATCAGTGTTCCGATCGTGTGTGGTGCACTGAGTTTTTGAAAAGGAGCAACAGGTTTTAGTTTTCAGACATTAGACTGCATTGAAATGCTAATGCACCCGTTTGTGTATGTTTGAATCAAAGAAATACTTCTATCTGTCTTTGAGCATCAGCTACCTCCGGCTGTATGCTTGAAAGATGGTTTTGAAAGGTTTGTATATTACCCTTTTATTCACAGCAGTTACAATGGACTTAAATGATAAAAAGTGGTATCAAAACAAGGTTAACACTTGTCTGCACATAGCTGCGTAAACTACTTCTGTGTCACTCTTTTACCTCATAGCTCCACATATCTGTCAGAAGTATCATTTTGTGTGATTTATTAGGGAAGTGCTTTGTTATAGTCTTTACTGAACAAACATACATTGCTGTCTCTAAAGGAACAACCTACTAGATTTTGCGCAGAGTCTTCCTATAAAGAGAGAAAGTCAGCTGGGTCTCGTTTTTTTTCTTCTCTTTTTGGCTTCACTTGACAATTCTTCTGGCATGGTGTTTTTGTTATTGTTCCCTCTATCTTATCCACTAAGAAGGGTTTTGTTTAACTGCACAGTAAAGTCCTGGTTTAGGCAATTATTCAATTATGCTTTACCCTTAATATGTGTGAGTAGGATGGCTGCCAACATGCTAAGACAGGAGAGGTTTGTCAACAGGCGGTGTTCTTAAAGAGATGTCTGGCTAGCTGTACAGCACATTTCAAACTATTCATTACTGTTGTTTTGTCAGCTTTGATGAATCTCTTCTCTGTATTGGAGATGTTCTTTTATCTACTAAGTTGAGGAATTGCAGTGACCTCTTTCTTTGGTTTGATGATATGAATCATCCGTTGATAACATTTCGCGTATTTGAAGATCATGTCGACTTTTTGTTGTTTTTTTATGTGTCGTTTTCTTTTTTATGACAGAACTTCCAACTATGAGAAATTTTCACAGGATGCAGTCTGTTCAAACTTCTACATATTCACCGCTCCAATCAAAATCAAAATAGTTTTTTGATCACATTTGAAAACAAATTTTAGAATAAGAAGTAGCAATACAACCTGCCAACCCGTAAAATAGATCATGAATAATGATATTTATTCATCTCAACAAACTCTAGATAGTGAACAATTACAGTGTACTTAATTGGAATATACTTGTCATTCAATATTTGACACAAAAATCTGACCACGTGTTATGTGATCTCTGAAAATCACAACCAGAGTTTTAAACTTGCATTGAAATACCAATGTGTAAGCGTAGGTGGAGTTTCCTGCTCACATCAAAGGGGAACACAAGCGCATCCGCCTACTTGTTATTCTCTCTGTAAGTCCTTTAAAGAACAAACAACAGCATCCAGAGGCAGACTTCAGTGGGTGAGCTGTTATTTGATCTTAATTTATGATCAATCGCATAGGTGCAAAGTAATCATCAGTCGGTGTGGATCAGGTATCAGAGTGCAGAGCAGTGGAAATACTTAACTTGATCTCTATCTACAGCAGTGAGTTAGCTTCTGCAGAAAGGGAGTAAAGTCTTTCACACAATCCTTTAAGTGTGGTTAAGAAAGCAGTGAAAAGATGCTTTCAGAGGTCAAATAAGAGAAATCTTTAACTGGAGAGGAACCAGAAAATAATGCTGAGACAGTAATAAGAGATTACAAATAACGCTATTGGACGATGCTAAAGCTTCCCATTAAAGAGGCATTAAGTAATCTATGACCTTTATCAACCTTTATAGCTGTAGAGCCAGGCCCGGTTCTACGGGGGTGCATAAGGGTGCATTGCACCCTTAGTTGAGTCGTTATGCACCCTCATTTGAAAAATGTAGTAGTAATAATAATAAGAATAATAAGAATAATAAAAAGAAGAATTTAGTTGAAATAAAATAAATTGTAATAGTGGTTAAATAACATTGTCTGCTGCATTTATTTGGTCAATTTAAACGGTAAGTAACGTTATTATTATGTCAGGTGTGCCTGACCTGTGCCGCTGCGCGTTCGTCATCTGCAAGGTGCTTACACAGCAGTCAATGATGGACATCAGAAAATTGTTAAAACAACCAGCCCTTATCGCCAGCAGTAACACTGCATCTACTGCAGGTAATAACAGTTCAGATCATGGGGACATTACGTTACCCGCGGCCACTGTCGTGGACAATAACGCCGGCTTTGCCCGCCTCGCCCACGGAGGCGGAGCAGCCGCTGCCGTCTTCGTTGCCCCAAACACCGCCACCCCTCAGCAGCCCGCAAGTGCCAGAGGACCTCGGCAAAACAGAGCCTGCCCAGGTATATTTAAAAAAGTACCCAACTCGCCTGTAGGCTACTCATTTTGAAGCTCATGGTTTCAAAACAGAGATTGGCTGGAATATTCATGTAAAAAAGATGCCATCTTCTGCTGTGCATGTAGACATTTCGGTTCAAGTCAGTCAGATGCCTTCACCACAACTGGCTACAACAACTGGTGCCATGCTCTTATAGGCTACGTGATAAGGGACTGGGAAGGCATGAATCAAGCAAAGAGCACATAGATCTCTTAATTTTGCTCTCAAAGTGTACCAAATTGATGCTTTTAACTTCAATATTTAAAAAAAATTCTAGAGGGGTCCACTCCCCACTTATAAAAATAGCACTTTACCACTGCACCCTCTCTAATCTCAGATGCAACCTGAGTCATTTTGTTCTGGAACCGGGCCTGTGTAGAGCAGAGATTTCAGTAATACTTCTTACACATGGGGCACAATCCACATCTACACACATCTTTGTCTATCATAAAATGTTGATATTCCTGGGATATTCCAAATTCTCAAGTTGGGAAGTTGTTCTTCAGACTTTGGTGGGTTCATGGGCTTCAAGTCTGTTGTGACAATAAAGAAGACGCGTTTAACGAGTTATTGTTTCAACTTGAGGGGACATTCCTTTGAGTTTAACCAGTTTGGAACTCATTTTCTCAAATTATTTTGACACCAAGTGGATGCAGCACAAGTGCCCTATGATTCAACATTAGTTAAAGTGATACATCATCATTTTTAATCTGCCTGTGATTCGCACCACAAAAATGTGATAATACTACACCCTTCTACTAAGTCTCATTCAAATCAGATTGGTAGTATTTCCATAATCCTGCTGACAGACAAATAAACTAACCAAGCCCAAAATATAACATCATTTTTGTTGTGTTTGTAGCAGGAATGTCATGTCACTTAATATCATCGTAATATTGTACCACAACAAAGTATTATCTATTCAAAGTGTTTTTGCAATTCCGTCATATTCTCATTTGAAGTATAGTATTTCCAATCATTCTCTCCTTTTCCTATAGGTCTTTAGACAGTGTGTGAAGTTATGACCTGATATATCTCTCTCATAGGTTGTGTCTGGATAAGGGAGCGTCTAATTATCAAATGTTTGTCATTAAGTGAATATCGTAGACATGTTTGTAAAGTACAGTAAAATGTCAAATTTGAACCCTACAGAAACCAGCTGCTGCAGGAGGTGTCAGTCTGACTCAGGTACTTGCTGTGTGTCGCACAGGAAACTCATTGGCTGAATCCAAACTACCATCCTCATCACAGTCCTTACAGTATGTCCTCACACAGCGCGTGTCGACATACTGTACATGGAATGACATCAGATGTGCTTTTTTTTGGTTGGTCATTTAGAAAAAGCTCCATGGCTGCTGTTGTGTTGTCTGTCGGAGTTTTGAAGCATGTCACACATGTAGTTTTATCATCTTGCCTGCGTCACAGTTCACACTTTCGTTTTGTTCGCAGCTGTTCATCGAAGCCTTTTACAATATACTTTTATGCTTTGTTCTTCTTGGTGATTTTTATGTTAATTTATCCCCTACACACTTCTGAGACATAGTATTAATAGCAGTTGTGAACATATCTTATACCAGAGTTAGAATAAAGTGATGAAACGTTAATGATAGCTGTAAGGAAACTAGGAAAACTAGCACACATGATAATATAACAAATAAGAGATTATATAGAAGAAATACAGTTTCAGTCCTGGGCATATATAGAAGGGCAAAATTAAATGATACACGATATGTGTAATTAATATATATTTTAATATTATTTGTATACAAAATAACAGAAGATTAACTGAGAATAACAACGTATACAATAAAATATAATTTTAAAAAAAACATCTACGGTATCAAATGCATTATCTGCTGCTATAAAATAGATTTTAAGATGAATTAAAACATTATTAGAAATGCAGGAATTCAGTTTAAAGTAATGAGATGAATACGCCAAAATAGAAAAAAAATAACTTTCTCTGCAAAATGTTATTTTCTTAATTCTGTCATTAAAACATATGTGTAAGAAACAATTAGCATAAGATCAATCTCAGTTTGGCCTAAAATGGATATAGTTGTATTGTTTTTGTTTGGCCTGAGTGTTTATCACACTAAGGCTTTTTATCCAAATGCTGCGCTGTTGCACATATGGACGCCTCTAATGAGGCTTGAGGGGTGCCGGGCCCCAACCCAGGCTCCTCCAGTGTCTGCTCCTACTGTACTTCTGAGGGGAGGCTTTGACCCCAGGCCCACTGAGAAAAGGTTGCAGGTGAATCAGCCACCAGCGTATGCCGGCGTGACACTGCCGGCCCTGCCCAGCACCCTGAGGTGGGCACTAGTCCGGGCACATCTGCTCCGTGCCTAATTAGTATCATTGTAGACGAGGGCTTAAGGCTGGGCCTTGGTTAATAGCAGCCTGTTGCTCGGGGAAACAGTCTGGCTCCTGTAAGCAGCTTCTTTGCCGGTCTGCTCGTCTGATAATCTGGTGCACGGTTAAACACACACTCTGTGCTGGTGTCTGGACCCTCAGTGTGGTCAAGTGATAGGGTTGTCACTTTTACTAGTCGATAAAGAGTCCTTTCCCTGGCACTAGGCACTACTTTTACATGTTTGAGCTCCTTAATAAATATATGCACGCATTACATTTTAAGATATTATTTTCATTTGTTTCCACCCATGTCTGTACTGTAGGAATACCAGTTTGTAAAATCTTGAAACTTGAGTAATTAACAGTGAATCATATGAACCACATGAAGTGTAGTTTTATAGAACTTGTGAAAACTTGCTATATAAAACAAGAAAACAACAACATTAGTAACATTTTAAAAATAGACAAAAGAACAAAACATCACGTCTGCTTTAAGTAAGTTGATAATGGTGGTAATGAATTCCCCATTTTTCAATTAAAAATGCATTTCCATTCCAGATATTTATTTGATTGTTATGTTTTTCACAACTTAAGTTAAATAAATGAGAGAAATGGTAGGAAAGAAAATGTCAACACAATGGCATGCTTTACTAAAAGTTAGCGTTTAAGTATACTGCATAACCACTGCTGTTGTTCTTTGAGGAAACTTGACCTCAGACACTTTAACACATTGTTAGCAGGCCTGAGGTCCTGAATTAAGACATAAAGATGTAGGTTTGGATGGAGTTGTGCTCCCAATCAGCTTAGGGTGGCATGGCGTGACATACAATAACTGATTGAATGTTGGTCGAGGGAGATGTTTGGCTTAAATGCACAAGGACTTAATTCTCACCAGGGGGTAAAACTCTATGGATTTCCACCTCCGTGCTTCAGAGGGACCATGAATAGCATGCCCTGTTTTTGATGAAGAGATTTGTTGCATGTGCCAAGAGAGATTATCTTTTAAAACATTGGCCTGCTTTGGCGAAGTTTGGTTCCGGAATAACCATGACCAAAATATGTCAGTCAGAGTAATGAGATCTGCATAAATTCTGTGTATGGTGGCGTATATTGCATCATGTTGGTATTCAGTTAATTCTAAAGATATACAGTATACAGATTTTGATCTTTAACATGTGATCACGGGTTTCATTCAAATGTGTTTGACCTTTTTTGAAGATTAAAAAAAAGGAATCCTGCATTTTTCTATGTATATAGATAGAAATGAGCATCAAAAAGTGGTAAGCTGGATATATAAATACAAACGTCCTTACAAAAACAGAAGTGAGAAGTTAAGAGGAACTAAGAGACATATTTTCTATCATCTCAGGAATGCAGTCTTAAGACGTATTTAATGTTGCAAAAAGTTAGGTCATAAAACAGCAACCCAGAATCTGCAGAATTTTATTTTTCTTCACGTTGCCTCTACATGGTCACATATGCTTGTGGCTTCGCTAAAACCTTTTTGGCACAAGTCCAAGTGTCCCCCCGTCCCCCAGTTCTCCTTGCCGGATGGACATGGCACGACATTGCGGCCATGTGGCCAGCAGGAGGCTGTATTTAAGCCGGGGCAGCTCTGAAATGGGCCATAAAACCTAGCCAGCATGTCTGGCTCCCCATGAGGCAGCAGGGCTAAGTACTCATTGACAAGACTCCAATATCCCTGACTTCCCAGAGAGAGAGCGGCAGAGGAAATAATACAAGGAGAAAAAAAGCAGCAGACAAAGATGAGGTGCAGACAGGAGGCGGGTGTCTCTCCTATATAGACAGACTGTTTTATAACTGTTAGCACTAATGCTTTCAATCCACAACATGTAGCTGCTTCTCATACTTTCCCACTGCTACACACTCACTGCCATTGTAATCTTTTTTTATTTGTTTTTCAGCTCATTTTCACTTAATGAGATAGCTCCTTGACTGCGTATTTAAAGGACCTCAGGGAATATGCCACATTTTGAAACCACATGGCAGCCATGACATTTACATCTTCCCGCTTCACACATCCTTCCCACTTCATCGGCTTTCTGAAAACATCACTCACCCTGAATTATGTCACGAAATGCCTCAAACAACTTCAAGATCTTAGTAGCTAATGAAGTCAGTTTACAGACTCGTTTTTACGACAGCCAGTTCACACTCGCTTCCGTGCCGCAGCGTAGCAGAGTTGAGAGGGTGACCAGAGAGGCAAAATGTGTACCATGTGTTCAAGGCGGTGTATTTATCGCACAATAGAAGAACAAGTAACAGTTCTGGTCTGTCAGGGGATGACAGGGTATAACCTGTCCTACCAGCCCCTCAAAAGACTGCATGATGAACGAGTCGCTTCCATTTCATTATCAAATTGGCAATGATGAATAATTGGTGGCATCTGTGGGAAGACAAAAGCGAGTTTCGATTGCTGCCAGGCGGGCATCCATGGCTCTGTGGCGACTGTGGCGGATGGCGAGAGGGAGATGATTTACGATTCAGCCGGTATTTTACACAGGACAATTTGGCAACGGCTGTAAGTCACAGCAACCCGTTTTCATGAGGTTTTCCATACATTTTTAGGTAAATCCCAGATTCCAGGAAGCCTACACAAGCGAGAAATTATTTGGCTTAAACTAAACATGGCTGTTTTGCATGGCCTCTTAGGTGCTTTTCAGTAACCAGGGATACTAGGGCTCCCTAGACTCTCTCTTATTTTAATTGACTTTGGCCTGCAGGAGGCTTGTGTCCATTCAAACCGTTCTGGGCAGAGAGAGAGAGAGAGAGAGAGAGAGAGAGAGAGAGAGAGAGTAGAGAGGAGGGAGGGAGGGAGGGAGGAACAGAATGTGAATAGAGCTCCCTCAGAAACTAAAGAGTGCAGCCCACTAGAGCCGTTCTTGTTAGTTTGCTCATGGTCTTTGTTCTTTTCTCAGCCCTTCTGGCTAAATGTCTTTAAACAAGCCGTTTGGGGGCTGTGATTCTCTCCGACAGGTTTATTGCAAAAATTGGATTGCGATGTTATAGTTAGTTTGGGAATAAGTAAGGAAGTGCTGCTGATAATGTGAGAGTGATGTGATGACTGGATATATGCTGTATGTCTGTGTGGATGTGAGTGTCCGAGCCATGTGGGCCGATGCCAGGTGGGAGTGCAGGGTGGACAAGGGAGCAGGTGTCTATTAGATACAGACCAGAGAGGGAGGGGAGGGAGGGATGAGGATCATAAGAGCTCTTGGCATCTGCCTTACCTGCTGCCTCCACTACGGTCCCCCTGCTAGTAAAGGGAGGGAAAGAAGGAGGGGAAAAAGTATTGGAAAATGTTCTGGAGAAGGCAGCAAGTGAAGGAGTAACCTTTTAATGGCGAAATATCATGTTGTGTTTCTAGGGTTATCCTCTCCCACAGGTAGCTGTTGCAGCACAAAATTACATTTATTTTATTCAAGCATGCACATTAACAATATACATGTGAATGGAATTGTATTTTTTTTAAGTTAAAAAAATTAACATGTTTTCATAGCATATATAAAAATGTATTTATAATTTACGTAGGGGTTTTACCGTAGATACCCGGAGAATACCTTTGGGTTTATTGTGGTGATACACTGCTACAATAAACAGATTTATTGTTAATTAGCCTATAGTCGCATGTTATTTGTGATACGAAGGACATTGGGATAAACTCTCTTGACTGAAAATACTTGTTTTACGACTTCCTTATCATGTATTCACACAAAACTTGAAAAGACAAACAGGTCAAACTGACCAGTCACAGTTCTTCCATTTCCTATGTGGCATATAGCTACCATAGCCCCAATGTTACATTCTTTGAGATGGTCTAGCATGAATGAACAGTCTAGATAATGAGCCTTTGCATGTAGCTCTATTAAAGATTGTTCATCAAACTTAAAGTAAAAATGATTTTGTTTCCAGAAAGAGCAATTATTTCCTTCAGCAGCACAAATGAAATATTTCTCATAGACACAGATATCTCAAAACGCTAGCAAAACACAACAACTAATCGCCAAAGGCACCATGTCATTTGGGTGAAGTGACCCTTTAATCCCGAGGCCCTTTTCTTTTGCTAGAGCAGAAAGAGGCAAAATGGAGGCATTTAATCAGCACAGTTTATCTCTGTTCCTGCTGTCTGAATTTGTGGGGAAAGTTGGGGTGGGGGAGAATTATCATTGGAAAGAGCATTGAACAACTGTCAGGGATGCAGTCCATGTCGTTTGTCATGTCTCCCCGGGGCATTATGACGGAGAGTGAAGCTGGAAGCTGCGGGCCCTGCCACTGAACCACCCATCTCTTCCCAGCAGATGCATTTACCGCCCTTCAGTGTAGCTGACCATCAGGCCGCACAGCTGAGCACCAGAATATCAATACGGCTCAGAATCAGCCGGGCTCCTGGGACTATACACAAGGCAAACAGGATAGGCTTCTCTCCTTATGGAAGACAGAGACTCATAGTCACCAGGGAGACAATGTAAACGGAGCTAAAAGATGCTCTGTAGCACCAAATGGCACTTTGGTTCAACAGTCTTGGTGATTTGGAAGCGCTACACCTGAAACTATTGTATCCACTTTTTGCTCTTGTGGCACAGATGAGTCTATTAAAGGGTCGTCTGAGCGAGGAAGGAAGAAAAACAGTAATCCTTTTGTGTTCGTCATCCGCTCTGTCCTGAGAGATGCTTAGGTGAAGGAGGGAGAGACTGTGAGGAGTGAGGTGTTCCTCCTCCTGTCATATGAAACCTGAAGTTTATCCTCTGAGTCAATGATAGAGTGCCTCTCCTTTAAACAGGTTGGTGCTCAGCAGAGGTGATAATTTAGTGTGGTGATAAGCCCTTTATCTAATGGTGGGGTAAAGTAATTCCTTTTTAAGTGGCAGCACTGGTGTTTTTCTTTCTCTCTGCTGTTTTTCCTCTACTTCTCTTAGATATGTTTTGTAATTTTGCTGCTTGTCTGCGGCTGTTGATATCGGCCTCGGTGTGAAACGACGAAACCTTCCCCGCAGCCAGACGGCCTCTCATTGCCACAGTTAGGGGATAAGTTGTGGAGACATGTTTATCAACATAGAAGAAGTGCAAGTTACCCCTTGTTGGAGGAGAATAATGGGACCTAATTGAGCTGTAACATGCTGGCTGATCGCCAGGCCCTTGAATTGAAAACTCAATCCATCAGAAAGGGGTCCGGGGAGAGGGAGGGTGCTGTTGAAACACTGGAGGACGTTCTAACATAGATGTGAAACTCGTAAACCTATTAGCCGCACTTGGACGCGGTTCCATTTAATTAAAGCTAACCTACAAATCTGTGCATCTACCTGCCAGTGTGATGTTTTTCAGGAGAACAGCACCTGAGAGGCCTTTCCTGTCGACCAAAGCGCAGCCGATGTAAAGTCAGATCAATCCTCAGGAGGAGCAACACAGCCTGTCTCCTGGCACCTGCCTTGCCAAGAACAGGAGGCAGGGGGGAGGGGGGGAGGAAGAGAGAGAAAAAGAGAGGGAGCATGGGTGGGAAGGAGGAAAAACCCAGCTGCCTCTGTGCCTGAGCCCCGTGCTGCTTTTAAAGGAGTGGGAGGTAGGGGAGGGAGAGGAGAGGGAGAGGCAGAGAGACTGCTGGCACCATCTGTACATGTCTTTTGTATTCCAGCCCTCATCTTTACACAGAGCGAGGCTGGTGTGCTCAGTGTTCAAATGAAAGGAGAGGACGTGCCTTTTGGGGTGCGATGCTCTGAGAGGAGAACGTGTGTGTGTGTGTGTGTGTGTGTGTGTGTGTGTGTGTGTGTGTGTGTGTGTGTGTGTGTGTGTGTGTGTGTGTGTGTGTGTGTGTGTGTGGTGTGTGTGTGTGTGTGTGTGTGTGTGTGTGTGTGTGTGTGTGTGTGTGTGTGTGTGTGTGTGTGTGTGTGTGTGTGTGTGTGTGTGTGTGTGTGTGTGTGTGTGTGTGTGTGTGTGTGTGTGTGTGTGTGTGTGTGTGTGTGTGTGTGTGTGTGTGTGTGTGTTGAAATTCAGTTTTGTCCTTCAGAAATTCGGCGCCACTCAGAGGACGTCTCATGTCCTATTTATTCTTACCTCTATGCTGTAAGCCAGTGTGGTGTCTCTCCTTATGTGTGTGTCAGTAGGCTCTGTTTGCAAGCACTCATGTGTTGTCAAATCTCTGGGTTGCCATGTTTGTGATGGGAGTCAGAAGCTTTTGTTTGTTCCTTCCTCCCATCAGCCCCATTAGCCTGATGCTTCCTCTCTCACTGACTCACTCAACTTTTTTTTATCTCTCTTCCTCTCTGTCACTGTCTCTCTCCCCCCTCTGTGTAATATGTGCTGTGGCGGCCCGTCCTTGCATGTGGCAGCAGGGTGGATCTGCCTGCGAGGACTGTCTGCTGTCATATTGACGTGGCTTTTGCGCGAACCACAGCTAAAATCACCATGTTCTCTGTATCTCTCCCCCCCCCCCCCCACCTCCCTTCCCCTCGCTCGTCGCTCCTTAGTCTCTGTAGAAGTGCTGTGAATCATAAGAGGAGGTGGTTGCCCTGCTCTTTGATTGAATCCACATTCCCTTTTTCCTCTGACGCCACAGAGAGAAGCTAGAAGGAGGCAGGGAGAGGGAGAGAAAAAGCGAAAGTGAGTCTTTTGTAGTTGGCACAGTACAAAACATGCACTGCAGATGAAAAGCATATGATTCGATCAAACACACTCTGTGGTGGCTACCTAGCCGAGTGGTAGGTAGGAAGGAGGAAAGGAGGAGAGGAGGAGGAGGAGAGGAGGAGGAGGAGAGGAGGGAAGGGCTGGAGTCCATTTGCGGGCCCAGAGTGAACCCTAGTGGCCAGGAGATGCAGTGACATACTGGATTTAAAGCTGATCTTTAGTATTGCAGCATAAAGAAGCCCAAACATGACATTATCTATTGTTATTTGTATCAACTGCTGTAGAGCTTATTTGCATGTTGAAATGTTACACGGTGAGCTGCTCCTCAACTAGCAAAATTGTATCTCTCACTTTACTTGTTTTACTTTAAAAATGATTCATGTCGATTTCTAGTAAATTACAGTGAACTAAATCACCACTAGTGGGGTGGTGCACTACACAAACTAAAATATGGCGGACTGTAAACGGGCAGCTAATGTGTACCTTGCTGTTAGCATCAACATTGATAAGTAATACATTTAACTTCTACACTACAATAAACATGAACCTGTCAAAAATAATCAAATAATGAGTTCATCTAAATAAAATTAAAATAACATTGTTTAATCAGTAGATTATTTAAAAAAAGGGCCTACATTTTTATATTTGTTTGAAATGTTTTTGGTATTTATTTTAGTGTGTACTGTACATGTTTCTGTTTTTTTGTTCTGTTATTTTGCGCAGACAGCTGTCCCCAATTTGTCAGTGTATTTTGCACAAAGATACACATCATTTTGTCAGTCAGGCTTGTTTTCAGAAGCTTCTGTTCTTAAGTTGTTGTTTTGTCTGCCCTCGTTTCCTCACATAATCACTTCTTGCAGGTTTTTGCAGCGCTTGCAGTAGAGGGCTGTTACCTCTGCAGTTATTTTTCACAGGATTTCACTAATGCACTCTTCCTCTGCTCTCCTTCCAGCTCTTCTGTCCTCGTGGTGTGAGGAACTTGGACGCCTCCTCCTCCTCCGTCACCAGAAGAGCAGGCAGAACGAGCCTCCGGGAAAAGTGCCCATGCAGCCCCCCATGAGCTCCATGAAGCCCGGCCTCTCACACGGGTCAGTGTTCACACTGCTGCGCTTTTTGGCTTGAGTATGAGGTGTGTTTATATGTATGTGTTAGCTGTGTGAACAGACAGACCAGGCCCTTGGGGAAAGCCCTTCCTCTCCACATGAAGCCCGGTGTTCCTCATGGATCAGTGGAGAGACAAACTGCCAGACTAACTGCTTGTCGCACAGTCAATTGGGAATAAATACATCACAACCTCTAAAACATTTAGTTAATAATTACAACACAATGTATTTTCATTGCAAGAGGAAGAAAATGCTTTTATTTTATAATCCTAACAATCTTTATTGTTCCCTGTGCCTGTACTTTTGTACACGGCTAATATTTGTGCAGTGACGCAAGGCACATTTTGTTCAGCTTACATGATGTTTGTTTATCCATCCTCAGCAGAGATGGGTCTTTCCCCTACGACTCAGTTCCCTGGCAACAGAACACCAATCAGCCTCCAGGTTCGTTGTCGGTGGTTACCACCGTCTGGGGCGTGACCAACACGTCGCAAAGCCAGGTGAGATCCCTTACATGTCCAACAAAGGACGAGGTTTCTTGTTAAAGCACACAACATTTACACGAGTATATCTCTCTGTATGTCCAACAGGTGTTGGGGAACCCCATGGTGAACAACAACAACATGAACCCTGGGGGCAACCCAATGGGATCGGGTATGTCTGGGAACAATCCCGGGATGAACTCCCCTCAGTTCTCCGGTCCTCAACAGCAGTTCCCCAACAAAGGCAACTCCAACCAGGGCTACATGCAGCAGGGCATGTACGGACGACCCAACTACCCTGGAGGAGGGGGCTTTGGTGGCAAGTAAGTGGACAGAGGCTTTGCGCCGGTTGTTGCATTGATAGAAATTGCTTACAGAGAAGTTATTCTGATAGTTAAAACTCTCTGAGCTCATATTGTGTTCCTCTTTGTCATAGTTACCCTGGAGGGCCTAACGGTGGACCCGGAGGAATGGGCATGCCTCCACACTCCCGCCCTCAGTCAGACTTCACCCAGCCTGCCGCTGCTGCCGCCGCCGCCGCAGTTGCTGCCGCTGCCGCCACGGCAACCGCCACGGCCACAGCGACAGTAGCTGCCATGCAGGAAACCCAGAACAAGGACATGAGTCAATATGGACCGGTAGGACATGACAAACAACTGATAGTCCCTCAATTACTTTTAATAGTAGCAGTAGTACTAGAACAGGAAGCAAATAGAAGTGAATTTAGGGTTATTTGTGAATAAGGATAAATCTACGTGTGTGAATAATTTGCTGAAATATAACTTTTGCTAGATAGTTCTTTTAGCTATAACAAATGCTGAGCCTGTTGGTCATTTGTGACATTTAACTAGCAACATTTTTCCACTTTGACAGTCAACCTGCAGTTGGATGATTGAACCCATTTTATCTTCCAGATGAGTTCCTCTTTCCAGATGGGACCAAACCAGGCGTACAGCAGCCAGTTCATGAACCAGCAAGGACCCCGCGGCCCTCCGTCCATGCCTGGGAACATGGGCGGTGGCATGAACCCATCCAACATGAGCGGGCCCCCCATGGGAATGAACCAGCCCAGGGGCCAAGGCATGGGGCCTTTCAATGCCCACGGCCAAAGGATGCCCCAGCAAGGCTATGCAGGACCCCGGCCTCAGGGCATGGGTATACAGGGCATGAAAAGGCCGTACCCAGGGGAGGTGAGTCGATGTGAATTCAACACGTTCACCTTCACGTTTTAGCTTGTTTGCTGTATGATGAATGTATGTGTTTGTCATCCCTGCATCCACAGCCAAACTATGGTGGGCAGCAGTATGGACAAAACGGCCAGTTCCCTACCCAGCAGGGACCATACCCCACACCCAACCCCTCGAGGCCGATGTCATCCCCCACTTACCCCGGCCAGAGGATGCCAGGACAGCAGCTGCAGGGTCAATACCCGCCCCCCAGTGGTGTCATGGGCCAATACTATAAGGTGCAGTCATGGTTAATTGTAAAGTATAGTAAATGTTCTGGGAAAATATATAAATCCTATCCACCAGACTGTCCAACAACAAAATACAAACTAAATTATGTTATTAATCACATATTGGAGGTTATTTTGGAGGTGGAAAAACAAATTTTTGTATTTGTTTTATCAAATTGCAGCAAGAGCCACCTTTTAATGGCCAAACAAATAACTTCTCTGGGAGTGGATATCAGTACAGCCAGGGTAATATGAATGGGGTAAGTTCATGTTTTTACTCATTTAGTTTTATCACATTATTATATCATACACCTGGTTGTGATTCTCACAGTCCCATAAACATTGGATCAACTAATCGATTGTTTTCCCTATAGCCTCCCAGACCGGTGGGTAACTACCCTCACTCCCCAGTGCCAGGCAACCCCACCCCTCCAATGACCCCAGGAAGTAACATCCCTCCATACCTGTCGCCAAACCAGGACGTGAAACCACCCTTCCCTCCGGACATCAAGCCAAATATCAACGCTCTCCCTCCCCCTCCAGGTCAGTAACTGGAAACATTTAATTGTGTCATTTATTCCTTTAAAACCTCATGATAATCTAACTGTGGCTCTTCTTCAACTAATGTAGCCAACCAGGAGGAGCTGCGGCTGACGTTCCCAGTGCGGGACGGAGTAGTCCTTGAGCCCTTCAGGCTAGAGCACAACCTGGCTGTCAGCAACCACGTCTTCCACTTACGGCCCTCGGTACACCAGACGCTCATGTGGAGGTAAGATATCACACACTGAATCAACACACAATATTAATAGATATTCGGTGAGAAAAAAAGTTGTCTTTTTGTTCTGGGGCAATTTTATGTTTCCTATATCTCTGGAAACTGTTGGAAATGTATATAGTTAAGAAATAGTCTGGCTCTTACCTTTCCAAACAGAACAAGGAGAGAGAAGGTGCAATCCAATTTAAATAGTTGTTAAAGTGGTTATTGGGATTAGGTGGAAATACAAATGTTAAATCCCTGATTAAGTTGCTGGCTGTTGACTAACAGTCTGCATGATACCTGATTTTGAAGAATCTCTATTTCTTTCATTGTTCTTTTTGGCATCTCTGAACATCTGGTTGTCAGTCAACAGAAAAACTAAGCTTTCAATAATAAGCTTGAGTTTCATCCATGAGTATTTCATTCCTCTTAACCTTTAGCAAGAAGATTGAACAGATTGTGCATCCATACTGAATAAACCACCACTATTCCCGGCGATCTTAGAGAAGGTCATTCATGTCTCAATTTTCTCTGACTTAGATTATTGTCATTATCTACTCCCCTCTCAAAAAAAAGTCACTCTCCTGTCTGGAGCTTCAACAGCCTCAAAAAAATCTAGTAGTGAAGATTCATTCTGATGCCAAATGATAACATCATCCTAGATGTAGCCTCCCATCACTGGCAGTCTGTTTGTTTTATAATTGATTGGGACGAAATATCTCTGTTTATTACTCTGTTACACTTCCAAATGAACATCTATATTTTCTTCTCTATGCAGATCGGACCTGGAGCTGCAGTTTAAGTGCTACCACCATGAAGACCGTCAGATGAACACCAACTGGCCGGCATCAGTCCAAGTCAGCGTAAATGCCACACCACTCACCATCGAGCGGGGCGACAACAAGACCTCCCATAAACCCCTGCACTTGAAACACGTATGCCAACCAGGAAGGAACACGATCCAGATCACAGTAACTGCCTGCTGTTGTGTGAGTACACTCTACAGATTGAAATAATAATATTTAATGCTACAGCTTAGAATAAAAGTAAAAAAAATGATCAATCCAGTTTCATTATTTTGGGTGTTTTGGGTGTGGGATAGTAACAATTGTGTTTTCTCTTGCAGTCGCACTTGTTTGTGCTGCAGCTTGTCCACAGGCCATCAGTCCGCTCTGTCCTCCAGGGCTTACTGAAGAAGAGGCTTCTGCCTGCAGAGCACTGCATCACCAAAGGTATCACCAAAGAACACAGTCACATTTTGCACCCTATGTCCTGATCATTCTCAGAGTCTTTGCTTACGCACCATATTTCTCTCCTACTGCTGTAAAGTTAAGAGGAACTTCAGCAGCGTAGCAGCGTCATCGGGGAACCCGACGCTCAACGGAGAAGACGGCGTGGAGCAAACAGCTATTAAAGTTTCCCTCAAATGTCCAATCACCTTCCGGCGAATACAGCTTCCAGCAAGAGGACATGACTGCAAACACGTTCAGGTAAACACCTCGGGGATAAACAAACACACTAGGAGTCAGAAAGCTGATGGCTAAAGGGAAAAGTCATTTTAAAATAGTGGCATGGATAAAAAATGAAACTCTTTTTCTCTTCTTGCAGTGTTTCGATTTGGAATCATATTTACAACTGAACTGTGAGCGGGGTACATGGCGATGTCCTGTATGCAAGTAAGTTTAATAAGCTTTAACAGATAACAGTATTTACCCTGTGTAGAGCTTGTCTCTCTTAACATTTTAAACCCTGTCTTTCTTCTCTCCTCAGTAAAACAGCGTTGTTAGAGGGACTCGAAGTTGACCAGTATATGTGGGGAATCTTAAACGCGATCCAAAAGTAAGTTGAAAACAAATATACTATCCATATAATGACTTCTATCTTCGTGTCTAGATCTTAACCTTTTAATCTGTATTTAACCAGCTCGGAGTTTGAGGAGGTGACCATCGACCCGACGTGTAGTTGGCGGCCGGTGGCGATTAAATCTGATATCCACATCAAGGAGGATCCGGATGGACCGCTGGCCAAAAGGTTTAAGACTATGAGCCCCAGCCAAATGATCATGCCCAATGTGATGGAGATGATAGCTCAGCTCGGCCCGGGACCGACACCGTACCCGTTATTATCTTCCCAGCAAGGCGGCAACAACAGTGAATACGGCAGCCAAGGTATGACATAAATATGAAGTATTAATAAGATAAAGACTAAAAATATGTCTTCCTCAACAGGAGTTTAAGAAGAAGTGTAAGAAATGTACTGTACTGACTATATATTTACTGTTTTTTTTTTTGTGTGCTAGGCAACAGTTACCATGGGAGCTTTGACTTCCCCCACGGCGCCCCTGGTGGTACATCGATGAACGACTTCATGCACGGCCCCCAGCTGTCTCACCCCCCCGACATGCCCAACAGCCTGATGAGCCAGGACAAGCCGCTCTCACACAACATGCCCGACTCGGTGAGTTTTCCCCTCTCTCTGTCTTTTTTATCCATATTAGATTTTTGAAGATGTCACTGTTTCTCATGTTTTTGCTTCCATGTTTGTCTGATAAACTATTTCTAAACTATTATACTTTATATATAAAAAACGGAAGCTAAATTTAAACCAGCTGTAACTCAAGATGGATGTACATATAAATGTGTCAATGATAATTCTTCAATAATATAATAATACTAGAGAATGCAATTCCTGAAAAATTGCTAGTGAGAATGCTTTATGCTGAAAAGCTGACACTGAACTGCTATGCTGAAATGTAATGTGTAAGAAGAAAGTGAAGAATTTAGATTGAAATGATACATGAACACTGGGAGCTTGAATGTCTGATAAGAAAAGAAAGTAAAAAGGCTTGGAAAAGCAGAAGAATATTTGAACTGCAAACTTTTTAACTAACTTGATGGCGAGTGATCTGTCGCCATGGCAACGGCATTTGATGACACCCCATAATACGCTTAGATGTGTTGATGGCTGCATCGTTACCAAACCTGTGAAGTTTTGGGCCGTTTGGCGCATTTTAACTTCAGAAGTTATGAGAAAATCGTGTTTCATGGCGAGCATTGTGTTGCCATGGCAACAGCATTTGAATAAATGTCAAAACTATCACGTAGATGTCTTCACGGCTGGATTATTAGCACACATGTGAAGTTTGAGCACTTATTGACCATTTTCATACAGTAGGAGTTATAGCAATATCGTGTTTTAAGGCAAGGCAAGGCAAGTTTATTTATATAGCACTTTTCAACACAAGGCAATTCAAAGTGCTTTACAAAAAATGAAAGACATTAAGAAAATGGCATTTAAAATCAGTCATTAAAAAGAAAAGCTAATAAAATAAACATTAAAAGAAAAAATACATGGATAAAAGTTACAGTGCAGTCTAAGATGTGAATAGTTCAATTAAAAGCAGCGGCAAAAAGAAAAGTCTTCAGCCTGGATTTAAAAGTAGTAAGAGTTCAAACGCAGCACTGAGATCTAATAATACTAACACTGAAGTTCTGCCACTGTCTGTGTTTAAGTGGATGTCATTGAAGACCTTTACAAGAGCAGTCTCAGTGCTGTGGTTTGGACGAAAGCCTGACTGGAACACATCCAAACAGTTATTTAAATGCAATAAGTTATTCAACTGTTGAAAAACAACTTTTTCAATGATTTTACCTAGAAATGGGAGGTTTGATATGGGCCTGTAATTGTTCATTACTGAAGATTATTCTTTTTTAAGAGCGGTTTAATGACTGCAGTTTTCAGGGCCTGTGGGAAAAAAAAGAGTGAAGAGATTTGTTTACTATATGAAGTAGATCTGAGGCCATGCAAGGAAAAACATCTTTGAAAAATCCTGTTGGAATAATATCAAGGCAGCAGGAGGAGGATTTCAGAAGTTGAATAATGTCCTCTAGGTTTTTATCATTAATCTGATGGAATTGTGTCATGATGTCTGAATTGATATTAGGTGGACATAGGGACAACATATTTGCTGTACCTGATACAGAGGCACTGACTGCTTGTCTGATTTTCTGAATTTTGTCAGTGAAGAAGGAGGCAAAATCATTGCACGCCCTGGTGGATAGAAATTCAGAGGCTACTGACACTGGGGGGTTAGTTAGTCTGTCGACGGTAGCAAACAAGGCACGTGCGTTTTTGTTTTTGGCAATGATTTCAGAGAAGAAAGACTGTCGGGCAAATTTCAATTCCAAATTATAAAGGCCATGTCTCTCTTTATAGATTTCAAAGTGAACCTGGAGATTTGTTTTTCGCCACCTGCGTTCAGCTTTTCGACACTCTTTTTTCTGTTCTCACGGTCATGGCCTTTCTCCATGGAGATATTTTCTTCCCAGTCACTTCCTTTACCTTAGTTGGAGCAATGGCATCTATAACATTTTTAATCTTTGAATTAAAATGATCTACTAGCTCATTTACTGAGATGTTAGCAGGGGCAAGTGTGGAAGAAAAATTCTGAGTAAACATTTCCCTAGTATTTTTAGTTAAATATCGCTTTGTGGTTACCTCTTTTTGAACATTTTTGTGAACAGAAATAGAGCTCTCAAAGAAAACACAGGAATGGTCAGAGAGTGCAACATCAGTCACCACAACCTTAGAGATATTCAGACCCTTTGAGATAATTAAGTCCAGAGTGTGCCCCTTATTGTGCGTGGGCTCCGTCACATGCTGAGTCAGTCCATAGTTATCAAGAACACAAAACAGTTCTTTAGCCCCTCTGTCCTGGAGGTTGTCAACATGGATGTTAAAATCACCAACAATGACTAGACGGTCAAAGTCAATTAGGGTTGGGAACCGAAACTCGGTTCCAGATGAGAACCGATAAGAAAATGCCGGGTACCGGGTACCCATACAAAATACACAATTTCGGTTCTGCTTAACGGTTCCTAAACGCGGTAGACCCTGTATTCCAGCGGGTCCGTCTGCACCGCGGTGCTGCGGTGACCCGGTGGAATACAGGGCGGACCTGGAGAATCACAGAACGGCCGGTCGTCAGCGGGCCGTTGACGGCCGGCTCGGTACGCTGACGGCCGGCACCGCCCTTCATTTTTTTAAACGGCATCATATAAATTGCGCTGACAGGCGACAGAGGTCCACAGTTGCCCCGCAGCGATGCTCCCCCGCCCTCCCGTAGACATTTCACGAGCTCAGTCACTTCATAACACCAAAGATAGGTCGCGGTAAACTCTCTGAAGTGAGGCTCCACTACACTAAAAAAGAAAAAGAAAAGGCAAAGTGTCATGCCTGTTAATAGCTTGCCACAGGCATAGCTCAGTTAAAATAAAGCACAGCTATTGTGCAATACATTTGTATTGCATGTATATTTTTTAGTAACAATTTCAGTTAAAGCTTTTAAGAATAAATATATTTTTGTTATCTAAACGTTTGACCTCTTTATTTTACAATTTTGGAATCGAAACGGGGAATCGATAAGAACCGGAATCGATAAGCAGAACCGGAATCGAAATCGGAATCGATACATTTCAAACGATACCCATCCCTAAAGTCAATACACACTATAGACAGCAGTTCGGTAAAATCATCAAAAAAGCTTGCACAGTATTTGGGGGGTCTATAGATATTTAGGAACAGAGCTCGAGAGGAGCATTTCAGCTGAAGGGCCACATATTCAAAAGAAGCAAAGTTGCCATAAGATGTCTTCCTGCATTGAATGGAATCATTGAACAGAATAGCAACTCCACCCCCTTTCTTTTGCATTCTTTCCTGACTCATAAAACTAAAGTTCGGAGGGGTTGATTCGATAAGAACAGCTGCACTGTTATTTTGTTCAATCCAAGTTTCTGTTAAAAACATAAAATCGAGATTGTGCTCAGTGATAAAATCATTGATTAAAAATGTTTTACCTGTCAAAGACCTGACATTTAATAAAGCTAGTTTAAGTTCGTTAAACACACTATCAGTCAGGTTTTTTGTGACAAGCTGTGGCTGACATGGAATCACTGCTAAATTTGATAAACTCACACAAACGTTTGAGCGCTTCCTGTATCTAAGATGATTCACTGCTCTTAATCTATTACCTATCAACACAGATATCGGCAAAGCTACAGGCAGGCAGGGTCCCGGCATGTCCTTGAAAGAGTTGAGAGTGCCATACGCCCTTGAGCCTGGACCCAGCAAATATCAGTTTGCCGCGTTTTGTACACACACATCCCTATCAGGCTTTGAAGGGGAGGGAGGACCCACCACCCTGCTCCTCTCATCATAGGAGGGCAGGGTGAGGGCTACACTGTAGAAAGGGGGGTTTGGAAATCTGCTTCCATCTTCCTTGTATTGTTTTGGTTTGGATGATTGTGGTAGGCATGGTGATGAAGCCGGGGGAGATGGTGCGCGTCTCTGCTTAGGTGATTCTGGTGGGCGTCGTTGAGGGGCGGGGGTAAAGGACATGCTGCCAATCCTGCGTATCGCCTTTGTGCGGTCATCGAACTCCAGGGGGGAGGGCGAGGGTGAAAGGGTGAGCGGAGAGTAGAGAGAGCTGGGGGATGAATGAAGAGTATCCTCAAAGGCGTTGACAGGGGGGGTGACGGGCAGTGGAGACTACTCAATTTGTGTCACAGGTCTCCCATAATCAGAACATTCCTCAGGCGGGTGCAGTGATACTTCTTCAGGGTTTTCTGAGCGATGTGTTGTGTCTTTCTCCTGTTTTGATTCCTCTTGTTGCTTGTCCTTGGCAGAGGGAACAGATTGATGACGCAGGCAGTTGAATATGTTAGAGATAAACAATTTCACTCCTGACTTGTTCAGGCAAACTCCATTTGCCTTATAAAGATGTCTGCGATCCCAGAAAAAGTTAAAATTGTCAATAAAATTGACAGAATGGTCAGTACAGGCAGGTGTTCAGTGCAAGCAATCTGCTGAATCTCTCCACTCCTCTTCTGACTGGCGGTAGAGGGCCACTGATGAACACCTCCGCATTTAGAGAGCTGACAGTTTCCAACAGACATTTAAAGTCTTTTTTCAGCACTTCTGACTGTTGTTTCACAACATAATTTGTTCCAATATGTAGTACCACATTCTTCACAGTCGGATGTTCAGCCCCAATATGCAGGATATTAAGGCGAGGGATGTGTTGCCATGGCAACAGCTTTTGAGGAAAACTCATTAATGACACATAGATATGTTGAGGGCTGGACCATTAACCATCATCTGAAGTCTGGTGCTGTTTTGACCATTTTCATAGGAGTTACGATAACATCGTGTTTTATGGCGAGGGATGCGTTTCCATGGAAACGGCATATGGTGAGATGTCAGATTTGACGTAGACCTGTTGAGGCATGAACCGGTGATACAGGTGAAGATTGGGGACAATCGGACCATGTCCATTGGAGTTACAGCGACATCGTGTTTTATGGCGAGGGATGCGTTGCCATAGTAACATCACATTACCTAACATCAGATTTGATATAGAGCTGTTCAGGGCTACAGTGTTAACCATCATGTGATGTTTGGTGGCGTTCTGAGCATGTCAGTTGGAGTTATGACATCATCACACAGGTGTTTGTGTTTTGACGTTATCAAACACCTGTGCTTGAGCCCAGAGATCAAAGGTTTCCATGGTGATGTGCATTAATCAGTGAGAGGAGAGCCTTTCCATTGATCTGAATGAGAGATAAACCTCTTACATGTGAACGTTTTTTTTAAAGAACCGTAGCAGCTATCGATGAAATGTCAACGCGTGAAGCATGTCAGGACCCTGACGAGCGTCTCAGTCTGCTTTTTGTGTACTTTTGGGTCAATAATGTGGCCTTTTTGGCAGATTAACTAAAGGTGTGTGGCAGCTGCTGCGAGGAAAGATCAGGCTGAATTTACAATGGGCCTCAATGGAGACATGTTGATAGTTTTTGTCACTTCATGCCCTCAAGAGGCATTTTGTTTTGTTTTTTTGCTTATTTTTTTTTGTTTTTTGAGCTAAGAGATGTTGTCCTACGTTTTTCATGACAAATTATGTCCCAGGAGTGTAGGGTTTGGGAATTATGGCAGGTTTAAAAATATATATATGAAGGCGAATTTCAAGCTGTCCCCCACTCTACCTGTGACATCACGCACTCTATCCTTAACGAGCTGCGCAATACACACTAATGTTAAAATCTGAAGAAGGCCTCTTTACCAAGGTCTGAACAATGTTTAATATCTCTAAAAGTATGAATCTGATGTAAAAGTTGTGCAATACAAATAATGTCAGAAAGATGTGTAACATTTTTAAGTTGGAATGAGGTTTCACTTTTTTTTTACAAGTGTGTCCACATTAGTATTACTCGTTTTACTTAATTAGAAGATCTGAGTACTTCATCCAACACCAGAGTGGTATCATTCTTGTTATGTAACTTTCAGAAAGAAAGCTTTTCTAGTATTGCTAGTATTTCCAACGAACACTAGAAACCTTTTGAATTCACTCACAAATACAGCATGTCATGAAAATGTGTGGAGCCTTTTTTTAGACCATATTAGTAACTATCGGTAACAACCCTGGTCTGATTATTTGCCCATCTCTCCACAGATACCTCACTCTGTAGGCAATGACCATTCGCATGGTCCTCTGCAGAGCTTACATGCATCTCCACATCCTGGGAGCCAATCAGGGCAGCAGCTACACCACAACGGTCCTCCTCAGCCGTCACGACAAGCTCCGCCTCCTCAGCAACATCAGCAACATCAGCAACATCAGCAACATCAACAACATCAGCAACCGCCCGGCCCCAACAACCATCCCCACGGCGACCTGTCCTTTAACCCCTCGAGTAGTTTGGACAGCCAAGGAGTGTCGGACATGCCCGAGCCTTCTTTAGACGTGAGTCCTGACACACAGCAGAAAATATCCGTATTTAATAGTTTGTGTATTCAATGACTAACCAATTTCTCCTTCCTTACAGCTTCTTCCAGAGCTTGCTAACCCAGAGGAGCTGTTGTCGTACCTGGACCCCCCCCGACCTTCCCAGCAATAGCAACGATGACCTTCTATCGCTCTTCGAAAACAACTGAGGCAAATCAGACACAAACTTTTCTGACTGCCTGCAGTTTCCCCCGAGAACACCGGGCGGTCGCTCAGTACTTGATAAACACAAAGATGCACTCCCTTTCACTTCTTCCTCTTGTACAGTTTTCATTGGCCAGCACAGATTGACTGAAAGAGGTTCAAACTCCAAGAAACAGTGGGATGTGAGGGGGGGGTTCCTCTCACAATGTGGCGATACTTTTGAACTGTGCAGCTATACTCAGTTGGTTTTTTTACGCCACACACAGGTGTATGTGTGCACATTAGGATCGTGTTGTAGCATTTTTTTATCCATGTTTTGTGTCCTTTTGAGAAGAAAAAGGAATTCACTGTATAAAACAGAAAAATAACTGAAAAAACCTGCGCTATCTGGCCAGTGTGCGCTAAATCCATTTTGTTATTCCAAACTGAGAGGCCACAGCTTCCTGGTGTCACAACTCCATTCCCTGACTGGTCTTGTTAGCCGCACTGTTTGTCCACCACACATCATTTAAAAGCACAAGAGATTTTGGCAATGCAAAAATAAAAATCAGTCTTTACAAAAATAAAAAAGGTCACTAAGATCAGCCCTATCTGTCCTTATTTTTTAAATGTTTTGGTCAAAAGGGTTTTGGGGAATGATTGGCTTTGTCTACAATTGTGATATATACATATTTTTGTCACCCTAAGGGATGACAGCTGGAAGGTTTTTGGCCCCACTAAAACAGAAACAACGTTTATATTGCATACCAAGAATACCTTCTACATATTGTACAGTTATCATCCTCCTGTGCAGAGGAGTGACTTTAATGGAAATAAAAGAGAGATCAGGGTTCCTGTAAAGATTCTGCTGCGTTTATCGCTACCTGCTACGACTCCTTCCATGCCGTCTGCTTTGCATTTTTGCAACATTGCATCTCTCTCCCTGTTAAATGATATGCTGTTAAAGTAGTCTACAAAGTGCATGTGTGCCAAGCCCTTGTCTAGTGATGTTCCAAGTGGTTAAAAAAAAAGATAGTGTGGTTTTTATCAGTTGCTGTTTCCATGGCTCTTTTTGTTTGTACATTTGTTTTTGATTTCTGTCAGATTTAGTATGATTTATTTAACACTAACATTGAAGGGATAATGCTGATAACAGCGATACATTCATCATGTATTTGCTGGATATAATGTATTATGTTTGTTTATTTTCTTGTTTTTGTTGCTGCAAAATTAAACTATCCATAAATCGTTTGGGAAACTGCTCAAAATCACCAAAGGTAGAGGGATGAGGATAAGGAGGTTTGTGTTTGCTTGGTCCTGTGTGTGACTGTGAGTGTGTGCATGTGTGAGTGTGAGACTATGTGAGTGTGTTTTTTATTTTATTGGTGTGAAGGGAGGAAATATTGATTTCAAAGATATAGGGGAGGGAAAAAAGCAGTTTATCCATCAATGCTGTTCAAGAAGTGATTTTTAAAGCAGTATTGGTGCAGACCTTTTGCCACATTTGTTTTCAAATTCACTTTGGAGAAGAGTGCTGTTCAGTATGCAAATGTATTATTTTTTAAGAAAAGCTATTGTACTGTAAATATCATTGTGAATATTTTTGTATCATCTTGATAATGTTTGTCCTTTGATCATTAGTCGTCCGACCTAACAACGTATGCTCCCAGACTCCCACCTAACCACTGACTTTGTTTGTAACCAGCGTACGACATCTCTCTCGCATCCTTGTTGTGAGGAAGCCAGTCTAAATGTCTCATAAGCTATTTCCTGCAGGTCGCGTCCCATTTTGATGTGTCCCGTCTTCCCTGCATCAGCTCACGGTGATTGTGTAGCATCATTTCAGTTTTCAGATGTCAAGCTTGCAATATTTTATTTCACGCTCAGATGTATTCGGTTGAAAAGTTTGCGTATTCATGAATTTCTGTTAACATTTGATCAGTGATACAAAACAGTAATGTTTTTTTTTTTTTTAAAAAGACGTGGTATCAGCTGGCTTTCAGTGTAATTAGTGGGCTATGTGAATATCATAATTGTTGCTAATTGTCAATACACAGTGGTATTTTAAAGATATATCACAACCATATTTTAAAGAAATCCACAATATTGTTTATATTTTTGTTAAAGAAAATGTGGCTTTTTTAAAAGGCACCAGACCATATACATTTGTATCCCCATATTTTGTTTTTTGGTAAATTATTTTGTATTGGTTTTTCTTATTGATCTGTAAGGCTAGAAATCCAATTTATTTCAACTGTAGCATTGTGCTGATATAACCACCCTGGTTTAATGTAAACATTATTTTAAATGTCATTTATAAAATATTATTTTTACCAGTTCAGCACACTGACATGTTGTTTCATATTTATGTCACAAAGACACATCGAATAATCCCCCTTGAAATTATACACTACCCCATTTTCATCTTTCGTTATCTGAATTGAAACTTTTTGTTCATTCCCATGAAAGTCTTCATCATTTCACATTTTGTTCTCACTTCCAAGTGAGCCAATTTGATCTATAAGGCAGCACCCCAAATCTGTTGATGCACAATCACTATAAAAGGGCCATTACTCTTGGGGAATTGTTTAAAAAAATAAAAATGAATACAAAATACAGAGAGGAAGGGCACGTGCATCATTCTGGCCGGGAAAGGATGTCGAGGGCAAGGCTAGATCAAACGTCCCAAGGATGACTGTATATATGTAAATGATTATAGAGACATGTGAACAGAAATGTATTCATGTTCCCTGGGAATGTGCATTGTTTCTTCAGAATAATAAAAAGCTTGCAACCCCTCTACTGGAAGTGGCTAAATATGGAAAATGAAACTTGTTGGTGAATGTTTGTGGGTATCTTTCAGCATTTTGTTCTCCCTCTGTAATATACTTTCACCTCTTATGTCAGGGGACTGGGACAGCTATGTTTTATATGTAATATTTAGCCTAAGTGTTCTAGTCTGTCACCTGCATACACTGAGGTGCTAAAGCTAAAAAAGGAAGTAAAAACAAGGTTACAAGTAAATTATTTCGCTGGGGTGGGAGGAAGGTGGTGGGAGGGACTGGTCCAAAAGATTGTAACCAAATCCATAGTTTGTACAATTTTTTGATATCATAAGAAGTTGGAAAAATGACACAATCTAAGGTTATTCATGCAATGTGGCCATTGTCTCTATTGTGTACATTGTATGTACAATCATTTCATATTCTAAACTGGTCAGAAAATAAAGGAACTAATTGTGATTTGTAGTCTTGCAGAACTGTATGTAGTTAGATGATGTGACAACCTAATATTTATCTAATAAATATGTATTCAGATGATACATGTATGTCACTGTGGTCTTGTCTTTTGTGCAGTTGCATCATAGTTTAGACAAGAGGCTTGCCTAAAAACAATATAAACGGATTCAAAATGCGAAGGATAAAAAACATAGATAAACAAAAGTTAAAAATGTAATTAAGAGTAGGCATACATGTATAATAGCATAATATATTAGCTGAATTAATGCACACACCCAAACATACCAAATGTAATCCTATCAGAAATGTACAGTCGATATGGTAGCAGAGCAATAAATTAATAAATAATTGACATTTCAAAAGTCCCCTAATGCAATGCATGCTCTGTATCACGTTTAATCTCGCGAGAGTTTCCCGTCTCAGCTTGCAGTTTATATATTTCCGGTTGCGTGAGAAACACTTCCTTGCTTTTCACATGTAAGCGTGACATTTGCTCATTGCCTAGCTGAGCCTCAATAACTTGGAAAATGTTACTTTTAACAAACAGAATAAAAGTATGTTCTCTCGCGTGTACCTTCGCGCGCATGTACAGCACCGGCCCTGCAGCTGCCAACAAAAACCCCACGGTGTACTTTGACATTGCTGCAGACAACCAGCTTGTCGGCAGAGTAACCTTCGAGGTGAGACACTTCTACTCTCCTTTAGGTCATGTTTGCACTGAATGAAAAATAAACTAACCGCTGTTGTACACCTGAAATATGTACCGTTTCCGGTTAGTAACGTTAACATAGATAGTATGTATTGTAGTTAGTCGCTGCGGCTCTAGTTTTCCAGAGAACAACGTGTCCACATTTGACCCTGAGGCATTCTGTTTTCTTTGCAGTTGAACGCAGACGTTGTGCCAAGAACTGCAGGTCAGTACACGAGTCTCCTTTCCTGAAAACACTAAATACAAACACGCATACTCAAGTGCATCTGAAAGTCAAACCATCTTTTTTCATGTTTATTATTACATATTATCACATTAGGTGATAATTTATTTGAATATTCCTCATAAACTAAAGGAGGAAGTATTTGTTTTGAGAATATTCTCCTTCTGTGCACCAATAATATTATTCCGATCACACATGAGTTATTTGGGTGGGATTTAAGTTACAGAAAATTCTGCTATTTGAAACTGATATGATGATTCAAGCATGGCTGTCTGTCTTAAAGTAAAAACCTATTCATTGTTATTTATCTTTGAATTTATTTATGCATGTATAATCACCACTAACACACTTACACTCATTTGTGATTTCCTTTGTGATACCAGACATGCCTGGAGTCTGAATGACAAGAGCTTGGCATGGTTTGAATATTATTAATATATATATATATATATACATACATACATATATTAATAATATTAATATTATTCATGGTATTATATTATTAGTATATTATTACTTCTGCACATACACAGCCTGTGTGTACCTAAACACTGAGATACCCAGCCATAATAAAAAGAAATAACCTGTACCCAACCCAAGTACAGATTAGTTGTTCCTTTTCAAATAAGAGGGACTATCATACATTCAAATTCAAACTAACACTTGAGGGAAGCACTGACCTGTGTTGATTGTGAGATAGAATTTGACTCAAATCTTTCTCGTAGAGAACTTCAGAGCGCTTTGCACAGGGGAACAGGGCTTTGGTTACAAGGGATCGATTTTCCACAGGGTGATCCCTCGCTTCATGTGCCAGGTAAGCTTTTGTCTTTTCCTTTTGTTGTCCTTTTGTTGTCCCGCAGGCATGGTGTTACAGTGCAATGACAGCAGTGTTATATTTCAGGGTGGAGATTTTACTAACCACAATGGAACCGGAGGGAAGTCTATTTATGGATTGAAGTTTTCTGATGAGAACTTCAAGCTGAAGCACACTGGACCTGGTAAATATCTTATTCTGTTTGTACACAAAAGAAGATATACACAGTGTATTTATGTATGTCGATGTAGAAAGTTGGCTAACGTGATGAATTATCTTCAAGTATCAGTTGAAATCACAGAATTATGCAGAATCTGTTTTCCTTCACATACTGTCAGCTACTGTTCTATTCATCCAAACTCTGTACTCAGTATTATCTGTGTTGCAACAAACCTCAAAGTGTTGCACAAACTGCAGCATTACGTCTTAATCACTGCACAATATATTGAGATTATGGGATACACAGAAACGTGCACATGTACTAAATCTCACTCTTAAGAAGCTGCAGTATTTTGGCAGGTAAATTAGTCTTCTCTATATTTTGCATTTATTTACATTAATCTAGATAATATGAATGCATATTTTGTTATGTAAAAGCCATTAAACATTATGCAAGAGGGTAACTCGGAATGTTTGTCTAACTCATTTTCACCAGCAGGTGGCAGCATTATGCAAATAGTGTTGATGTGTTGTGAACGGTTGTGAATCATCTTGGTTTATGTTTTAGATCAGGGGTCACCAACCTTTTTTAGGATGAGGGCTACTTTCAAAAAATAAAACAAGTCGAGGGCTACTTTTACTCCTCTTTTTTTTGTTTTTTGCAGTGTATATATTTAGCACATTTTTACATTATTATATGCTTACCTTTAACCTTTGTGTGCTGTTTGGGTCTGTGGGACCCGTTTTCAGTGTTTACTAAAAGAACATGTATTCCATTTAATTATTTCAACCTGCTTTATTTGGGGGGTGGACCTCACATCCTCTAGGGGGGGCCTCACATCCTCTAGGGGGGACCTCACCTCCTCTAGGGGGGTCCGGGGGCATGCAAATGTTGAAGTGAAATGCATCAATCTAAGCACAAAATGAATTTATGGATATAGCTCTCAACACTCAGATGAAAGGGAGCTGTATACTTTTCAATACTCCTATCATCGTTAGAATATTATTACAACCAATAACAAATCATTTAAACTTGTTTATTCTTATCTTATGTTACCTAGTTAGCATTCTTTCTTTTTATTTATGCATATTTTACTGATCACTCCCCTTTTAAACAGTTTTTTTTACTGTCCTATAGTACACATTGGAATGATTTCTTACTTTATCTATATTAAATAGATAAAAGTGTGCTCTCCCTAGCTCTCTCGCTCTCTCTCCCTCTCTCTCTCTCTCTCCCCCTAGCTCCCTCCCTCGCTCGCTCTCTCTCTCTCACTCACAGAGGCTGTGTGCTCCTCCGTGGCGATGACGGCTTGCGTTGGCTACCCCTGTTTTAGATGATAATGAAATCTGTTCTCCAGTTCAACATGGGCATTTTGACTTGACAGGAAAAGTAAATCTGTTAAGATGACTGTTTTGTTACTTAAAGCTAAATGCACAACATGTTTTAAGATAAATACTTTTTAATTGATGCATTGTAGGTATCTTGTCTATGGCCAATGCTGGACCCAACACCAATGGATCCCAGTTCTTCATCTGCACCTCTAAAACAGAATGGTATGTGTTGACACACAACATCATGAGTCTTGATGCTACTGTATTTATTTATTTTTTACAGCATTTCACCGTCATTGGCTTTATTTGAAGTCATTCATTTGTATAGAGCTCTGATCATTTGCTGAAAACTGAAGATCTTGTGCAATTGGGAAAACCAAACAAAAGCAGACGCATCAATACTCAACATAAAGTAAAAAGAATTATACTGGGGTGATACTTATCCTATTTAAACAGTGCCAGTTTCACCAAGCAACTCTCAGCTCATATTTTCAAAGGTTTAATTAGTATTAAAGCCTCCATGGATCTTCATTTTCACTGCCTCTTTAAATGGACATAACTTTAATGACTATGGAAATGTAAAAAAAAAACATGACAATTAATTCACCTAAAGTCTGTGAGTGCTTCTGGGGCAGTGTGCAATTTGGACACTGCAAACTTGACACATATTGTAAAATTTGACTTGGAGTCCCAAGAAGAGAAACTACCCTGGGACAATTTGAAAAATATATTTTGTATACCATCCAACAATACAATTCTGCTGCCTTTTGGATGACTTGTGTTATTGCAGCCTCTAGGAGATATGTAGTTAGTGATTCCCAGTTATATTTAAAATGCTGTTCTAGAGGTTTTTTCCCCAGACCTTCTGGGTGGATGCTGTGAATTCATGTAATGTTTTGACAGGAGGAGCAGAAAGAAGATTTGAATGATGGCCTAAAATAGCAGAATTCTTGCAGGAATAGTGCATCACCCAACACAAAGTCATGAGTCAAAGCCTGCTGGGTACATCAGGGATTGTCTCTCAGTGCGGGGCAGTGATAATACAGCTCTTCTTTCTTCATTTAGGCTGGACGGCAGGCATGTTGTCTTTGGCAGCGTGAAGGAGGGACTGGACGTGATCAAGAAAGTGGAGGCTTTCGGTTCCCAGTCTGGGCAAACCTCCAAGAGGATCACTATCGCAGACTGCGGAGAGCTGGAGTAGACTCGTGGACACGGTCCTAGTCTCATCTCAGTCTCATGCTGTAATTTCTACGCAAGGGTCCGAGTGAAAGAGGCTCCTTCTTCAGGCATGGCACACAGAGCTTCCTCTCAGGATAAAGATCATCGGTTTCTTATCCTGTGTTAGGCTTCTTCGGGTGACACATTTAACTGTGACATGTGAAAAAAAAAATGTGAAAAGGCAAAACAATAAAACAATTTTTTCTAAATATAAGCTTGTTCTTGCCATCTGTTTTTCTACTACACATCCTTAGTAGTAGTAAAGTATTACACAACGCTCTAAACCTGCAATAACTTTTTTAATAGCAATAACTGTCCGAAGCTGTTTTAATGGAAGGTGTGTCCGTTTATTGGGGGAATGTTTGATCACCAGATGAAGAATGAGATCAGTCCCTCGCCTCTTCTGTTTTTCTCATCAGCCTCGGATGACTAATGATCCCATTCCGCTAAGTATTTACTCTGCCGACATCTGTCCAGAAGAATTAAGGTCCAAGATGTCAAATTGCTTCTGCACAGGGGAATGTTTCCTTTTGTGGGGGTCAGTGTGGAATCGCTGCGTTTTGGATCACAGCGTACTGGAGGCCCTGCCAGTGGTGGTATATGAGAGGGTGACGATGAAGCCAGATCTGATCTCGCTTTGCCATAAGTAAATTCTACCAGATGTTGGAACAAATATTAAGATGGAGATTGTGATGTTATGTGTGTATTACATTTTTAACATCTGGATAAGTCGATGTTCAGTTTGAGTTAGATTTTTATCACAAACAGCCCTGTGTGGACTTTCCCATTATATCCTCCCCAAAACCTCCCCACCCTAAATCCACACGGGTATATTCAAAACTATTTCATATGCTCAAAATGTTACAAGCAGAAACAGATTTGCTATAGATACCAGGAACATGTTTAAATACATTTTAATACAAAAACATTTTACAAGATCAATCTCATGGGTCGAATTAAGGCACATTGAACGGTGTTACATATTAAACGGTTACAGATTACTGCTCCATATTTAATACAAAAAGCCTCTAAATCACATGAAACTTCCCACTAAATCCTTCATGATCTTTGGTATGTTCACATTGTTTTTTTCTCATGTAACATGTGAGACTTTGTGACCTCTGACCTACAAAACAGCACTTTGGTGAGTCTTTCTAAGCACAACTGCTGTAATTCATTATATTTTTTAAAGGAAGCACATTTTTCTCTATTGCATTGCTGTAATATGTGAAATCACAGACTCCCTAAAAGGTGTATTCAGAAATACAAGCACATATTAATAAAAGATACTTGTTAGTTGGCTAATATATATTCCTTCACAAAGTGTAATAATCATCAAACAGTAATGGCTTAAAAATATATTCAAAATGTATGTACCCTCCAGTACTGATAATACAGATAATAATAATAATAATAATAATGCAGATACATACAAATACTGCATTTCCCTCTTAATAAAGACTTGTTGCATATTTTATACAGAAAACATAATTTCACTTTCTGGAATATACAAACATGTAAAAGAGAATCTTCTTAATCTGGAAACTACACCTTTTTCCTACACTTTGGACATGAGTGACAAGAGACAGAGAGCTAAGTTTCCTAATTCACAGTTGGTAAGATTCATAGTTAAGACTTTAAAATGAATATTCACATGATAATAAGAGTAAGTTGGAACCACCCAGCAAATGCAATGTACTTGTCTCCACTGAGAGACAATGTAAAAAAATGTAGCCTCTTATATTGAGAGTCACAGTGTCATAGAGGATAATTAATGACAATAAAACGTTAGATGCATAACAGTACAATAACACTTATTATTATCATGTCATTTTAGCAATAGAACTGTCCCTTTTTCTTAAAAGGTTGTGTATGTAAGGCGAGTAAAGTGTGTTATTGCACGCGGCGGCAGTAGTAGCCGAGGACTTTGCATTTTTCACACAGGTGTTGGGGGTGCTCCTTGCTCTGGTCCGATACATCCAACCCGTCTGGTTTCTCCAGAGGACGCTGGAACAAACAAACAAATAGTTACTCACACAGAAAGATTTGACGTCCTACTTTGGGCAATTACTCACAAATCATAGAATTTAAATCATCATCACAGCAGACACCAAAATGCATAATTAATACTTTTTTAAATGTACTTTTGCTGGGGGAGTTTGAACTTGATACTTGGCTAAGACTGTGTTTACAGGCACACATCTCCACATTCCAATTCCTTTCCCTTTTTTTTTACTTTAGTTTATTAATATAATTTTGATTGCAATGTTTTGTTTAGCGCTTTATAATTGATAATAAGGTTATAGACTATAATAATGGTTTGTTAAAAGTGGCTATGATTTTTGAAGAAAAGTCACCTTTATATGCAAAAACGTTTTGATGGGCGATTCAGATTAGCTGATATCTGCATTTAACCTTTAAGTTTGTCCAGGAGTTACTGTTTATATAATATTTCACGCCATGCCTTTATAAATTGACACATGGCTTTTGGCCCATGAATAGATGTTTCCATCAAGCTTAGTAACTGAATACAGCACACTATATAACTCAATCTTTTTGGTTAAACTCTTTGGTGTTTTGCTGTCATGCCAGAAAGGAAAATAATTGTAAAGTTTACAGTATTGTTTTTCACATTTGATATTTTCAAGTTTTTTACGGCATACAAACTCATCACACTATAACAAGAAACAATTGTTGTTCTACTTGTGTTCCACGTTTATTAAGTTGCATAAGATAGTGATAAAAATCAAACAATATAATTGATTTAAAACATATTCCGGTATTTTGCCTGCAACAGTATGCCTGTTCTACAGTTTCACAGGATTTGATTTCCACGGGTACACTGGTTACTCTTGGGCGTTGAGAAACATAAAGCAGCTCTCAGCTTCAAGGGTCAAACTACAAGGAAATAAAGTGTAACAATGCAGTCACAGCACAAATTGGTTTTCTGCCATGTTGAGTGCAGTGATGCAGCCTTCCTGTGAGGACTCAACTGAAAACAGCGAGAAGGGCTCGTTCAAAATGTTTTGAGTGTGTACCACTTCATCTTGGGGGCCCCTTGTTACTGAAGGGCCCCCAAGCAGCCTTTGTCTGTCTGTAGGATATACTGTTACCTGCTTATGAGGGTAAACGTTGATGTGGCACTTGATACATTCTTGTCCCATGTTGGCCCAGGAGTTCCCACTCATCCACTTCCTCTTGCATTTAGGGCATTTATATTCCCCGAAACACCTCTTCTTTCCCTGGTACGGGGTCAGGCCCTCACCTTTGGGTCGAGCCTGAACAGAAACACAGAGCAGAAAACAGTTCTCATATTACTGACCTTGTGTGCAACCCGCTTGAAGCGTCCTCTTGAAACCCTTAAAAACAAGACATTTCAACAGCTTTGCAAACTTTTTGGCTTTTACATCTCACCACCTTCCACTGGAGGATACTTGCCAACCTATTTGTTTTCTTTGGACGGCAGCCAATTCAAAGCTCTGCGTGATTAGAACGGGAAGTGATAGCAGCCCTGTTGGTGGTCAAGAGAGTGGAGTTTTTTTTCTTCTGGATTGAGATGATTATTTAAGGTCAATGTAAGTTAAAAAAAACTCATATGCTTTGATGCTTGATTATTACGGCTCTGGAAGAGTGAGCACTACATTTCAAAGGAACTTTTCTTATCTTATCTAAACTATAGAAAGGCAGTGTAGAAATCCAGAAGACCCCAAGAAAAACTGTAAAAGTTTACTTTTTCTTGCAAGTGGGGTTATATTGTAATGTTTAAGTATAATCTATTTGTTGGAAAGAGAAGGGGAGTCTCATATTTCCCATTAGAAATGAACTCGCTCCATCCAGCTGTGTTCCCGGGGGACCATGAAGGAGGCCCCAGCCTGTGGGGGGACCAATAGGAGAGGCCTCTCTGCTATAGGACAAATACCTCAGGCCCTCAGTCATCCCTCCCAGCTGGCTGCGACCCACCAATCAGGACACAAAGATCTTAGCAGGGAGGAAATAAAACCCAGATGAACTCTGCACTTGTATAACATAACAAAATACTAAACCCATCACAAGAAAATAATCTCGACAAGACTGGTTTAAATTAAAATCACCTCGCCCGAAAAGTAGGCCAAGTCAAAATTAAGACTGAATCCGCAGCACCAGAGGAGCTAAACGTCAAACCTTTGTTTTGATTTCCCAGCAGGAACATATGTCAGGTTCAAAACTTCTCACAGATCATTTTATTCATTTCCAGGCTACGTGTGTTTAAGAAAATACGTCTGACTGTGAAGGTCACTGTGAAGCATTCTGAGGCCTTGTGTTTGCTTCATGTAGCCACCATGAGGCACTGTGGGAGGTCACTTTTGATGGCAAGTCTCTTTCCCAAGCGCCTACAGAGCATCATCTTCCTGAGGGAGGAAACAGCTTTCATTCCGCAGAACAAGCAAAACAAACTCTACCTAAAGTTTGGAGCCCACAGGTCAGCAGAGGGCATGGCACAGTCCGGAGTTTCCACCGGTCCCATCAAAGATGTGACACTGACAACCGACAAATGAAAATCACACTGGTGACCTGACAGTGCCTGCATGCTCTTATGGAAAGCATTGATGGAAAGCAGGAACGTTTGAGTGAATGCAGAAAAAGGCACAAATCCATCATCAAGCCTTCTGAACTCTAGAATGACTAGTTAAAAAAATAAAAATCATAATTACACAAGGCTGTTTCCCTGGAAAAGGTGCAACACGCTTGGGGCTAGAAATGGAAAATATATTTAAAAGTGGGGTAGGTAAGTTTGAGAAACCGGCTCGAGATATACTTTTTGTTATATTCCATGGAATGCTCTTAACATCCCGACTGTAAAAAGCACGACCAATCATTTTAGCCGGCCCGGCTAAACTGGATGGCCTACCTGCCTGTCAGCCTTCCATCTGTGCACAAATTTATCTCGTGCCCTCATTGGTCATGTGCACTAGGGGTGGGCGATACCACAAAATCTGGATTCGATCCGATACCAAGTATTTCAGGCCAATATTGCCGATACCGATATCGATACCGATACTTTTTTTAATGAAAAGCGTCTTATGTACTTTCATATAGGGGAGAGCTGCATGACATGATTTTTGAGCTGAAATCATCATAACTAGACTAAATCTGAATTCATTTTCATGAATAAAGACAGGACAGTTTTTATAGACAAATACACGTTTTACTTTTGCAAATTTAAAGTGCAAACATGAAAAATAACAATACAAAGTGGCCAAAGTAGCGAACTGTCTTCTTGCACACATCACAGTTCGCTAAGTTTTAATGGCCAGTTGTGAAATTGCTCCACACAACGCTGCTCTTTCTCTCAGCCATCATGCGCGTGTGTGTGTTGCACTCGCGAGTCGCTGGCTGCTGCTGTCCTGCCCTGCTGGCTGCTGTCAGTCAGCTTGATAATCGGCGTTCAGGCAGGGAGCCTCGAGGAGAAGAGGACAGCAGTGGAGAGAGAAGAAAAGAGCATACACTTGTGTTCGTCTGCACATAGTTTTTTGAAGAAATTGACGAGTAGAGGAGACGAGAAAAAAAGTATAACAGTATCGATCCTATTGGCTCTAGTATCGATATTTTGAAACGTAACGTAATATCGGAGGTATCGATATTTTGGAATCGATCCGCCCACCCCTAATGTGCACGTTCGTTCGTGTGTGTTGGAGAAGGGGCTCTGTAAGGAAGTGGCAGATTTTTTCCGGTTGTGTATTTTCAAATTCTAGCGCACTCGAGCTGGTTTCTCCAAAATTACCTACCCCACCTTTAAGCTAGTTTATAAATTAACAGCTATGCTAGCAACTCTGCGATGTAGCCTACTGAGGAACTCCGGTGTTTTGATTGAAATGCTAACATCAGTATGCTAACATTCTTACAATGACAATGATAGCATGCTAATGTGTATCAGTTATGTCAACCCAGTCTCACAAAAAAACGTGTAATAACTACGTTGGTCCACAACGTAGGACGTAGTATTTCTACAAAAACGCCTCTGAAATTGTAAGATCCCTACGTTTTTTTTCACCATTCATTCCAATGGCTGGCGTCTATGTCACGTGATCTTCACATTTCTCCCTGCAGAAAAAAGAAACATGGCCGAACTTCGTTTTATTCTCGGTGTAAAATGCCTATTTTAAAGTTAGTTTGGCCATTAAAATGTGTTTTGATATCATTTGATGCGAGAAATATGAGTTCTCATTCATAACACTCCGTTCGATGTCTCACTATGGGATGCGCCTCATCGCGGAGCAAACAGAAGCATCAATCTCATTACGCCAATCCTGATTGGCTGGTGATCTTGACGTCAGCGTCAGGGAATTCACCCCCTATAAGTAGCTTGCGCCACGACGCATGCATCATTCAAACACCTCTTCTCGCTTCAGAGCACATCTCTACAGTAGCCGGACAAGCTTAACGGTCCACAGACTGAACCCAAATATAACCATTTCGGGCGACGGGCGCTCGCCGGCTACTCCTTCTGCTTCGCAAGAAGACGGTAATACTAACGCCAGTTAGTATTAAAATCGACCTCGCCGTTTCTTTCCCCGGAAAGTAAGGTAAGATTTAGATTTTTCTCAAGCTAGCTACGCACCTGTTGCTAGCTAGCTTCCCCTTACTACCGACACCACGGTAGCGAGGACGCTTTTCTTTTTCTCTCTCACGGAGGAGAAAAGGATTAGAAGTATATTGACACACCAGTCAATATTCTTTGAGAACAAAAGGACCCACACCGTCCCTTTTTCTCCGGATTAAGGACGGGTTGGTAACACTTTTTCTCTCAACGATGTACCTGTTACGAGCGGGTCCTCTCCACGCCACGAGGCGAACAAGATGGACGCCTATCCCCCTCTCCCCTCAGTCAGGGACTCAGAGGCTCGGTCATGCGGCTGCGGGTTGAAGATAGCAGGCACAGACTCACACCAGGTCTGCTCGTCCTGCCTCGGGCTAGAACACGCCCAGGAGGCTATCGACAACCCCGGCTCGTGCGGGCATTGTGCCCGTTTCATCCGAAAGAGCCTCCACCAACGGCTAGCACACCAAGCTAGCTTGTTGGAACAGGACTCCCTCATGTCCACTGATTCGCCGTTTGGCAATCAAGACACGGGGGCGTCCGCCGCAGAGACTGAGCCCCTCACTGTGTCGGTCTGGGGCTCACTAACAGCGGCAGCTGCGGAACCGGGATCCCACGCCATGTCAGGCCGGGACCCGGTGGCGGCAAGAGACACGGGAACGGAGCCCCACGCCTCACCAGGCGGGAGCTCCCGGCGAGACCTCACCATGGTCTCGCCCGCGGAGGATGTCCTGGAATTAGACTACATGGAGGACGAAGAGGACACCTCTGAGTTCCTCCTGTCTGATTCGGATGAGCAAGAAGAAGATATCTTCATGTCATCGGCTCAAACGGCATAGCCGGGAGCGATGGCTGCTCTCCCGGGCGATAGCACACCAGCTTCGCTCTGTCTGAGCATGGACCTGCAGGCCGCGTGTCAGCGCACTGCGTCCAGGCTAGACATCCCGTGGCCCGAAATGGCCAAGGAGACCGCCAGGTCCCGTTACGAGGGGAAACATTCTCCCCAAGCAACGAGGACAAGGAGGCAACTCCTCCCGGTCTTCCCGGAGATGATGGATGAGGTGTCGGTCTCGTGGAGGGACCGACCCTTTAGCAACAAGGCCCCAATCCAGGGTGCCTCCTCCCTAGACTGCGACGGTATGGAGAGGCTCGGCCTGCTCCGCATACTGCCGATGGAACTGCTGGTGGCAGCCCACCTCCTACCGAGGATGGGCCCGTCACCAAGATGGAACCCCACGCTGCCAGCGAATATGGACCGTTTCCAGTCGACCATGACTGAACGGTCCTACAGAGCCGCAGCGTTGTCCGCCAGGGCTCTGAACGTTTCCTCACTGCTAACCGCATACCAAGCGGAGCTCTGTGAGGATATGTTGAGTAATCCTGGACCGGCCGTTCTGGACGAGTTGGCCGCGGTCACAGACATTTGTCTCCGTATCCAACGCTGCGCCGTCCAGGCCACGGGCAAAACAATGGGGATCATGGTGGTGCAGGAAAGAGCTAGATGGCTCAACCTCACCAACCTCCCAGACCGGGAAAAGGAGGATGTGCTTGACATGCCCATCGTTCCCGAGGGGATTTTCGGCTCCGCTCTTGCCTCCATGCAGAGGAGATGCGAGTCGAAAAAGAAGGAGGACGAGGCCCTCCACCTCTGCCTTCCTCGAAGGGCCCAGCCGCTGCCTTCGCAGCGGCAGCCCTTCGTCCAAGCTGCCCCGAACCCTGCTCGGTTCAAAATAACGAAAACGCAGAGGTCGCAGTCCGCCCCGAGTCCCCAGCCCAGGCAGGGGACGAGGGCGAGCTGGCCTAGAAAATCTCCGGTTCCGGCTGCAGCCCAGGCGCAGCCAACCCAGAATTTCGGCCAGCAGTCGAGGAAGAAGAAGCGAGCGGCGTGACAGCCCCTCCTTCTCCCCTCTGTGACAGAGCTGGAAGTCTACGGTTCCCCAGCTCTAAATGTGTTCCCGCCGCCTCGAGAGATGCCTCAACACCATCCTCAAGTCCGCATTAAACACATGTCACACACTTATTGATTTTCTGTCATAAAACATTTTCCGCTAACGCATCCAGGCTTCGAGCCAAGGGCGCAGCTCGAAAAAATGAAAAGAAAAACAATAAAAACAATAAACAGTCCGTCAACTGTTCCCCTTCTGAGAGCAGCTACGGCATCTCTCAAAGGGCGGACAATTGACGGGTCTGTGAAGGCACCACCGTCACGCGCATGCGCAGTGTCGGCTGGGGCTGTAAAGGCACCACCGTCACGCGCATGCGCAGTGCCGGCTGGGGTCGTGAAGGCACCACCGTCACGCACATGCGCAGTGCCGGCTGGAGCTGTAAAGGCACCACTGTCACGCGCATGCGCAGTGCCAGCTGGGGTTGTGAAGGCACCACCGTCACGCGCATGCGCAGTGCCGGCTGGAGCCGTAAGGGCACCACCGCCACACGCATGCGTTGTGTCGGTGGGGATTGTCGAAATGGGGCACCACAGTGCTCAGACACTGAGGGCCCCATAACACAACAAATAGAGACTCAGAGGGGAAGAGACGTGACATCTCAGCTGGCTCTAAGGAGCATACAGCGGGAGATGCTCACAACATCTGCTTGGGTTTCTCAAGACAGTTACACGGAGCTACAGACTCCAAGTCACCGTCACCCCCCCCCTCACTTCTCAGGCATTCTGCATTCGCAGGCCCGAGGAGAGTCAGCCCATATTCTGGAGAGAGAGATTCTCTCACTCCTAGAAAAGAGGGCTATATCTATTGTACCCGCCGAGCAGAGTCAGGGCGGCTTCTATTCCAAGTACTTCCTCGTTCCCAAATGGGGAGGGAATGGAATTCGGCCAATACTTGATTTGAGGGCTCTGAACAAATATCTAAAAAGATATAAGTTCAGAATGCTCACTCACACATCTCTGCTGCGGCTCGTGCGACAAGATGACTGGTTTACATCAGTCGACCTGAAAGATGCGTATTTTCACATCCCAGTATATTACCCACACAGGAAATATCTGAGATTCGCATTTCAGGGGATCTGTTATGAATACAGAGTACTCCCCTTCGGTCTGTCTCTCAGTCCAAGGGTGTTTGTACGATGTACGGAAGCCGCGATAGCCCCGTTAAGACAACAGGGTATTCGCCTGGCGACCTACCTGGACGACTGGCTGCTTCTCGCACAGTCGGAGCAGGAGGCTGTTACGCAGACAAATGTCCTCGTAAAGTACCTGCTCAACCTGGGTTTCATAATAAACACAGAGAAGAGCATGTTGTGCCCCGCGCAGACTATACTCTTCCTGGGTTTACGCCTGAACTCGGTGCCCTTTTCAGCTCGCTTGTCAGCGGAAAGAGTGAAAGCTTTCAGAGCTTGTCTCGCTCTTTTCCAGCTGCGCAAACATGTTCTCTTCAGATCATGCCTGCGATTTCTGGGGATCATGGCGTCAGCCATCCTGGTCGTACGACTGGGACGCTTACACATGAGGGAGTTTCAGCGCTGGGTGGCCGCCCTAAAACTAAACCATGCACGCGCGGAGAGTGATGGTTACTGTGAAATGCGTAATGGCACTGCGCCACTGGCTGCACCCGACTTTTCTAGTACGGGGTGTGCCTATGGGTGCTGTCCTTTCACGGAAAGTGGTCACCACGGACGCATGTCTGACAGGTTGGGGAGGTATTTATGAAGGTCGCCCGGTGAGGGGTCTCTGGAGCAGAGACCTCCAGCGGGCGCACATAAATTACCTGGAGCCTTTTAGCGGTGTTTCTCACCCTAAAACGCTTTCTGCCTTTCCTCAGGGGACATCACGTCCTCGTGAGGACGGACAATACGACCACAATATCGTATATTAACCGCCAAGGGGGTTTGCGTTCTCTCCAGTTACACACACTGGCGCGCAAACTGATCCTATGGAGCGGTAGACGTCTCCTCTCTCTGAGAGCGACGCACGTACCGGGAGTGATGAACCTCGGGGCAGATCTACTGTCCAGAGGTATACCACTTTATGCAGACTGGACTCTACATCCAAGGATTGTGAGCCAGCTGTGGGTGCGTTACGGCAGAGCCGCGGTGGATCTGTTCGCATCGAAAGACAATGCTCAGTGTCAGCTGTTCTTTTCGATGCGCGATCTAAATGCACCGTTAGGCGTGGATGCACTCGCGCACGATTGGCCCCCGGGCCTTCTGTACGCGTTCCCACCCCTGGCTCTGATACCCCCAACTCTGGCCAGAGTGAGAGAGCAACGCCACACACTTATCCTGATAGCTCCGCACTGGCCAGCTATGTACTGGCTAGCGGAGATATATCAGCTGCTGTGCGGGCAGCCATGGCAGCTCCCACTACGCAGGGACATACTGTCCCAAGCGGGGGGGGGCGATCTTTCACCCACACCCAGAGTGCTTGGCTCTATGGGCCTGGCCCGTGAGTGGTACAATCTGAATACAGTGTGACATGAAGCTGACCCTGGCAGCTGCCAAGCGAGCCAGTGGCACTCATGCGCTATCTGTACAGTCTTCATGCACTCAGTTCGCCCCAGGGCAAACAGTGTGGTTGAAGCCCAACCCTGCCTTTATCTTAAGGCGGTTGGTTCAGGTACCACATTTGACATTGAGGCATCCTCCCCGCCACTGTATTCCTCCGGGGAACAGCGGCCGGATTTGCCGTGTCCAGCCCGTGCTTTACGCACGTACAGGGACAGATCAAGGGTGCTTCGTCATAATGACCAACCCCTTGTGTCCTGGGCTAACCCTTATAAGGGCAAGCCTGTTACTAAGCAACGGCTCTCCCACTGGTTTGTGGAAGCAATTGCTTTGGGGCTCATACGAGTCAGAGTTCGCAGGCACCCTCGGGTCCGCGAGCTCTTTCGACTCAGGGTCTGGCTGCATCCTGGGCTCTGTCCAGGATGTCTCCCATCCAAGACATTGGTGCAGCGGCGAGCTGGTCCTCGCCGCTCACTTTTGTCCGCCTCTTAACAGGCTGGACGTTCTGCTCCCAGTGTGACTCAAGCAGTGCTGGGCACCTGGATGAGTCAGAGCTCTACCTGTTCTGGTTGGTTTGGTGATTTTCGAGATAAGCTCGTCTGACAATACGGGAGCTACAATTTCCCATAGTGAGACATCGAACGGAGTGTTATGAATGAGAACTATAGGTTACTTACGTAACCCCAGTTCTCAGAGTAACATGAAGTGAGATGTCTCACCAGACGGCCCTCCTTGCTATGGTGAAGCGAGAAGAGGTGCTTATTTTGAATGACGCATGTGTCGTGGCGCAAGCTACTTATAGGGGGTGAATTCCCTGACGCTGACGTCAAGATCACCAGCCAATCAGGATTGGCGTAATGAGATTGATGCTTCTGTTTGCTCCGCGATGAGGCGCATCCCATAGTGAGACATCTCACTTCATGTTACTCTGAGAACTGGGGTTACGTAAGTAACCTATAGTTTTTATTTCAGATTATGTGTGCAGTGGATGCACATGATCTTTAGTTTGCTAGTTATTACGAAGATTACTTCAGGAAATTGTGTCTATACAACGTTTTCATTGTCACCAAGGTGGTTGCTAGGGATGCTGCTATCGATATTATTTCTGTTATACGTTATTTTCCCCTGTGCAATTCTCCATTTACTCAACAATAACACATAATTATCCTTGTGTTTATTTATTTAACTGTCCTGAGAGTGGAGGTCTGCAGGCACAGGCAGGCTCCCATGGTCAGGACCGAGGGTCGGAGCAGCTCATTTGCTTTACAGAATATTACACCCGGAAGTAAGTATTCTCTCCGCTTCGCTTGACAAACCCCGTGATAGTCCTCAAGCTCTGTGATTGGAGAGTGTGCCGAGCGTCGAACAGCACTTGAAATGGGATGGAACCACGGCAGACTGTCCAAAACTGGATTTGAACGGATCCCCACCCCGTCCCCCCCTCCCCCACCCCGTCCCCAGAACTACACATGCTGGCTATTAGTGTTTCGCAACCTTCGCAACATGCTCTATGGCACTCCTCTACTGGGAGTTATAGTTTTAAAAGACGTTTTCGTATTTCCCATAATAAGAAGTGGCCAGTATTAAACTGTGTCCATCCCTGGAGGTTTAGGGGATAGGAAACACTAAAATGTAAAACATATAATTAATAAATGGGTGAAAATTGCTTGTGTCCATAATGGGAAGCATTACTCACATGCCAGCTAAGGTCAGAAGAGCTTTATTTAACAGCTGGTCTTATGTCTGTGACCCCTCCTGTTGTTTATTGATGAGCCTGAAACATGCACTTGTCAAGGTTCAGAGGCACATTTTGCAAATATGGCAGTAGCCATCGATCATCTTAAGATAAGATATAATTTATAGATCCCAAGTCGGAAACATTTGCGTTACATCAGCATGTGTAACAGTTGTAAATATGCAGTGGTGTTTATTTGTAAATCATTTAGTATAATCACACAAATTCTGTGTTTTATATTGAATAATTCTGTGTTCTATATTTATTGATTGTTCAATACCTGACAAGGCCGGAGATGAAACATTTTGGTCGCAGATTCCTCAACAGTGCATTACAAGACATCTGATCAATATGTCACCATTAAACTGTCGTATTCTGCACATTTCTTATACTATCTACATACATCTTATATAAGAGTATAATACATTATGTATAATATCAGTTAAAATAAGTGCTTCAACATAGTTAACATTGCTGGAGGTATACACAAAGTTGTTCATTCATTGCATAACTACACCGTTTGTGTATATGATATGTCAATAAACCTTAGAAAATCCTGAAATCTTGAAAGGGATGTGCAAAATAGTCATTATATACAGTGTTTAATTAACTATTAGTAGAGAATAACGAGTAATGAATATACTTTATAGGGATCCTATTAATATCTAATAATAAAAATAATGAAATTCAATAACATGCTTTAACCACTAGGTGTCCCTTTATATCAGCTGTGCACCTTTATGGTGTAAATACAGCCTATCTACCGATTGGATCAAATATAAAAGTCAGCCGAATTAGTGTTGATACTGCAAGGAGACGTATTGTGTGAAAATAAATTTAAGATGTTGTTTAATGGCTGATATATTTATGATCCACGTCACGTTTTCAGTGTGGGCGGCAGTTCCTCATGTTTGTCTAGAAGTCTTCTCATCAGGGCTCTATACATAGAGAACTACGGCAGATATGTAATATGTAATGCAGCCGAACCGTGTATTACAATGCCGTTATGTGATGACCTCCAAAGAGAAAAGCAAGCACACTCGGAATAAAGTGTTTTCGGTCTGTTTCCGGTATTTGTTTATGACGATGTGCTGTGAGATGTGAGACTGGAATTGCACAGGGGAAAATAACGTATCTATGCCACAATTTTAGAAGCGGATTTTGTTAAACTAATACGTTTGCGCTGTTGACCAACACTATACATTTACGGGGAAGGGGGTAGCAATCAAGATTACACCATTAAACTGTTACACAACATAACAGAAATAATATCGATAGCAGCATCCCTAGCAACCACCTTGGTGACAATGAAAACGTTGTATAGACACAATTTCCTGAAGTAATCTTCGTAGTAACTAGCAAACTAAAGATCATGTACATCCACTGCACACATAATCTGAAGTAACAACTCATATTTCTCGCATCAAATTACATCAAAACGCATTTTAATGGCCAAACTAATTTTAAAATAGGCATTTTACACCGAGAATAAAACGAAGTTCGGCCATGTTTTTTTTTTCTGCAGGGAGAAATGTGAAGATCACGTGACATAGACGCCAGCCATTGGAATGAATGGTGAAAAAAAACGTAGGGATCTTACAATTTCAGAGGCGTTTTTGTAGAAATACTACGTCCTACGTTGTGGACCAACGTGGGTATTACACTTTTTTTTATGAGACTGGGTTGGTTATGTTCAAACTCTTTTTTTGGCGAGCTAGAATGCTAACATTAGCTTATTAGCACTAAACACAAAGAGCAGCTTTGGCTGACCTGAATATAACATAGACTAGTATTTGTTCGTAACCCAAACCAATAAATATGAAATTATTTGTGATCTGATGTTGGTGTTACATGAAAAGTTTAGGGAATGTCTACCAAAGTGGATGTAAATCCATTCAAGAGATGTTGAGACGTTTCAGTCTGGACCAAATTGGTGGAACGATCAAAACTGCTATGGGGCCAAGCCGCTAGCATAGCTACAATCATGAAGCCAGAATATCTTAGCCTTGGTAATAAACACATTTTGACTAGAATTTCCCATTGTTTGGCCCCCTTTTCTTTGGCACACTGTAAAAAAATTAAAAAGGTTCAGCAACAGACTCTTCACATTTCAGGGAAGATCTTTGCAGCCTGGAACCATGTGTAATAAACTTTTACTTTAGGATAAATAGATGTTAAATTAATTTATTATGTGCATTACAACTCATCCCATCCAAAAGCCATAACTCCAGTTGCCCCAGAGTACGCAGAGCGATGTAAAGCCAGATTTTAGGGCTGCAGCAGATAAGCTTGATCCCTGCAGCCTGGTGAGAGAGGCCCAGGAGGTTGGCTGCCTCCCTCTGCCATCATCTGGAAACCATCAGGATAAACAATGGACTACTCCAAATCCTTACCCCCCTCCTCCTCCTCTTCCTCCTTTCTCTCTCCCTCATTCACTCTCTCCTCCACTTCCATAGCCCTATGAGACACTCATCCTGGAGAACACAGCAACACCAAGCCTATTGGATACCATGTGGTCAATTACTCCACACTAACAAACCGCAGTGCTCTCTGTCCCTCGCTGGGTTTAATTTGTATCAGACCCCCCCAGTGCTTCAGGGAGAAGCCCAGCTGTTACCAAAGCAAAACAACACATTACTGCCTGGACTGAAGTCCACAGCAACAAGTTTCCTGAGGTTTAAAGACTCCTGTTAACTTAACTTTCATTATCTTGGGAAGTTAATTATCTCCAGGAGGGTTTAAAGGAACCGATTGATGACCTTCCCATTTTGAGTATCAGAAAGGCTGAATTAATTAGCTGAACATAATCAGGAGTAACAGACATGGGGAAAGGGAAACACTTTTCAAAATAAAAGCACATGTGCAATAGTACAAGGCCCGAAGCCGTCAGTCCATAGTGACGAAGTTACCTTCGTCACACTGAGCATCTGATGATTTAAAAAGTGGTTAAAGGAGACTAAGGATACTTTTGGAGATAAAAGACTCAGGAAGCTGTCTGTGTCATGATTTGACAGATACAACTGTAACGTTACGATAAGATAATGCAGAATTCATCATCGTCAGAATACACTCGTTTATTTGAATAATATAAATATTGGTTAAATGTGAAAGTGTTATCAGGATATCCAACCCTGCATCTTTATCTGAAGTATTTATTTAACATACATTTGATTATGGTTATTTATTTATTTTCTCTAAGAAGCTATACTCCATACAGTCTTTCTGCAAATCTTGCACATCTGAAATACTGAATGGCTTAACCTTCCCCCTCTCCAATACAAATATGATTGGATGCAAACAACTGGAGGCTAAACAGGTTTTCTATTTCTCTACATGGCTCTCCAGATTTTCAATCTTGCATCAGTTCCATTGTTAAGAGCATGCTGCTGAGCCCTTAAACTAGCAGAATGATTTCCTCACACATTTGTTCACAGTTATAATTTTTCTTCTCAGCATCTATTTCACGCACACATTGCTGCTTTCATACAAGGAGGTATATGGACCAATTTGACTGAGCATCGGCCCTGGTTCAGGGTAAGTGTACAACATACACAGCTGTAAACTGGTGTTATATTTCACAAAAGCTTAAGTGACAGGGGCAGGTGGGCTGGCAAGGAAACAAGAAACGCAACAGAGAAGTATACCCAAATTCAGTTAAAAACACAGCTGAGAGCAACAAGTAGAAACAAATCTTTTGACTGCGTAATTCTGTCAAAATGATTCTCAGGTTAGTTTTATGTCATTGGCATGTTCAATTTGTGCAAAACAACATTAATAGCAAACAATTCTGCCAACTCTAACCATCGAAGAAGACTGTTATAAGATTCAAGGTTCGGAACACTACTAAATGGTCCATGTGCAATTTGAACTTTGAACTGCAATAATAACTTCAATTTTGACTGGTAACAAGGAAATGTAGTTGTTATTAGTATATTTAGAGGAACACTTTACACTTAACCCCCATTTCCCTTTCCTTCCACCCTGTTATCGACATTGACCCAACCCCCCCCAGGATGACAAAAGTTATTTATCTTGAAAAAATGCAACTACTTTAAAGCTGAGCTCTGCAGCCATCTTTTCCTATATGCTTCTTATAGCTTTGAGTATATGACAGACACTGTTTATCAGAGGGAGTCTATCTACCCCACATACCAGGGTTTCTTCTATCTTGCTCATCCTCCCCAGCAGAGGATCTGGCCAAAAGCAACAGACAGCCTACTGAGGACAGATAAGACGTTTATCAGCAGTGAAAACAAAAGGAACAAAGCAACAAAGTAATCAGAGTGTTGCTTGAGATTCACCGGTTACACATCCTGCATTGAACTGTCCGCTCCACCTGAAGTTTACATTGTTGGAATATGAAAAATAGTATTTTAACCAAGATATCAGCACTAAAAAAATACTGATCTTTTAGTATCGACAAAACAAAAAACACTATGTTTGTTAATTAGCAGGATTCAGAGGGCCTGTTGCCTTTCAACAGAGACATGCTAACAGTTTCCCCCCGTTTTCAGTCTATGCTAAGCCAACCATATTTTGTCTGTTCAAATTGACTGATATGAGAATGGTATCATCTTCTTATCTAGCTCTAGGTAAGAATATGAATTTCCATATTTAAGCTTTTCCTTGCAAGTGATATTACAAGATTAACATTTATTCAGTGTTTTGGTGTTAGATGACATATGCAGACTAGTGGAGTTGTTTCCTGCTCGCCTGATAAGAATAAATAAAACTGAGGGATGTACTGAATACTGCGGCATATTTATTCCACAAGGAATGGTTTAACATTTTGAATTAATAGTAGGATCAGAAGGTTTATATTTTTGCATATCCCAAACTAAATACAAAACTATTGCCAGTTGCCAAATTTGCTGGGCAAACAGAGTGGGAACAGTAGAAAAAGTAGCGTGACTTCTTCCAAAGTTCACAAACAAACAATCTAGTCTGTTTAATGTGTAGAAAAACAGAATCGTAAAACACCAAATCGTAATTTATAAAAATAACTTTTCCTTTAAGGATAAGCAACACAATAGAGTTACTGTAAGGATATTGAATCATGGGATACACTTAAGAAATTAAACTAAAAAATATCTGCCAAATATAAATAAAGACATCCGTTTGAATGTTATTATCAAATGCTCCTCTTTCCAAAGTAATTATCAAAGCAGCCTTTTCCTTTCCATTCAGAACTGATTAAACTGTGAAGACATACACCCACTTCCTGTGCTACCCACTGTTGTTACAAAAACTCGTTCTGGATGTAGACGTCTCTGGGCAGCTGCTGGCCCTTTAAACGAGTGTCGGACGCTCCTCTGCACAGACAGAGACGGGGACGGAGATGACTGCAGCCGAGCAGAGCTGAGTGAACAATGCAGCCTGACTTCCTGACCTTTGGTTCCACAGCCCCTCTGCAGAAAAACAATGCTCTCCTTATTTAGCCCAGGCTCTTCCCACCATACACCCATGTACTGTCAGCACACTGTCACTAGTGTATTCTCCTTACAGTAACTGGGTTCAGCTACTTAATTGGCAGGGGGTCATTAAAATGTTGTGACCCTGGGTTAACGGGTAAAAGGTGTTAAACTCGCACCACATTTGGTCACTTGGTTTAACACGAAAAGGCTTTGCAATCAAATGGGTACAGAGGAAAGGGGATCTTCAGATGGAGTTAATGGCAAGTTGGAAATAAATAGATCTTTCTGCAATCCAACAGTAGCGCGGCACGATATCAGTATAAAATGTGATGACTGTTAAATATTGCAACAACAATATTAGGCTATAGATAAACCAATATTAAAGTGTACTCAGTTCTGCCTATTTGCTGCTTTAAGTGCACTGCTAAAATATAACTAATTGAACATGTTTTATTTAACAATGCACTCAACACAGACAACATCATAAATGTATTCGTAATGTGTTTGTTTCTACTGATACTCTCTTTCAAGTAACTCAAAAGATCCAGCGCAATACTACAGAGTCTTCCAATGTGTTTATATCACAAGTTGACATCGCGATAAAATATATTTGACAGCCCTACCCAACAAAGACATCAAAAGTGTACCATCAGTGTGTATTTCACTTGAAGCTAAAAATGCCTCGGATTCCAGCCAACCAGAATAAAAAGCAGTTTGTTCATTAGTCACAGCTTTAACAGAACTGAAGAGGCCTTTTGTCATGACAACGGCTCAGTAATCAACTGTACGGTTCTGAAATATTAGTAACACATCAGAGCCAGACAGCAGAAATGGTTTCCAGATTTTGCACATTTAAGGGGCGTGGCTGCAAAGAGGAGTAATCCTTTGACGTCTTAACCCTCTGTTAAAGAACAGTTAACTTAACTCTTTACTTTGCTGTCAACAGGATGTTTACTACTTACATGCAGAGCACAGCGGGGATAGCATAGCTAATATCTTTCAATAACTCAAATGCATGTACTCCACCTCAATTGGCACTTTTCATTATTTTTCCTCACCTAAGGCTTCCATAGAGGTACCATATGTTTCTTTATCAAAGAAGCAGACCTGTAGAGTTGACATGGGCCCCATTCCACCCAGAGTGAGGCTGTTAAAGGCCCCGCACACCCACTTCCTGTGTGCTTCTTCTCTCATCTTACTGAGCCGTGACATTCTTTCATTCCTGTCCACTGCAGCTCCATTGCAAACCAGTCGGCTATGGAAGCAACATACAGGCCATAGAAAGTCACTGTTGCTAATAAGAAGTGTTTTACAACTCCATACAAAACAGCTTTTAAATGGGAATTTGAATTGATTAATGCCTCTTTATCCTTTATTTGAAAGAAACATACTGTTCAAGGATGTACTTGGTTTTCCTTCTGGTCAGGTTATAGCTCAAAGAGGCCCTAATGACTGACATATACACAAAAATAAGTGTACATTTTTAAGTAAAACAAACTGTGATGAAACTGGTTGGTCTCAAACTTTTTCTTCGTACATATTTCTGAAAAACCAACGGACCAGCAGTAACACACTTTCTACAGGTGTGCATGTACAAATGTAGAGAGCTATAAGCTCACTGCAAATACTTTTCTCCACATTCCTCACATTCCTCCGCTTTCTATGTTCCCTGCTGAACTGCACCAATCGAAAAAATAGGTGACAAGCTCTCAGAGCCTAGACCATGTTAGAAAGAGAACAAAATGTGGTAGTGACAGGACAGATTTGAGGACATAGACATATTCTTGCCAAATTTCTACTTTGTGTTAAGTTAAAGGAATCTCTTTGGGAATGCTCTCATTCAATTGCTGCATGTTGAGAAAATTGGTACCACTCATACAGAACATGTAGGATAGCTGGTGGTGTCCGAAGCCGGGTAGCTTTGCTTAGGACAGAGCAAGGCTATATCCCCCCCCCTTTTTCAGGTTTTAATGCTAAACTAAGTTTACAGGTTCCAGCAACATATTGACAGTATAGCCGCCAGACCCATTAAACTCTGCTGATTAAGCGTATATTTCCAAAAAGGACTAACTATTGCTTTGAGTTCATATGAAATTCAACACACTGCCTATGATGCAATTAAATAATATTGAATGATAATTACCATTCTAAAGCTATTAGTAAATCTTTGATGAACAATGCATTATATTTAAGTTCGATGTTAACCCCCATTTGAGAAATGTGCAACCCTTAAATAGTTGTACAGCTTGGATTTTCAGCTAATTGAATTTCTACTTTTTGCTCGGCTGCTTCTTGGTCGCATCCTGTCCATCACTCATGGGATTATTTCCATTACACCTAACAAATGTCAGGCATTTCCCTCTGAACATGATCAATGGGGAACCGCAGCTGCACATAAAGCAGTGGTAATATTTCTCTCGTGTTTGGAGGAGAGGTCGTGCCTAGTTCCACAGAGAAACCTATCATCTTTCATTAAGGCCTGCTCCTAGATCCAATCTGGCATCTGCTGCTCATTACCAACATGCGGTGGTACATCTAACTCAAATATGTGCTGAGGAATCTATTTCACACTGAAAAGATAATACAAAAACATCATTTTATAACTTGGACTTTATAGTTCTAATAATACTACTAAAAACTTTGAAGAGGAAGATGGTAGATTTATTCACCTCACCAGACCGAACATCATATATTGTTTGATACATTTGATAAACAGCTCAAACTGCAGTTTCTGCACCTGACTGACAGCAGCACTGACTGGCTCACCTGAGGGCAGTCTTTGATGTAGTGGCCTTTGTTGAAGCAAAGGTGGCACAGGTAGTTGGGCGGCGGCCTTTTGCTGGGTTTACGTGACTCCGGGGACAGGGAGAGGTCGGAGAAATGGTCCGCCAGAGAGCTCAGGCCGTCCACGATATTGTTGAGGGACTCGTAGGGCGAGGAGCTCTTGTAGAAATTGTTGTTCAAGGCCTGCCAGAGAAAAAGAAGATCATTGTGGTGACTACAATGAAAGAGCATTTCAAGAAGCGTGTCAGTCCATCCCCCTGATTGATTCTCCTGTCTGTGCCTCTGACAGTAGCCAACTTTATTTAAATCCTGCAGATGTGCTGCCTTTACTGCATCTACACTGTGGGCCAATAGTGTCCGTTTCCTTGTCAGAACAAAATGTCTTTGTTGTGCGTTCTTTTGACTTGTTCTTTTGGCACAGCACAATCAGCATCATTGTGTCTCTAGAGGAGACGGGTGCTATGGCACCGCAGGCCGGGGCAAGCATGTAGAACAGCCTGCAGACACTAGCTTTTTGGCACCACAGAAAGCTAATTGTGATCAGATGTACATTGCAGTGCTGTCCATGAGACATGAAACCTCTGCATGTCTGTGGCATGTGTGCACTGAAATGTCTTTAGACTTGTTTATTTTAAAGTTAAACAGCAAATTATGACTTTTCATGCCGATATTTTACTTAAAACCTCCTTTTGATTCATCTCTATTTTCCCTCTTTTGCTAAATGTGTTGGTATTAAATTAAACAGCACCAGCCCCCCCAGAGTGCACAGCATACTCCTCTGAGTGAGCAGAGGCCGGCCAGGGTGAACTGTAACATTTTTAAAAGCTTGTGAGAGGTCTTTCTCAACCTGCCATTCCCCCTGCAGCTGCACACTGACACCAGAACAGTCTGAACACACTCAGGCACTATACCAGGGTACAAAACGCATATTCATGTACCCACTCACCACAGTGTGACCCAATGGAGGCATGCAGGTGAGGTTTACTGTATGGGTAACACAAATAACCTGGAGTGAAAAATGTGGGTAGAATATTCAACTTAGAGAGCTTTTTGACATGCAGCAAAACAAAGATGATTAATGAGTGCATGGATTTTTCAACAGTGCATGAATTATGTAGCCTATATATGCAAAGAGTTGATAATTAGCACGATATGACATGACATGAATTATACCTCACTCCTCAGCTGGAAGAAGTTGTTGAGATAATTGGCGCTCAGATCAGCTGCGGTGCGCTTGGAGATGTGCATGTCCTGAGAAGAAGTGTCCGATTCGGCTTTGAACGCATCAAAAGTGCTGTTCTGAGTGTCTTGCAAAGACATGTAGACCCAGTTGAGCAGCTGCGCAGGTTGGTACACAGAAGCACCGGTCTCTATAGCAGACATCATTTTTGCTTTTTGGAGGACTGCACCTCTTGGAACAGTGCCGTCAGAACCACCGGATTTTCTGGGTCACACAACTTCTCATCCCCCTTGCTCCGGCTCTTAGAGGTGCGATCCTTGTGTTCACCTGGGGAGCCCTGAAGGACCCCAGTAACCGGACAACTGTCACGGGGGAGAGCGCAGTGGAAGCGTGAAGCGCAAAAGCGTGAATGCCAGTAGGAAGCGTCAGGCAGCGCAGCAGCCAGGACTGTGGGCTGGGTCACAGCGGAGAGGAGGTCCATAAAGAGTTTGCATCTTTCACTTTTTTAATTATTCATCCACAGTAGCCTACTGGGTTGGTAGCCTGTTTCTGAGAGGGACGATACTGTAGCTAGGCCTATGATCTCATAAGCTTTATAATGGAAAGGGGACATGTGTTATTTGTTTGAAACCCATGTATTTCATTACACAACGTTGTACTTGTTATCCTTTTTTTAAGTCATGTCCTTTTTCCTGACACTTCTCTCTTTACTGTTTACAACTACCATCTATCATTTAAAAAAGAAGTTATTTTTTAATTAAATGAAGGACATGCCTTTTGTAAAATAAGAAAATTCCTCATGGCATGGTCCTCAGGTATACTGACAATAAAACACACATAAGGAACACTGACTTTCAGGTTTTGTATTTTAACACTTTTATTGGACTAGAAGGACAACATTATGAATGGTGCAATGCACAACTTGACAAGTAGACTGCTGCCATCTAGTGTTTCTTTTTTGATACACAATTCAAATCTTACAACCATCTTAGCTCATCAAATACATAACGATTTCATATTTAAAGTAGTAGGCTAAGTTTTGAGTAGCCTAATATACATGTTGTTGTTGTTGTTGTTTTTTGCAGGAAATACAATGGCCAAACTTTTTTCTTTACAATGTTCACATGCAAAATATCAAATATAATATGGAAAAATCAAGTTTCACAATAGATTTGTTTTAAACTAAACTCAATTATCCACATGATGTATCCACGGAAACAAATCCAATATTCGTCTTGTCATATGATCCAATGTCATCTGTGGTGAAAATGGCGATTTAGGCCCACAGCTCGCTGACTCAACGCCAGGCTGTGGATAATAACAGAGTTAAGGTTATTACTGCAGGACGGAACAATGCTGAGGACCCACCCACCTCCGGGATTCCACTCTCTCCACTGCTCTGCTGCTCGTCTCTTCCTCAATCTGAAGTCCGTGGCCGATAAGTAAGTAAATCTTTGTTATTAACTGTAAACACCCGCTAAATATCTGTACTGCACTGCGTTTCATGCGACAGCGAAGTAGCCTACAACATTACTTGGATAGCGTTAAAGGCGTAGGAGCCTATGTGGATTACTGAGGATTGTAGGAAATTAGCTTGCATCACAGTTGGTGTGGGGTTGCTCAACACCAGCTAACAACGTTTCCTCGTCGTAAAAGTCTTAACATGGCGAACGTAAATGTTATACTGTAGCTAACGTAGTATTTGTTTGCACCATGGATGTATAAAGAGAACCATGATAAATGCAAAACGTTGTCTTGGAGTATCTTGTCACGCTAACGGACCGCAGGATACTATTCGACATCAATGACGATGTTAGCGTAACGTTCAATGTTAAGTTAAATATCATTGCGTAGGCCTTTTATACTTTATTATTGACAGCTGCGGAAGTTACCTATTGTAAAATATTAGCGTTGCAGAAGCTTTAGTTGGCGAATTTTGTAAATACAGGCCTTTGATAACATTGCTTTTTAATGGTGCGCTGTGCTCGTAAAAACAAGCAGGAAGTGTAACTACTCAATGGCCATACTGGTGCTTTAAGGTAGGCCTGTAGGAAATACAAAAAAGGGAGATTTCAGTGCTTTTTTCGCACCCTGACCACATTAGACCAGGTCCTGATCTAAAACCACTAGACCTAGACTCATCAAATCTGGACTGGATTATCCCAGAGACTCTAAAGATTCTTTATAACCCAGTTTGAGATTTGTGAAACCTTTATTCTATTTGTGAAAATACAAGAAGGAATAAAGGCTTGCCCAGCTGGGAGGTTCACTCTCTGATTCTGATCCTGGCCTGCTGCAGCAACCTCAGCCTTCCACCTGTGTTTGTATTTTCACAAATAGAATAAAGGTTTCAAATTGTGTTATAAAGAATCTTTAGACTCTCTGGGATAATCCAGTCCAGTCCAGATTTGATGAGTCTAGGTCTGGTGGTTTCAGATCAGGACCTGGTCTAATGGTCAGGATGCGAAAAAAGTCTCCCTTTTTGTATTTTCACAAATAGAATAAAAGGTTTCACAAATCTGAAACTGTGTTATAAAGAATAAATCGGCTATGCAGAGGATTGTTCGCTCAGCGCTGTAAATTAAATGTCCCTTAACTTTCCCCTTAACTGCCGAATCGGATGCTCTGAATCGGAAGCCAACTTCAGCGTCGTCCAAAGGAGAGGACTGGAAAGGGAGTGTCAACAAAAAACCGCCCTTCATGAAGTCACTACTTTCAGTGTGATTATGTCCGCCTTAAAAACGATATGATGTATCTTTTGAATTCAGAATAATTACATCTGAACTTTTACCAGCACTACGTAACCGACATGTATTGTTCCTGTAATACTATAAACATGTCTTGTTTACAGAGGGAAAATGTTGAGTATTTGTAACATTTAATCATATTTACACAGTAATGAGAACTACTGAGATGACCCTGAACAGGTCTCACTGCAGTGTTTTTTTCTCCGAATCTGTCGTCTTGTGCATGTAAACCAAGTGTATTTACATTCTGTTAAATTATCAATAATTGTAGCCAATTTTATCTTTGATTAGTATTTTTGCTTAGTTATGGGGTGACACAGGCACCTAAACAGCTATGGTATTCCCACTACAACTCTCAATTATACAGGGTTCTCTTTTGGTGTTTTTTCGAGAAAGGGAAGGAAACCAACTCTGTTTAAAAAAAAAAAATGAGCACACTTTGTGCCATCACCACATGTTAAGGATTTAGGCAGATGTAAGTAGTGAGTCTCTGCTGTCTTAATGGGTATGTGGTCACAAAGCTGTCAAGATTTATCTGCAAGAATGACCAGTGACGTCCTTGCCTGAAGTTGCAGTTCATTCATTAACTTATCAGAGGAAGGTAGGAAGTGTAGGTGGAAGGTAAAACATTTTATTAGGACCGAGGCACAGTGAGGGGTTGGGTATCAGTTCATCATTTTTAGACCACTGTTTCAAAACCTGGTAGGCTACTAATAGTACATGACTGTTTTTGTTTTTTTGGACAACATTACATTACATTTTTGCTGATATTGGATTGATTTTATATTTGTTTTACTAAATTCAAAGAAAAGTTTGAAAGGAACGCGTCAATTTGGAGCAACACTAGCATTAGCTTTTTTCAGTCTGTTTTGATTGCTGAACACATAAATCTATTTTAGTATACCTCAACAATGGAATTATGATCAGTAGAAATAGCCATGACACAGGACCTTTTTAAAACCGATATTTCTCCAGAAATTCCAAGAAAATCATGTGTTTTTTGTTTTAACGGGTGCTGCAGTCAAAAAGACTCACATAGCCATCATACAACACATCGACAATGATGCATCATTATTTTGTCATTTTAGGTTCTGAAGATGAGCTACCCAGGATACCCTCAGTCCGGTGGATACCCACCCCAAGCAGGGGGCTACCCACCACAAGCAGGGGGCTACCCTCCTCAACCAGGAGCATATCCACCCCAAGCAGGCGGTTACCCTCCAGCGGCAGGCGGCTACCCCCCAGCAGCGGGCGGCTACCCCCCACAGGCAGGAGGATACCCACCCCAAGCAGGCGGTTACCCTCCTGCAGCAGGTGGCTACCCCCCACAGGCAGGAGGATACCCACCTCAGGCTGGTGGTTACCCCCAAGCAGCAGGTGGATACCCTCCATCAGCAGGGGGCTACCCTGCCCAGGCCGGGGGTTACCCTGCCCAGGCCGGGGGCTACCCTGCCCAGGCTGGAGGATACCAACCACCACCCCAAGCAGGAGGCTATCCTTCCATGCCTCCATCAGGTGAGCCTCCAAGATATTTTTGAATGTTGAGGACTTACATGAAGTATTTCTCTCCTCACATAAATATATGTCTATATGGCTGAAACAAATAATATCAATGCCATCTATTAGTTTAAAAAAAACCTATTATATGCATTATACAAAGTCAGAATTGTCCTTTAAGTAAATAGTGTTTTGATTTTATGTCAATATTTTCCTTGCAGGTGGAGGCTGGGGTGCAGCACCAGGCGGCCATGGAGCGGTATATACATTCCTATCTCACTCTTTACCTCTGACCGGCCATATTACTAATAACATATGGACTGACTTCAGCTAAATCTTCTGTTTGCTCAAATCACCTTATCTCCTACGTAAACCCTATTTGCTCTATAGAGTTTGTAACCAAGCACCTAACACTTAACACTAACAGTTGTCCTCTGTTTGCAGCCGGGAGGGGCTCAGCAGGGATATCCAGGGGGCCCGGCTCCGGGCCAGCCCATGCCAAATTACCCAGGAGCCCCTGCGACTAACCCCTCAATGCCTGGATATGGAAGTGGAGCTCCGTCCCAACCTCACGCACCTGCCATTTCTGTAAGATGCCTTTGTTGTCACTGTAGGACTTCTCTAAAACTATGTTCCAATGCACATACAGGCAGATACTGTGCAGTATCTTATATGTTTCTTATCTTTTTTTGTATTTATAAATAGAAAGGATACAGGGGTTCTTTAAAAGACTTTAAAGGGGCTGATCCACTGAGTGATGTTGAGGTGCTCCGGAAAGCTATGAAGGGTTTTGGTAAGTAAATGGGGTTTATTTGGATATGCTAAACCCAACATGGTTATTTTTCCCTCAACATGAATTGATCCTGAATAATGTTTTTAACAGGCACTGATGAAAAAGCCATCCTTGAACTTCTGGGAAGTCGTACCAGCAAGCAGAGGGTTCCAATGGTAGCAGCCTATAAAACAACTTATGGGAAGGTAAGTTTTCTAACATTTAAGATTTTTTTAAATTGAAATGAATCACTTTAATCTGTTCCTTCTCATTGACCCTGTAAATCTGTCTAAACCGAACCCTGCTCTTACGGGATTTTCTTTTCTTAGGATCTTCTCCACGATCTGAAGTCTGAGCTTACTGGAAACTTTGAGAAGCTGGTTCTCGCTATGGTGAAGAGTCCGAATCACTTTGATGCAACTGAACTCAGGGAGGCAATACAGGTTGGAAACTCAAGTTATTTTCTTAGCAGATCCTCCATTTTGTTTGTGTTGTGAGAGAAGGAGAGGAGAATTAAAGCAAACAAATCTTCTGAATGCAAGTGAATATCAGAGAAGTTGAAACATGAGTCTGATAACCACTAAATGTTCAAACTCTCTAAAGCAGGTTGTGTGTTCATGTCTTACTGAGGCGTTTCTATATTTTGACAGGGCGCAGGAACTGATGAGTCTTGTCTGATTGAGATCCTTTCATCACGCTCCAATGCAGATATTCTTGAAATCAACAACATTTACAAAGCTGGTGAGTTTATATTCTTGATTATAAATGTTGTGTTGTATGATCATGATATTCAAACTCTGAACAGCAACTTACACATTAAGAATGTTTAGCCAGTGCCTCCTTTCTTTATTCAATACAAAAACATCGCTGTACTCATAGACTATACCCACCAGTATTGATCACACACCTACTCACCCGCCCACCCTCTACTTCAGCTGCTATAAAACAAGTACACACAGAAACAAGACACCACTAGATCTACAAAACTACAAACTAAAAGAAGCCCATTAGAAAACATCAACAGGTTATTTACAAAAATGCTTAGCCAACTAACATGAGTTAACACAGAACATTAAAAAGGAATGCTTATGATCTCTTTATGGCGTCATCAATTATAAATATATTTAAAATTAGGATGGATCAAAGACAAAAAATATGTAAAGAATTTGACTATCAATTTGAGGTATACAGATATCTATCATATTAATTTCTTATACCTATTCTCTAATCTTTATTTAAAATACAACACAGGCCCTTAATACGTCAATTGTCAAACTACTTAAAGTTTTTTTGTATTTATTTATTTGAAAATCAGTTTAAAAATTATATGAAATATTAGTAGGCATATTAAAAATGTTTATTTTTATTGTAGCCTGTACAATTACCCTTCTATTTGTACATGGAACATTATTTAAAGAAGTAGGGTCTCACTGAATTGCAAATATTATGCAAATGTATTTCCCTAAAAAGCCACACCTTCCTTTCAGAGTACGGGAAGAAACTGGAGGACGCCATCATCAGCGACACCTCCGGTCATTTCCGCAGACTCCTGGTTTCTCTCTGTCAGGTAGTTTCTTCATGCTCATTCATTTTAAGCTCTCTCAAAACGAATTTGAAACTTCGAGTGTTGATACTAACAATGTATTCCTCCTTCGCAATGTATTTTTAACACAACATGCCATACTCTAACTAGGGCAATCGAGACGAGAGGGAGACTGTTGATGTCGCCTTGGCCAAACAGGATGCTCAGGTACCGGTTTTCAGTTGGTTTGTGCTTCTAACATTTATGGAGAGTAATTAGCAAGTCCGATCTTGTTTCTTTTTTATTTATGTGTGTCTGTGTTGTGGACAGAAACTGTATGCTGCAGGGGAAAATAAAGTTGGAACTGATGAGTCTCAGTTTAATGCCATCCTGTGCGCTCGCAGTAAGCCTCACCTTAGAGCAGGTAAGTCATTTACTGTCTTTATTGAGCATACAGTGATTCCCGCAGAAATGAAATATACTTTGGGGGAACGACTCGGGGTGGGGTGGGGACGGGTGCGTGAAAAAAAATCTCCTCAGAAATCTCTCAAAAATTTAGGAGCGGGGCTAGTCCTGGTGGGCTACCCAGGCTGAGTGACAAGGTGGCATCCAGGAAACTGAAATTTGCAGGTCACTGCCATCGACACCAGGAACTTCCAGCTGGCAAGTTAGTACTCTGGGAGCCATCACACGGGCACCGACCAAGAGGGCGCCCCACGCCAACATACGTGGAGGTGCTGAGGAAGGATGTGGGGGTGGAAAGCTCCACAGAGCTGGCCGGGTGTATGGAGGACCGTGAGGATTGGCGAACCCGTTGGCAAACTCGTCTAAGGACGACCTAGTAGTAGTAGTCCTTGATTGGCTCAAGTTCACACCTTTTTAGGGGCGGGGCTAGTGATGTTGTCCCGGGGATGCTTAGGAGTTGATAAAGGAGATAATCCCACTGACGTCATCATTTGATTCCAAAAGTGGGTCTGGACTCGCGCCCATAGAGGCTGTTTACCAATATAATGGCTCCCCCCAAAGTATAATTTATGGGTGGCTCCCCCCAAAGTATAATTTATGGTTTTTTAAGTTTTTTTTACTCACTGAGCACTCATTGCCACCAATGCAAATGCAAATGAGTGCTCACTGAGTAAAAAAACAAAAAAAACACACAAATTATACTTTGGGGGGAGCCATTATACTTTGGGGGCCCCCCAAAGTATTAACATGCTGTGGGAATCACTGGCATATATATATGACTGATGTTTTTCCAGTGCCATAAACACACATTTTGACCTTTTTTACACATGTTTTAATATTATGATTAACTCTCACGCCTGTGATTCTGGTTTTTATTAGTCTTCCACGAGTACCAGCAGATGTCTGGGAGAGACATTGAGAAAAGCGTCTGCAGGGAAATGTCTGGCAATGTGGAGTCTGGCATGGTGGCTGTGGGTACGTTCTTTGGGTCTCTTTTTCCAAACTGAAGTAGCTTTCCAAACCTGTTGAAGCTTTAAGTATATATTGAAGGCATTCGTCAAGATGTTTGTTTAGAAGGGCTTTCCTGATAAAAAATATCTTACTGGTGCAAACAGGCGCCTGTTTGACCTAGATACCTTATTGATACTTGATGATGGTCAAAAGCAAACTCTCTAAAAATAGAACATGTTTATAGCTGCATCAGAAAACACTTATTGATAGACAATCATTTTGGGGTGTTTGTAAAGGGCACAGGGTCAGATTGATAACTATAGAGTTACCATTTTACTAAGCATTTTAGTTATTTAATTTAGGCAACACCTACAATTATTTGGCACCCAATTACAGGAAACAAATAGTATCTTCAAAGGGATTTTGAGCTTTGTCCAAATATGTTATGTCTTAAATGTCGTGTGGATTAAATGAAGAAGTGCACAGAATTGTTTTACACATAGAAAATGCAAATGTGGAATTAGTTTTTCTGTTTGTGCTGTTATTTATTATTAAAAAAAGTGGCAGAGAAAAAAAACCTGTTGGCAGTGGCAATAACATAAAACAGATAAATAAAGATACAGCCACCTTTCTTATTATAGTGTAGTTACGATTTAGCTGCATTATATGTGAATGTTATAATGCTGTAAGCCTCAAGCAATCTGCTTTTTTACAATGTCTTGTATGTATTTCCCTTTGTAAAACAATAGTGCAACATTTTATGCAGATTTATCCAAGACGCATTTGTTTACATCTTCTCCTTTTTCCTAGTGAAATGCATCAGGAACACCCCTGCCTACTTTGCAGAAAGGCTTCACAAGGCCATGCAGGTAAAGCTGTTTTCTATAATCTCATTTTATTCTAATAATCACAAACCAACTGCCTCTTGCAGTGACACTGTTGTTGGTAATATTCTACTGCTACAGTAAATGAAAGTGTCACACTGTGATGTGTTAACAGGGAGCAGGGACCAAGGACACAACCCTGATCCGTATCATGGTGTCTCGCTCTGAGATTGACATGTTGGACATCAGACAGGCGTATGTGAGGACTTATGGAAAATCCCTGTACACCCACATCTCAGTAAGTCCTACAAACCAACTTATTTTGACAAAACACAGCAACACCTTTTCCTTTTCATAATGTCTGATCATTTAAAATTCACACTTTCTTTGTTTCGCTTCTCAGGGTGATACCTCCGGCGATTACCAGAAGCTGCTGTTGAAGCTGTGTGGAGGCACGGACTAAAGGAAATGAAGATAATCCTTCATAGGGACAAAATAAATGTCCCCACTGAAACAATGTTATAGGAGCTTATATCACCTCTGATGCATGCAGTCAATCAATATTAGTTTTGTATTCTCTTCAGTGGCATGATTTTCTTTTTTCTACAGTATTGTAGTATAAGATTGCCAAATAGTCTTTTTTTTTTTTATAAAGACACCATAGATAGCTTTGACATTTTTGGGTTGAAGTCCTAAATAAAAAGTGGGTGCCTGAAAATCACACAATAGAAATTAACTATATTATAGTATTTAAATTGTCCATTAAACGGCTTGACTGGTTTTATTAGAGAAAGGAAAAATATATTTTCAGAAAATCTAAAGATACAGAATGAGGCAAATTTCTGGTTTATTTAACAAAGTACATATACAAGAATTATCAAAGCCATTTATACATGCATTGATTCTTTGTAACTATGGTATCACGCCAATCATTTCAACTGTGTACAAGTTTATATTATATGCCAGGTTGTCGGAGACTATTATACAAGATTTATCAAATTATGCATGACTGAATCTCACATAGAGTAGATGTAATCATTTAATGCTTATTCAACTAGCCAAAATTAAATTCTGGTTTATTTTATAAAATGTAAGAAATAACAATCTGCATTCTTATTTTTTCTCTATACTGCTGCTTGCAAGTCTATGCAATTCAGCTTTTGACTTTATATCTTCTATATCAGCTTTACAAAACTCTTCTGTAAACCTTTCCAAACATTGTTAAACATTTACAGACAAGGTTGCCTTTTTCCTGAATGCTGAAAAGCCAAAGCCTAAAGACAGATCCTGTCGTGCCTTTTGTCAGGGCCGCCGTATAAACTTCAGTTGGTCGATGTTTAACTGTGGTTAATCTTTAAAAAAACTAACTATAATCATCCTTGCACAACTGCAGAAATGCCATACTTACATTACTTAATGGTCAATGTTTTGTTTACTTTTTTCAAAGTGCCCTTTACAGGTTTGTATGTTTTACTACCAGTAGAGGGCTCTTGATTCACATGAAATGTAATTTTTTTTGTTTGGCTTGAACTGAATATCTGTTGCACTAACTCTACTCTGCAATGATCGCTGTTACATGTTAAATGGTATAAATTGAATGGATGCTATGTAAGTTTTCCAACATTTTAGTCCCAGACTGTTGAGACTTAAAACAGCCACTTTTAATTTCATTAAAACAAAAGCATAATAACATTTTGGCATATCTGGATTTTCTTTGGGAAATGGAATCATGTGTTTTGCATCAAACATTGACTGGATTTTTTGCTCCGAGCCGACGCACAATGAGACATTTGCATTTCAAAGACAGCCTCATTTTAACCACCTTGGTCTGTACCAGTGAGGCGCCCCCCATCCTCAGAGCATCACAAGCTGCACGTTTTGTAAAAGGTGCGAGTAATGTGGCTTACATAAGTGAAGTCTCTGTGCGTGTGCCTTGCTGTTTAATCTGAGAGGGGGAGAACATGCCCAGGTTTGCTTTGCAGCACAAGTGATATGGCACAAAGAGCTTTTCTCAGGGCTATAAATAGGGTCCATATTGGAGACACGGATGTCCTAAAGTCTTTCTGGTTTGCTTGCTTGCCTCAGAGGGGTTGTGCTGGGGAGACAAATGACCTCACCAAGCCTCACTTCTTCTACACCTTTCTCATTTAGCTACTTATCACACACTCAAAATGAAAAGCCCGCACCAGAACAAAGAGGGATGAATATTTGATGTTTGTGTATTTTCTCTCTAGCCCAGACTGTGTGCCGTGATACCTCCTGAAATATATAGGTCAAGAGGAAATCAGTGGGGCCTCCCATTTGGCTTTCACTTTTAGAGACAAAACAGAACACTTTCCTGATCCTTGATTTTTACAAAAAGTGCTTTAATTATTTACATGTGGACTTGATGCACCCTTTCTGGGACTTGATCACACTTGGATACACACGCATGCGAGGGATGCATGCATATGTTTTATTGGAGATTTCAGATGTGCGTATGGGAGTCGTGTCAATCGACAGTGTCTGTCTACATCATTGAGCTGTGAAGGTCAGCCTTTGAATGAGCCTTCACACTTCTGGAGCTTTCTCTTACTCTAAATGACAATATATAGGATTTTGGTAGGACGTTTTGGGTGACTAAATGAATGATGAAATAGTTTTTTTTAATACCAAATTGTATGGAAATATACAATTCTTGTTTGATATGGTAATTTTGTAGAAAACTCCTAATACAAGAATGAACATGAAATACCTAAAGGAAGTATCTCGTCAACTATTTCACAGATGGATTCAACCGTAATCTGAATAAAAAAATCCAATTTTATTGAGATTAGTCCACGTTTTACCTTAATGCACATCACCACCACTGGCCTCTAATGTTAATACTGTCTCATAGACAATCAGTATAAGTAAGCCTTGACTAAATTGTTGATTTGCAGTGGATTTTTTTTCTGCAGTTAGGGGACATTTGGTTTCCAGGGACATAATCCTGCTTTAAACTTCATGAGTGCATATAAACAAATTACAAAACCAAAGGATTAGATGAACAACACATAATGAGATGTAGCAGCAGATATCAGTAGCAGCCTGCAGAACTACAACATACTCAGTTTGAGGTTCATCCTCCAATATTTGATCAAATATGCCTTAACAACCTGAACAACCGGCTGCTTTTAATAGTGTTTGCAGTCAGTTAAAACAAAAGCAGCACACTTTCTGTCAAAAGTAATTTACTACCCTATAAATGACTTCCACTTATGTGTTTTCATTGCATGAGGTTTTAAGAGTGTAAAGACTCTGACACACCAAGCAGTCACCAGATAACTCGCCGATGCCGACTGTTGCGTCGCCGTGTTCTCCTGCATCTTGGCCATGTGTCGCACTGGAACACACCGCAAATAATTCAGCCGAGCACGTACGAAATGCGCATGCGTGAGTGGCAATAACTCTCCTTACCAGCAGGCGGCGGTAGTGTGTATTCGTCATTCAAAAGAGGCAACAACCGGAAGACAGAGAAGAAGAACAGACTGCGTGATATAAACAAACAACAAATAGCGTGTGCTTTCCATTTTCACTCTCGTCCATCGAAAACATGTTTCGTGCGGTACTGGAGCTATCAGCCATTGGAGTGTTGCTTGTGGAAGACATTCTCAAGCAACCGTTTCGCTTCTCATGCACTGATTCGCTAGCTGAACAGCCAATCAGAGTGATTTCTTTGTCCGACTGCCTGTGGCCGACGCACGGCCGATTCAACAGGTTGAATCGGCCGTGCGTCGACCATGAAAGGCCAAATAAGGCGTGTCACGGCTTTATATATACAGTCTATGTGCGGGACACACCAAATTGAGTTTGGGCGACAGGGCACGCACGCTTCGTCGTCCGACTAACGAAAACGGCCGATTTCGGCCTGGTGTGTCAGGGCCTTAAGAGCCTCTGATTTCAATCCAATGTGAGTGTTTCAGGAGTTAACATAATTCCTAAACATACCAGCTAGTTTTCTTGGTGAGCGCCAAATGGATTTCCCATGCTGAAAAATAAATAATTTGAGTTTTTACGTAACCAATTGCATTGTGAAAGCTGTGCTAAACTTAAGTGGGGAAATGTATAGGCACACTGTGTACCGTATTAAGCTTTAAAGCCAGACCCGGTATGCTCTGGCTAGCTCCAGATGAGAGTCACAATCCTCATAAAGGCAATACACCGAATCCCCTCAATAATAAAGACCATAGTCAGCAATTATGGTGAACAAGCTCTAATTATAGCTCCACTTTCAGCATTTCTGCCGTTCAGCTGTCTGTACTGAGACTAGATAAACACATATAATCTTATACGTGACTTCATTGTCTGCATTTAGAGCATTTCAGTCTTAAGGATATCAGTCTTAAGTGACGTCGGCCTCTTTAGAGATCTGATGGATTATGTGGAGCAGAAGAAAGCTCACAGAGCTGGGCAGATGTGTCAGGGGAAATCCAGATGAGGAACAGGCAACTATACTTACGCATCAGGAGCTATACAATATTCTTGAGATAAACAAATTATGAAAAAAAAGCGTCGGATTTCGCTTTTATTAAGAGCATATTCAGAACCATATAATTCATGTGTTGTGTCAATAACACAATTCACTGAATATTCTGATGTCATATAAACGCACATTTCCTCTCATATAATCACCAACTGACAGAAAACACAGAAATTGATGAACAGTTTTGCTGTTGTGTTTTTGAGAGCAGTGTTTCTCAATCATTTTGACATGTGAACCCCTCAGTAGAGATTATGGCCTTAGTGTTGCATGAATTGTGATAAATTTAACTAAACTGAGAGTTGTAAGAAGTAATGAGGTAATAGGCATTAATCATCCAAATGCATACTCAAGTACTTCAATACTACACTTTTACTCCACACAAGTTTATAGGGAAACATGGTACTTTTTACTCCACTGCATTTAATGACTTTACAGATTCATATTTTAATACAAAACCATATAGGCTACATATGATTAGATTATTTTATCATATTATATTATTTTATGGCTTTATTATTTTTGAATATTGAATATCAAATAGTTAAAATGTGCTTCACCTAGCCCAAGTACAACATTAAAATGTGACTTAGGAAAAACATATCAGTAACATAAAATCCATAAATAATAAAATAAAGCAAAAATATATTATGATGTTCACATTGAACATCATAATATATTTTTGCTTTATTTTATTATTAAAGACACTCTTTTAGTAATAAATACTAATACCACCGTGTATGAATATTTCGTTTTAAGTAAAAGCCCTGCATTTAAAACATTGCTTAAATATCAAAGTATAACCATTAAAATATGAATTACCAACAAGAAAAACGTACTTATTATGCAACATGACCTATTTCAAAATAATATATCAAAAATATTAGAGTGGCGAAGTCCCTCCCCTTCCGGGGGAGCTCCATGGGACCTTATTTCGAAGTCAATGGAGAGAGAAAGATTATCTTTCGATCCCGTTTGAATTGTGCCACGAATTACACATGATGTTTGTCAATTTAAAAGATAATTTTGCAAGTCAAAAAAATTAAAATGTGTCGTAAAACTGCGAAGTAACACATTTTGTTGTGTGAAACGCTTAATGAACTACATCTCTGGTCTCGCAGACTCTCACAACAACACACGTCACCAAGATGGCCGTCACTACTGTCTTGTCAAAAAAAGTGATTGACTACCCTCACTATCAACACGTCCAGAAGAATGTCATGCAAAGCTGCCTGCATGCCTGCCTTCCTTTGATTCTCTCTGAACTGCCTGATCTGTTTAATGCAGTGGCGAGCCGTCAGGGCCCTCTAGGCCCTCTGTGAGGGCCTAAGATATTCTAACAAATAATATTTGAAAACATTAAAAAAATAACATTTTTTTAAAAATATTTTTTTGTTGTTACATTTTTCATTAATTTTACCAAAATAACTTGATTTAATTGTATTTAAAATAATATTTCCAAAGAAATAAATCCTTTGAATCTGCCTGTTCAGTTTCTGTTGGAATGTGAACGGTTAAATGCCGTCTCTGCGAGTTATGTGAAGACGGGAGAGCTTGTTGGTCCCTCTCTACATGGGGGGCCCGCTATAGTAATTCAATGAGAGAGTAATGTCAAATGACAGTACAATTGACCAATCATATCTTCCCTCTAAATGGGCGGGCTTTATTTTTCGCGGACTTTATGACAAGTTCCGCCCGCTGTGAGGTCTATGCAAGTGGTGCAGTGACGCGTCCTAAACCCCGGAAGTAAGCTTCGCTCGGATTCCCTCGACAGAAAGCAGTGGGATTTCTCCATAGGATTTTGGAAAATAGCTCGAAATAAGGTCTGTGGAAAACGAACCTGTTAGATAAATGCACGTTTTGTTCAGCCGGATAATATCCACATGTCTACCCTACTTTTATTATTTTCGAATCATAAATCTAATCGATAGATTTATGATCGATAGATTTATGATTAGCATAAGTTCGTTCACGATGGCTCACTTCAGTGATAGTGATGACATCGTTGTGAAATTATTAACCGAGTCATTTTCAAGATTGAGTGGCAAAGGATCAGCTGAAGCAAGTGCTTCATCCAAAAGGACAGGAGGATGGACTTTATGTTTAAGTGATTTGATCATCAAAGGTAGGCCTAAGTCATTTTCAATGTGGGCCGCCGTGCCAACTTAATTCATTTGTAATTATTACTTGGCTGTGGGTGCCCTGTCATGATAGGTGTTTATATAAATGGTGTTGTTTTGTGTGGTAGAGGGTCGCTGTCATTGATGCGTTTTGCATCCCGGGCCGCTGTTTTGATATTCCGCTGAAGTATACGTGGGACGTAATATCTCTTCTTTGTTTTCGAGGGAAGGGGAGTCAGAGGGCTAGGTATAAAAGTCACGGCTCGCCACTGGTTTAATGTTTAATGTCAACCATTTGTGCAGATAGCATGAAGTCGAACAGATCGCCGATGCTAATGTAGCGTTAGCGTTAGCATTTATCCCCCGGGCGTATTATAGAATGATCACACCGGTGTGACAGTACTCTTCAAATGGTTCACGAAATATCACTACTACTCTTACTGTTTAACATTGTGGGTTACTTGATGTTACTTCATGTTAATGATAATACAAATGACAAGGCTAAGACTGTAATGCTAACTAACGTGCTTGCTACTAGCAAACTTGATCCAGCCAGCCACTCCTGGTCCTTTTATCAGACGGGAAGCGAAAGAACGAGCAAGACCCATTGCTGGTATGATAACAACCTGGTACTAAGCACACAGGCATCTTGTTAAAGTTATCTTATCTTAGCTATCTCTTATATTTAGCGGAGGAAAACAATTGTGACATCAGTTATGACATCACTTACGCGACTCTGGGATTTGTAGTCTTTCTAGTTGCGTATTTTTCAATAGTCTTATATTTCAACAGTTTTAGACAAACTGTGACCTTTTTGACATGGAAATGATTTTTTAAGATTGACAAACATCATATGTGTAATTCGTGGCACAAATCAAACGGGATCAGAAGATACGTTTTCTCTCTCCATTGACTTCAATACATATTTTTCAGAAATAAGGTCCCATGGACCGGAAGTAGATGGGCGTGACTTTACCACTCTATTGTTTTATCATAATTATAATTAATGCATTAAAGTGTGCATCAATTTCATTTTGCTGCTAAATAATTGTTTTACTACAATGCTAGTATATAATAATAATAATGTATAAATTGATTCATATTTTGTATAAATAATCTTAATCTCCATAGTTACTCAACCTATGTGTGTACAAATGTGCCATAAGGGTAATGCTATGAAACATTTTTGGAAAAAGTGCAATATTTTCCCCCTGAAATGTTGTGGAGTAGGCTAGAACATAAAGCAACATAGTAAAACAAAGGAATTACTAAACCAAAATACAAGCACCAACATTTTTTTCTAAAATATAGAACTTTTAAACAAAATTATCTCTGCGCCAAAGTGGTGTATTTTATATGGTTTTAAGCGACAGGGAACCAGGTGCGTCTAAAACAAGCCCCGCCTACTTTTACCTTAAATGTCCATTGCACGGAAATATGATTGGCACAGCGCTACAGCTGCTTGAACGGTGAGACATGGCGGAGTTTGTTGCCTAACACACAGAGAGCGAGGGCTCTTAGGGAGTTTTAAACACTTTCCAACATGTCGAAATAACTTGTTTTCAGGACAACAATGTCTTCGAAACGTGTGCGGAGTGGAGCTTAAAGAGGCAGAGCCGTCTTTTTTGTCGGGAAGGACGGAGCGGCGGTAGGGAAAATGTGTTGTCATTTTCGTGCAGTCAACAGCCTTGGGCAACAAATATGGCTACTTCTTGTGTATCCTTCAATTCGGGTTGAAAACCGTCCCGACTAGGCCGAAGGGGGTAGTTTCGGGGAGTTACGACAGTAGCAAGAAGTGAAGTTGACTAGGCATTAGAAACGTAAAGAAGCTGGATTTGTCCCGAAGCTGATTTCGCTGGTTAAACCGACGCGGAGCTAAACAGAGATGGAGCCCAAGCATAAAGAGTTGTTGGAGAAATGTTACCAGAACTTGGTGGAGTCGATAACAGATGCGGACCGAGTTGTGGATGTTTTGGATCACTGCGGGACCCTCAGCCAGTCTGAACGCTACGAGCTGGGACACAACTGCTCCTCCAACGCGGAAAAAGTGGACCTTCTCCTGAAGATACTGATAAGTAAGGAGAGAGACCATTTCGCAGAGTTTTGCACGGCCCTGGAGAAGACGCACCCTCACCTGCACTCGGTGCTGCTCAATGGCTCCGGACCAGTGGATCACACCACTGGTAAGAAGCTATGTATGTGGTGCATAACAATGAAGCAGTGCGTTGTCGTGCTGAAAAGTAAATGATATAGAATGGAAGCATGCACGCTATGCTTGTTGTGTTTTTATGGTGTGTCAAAGGGAATTGTGTCCTGTACATTTTGGTTTGGATCCTGCTCTGGGTATGATCTAACCGACATTAGGAGTATTGACCATATGACAACTTGATGAAGGGCAGGACTTTTCCTTTGGGCAAGAATACAGAGTGAGGGAGAGAGAGGGCTTCACAATCATGTGACCTGATGCTTATTTACACTCACACTACTGTGCTTGTTTCCCTTTTCCATGTCACTAAAAGCACAGCCTGCCAGCTCTTTGTGAAATAATTTAATGGACCTAAAAAGACTCAAACAATCAATGTAGTGACTGCATGGCTGCCTGAAGTTATGTGTGTTTGAATCAATAACCCACTGTCACCGTCAAATGAATGAGTGAAGAATGAAATGTGTGTTAATGCAAACAGTCACTGACTTTAGAGTGAGATATATAAAGTAGGCTATTGAACTTTTCATTTGTGTCTTAGTACAAAACCAAACAGTTATTTTCCTTATCTTTGCCCAGCATTATCTATTACTGTTTTATATTGAACAATGCCCATCCCACATCTTCTAAATGCTTTTCAGGTTGCAGCAAATTATTTGTATTAACTGATACACTGCTGGATCGTTTGCTCTATTACATGTAAACAAATAGTGATCACTTTTCCCTCACAAAATTAGTTGCTTTTTAATGTTCTATATTTTTATTGATAATTTGTAATCTGTACTTTTTATAACTGGAAACGGTTTTGCATTTATTTTGCTCAATAACCAATTGAAACTATGTGGATCAGCTGTTTGATTAGCCATCTTCCTATTTCAGCAGTATACTGTAAGCACTTTGTAGTCATCCAACAATTTCATAGTCTGCTGAGTTTCCACTTTTGTGGGTGCACCATCAATTATAGAAAAGGATATATTACACATTAACATCAGATTGAATGGTCTAACATACTACACATTCCACCTACAAAGCTCATTATTACCCTCATCTGATCTACTCCGATTTAGCTATTTTTCTTTGCATGAGGACATTTTTCAGATGATGCATTTCTCAGTCTCTTTCTGGGATATACAGTCTTCTCTGCAGCAAATGCAGAGTTGTACGAGTGGATTTTGTGCTGTTCGCTCAGAAAAATACAACATTCGCTACTCTGTTATGAGGACGTCTAAAAATATATATTGTCCTCCTCAATTTTTCATCAAATTCAGTGTAAGACAATTTGGATATATGTGCCAGAATGTATGTGTATATATGCAATAATGCAAGTGCATGCTACTTGCTCTACACCTCTACCTTTTGCATTTCAAAGGAAATATTTGCATGAGTTACTTTGTTCGCTTTCACCTATCATGTAATACTCGGTGTGCTGATTGAGGTTTTAATTATGCATTTATTCTGTCCTCATTATTTATAAGAGTAAGAACGCTGCAGAGTGAGTCTATTTATCTAAGCTGTTTCATTTTTGCACCACATTTTACAATTGTGCACTAAGGTTTAAAACGGAGTACTGATGTAGAGGGTTGTAAACGAACATGTTTAGTGCTCGTCTTCCTCGTCTGCTCTAGTCTGCAGTTCCCTGTTGGTAGTCACGGGCTGAGCTGCTTTTTGCTACTGGGCAGACAGGTTCCTCCACTGCTCAGGCTAGAGCAGGGCCTTCCCAAGGAGAACTGTAGCTTGTTACAGGCTATGCTTTTAAATAATGTGCATCGTCAGCAGCCTGATCTCCCCAGACGCCTTGAGTCCCAGAGGGCGAGAGAACTAGATCATCGAAATCAAAACAATGTTAATGAGTGAGAGCTGCATCATTCAACCCCAGCAGGTGAAATCCAAATGTTAGATGCTACCTGTAGCCATCGAAAGACCTGGCTGCAACATTTTCTCTGATGTGAATGCAATGCACATGAATAGGTGTTTTTTTTTAATAGTATGTTTACATAACCATAGCTTCAGGGCTTGACATACGAGGTCTTTGGTTTACAGCATGTTGAAGAACAATAACCTGATTGCAGTAAATTGCAAGGGTGTGTATCGTGGCTGACGTGTTCGCTTGGCTGTGCTGCAAAATAATACTGGAGTTCAAATGTCTTTTTATATAGAAAACAAGAGCTAGCTTATGTTGTTAAAGGAAATCTAAAGTCTTTGATAGATAATGCTAGTTGAGAAGTCAGAGGGTAACCAAATGTCTGAAAGTGTACAAATGCATGACATGAGTTGAACACGTTAAAGTTGTAAAAGCACATTAATGGTCGCTGACCTCTAGGCACCCAGGTAGTTCACATGGTAAAGCAGGCACCCTGTGAACTAAGGCGGAGACCTTTCAAATGCTTCCCGGGAACATTGTCCACTCTTTCTTCCTTTCTCTCTATCTAATAAAGGCAAAAGGCCTTAGAGAAAAATCATTATAGTAAATCATTAGTTTGCACGCTTTACTTGGTCATATTTTCTGCAGATGAACATTAACAAGTTTAGATAACTTTTCTTGTTGAAAAAATACAGATTTTTAAATGGTCAGCACCCACGAGATAAAGGGGCAATATATAAGAAAATATTACTTATTACATGTATAAAAAGTGTATTTCTTTAGGTTTTTAAACCCAAAATATTTTTGACTTACTGTAGAGTTTCAGACCCGAGTCAAAACATGCATTTATTTTCATGCAAAAAGCACCGTAATTTAGTTTTTTTCCTAATTCATTATCACATTATCACACAGAGTTCTAAATGTGATTTTTATGAGTCAGCACTCACTGTTTGTGCTCAAGTTTTCAGCCTTGCAAGATTTTCTTTTGCGTGGGTCAGAATATATATATATATATATATATATATATACATACATACATATATATCATTAGCTGTGACTTCAGAAAAGAGATCAACCTAAATAAGATCCTTGAGTGGCGAGGGTCAGACCACAGCGAGGTCCACATGACTTCCACACGGGCAGAAAAGTGAGTGAGTGAGCTATGACACAGTGAACCTTGCCCATTGAGACAGTCTCTGCTCAAACAGAGTCATGGGAAACTTAAGCTTGAGCGAGAACAAAGAGAGCTTGATCCATGGGATGCCACGGTTCCTGAGGCACATCAGTCTTCTTCTTTTTCTTTCAGTCCTTTGCTGGGAAAAAGAGGGGTGAGCCATGTTAGCTGGGCTCCTTCCAGTCTTAATCAAACTCATAGTCTCCTTTTTAGCTAGTGGGAACTTGCCAGCCAGGGATTGATTTAGAGTACTGGGACGTGGGTAAATAGAAGCGTTTGTCATGCTAGCACTCCCGAGTCGAGCACTAGACTTTACATCGGGGGCTGGAGTTGCTGGTTAAACTAAACTATAAGCTCTTCATCCCACAGCCAAGTTACATCTCAGTAAATGTGCACTGCTGTTTGATCAAAGCTTGAACAGTATGTTAAATATCACGAGCATCTTATAAATCCAGTTTTCTTTTTTTCGGACTAAGTGTTAACAGTTGGGAGAAGTGTTGAAACGACTCAACAAGGGACACACAGATAGACTATCCATCCATCTTCTCCCGCTTATCCGTGGTCGGGTCGCGGGGGTAGCAGTTCCAGCAGAGAGCCCCAAACTTTCTTTTCCCTGGCGACATCAACCAGCTCTGACTGGGGGATCCCAAGGCGCTCCCAGGCCAGCGAAGAGATATAATCCCTCCACCTGGTCCTAGGTCTACCCCTTGGTCTCTTCCCAGCTGGACGTGCCTGGAACACCTCCCTAGGGAGGCGCCCAGGTGGCATCCTAACTAGGTGCCCGAACCACCTCAACTGGCTCCTTTCGACGTGAAGGAGGAGCGGTTCAACTCCGAGTCCCTCCCGGATGACCGAACTTCTCACCTTATCCCTAAGGGAGACACCAGCCACCCTGCGGAGAAAACCCATCTCGGCCGCTTGTATCCGCGATCTCGTTCTTTCGGTCATGACCCATCCTTCATGACCATAGGTGAGGGTAGGAACGAAAATGGCCCGGTAGACAGAGAGCTTTGCCTTCTGGCTCAGCTCCCTTTTCGTCACAACGGTGCGGTAAAGCGACTGCAATACCGCTCCCGCTGCTCCGATTCTCCGGCCCATCTCACGCTCCATTCCCTCACTCGAGAACAAGACCCCGAGATACTTGAACTCCTTCACAGACTACACATTTGAAAATCCTTTAATTGTTTAATTCAGTCAAACATTCTCGTTTATAGGACAAACTTCACTTTGAGCCCTTGTAATTTGTGATGGATATATTGTAATGTTTGCTTACATATATAGGTTTAAACTATTAACCACTATGTGTATGTAGTTAACATTTTTTAGCCCGACCAATATTGGATTTTTGAGTCAGATATCGATATCAGAGACTTTACTATATACATCTGATAACGATACTTCTGTCAGTTTTCTATTTACATTTAGTTTTTTACAATAACAGTTAACATAAACATTTTCGTATTGGGGTTTCGTTAAAATGGTTAAGAAATATGACAATGATATTGTACTGAGTGCAATCGGAATGATCTAAAGTATTCTCCTCCATAATACTCAGTGTTGTACTGAGACGTCCTCTCCGAACAGTTAATTATGAATCACTGTAGGCTATAAAAGAAGGGGCTTTCACAGGGGGGAACTGTGTGATGTTGTCAGAGGAGATAAAAGGAGAAGCTCTGAGGCTGCAGCCTCTTTGGGGCCCGGGCTAGTCAGTATTCAAGCTCCCTGCCCAACTGATAATTAGCCACACTCTGCTGTCAGCCCCCGGGCCCGTCATCCCAAGTTGGGGAAAGTCCCACCTTATTATGTCTCCAGCTGGTCTTTTTTCAGGAAAGGCCCCTAAATGTAACCCAAGCTCCACGGCCTTGATGTACCATACAATGCTGGAGATAATAATCTGACTATAATGCAGACATGGTCGAGTACACTCACAAGTGACTTTAATGTTTGGTTCTCCTCGCAGGTTCCACTTACAGCATCCTGTCCACCATGCCGTCGGACTCGGAAAGCAGCAGCTCTCTCAGCAGCTTGGGTGAGTGTGGTGCTTGTGCTGGGGTTCGGCTGGAGAAATGGCAAAAAATAAAAGCATTATCTTCCTGGAAAGAAAGAAACAAGTAGGCTCTACGGTTTCTCAGAAAATATTTGTCAAGTAATAGTCTTTGGTTGCTGCCTGTTTAGACTCTGAGCGCATGCAAGTGATTACACAGATGTGAGAAGGATTTAGAAAACCTCTACCCCCTAAACACACACACGTGCACAAACACACTCACAGGCCTGTTTCATTCTCTGAAGGAAAGAGGATTTGACTGTTCAATGCCACCAGAAGGGAAACGGAGCTCTTATCTTTTATCATTTGGGGGATTTGTTCTGCAATATATTCACATACTGAGGTTAATGAGTACAACAATGAGGTGGATACATATTAAACTGATTTTGGCTGCAAACATGTGAGAAATGTTATGGAAGTAATACAGTGAGATTAATATGGTTTCTTGTAAGGACGTGCAGACGATTGTTTAAATAGCTGCGGTAAAAAGCTCTTCCTTGTGATTGGTTACTATTTAGACCAAGTTAGTTCAGTCTGAGACTATTGAGCCATTACACTAGTCTTTCTTCCTTGTTTCGTTTTCAGTTAAAAGACTAGAAAGGGAAAGCAGACTAGAGTTTTTTTGAAAGCAGACATCAGTTGTACACTTTTCATTCAGCCTCTTATTTTACTCGTATGTTGAGGTTATGTCCTCGTTTACAATAAAGCAAAGTTGGCTTTTAAAAGAATTGGATGGAGCTGCACTAATGCCCCCATCGTTTGAGCTTTGTGAACGGCCCATGCCTCCAGTGACATGCTGACTCCCACAGGTACTCCCGGTCCAGCCTCCTCCCCTCCGCCCGCTCACATGGACAGCCACCAGGTGAACGAGAAGATGGAGACGGTTCTGTTCCAGCTCAGACATGTGACCCGCGAGAGGGACGAACTGCGTAAACGTCTGGCGCTCTCGTCACCTGGAACCACCTTCGATGACTGCAGGTACTGTTCTGATCTCATGCACTTTACTGCCTGTTTTCCAAAACAAACATTTACAGAAAGCGCAGTGATCATGCGTAGGCACTCCATGAATAGAGGCATTTTGCTTTGTGCTTTTCGTCAACAAAAACAAGTAAAGTTGAACAAAATGCTCAATTCTGTCAAACAAGGGGTGATCATACCATTTTAATGCTACCTCTCTTCCCTTGTGTTTTCACGAGCACAAGGTTTTGAAGTTGTTTATCTCACTCACGCTTCTCTCATCCTCTCATGCGACGAGATTCTAATGCATCACAATGTTGTCCCCTTTTTCCGTCTTGGTGAGACAGACCAAACTCAAAAGCAGGTCATGACTACGAGCGGCTGAAGCTGCAGTGCATGAAAGCCATGGCGGACCTGCAGTCCCTGCAGAACCAGCACAGCACCACCCTGAAGAGGTGCGAGGAGGCTGTGAAGAAAGCCGACTTCTACCAGTGAGTGGAAAGCTCTGCTACACGGCCTTTGTTTGTAAATGTTTTAACAGCCGGAGCCTTTGTGCTGTATGCATTTGCGCTCAGCCTGCAGGCTTTAGCTGGTATTCATTTCTTCCTCGGACATATTCACAGCAGATTGCATAGAACAGATTTGACTTTTGCGAGAGTAATAGGGATGAAGCCTTTATACCACTCCAAAAGCTGATAAGTTAAGCCTTGAAAAATCCTTGCAGCCTTTCATCAATCTAATTTCGTCTTTATGATTTGTTTTAGAAAAAGACTATGTTTTTATTGTCTTCTTAGCAGCATAAATCTTGAGTCGTCTTTTTGGACCAAAGGTTGAGAGTAGAGCCTAAATTACTTCTCTATAAATACTGCCCTCCTTGAAGAGTTCATGCTCTGTAATCATCATCTGAACCCTGTGTGAGCGGCACGGCATCTGTGCCATGAGGATAATACTGCGGACACAGCATTTGTTGTCCCATGAAATAAGCTGTGAAGGGGAGACTGGTCCATTTGTATGATTTAACGGTGCCATACTGTCCCCAAAGTGTAGGGAGCCGACATCTGGCCCCAAATGCAAACAGCCAGATGAAGGATTATTGCCATCTTTAAGCCTCTCCTTCTGGACCCTGTTTGCACACCAGAGACAGTCTTTATGTATTACTGTCCCGTATGCCTCTGCACTTCTCCTTTCACGAAAACACATCCTCTGTGAATTGGAAATCACATTAATGCCCAACCAGTGCATTGTACTAAGATCAATATGTCATTTAACACGAAGACTACCATAATCTCTCAGGACTTTATTGCTTCTGAGCTGAGATTCCTGTTCATATCGGCAACAAGTTAATAAGCATATCTGAAGTTGCAAGACCTGAAAAGAAGAGTCTTGAGTATGAGTGAATATCTAAAAGGTTGTTGGCATGGACTAGAGTAGAACACATAAAAACAATAAGCAATATGTACTGAACAGGGGAAATAGTTTCCCAGCAGCAGAAAAGGTATAGTGTTGTCTCCTAGTATTTCTAAAATGATGATTTTAATTGAAAATAAATTACAGTTAAAGGAATGGTCTCATGACACTCATTTAAAAAAAATTATCATCCGATAAAACAGACCAGTCTCTGCCAGTCTCTTTTTTTTTTTTTTAATCCGATGACATTATCAGTGATTTTAAACTGATTAATTACCGAAATAACATCAACACTGTGGGCGGCGCCATTTTACCGGACGTGACGTAAACCATGCGTTTGGTTTCGAGGACACGTTGATGTTCATGTTATTTACTGTAGTTACTCTCTTCAAATATGCCTCATTGTATCGCGAAACATTGCCACAATTCTGATAGGAACAATCCACGGAATGCTCGGTTCTATCTGTTGCCAAAAGGTAAGCGTAGGAAGTACGTTCGGAGGCAGTGGCTAGCGAAATGTGGCCAGCCCGAACCGAAAGATCCACAGGCGCATGTATGCAGCGAACATTTCAAGTTTCCGGACGACTACTCTGAGAGTATGATAAAACATAACATGGGATTTATTGAACAACCATTACTTAATGGAGATGCAGTACCATCGGTCTTTCTGGTGTCATCACCGACCAGGACACCAGTTCGGCCAGTTGAGAAATCGCCCTCTGCAAGTGTGAAGCGACGGAGGACCAGAAGTAGTGCTCGGAGTAAGAATAAGGTATGTTATGGCGCATTTCCATTGCAGCGGGTAGCCCCGTTTAAACGTCCTTTATCGTCCAGGCCAGGCCAGTTTTTGGTGGCCTTTCCATATAGCGTAGTACCGGCTAGTGGGTATTTCCCCCCAGGTTTCCGGCCCCATAAAATCGTGGTTCTAGGGCCAGGGACAACGAGGCTGAGTATGCTAAACTAGAGAGGGAATCGCTAGCAAGGGTGGTACTACATGCATACATATCTAGTAATCAAAATCATTGTATCTACTAAGTAGTACTAAGTAGGCTCGAACCTGTATGGCTGAATTCCCCCTTCCAATCTCTTCATATTGCTCAAAACTTCGCCATGTTTTCGTGTGTTTACCATAGACTGTATATGGTGTTTACAAAGTGAACGCATGGATGACGTCACGACCATCACGTGACTACTGAAAATGGGCAAAATGGCAGCGGCCTGACGGAATATACAGGTTTTGATAAAAAAGAGCTATAAAATCATTATTTACCGGGGAATATCGCTGATTTCTTCAGGGTATGGTTTAAACATAATGTTTCACTAAATTTTGATTAATTATCTAATGAGTGGAGCATTCCTTTAACAACACATTTCATAAACAGTGAATAATTTGAGTAGTTTATCAAGCTACAATGCCGCATATTCCAGCTCCTCTGTGGTTTTATATGAAGCTTTACACTGTTTTATATCATTGTAAATAGTTGGGTTTTGGACTGTTGCAGCAACATGAAGATATAACTTTCGCTCTGGGAATCTGATGAAAATGAAAAGTTTTAAAGTAAAAAATCCATCCAAAAAATCTTATGTGAAAGAATCCCTAGTTAAGTATTAGTTCTGTGATTCATGGCATTGCTGTATTTCCGCTTGTAACGGTGATTTTAAACCCGGGTGACAGTGCCCACAGTCTGACGGTGCTTGCTGTGGTTCCTCCTCAGCACGCTGCACAGCCGTCTGGACAGCGAGCATGCTCAGCTGAAAGATGAGCTGGAGGCGATGAGACAGGACAACATCCAGCTGGTGAGGGAGCACAACCACGTGAAGCAGGCCTGCGAGGAGCTGAGGAGGCTGCACGACGACGGCCAGAGGGAGGTGGCAGAAATGAGGATGCTGCACCAGCAGGTACAACAGGGACTGGCAATCTACATGTATGCTTACACGGCTAATGAGAATAAAGAAATCTGCAAACTTTCTACACATCCTGTAGTATGCACACACTCTCTGACTGCCCTTCAGATTCAATCATTAACATCCTGACATAAATCTATTCTCTCTTGGTGACCATTACTCCAAAGACCACAACATCACTCAGAGAAATGGGGTCAAACAAGCTCTACCTCTCATGTCTGCATCGATCAAAACATTCTATCAAATTAGACGAATGACTTGACCCGCATCTCTTGCTATTTCACCGCCGGACTTATTGTCTGACAGCAGTCAGAAGGTTGGATCATTAAATGTTTGAAATACCTTACATAACCATGGGGAATGTCTTGCATGGTTTTTTGATAACCAGGATACATGTCTCATTGTCCTCAGAGCTCATGTCAGCATTACGGAAACTCATGTTCAACGCCAGTCAAATTAGCTTGGTGATATCAGTCCAATGACAACCTTTTATTGTTTAGTTGTTAGATGCCAGTGACATACCGCACACTCTATTGTCTCATTTGTAAAACATGCCTTTTGTATTGTACGCCATAGTAAAATATAGAAAAAACACATTGACACAGCATTATGGCATGGTCCTGGCAGAGGCCTGTGCTCTCCGAGTGCCATTTTTATATTTGTATTCAGAGCACCAAGACGTTGCAGAGAGTTGCATGCAGTATTACCGTACTTTTCTGAAGCAGCAGTGAAGGGTTGCATTTCTGTTAGTGATGTCCATAAAAGTCAAGCTTTACAGAATCTCTCTTTCTAAGTCTTGCTCTGGTCCACTACCTCAACACACAGTCAAGGGCTGAAGCTTTGCTTTAGTTCAAGTTTATTCAGTATTAAGTTAATTTTTCTGGACGTTATTAACATATATTATGGTTTCATTATTTACATTTTAGTTAACCTTTTTAACTCAGTAAGGCATCTGAATTATGTAATTTCCAGGTGATGAGAGAGGGGTCATCTGATGTCCTCAGCAAGCTTTACGACACTACTGCGACCAAGTTGGAGACCGTGAAGATTGAGTACGAGGCTCTGAGGAAGCGCTATAACGATAACACGGCGGGTCACAACGCAGACCTGAGTCGCCTGGATCAGGCCGAGGAGGAGAACCACCGGCTGCAGAAACAGCTGGACATGCTGCTGAAGCAGAGAGACGCAGCCATCCACTATCAGCAGCAGTGCTCCTCCTCTATGAGAAGGTAAAGCCGGAAATATAACCGGACACACAAAGCTCACACAGACTGAGCAGCTGTAAAATGTTTAATGATTAACAGCAAGCGCAGCATACTTTGCTTCTAACTTACCCCTTGAATGTTATGCCAAGGTCAACACGGCACACTGCTTAAAATATTCTTAATCCAAGGCTGTTGAAGCTTTGCAGATGGGCACACGCTTTCCCTTTGATTGTTGCCTTTATGATGCTAAGTTGGCAAGCGTGGTCACTCTTTTTGCCTGTGTTTTTTATTTGTTATGTTTTAGTTTTTGTGGATTAATAAAGACCCAATGCATTCTTTTTGTTCCACAGGTTTGACAACACGCAGCAAGAGCTGTCCAAGGCCTCCTCCCAGAACAAGGAGCTGCAGCGGGAGATGGAGCGGCTGCAGTCAGAGGCGACCCGGCTGAAGACGCAGCAGCTCAAGGCGGCCAAAGACGGCGAGAAATACAAAGAGGAGCGGGACTCTGTGATCAACGAGTACCGGCTGATCATGAGCGAGCGGGATCAGGTGATCAAAGAGGTAGACAGGCTTCAGACTGGCCTGGAGATGGCAGAAGCCAAGCTGAAGAACACTTCCTCAGAGAGACGGGTGGCCAGCGAGGAGCTGGAGGCTCTCAGACAGGTAACAGCGGATCAAGGGCTCCTTTAAGGGTATACTTCAAAAGCAAATATATTTTCTAGAAGTTGGAGGTTATTTTAAATTAGAGACTGGGAGAGCAGTTACTGTTTGGATCATGGATTTGTTGATCATATCTGTAAAAGTAATTAATATAATGTGTGATTCAAACTTAAAATGGTAATGCTGTGTTTGTCAAAAATATTGACAAAGAATTACTTATTGCATTATGTGTGTGTCCCAATCCACTGTAGTTAAGCTGGTTACAGCTGCTATCATTTTTAATTTTGGCAACACCCAGAGCTTATTTAACTCGTAAAAGCAATAGTGTCAACACTGGTATTAAAAGGCAACAGCTCAAAAAAGGACGACACACATTGATGTTTTTTAAAAAGCGAAAAGGGATGTGCTTCAAGAGGGAAAATAGTCTTTGTAACCCTCCACTTTCCCCCTATAGGAAGCTTGTGGTGGTAGCACAATTTGTTCAGTGAGATGAGATAAGATTATATTTTATTGATTCCAAAGCGGGAGATTTCAGTGTTTCAGCTGCCCAAGAAACAATCCTAAGTAGGAACAGACAAGTAGGAGAGTGAATACCAAAATAAATCATATTTATAAGAAAAACCTTAGAAATCTAAATAAAAGATGAGCACAAAATATAAATGTTTTACTCGTTTGATCTCCATCTTATTCTATTTGGGTGATATGAAGGAGCTGGCCTCAGCGCTGGTGGACAGGGACCGGGCCATCTGTGAGAAGAACGAGCTGCTGGAGAAATACTGCCACGAGGTGAAGGACAAGGCCGAGGCCCAGAAAGAGCTGAGCCAGGCCTGCAAGGACATGGAGACGGTACGAGAGGAGAGGGACGTGGCCCGCAAGGAGAGGACGGAGGCCATCATCCAGAGGGACCAGCTGCTGCGAGAGTATTACCAGGCCAGACAGGTAGCCAGACAGACGGGAGATTTATCATTACAAATGGAGGGATTGATTTATTCCCCCAACAATAATCCCTTCATCCCATCCCGTAAAGTAATAATAAATGTTTATTTAGGAGCTGGCATGTTTCCACACATTGATTTTCACCCATCACAGTTTGTTTCAAAGGGGTCTGTCTGATGAATGGAAATGAAGGTCCGGAGACTCCTGCATTAGGAAATTAGCAGCAATTACAGTGAAAAGGCTCTCAGACTTTGAAGTGCACAAGAGAACTGCACTGCATCAGAAAGGGATAATTAAGCCAAACTACAGTAAGGTCTAATGGAATTAATTTAGCTATGGACTTAATTAATGCTCTCACTATGCTTGGCAGTCTCTCTGCTGCACAGTTATTTACAGAGAGAACATTTACTACATATACACCAGCAGACACCGAGTGAGACTCACACTCATTATACTATATTTGACCTACTTTAAACCACAGTAGCTAATCCAATCTATGACTGTTACACCTCAAGCAAACTTTCTAGTGTGGGAGGGGGGGGGTTGCGTTTTAGCTCACATCAGTTTATTTGAGGTGTTTATGGTTAAACATGATGATGAATTTAATCTTTGAAGGCTTACAGCAGATGTTTTGAACAGTTCAAAGAAAAATTGCAACATTCATTTCATAAATTATCCACCTGGAGGATGTTGCAGCAAAAGTTGAGCCAGCTTCCTTTTTTCCCACCAGACAACTCTTGTTTTGTCTTTTTGTACTGGAGCCTGTGCTTAAGAACCCCTGCTGAGCCAGACCTGTTGTCTCATTTAAATGAATGAGAACGCTGCATTTCCTAGTTCCAAGTGCTAATGTCGGATTGAACACAGCCTCAAGTTTCTCATAAATATAAATATCCTCCTTTTGAGTTGTGTCTAAAGTACCAAAATCACCTTGACATTTGCCTCAATCAACTTGACATTTCTTTCCACTCTCCAGAAAGAAGACTCTGCCACTCTGGACATGGAACGATCCAACAAGGAGATCGATATTCTGAGGAAGCAGTACGAGGCCATCTCTCAGGAGCTGAAGGAGGCCGTGCAGGAGGCCGAGGTAGCCAAGTGCCGACGGGACTGGGCATTTCAGGAGAGGGACAAGATAGTGGCAGAGAGGGAGAGCATACGGTGAGGAGCGGGTTCAGAAGCTGTCTGTTTGATTATGTGGAAATATGTCTTGTTTACGTTACATGTTGGCGAAGAGAGGCTCGGATGAAAATGTATTTGTTTACACTTTGTCTGTCGCCGATTTGTGTGAACATTTGTGAATCTGTCATCAGCACGCTATGTGACAACCTGAGGCGAGAGAGGGACCGAGCTGTGAGTGATCTGGCAGATGCTCTGAGGAATCTGGATGACACCAGGAAGCAGAAGAACGACGCTGCGCGGGAACTCAAAGAACTAAAGTGAGTCATGATTCCTCCACGCTTCTTTACAACTATTTGACAGACTTATCTCATGTTCTGCCCTATTTTTAGGTTCAAACCTTGAATGTTATTCACTTAGTTTATTTTGTGTCAGAGTCTGTGCTCCTTGTGTTTTGGGGATCCAGAATGATCTCATCCAAGATCGATTGTGCCCCCCGGTGGAGGAAGTGTGTCACTGACTGAGCAAAAGAACTCCTATCGGTGACTGTACTTACTTAAGAGCTACACATGTTGTGTGTCCTGCAGGGAAAAGATGGAAGATCAGTTGGAAAGGGAAGCGAGGTTTCGTCAGCTGATGGCTCACAGTTCACATGATTCAGCCATTGACACAGACTCGATGGAGTGGGAGACGGAAGTTGTAGAATTTGAAAAGCACAGAGTAAGAACCACTGTGAATGTTATCATCTTAACATTTATATAAAATAATTTAACTTTCTGTGAACCAAATTGTAATGCTCTCAATCTATGCTTTTTTTCTTTCTTATTCAGGACATGGATTTGAAAGCACTTGGGTTTGATATTGCTGAAGGGGTGAATGATCCTTATTTACCAGGAGATTGTGGCATATTTGTCAGTAAGGTGGATAAAGGAAGTATGGCTGAAGGAAGATTAAGGTAAATGCCTCACTACTTTGACAACTTGGTAATTAAAGCACATTTTTAAGCGTTAAAATGTTTCTTCGTTTATCGTAATAAAATATTTATTATCCCGTATTGCATTTAGTGTCCTTGTTTTATTTTGAGGATTTAATAATTCAACCATTGCTCTGGATCTGTCTGTGCAGAGTGAACGATTGGTTGTTGAAAATAAATGACGTGGACCTGACCAATAAAGATAGGAAGCAAGTGATTAAAGTGGTGGTGAGCGGCGAGGGAGTGATTAATATGGTGGTCCGCAGAAGGAAGAGTCTGGGAGGACGGATCATCACTCCAATCCAGATAAACCTGGCAGGAAACAAAGGTAAAATAAAGGACTAATTATTAAGTAAGCCTCCCCATTTTCATACTGCTGTTTTTTTTGTTTTACTTTTTAGAAAGATGGACACATAACATGTAATATGATTTTTTTTTTCCTAACCTCTCAGACAGCGGCATAGGTCTGGAAAGTGGAGTGTTTGTTGCCACTTTGGCCCCAAGCAGTCCAGCTGCCAGAGACTGCGCTCTTACTGCCGGGGATAGACTGTTAGCTGTGAGTGCTATACAGAAAATATATGAATTATTCATGATCAAAGATTTGATGGCATGAGACAGGTTTTGAGATGTTGGCTTTTAGTGCCATCTACTGACCACACTCGTGTTTAATGTCTCAATTAATTAACCTACAAAAAAGTCAAACTTTGAAGGGCACACCATGAAATGACCTTCAAAGAATGTAGTCTTAGCAGTTTGGTGACAGGAAATGTATGTTTATTAATATGTGTGTGCTACAAGGCAATTCGGTGTGTATTTCTGTAAATCAAATCTGCACCAACGTTTTATCTCGTGTCAAATCATGGAGAATACAATTATTTTGCTGTGTATCAAATTTGAATGTTCATCAGCAGCCAGAGTCCTGCGACCCGCAAAAAAGGTGATTCGCGGGTGGTATTTCTTCAAACGCTTTTTTCCGGGTTCGGTTCTGGGTAAAACAAAGATGGGTCGGGTCGCGAGTATTGCATAATTAATATATTAAAATAATAATAATTTTGTTTAATGTTTAAAATCCTCAGACCTCTCCCCCGCGGGACCGCGCATAATCATAACATCTGCAGCGCATCAATCTGCTGCTGAGCGTGCCACATTCAAAATGACTGAGGTGAAGCTCTAGCGGAGAATACAGCATTTTCAATAACACTTCCTCAAGAGCGAAATCCAACGTCTGGGAGGCTTCTGGTGTCATCCTAGATGGAGAAAAGAACCAACATCCCACGCTTTTTGAGACAAATATGCAACTGCGTGTGTTAATAATTGCACGTTTTCACTGCTCATATATAGGCTATGCGGGTTCGGGTCGGGTTGCGGATCTTGTGCCGGCGGGTCGGGTCGCGGAACTAATTGGCAATATGTGCGGGTAGCGGGGCGGGTTCAGTATTGCACGTCGCGGGTGCGAGTCTTGAAAATCAGACCCGTGCAGGACTCTATCAGCAGCACACTCAATAATGAAACACATATACTATGTGTGCTTTCATCTCTCATTTTAATTGGAGGAAGACATACTTGGTAAACTGTAGTTTTTCTAACTTTATTTTGTTCATCCACTGCAGATCAATGGCATTGCACTTGATAACAAGTCACTCTCTGAATGTGAGACTCTGCTGAGAAACTGCCGTGATTTTCTCAGCATCTCCCTCATGAAGGTGAAGCTCTCAGACCCACATACACTTGTACTCACACTTTTTTACAGTATATATTTTTTGCCACTGAAAAAACAAGTATAATGAGATAAGTGTTTATTGACCTCCCCTCCTCCACAGTTCCTCCCACAGAGCTGTTCCGGCCAGAGTTTATTTGAAGGTTTGAGAGACTCAGAAAAGATCTCTCGTCTTCAGTCCTGTGAGATCCACGCCAGGACCTGCAGGAACTCCAAGCACAACTGCTCTAAGCACAACTGCTCCACACAGACAGACATTTGCAGCTGTGACTTGGGCAGCAGAGGGGATGAAGTGTGTAAGGATGCATGTGACTCTCCAGACAGTAGCGACAGCAGCTCTCACTGCCTCCAGAAGCCTTTTCCCAGCAGCTCTGTGCACTCCCGCTCCCTTTCCAGCTCCCACAGTCCCTCAGAGCCCCACCCAGACTTCTGCTACAGGAGGCCGGAGCTCCACCATCGCCCCTTCACCTTCACCCCCGTGCCCTCCGACTGCAGCTCTCCTCAGACGGCTGTGGACCGAGTGCAGAGCTCAGCAGGGAAGCCCAGCGGAGGCACGTGGCCCAAAGTCATAGCGGTAGCTTCTATTACTGAATGTGCCCAGCTCTCCATCTACAAAAAAGTCAAACAAAGGAAGTCCATCTTCGATGTGCAGGGTTTCAGGAGACCCGAGCCGTCCCCAAAACTGGACTACACGTCTCTTTCTCAGATACCCAAGCACTCCCCGCAGAGCTCGATATCTGAGGCCCCTCCCACCCCGCCAGCCAGGAGCGACTCGTTCAGGTTCAAACATCGCCAGCAGAACAGCTCGGCGTCAGACTCCACCATCACCACTGCCACTCCACCTGAATCCCCAGCCCAAGCTACAAGTCCACAGGACGGGGGGGAGGCAGGTAACCAGCTCTACTACACCAACGCTCCTCCAGGAGAGACCACGAGCGGCGCCAAAAAAACTCCTGACAACGAAGGGAGTCGTCGCAGAGCAGAGGAGCGGCAGAAGAGGAGGTACCGGCCAAAATCGGCGCCTGCACTGCGGCCAAGAGTTACTCCATTACACATCCCTCTTCCCATGCAGGTAGCTAAGATACTGCTCTTACCTGTTCTGATATTATTGTTGTGTGTGTTTTCTACATGTTACAGACTTGTCCCTGCTTGATTGTTTCTTGCAGATGCAGAGTTTCTCTAACGACGAGCACTCCCCAGAGCCAATAGACTTGTTGCGCTTCTCTCCCAGGCGAACTAATCGGTACAGCATGTCCTTTGCACCCCCCAGCTACGGCAGCGTCCCATCATGTAAGTCTCCTGAACAACTTCAATGTTTTGATTTGCTTTTGCACCTAGGAAACACATCCTTGCATTTGTCTTTTGTTCATGCTAGATAGAAGACGCACATAAACGGGAGAGGTAGGAATGGAAATGTACGGGTTTCTTCTCAATGACATCAGTATCGAGTCAGACATCGTGATCTTGTTCTGTGTGTTCCTCCAGATCCAGCACAACGAGGTTTAGCCCCATGTCCAGCTGTGACGGCTGTGATAAAGAACCCGGTGTACACTGCTTGGAGCCATGAGATCCAGAACAACAACCCTCCTCCAGCCCCCAGCTCGGGAGTCCACCTACATCCACACACAAGGTGTTAACATCTCCTCGTTGTTCTTTGTTTATAGAAATAGGCCCTTTTTCACAGCAAACGTTTCAACTTGTCACAGTCGGAAGATCTCATGATATCCCTACTCTTATTGACATACCACAACTTGTTCTGTTTTCTCTGTTTATTATTATTATTATTATTATTATTATTATTAAATGATATCTTGGGACCAAAAACAGGACACTTGTGGATGTTACTTTGGGATCCGGGAGCTTGTTATTTTTCTGACATTTTATTTTATAGATTTCTTTGAGTGTTTTACTGAAAGTAATCATTGGTTGCAGTCTTAGGATTTTTTTTTTCACAGTGTTTACCCAATCACAGATCTCATGAACAGATGGCATGTGTCAAATAACATCTTGCTCCGGGTTGAACGATTGACCACAGGGGAACTGACTGAGGCCTTTTTCTACACTTTTAGCCCCCAGCATCAGGTTCGCCACAGCCTGGACCTCAGCCACAAGCGCACTGGGGACTCGACTGAAACGAGCGTCAGCCAACCAGCGCACAGCACAAACTCCCTGCCATCCAGCGCCAGACTGAGTATGCATGAAGTCCCAAATTTAGGCAAAAAGTATCTTGTATAATAATGTCTGTGAATGAACTGTCATTTTCAAAACAGAAACAAATGTATGTGGCTTTCAGGGAAACTGTTACAATAGTGTTAGACCTCATTTAGCAACTTAATTGACCACAAGATGGATCACACTGACTCAGCTAAGGAGATGACAGTGACTTATCGGCCACATCAAAGAGCATCATTGAAGTAATTTATCAGAGCAGTCGAGCGCAACTTCGGAAAAAACAGATCCCCAACATCAATAAGTCATATCCTGGGTGTAACTCTGTAACTGCATGGCTTGTTAACTAAATAGGCAAGTGGGGTTGTTTTTTCTCCCTGTGAATTTTAGTAAGCTTTTATCAACTGTCCTCTGTTTCTGGTCTTTAGGCTCCTTCAATACTTTACAGTTCAGGACAGAACGCATAAAAATCCCTCCAACTCGGTATCCCCGCTCCACTGGTTCTGAAAGAGGTACGGTTTAGTTATGAAGCTCCATCATTTCAAAACGAGTGTCACTGGCGTAAACAACAAGTCTGAATTCATACTTTTCTCCTCTGCCACCCCAGGCTCCCTCTCACATTCAGAGTGTAGCAGCCCAACGCCTCCAATGTCCCCTGTCAACCTGGAGACATCGTCTTTCATCAGCAGCCAATCGCAGAGCTCCATCTCCACCCAGCCCAGGATATCAGTCAGCCCCGCTCCAGCTGGTGACAGGCAGAAGGAAGGGTAGGTAGGCCCCTCGTCCGGGTCGTTACGCTGCGATCGTTCAGCAGAACACGACGTGTTTTCCACCATTTGTCTGTACTTCTGTCTGCTTCATTGTGATAAAGTGCTCTGAAAGCAGTAAACAATGCTGTGAGGCTCCATCCTCATATCATTAGAACTCCTACTCACCATCTATCATTATGTTCTCATCTCTTTTCCCCTTTGCATCTGTTCATTATAACCTGAAATACTCCTCTCCTTCTTTGGGTGATTATTCTCTTTCCTCTCTCCGTTTCCTTCTCAGATTTGTTTCTTATAACACTCTCTCTGTCAGACTTCCACTGGCAGTTCAGCCCAAGTTCCTCTCTTTAAGAAGCTTGAGGTTTGTCCTGCTTGCAGCACATACAGTATATGCACTACCTGTAAGGCTGTGAAAGCACAGATATCAAGACCTTCTGTGTACACACTGCAGATATCTAATGTTGCGTCAGTGATGCTAGAATTTAATAGCCATAACAAAAAGCTAATGGATCTGTATCCCTTAAGTCCTCATCTTTTCCCTGCTTATTTATTCAGAATGCTGTTGAATTTTGTATGATTGCATGACAAGAGTTGGATTCTGAAATGCACTTGCCAAGTCGCACACATATCCTATTGTTAAGTCTTTTTTTAACCCCGATGTTCCCAATGCATCTTTGCTTTAAAGTAAAACACAGTTCAGAGAGCTACATTTCATTGAAAAGTTAAATTACAGCTGCTCCTGTGGATTTGTAGTTTAAATGATATTATCTTCATATCATTTAGAGTTGCCTGTTCCATCCTGCCAGGAGTAGTTTCCCAGAGGTGTCGGAACATGATACTTCTATTTTTCCCCCTCAAGGCCGTACTTGGAGGAGCCGCGCAATGTGACTGTTCAGAAGGGAGCAGAACCTCTGGGGATCTCCATAGTGAGTGGAGATAACGGGGGAGTGTTTGTGTCCAAAGTGACAGCAGGCAGCATCGCACATCAAGCTCGCTTAGAGTACGGAGACCAACTCCTTGAGGTAAAGCAGCCACTGCACTACAACTTTATATTTAGCTGTTGTTTTCTGTGTCTGATGAATCTCTGTTTCTTCCAGTTCAATGGAATCAACCTTCGCAATGCCAACGAGCAGCAGGCGCGGCTTGTGATCGGGCAGCAGTGTGACACAGTCACCATTTTGGCTCAGTATAATCCTCACATGTTTCAGCTGGGCAACCACTCTCGTTCAGGGTAAGAAGGCGAGGAGGCAGGAACGCCACAGCAATACATTAGACGGATAACTTATGACTCGTACATTTTCGTTCCATATTCATTCAACCATTCTGGCAAAAAAAAGCCTGTGTGCACAGTGCCAGTTGTGTCAGTATAATGTGAGAACATAAATGGAATATTTATGGTACTATTCAAACAGTGAATACATGAACACATACCAATGTGTCAACAGAAAACATGATATTATAAAAATGCAAACATTCATATAACACACTGCAGGGCCAAATAAAAAAATCTAATCAAACAAGATCAAGTGAGAAATGCAAGCGCTAAATGGAGAGTAAATATTCAAAACAACATTCTTCACATAATGTACAGCTTGTGTGTCTTCTCTTTTAAAAGGATAGTTTGAAATAGGGTTTTATGAGATACTTATGCATCAGTCAGTGTAAAACCTACAGTAACGTTCTGAGAAACAAACAGGAGGGCAGAGAGACTGCTGTTATTAGTGCATCAGTGAACCATGTTTTAGCCACCTAAAAAAATGTGTAAAGTAAATATCAGTTTAATTGAACCCTGAATCTAGAGTATTTCAACAAACTAACAGATGTAGGCAGTGTTTGTCAAAAGAGTCTTCAAACTTTGAAGATGGCATAGATAACTTTTCAGTTAGCCATCAGAAAAGGGGGTCTGACAGGGGGGTTTGACTACTGTCTTTTAGATCATCATCTTATATCAGAAACTCAATGAATATCTTTTATTTTATTACCTTTTGCTCAGAGTAAAAAAGACTTTGACTCCTGTTGTCCGTAGTTCTCGTATGGAGTCCATCAGCAACCAGCCGACCCCCCAGGACAGCGGAGCCACCACCCCCGACAATCACTCCATCGTCGACACACTGAGTGAGCAGGACGAAGGCACCATGACGCCGCCGTCCAAACAAACCACTCCCGCCACCAGCCCACAAAGCTCCTTCAGGTAGGACTGGGACATATTTGTGTTGCCACCAAAACTGCTTTTTCTTGTTAAGTGTATTCTGTCCCACATTTGTCATATCCAGTTTGTATTTCACTATTTGTTTTTTTTCCTGTTCAATACAAATGTCAATGTGTTATTGCTGGAGCCATGAATACAGACTTTAAGCTATTGGTAGAAATGTTGGTGGTGTTAGAGTGAAAAAAATAATAATTCAAAACTTGACTGACTGAACGTTTTTTCTTCAGGCTTCCTGGTTCCGGTACGCGGCGGGCTGCCGAGCCTCGGCTGGTGAGGCTGAAGAGGATCCAGGTGGAGATGGGAGTTCAGGTCTGTGGAGGAAACCTTTACGGCGTCTTTGTGGAGAGTCTGGATGATGACAGCCCTGCCAAGTGTCCTGATGGCCTGCTGCCTGGAGACTTGATACTCGAGGTACTTGCAATGAAATCACTTTAATTAATTAAGGAAGTCATGTGCACAGTAAAAATGATTCACAGGACAGAACGGGCTTCCAATGACACACCTAGAAATTTGTCTCACTGAATTTGTCTCACTGAATGAGTACACCCTGTTGTTTGTTTTTTGTTTGTGCTATTGCCGAGCCAATCACTTTCTTTCCTTCCTTTCTAAAACACATCAATAACAAAAGAAGACTCCATAATTATATGATGAGGAGAAAGGGGACAATGCAGTACAAGAAACAACACACATGCTAAATATAAATGTTGTTGAAAGTGAAAACAAAGAAGCTTAATTTTTCCTATTTGCATCCACATTCTGAGGGGCTTTCTACCTAGCTACTCATAGTTTCATCCAAAGTAACTACTTCAATGCCAGACCTTGAAATTATGACAGGATTCACTGTGACCTGACAAAAGCACTCTACAGTTATGCATTTCAAGTTCAAGATCTCCTCTATGTTTAGCAGATGTGATTTCACATAAGTGTGTGTGTGAGGTATTATATTCCATAAATGTTCCGGTGCATTGTTTGTATTGCTTTTTACTGAAAATGATGAGTCATTCTGTGTTGGCAGCCTAGTGCAGTGTTCTTTTGTCAATTATATAATTGATGTTTTCAAACAGTACAATGGCATCAGCATGAAGAACAAAACTAAAGAGGAGGCTTACCTGGAAATGTTAAAACCAGCTGAAACAATAACATTCAAGGTCCAGAACTGTGTGGACAACCTCTCTGCGATCAAAGAGGCCCCGGGAGATGGATTTTTCACAAGGTAAAAACCACTTTTTATCAGTCAATTCAAACTTGGAGCAAATCAAGTTTCAGACATAAGGGCTAAATCTTGTAAGCTATTCTCTGTTCAAAATCTTCTGTGAAATTGTCTCTCAATCTCTTATGTCTTTGTTCAAAGCTCAGACAAATGTACTCACCATAACTGCTTCGTTGTTCATCTCTCATCAGAGCACTTTATGAGAGGGTGGCAGAGGCAGAGCAGGAACTGAGCTTTAAGAAAGATGACATCCTCTATGTTGAAGATACGCTACCAAATGGTAATTTTGGCTACTGGATGGCCTGGCAACTGGACGAAAATGCACAGAAGCTCGTAAAGGGGCAGATCCCAAGTAAATACATGTAAGTCCAGTTTACTTTTCTTATATCATTAGAGTTAATTTAATACTACTTTCTAGACTGGAGTTTCGAGTTTTCTGATCCTTCGTTGTTATGTCAATGAGCACTTTGTTCACCACGCGTTACGGTCATGAAGAGGGGAGTGACTGCAGTTGAGTTAAATGTGCTTCTCTATCTCAATAAGGATGGACCAGGATTTCTACAAGAGGCACGGCATGGCCGATATGAAAGACGATAACGGCACCAACAAGTCTCTGTCGGCCGCGGCACGGAGATCCTTCTTCCGCCGCAGGCTGAAGCACAAACGCAGCGGATCCAAGGACGGGAAGGAGCTGATGGTTCTGGACGCAATAAGCACAGATTCTTTACCCATCACAGAAGGTTAGAAATCACTTAAAAGGTTGTTTAAAAGTGAGGCTTTGGACCAGACAGACTGACCTGGAAGCGGAATGCAATGCAAATATTTTCTGGATACTATGGTTTTTCTGATATTTTCGACCTAGTATACCATGACTTTTCAAAAATATTATACCATGTGTTTTAACTCAAAATGTAGTTCTCAGATATGAACGTTTATTAAAAAGCATGCTGGGTTAACAAAACATTTCCCAAGGTACATAAATGTGTAGCTGAGATCATAACAATGGCAGCTGTATCTCTATGCAGTCTTGAGTATTTTGTAATGAATTGTTTTGTATCCTGCCCAGAAGGAGTGAGCCTGATGTACCAGCGGGTTCAGAGGGTGGAGTGCTCTTTCCCCAGACCCGTGCTGATCCTGGGTCCGTTAGTGGAGTCCAGTAAGGACATGTTGGTGAAGGAGGCTCCTGCTCAGTTCTGTCGCTGTCTGCCTGGTGGGTAATCTGTTATTAGAGTTTATTTATTCATGAAGGATTTTGGGTTTTCATCCGGTTTATATCATCGATGATCTGCAGAGTGGGATTTCACTACTACTTTTAGAACATGTAAATATTATTAATTTGAAAGTAAGGTACGAACAAATCGGAGTGAAATATTACCTTTTTTCAATTTGATTTTTCTCCACTTCCAGAGATCATGAAGGCATCTCAGCAGGCGATAGAGCGCGGAGTAAAGGATTGTGTTTTCATCGACTACAAACGGAGAAGTGGCCATTTCGATGTGACAACTGTAGCATCAATAAAAGAGATAACAGAGAAGGTACATTCATTTAACTGTGGATCAAATCAGTGCCGCTGTCTTCAAACTATAGACTGCAGATAGAAGCTTAGTGTATGTCAATCTAAATGTGTGCTTCAATATTCAGATTTATTTGTCTATAATGGTTTTTGATTAGTCCAAATGAACTTTGATAAATAAAAGTGCAACCTAATGTTGGATGTTACTTATAAGAAACCCTTGTTAAGAAAGAGAAACAGATTCACCCCCCCCTCCATTTCTCATGCAGTTTTTTGCTTTAATTTTCTCTCTCATAGGACTGTCACTGTTTACTTGACATTGTCCCTCACGCCATCGAGCGTCTTCACAGCGTTCACATCTACCCAATCGTCATATTCATTCGCTACAAAAATGCCAAACAGATAAAGTGAGTAATCCCATGATTCTATATATTCATGTTTGTTTCCGTTGCTTTTGGCTTTCTTGTTCTGAGACATGTCAAGTGTATGTCAAGCGTGCCTTTGCTTTGATGCTTCTGCTGTTTACCCGTTTCCAGTTTAAAGTTCAGATCCTTCAACGACACACTGAGAGAATCATTCATCAAAGGTTTTTTTCTTCTGGAGCCTATTTATGAGAATATGTTGTTTTGGAAAATGGATTTTATAGAAATCCAGGCTTTATATGATATCAAAATATGAATTCACATGAACATATACAAGTGTCAGTTGCATCTAATTCAATTACTTTTTTTTTTTTTTTTTTTAGATTGTCGACTTTCCAACATGCTTTATTATCAAAATGTTTACGTATAAGACTGTTTCTTAGAACGACAAAGCTTTTTTTCTATAAATAAAACTCATATCTCATGTGGTTGCAAGTTATTACAGGAAATAAAATGTTTCACTTAATTTTCTATCTTTACAGAAACTCAGGAAATGTAACTCAGCAGTGGTCGTCCTCTTGCTTTCATAATCATATTTATCCTGCAGATGCAACACAAGCTAATTGATCAATCTGATTTAATCACAGTGTCATTAGGTCAGATCCCGAGGTTTTGATAGGATGATTGTGATATTTCAAAGATCCCCTCTGCTTTTTTCATTTGTAATCGCATGGCAAGATTAAATCTCCTGAACCCTCTGCACGGTACTTCATACACATGCAAACACACACAAATAAAGATGCATTCAGGTCTGGCAGAAACAGGCTTCCTCTGCCACACGTGTACACACCCACGGTGGTGCAGCGGGCGAACATGGTAGAGATTGATTCCTGCTAAGCTTTCGTTGTCATCAGCTGAGTGCCAGCTGTCCAGGGAGAGCTCACAGGTCCTGTGGCTCCGCTCTGTGGCGTGGGCGGCTAAAACACTCTCCTCCCCCGCCCGTAGCAGACGACACAAACACACCTCCCACTGCCTGTCTGCTGCAGAGACTGACAGAACTTAGTCTTTTGTATGTGTTTTTATCCTCTGGGAGGCACCGGCAGACCAATATGTTGAACACTGAGCGCCCGGGAGAGATGGGAGTGGGTTTCTAGCTTCGATCAGGGGCTCCCACTGGATATAGACTGGAGACTGAGAAGCCACATGACTTATCTTAAGACTATGGGGATATGGAGTGAACCAGTGCAGTGGAAGAGTTTGCCATATGTCATCAAAGCTCTGTATGCTTAATCATGCAGGATTTCCCTTTTTATATAATATCTATGGTAATTTTGGCCCAGTGCAGTTTTACTTCATCAAATGGTATTTTTAATTTGATGAGATGTTTTACTTAAATATGATTAAGCACTTATAAGCTTGTTATGGTAGTTATTCCTCACTTATTCTCATATCTAGATCTCATTCATTGACGTGCTTAAAATCCGTATATACACTTATTATTCAGATGATCATAAAACAATATAATATTTTAACCTACATGATCCAAGCATAGTACCGGAGTATGCAGTAGTCATATCCTGCAGTTACACTTTAAGGTTGTTGCAGTGCGCATTATAAATGAAGTGACATATTTAGCATGGATCAGATCTTGGTGCTAATGTGTTTAGGCTTGCGTTGCGTTACAATAAATGCAAAGGGAGATTTGTAGGAGTGAAAAGAGCAAACACCTATTTGCAAGAAGATGTACTGGTTTTGACAAATGCTAATTCCTCCCACACCTTGGTATTGCATCTTGTTTTGATTCTGTGATTGAAGTGTGAAGTGATAGTTTTGAGGATGCTGACAGGTGCTGATGTTGTCTCCTCAGAGAGCAGAAGGACCCTCTGTACCTGCGGGATAAACTCTCACAGAAACATTCCAAGGAGCAGTTTGAGGCGGCACAGAAAATAGAGCAGGAGTACAGCCGCTTCTTCACAGGTTGGTGGAAATAACTTGTTATCCCTTTTTAAGGCTATAAATGGCATGGATACAGGAATAATGGTAATAACAACACCTAATTTAAGTGTGATTGCAGGACAGAACACCAGTGTGTAAATACAAGTTCATCTTTTTAACCCTTATGTCACAGCAGATTATTAAATTGTAATTTTCTGAATGATTTAAGTGATACAAAAGAAGAATAAAATGCCTCCATTTTATGCTGTGGCAACAGAAATATCAGCACCAGACCTCCAAAACCAAAAAAAATGAAGGTGAAATGAGTCAGTTACATTGCAAGGGTGTCTTTTACCAACAAAAAAAAGACAAAACATTTGCAAATGATCTAAAAACCCAGTTAAAGTTATGAATTAAAAATAAAGTTATTTATAATGGTCTAGTTCAGTGGTTCTCAAACTTTTTCTGTCAGGCCCCCCCTTTGGAGAAAAAAAAGTCGGGCCCCCCCAACACAAATAGTCAGGCTCATTGGCGGTGCCAGAGATTTCTTTTGGGGGTGCTGCTTGACGTTTCATAGAAGGTGCTCAAACATTTAGGGTTTCCCATTCATGTACCAGTCGCTACAGTGGAATTTTCTACTGCAACACTCCCCACGCATATACACTGTCACAACCTTAAGGAGAACCCAAATGCAGCACTCAAGAAACCAAGGAGAATTGGTAATAAACTTTATTGGAGATTCCACTGGATCTGAGGAATACCAACCGAGCAGTTTAAGGCACCGGAGGACAGCGGGCAGAAGGTGAGTCAGGGACAGGCAGAGAGTCAGGGAGTAAGCGAGGCGGTCAGCGTAGATACAGGCAGGGTCGGATTACAGGCCAGACAGGATAGTCGGGGGACAGGCAGGATCAGGGAACAGGCAGAGCAGGCAGATCGAGGACAGGCAGGGTCGGAACCGGGTAGGCAATCTAGTATCAAACGTGGGAAAGACAAGCATGAGGCAAAGTACAATCTGGCAAAGAGTGTGTGTAAGGTGCGGGTTTAAATACTGGCAGAAGCTAATGGGTACAGAAGAGAAAGAGTGAGCTAACGAGTGGGTGTGGAAAACAGGTGACAGGTGAATGGAAAACTACTGGTGAATGATGGAGCAGACTATGACATACACAGTACGACAGTTACAATGAAGGCTCGATAATCAGCTCACGGCATATAGGTGTAAGCAGGGGTCAAGTGCTATTTTTACAGGTGGTGTGTGTCCGGGGGCAAGCTCCCCCGGGAAGATTTATTTTTAAATATTGAAGTTAAATGTATCAATCTGGTGCACTTTGAGAGCAACATGAAGAGATCTATGGATACATCTCTCAACACTCATATGAAACAGAACTGTAAACAGATTTACTTTTTCTTTATGGATATTTTACAAATCACCCTTTTAAACTTTATTCTTTTTTTACTGTCTTATAGTATTTCATAGCTGTTTTTCATGTATTCTCCTTATATCTGTTAGCGTAGCTCGCTAGCACCAGAAGCTAACAACAACGATTTCCAGTACTGGTGCGCTCTCTCTCTCGCGCACATAAAATGGCTCGTTACACACACACACACACACAGAGCCAAGCTTTAATGAAACACAGAGACCCAGACGTAATAGTACTGCATCATATTATTTTCGAATCAACAATTTTTCAAATTATGATTTATTTATTTTTATATAACCATTTTTCCTCCTGGTCTCTCGCACCCCCCACTTTGAGAACCACTGGTCTAGTTGAACACATGTGAGTGTCCAGCAGCACTGGAGGTAATCTGAGGTTTTTGGAGCACAGTATCTCTGTGGTCTTTTTATGAGATAAAGTTTTGGAATCTGGAGCAGCAGCCAGTCTGACACACCGACTGTCCGGCTGATTAATGACTCTATGGAAGGAGGAGATTTATAGCGAACTTTGGAAATGAACACATACTGCTGCCAATCCTTTCCAACAGCAAGAGGTCGCCTTCACAACTCTGCACATGAGCCATAACAACCAGCGCTGTAATTGTCTCCTGTAATAAATCTAAGTATCTTGTTGTGTGAAGGAGCTGCAAGATGTCCAGCACTGAAATACATTTGCTACTCAGTCTTGTTTCTCCATGAGAACATACTTTTTTTTTTTTTATAGATCTGATATTGTTATTATATATTAAATGTAATCATGGTCTTAATGCAATTCAAACATTGAATTCCTCACTGATCTGACATTTTACAGCCTTCGGGATTTAAAAGGAACTTACATTTGTTTACACATGAAAGTCTTGGAGACTGTATATGCAAAATAAGTTGTATAAAGCCTTGTATGGCTCCAGAGAGAGCTGAGTCTGAAATCTGAGACATAGCCTCAAGAGACAACACTTTAGGCAGCATCAGTTAGAGCTATAATATAAAAAGACTCTGGGTGTGTAAAGAAGTGTTGCCCCATTTCTGCCTGAGGCTATAAGCTGAAGACTACATTTCAAAAAATTCTCGGTGTTTCCTAATGTAGGTGCCAGGTTTTGCAAGGAAGTTGGTGGCAGATGTAATGCAATGTAATAATTACTTGATATACAATAACAATTGCTAGGTGCAGTGCTAGAAGTTCATATACAAAAAGCTAAGCTAATCTGACAGAAATGCCTAACACTTCTCATGTAAATCTCCCCCCCCTCCCCCCTCACTGTGTTGCAGGCGTTGTCCAAGGAGGCAGCGTCTCCTACATTTGCACTCAGGTCCTGACCATCGTGGAGCAGGAGCAGAGTAAAGTACTGTGGATTCCAGGTGGAGCACCATAGTCTCGACTGTCACTGCACGTCACTCCGAGCAGAAGAGATGGGGTGTTTTTTTATTATGGGGTACACGGTGAATCGGTACAGCTAACATGGTTAACTCCAATGCTTTTTCACATATAGCAATATGAGCACTGATGATCATGTCATATTCCCACTACAATAGTGATGTACTGTACTACAGATAGATTTGTTTACACTAGTATTTAATACTTGAATGTTTTATTTTCCCTTACATCTAGTAGCACTCCTTTTAATCCCACTTTGTCCCATGAATATGTCGGACCACAGGAAGTATGCATTGATGAAAAATGAAGACTTTATTCTTGAAGTGAAGATAAGAGTGGACCACTGTGTTCCCGTCTCTATATTTATATTTTCCTGCCATCTAATTTATCTAATCAAAGATGTTGGTTATGAACTTTTGTTATACAAATGTAGTTGTTTAGTTAATAGGAAGGATGATATTTTCCAATTAATGTTCTTATTTATCGAGAAATTGAGGCAAATTTGCTTCTTACCTACATGATGCTGCAGTCTTGTTATATTTTTGCTCTCTGGTGGCATTGTCTTTTTTCCATTCATCATTTCAGTCCAAAAAGTAATGTTGTGCCAAGCTAAACATATGTGCTACTCACCATCCATTGTTGGATTTATTAACACTACAACTTGTATTACACAGCAGGTATTTTCTTTGTTTGTCCCAGTTTGTTTTCTACTGGCATTGCCAATACCGTTCCTCTTTGTCAAGTGGATTTTAAAGAAGGGATATTTTATTTGTGGTTCATGGTTGGCTGTCAACTTTACACATTTACATACACCTCTTGGATTTTTCACGTTTTCAGCATTTCATGTTCAAGTTGGATGAAACACTAGGTCTTCTCCTCATGAAGGTTAATACTTCTATACAATATTAAAAACAGAGTACATTTATTGGAATGCAAGTTGTCTGTGTTTTCCATTTAAATATTGTGTGGGTAACCATTTTTATCATTTGAATTTGTATAGTTTTATTCTAGCTTTTGGTAGATTTAACAGGTTTATGATAGTTTGGACCTCGACGATCAATTCTCCTTTTATCCACTAGGGTGAGTAAACTGCCACTGTTTAAGTAGATGCCACTGTTTAATCACTTGTTTAATAACCGTCTGTGGTGGATATAGTTTCACATTGTTTATATTCTAAATTGATGAACAGATGTGATTCTCCTTTTTTAATGTTAGAGCTGACCATCATTGGATATGCTCCTGCCTTGAAGTATTAAGTCAATAGGCTACTTTTAAGGAGGATGTGTTTTTAAAATTCCTTAATACACAATTGTGTGTTGATCCTCTGCTACAAATCGGTTGTAGTACTGTTTACAGTTCTTCTGGTAAATGTGTCCATTTAGAACAAAGAAAACGAGGTAAAAGAGTCTTGGTGTCATTCGTTTTACAAACTGAAAGTCCCCACTAATACTTTCAAAGCAACAAGGCTGTAACCACTCATTTCTAATCATGAACAATTTATGAAGCGGTCACTAAATAACAGACATCCAGATAAGCATCGACGTCTGCTACTGATGGCTCCTCCCCCACTACCTGTAAATCTGCGATGCCATCTCCCGACAAATGGATGTGACAGGCGGCAGCAGGAGCCCGGAGAGCGACAATGACTATTTCCGCTGCTCAATACAAGAAACCCTCGTTGTTTCAACCGATTTACATTAAAGGATATCGATAAACAGCGACCTTTCTAAGGCGAGGAGGAGCGCATTCAACAGTGCGCGGTGCGTAGCTCAAGTAGCGGACCTGCTGAAAGCTGCGCTGCTGAACAAGGTGGAGTGAGTGGATCCATCGCCTGGCAGGGAAAGCGTCTCTCTTTTAGTTGTGCTTATTCAGTTTTATCCATCGGGACAGTAAGGGAAATTGTGCATTGTTACGGTGTTTCGCAAGAAAATTAGATTTTTACGCTCGGATCAGACCGCAATTCCAGCTATGAACGCGCATCGTGAGCCGCACATCTGATATCCTGATTTCAAAAGAAGTTTGTATTACTGTGCGTGTGTCTGCTATCGACTCAACTTTTACGGCCTTGCTTGGTGAAGGCAGATGAAAAGGCAGAGGAGCGGAAGGTGGTTGACTTAACATGGCTGAGCCGCTGGGGCATCAGTGGGCGCTGGCTGGAGCTCCGAAGAGCGTCTGAATCCCGTTTGAGTGGATTGTTGGGGGCTGGCAGGTGACCAGTGGCCCATAATGTCCAAGAGGGAGAAATTCAACCAGGATCCTTCAATCCAAATCTCCAAGATGAATGTCATCATCCCCTTCTCACCAGATGTGCCCTGTGACAGCAACGGCCAGCGGATGTGGTGGGCTTTCCTCGCCTCCTCCATGGTCACTTTCTTTGGGGGTCTCTTCATAATCCTGCTGTGGAGAACTCTCAAATACCTGTGGACTGTGTGCTGCCACTGTAACGCCAAAAAGAAGGTACGCCAGGTCATTTAATAAACCACCACACCCCAACAAAATGACTACATTATAAGCCTATATGGGTTGTGCCTGTGCGTGTCCAGCCAGTTTAATGAAACGGGCTCGTACATACATATGTGTCAAGGCCCAATCCACAGAGTATGTGCATGAATAATCAACTGCTACTCCCAGTTTAATGTGTCATAGTAACAGACACCATTTTACTAGTTGAGTTTACTGAGCAACATCTTTAAGTGCAGCTGACACTTGTTGGTGTACCACTCTCTATTTCTTCCATCAGGTTGATTGGAAAATGATTACACATAAGCACGATACAACATTACATTATTATAAACTGCTTTTTGCCCTTCTGTAACTAAAGTGTTTGTTAGGATATACAAATTGTCTTTTGTTTGAATTTAAAAGCTCCCTCTACGTAGAAAATGCATCATAGCATAAATAGTATTCAGTTGGGATTTAATAATTCTTCTTAAATCTCAGTACTTTTAAGAAATCCTTTTTAAAGTATATTTTCAGATTTGGGATTATGTGGAACATTTTAAAGGATTGGTTCACCCAAATAAAAACAAACAAGCACATATTTCACCAACTAATATCTCCTCTTGCGTTAATCATTGCAAACTATTTAGATTTTCTTTACCCAGGTTTTGAGATATTTCCCTCTTGATATTTTTGCCTCCCCTTAAGTATACTCGGGGAACAAGAAATGTCATTAGTGCTGCCGTAAGCAGTACAAATAACAAATAAATTACAAAAATCAATGAGTTATTATTAAAGAAACACTTTTCCTGTTATTCAGGATAACCAGCAGACCATCTGTGAACATTTTTGTCCTGGAACTATTTTAATTAGTTCCTATGAAAACGTATCACTGTTTGTTCTGTGTAGTAACAGGGACACTGTCTGGGATGAGCTGTTACTGTTGAATCTTAATGTAATGTTACAATTCTGTCATCACAAAGCAAATCCCATTCACAGCACCATCATAGGGGGTGGATACACATTTAATTCGGTAGTTTGGAATAACTCACCCTTTTTAAGATTTAAAAACATATGAAGCAGAAACTATACGATTTTAAAGGTTGAAAAGTTAGATATTTTCATGACCATGAATGGTTGTCACGCAAAGCATAGTTTCCCATGGTATATGTCCCCATCAATTTAGTTTGAGGTCTTGCTGCTTGAAAGCTTCAAGGGAATCATGTAGCACCATTTGTTTGACACAAATAGTCCGAATAGTTTTGCCCATTCAGGAAACACAGAGCACGTCAGCTGTCATACATTGTTGGACGGCCAACAGACATTCTCATATCTGTGTGGAGGCTAACTCTCCTGCCACACTGTCATCCCCATAAATCATTTTCATAACATTTAAGGCACACTGCCACTAGATTTTCTGTTTCACAATAGTCCCTACCCCATCTGCCCTAAGCCGGCTGCAGCATTTGGAAAACACATATCTGGAATGTTTATCAACCTGTATCTCAAAGGACAAAGATGGACAAGCTGATAACATACGCCAGAGATAGAGCAGTTTATCTTTTGACCTGATGTGTGTGCATTCATCTCTCAAAAAGGGAGGGTGGACAAGGGAAAATGGCAAAGGCTGCATGCAGGGTGGTGCTGACCTTTTGAAGGGAGACGTGTCGTTTATGTGCTTTGGTTGAAGCTGGTAACAATTAGGGCCGCAACTAATGGCGACTTTCATCAGTGATTGATCTGCTGTTATGCTTTTGGTTATTAGTTCATTACTTAGCCTCATCACAAACTCCCAGAGCCAAAGGTAATGTCCTTAGATAGCTTTTTTACCCTAACACAAATTCCAAACGCATGATAAACAAGTTGTTTTGATAAACTGAGAAATAAGCAGCACATCTTCACATCCAAGAAGCTTTTTTTTGTTTACTTATATAGATGATTGAAAGCTAATATTGATTTGAGAAGATCCATCAGCGTTATCCAAGTTGTATTATGTGCAGAAATATCTCAGTGAAAACAGGATCAGAATGAGGTTGTTGCTTTCAGAGTCCACAGTCGAACACCCTCAAATGTGAATACAAGAGCACATTCAGATACTTTGTTTTTGCTCAGACTGTGCCAAGCTGGTGACTCCACCAACCTGTTGTGCTCCTCTGTGGGAGTCAGCCAGGGACGGGTCATCCTTTCACTGCAAATCTTCCCCTCTCTGCTTTTTCTCTCCCGGCATTCATTTGGTAACTAAGCCCTGTCTTCTTCTCACCTTCTTTTTCTCATCGAAAAATCAACCTTCCTCCAAAGTGTCAGAAATGCAGTGTCAGGCGCATACGGTATGTGCCATATGAATCAGTGTTTTTGTTGCTAAGCAACTAGCAAGCAAAGGATTTCATTATAAGAGTAAATCTCGCTCTTATGCAGTTGTCTAGGCTGTGAGATGTGACAGGTTGTGTTGGAGGAACACCCCCCCCCCCCCCCCCGGTCTGTGCATGTCATTAACAGCCCAAACATGGAGCCTTCAGCGGAGCGCACATTGTTATTGTTCATAGATGGGAGGTGATAATCAGTTTCCTCCTTTTCTGTTTTCCATTTTGTTTTCCCTCTCTGTGGGGCGTTCGCTGCCCCCGTTCTGCTCTCTTCTAAGTTCTCACAGCTCTCATGTCTCTGAGACTGAGCCTGTTTCTCTGCGGCTCTGCCTCCCCAGTCAGACGGTAATCGATGAAACTCGTCGTTTGCGGGGTTCTGATGGATGCTGGCTATTATCTGTCTGGGAGGAAGGAGGAAACTGTTCATTGTAAATGGCACGGTATACGGAGGGAGGATGACAAGCTGTGGCAGCTTCTCATTCATTCCTCTGACTCACAGTCAGCAAGTTTTGTTGAAGGGATCGGTTTTATTGTTGGTTCAATATGTGTTCAGAAGAGCTGCTGGAGGTTTCAGACACCATATATCCAGCAGTGGATGTGTACGTAGAGTATATGTGCCACTGGCTGTTTGTTCAAGGTATTGAAAAAGGCCTCTCAACTATTTTCAGCCTCTAGGTTCTGGCTATGTCAGCTGATCGACCACTTTAATCCAGCCAGAACAACTTTTAGATGAATTGCCACTACATTTGCTTAAAAAATGTATCTTTCCCAAGGGGATGTATTGAATAAATGTTTGAAATGTTCCTCTAGCACCATCATCAGGTAGACATCAAGTGAAATGTCCCGACAACTATAGCAGTAAAATACTGATATTCATAGTCCTTGGATCAAATTTATATTGTTTTCATTTGAATACTCGTTTAATTCACATTTTTCCTATTTTCATATTTGGGCATGTATTTTGTATGTTGTAGGCCTAGGCATGCTACATTGATAATGTGGGAGTGGTCTCTCTTCTAGAAGCTTTCTACTGCGTGATGATATTGTTTGATTCATATCTAAAAAGGCACGTTATGCATCGCTCACTCTGAGAGCCATGTGCATCTTGTTGCAGTGACTCAGTGTCCTTAGATATGATGGGTGGCGGATGATTGGAGAATTCACATTTCGAGTCATCTCTCACGCTGCTTTGAAGTGCCATCTGAAATATTGTAATTATGAGATGAGTGCTCAGGATCGAACAGTGGTAATTACGGGTCAGAAAGTTGGAATAGCTGAGAGGCACTTTACTGTGTGTCTCTCACACACACAAAGACATACACACACACAAAATGGCAACAAGTCAAGAAGGGTGAATATACATGCTGCACAGAATTAACTACACCAGCTATCATAGATAATTTTTTTAAACTAGAGCATTTATTCACCATTTCTGGAACACAAACTGGCACTCTGCTGCACTACTTAATACAAAATACAAGAGCCTGATTTAGCTAGTGTCCATTTGACTTTATTTTCAGGCAGGAGAGCTTTAACACATTATACTTCAATATGAGTTTATAAGAAACGGCACTTGAAGGGGGCATCATTTATTTAACGTGCAGACCTCTGATCCTTCAACAATATCTCTGCAATGAAGCTTGTCAGTCCTCCTTGTAAAGAAAGCATATATATTCCATGTTAAGTCCTTTTTATATTTGCTGTGTAATTAGTATGGCTAGTATTAGCTACTCACATTGCATAATATACAGCATGCTGCAGCTTGGCTGTCATTGCACCATCTGGGATCCAACAGGTCTCAGATTATCACAAATGTTAAACCCATCAGTGCCAGAGACTGCTCTGCTCATTCAGTAAGACAATACATGCAGTAGATTATGTTATAAAACAAGTTTTATAGCAAATGTGTATGTCTTTTATATAGGTACAATCTTTTGAAAATCTAATTTAACTTAACTTGAACTTTTTTCATTGATTTTTGCAGCAACTTTTAACGCTTTTTGCTGTTTTCAACTATTTCAAATAGTGTGTGTTGATGTTCATCAACAGGTGGGTCATTTATACATAACAGATATTATTCATGTCCAGTTTTAGCTTCTTATACCACATAACAATCTGAGTTCAGCTGCTCACTGAGGCTTCTCTGCTTTTTGCCATTTATAATGATGTAGATTTTCACCAAATATTTGTTGCTTTTCATTCAGTAATTCAATGATTGGAAAGACTTGGGGGCAAGTGCAATATTAAAGGTCACCTATTATCTAAAATCCACTTTTTCACGTATTTTATACATAAACACGTGTCCCCTCTGTGTAAAGAGATTCTGAAAGTTTCAGGAAAAAAGATTCACTTACTTTTTGTCCTGATCCATTTATATAAAAACCTGTCTGAAAATGAGCTGATCAGATTTAGGCCACTTTATGATGTCATAACGATTTTTTGGCTTGTGTAACCATTAGCCAATAACCAACCAAGGTAACCCCCGCCCACCTTATCACCTGAATCTCCTCTTAGAGCACCATTAGGCGCGTTCACACCGCAGTACTTTTCCCACTTTAGTTCCGATATAGTTCCGAAATGTTGCGTTCACACCAAAAAGAGCCGGAACTAAAATTAGTTCATGAGAACCTTTTTACCCCCTTCTCCGTCCCTGCTAGAGAGCAGGGACTTTCGTGGGAGAAAAAGGTTCCTATGTCTGATTGGCTGGGCGGATTGCAAACCACGCCCCGTAAAACTCCCAAAACGTTTTGTGAAGCCGCCATTTTATTATCCTCGCATTAGCATTATTAGCATTAGCATTAGCCCATCGCAGAAACGCAGAGAGACTAACTTATGGCAACACAAAATAAAACATGGGAGCGGTGGAGATGAGGAGGTGTCGGCGTTCTGGCGATTTACTCGGAAGGCTTCAGTAGAAGCTGCTGGGAGTCCCAGCAGCTTCTACTGAAGCCAGTCCCCAACTCCGGGGACTTCCGACCGGGGACTTTGGGCGGCAGTATACGCCGTGAAGTGGTTTGCGGCCTGCCAGTAAACCCAAAGCAGAAGAAGAAGAAGTGACGTCAGCGGCTTCATTTGCCTAATCCACCCCCAGGGACTTATTCCGGTGTGAACGCGATCTGCACTTAGTTCATGAGAATTTATCCAATCTTTATTCCAGACTCAAGGTCCATATCACATACAAAAAGACAAAACACACATCAATAAATAAGATAAAAAGCTAAACACAAAACAGATAAAAACAAACAGATAAAAACATAAACTCAGTCCAATCACAGCGAGCCACACATGCTCACTGTCTGTATAGGCTATTGCGCCAATGTCTCCAAATCATGGAAGAGAACCGGGTAGAACTCTTCACAGGGTTAATTAAAATTGAGATAACATAATTGTCCGAGTCTTCTAGGCGACACATGAATTTGTACATGAATTTTCTTAAAAGGGCTTGACAGGTAGTTACCCCCAAGTTAACAAACAGCTGGCTGGCACTGTGCCATCTCGGTACCCTCAGCAGCAACGAGCATCATTGTATGCAACTCTTAGTTTGTGTATGCTTCTAGCCTTGTAGTTACTCCACAGGTGAGCCGTGTACAATGGTGTACAGAAAGCTTTAAAAAGTGATACCTTGACATCTACAGAGCACTTGTGAAACTTCCGCATTAATATGTTTGCCTGGGCATACAGTATGCAGCGCTGTCTATGGATGTCTTTGTCATCTGTGAGATCATCAGAAATATAATGACCAAGGTACTTCATCTCACTGCACACAAGAAGAATGTTGCTACTGAGAATAAAATGAGGAAATACAGCCTTTTTATCCTCTTTACTTCGCACAATCATGATGCTACTCTTCTTGGCGTTATACTTAATATTAAAATCAATGCCATACTGGGAACAAGTCCTCAGAAGCTGTTGTAAGCCAGCACTGCATGGGGAGAAGATGATTAAATCATCAGCATGGTGGTTGACAACAGTAGCTCCGATGACACAGCCAGTTTTACACAAGTTCAGTTTCCTAGACAGATCATCCAGGTACAGATTAAACAACAAAGGAGATAAAATCCCACCTTGCTTGACCCCATTACCAACATAAAAAGAGTAAAGAGTTCTCATGAACTAAGTTCTCATGAACCTTTGTGGGAAAAGTACTGCGGTGTGAATGCGCCTATTGTGTTCTTTTTAACCAAATATCTCTCAGAGGGGCGTGGGGAGTGGCTCCTTATTTTTCATCTAAAGTAAAATACAGAGAATCAGCACTTCTGAAAGTTTTTTGGGATTATGGGATGCTACAATTATCTGTTTGGTATTTGGAGCCAAACACTTCAGAGACATGTTTTGTATATATCTGAGACCTATAATATATTGATGAAAAACAGTATAATAGGGGACCTTTTTAAATACAGTCTTTCTTCACACAGCGGCCGGGCCATAGATCGGATATAAGATATATTTTAGGAATTTTTCCCTTCTCTGACAACGTCTTGATTTATTATTAATTAGATTTTTTTATTAATATATTTTTAAATAATGTATTCACTTTTGCAGATATTGTGTCACAAGCCACATGTTCTATTCTAGCTTAATGTACTTTCTGTTTGAAAAATGGTAATTGCGTATCCTGAGAATAGGCCAGCAGTGGTGATCAATGACCTCTGGTGTCAGGGGGACTAGATTTAGGACAGATAGTGAAACCTATATTTGGAGGCTGACTATTGATCAAAGTGACACAGAGGGGATGTGCTGCCTGAAAGGGCGTAATGACTACTTTCTCTTGGGTGTCCTGCTATTAAAAATTAAGCCCGTCTATTTTCATCTACTTCAAATAGAGATCAGTGGAGTGAATGTGTAGAAAAGGAACTCCAACTTTTATAGGAGTCGTTATACCCCTCTTGATTTCAGCTGAATTACCGCTTTTCTTAGAGGAAGTGATTACATTGATTAGATAGATTTAAATGTAAAAAACACAGCACTTCATCTTCAAACTGAAGGTACCTTCCTGCAATCTAACCTTAAGGTGACCCGACCATTTTTAAGAATAATTGGACTGAAGCATGCCATGAATATCGAATCATTTATCTTTTGATCTTTGGAAAATATCATGGTCAATGTGCTTTCAGTGTACAGTTTTTTTTAAATTGGTCATTAATGTGCCAGGAGACGACAGCGTGGCGCCAATTAGGCCTCCTTCATGGTTTCCCTCCAAACATCCTGTGTATGGAACAGGGAAATGCTTTGTTTCCAAGTCCAGTTTTTGAGTTGTGTTGAAAAGCCAGAGAAGACTTTCTATGAGTTGTTGTGTTAGTGCAAGTGTTTTGGAGAGAAAACAAAGAATCCTAAACACTTTTGGTGCTAACCATTAAATAATTAGTTTACCAATATCATATAAAACACTTTCACATTACACAATGAGGCACTTATTTAAGATTTAAGAGATTTACATTTGTCTTATTAGACGATAAAGCCTATTGAAAAGGAAGAAAAAAAAGACTAAAATAAATACAAATAAGAAGCACTAAAATCAAGGGAAAATAAATAAAATAAGAAATCCATATCAACAGGAAGAATGTCTCTCAACAACAACTTAGATACATAACCCCCATCTCCACCAAGACTAAATTAATTACTGTATAAAGAGTTTTAATTATCATTTGAGTTAAACATTTGATTGGTTGGAAATGTTTCTGAAGTACTATTTCCCCATCTTTTGTAGAAACACTTGCTCCGTCATCTGAGAAAAACGAAATGTTTCCACTAAGCTGCGTCTCATTTCATTAAGTGGCTTATTTTACCAATTTGAATTTCATGGCCATAAATATAACGAGCCTAAACTCTCAATTTGTTATTGATTTTGACTACCCCATGAATGCATAAGAGGATGCAATATATTATTATTGAGCAGAGTGCATATCAATGTCAATATCAATATGCATACTGACATGTTTTCATTATTAAATGAGCAATCCTAAGCACTAGTCCTCCTACTTTATTATTCCTTTAATACCCAGTGACTTACCCCATATATGTTTAGTGTGGGACACAGTGTAAAATAACTGCTGCCAAAGGGCCTGTTTTACCACTTTATTAGAGGAAAAGATGCCACACTCTTGAGTGCAATTCACAAATAAACGATAGAAAACACTGCCTGAAAACAGCTGATACCTGTTGCCTCTCGTTTCTTAATTGCAGTTTCACAGAATCTTACATTTCTGTTTCTTGTTGGTAGAATTAGCTGCTAAGTGAGCTGGACATGTTATTTCACTGTGATCAGGTTAGTGCTGTAGGACGTGTAACACGGTCTGCTGGTGGTCCTGCTTCTCTCTGACTAATGGCTCTGAACGTGATTACATTTCTTAGTGCAGCCAGCTAATAATGATGGAGACGGTTGAAATGTGTGGCGTGTGGGGGGGCACCATTATTGTAAACGATGCTGACATATTTTCTTATATTAAAAGCTGTAAAGTACATACTAGTATACGAGTACTGTTTCCATTGAAGACTTGATCATTTTGTCTCGACTATATTTCTGAGGGGAAGAATTTAACTTTTACTCTAGTCCATTAGCTAATTATATCATGCTCTATGCAGGCAGTAGTTGTCATGCATTATTCTGTAAAATCAAAGATAAGGGCCATACCGTTGCACAAGGCGATATGTGGACTGAGAGCTGTGAAAGTTTTAAATAATGACTGTAACTTTTGGTTTTAGTCTTCTCATGAAATGCCGTGCCAATCACAAACAATTTAGAATATCTTTTTCAGAATTACGTTACTTACCGACCTTTCTTGTATTCTCAGACCATTCATTCATTAATCGCCTTATTACAGTGGTGCGTCAACCCCCTTCAGCAAAACAAAGATTTCTGGTGGATTGGAAGCGCGCGCAACACATGTTGTAACTTTTTTGTTGTAACTTTGAAACATGAAAGGGCATTGACTTCTCCCTGCCTCCGAGAGAGTGATGTGTGACACCATTAAGGTGCAGGAGGGTAAAGAGTCTGAGTCGTGTTAGCCTCGTGGATGTGGGGTGTTTCATCACGGAGCAGGGCTAACCTCTGCATCCTGTCTCGATTTCCTGCTCTGTGAATCATGCCAGTCCCAGCAGACAGACACACAGAGACAGACAGGTGGACAGACAGGCAGGCAGGAAGCCAGGCAGCCCACTCAGTGGAGCAGAAACACCAGGAGCTCAGTGGCTGCCATGGATACACTCCTGGAGTCTCTGCTCCGCTCACTCTGTATGTTTACTGTATGCATGTGTGCATGCATGTGCGTGGGATAATTTTGGAAGCATGGAGCCTGGTCACTAAAACAAAAAGGAGCTGAGATTTGTAGGCGTTGAGCAGTTGCTCATGTTGTTTTTTTACAAAGCTGTCAATCAAACAAAACACGTAGGTAGTACATTTCTCTTCACAAGGTTCATTTGTACTCTGCTACTTTATGTCAACTTAAAACCAGATCAGAAATTCAGTAATCAACAATAAATTAAATAAAAATTATGAATATGGCCAGTTAGTGCTCCTAACTGGCCCAGACCCACATCGTGTCGGCTTTTAAGGGTTTGAGTGTCGTTCAGCGCCTTCTTTTGATTTGTCACTTTTTTTTCACATGCAAATGTAACATTTCAGGAATTTTTTTGTTTAAAGCTTCACAACCAGTTTTATTTTTAGCGCTGATTAAATTCAACAATTAATTAAAAATGTAAAATATAATGGAAATGTTGTGGCAAACACTGTGGCTGTTATAAACTACAGGGAAAACAATAATATTGTGAACAGAGTGATAGAGTATTTAGCAGCTAAAGAGCCAGATATTTTTTTAAGAGTTGATGGAGTCCAAAATAGAAGTAAAAGGAGAATGATTACTGGACTCACATTTATCAAGTGTCCGGAAACATGACTCCAAATCATTTTAATGTTGCTCCATGTCTGCTAACACGTTAGCCATAAGGTGATATTAATATAAGTCATAATGCTATCTGCTACTTGCTTCCTGCTAAGAAAAGAAGTGTGGCTTCTTTCATTTCAATATTGCACTCACCGTTGTAACATGTGCTAACTGAAAAAACATTTTGAGTTAGAGCAATAAGTTACATTTTGTGTGCAGCATCAATTATATGATATAACATTGTATTTAGTCAATGCACTCTGGCTCCTATAGACACAAGCTATTGCTTTCAATTTCACTTGGATAACATTTTAAGCTGTTGTCACACACGGGACTCAATGCTTCTGCATTTGTGGACATCTCCAACATAATTTGACAAAGAAGACACTAACCTTTACTATAACACCCATGTGCCTCTACAGAACGTAATGGTTCCTTCTGTCTTTATTTGTCTTCACGATGGGGCCTGGATGCGTGACGGGCAGCATCTTGGTTTGAAAAACTATGTTGATAAAAAGTAGGCAAATAAAACATTTATCTTGCAACAAACTGCCATTGTGGAAGCACTCGTCTTTTCCTGTGGTAGAGGAGATTCCCAAGAAAAATACTGGGAATGATCCACCAGAATATGAAAAAAGGCCGTTGTATGTACTGTAGTTTATTGTATAAGCAAGATACTATTCAATGCTAATATTAACATTTATTTTGAAGATAGCGATTGTTTGATTTGCAGACTTTCTAAACAAATAATTTCTTGTCTCTGCATCACATGTTTCACTGCTAACCTCTGCATCCCCTCTCCTCCCAGACGGTCCATCGGATCACCACAGGCGATGGCATCAAGCGTGTTGATAAGGAAGACCCGGCGGCCAGCGAGGTGGGCTGGATGACCTCGGTCAAAGACTGGGCCGGGGTCATGATATCAGCTCAGACACTGACAGGAAGAGTCCTGGTGAGTTCACACTCAACATTTTTCTTTACAATGAATAGAGGACTTACAGTTGCAAGAAAAAGTATGTTAACCCTTTGGAATTACCTGGATTTCTGCATAAGTTGGTCATAAAATGTGTTCTGATCTTCATCTAATAGACAAACACAGTCTGCTTAAACTAATACCACACAAACAATTATATGTTTTCATGTTTTTATTGAACACACCATGTAAACATTCACAGTGCAGGGTGGAAAAAGTATGTGAACCCCTAGGCTAAAGACTTCTTCAAGAGCTAATTGGAGTCAGGAGTCAGCCAACCTGGAGTCCAATCAATGAGACGAGATTGGAGGTGTTGGTTAAAGCTGCCCTGCCCTATAAAAAATACACACCAGTTTTGAATTTGCTATTCTTAAGATGTGGACCATGCCTCGCACAAAAGAGCTCTCAGAAGACCTACGATTAAGAATTGTTGACTTGCATAAAGCTGGAAAGGGTTACAAAAGTATCTCTAAAAGCCTTGATGTTCATCAGTCCACAGTAAGACAAATTGTCTATGAATGGAGAAAGTTCAGCACTGTTGCTACTCTCCCTAGGAGTGGCCGTCCTGTAAAGATGACTGCAAGAGCACAGCGTAGAATGCTCAATGAGGTGAAGAAGAATCCTAGAGTGTCAGCTAGAGACTTAAAGAAATCTCTGGCACATGCTAACATCTCTGTTGACGAATCTACGATACGTAAAACACTGAACAAGAATGGAGTTCATGGGAGGACACCACGGAGGAAGCCACTGCTGTCCAGAAAAAACATTGCTGCACGTTTGAAGTTTGCAAAAGAGCACCTGGATGTTCCACAGCACTACTGGCAAAAATATTCTGTGGACAGATGAAACCAAAGTTGAGTTGTTTGGAAGGAACACACAACGCTATGTGTGGAGAATCCAAAGGGTTCACATACTTTTTCTTGCAGCTGTATATTTACTTCCAAACTGAATTAAACCTTGCACAAAATGTAATTATATTGAAAATCGAAATTGTGTTGAACCTCCTCATACTTTGTAAAAGGGTCTTGTGAAAATGATTTGTTGTGTAGAAACTTTGCTGAGTAGAAACTTGCGTCTTGTATCAACCATTTAGCTTGAATGTCCCTGGGATTTATTACTGCTTGGCTAACGCATAAATATAGGCTATTGTTTTGAAGTGCATATCTTGGCAGCTTATCACTCAGACTGAGAGGCAGACACATCAAAACAAAGGAGTGAATTAAGGTCATACAACCCCATAATGCCCTCAGACAGCAGCAGAGAGAAAGTGATCCAGATGTCTGCAGGAGGGAGGGACATGTACAGTTTACCCATAGCATTTGGTCAGTGGTTGCCATGGAGCCTGGTGTGTCCGTTGACAGCGTCATGTGGACTGCAAATGCCTCTCCGACTATATTATACACTTCCATATCAGATCCTTATTATGTTGTCCCGCCCAATGGCACAGTTTCATTATGATGGACATTCTGCTATCCTCTTTGCTTCTTATATTAAAACAGTGTTTGATGATTTGGATGTGAGTGCTTGGCAATGCAAGGTAGGTCTGAGGAGTGATGAAATGTAAAAGGCACGAGTGGGAGAACCATGCCAAGGCTTGCCGCAGTGCTCGGGTTGAACCCACTTTCACCCACCCAGACGTGGTGCAACGTCTCCATTTGGCTCAGCATGTGGATGTTGTTAATCATGAATTCTGGGTTGGCAGCCACATTCAAGCATAATGGGTTAATGTGACATTTTATCTTAATTCATGTTTATTGGACAAACAAGGAAGGATATGATGAGCATCAAACCCTTAAGTTGTAGATTCAAACTATTATTTTTAAAGATCTCTCACTGTGACAAACTGTTTATAGTGCTTTAGTCATATATGCATCATGTTTGTCTGATAAATGTCCATCTTTTAATTTTTTTTAAACCCAGGGAAATGAAACATGTGTTTGTTGTTTTGGGATGATGTGTGTAACCGTAAGCTTTCTGCAATGAGGTGATTAATACCGGAACATTTTGGTCTCAGTTTGAGCTAAAAACAGCACGTTTTCTTCATCTTCCTCTAAATGTCATATGAAACTGTGATGACTCAGGCTGATCTCAGGTTGTCCCCACGGCGTCTTCTTCTCGTCCTGAGCCCAGGCGCCAGTGATGCTCAACACTGACAGCAGCATATTGCTAAGAGCAGAAGCGTAACATCGGCTCTTCCCGTGCTTCCTTGTTCTTCCCTTTGAACCAACAACGCCCCCCTCAATGTGCAGCTCTAGTGCCCCGTCTGAATGATGGCTTGACACAGAACTGTTTAGCGAGCGCATGTCTGTAACCATGGCAACTGCAGCTTACCTTAACACGGCAGATGTGTGTGATTTCTATGTCAGGCTGTTTAGGGGGCATATTAAAACCTATTTACAGGTAATCTGAGACTGAAGTTTACCAGGGAGTAAGATGATGGGTTAGTTTTAGTGAATAGCAGTGTGTGTGTGTGTTTTTATGTCATGCATCTAGCTGTGTGTGTTTGTTGAGCTGTTATTCCCACATCCTCACCCACGTTGTTGTTCAAAACAGGCAGCCTGTTTCTCTTGAAATATTCTAAAACTGATTTTTACTCCAGGATATTAATGTCCACCTGTTTGATACACATAGTTTTCATTAATTAAGTCCAGTAGAGGGCGTTATGTTGTTTTTAGGGAGGAGTAGTACATTCCAGAAATCATAGTTTTTTTCGATGATTCACTTTGTCCATGTTCATCCAAGCAAAATGTATTTTGACCAATTAAACCTAAAAAAGTGTAAATCTGTGTGCAGTCAAGGAGGGATAAATATTCCCCTTAAAGACACATTGAGACAGCTCCATGATGACTGCAGGATTGTTTGCACTTGTGAGACGTGAAATGCTTTCCGCTGTGAAATCACCAGTTGAAAAACATTACGCGATGAAAAAATATACTCGTAAATCATGCATTTCTGTTAAAGGTTTCCATTTAATTAACTCAGGATGTGACAAAGGTTAAGAAGCTGGTAAAGGTTTGAAGAACACGACACAAACCTTTCTTTAGCTTCTTAGTTATATTGCATTAAATAAATGTCTCTCGCCTCTTGTAATCTGGCTTTTTCAAACTGAAATGTTAAGGTTTACCCCGAGCAATTGCAGACTTACATGTGTTAACCAAATGTAATTCTCGCTGCCTGCCGAGCTGTTTACCTCTGTTGGATGTTGAGCGATAAACAGGTGCAGGCGGCCTGTCGTAGACCCAGCGGCCTGATGTTCATTTGCCTGGCTGGCTTTCCATCTCAGCAGATTGTAAAAGATCAAACTTCGCCTTTAGGGCTATTTGATTAGCAGGCAGGACACTTCCTGATGACCTTTAAGTCTGTAAAGGTTTATCTGCTGGAGATCTGCGCTCCACTCCTTGTGCACTCACATAAAAAGGCGAGCCTCGTGTTTATTCTCTAATTTCTGAACAACAGTAAGTGAGGATATGATTTCCCCCAGATTGGGGACACGTTAGGATCCCATCTGTCTCTTTATGCATTATTACATTTCCCCTCCCCCCTGGTCATTTTCACATCATACAAGACCACCCTCCCTATTTGTGAAATATGTCATCCTATTACTGTTTGCTCACGTCAAAACAAACAGACCTGGCTTTAGGGGCTGAACAGGTGGCAGCAGATTACGTGCGCCAAGAAACCCAGCGGCTCTCCTGTAATGTCATGCGTCTATTTCCTGATCCAGTCACACTCTCCTCAAGGATGTTCTCATGGAGGAATTGTAGGACGGGGGGTGTGTGATGGAGCGTCTAAGGTTAGAGTATTCTGGGGGAAAATGTGATTTTGCTTAAATGATGGGATCCTGCTGAGTGACATTTAGCCCACATGCGCTCGCTTCTGGAGGTCCACGGGGGTCCTGGGATGTCGCAAAGCTATTATTCTGGCCAGAAGAAAGGCTTTCTATAAATGGAAGCTCAGAGCTGCCCTCTGGCACCGTTCACTTTGCACCCCATAAACCCAATCTCAGTCACAGGTGGAACAGCTTCGGGGATTTTTTGTGAGAATTGGTTGAGTTGTCTCTAATGACACCACATGCCTGGAAAGGTTAGGCTACTTAGCAATGCTATCTCTTCACACTGTATGTGAGTGGATCCATACATATTGGGGTTTGTTTTCATGAAAAAAAAAAAATGCAATTCCAAATAACGTTTTATTCCCTTTTTGTCCAAAGGTTTTCAATACACAGCAAATATCTGTACATGGTATACATGTAGAGTTTTAATTTTATCTGAAAAATCTAATTAATGGTACCTTCCATTTTAAACCAATAGTATTGGTTATAAAAAAACAAGAATGTCCTGTGGTTCTTCTTTTTTCCTACTTTCCTAAATATGTTTTGGTTTTGGCCCTAAGAGTTCCCACCATGCTTTGGGTGATGTATATTATTGTTGCCACTGAGTCTGCCAGTAAGCTATAAGCCACACCTACTGGTGTCGTATTTATTTGATTTAGTCTAACCCTAACCCCTCTGCGACATGGAAAGTGATGCTACATCAGACACTAGATGTTCCAAGGTGTTTTCCTTATCCCCATTTGTTTGATTGGTTGCGTCACCACTATACCGTATATTTTCTATAGCCGGAGGGTATAATGGCAGTTGTTGTTTTTGGCTCAATCCTGGAACTTTACATGTTCAATTGTTTGCGAGAGGTGTCTACTAAGCAACCTCTACCTCATCTTTACCAGCTGCCAAACAAAGAGTGCTGCAGATTCAGAGTCGTCTAGGATTACTGAGGTCAACATGTGGAGGGAGTTCTATTGGATGTCTCGGCCGCTCTCTAGATTTGATGTCACCCCGGTAGCAGCCTCAAGGAGCTCTGACCAGATTTATAGGTGGGCCAGAAGGGCACTTTCATCAGGCGGACAAACTCACCTCATATTTGCATTTGCGCCACTACATGGAAAAGCTTTTTGCCTGATGAGGGAGAGAAAGAGTAAACACTTTACTGGGGACTTGCTGTGTTTTCTGGCACAACAGAAATGTCCAATGTGCCATTCAGAAGTGATGGAAGCACTTTCAGCTTAGTGCTTTCTTATTATCATACTTTTCTCTCAGTGTATAGCTCAGCATATATACTCAGAGAGTATTTACTCTATGTGCCCTTTTCTTGACATTCCCTGTTAACACTTGGCTTCAGATTAGGACATCAGTGTTGTTGTATGTAATTGATATGCTACCGCCATGCCTGTGGCCTTGCGACAGAGACAGGAGGCTGTTGGACACCTGTGGACTCTGGTGCCAGCGGGGATCGTGTGTTACTTTCACCGCGCCCAGCACAACAGAGCGAACAACGTGGGAGCGTCACTCTGCTCTCCGCCCGTCGCTCAGTCTGCCGCTATTTTCGGGTGACAGCAGCTGCCAGGCCTGTTTTGTCAGGGCCTCGCTGAAGGAAACAATGCCATGTGTGACCAAAGTTAAATTAGGGTTTTAGTTTATCCCAGTCAAAACAATGAACATCTCAATCTCAAGTCATTTTTGTCTGTGATTTTGAATATGATGAACATACTTTTCTTTAAAAAAATGAAAAATCTACAAGTGTGGTGAGGATATGTCAATGTCTTTCTAAAGTAATCACCTCAGTTCAATCATTTTCAAAAAATTAGGGTTTTTAATTTGAACAGGAATGAATGAGGAAGATCAGTGGAGTAAAAGTAATAATTAAACTTGATGGCAATGTTTATCTGTTGGGCAGTACAGACATATATGTCCCTCTCAGGATGAATCTTATTGAATTTGGTCACATGTTTTTAATATGACGATAGACTTGTAAACTTAGACATTGGTGCCAATTAGCAAATGTTAGCATGTTAACAAAATAAATGCTGAACATGGTTAACATTATAAAGCACCTCTATGCCTGAACACAGCATCACAAAGTCGCTAACATGGCTGCAGATTGTTAGTTTTACTTTTTGAGATGGACCCTGGAGAATAAACAGTAGCTCATTTGCATTTCTTTCCCATTTCCTCCACTTTTAATGAACATTATAATTTCCAAGCTGTAGAGGTCCCAAGAGGACCTTGTTTGTTTAAATTCAGCAGGAAACATACCTTGTGTCTGCTGATAATTGGTCTGCCCTTTTCAGATATCCAAGTACTTTTAGCTAGGATGACCTTAGCTGACATCCTGCCGGTCCCTTAGTACTAAGGACTAGGCTGTCTTATTTACTGGCTTGTTCTCATGGTGTCTGTCTAGAGTTATAGCATCATTAGTATATGCCCTCCGTGCATCACACACACAAATGTTAGTGTCGCTTTGACATATTTATTTGAAGGTATCTTGACCCATGGCCATCTGTGTCTGAGTCTACAGATTGAGAGTTGCTTGATCTTTAACTCTCTGCTCCCGTGGGGCCAAATTCTTGTGGCAAATGGTTTTTAGACACGAATAAGTACCAGGTGTGATAACGATATCCCCCATGGGCAGTGGGAGAAGGATTTTCTAAATTGGAACTTCTCTATGCTTGGCAGCCACTGTACATATTCAGCAGGATCTCATTTGGCACAAACAATCGGTTGAGTATAATTAGTTTTGTGGAGCAGCCTCAAACTCAGACAGCAGGACAAACTATGGAGAGGAGACTTGCGATAACATCCGTCCCTGTCCCAAACATTCCAATTTTATTAGCAGTATGATGATAAGTCACGAATTTGGCTCCTCAGATTTCATTAACAATCATTAGCCCCACAATGACCCGGCAGCCGCTGCTTTATTGGAGCTCACAGAGTCTTCAAAACTCATCAAAATCTCTCACAGGAAAGGCAGACATAAAGGAGGTGCAAATGAGGTAGCTCTTGATTTCTGCAGCTGGCACTTCAAGTTCAGTTTAATGAATTAAAATGGCCACTTAGAGAACATTTATATATGTCGAGGTTTGAAGATATTGCAAACTGGCCACATGACAAGCTCTAACTTTGAGAGTGCACTTTAAGTTCAGCGCTCAATTTATTACAACCAAATCATGTCTGATTGGAGAATTTGAACACAATTGAATACATGATTATGTCTGAAACCATATTCTCCACCTGCTGCTGGGCTCACACCTCATGCATCCCGTCTACAGTTACAAATACGTGCAGCTGCTACAGTCACCGTATGTCCAGCTTCCCAGATGCACAACATGATTTACATTTTCACACACAACAGGAATTTCCATTGTAAGGGCAGGGCGTCTTCTCTCTCCATCTCTCAGTGGGAACCCCTCCTCTCTGAGGAGCTGGGTGAGTCATCGCTTCTGCTCCAATCAAAGCCTGTCCGCTCATCGATAGACATCAGACCATTTTTATCCTATTTTAAGAAAAACATCCATTTCCTTGTATCACATTTTTGTGTCAGTGTCCCTTATGTGTCAGCTTATTCCTTTTGTTTTAAAGACAAGTGAGTTACAACCTCATATTTCAGCTTCGACAGACTGCGAGAGGCTGGGGGGAGACACATCTATCCCTCCCATCCTAAGCTCTTTACGCCTCACTGTGAGAGTGGTTGGGCTGCTTCCAGGACGGCTTAAATCATGGCTTAGTGTCTGTGGGATTTGGGGTTCTACGCGGCATGTTTTGTACGTTAATAGCTGAATAATGGCGCAAACTGTAGAGTGTCAGCTCTTATTTATAACAGAGCCAAACATGCTGTTTTGGTCTAATGAGAGTCGATGGATCAATCCTCTCACATGAAACGGATACGAAAGGGAAAACTGAATCCCAAATAGACTTTCAAGTCAAGCATGACAGAGTTCCACAAGGCTTGACCCAAAAATGTTTCCAGGATCACGGCATTGTTGTCGCAGCTTAGCGAGGGTGTCGTCAGCGCTCATACAGCAGATCGCTCACCATATACAGGGACGGATGTCAAACAAACACAGGATCAGGTTTCAGACGGCGGGTAGTTACAGTGCAACCTATACAACCTGAAACACAAACTGAGCACTTGTGTGGAGCTGCCAATAAGAGTTTAAAGGAGGATCCAGTTTCTAAAGTCTTTAGCCTCCATTGTTTTTTTTATATCTGTGCAATCTGGCTAATGGACAGAGTCCAGATATCAAACTACTGTCAGCAAAGTATGAGATTATCTAGTGACATGTAGCAACTGTAATGATAACACTCCTATAACGATACTACCATATATATATGATTGTATCAAAGCACGTTGTTGGTCTCATACTGTAAGGGAAAAGGGGATTACAATTTATTTTCAAATAGCATGTACTTTATCACGGCACACTGAGCATTGAGGCAGTAAACAAAATGGCAAGAAATACAATATCGCTTTCCGTTCAGCACCACTACCACTGCACAAAAACTAAACCAGCTTTTTGTTTGCCAAACAGATTTGATATTTCTCTTTACAACACTGGCCTTTAATACTTGTGTATACTGTATTATTATACTTTAATGATTTGTGCCTCAGAGTATAATATCGGAGAGGCTTACAAAAGTGTGTCTTAAAGAACAAACCACATGAAACAATTTGTCATTCTCCAGATATTTAGAAAGAACATTTGAATTAATAGGTGGCTTGAATTGACTGAGTATCTTTTCGTGCATTTTCGTGCTGCTGTGATAAATATTGTCAGCGAAGGAGGAAGAAATGTTTGAACAGGAGTCACTTCAGACTCCAAACATACTTGGTGAAAATGCCCTTATTTGTACAATAATTGGGTTAGCAACATGGAATATTCATTCAAACAGAAAAAAGACTGCTATCTTGTGTAAACAGTTTAAAGGTGATCTGAAGTGTGACTCACTGCTTTCATAGCCCTACTTCAATTTTCGACCTTGCCCCCATCTGCTGCTGTGGAGTCTTTAGAAAAACCCAGCACATGTTTTATCAGCATAGCATATTGCAGTACCCGCATTTCAAAGAAAAATGTGAATCTAATCATGCGCTCACAAGCCCCTGAACCTGTTTCCCAGTTAGTCCTGTCTTTTCTTCACTTTTGGATTCCCAGTAGAGACCTGCTGTTACACCAGTTCACTGAGCAGCACTTATTAGACTGTGTTGATGTTGGGGGAAGGAGTGAATCAGTAATGTGTGAGTGGCTGAAGAGACCCTGAAGGCTCTTCCTCCGGCAAACCTCAATTCTCAGGAGTAAACTGCTTATAGCTGACAACAACAGTCATTTACCTCTGTGTGTCCTACTACGTGTGTCCGCTGAACGAGTTGGAGAATATTACACATGAGTTTATTTTTTACATTAAAGTATGTTTTTTTCTTTTTCTTTGAAATAATCATATATTTCAACAGTCATTTAGGACACATGCAACATAAAGGGCCTGTATTATTTATATTTAGTCATAAATCAATGTGCATCAAGCTGCCACACATTTTAATTTGGACAGCAGCTGTTGGGAAAGTTCACCAGGTTATTTTTGACCTGCTGTTTCAACACCAGTGTGTTTGCTAAAACGATGTTAATAACTTTAATGCCATCAACATACTCTCTTTGTGTCGATGGGTGTAAAAGTATATGAAAATACTTTTTAACAACATGTGATTATATTTAAAAGATAAAGATTTTTAAAAAAATATTATGATTTATAAACTGTGCAAACCCTTAAAGTAGTACTTAAGAGTATTTAAATGGTAAATAAAAGGTATATTCTAAATGTCGTTAAGCAGTCAAACTGACACCATCCACACAAGTTTGGGATGCTAGGTGTTTCGTAAAGGAAATAGCAAAGGTAAGAAAGCAGCACAGATGTTGTATCTCAAATTGTACTCCTTAGACATTTGTAGTTTCCATACTGGCTTTGTCCCTCGTGTGCAATGTACGTCTCGGCTGCTGACGTCCGCAAACACGTCTGTTAGCTTCCTTGTTCTCGGTCCCTGTGCACATTGCAGCTGAATGCAGTAACGTTGCAATTATTACTTCAGGCAGACTCTGTAGCTCCAAGCAGAAATTAAAACTTATTATGAGCTAACAGCAACTGCGGTACCAGGATCTTTCTTCTTGTGTCTCCCATAATTACCCAAAAAGCGTGAATAGTATACATGTAGGCAATGTGAAATAAACAAGGGCTCATTTAAATAAAATCTACTCAAAAAACATAGCTCCAATTGTGGCCCAACGATAATTTACTGACTCGTGGGGATAATATTCCAGATTGTCCGACTAGTCACAACACAAACCTCAAACAAACCTCCCGGCAACCCTTTGTTGCACTATGATGAAGTCAAGTGAAATGATGGCAAAATAAAATGTCATTGGTGGTTTTCATAAATCATCCTCTGTTTAAAGCTTGTGACATCCACACAGGAGACCTTAGCCAAGCAGTTTGCCGTGTATCATCCTACAGAGTCAGGCAGGAAATCTGTTTTTGATTGCATTAAGCTTTATAATATGAATTCCCCTTTTAGGTGTATAGTCGTAGGCCTATATGGTTTTGTTTGTCTTGGTCTTTAAGATTTAAATACCACGTTTAAAATAAGTGGTCCCACTTTAACATGGCAGTCTTTTGGATTAAATTGGCTTTGTTCAGCGAATCCCTAAATAAATCAAACCAGGGGTCGTTGTGGTAGTGTATGTCTGGGGCTTTAAAGGTTTCTTAAATGTCAGACAAGACATACATTTTCTAATTTTAGGTAAATCTAGCCTTTGGTTCCCTGCAGAGAAGGATTTGGCTGTGATGATGTTATTACTAGGGCTGTCAAGTTAACGCGTTAATAACGCGTTAACGCCAAAAAAAATTAACGCCACTAATTATTTTAACGCGATTAACGCATGTGTATTTTTTTTCCTCGGCCGCCCCGTAGTTTCAGAGCGCATCGAGTTTAAAATACCATCTACAAGCTAATGCTGACAGCCCCGCTCCTGCCGCCCGCTTGTGGCAGACCACACTTCCACGCTCACCGGCAGGCACCGACTGGCTATTGGGAGGACCGGGAGGGTGTGTGTATGTGTGGCCCGAGCGAGCGAGAGAGGGTGTCCTTACGTGCATTGTTGTTGTTAGCATCTGGTGCTAGCTAGCTGCGCTAACGGATATGGAGCTGTTGATTGCAGCGTCCAGGCAGCTCCCGTTCGTATTGAATGAGAGAGGTTCCAGGTTGAATTGAGGCGAATATTTTTAATGTTCAGAGGTTGTTGTGTTTAATATTCATGAGAATATTTGTCATTGTTCAAATGATAATAAATATTAGCTAGCATATTTGTCCACTCATATGTTGATAAGAGTATTAAAAACTTGAAAAATATTCCTCTAAGGTACATTTAGAACAGATCAAAAATGTGCGATTAATTTGCGATTAATCGCGATTAACTATGGACAATCATGCGATTAATCGTGATTAAATATTTTAATCGACTGACAGCCCTAGTTATTACTGAATATCAGGTCTATCCCTCTGGACCTGCCGTAATGCTGGTAGTGATCCCTAATGATGAGGAAGCAGCTGCAAGCGGCTCCACGGGAAGCCTAGTAGACAAAGAAATAATCGGCTTCAATTGACAAGATGAGAGAGAAATCCCTTAAACCCACCGGTTTTACTCTTGAGTGTGAACGTCGCATAGAGTTAAGCCATTGATGTAGCCATGCTTAGGGTACTGTAGTGTCTGCAATGTAAACATCATGAGGAATATTCTGAGCGTTAGTACAAGCCTGAATATTAATCTCCATGTAGGACTTGCCATTGATTCCCATGAAAGTGTACGTTCTAAAATGACTATTTGATTCATATTGTGTGTTGCACTTTAATGTCTCCCCATGTAGAATGTAACCAGTGTATAATTTAGCAGTTCAGCAGCTGCTGAGATGCACTGCTCATGGAAGCAAATTAAATAAAACCAGTCGTGCCTGATTGCTGCAATTTGTGTAAAACCTATTGCTCAATCATGGAGTAAAAATGACTCCTTCCAAACGTACGCCTTGCTCTTGAGAGGTTATCATTATTTTGATGTTAATAAACAGTAGTGACCTTAAGGTTAGAGTGCCCTTCTGATAAGCACCACTGAGGTACCCTTTATGGCTCTTAACCCAACTGCCTCCCATCAGACTGGGGTTGTGCTGGGCAGCTTCCATGCATGTGCATTGTTGTCAGTGAACGCCTCCTAAAGTAGTAGAGTAAATGTATGTTTAAAAAAACAACACCATACAATACAATTAATATATCTTACTATGCCTGTTATAAATACCTAGGTATCTGGCTTGATGATTGTCTTACTTTTAAACTTCATGTCAATAACCTGCTTAAAAAGCTGAGGGTTAGACTAGGTTTCTTTTTCAGAAACAAGTCCTGTTTCTCGCTTGAGGACAGCTAGTCACTGTGACCTTTTTACCTGTGCTGGACTATGGTGATCTGGTCTATATGAATGCACCTGCCTATTGCCTGAACAAGTTAGATGCCGCCTATCACAGCGCACTGAGATTTGTCACTAATTGTAAAGCACTTACTCATCACTGTACCCTGTATACCAAGGCAGGTTTGCCATCACTTACTGTAAAGAGGCTCAGTCATTGGTTCACGTTTATTTATAAAGCTTTGTTGGGTAAACTCCCGTATTATATCTGCTCTCTGATCACACAGAGAGTTGCAAGCAGCTATTGTCTGAGATCGCATGATGTAGTATTGTTAGATGTGCCAAGAGCAAGGACTGTCTTAGGTAAGACAGCTTTTATGTGCGCAGCGCCACTTGCTTGGAACAATCTTCAGCTAAAATTGAAACTGAGCAATTGTATTCCTCTGAATGTTTTTAAAGCAAGTCCAAGTGAAATGCTCTTTGAAACTATGGGTATTTGTAAATGTTGATAAGTATGTAAATGTAGCTTGTAAATATGTTGTATGATATCCTCTATTGTTTTATGTTGTTTTATGTTTCATGTGGAACCTAATTGCTGCAGGTCTCCCTTGAAAAAGAGATCTATGATCTCAAGGGGCAATCTTAAAGGTTTGAAATGAAATGAAAATAAATCACAGAGCAAAAGACACCTCTTATAACTCCATAACATGCCTGGGGAAAAAAAGTTTTCTTTAGTATCAAAGTCATCTATTGACAGCTGTAAGTATGTACACCAATTCTTAAACTGTTAATAAATAATAGAAAGTACTTTTAATAGTAAAACATTTGTCAATATGTAATAAACAAATCGAGGCAAAAAAATGTAATACTTCCTGTTTGCATCCCCAAACACATTATCCTCCTAATTTGGGTGAAACAATCATTAAATATAATGGGAGTGACAAATATATAAGTAAGCTTTTTTCATGTTTCACAATCAATATTTACTGACGCTCAGAATGTTCCTTCGAAATCGGCGTCACAACGTGTTTGTTTATCAGATGCCAAAACACTGTAGAGGTTTATTATACAATGAGGGAGGATTTTACAACCCCTGAAAGATATCACAGTCATAATTATTTTATTACTTTATTTTTCCAAGCAACAGTTGGCCAGTAGAAACCCAGCCGTAACTGTCAAACTAAAAGGGATATACTTGCTTTTATATGATTTGCCATAACAGTTAAATGATTTATAATATTTATTCTTGTAAACGGCCCATATAAATAAATAAATAATAAAATAAACTTAAATAAATCTTTCTCTTTTTCCTTATTCTTCTTTTAATTTGTTTATGAGTAACATAAGGCTAACATGTATTCATTAGGAAGATGTTTCAAGTGTGTTTGACCTCTGACCCCATTCATCATCTCTGATGGTTAGAAGTGAAAACGATACTGGAGGACACTTGAGGGCAGAAAGGTGAGAAGAAGAATTTCAGGGGGTGTAAAGTTACAATTTGAGTTATGTCAGACTGGTTGGTTATATCGCAGGAGAGATTCATTGTGGTTTCTCTGTGGTTTGTTCCAGGAAGGAAAGACATCCAGCAGTACCCACATCAGTGTGATTTTTCTATTTCTTTCCTCTGGCAGCATGTGGGTTTTATGGACATAAATGTGTTCTTGCTTAAAACTATCTTCTTTGATTTGTGTCTTATGAACGCTGCCAAAATGATGATTAGAAACTGCCCAACACGGACAGTAACGACATAAAATCAAGAAATAAAATACATTAAGCATGCTTGGCATTAAAGATGGTACTTGGTGCTAAAAATGGGAGGCGTGTGGCGCAGTGGGTTGTGCGTTGGTGTTCGGATCAGGGGGTCACAGGCTCAACCCCCACTGCAGTCAGCATGTCGTTGTGTCCCTGGGCAAGACACTTCACCCCAAACTGCTCCGGTGGGGATTGCCCACAGTATTGAGTATGTAAGTCGCTTTGGATAAAAGCGTCTAATAAGTGTCATGTAATGTAATGTAAAAATGAAAGTTAAGAACATAAAAAAACAAGTTAATGTCTTTATTTTGTAGGCTCAATGGAGGTTTTATGTGCTCTCTATCCTCTTCCAGTTATGAGACAACAACCCTGCCATTCAACATGGTCTCTTGGTCACTCAGCTGATCAGTGTAATGTCTTTGATAAACCGAGGGATGAAGATATATCTCTGGCATGGTCACTGATCCTGCAGCTTGCAACACATTGAACTTGTGCAGCTCAGTGTCCTTCAGCTTTGCTCAGAAGTGAATCATTAGATTGATAAAACAGCTTGGGCATTATGAGAATGATGAGCTACCTTCTTACCACACACACGTCTGGGGATTATATCATATTTATCAATCTTCTGCTGCTGTCGTCAGTGACTGCAGCCCATTATGCGTTCTGATTATTATCTTATCTGAAGATGAGTAATGTGACGAATTCTGCCAAAGATACTTTGTTTCATTTTGATCTTAAGCATTTATCTATTCCAAAACAGTACTCCTTCCTCCTTTAACTAATAGCCTATACGTTTCGATCAAAGTTGCATGTCACAAATAAAATACAATCTACAAATCTAATTAATTTCCAGCACACATTATATTGGCGTTCACAATGAAACCCTAAAAAGGCTCCCCACTTGAGTCTGATCCCAATCTCTTTTTACAGCAGGTGTGTCGTCATCGCTTGTTGAAATTATCTGATTATGACCTTTAAACTGTGAATGTCTGTTTGTCTTTCCTTCCTCTGACCTTGTCAAACACACTCGAGTGACACGGAATAGATCAGCTGTGATTCTCAACATTTAATCATGATTTCTTGTTCAGGCGGATGAAGTTATAGGCCGCTTGTGAAACTCATGCTGTGTAGGTTATACTAAAATGATGCTTGAGGAGGGACCCAGGTGCCTGGAGACCCGTCCAATATTAGTATGCATGTTGCCAAAAGCATGGGACACATGCAGAGTCGGCCAGTGAAATCAGGTCTGAGCTGAAAGGATGCGCAGTTGTGTCTTAAAGGCCCAATCTGTGTTGTTTTACCATATCATTTACAGGTAGTGCTTATATTTGCATGTATATTTGACATTTTGATGTTAAATAAGCATTTTGACATTATTAGCAGATCACAATCTTATAATTTGGATCTGTTTTGATGCTTCGTTCACACGCAAGACTGATGTTCTACCTTCAGAAATCAGTTTAAAGTTGTTACATGACAAGTAACAAACCTCTTGATATGTGTATAGCTTTAAGATTGTGCTGCCAAATGACATGCCACAAGGTTTATACTCAAAAAGGGCCATTGGGATTATTTGTCTCTGCTGATTAGATTTAACAATCATCTGATTGACATTCATCAACATCAAATCGAGCAATATAATCAGGGCTCTTTTTTTAGCCGTAATTGTGCAGCCCTTCAGGCTTGACAAAAGCTCTGCATGTACTCAAGTGCTCCAAATAGACAGTTAAGAACCTCATGGCATCAGAAGGTCACAATGAGTTCATCATCCATCATGGTGCTTCAGCAGCAAATAATGGAAATATGGAAAGAACAACAATAGCTTAAGACCAGAGAGCCAACGTTGCATCACACGTCACAGATGTCCTGTCAGCTGCAGCGGAGCAGGATGTCAGCAGTACATGTTTCAAATGTTCATTCAGAGTCTGAGTTTATCAGGGCTGCAGTCCATCACGGTTATGGCTTGTGTCGTAAAAAAATGCTAATTTGCTGTTGTCACCCCAGGTGAAGGATACTCTGTCCAGGAGTAAACTAAGTTAGCAAGGCCAGACTTTAAGACCAAGGTGTCCCCTACTCCTCAAGGCCTATCCGCTCTTACAGATGTTCTGAATCTCACAATATATTTATATTTTGTAATGATTGTGTGTTAAAGTTAATGAGTTTTTGATTTGCTTCTTTGCAGTACGAGTCACAGCCAATCCAACAATTGAATAATTCAATTGCTGAGTGAGTCCTATGAATGTACAAATGGCTGCCGTGTAGTTTTTCATACATGCTTTCTGTAAAGAAGTTCACTAGTATGACCTGAAACTCTCAATTGATTAAAATTGAGAACCCTGATCTGTTCCTAAAAACGTTTTCAAGTTCTGAAAAAGAAATCTGAAAAAGAAGAATAGATGTCCATTTATGCTGCGATTCTTCCACAGTCTGTAATTGAGCTATTAAACCTGAGGATGGCACATTGATTATTTTCTTCCCTTCTATTGTGCCGTTCTGTATTTTTGTGAGTGTCTATATGTACACCATGCCTTGTTGATCAATGTGGCATTTGAGGACAGACAGATGGACTGGCTGGAATTCACCAGGATATTCCTCAGGTCATTTTATTTAGAAAGGCAGCACTGTGTGCCTGGGAAGCTGCTGGGGGCCACACACGCACCCAAGAGGAACACCGGGTCAGGGACTTTACGCTCCTATGAACATTTAAGTCTCACACAATTAAAGGGAGAGCTCCATGAACTGGATGTGACCTGTGTGGAAATGGAGGGTTGACCGACACAAAGAGGGGCTGTTAACCGCAAATACAAATCTCTGGCATCCCACCATTAGAGCTTTGATCCCGCAGTGACTGCAGGCTTTCAGGGAATACTGAAAAAACGGACCCCTGGTCCTTCTAAATCCTGTTTTTAGATACTGCAGCTCACGTAGTAACACAACCAACCACTGAAGAATTTGTAAAACATGTTTCTAACACAACTGAATCTCAATGAGCCCTCATCAAATATGATTATTTTTACTGGACCACTGCGGTAGATGAATATTATTCAATGCTCTTAATACAGATACAACTAAAGCAGCCTTGGTTGCCATTGCTTAATATTGAAAATACGTAATTTGCCTCGATGCCAGGAGTGTCATTTTACTCTGAATGATCAGAGAGGGTGGCAGAACACTGGAGTTAGCTCCCTACAGTAAAATATCTCTTACTGTGGGAGCTGACTTTCTGTTTCTTTGGCAGGCTATTCATGCTTGTTGATGTTGAGTCATACTTCGGAAAGAGTGGAGGAGCATGAGTGGGTTTTCCGTTGTTTTGTAGGTTGACTTCTGAATGCTTGAGACCTGAAGGTGCACTCTGCAGGGCTGTGACAACATTGGTGGATTATAATCTGTTATGAAAGTTGGCCTTGAAGATTCTTTTCAACATAAAATGTATGATTATAAATACTTTCGTAAAATGTTTAGAATTGTTTAGTTTTTTTCTGAGAAGGACTGGAGACTTCTTAGAAAGTTATTTAGAGAACACAATTGTTTTCACAGATTTCACAAATAAATGTATACTTGACTTGGACTTGATCAATGTGAACATGACTTCACTACTTAAAGATTTATTTGAGAATTAAGAGCAAAAGCACTCAAGTTATTTTCATTTATGTTTGTAGGAGAATCACCAATTAGTTTGAAAGTACTTTATGATCTGCACAATACCACACACACTCCCACTCCCCTGCATTAGTAAAAGAAAAGCATTCAACTTGAATATACATTTGATAAATGATTTGATCAACACAGTTTTTAATGAAACATGTTCAAATGCAGCTGGATTATTATTGAAGACTATGTCCAATTTCAGTCCCCATGTTTGTAAGATTTGTCTTGAACCGCCATCAGAATATTTGACACGCGACATGGACTTGTTTTGAATGACTTGTCTCTAATTATTTTACATATCACTTGACACTTGGAATTTTCTCAAGTTACTTGTGACTTTCCCTGATATTTGATAAAAAACGTTTATTTTATTCCACAGTGGTGTCTATAAAGTAGTTTATTTCCTGGTCTTTTGACAGAAAAGTATTCTTACCACTACCTTTCTCTCCTATCTTTTAATTGGCGACAGTATGAAGTGAAGAGCATAAGATGTAGTTAGTTAAGAGAAGGAAGATGCAAATTGGAGTATGTCTGGGCAGCTCTCGTGGTCGTCATGCAGAAGGCATGTGCTGTCGTCGTTCCTCTCTGAGTCCGAGCAGCTGCAGCCATCTGCTAGTAAATGGCTGAGGGTGGCTCAAGATACAGATGTGATGCCTCATTATCTGCTGAATGAGATGAATGATGAATCCTGGCACCGGCTGTCCCTGACAAACCCAGTCATGATTGCCCCCCCTTTGTTCCAGCCCCATGTGTCTTATTTACTGAATCTTTCTCTGCCAGCGACATTAGCATTTCTAGGGTTGCACCAACATTGTTTCAAGTTTCTAAACTGGGCTGGTCAGAGGCATAAAGAGATTTCCTGGCTTTCAAAGAGGAAGGGTCGATTAAAAATGCATGCGGGTGCTTTTTGTCATTACGGAGCCATCAGTTGACGATACAATTTCACATCATGGAAATGAATTAGGCTGAGCTCATTCATTATGGATGCCCATCGGTTTCTTGTTCAGGATGGCCTTTGTGTCATTTCTAAATAGATGAAAGCCAGGTAGGGTTGCAGATAACCCTGTAGTGTATTTCAGGATGAAAAACATTGGTTCTGCTGTCTGGAAGAAACCTTTCTGTGTGAGTCAGTGTCTTTCTGGGTCCCGCATTAGCACTGACGTTTACAAGGGGAAATTAGGACACTTATTCTGCATCAGTATTAATGAGCTGCTTCCTTTTTTGACTTCAAATCATTATTTATGTACAATTAACTCCAGACTCCAAAGACTTAAAACCGGCGTGTTTTTTTTAACCCAAATGGCAGTGGTTTAGTTACGTGTAGCCTACTTTCTAATAAGTATGCTCCAGTTAGGTAACAGGGATTTTGTCCCCTGCCCCTCCAGCTTTGATAATCTTCCACTTTCTTCTCCGCTTGACTAACACAACATGACAGCATTCACTTGTGAATTTAACTGTGATGCTGAGTGACAGCAGCGTTGCATCAGGGGAGACCACAGGTTGTTTTCCTACAGGTAACATTGATTGTAACCACATGCTCTGTTTTCCTCCTAGAAATCAATATACTGAATTTTCCAAGTTTTTCTATTTGTATTTAACTTGTGGTCTGATTTGTTGTTGTATTCTCTCAAGTTTTCCCTCTACCAGTCTCAGAGCTCCCACCTGATTAGTTTACTAACACCCATGGATCTCATATTTGTTTTTGCAATGATTTTATTTAATGTAACTTCCTTTTGAACGTCTCCACACACTCCAGGCTTCATTTTATTCAACAGCATGTCCTCTTGTAAAGGCAGGGTGATTGAGTCAAAGTGATGCCCCTGTTTGATTCTCATGCTGCTCCACCGTGGCTGCTAGAAGCTCGGGGCTCAGCGGATCCTTCCTTGTTTGTGTCTGTGAAAGCTGAAGCCATTTCTGTCACCTCGCCCACTCTTCCACTGCCTATTTACATGATGAGCTGAGCTCTTGTGTATTTATTTACACTGTCATATATACAGTACTGATGAGTCTGTTTGTGACACTGTTGCTCCAAACTGTGACTCTTTTTTATTTGATATATATAACACAATTATGAGTGCCTGAGAAGACATATTTACGTCTGTCGATGCTCATTTATAGGCATTACATATTTGCTGATTACCTTGAAACACATTTTTCTAATTTAAAAATATCTAAATCTGCGAATAAAGATAATTTTCATCTCTTGATGAATTTGTAATTAGTGATCCATCATTATGTCTGGTTAAGGGGAACAATTCACGTAATATAATTTAGTTTTGCTTAAAATAAAACAAAGAAAAAAGAATTCGGCAACAGATGAATCGTCTACTACTGAGTATTATCAAATAATAATGTGTTGAAATACATTTTAATTTGTCATATTCTGTGCTTCTCAACACTTTTTGAGTTCTTACTTAACTTTCATTGCCATTATTTATTTGTATTTCTCCCTGATTTTTGTATTTATTTTTGAAATATAGCCTTTATCATCAATACCTGAACATGTATTTTGCATTTTGTTGTTGCAAACTCCTCCACACTTTACACATCACTTTTAATATTAGAATACATTTATATTTCCAGCCGAAAGCTTTTGAAGCATAAATCTGGTGCCCTCCTTTTGCCCTTTCCTGTACTAGAGAGCCAATCATCTGAAGAAATAACATCTACTGTCTTTTTCTGAACTAGATTGAGTCGTGTTCTAACAACTGAGTAAAATGCTCATATTTTCTTTTTTCCAGGTGGTGCTCGTCTTTGCTCTCAGCATTGGGGCCCTTGTTATATACTTCATTGATTCTTCTGAGTGAGTATTTGTTCCCTTTAATCATTGTACTTAATTATGTTGCTACTTTAGCTTATATGACACAATTGACCCTGTTTAACCTGCTCCACCGCGGAATATTTGAGAAATCAAGAAGCTCAGAAGTGGTCTTGAGTTATTAAGTCTTCCTGTCCTTAAGTATCAAACAAAAGAACAATCTCGACTTCGAGGCGAGGGAACAGGAAGTGCAAAAATGCTAACTCATTTTCAGGATGTAGTATTCATTCCCAAAGCTCTCTGTTACGGTCTTCTGAAATGATGATGCTTCAGTTAGAATGATTAGATTGGTTGAAGGTAAAATTGTATGAGTTTCAGACATTTATGATTTAGAATACCCTCAGAGGACCCAGTCATTAACTGTTTGCTCCACTCTCATAAATCCTCATATAGTGCATATACTACATACCTCCCTAATTATACTGAGTGCTTTGTGCTCTGTATATGGTATTTCAAAGCATGTTCTTGCTGGCTGTTTTTATCCAATCCCCTTCCAGGTTAACTGCTCTGAGCTTACTGAAGGTCTCTGCTGACAAACAGCCAGAGCTCACTGATGAAATTCGCTTAATCTCTGTACAAAAGGATCAGACTATCAAACAGCCAGGAAAGACCCAAGTTCCTGTTCAAAACCAATCACCGTCGCTCATCGAACTGGAGGAAGTAGAGGACCCCATTAGTGTACTGTAACTGCAGCCTGCTGGTGTTTGAACAGGAAGTGTCATTAACAAGTAGAGCTAAATACACAGGATAGAAGCTTTTATCAAGCCAAAGGGAGTCACCGCTGGGAGTAATGTTAAGAGAAAAAGGCTGTAAACTTTGTAAAATGGCTCATGTCCTGGCGGCATGTTGTTGTTATTTCATAAGACTGCATACAGCTAAGGGCTTGGCTTCTCTGATGTGGTTTGTGAGCATGCTCTCATTTTATTAACTGGACCAGGTAGAGTTACATCCTCACCAATGCCTTCTGTGGCCTCCTCTTCTCACCACATCGCTTGTAGCGGCGTCCGATACCCTTTTCACCTGATGAAGGGTGACCTACGACCTCTGTCTTTAACCTCTCACGCATAAGTAAGGGCTTTGTTAAATACACAATGAGGTATGATGCAGCAGCACCTGTTCGATGACTTATATTCATATTCATACACCAGGCTCTTTGTCCCAGTTCAATTCAGTGTCGTCCAGGGCTTTCTATTATTCTGATGTGTTTGTTCACTACCTGTCAACCCAACAACCCGTGAACTTAAAGAAAGAGCTGCCAGTTAGCTGCTTTCTTCCATGCTTGTAAGTGGCAGCACCCTGTAACAGATACAGCCTTTGCTGTAATTAGTCCTGCGGGCTGCTGTGGCCGTCGTATGATGGGCGGGACAACCTGGCTGCAAGTGACACAGAGAGACGTCAACAAAGCAAGACCCTCTAAGTTTCAGTACAGTTAGAGCTACAGGCAGCACAGAGATAATGAAGCTGTAGCTGTGTCTAACTTTTCAACCTGTGCTTCCACGTAGTCTCGTTTGATTTGTAGGACACACTGTCCTTTGTTGTTTCATCAATGTTAAAGCAGAGCTGGGTGTCAAAAGTCAGCAGTGATACTGAGCAATCTGAGTATTTAAAAGTGGTGTTGAAATCTTAGTCAGACTCTTCTTAAGGATATATTTTCTTGCTTCATTTTCATTCATTGATTTCTTTAGCCACTGGCGGGCAAAACAACGAGAACACATTAAGCTTACAAACCTACAGCCTGGCAATTTGTATTTATATCTTGTAGTTCACTTATAACAGATGTATTGTCATCAAACACGTTATTATTCATCGTAGAGGTTTATTATGCCTCATGGAGAAAAAGATAATTACAGTTTAACACAGTTAAAACAAAACGTGGTCCGGGTGATCTTTCACTTTCAGTGGATTCAGCTTTTATTGACCATCAAGGTTGTAAATCACGTGCGGTGCCATCAGCCAACATGAAGGTCTCCTCGTCCTGTTTGATCTGAGTCTTTATTGAATGAGGAAGAGAGGGACTTTGAGCAGGGATCCATAACAGGCTTAGTCCTTTTCCAAACCAGGTCTACTGGAACTCAATTATTTAGCAGTCAGGTCGGCCTACTATATGGTCTGTCACCCTGCTATGGCAGAGATTTGGCGGGCCGACGTGTCATTACAGTGAATGAGAGCAGAACCATCCAACCGGGCTTTAAAGAAGACAGAGTAATTATCCATGCGCAAGACAATTAAAATTAAGAGGCAAGATTTAATAATATAATTAATACTTTTTCAACTGAAGCGTTAATTAAATTATATATACGAGGAAATCCTGATACACACAATTACAACGTCTAAAATAATAATAACAACAATATTTTTAAGAAGACGATTTTGTCTTACATCACAATAAAAAAAACAACAGTGTATAGCTGAATATATTTCAATATTATTATTTTTTATTGACTTACCAGAAAACATGCTATATTGTGATATGATTATTGAGAATGTGAAATAATCTATATCAGTATAAAAAATATTAGCCATATAACCTAACCCTGAATTGATTGTAATAGTTAAGTCAAATGTTCCTCCTGGGTTTAACAAATGTTGGACAAATCATAGCAAGCTTCCTAAAGAGATGCTAAGATGCTACTAGAAGAGGAATAGTTGCCAAATATTTATTAGAGTACAGTAAAAACATTGAGTTTTCTCTACATCATCAGTTACATGATGTGCATCGTGGTGATGTGGATTGTTTTGCTTTTAAGATGCAATGACAAAGATCTTAAATTGTCTTGTGTTGGCTAAATACAAAGTATTTTTATAAATACTGCCCGGATTAGCCTCAGGACGAGATATGAGGACGGTTTGAGTCTCCCTCATCACATCACTGACCTGAGTGTCAGTACAGTACATCAGATCGGTTCAGAATAATCCCAGAGTTTTTTTTTAATGTTATCTCATTCCAACTCTAACACCACAGAGTTTTATCAAACTGAATTTATTAAATTATTTTACATAACAAAAGCTATTTGCTTTAATCCGAACCGTATTAAAAATGTGGTGTGTGTTAGTGGAGCTGGTGAGTGAGAGTTTACAGATTTGCAGAGGTATGAAATAAACTGAATGTATGAGACGGATCTGATTTCAAACCTTCATTTGATTAAATAATAAAAACGTTACGTAAGTTACCAAACAAGTTTAACAAAGCAATATATGTTAGTGTTGCCCATCATTAGGGGTTGGATATGTCCATGAATATTAAAGACTTAACCAAAGAGTCACTTTTCCCTCTCAGATTCATTTGTATAATTATTTAGAGGACTGATGACATATTATCCTATAATTCACACATACAAATATGAAAAAATCACAATGTATTCCTGATTTACTGTATGTTTTTTTATGCTTTCCTATCCTGTTAATCATTATTTCCCAAATAACCTAAAAACAAGAGTAGATTTTCACAATTCAGAAGACGGCACAATTTAATGTTCTGATTTGATAAACAACTGAAACATTTAGTCAATTAGCAGAATTGATTCACATTCATTTACTGGCCACTAATTGATCAACTCACAAGAAACCAGTCCATCATAAAAGTCTTCATTCTAACTCAACTATTCATATAATTGATTAATAATTCAATATGAATCAAATATATGTTCCCCGTAACTGTCACCCCCTTGTTTTTTGCATTTAGTTGTTAATAATATTTTGGAAAAAAAACATTTAATCTTTTGTATCCACCTACTAACCTTTTACAGTCACATTTACTTGGTTAATTATTTCTCTTTATTTGAATTCTTTGTGCCAGATACAAGCTTTCTGAGGGTGAGACTTCACTGCATTGCTAGCATTTGCTATGGCTGCTTGATTCATAAAAGAAGACATGCACCCTGCATGCATTTAACCCTTAAACTACTGCTTTTGCTCTGCATTTCCATCATGTTTGATTTAATTTCTTCCTGAAATGTTGTCTATGAGATCGGGAAATGGCACCATTTTCATTATGTGATATAGCACCTGGAATATGACAGATTTTGTTGCAGTTATTTAAGGGTTAATCAGGCATCTCTACAAGATTTTGCTTGAGTGACAATAAATGCATGTCCTTTCTCTGCAGAAAAAACATTGGAAAAATACCAACTATTGCACTTCTTTCAATAATTCAGTTCCTCTTCTTTGGAAAAGAGCAAGTGAAGAATGCATCTTTTATGCTTTATTTTTGAATAAATATATGCATTTTACCACCCCTTTCCTCACTTCTCCACCACTATGTGTAACATATTAATATACATTGTGTTTCTCTCTCTGTGTTTTAGTCCTATCGAGTCGTGTCAGAACTTCTACAAAGACTTCACGCTGCAGATCGACATGGCGTTCAACGTGTTCTTCTTGCTGTACTTCGGCCTCCGGGTAAGTAAATCTAAAGTTGTGAACATTCAAAATTGTTCCCATCTTTATTTACTCTTGTCAGTGTACCGTGTGAATCTTACCTCTAACCCTTTATCTCCCTCAGTTCATTGCTGCCAACGACAAGCTGTGGTTCTGGTTGGAGGTGAACTCGGTGGTGGACTTCTTCACAGTTCCTCCGGTGTTTGTGTCGGTGTATCTGAACAGGAGCTGGCTGGGTAAGGATGCTGATAAACAGGCCTACAGTGGATCTCTGGGCCTTTTATTTCCAGGGAGGCTGTGCTGCCTCCTGGTGGATACAACGGGTCTAACAGCTGTCAGTGAACGCACCAGATAATCTCAGCACACCACTAAAACTACAAAAAGAGAACCACCAAGTATTTCACGGCACAGCTGCAATATCAGCCACATAAGTTTGATCCTTTTGTCACAGATGTAACTTTTGTTGGATGTTGCATGACACAGTCCAAACAATCCTCACTATTATTATACATTAAAATTAAATGTTTCTCCAGCATGAAAACTATAAAGCATGGCGATTAAGAAGCATTATTTGCTTTACTCGTCAAACTAATGCTTGATCGCATGACAACACTATCAAATATGATATGGCTGTCATCTGGTGTGCCTTTTTAATGTTCACTTATGCAAGTTGATTTTAATGGAGATGTAATCCCTTCCATGTCTTTGGTCATGTGTTGTAGGCAGTGGCCTTTGTTCCACAGGTTTTGTTCACATGCCCTTCACCTCTCCAGCACACCTGCACTAACACTCGGATGAATTCAAGATATGATTGATTGAAATACCCCAATGGATAAAAATGGTAATAGGCTTTGTAGAGGGGTTGAATAGAAGCCAATCTCCTAAATGTGTGAAACTCATCACTCAGAAAGGTCTGTGAGGAATTACAGGATTAAGGGGGAGCTTTTTTTTGCTGCATTACAGGTTTTTATAGCTGCGTTTTCTTCTCCTGTCAGCCGAGGTACAAGCCTGCCGTATTGCTAACACCAGCAATGAACACCCTCTGCTTTAGAGTCAATATGTCTGCTTGATAGGTACAGTTGCATAACGTGTAGGAGTGTTTCCCCCAGGCTGATGTACTGTGATTTTTGGTGTGAAAACAATAAAAGTAGAACTAGCTAGTGCTGGTACCTGGTGCCATCTAGTGGACATAGGAGAGTATAACAGTATTGTCTTGATTTTGGCAGCAGTGAAGATTGGCCATGTCATTGTCGTTTGAATTACAATGATAGTTACTATACATTGTTCCTGGCCATTATATTGCTTTCTGTAGCAAAAGGTGCTTACTTTCAAGTTAATGGATACTTGATGTTTTAATTTTTTTATTGATTTAATCTCCTCATCGCTGCATTCAGTTTTGTTATTAGGTCAATCTCTGTGTTTTCCTATGGACAATGTATATGCAACATTTTAACATGTGTGCTTTTTTGTTCCGATTTCGTCTTTTTTTATATAATTCAAATGCATATTGGCTCTGGGATCCATGCACCCTGCACAGTTCTCTTATTTTCACTTCATGCAGACTGCACAAAACAACATGCGCCACTTACCCAATACTTTATTTTGTATTGTGTCCAAAAGAGTATTATATTTTATTGATTCGAACACATTTTTGTTATTCAAGTTAGGATGAAGCAGAAAGAATAAACGGACATTTCCGGTTGTTTTTAGAACAGGAAAACATTTTTTGTCAGAAATAATCTCGGTCAATATGGTCAGGGAGCGGTAGGTCGTGCAGGATTAGTGACTTATTTACTGTTTAGTTGAACTGAGGTCGAACAAAGGTCACGCCCAGCTCAGCAGCATCTGTTCGCAGCTGTCCGACTCCCTCTTCTGATCAAACTCCACATTTCACCGGGCGCTCTGCCAGTCGGCCAATCCTGCTGTCTGAACATGTCACGCCGTATGTGCTAATATTCTCTCGTGCTAACATTGTTAACATTGATGCATGGGGTAGGGTGAGAGCAGTACGCACATTGTTGATGTTGCGTAGAAGATGGGGAAACAACATGCAGTTGCTTCATGCGCAATAATACTTTTTTACTGCAAAATCTGAACTCGGTAGAGTTTATTCGGCCGTGCTTCAGGGGTAAAATACAAGCAGAACATTTATCTCTGACTGTGAAAATAATCAAGTGCAAATATTATGAGACAAACGGATCATAACTCTTCCAGATAAGATATTAATCTCTTCACGCCCACTCTTTTTCTCTGAGCTGAAGTTTAAAACTCTTAAAAAGAGGCTCTTTGGGTTCAACTAACACTAAATCTCACAGTTCATATTAAAGAGGGATTTAAAAAAGCATGTTATAAATAAAACAACATGAAACAGCTCAGATTAATGGAGGGCCTGAAAGATTAACATAACTGTGTGTAGTAAAAACAAAATGTCCATTCTGCCAATCATATTATGTTGTGAATCTTTTGGGGGTCCTGACCTCCAGGTGGGGAATCACTGCTCTAGGCTCTGCCAGCAGCTCATATTATACCTTACTTAAACACTGTATCTCTTTTATCTATAATTAGTACTAAGTAGCATACATGTTTCCCTAAACTGTAGGACCTGGGAACTAAAGAGTTCATATCTGAGACAGTTTACTTTATGAAAAACTGCATATGAATCCAAAAACGTTACCCCTTTCTAATTACTATAGTTTAATTAAGGGCATTTGTGTTTGTACATCAGTGAGACATGCTGTATATAAAAAAAATTGGTTACACATTTCTGATTAAATGGACTTTGAGGATATAGATTTACATCAGCTGTTGTGTTTCCTCTCTTTGCTGTGACATTTTTCATGCTGCGCATTTAGGTGTAACGTTGACTACAATAGCGGTTATTACATCATCTGTGATTAATTTAGGGATTATTGCAGAAGCACTAAATCCATAGAAAAACACAAAGATTGCCAAAGCTTGTCATTTGTCCATAAACAGCTTTGCTGGTCGTTCACATGACTTGTTTCCTGCTATAAAGGCGAGCCATGCTGTTCTTGTCCAAGATTAGAGAATGACATTTGGTTTGTCGGGAGCAGTCGCGGGGTTATAGGAATTGTGGAGCGAGCTGTTGGACCGACTCGCTGTCTGGCCTCTTCCTTTCCCTGGATGAATCCTAAAGGAGCTTACACTCTAATATCCTGATGGGAAAAGGGTTTGCTTTAAGCTCGCTGGACACGCCTGATCACAGCGAGGATGCTATAGGTCTGAGGTAAAACAAATATAAAGGCTTCTTCATAAAGACTCCTTTGACCTGTTGGATGGACACGTCATGAACGCTCCTGTATCTTTTCACTTTTTTTGGAGGAGGATCATATAATTATTTTTCATGAAAGCTGGCAACGTGAATGCAGAATAGCAAAGATGTGGATGTGAAGCAGATTTTGGACTCTTTTTTTATTGTCTACCCAAAGTAACTTGCAGACATGATTCCTACAAAGATGTTAACGTACAGGGGGCCCGATGGAGGCACACACTCTCAGACGGTTTCTCACACAAGAAGGCGAAAGAAATCGACCAGCGAGCTCTTCCAGAAGGGCTACAGGGTCAGGACGACCCACGGGCAGGTCAGCGTGGACGAGGACGGCATCTGCCACAGCCTCAGTTCATGCTTCCATGTAATCTCCTACTGGGGTAAGACCTGCAGAACGTGTGAATGAGGGGAATCTCCCATAAAGCTGAGGGCTCTGGACTCCAGCTGGATCCGGTTCAGGATCAGGATTTGCTCTGTATTATGCCCCCCCATCTGGCAAACGCTCACTTGAAATGAAAAACGAGTTCTGGCCAGGCACACGATGATTCACGTCATTCCCTAAAAGATTATGTATTTATATTTCTCAGGCTACATTTTTTCCCGTAACGTCTTTGTGTCATTTGGCATTTACACTCACAATCAATGCCAGCAGGGAAATGTCCCCCCCCGATTGAAGCAAGCAGAGATGGATTTCACTTGGCTTGAGTTGGCTTTTAATTGTTAATGCAGCCCCGACGACACTGCAGTGGCTTTTTTCTAACTTGAGTCACATCTATGAGTCATTTGGCTTTTAAACTCCTATGTTAGGTTTCATTTAGTTAAGTGCATTGTACTTAACAATAACAAGCAAAAGTGTTATTTTACTTTATGAGGTATGTTTTAATTGGAGATTGTGATATCTGTTAATAATCCAATTTTTTTCGACAAACTGGTAAACTGCTTATGATAAGGTTGTGATTTAAGGTATATAGCTTAAATGATGGTATGATAGAGTCAATCAGTGATCATGTACAGGAGCTCTGGCTGGTGTGTCACTGTTGTTGTTGTTGTTGTTTGTGTTTAGCCGTCCTTGAACTCTTGGCAAGAGGCACAAGCTTTTTTTCCCCCATAAATACCCTCAAATTTAGGTTTTGACGTCACGTTTAATCATTGAGTTTGCTGCGACAGCGTCCACCTGTCTTTAATCCAGGTTTCTATCTCGTCCATGATCAGAGTTTTCCCAGCAGGAATGAGTTTGTCAGGTAGATGCTGGTGCTCTGCGAGGCTCCTTAGATTAAAAATACCGGTGTCAGTTTGTGAAGCGAGATTTTTTTACCTATTTCACAACGTTTATTTTATGACACAGTGAGGCTCAGTGTTGCTTGGTTAGTCGGAGTTTACCTTTTTATCAAAATGAGTTCAATGAAGTGGATAAACATGGATGAAGCTCTGAAAGGTATGGTGTTCTCGGTAAACCACCGTCGAAATGCGTTGGATGTTGTTCAAATTGTTGTTGATCATCTCTGATAACTGCTTTGTGGTCTTTTTTCTCACAGGCTTGAGGTTTTTAAGGGCCTTAAGATTGATACAGTTCTCAGAAATTTTACAGTTTTTGAATATACTAAAGACAAGGTGAGTTTACTTAAATTATTCATATTTTTCCCATTGTAGCAAACTGTTTATAATGTGTAAATATTGCATGGAACGTGATATGGATGTTTGCATGGATAGGTTTGTTTTTTTGAAGGGGGAACTTAAGCTCTGTTGCAATGTTTTTCCTGAAAATGTGCATGATCATTAGGTTTGGTAAATTGATATAAAGTTTACTCCTCAGTAATTACGCGTACTCGTATGACGGAGTCTTAAGCGAGATAGCTTTCTGTTTGTCTCCTCGCTGTTCAGAATTAAAGCTTTTTGCACAGATGTCAGGCAAAGTTTACAGCGTAACAAAATGCTTAAGAATAATCTCCTCTCTCATTCATTCAGATGAAGGTAAAAACAGAACACAAAGTAGGAGAGGACAGAGGTCACTTCCACATTAAGACTCGGGCCGTTTCTCAATGTCGAGTAGAGCTGCTGCAGAGCCACTATTTCAAGTATACTACGTCATCGAGTGGCGCCGAAGGACTGTTTAAATGCTGTTTTAGGCCCAATCCCAAACCACGCCCTACACCCTACCCCTACGCCCTACTCCTACACCCTACCCCTACACACTACCCCTCTGTGACGGAGTGAACTCCGTGGAGTGACACATGAGGCTCCCTCCTGTCAGATGGAGGGAGTAAATACAGCGGCAAGCTTTGGGACGGCCTCCCCTCTCTCCGGCAGAAACAGGAAATGCCGTAACTGTATGTAACAACGGTTTCAAATCAGCATCTCTTAGACAAAACATTAAAATGAATAACTAAAATAAAACTCCAAACATCTTTAATTGTGTTCGCTCTTTTAGTTTTAAACCTGATGTTTATAAGCTTCTTAGTTTTTGCAACAATCTGTAAATATACACAACTTTATAATAAAATGCACACATTTACCTTTTTCTAGACTAAACACAGGTATGATCCTAAGTTAAAAAAAGATAAGGTTATCATGAGGTTGTTAACATCGCAATTCATCAGTGGATGTTGGCTGGAACTACTTGTAAACAGCGTGTTTCCTGACGGACACACACAGCGTTGAGACCGGTCAGGTAGAGACCGGTCTCCAGTCAGCACCGATGCAGACTCGCTGTTTGATGGCTTGATAACCCACTCCCCTTCCACACCGCTCCACACTCGTTGGTTTGGAACAGCACTTAATGTGAGGGGGGGTAGTGTGTAGGGCGTGGTTTGGGATTGGGCCTAAATGCCCAGCATTCGGCGCCACTCGATGACGTAGTATACTTGAAATAGTGGCTCTGCAGCAGCTCTACTCGACATTGAGAAACGGCCATGGTCTTTATTATTTTAAGAATAGCACACATGAAAATCTCACATTCATAGTGAGGAGAACATTTCCCTAAATGCATGGGTATTTTTAATAACATAAACAATCATAGCAGGGAGCTAGTATGCTAGGTTTTTGTTGAATCCAGTTTTTTATCAATTTTTTAATCGAACACAATGTACTCAACAAGGCAAATATCAAATAATGAATAACTTTTGTTCCGCTCTTTTTGAAATAGCAACTCGATAAAGCTGGTAAACCTGTGTTCAATCTTCATAAGCACGTGGCTAACTGCGGCAGGATTCATTCACTTGGTAAGTTAGTGGGAGCCATTGAGTTAATGGGAAAGCATTTTGGTGTTGTTGGTAATGGCTGCTCAAGTAGTATAATTGCAATGTCGAGATTCTCTATTTCTGTGTTCTCTATTGACTTCTTTTGGGTTATTTGGTTGTTGTTCAAATCTCAACCTTTTTTCCCAGGTGGAAAACTCAGGGGATCCATGGGAAAACTTCCAGAATTCCCAAGCACTTTCCTACTGGGAATGTGTCTACTTACTCATGGTTACTATGTCCACTGTGGGCTATGGAGATGTTTATGCAAAAACCACCCTGGGCCGCCTCTTTATGGTCTTCTTCATCCTTGGCGGTTTGGTAAAAATCCCTCTCATTACTTCTTCCTGCTTAGAATCCTCCATGCAACCAATCCTCACACCCGACAGGTGTTGTTCAGGACGCCCGTCACCTGTTGTTTACATAGGGGTGTTTTGTGGCTCTCCACTTTACCACAGTATGTTGCATGTCATCTATTGTATCAGTTGTCTGCAGTATTGCAGCATTACATTAGGAAGAATGCTGGAGTTCTATTCTGTTGTTTATTAATTAATATATGACATGTAATATTGAAGAATGTGTTATTAACTTTAAAAGTATTGCGGTTTCAGGTAGCTCCACCCTCCTGCCTCCCCTCCCTCTTTCCAACAAACACATTGTCTCAGCGATGATTTCTCATGACCTAGCTGGATGGATGTATAGCAGTATTAGCTTATTATGCTAACAAGTATTTAAAAGCTATTATAGGTAATACATTGCATCAGGTGAAGATTTGTAAAAGGATGAACTAAATCCTTAATGTTACAGAAAAAATCCGTACCTGTAGCCGAAGATATTTTAGAGAACATCTGACAGTACAAACAAAATGATGGTGTAAAGCTAAACATGGGTCGAATCATCAGAATTATATTTTAAATAATGGAAAACTTTTGAAGGTATCACATTTTGCAGGGAGAAGTTGATGGATATGTGTTTGAATTTATATAATATTGAATCTTATTGAACAGTGCAGCAGGCTTTAATTATAATATTAACCTTCGTGTTAAATTACACAGAATCTTAAATTAAGAGCTGGAAGAAATGTTTACGAAATATATTAGTTACTGTCTGAAAGTCTGGTAAAACAACATTTTTGGAATTTTAAGAAACCTAACTAAAATATATTCAGTGTTAAACTACTGTAGATTCATTTTATTGTGGTTTGAGCCTACATGAACTAAACAGGATAACCTTTTGCTCAGAAACACAGAGGCATGATGATTCAACATTTTTATTTAGCTCTTAGTCAAATCTGTAAAATAGAACTTGATTCCCTTTTAACCACAGTCAGAGCAGTTTTGTAGAGTTAATGTCTTCCATCCATAGGGCTGTGCTTTTCAAATCAACCTGACAAGTGTTTGTTGGACGAAACATGGCACATAAGGCTTTTTCTTAATTTTTCTATTTTTCTATCGCAGATTGACATACCACTCATCAGCTGTCATTTTTCTCCTATATTCTGCCAATATACGTAAATATTGGCCTTATGATTTCCTTTTTCACATTCATGCTTTTCTCGACATTTGGAATGTAACTGATTGAACTTAAGGCTTCATTCAGACGGCTAATTTGAATGAGCTTTTTTTCTTCTTTTTTCTGGATAAATACTAATACTTCTCCTGCACACAGTAGAGTTCCTCTTTGAGACAGATTTCTTTTAAAGTAGAAAAAGAGGACCTGCTCTTCTTTGCCTATCTTTTTTTTAGTCTCTTCTTCTGTCTCCTATCTTCTCCTTAGGCCATGTTTGCGAGCTACGTCCCTGAAATCATAGAGTTAATAGGAAACCGCAAGAAATATGGTGGTTCCTATAGTGCTGTTAATGGGAGAAAGTAAGTATTAAAGGAGGCTCTACTGCCTCCGCCGCAGTAGAACCTTCTCTGCATGCCTTTTTCTTTTTCTTTTTCATGCATGTAGGCCATGTTTGCTCGCTACGTGCCAGAAATTGCTGCTCTCATCCTTAATCGGAAGAAATATGGAGGGAGTTATAACTCGACCAGAGGCAGAAAGTAAGTCAAACAAATGAAAAAAACAGCTAACTTTTATTGGTGTGGTTGTGTGACTAAAGTGGCTCTCTCATAGACATTATGAAACTGTAATTTGAGATGTAATGATCTCAATTAGCACTAAAGTCACACTGTGACTGAAGAACTTGGCCATGATTAATGTGTAGACTTCAATTCACTGTTTTGCTGCTGCTTTTATGTGTCCAAGCTGTCATTGCTGTATGTCATGGACGACTGTCTGCTTTTACATTGCAAAGATATCTCTATCCCAACAAGTTATTTTTGTCTGTTATTGAATTATAAAGGCTCTCTTTTAAGGTAAACTGGATACTTTTGACCTGATTTTGAACAATCGAAAAAAGTTACATTATCAATAGAACATGTTTGATATAGGGAAAAGCATTTCAAAGACTAAACTCTGATTAGGCGTTTCTTTGAGTAACTTGTATCGCCAGACACATTCATTTCGTTTTTTTGAGACCTCAAAAGAGACAATCATGACTTAAGGATGGATATTTTTGCTGCGTAATCATGTACATATTGTTATTGTCATGTTTAAAGATGGCACATGTCGGGTTTTCTATCTATGAAACAGTTGGAAAAATATTTACTATATATATTATTTTTACATATATTTTTCAATAACTTGAGCAGTCATTTTTGACACTGATTAAACTTTTAACCAGCCATTGGTTTAAAAGTTTAAAAAAATAAATGTAGATAAAATAATTATCAACATATTAAAGAATGATATTTTACTGTGCATGAAAAACAACTTTATTTCAGAACAAAATTAGGCTGGTGTGATCACCCCCATCGCACCAGTTCACAGGTGTATCACAATTCCTGTTCCTAAGAAAATCCTACATGATTTGTGGTGTCCTTCTTGTAATGATGCTGCTTATTGTCAATGTACATTTGTGCCAAATTTGTGTTTGTAAGTCAAGTGTTTGCAGTCATCACATCAAAGGAACATACAGATTAATAGTTAGCTAAATTAATACCTTACCCTAGTACACTTTAGTACACTTTAGTGAATTTAGAGGTACTGTAATTAGGGATTTTTCTTTTTAAGAAATTCAACTTAAATGTGGTGAATTTATGAAAAACGCTATTTTTAAACAAAGTTATTGAGATTGATGAAGCCACAATAACACATTTATGATGTTGAATTTCATAATTTTTTAATGAAGTGATTCAAAATCATAGAGTCCTGTATGCCATTGCTTGCTTCATGCCGATCTCTGGAATTTTGTTTTTCTGTCTTGGAAACATTTGTGCTGCTATGCTTGTTTTTTGTCATGCTTTGCTTCTGAACATTCTTGGCCTTTATCTTCAGTCTGACCTACACCCGCAGGACTAAATAACATTTATCTTGAGTTTATAGTAATAGTTGACATTTTGGTGAACACACATTTTAACTTTCTTGCTGAAAGTAGGGTGATAAGATCGATACAACTGTCATGTCTGTAGAATAACCAGGAAACTAGAGCCAGGAAGCCATTAGCTTAGCTTAGCAAGTAAATCACCATTTAAATACAACTTGTCATTTGTACATGTATTTTTGTTTAAAGTTTAAAATAACATACAATGTGTTGATTTATGAGATTCAAAGATGGTATGTCATGTGAACCAGAATATCTGTTTTCCCCTGCTAGACTAATATAAACTAGCTTAGTTTAGCTTAGCACAGATGTGAAAGTAGCATCAATCATCTTATCCAACTTGGCAAAAAAAGTGAATTTCTCAAAAAGTCTTACTATTCCTTTAACACATAATACACGTTAGTGTCCAAAGATCTGCCGCTGTTTCTAAAGATAGTGAGATTCTGCTTGATGCCTCCAAATAAACAACTGCTTGTTGTAGCATGCTTTTGTGCTTGTTCACTCGTTTGGAAGAAGTCAGACTTGGTTTGGGAAACTCTCTTAAACCAAATCATTGCTTCTTTTGTTAAAACAAATATTTTCTTGTGTATCGTGTACAATTTTGTATTTGTTATTTTGTCTACTTTTTTTATTATTGGTGAATTGAAAATGTTTCAACGAACTTACAACGTACTAGTAGATTTGAAACGATTTGTTTGTTTGTGTTTGGTGAGAATTACTCACTCGAATATCTGTCTGACAGTAGACTCATTATTTTATCAGCTTACATAGTAGCGAAAATCTAAAGTGTTGCAACATTTTAAAAGTCTGGAGATGTATGTTTGATTGTAGCTCCTTACATTTTTATATTAATGCATCATTATTTTTTCTATTTCCCTCTCCTCCATCATGTCTACTTGATGTCATCAGCATCAATACACTAAATGTGTACTCATCAATTTTCCTTTACAAATTAGCCAAACAACTGGTGAACATATGTATATATTGTACATTGAAGCCAACAATGTTTATCACACAAATCTGAAATAATGTTCTTAGTAACAATACATATAGACATGTGTTACTACTATACATAAAGTAATACACATAAACTGGGTTCCTTGCATAAAGGATCTGTGATAATGTGGGAATTGAGATAAACTGTGTGCTGATTTTATAATCTCCATCTAAGTAAACTCTGATCCTTTATAATCTCATACTGAAATCCACAGTGCTCTCTGACCTTCTCATTCAGCCCTCTCTCGTCACGACAGGAACATGAAACATCCTTCCTGTAACATCGTTTTTATTATTTCAATTCAATCACCTAAATACAAACGGTAGTGATTATTTTTCCATTACATCTCTCTCATCTTAGATTTACCTTTTGATTCCAGGACAAAGATGAAGCTGAAACATCAATGTGTCTGTCTGTCTTTGTTTGTTAAATGTTATTCTGACTACATTTTAGTTTCATTATGATTCTGCCACTCATTTTCCAGGCACATCGTGGTCTGTGGTCATATAACACTTGAGAGTGTGTCCAACTTTCTAAAAGACTTCCTACACAAGGACAGGGATGATGTCAATGTAGAAATTGTTTTTCTTCATAAGTAAGTACAACACAGAACATTTCCTTACTCATGAAAAAAATCTTCTGGAGATAGGAAATGATATTCCTCCTCAGATTTGAGTGTTTATTTTTGTATCTCAGTATTTCCCCTAATCTTGAGCTGGAAGCCTTGTTCAAGCGTCATTTCACTCAAGTGGAGTTTTACCAAGGATCTGTTCTGAACCCACACGACCTGGCCAGAGTTAAGGTAAGTGACAGATCATACTTTGTCCTCTGTGGCTCAGAGGGAAACTGTGCTGTCTTTAAAGGTTATACTTACTGATGTGTGTTTGCTGTGTGTGATCTTTATTCCAGATCGAATCAGCTGATGCCTGTTTAATCTTAGCCAACAAATACTGTGCTGACCCCGATGCTGAGGATGCATCCAACATCATGAGGTAAACCCTGTGATTAAGTTATTTTATTGGGTTTAAGGAGAACAATTCAATCAGAAATGTATAAGTAAACATGTTCAATGATAAAGCCTAAAGAGAGAAAATATGAATCTGTTACAGCAGTGTTATTTTATTAGACTCGAACAGTTTTAAATCTATAGGCATAAATGATTGCCAGCTCTGGATTTAGTTAATAATATAAATGATAAAAAATTGTTTTTCTAATTTGTAGGATGTTGTTATGTTTAAGAATGATACCACATACCAGGAAGTTAGGAAAACTGTTTAGAAATGTTCTGATTTTGTTTTTGTCATTTCTGTCATACATCAGAGTAATATCCATCAAGAACTACCATCCAAAGATCAGAATAATCACTCAAATGTTGCAGTACCACAATAAGGTTGGTAAAATATGTTGCTTTTACTTATGTTATATTCATATTTGATCATGTTTGGGTGTTATATATGTTGGATCTTTTTATTGTTTAACCTTTTGTCCGCCTACATTTTAAATGTTGGAACAAGTGTATACATGTTTCTGTGTTCAGGCCCACCTTTTGAACATCCCAAGCTGGAACTGGAAGGAGGGAGACGATGCTATCTGCCTTGCGGAGCTGAAGCTGGGCTTCATCGCTCAGAGCTGCCTGGCTCAGGGCCTCTCCACCATGCTGGCCAACCTCTTCTCCATGAGGTCCTTCATCAAGGTAGCCACAGCTAATATTCAGCCATCTGTGATCACTGGATTGAGTTCAGAAGTAAAGTTGGCCATGAAAAAGTTGTAGTAGAAATATATAATAATAATTGTCCCAGATGAGGCTCATGTTCAACAACTGGTGACTGGGTGGGGAGGAACGTGTAAAACATATAAATAAATGTTTTAATTAAATAAAACATTGTACATGGTACAAGCTGTTTGTATTTTGTGTTAAATCTTTGTTATAGATTGAGGAGGACACATGGCAGAAGTATTACCTAGAAGGAGTGGCCAATGAGATGTACACCGAGTACCTGTCGAGTGCCTTCGTTGGCATGTCCTTCCCTGTCATTTGCGAGTAAGTACACAGAAACAAAGATTTGAAATGCTTTGTGGTCTTCTCTTCTGATTCCCTCTACCTATTATGTTTTGCGATTGGCACTGTTTGGCCTCCATACATGTATGAGCAATTTCTCTTAAAATCCTTGAATGGCCATATTTTCATTATGATAAACACCTGCATTTGTACGTTTTAGCTTTTAATAAATCAGACCTTAAGTAGAAAAAGGTGGCACTAAATGCTAAGACGATTTTTTGCAAAACTACAAATATTTACCGTGCGTTAAGTCTAATTATATTGTTATTCTCTTTTGCAGACTCTGCTATGTGAAGCTAAAGCTGCTACTGATAGCTATAGAGTACAAGTCTGATCAAAGGGAGTGCAGGTAAGTGGATGTGTTCACAGTGTTTGGTTAAAGTCATTACAATTCATGGATGCAAAAACCTCAACACGCAGGTGTGTTTGCTGTCGGCATTTACCTTCAGTGATGAAGCTACTTTGAATCAGCTCCTCTGTTTGACTGCAAACACAAGCCGCTTTACAAAATGTGCTAAATTGGTTTGTTCACAGACATCAGAGGCATTTTGATAACATCCTGACAAATTCATGAGAAAAGTGGCCGTTGGTTTCTTTAAACACAGCTGAAGCTTTGTGTTTAGTGGTTTTTATACTGCAAATGTTCTACTCTTTTATGTGTCACTGCTATCTGCTTTCATCAACTTAATTTAATAAAGAAGCTATCGTGCCAAATGAGCGGGGAAATGGATCCTGCCAGCGTGTCACTGCTCAGTACATTCTGTGATCTTAACTTTCTGTTGTGACAACTTTGGTCTATAAATCCTTGCAGCACCCTGATAAACCCTGGAAACCACGTGAAAATGCAGGAGGGGACATTGGGCTTCTTCATTGCCAGTGATGCGAAAGAAGTAAAGAGGTAATACATTGGACCTGAGTCTAAAAGTAAAACTACACAGTGTTGTAAACCTTACAATATGCTACTTAGCTTAACATGTTGATAGCTGGTTGTTGTTAGCTAGCAATTTGTTAGCTGAAGTCACAAGGAAAAGTGTTGTTGCTAGCTAGGATGATGTACCAGAGGAGGATTTCTTTGGTGGGGTTGCATTTTACCAGTTCGTACAATATGACTATAAGCTTGACATGTTGTTAGCTTTTTGTAAGCTAATGATTTTTGCAACAAGTATAGGATTTATTGCTTGCGAGAATCAAGTAGCAGAGGAGGTTTGTTTGGTTAGTCTGGTGGGTTGGACCACATGCTACCAGTGCTTGCAACTTACTACATAACTTAATACGTTTTACTTTAAACACATTCCAACTCATGCCTAAAACACTTTCGAGACTTATTTTAGAAAACCAGGGATCACAAATGTTTTGTTATCTGCTACCATTTTAATAAGGGACTTCTTCCACAGGGCCCTGTTTTACTGCAAAGCCTGCCACGATGACATTAGTGATCCCAAAAGGATAAAGAAATGTGGATGCAAGAAATGTAAGTGACTGCATTAAAAAAACATTGTATTGTTTAACTTCAGTAACATTTCTTCACAGCACTGAGTTAGCATCAATCTAGCAGTGTGATGATGTATTTACATGACCTACATAGCCATGTGTCCAAACCAATTAGTTCCTGCATTAATTATTAACGTCCTGTTACTTGTGCATGAACAAAGGTAATTGGATTTCTTTCTGCAGCCAAAACACACAGGTGCAGTCCAAGTTTCCCTTGTAATGCTGCGCTTTTGGACCTCTATATACAACCCAGTCTCACGGCATTTCGTGTTCACCAACACGATTTTTAATCTATTGATTCGTGTTCACCAACACGATTTGTCCCTTTTTTTCGTGTTGCACAGCACGATTTTAAAAGCAATGTATTTCTACTGCCTGCAGCACGTCTTTTTCTCCGGTCGGGTCGAGGAAGACCGGAAGCTGTGTGGTTCATAAAAACATGTTCTTACTCAATATCAAGCCACAATTATTGCTTTTATTTGAAATCGTATAATTTCAGACTTTTGTTGCCGTCTGTGAGGAAAATAAATGGGGCTCAGAGCCTCAGGATGCTGAAATCTGTATTTTTTAAAATATTTTTTTCCTTCTAATTTGTTATTCTTTTCAAAATAACACACTGTTATTTACTCACCAATAACACACAATTATCTTTGCTTTTATTTATTGGTTTAATTCCATAATCTCTGGCTTTTTTGGCGTCCGTCAGGAACTGAATTTCAAAATAAAAATAACCGGAAACAGATGTAGGCATTTCGAGTGATTACCCAAGATCCTCAGCTATGGTTTTAAGCTCGCTTATTGGATGTTTTAGCCGCAATGCATGCTGGGATTTAGTGTTTATATGATATGAAATCCGGAAAACATTTTAAAAGAATAAAATAATACTTAATTCTGAGCGCTCTTGCTTTTCTCTTTGAAAGTCATCACATAACGGCATTGTAATACACGGTTCGGCTGCATTACATATTACAGATCTGCCGTAGTTCTTTATTTATAGAGCCCTGATGAGAAGACCTTTGGAAAAACTGAGAAAATGCCGCCGAAACTGAATACTTGACGTGGATCATAAATATATTCAACAATTAAACAACATCTTCAATTTCTCTTCACACAATACGTCTCCTTGCAGTATCAACACTAATTCGGCTGACTTTTACATTTGATCTAATTCACAGATAGGTTATATTTAAACCATAACGGTGCACAGCTGATATAAAAGGACTGTAGTTTTTAAAAATATTACTGATTTTCTTTGAATGTAAGAATGTAAGAATGTAAATACTGAGTCTGAAATAGTATAGCAATATGCTGTAAAATTATGTGAAAGCATGCATAAAACTACACAACTTCAGATGTTGTACGAAAACATAAGTCCTACACTAATAATACAAAGTTATTATGGTTGTGTGTACCTTGTGTGCACCTCCTAGTGGTTAAAGCACGTTATTGAATTATTGTGTTATATTTGATTAAAAAAATATTAAGAGTAGCCTACATACTTTCATAGGGGGAAAGTATAAATATAGAATATAAAAAATCAAGAAGATACTATAAGTGATCTCTACAATAAAACAGTTTAGTGCAGGATGTACAAAGATATTAATAGGAGTAGGTGCAAAACAGAAAAACGAATTAACCTTTATTTAAACATTAAATAACAGATTAAGGTCTTCTTTTAAATAAGAAAAAAACTTTGAGGGTATCTATCTACAGATAAATATTAAGCCTGACAAAGTACTTAACGTCTAATATATTGCTTTCCTGCAATGTTAACTATGTTGAAGCACTTATTTTAACTGATATTATACATATGAATTATACTCTTATGTATGTAGATAGAATAAGAAATGTGCAGAATATGACAGTTTAATGGTGGAGGTACACACATATTGATAGATGTCTTGTAATGCACTGTTGAGGAACCTGTGACCCAAGTGTTTCATTCATTGCATAACTACACCGTAGTTGTGTATATGATATGTTAATAAACCTTTGAAAATCTTGAAAGGGATGTGCAAAATAGCCATAATATACAGTCTTTAATTAACTATTAGTATATAATAACGAGTAATGAATATACTTTATTACTCGTTTCCATTCATGTCAATTGCAGATACATGTTTAGTCTTCTCAAGCACCAACTATCAAATATCTCTCCTGATTGTTGGCACTTGACAATCACCTTACCTGAATTGTACTCAGGTGTAACTAAAGTCTGATTTAAGGGTTGTTTATATTTCACATAATTAATCAGAATCTGCAAAGTAACTCAAATAAATGCAGTGGAGTAAAAATACCAGGTCAACCTCTGAATTGTAGTGGAGTAGAATTACAAAGTAACAATGAGCTGTCATGTGGGTATATATAGCGATTTTCACCCATTTATTAATTATATGTTTTACATTTGATAACACCAATGTGTTTAATACTGGCAACTTCTAATTGTGGGAAAAACGAAAACGTTCAGTAGAGACGTCCCATAGAACATTTTGCGAAACACAATAGCCAGCATGTGTAGTTCTGGGGGGGCGTTCGATTCTAGTTTTGGATAGTCTGGCGTGGTTTCGTTCCATTTCACACAGCTGTTTGACGCTCTGCGTAACCTTACGGGGACTGTAGTCCTAAACGATAGCTGGGGATTATGGGTAGTGTAGTGTCTTCGGCCATCCTAAACTCAGAAATGTTGACAATCGCAATGATGCTCGAAATGTCCCTTATAGGCCTACGTCTGTTTCCGGTTATTTTTATTTTGAAATTCAGTTCCTGACGGACGCCAAAAAAGCCCGAGATTATGGAATTAAACCAATAAATAAAAGCAAGGATAATTGTGTGTTATTGGTGAGTAAATAACAGTGTGTTATTTTGAAAAGAAAAACGAATTAGAAGGAAAAAAATATAAAAAAATACAGATTTCCGTATCCTGAGGCTCTGAGCCCCATTTATTTTCCTCACAGACGGCAACAAAAGTCAGAAATTATACGATTTAAAATAAAAGCAATAATTGTGGCTTGATATTGAGTAAGATCATGTTTTTATGAACCACACAGCTTCCAGTCTCCCACGACCCGACCCGAGAAAAAGACGTGCTGCAGGCAGTAGAAATACATTGCTTTTAAAATCGTGCTGTGCAACACGAAAAAAAGGGGCAAATCGTGTTGGTGAACACGAATCAATAGATTAAAAATCGTGTTGGTGAACACGAATCAATAGATTAAAAATCGTGTTGGTGAACACGAAATGCCGTGAGACTGGGTTGCTATATAACATTAACATTTGCTGTCATTAATAAGTCAGTTCAGCATAATTTAGAAAACACAGCTTTCCACAAGTAATAATGTGGTCAGGTTTGTGATTTATCCTGTGCGATTTTGGTGAACTGATCAGTCAAGTATTTATTTATTTTTCGTGTGTCTGGTTGATGATTAATCTTTTTAGCATATTCTCTTCCTTATGATTCCCACCTCTCATAGATACACAGAAAAGTAAGAAACAAGCTAGTTTACTTCTCTCAAACCACCCGTGAAAACAGTTTTAATATGCATTTTGTCTGTTTGCATGTGTAGGTGTATGCTATGTTTTATTCTGCATAATAGCTGTTCCAGTTCATTGATAACTTAGTGATGTTAACAGGCATTCAGAGAGACTGTTAACACCACAGGTACCTGGATGGATTGTGTGTCTTGAAACGTTTTGTTGCGCTCTCTCTCTCTTGGATTTAGCACAGTTACCATTTACACCTAATCTTAACATGTGCTGTATTTTCTTCCTGCTGCTTGGGAACTTGACACTTTCCTTAAAAATTCACTTTATAGTGATATATTGTGAGTAGTGTGGATTTATTTCCCCTCCGAAAACACAGCCTGCTACCCCGACTGAAGCAATATGTTTACTGTGTACTGTAAATGTTGCATGTAAAATGGTTGATGCTGCCTGGATCCCTCTGCCTATTGACATGTGCACGTCACATTCAAATCGAGGAAAACATAACAAATACAAAAAATATACTTTTAGATAAAAATATTATAACAATTGTATTGAAAGACCCAGAGAGACAATGACACAGCTGACTATGCAATACCTAAAATACTAATGTATTTAGTTTAGCATCCCTAAACAAAGCATGACAAATGATGTCATGCCTGTTTAAGATAGGCATACTTCTTCTTACCACCAGATGTCCCCACAGTCCTTTGAACAATGCAACTTCCCTGCAAGAAGAGCAAAGCTAAAAAATCACCAGCATGGGAAAATAGTACCATTTACTGTAGTGATACAACCATTGTATTATCTGAAACATACCCCAAAACAGTGTCATTCACTGAGGTGTTTTGGGCAAAAAACAATGTCATGGGGTATGTGCAACTTGAGAATGTCAAACGGATCATGGTCTTTTCAAACAAGTGTTGGACCTTGTATTTGTTTTTATTCTTTTTGGATTTCTAATTCCAGAAACAATGTCACATTTACTTTGACCTTTTGTTGGAGAAATGTCTGTTTAACTTCTCAGTTTGATAAAGAAAGCATTACAATTATTTAAGGTGTGTCAACAAGATGGAACTCATAGAAGTTCTTGTCTCTTCTGTTCCTAAGCAAATAAGTCATGACCTCCCCTTCCCCCATGTCACTTTTCCCCCCTAAACCACATGATTTTAAGACTTCATTATTTCCCCAACTAATCCTAGAAATCCCCCAAAATCGAATACACCACAAAGAGTGGAAACAAATTCAAATTGTGACATTTGCACGCTGTTACGACCCTGTGCATCCCAGCAGCAGCCTTCCTCTGTGTCCTGTCTTGCCTTTGTCCACTCTTCCTCCAGAACGACCCTCTACATTAACCTGCTCTTCCTCTCCTCTCGTCTGAACCCGTGACTGTAGCCAAGACGGCCGCCTACAAGAAAATCAGACTGGCATGTTGTTTTGATTGCAGCCGCTCAGAGCGGGACTGCTCTTGCATGCCAGTTAATGTGCGTTGTAACATGGACTCCCCTCGACGCGACATCCCACTCTCTGCTGTCTCTGTTAATGATTGCTCAGCCACTTTACGTGCCTGTAAGTTGTCGCCATGACATGTGCTCTTCAGTGTCTGTAACATGCACTGTGTTATCCGTGCAATGTGTCTTTAGCTTGTGTGCTGTCTAGCTCTAGCAGCTTCGTCGTCACTGTCATGGATAAAGATGTTGCTTATGAGTCTTTAGCTTTATGATTTCAGTCAGTTCGTGTTCCTCCCTCCTTTCGAAGTGACTTTTAGCTGTTGTGAAGCATGCCAGTGTACTGTGTTGCTGTTGTTTTGTCAGAGAATGTGGATTCAAATGGACTTATAGTTTAAATCCCCTCAGTCATAGTGAATTTTTCCAGTGTGAAAAAAATTAGCTTCTGAAAGATAATATCCTTCTCCTCCAGACACACACCTATTGAGAAGACATTGTGCTTTGCATTCCCGCCACAAATCTCTTGGGAACCCTGTTGAAGAATTCAAATGCATTTCTTCAGATTATTTGTTTTAATAGGAGTGCACAAGAGCTATAATGATGTCACTGGAGAGGGTAACTAATTATTTTTAGAATAACCCAAATAACATTTTAGTCATACCAAATATTTCCCTACTGTACCCTCCAGGAATGGGTGGACAGGATAGTATTTTAGATATTTATTATAAACGCCACTGACAATTAATTTAAAAATGAAGAGGCAGGCTTAAGAGCGCCCGAGGGGATGTTCTGAGGGTAGCAGTACATATTGAGGTTAATGTACTGGTTTTATTCAATTAAGATCAAAAGCTTGAACAACCACTGAGGGTGACATTTCTTAAATATATTCAGTTCTCAAACCAGGCCCACGTTCATTGCCAGCAAAGAAGAGATTGTAGTTATGAGCTTTAAAGGCGTGGAATTTTCAAGATATTTATTGAATTTTACAAAATGATGAACGGGATATGCAATAGAAAAGATCTGTATTGTATTGGACTGCAGGAGGAATAACAGGCAATAGAGTAGTGCTGGATCATATGATCTCAGAGAAACAAACTGAGTTGAGCAGCATATCAATTCTTAAGTGTGATCCCCTGCGGCATGTTAAATTGTTCTGATATATCGCAGAAGGCATGAAGAATGTGTTCCAGTTTGTAGAGCGTTGATACAATTGGCTGGAAAACATTGCAGACTGTCATACAGTTTTAGTGATTATCTCTAGATCAAAGACCATTCTGTTGTGGTTGAACGTCTCAGGGCGTTCCCCCCCCCCCCCAAACATGTCTTCCAGGGGTGTGTGCTGTGAGCATCGCCTGGCTAGCTGAGCTCCAGCCGAGCTCCCGAGTCGCTGTCGACACGGAGGGAGAGCCGTGTGGAGAGAGGCCTTATGCAGCCTGACATGGAAATTATGTTTGCATTTTCATTTTTGGAGTGCTACCGGTTGTCATGAAACTCAGCCCGACAGTTCCTAACCACCAGGCAGCCGAGTGCCCCCGCCCCTCTCCTCCTCTCTCGTTGTGGGACAGATGCTAGCCTGTTAGTCCTGTGACTCTGCTCGCGCCCTCCGATTGCAGGCGACAGATGCCAGGACCAGCAAGGTCCCCGTTTGAACATTGCTGTCAATGTCCTGCCTTAAGCTCAATGCATGACCTTTATTGTAAGCAAGGGGTTGAAATAAGGTACTAATGAGAATGTGTGGGACTCACGGCTCCAAAAAAGTGACTCACAGAAACTTCCGTGCACCAGTGCAGGTTGTGTCAGGCAGGGCAGAGGAACGGGAAACAGCTTTTGGGCAAGAAAAGGAAACATAAACAAGTAATATAGACTTCAAAACAAGAGAACATTATAGTAATGTGACATATTTTAGGAACCTCCCGACTAAATGTTATTTAAATGTAAGCACAGGTGAATTTCACATCTAAAGACATCTACACATCCAAGTAAAATAAATGCGCATTTATTTTCCCAGTTAAAATATATTATTATATGAGCTGTACCATGGACATGCATTAGTTTGAAATATATTAATTGAATGCTGCTAAAACAAGTGCAATGTGTAATCTTGAGCAGAAAGATAATTCATTGATATCAACCAACAGAATCTGCAATTATTTTGATAATTGATTAATTGTTTTAAGTTTAAGAACCAGACATCTTTTCAGCTTTGAAAATTGTGGTGATGGACTTTTTCTTGGCTTGAATGCAACTATGACTAATTTCAATACTATATTAATTAACACAATATAGCAGATAGCCTTAACTTTGTTTAACAGAGACACTAACTGTGCTGCCTCAAATGCTCCGTAGGTACACTGAAACACTGCAAATGATCATGTTCCTAACTGACCCGTGTGTTTTCTCTCATTGCTTTGTCCGTGTTGTCTTCAAGGCACCACACTGTTTTAAATGTGCCTCAAAGAGAAATCTGCAGCCTTCTGTTGTCATTTATAATTTGCTTTCATTACAATCTGATCTTCCCTCTAACCTTTCATCTCTGTCTCTGCATTTTTCTCAGCTAAAAATAGCTATAATGGATATATCAAGTCAAGTAAGTTTTGATTTTCATTCTCTATTTTGTCATTTGTTTTCTTTAATCCTTCCACTTGTGCTTTCTCAGCTATCATCACTTTAACTGTCTCTAACCAGCTGTTTTTCACTGTTTGCTGCTCATCACTGCAGTCTGTCATCATCCATCATTTCGTTTTATATGCAAAGCATCAGGGAAATATTTGATTGGTTTGTGTTGGGTATCAGTTACAGCTCAGCAGTAGATGGTGCTACTGCTTCACTGTGCGTGGGGATGGATCAATCAGATGGAAATACAACATTTAGAGCAAATGTGTGCAAGGATTTATAATGTAGATCCATGTTATAAAATAGACAGGATGAATATGACTTAAGAGTTTAATATTTCTCTTAGCCACTAGAGTGAACCATGTGGCCCATCCACTTCAACATGATCAGTGATCCAGTGCAAATCTGCCACAGTGCGTTGTCCTGGGGAAGTGTTAGGCATGTTTGACATGGGGCAGATGAAAAGTGGAGGTCTGGAGCAGGGAGGATAATCTGCCCGACAGCTGACTGTTGAAATAATCATCTCTATTCTCCCATTTGAGCTCCTAGACATTTTTTGTGGTACAATTTTCTTCTGTTTCCTTTTTATTCCTATTTTATCATGCCATCTTTACCACCAGTGGAGTTGTAAGCGACCACATTTCAAATGGATACTGAATGAATTTGTCCCTCATCCAGCATAAACTGCACACAGCAGCCAGTGGTAGTTGATTCACATTGTCACCTCCTTGTTCTTATGGCATAACAATAGCTGGAACACCTAAAAAGCATATTTATTAATTCATGTTTATTATAAATATCAAAGTAAATGTCAAGTCCAACATTTCATTGGTGGCTAGACCAAGTGGTTAAGTGGTGTTTAATAAAAATGAGCTTTTTTAATTATTCAGCCATTAGCATTCTTATGCCAGAAAGAATTACCCCTGAAAACCAGTGATTGTGCTTTAATTATGATAAGAGTCTAAACATGTTTTATTAACATACACACTGCAGGTCTTACTGAAGTCAGTTTAAATCAAATCCTATCTTTAGGTTAATGCGAGGAGTTAAAGTGTTGGTTCACACAGAGCAAGGCTTTATGACCTTCCGCTTGTGGTATCTACTCATGCAGATTATATTCAATTTTATGCATCTGTGTTTTGAAATATCTGTCCGTAGGATGAATGCCTCCACCTAACACAACGGAGGTTAAATGTATTTGTAGTGCTCACAACATTACAAAAGGATTTCAGAAGAATGAACATGTCTTACTCTGGAATAATTGACATAATGTACTGTGACTTCTTCAGCAGGAAGTAGTTCCAATGAAAGCTATTGAGCGTAAGGCCTTAGCTTTATTCTAATATTTTGTTTCAATGTTGTGCTACATATTTAATTAATTTACCTCCATGTTATAAGGATTGATGCACGAGTCTCAGAACACAAACTCAAAGCCTTGGCTCATAAAATGAATGCCATCGACATAGCAATATAGCACTAGAGGTCAGGGAGACATTTTTTTTGGGTTAACTGCCCTTTAAAAAAAAAGCAGAGAATCAATCTATCTGCATTGTACAGATCCTGATTGTGCCTCCTCTTCATTTAGCAGTTAACAACGGTCCCCGAATCCTGTCGGCAGATTATCACTACAACTCCGCTAAACTGAACCACAGCTCAGCCAGCGTGGTCTGTAGGGGGCCCCGTAGCGGAGTCGCTGTTGTGTCCGTCCCGTTGGTAAACAACCGCAAGGGAAGCCTGCTGCCCCCCGCCAAGCCCCCCGCTCTGAGACTGGGCATCACAGGCTCTGGGGACCTGAGCCGGCTACCGAGGGCACGTAGCCTTCCGGTGAAATACAGATACCACCCCAGTCACTCCAATAACGGCACGCTCAGTCGCAGGCACTGTAAGGGCCACCCTCCCCTCGGCGTGTTTGGCAGGCCTGTACTCAACAACAGCACCGAAGCATGTGCTTGCCAGGCTGGAGTGGTTGCATGTGTAGCATTCCTTACTAATGACCCAGTGTGTGCAGCTGTCAGCTGTGAAACATTAAATATTGAACAGGCCAAGAAGAGATGTGAAGGGCCAGTGTGTTGGAGCATCCATCTCTACTGGAAGCCCCCCCTATAACTCATCATTTTCCATTATAATGTTGCTCTTAGAAATGCTAGCCGCGCTGGAAATCATGCGTTCATCTGCAGAAGAGCATGATTGTTTGGACTTTACTCCTTTTGTCGAAAGCCAGTCTAGTTTTTCTTCGTCCTTGACAGCTTGAACTATCATTAAAAAATACCCAAGCGTGTTTTCCATGACGTGTAACAAGCTATTCCCACTATTAACGATGGCTGTTAAAATGCGATTAGCGAAAACACTTCTCGCTGCTTGTGTTTATTTTACCAGCGACTGCCAGAGAGAGGGGTTGTTTTCTTCAGCTGTGGTATTAGCTTGTGAAAATATTTGCCTGATTACTTTACTCGAGGGTAAAACTTGTAATTTGTCCCCTATGAAGGGCTCAGTGCAGTTTCCTGTAGTGATAAAGACAATGTCCAAGGGGCCCCTCAGCTGTACATAAATCACTCTGGCACGAGGACCAACATGATTATATGAGCCCAGGGTGTCACTCCCAAGATGAAGACCAGCAATCCAGACTGGATTGAGTATTGGCACAAAACGAGCTTTATTTATAAAGCTGGGCGCATGATGTTTATAGGTTATTATCTTAATTAAATGAGAATGTGAATGATTAGTATGAGGAGGAGCTAACCAAGTCTATGCCTGAGGAAATTTGTGCTAACAAGGGATTGAAAAATGAAAGTATCCTATTACCCTTTGAGGTATTTGTGGAACTTCATTATCTGGTTTACAGATGGTGTGTGTGTGTGTTTGAATAAAACCTCTCAGAGCAACCGGCATGATGGTTGATGATGGCACTATTGCATGTTTGCATCTCCATACACATTCATGCAATGTCTGCTGTCCTCATCATGCAAACATTGGACTGTTGCATTCAAGTTAACGGGTCCTGTCCACTCCATCGTCTTCACCCAACCTCTGTCCACTCCATGTCTCTGTAACCCTATAATCTCTTTGAATTCACTGACCTCCAATTGTGCCGTCTTGTTATTTTTAGCTGTCACTGATTTTTGATTCATTCCGATTCCTACTTCTGATAATTTGCTTCTAATACTGTCTTTTTATTACAGTCGAAGAGGACCAACAGTTGGCGTTATCGCCGAAGAAAAAGCAACGTAATGGAGGCATGAGAAATTCTCCAAACTCCTCACCTAAGATAATGAGGTAGGCCATTTCTGGTTTTGTTAATTGTTCTATTTTGTATAATTTAATAACCAATTGTACACAACACTGAATAACTATCACCAAGTTGTTTTGGCAAAATTGTTGAACAGCTGCTTATATGTACCTTCACCAAACACTACAAATGTTAGTACAAATATATTTTCTTTTCAGCCTGTTTTTTGTTGCCACCAACTACTGTGAATAACAGCTGGCTCTTAAGCTGGTAAACACTCCACCATGTTACGAGCTAATCGCTGTCTGCTGTTTGATGCTGTGCAGGTATATCGTACAGTTGGTTTATAAGACTGTGGCTGCTGTGGCTGAAAGCAAGGTCCTGTTTTATTGCAAACATGTAAGACTTGCTCTATGCTGCGAGGTTTCCAAATGACACCCACAGACTGCAGCTCTTAAACCGGCCTGGCACTAATGACAGCGGCAGGCAGTCAGAGAGGCTCTAAAGGACAGATAGCCCAGGGCTATTCGTCTATTGTTGGATCCCTCTGAGCTCTCCTCAGCACGTTAGGCCACAGATGATATGTATCATCACAATGAAAGGAGAATTCAAATGCTACCTTGCTTTTATCTTGTCCCGTAAAATTAAATTGGAGCTTATTGATTTTGACTGGAGATTACGCTGTTATTCAACAAGAAGCCATTACAAGGATGATAATAGTCATTGTCATTAAGTGCCATGTTACAAGGAAGCAAGGCACCAGGGAAGTCTTGCAGCCTGATGTATACAAAGTAGAATAATAGAGATGAAATTGAATTAAAACTGACAGATGACTTTATGCTCCCATTGCTAATATAGCTGCTATTCATTTAACATTCAGAAATAAATCCATAAATGTATGTGTTATTATATATAATTGAGGTTGTATTATATATATAAAAATGAGTGTTTTCTGCACTATTTAGCATTTTCCTTTGATCTATGGCCTCCGTTTCTTCTGGTGGGCGTTTGCCATTGTTTGATTGTTTGATTTGGTTCAAAGTTGTGTCAAAGTGGATTTGCTCCAGGTGATATCCAGTCTCTTGGGTAACAAAACTAGGCTTTTCTAAAGCAATAGCCATCAGCAAAATATCAGCCCACCAAAACCAATCCATCTACTTGCCATGCAAATACGCCGCTCAGCACAGGTGGATGTGTTATTTTATCCAGCGCGTCTGCTGCCTGCGCGCTGGAGAGGGATTCACTGCGGGAGCCTTAGGGTGACTTCACTGCAACAAGCCGAGAAAAAAACATCTGGGTGTATACTATATCAAATGTGTTTTTACAGGACCTGCGGTCTCAAGGCCTTTGTAAATAAGTAATGATCAACAGATTGGCTGAGGGTTTTGAAGAGCCAGCCTTTGTCAGTTTGCATGATGGGAAGGATTTTCAAAGACTTTGCCTGCCCTCACTACTTGTGCTGCTTTGCAGTGGTGCTGGAATAGGACATTTACATAATATGCATGTTTAGCTTCTACTTTGTGTCTCTCTCAGCTGTCATTACACTCCTCTGGAAGACACCTGGCTTTATGTTGTTTGGTCATGACGTGTGAAGTCTTGTCAAATGTGTCATCTTTACCGCTAAGGCAGTGAATTATGCTGCTGATGGTTTTCTATGTTTAGAAGTGCGCTTCCAGAGAAGACACTCGCAGACACTTCTGCTCTGTGTAATGAAAAGTAGCGCACTAAATAAGAAGGCAATCATCTGGAGAAGCAGAACTGTCTCCTGTTTCCAGATGTATCAGCAAACTAACGCATCCTGTCTGCAACTTAGCAATGACGACCTCACTGAAATTAACACCATTTCCACAGGCTCCTTGATGGGTCATAAGACACATCTAATTGTGGGATGTCACAACGCGTTGGGTCACATCGCACCACGACATACACGTCATGTCTGCTACAGGACTGCTGAGGCAATTGGCAGTGCAGGATAGTGACAGGCCGACATGGCTGACAGTGAGCGATAGCTATCCTGGCAGAGCTCTGCCTCACCAGTCATCTTCCACAAGGACAAACTGAAGTGACAGCGGCTCCACTGAGTGAGTGGTGAAACATTCGACTTCTGATGAAATATTTAGCCGGGGTGTAAAACCACTAAATGCTTTCACTCTTATTGGAACTTCAGACTCGAGTAGAAGCGGTGATGTTGAGTGCAACAAGAGTTATGGACGAGGATTGTCATGGATAAGCAGTGCTAAATGTATCGATTTGTTGATTCACTGGAGATTTATTCACAACATAATTTATCAAGCTGCTTTATATCATTTTAAATGTAATATGTTTGGGCAGCAATTTGAAGATGCCACGTTGTGCTCTGAGAAGTTTTTATGGATTGTTATCACAGCTATTCAATATTCTATAGACTTATAATCATAATATTAACTGTTCACTCATGTCCAATCAATGTTTAGTGTACAGTTTCAAGGTATACATTACATTACATTACATTGCATTTAGCTGACGCTTTTATCCAAAGCGACTTACAATAAGTACATTCGACAAGGAAGACACAACCTTGAAGAAAACAGAATCATATAAGTACATCAGGTTTCATAGAGCCAAACATTTCAAGTGCTACTCAACTGGCTTTAGATAAGCCAGCCCTTTTATTAGTATAAAAGTGCTTCGTTAATAGTTCTAACGCTCGAAGTGGAGTCGAAAGAGATGAGTTTTCAGTTTGCGCCGGAAGATGTGCAAGCTATCTGCCGTCCTGATGTCAATGGGGAGCTCATTCCACCATTTTGGAGCCAGGATAGCAAACCCACGTGTTTTCGCCGATGGGAACTTGGGTCCCCCTCGCAGCGAGGGCGCAACGAGTCGTTTGGCTGATGCAGAGCGTAGTGCACGCGCTGGGGTGTACGGTTTAACCATGTCCTGGATGTAGGAAGGGCCAGATCCATTCGCAGCATGGTAAGCAAGTACCAGTGTCTTGAAGTGGATTCTAGCAGTTACCGGAAGCCAGTGAAGGGAGCGGAGGAGCGGAGTGGTGTGGGAGAATTTAGGAAGGTTGAAGACCAGACGAGCCGCTGCATTCTGGATGAGCTGCAGAGGTCGGATGGCACATGCAGGTAGACCAGCCAGGAGGGAGTTGCAGTAGTCTAGGCGTGAGATGACGAGAGCCTGGACCATACATATCACTAGGTAATATTTATCATATAGGTCCAGTATATTTGATTGAACATTAACATATTTTTAGATCTTATACTTTTAATATAATATTTTACATTCATCCATAGATTTTAATGTGCACACTGTCCTTTTAAACTACAATTGCTTTGACAGATGTGAGCTTGAGAGGTGGAAAAAGGCAGAAAGGACATTTGCTTCTCCAACTACTTCCATTCTTGAAAGGACATCCAGGTCTAGCCTAGGGGTAAATGCAGTAAGCCCAAGGCGGGCTTTTTTGGCGGCAGTCTGTTGGAGCCCGAGGGATGGTAGTTTCAGCGGACACTTTCATGCATACTTAACTGTTACTTAAAGCAGCATTCTTTTAAAGTACTCACATGGATTAAACAGGAGCTCTTCTTATGGGGAGAAGTATTTAAAAGGTTTTGGACAGAGACAGAAGGCTTCTGTCTGAGTTGCAGAAGATAACCTCTTCAACTGTGATCTGAATCTGACAGTCAATTTAGTGCAAAGGGAATTGTGTTGGGCACACAGCCTGTGGTTAGCTTTGTTGCTATTGTAGCGGATGATGTTCGACCAAATTGAGGCTTTTCTTTATTACCAAACAGTCCAAATAAATGACTTTTGGTGGCATCTTACTGCGATTTAGCGACAGTATTTGTTATGATTTTACAAAATGATGTTGTCTTATTTGAGCAAAATGTATGTATTACATGTCACATCAGTTAATTACGAAGTTGTGCATAAACACACACAATATTTCATGGTGTGTTGCATAGGGCCCATTTACTGTAGTTGTAAATGTGTGATATGATTCTACAGTATGTGTGTGTTTATCCTGTGCTCTGCCTCTCTTATAGTGCATGCTGGGATAAGCAACAGCCCATGAACAGTGATATCAATGTTGGTGTATGAACATGCATGATTTATGTTAGGAAAAGACAATGCATATCTTTTTTTTTGAATACATGTTGTATAGCCTACCTACATTTGTTTTATTTAAAATAATTGTTTTGGGTTGTTTCTTTAGCTTATTTGATTGTATGTTTGATGTTTTTCTTCTTGTGGGTGGGGCTTGAGAAGTAGAAGGGGTGACCATGGGCGTATACAGTCCCATGGTCCCATTATATTTTAAATATATTTTAAAAATCATATCACTGAACAAGCGTGGTGAACAGCAGGTACTCGTGTTGAGACCACTTTAGTGGTCAGTGTTAGGTAGGATAAGCTCACCGCAGCGCTCAGTGAAATGAGTTTATGTAGTTCTGATGTTTTGTTTAAACATTAATACCCTTCACATGGAACTGCAAATATGATTGGGCAAATTGCTGAAATATTTAAAGTCTGGTCTGTTAAAGCTTTTATAACGCAGCACACAACGTCAAAAGCTGTATGTAGTAAGGGGGCGTAATTGCATCTCCGTGCTCATGCCAGTCAGCGCAGTGTTTTGCTGCCATCCTCTTCCGCCTGGCTGCCGCTGCTGATGTCACTCTGCTTGATGACATGGCAGTTGTGTTGGCATTTCTGCAGATGGGCTCTGACAGGAATGAGTAAAGAGGGGAAGAAAGCTACTTTTTTTTAATTCAACCTCATATTTCTTTTTGTAGAAAATCTTTCATCAGTATTATTATTTACGCAGGCTTGTGGATTATATTCTCAGGTTAATCATCTAAGAATTAAGCTTTATAAGTCAAACTACAATACATCCAGAACTGCGCTGCCCACCTCCTCACCCACACCCGCTCCAGAGACCACATCACCCCTGTCCTTCAAAACCTGCACTGGCTCCCTGTCCGTCAATGAATACACTTCAAAATCCTTCTGCTAACACACAAAGTTCTCAATAACCAGGCCCCCCCCCCTCTACCTCACCGACCTGATCCACCACTGCACCCCCTCCCGCAGCCTTCGTTCATCAGAAGCGAACCTCCTCTCTATCCCCACACGAACCAAGCTCCGAACCTGGGGGGACAGAGTCTTCTCCATCGCTGCCCCCACCCTCTGGAACTCCCTTCCACAACACATCAGAGACTGCACCGACCCCCCCACTTTCAAAACACTGACCAAAACACACCTGGCTTTTCATTTGTGAATTATGCTGTGTTGCTGTTTTTATATTTATTTATTTTTTATTTCTATTCTTTATTCTATTTTATTAAATGCCAAGAACTAGTTGATTTAATTTGTGTTTATGGTGATGGTATTTTTTCATTCCCTCTCCCCATGTTTTTGTTTGATTAGACATGACCCGCTTGTCATCCCGGGGAACGATCAGATGGAGAGCATGGACGAGAACATAAAGAAATACGACTCCACAGGGATGTTTCACTGGTGCCCGTCCAAAGACATCGAGAAGGTCATCTTGGTGGGTTCTGCTCTTTTACTGGGCACACGTCATTTGTCCCTGACACTCTTCTACCCGGTGACAGATGTGTCATGTCACAAAGTACCATCAGAGGTTGACAGGGCACTTAAACACTCTGTAATGAGGTGTTTGACATGTCATTTGCTATATGGGCTCCCTGTACATAGAACATTTCTTGTCCTAATACATATGCCATTTTTCAAATTACTTTCATAGTCAATTGCAGTCATGAACTGCATAATATATTTGACAGCTTAAATAGGCAACTGATAGAAGAGAAAGCACTAACATTTGCTAAAAAAGACACTTCATGTCACATTTATGTCGTATACATATATAATGATATATATGTTTTAAACCGTGTGTTCTTCTTTCCCTCTCAGACCCGGAGCGAGGCAGCCATGACGGTTCTGAGCGGCCATGTGGTCGTGTGCATATTCGGAGATGTGAAGTCAGCATTGATCGGTCTCCGAAACTTCGTCATGCCTCTGAGAGCGAGCAACTTCCACTACCATGAGCTGAAGCACATTGTGTTTGTCGGCTCCCTGGAGTATCTGAAGCGGGAGTGGGAAACTCTTCACAATTTTCCAAAGGTCTCCATTTTACCTGTGAGTATAACCAAACACCCAGATAGAATAAACATCTGGAATGAAATATGTTGAATACTAGGCGGATTAGCATGAAATTAATTACAGATATATATATACACCAAACAATGTATTCTGGTGGCTCTATACCGTAATCCCCTGACTTTTCCACTAGGGCTGCCATGATGTGGACATTTGTGATTATAAGTGAAATATCTCCTAACTTTTAGGTGGTGTGCAATGACATTTTTCCCACAGTGATCCTTCAGTTTTTCCTGCAAAATCAAAATGTATTCTTTGCATTAAGAAAATATATGCTTAAGCAACTCAACGCTTTATTTAGGTTTGAAAAATGATGGTTTGGACTAAATCTTTAAAATGTCAAAGCTAACTTAGAGCTCAAGTCAGGACCACTTTTTCCCTCCCAAAAAAGATGAAAGCTGTACTTTAAAGTTGCTGCATTTTCATTCACCTCTTGGTGTCATACAGGTGAGATTACAAATTCTCTCCTTCACTTCCTCTCAAAGGGCACGCCGTTGAGTCGGGCAGATCTGAGGGCTGTAAACATCAACCTCTGCGACATGTGTGTCATTCTGTCAGCCAATCAGAACAATATTGACGATGCATCACTTCAGGACAAGGAATGCATCTTGGCGTCACTCAACATCAAATCCATGCTGTTTGACGACAGCATTGGGGTCTTGCAGGCTAATTCCCAAGGTAAGGAGCGCCCTATCATAGTTCACTGCACCGCCTGGAAGGGACAGGGTCCTGGCACACAGAATATCCCTCACTGGGTGCTGCCTGGCTGACCTGGTGTCAGTGCATTTGACAGTAAACCCTAGTGACTGTTCCTCAGGTTACTGTAACAACTGGTTTCTTCACAAACCTAATTGGTGGCAACAAGCACAGTTGGCTAAAATGCCTCACCTGGCTTTTATTTATTTTTCACTTCATGGGACTGTTTGTAAAAGGAACATAATGTGTATAATTTATGAATATTGCATGTTACAGCTTTCAAAACAGCAACTGAAGCACTCAGTTAGCTTGAGATGGCCATCAATAATGGTCATTCTGCGACACTGAGAAATGCTTTTAGAAACCTTTTGACCTGAGGTAAAAAAAAAAAACCCTGCCAATTTCATTATTTCTCTAATACATGTATGACCTCGCATTTGCCTTAGTCAGCAGTAAGTGATGGATGTCAAAACACGGCCTGTGTATTATACATACAGCATCACTGATTTAATGTGCTTACTTGTCACTCTGAGGAAAGCAAGGAATGTCAATTTGAATTCAATCTTGCGGCGCTTATTTTCTATTTCCTGGCTCTTTACTCTCTATACTTTTTTGTGTGTGTGTAAAAGGTTTCCGTGTCCATGCACACACAATTTAAGGGAAACAAAATGAGCAGTACGTCACATCTATTATGGATAGACTAATATTGGACCTTGTCAAGTATACTGTAACATCGCACTCAGCAACTTTATGCCATAGCAGTGGCCGGGAACGGATGGAAAAGCCCCGGCGTATTAGTTTTGCTGATACGCCGGTTTGTAGCCTCTGATGAAGTATTGAATATTGCATTAACAGATGTGCTTTATATTATGTGTGTCCATTTAGGTTTTACACCACCCGGGATGGATAGATCCTCTCCTGAAAACAGCCCAGTCCATGGATTAGTGAGGCAGACTTCCGTCACAACGGGAGCAAATATTCCCATCATAACAGAGCTAGGTATGCTTGCTGCTGTTCTCTCCTGTCAGCTGATTGATATGCTAGCTCTACTGTTGCCTGTTGAATAGTTGTAAACAGATCTGAGAACACAATTTCTGCAATTAGAGGCTGTCCACACTTGACTAACCGTACTAAAAGTGAAGGTTTTTTTACTGCTTTTTTTTGTCCCTTGTTGACATGCTCCAGTAACTGTTTTTCCTCAACACTTGTCTAGCACCATTAGCAAAGCCAGGCAAAAAACTGCCTGTGATTTCATTCAGTCAGGATAAAAGCAGTGGGACCAGCATACAAATGATAACTGAGCTTGGTAAGAAGTGCCTCTGTCCTGTTCTGCAGTGTTGTTACTGCTGCTGCCTCCATATCAGCTTCCTTTTGATTTCTCTCGCTGCACTAGAGGCTCAGTCCATTCCCATGGCATCACTTTGAGCACATTTTCCCCTTGGTTGTGGTTGGAATTGCCTGTCTTGTTTTGGCCCCCTTATCTCAAAGCAACATTTTTCCTTTAGATTTTTCTAAGAATTACAAGGCCTTTGATCCCTCAGAAGTCCTTGTAGCTGTTCTTATAGCATCTTCTGTCGGATCACATTCTCTGGCCCGCGCACTTACTTTCATCTCTGCACTGTCGATATGACTGACATTTATTCCTGTCCTCGCAGAAGTAGCAGTTCTCCAACTAAATTTTACATCGTTACTTTCTTCATTCTTCTGCATGTGTTTTTATCCTCAAAGACGTCTTCAAAGAAGGTTCTCGGGCACTGAGATACTTTCATTGGTTTTGACATGCTAGTACAACTAATTGGACTTTCTGTCTTGGATTTACAAGACAAACAATGGCATATTGGTGTTTCTGATACTGACTATATGAGGACTTTGAGTCAAGGCCTGAATCTTCGACAATATGCATGGTGTCATGAGTGTGCATGTCCTGGATATGGAATGTAGCAAAGGCAAGTTAGCTACAAGGCTGAACTTAAATGCCAGACATGGTTTAATTTAAAACAATTTTGTCCAAATTACGAACTAAGGAGAATTTTTGGAACCATACACAGATTTATGATACAGTCCATATCTGCAGCTTCTGACTGTGTTGCACAACCACTTTACTTCTGTTTCTTCCTCTTCACGTGAATCAAGTGCCTGCTTCTTAAGCACAAGATCCATCCTTTAAAATCACAAAACTTTTCCATGAGATCTGGTTTGTAAAACAGAGAAAAGCATGAACAAATTGTTAATAAAATGTTCATGTTTATCTCCATAGTGAACGACTCAAACGTTCAGTTCCTGGACCAAGATGACGATGACGACCCTGACACAGAGTTATACCTCACCCAGCCGTTTGCCTGTGGGACAGCCTTCGCCGTCAGTGTGTTGGATTCCCTAATGAGTGCTGTAAGTCGAAAATGATTTAGCAGGCAGTATTAGTTTTTGATAGTTTATTGTGCAGTGACATATGATATCCGTAAATGATCTGAAATATGCCAGAAATCTTGTTTTTATATCAGCCCCTCCCCAAAATGTGGGAACTCTTTTCTCCTCTCACGTTAAACAATAGTTGACAAGACTGGGTTTGATGGCTTGACTTGTCTCCCTTTCAGTTTGAGTGAGGTTAGAACAAAGCTGCCTTCAAGTGCGCTCCAGTGTAGACAAAGGTAATGCTACCTAATGGACAGCCCTCATCCATCATCTGAGTCAATAGCGCTGTCAGCAGCCAAGGGAGATGTCACTGTGCCGTACAAGCAGGGGGAGACAAGAGACCGGGGTACAGACACTTGCCCTTTTTTAAATTAACAAAGCCGTAACTGAATGTAATTTAAAAGATAGCAACTTCATTGGGGAAAGTATATCTTCAGTCTTTTCATGCAGTTTCTACATAAATGTCAGTTTTTTTTGCTGTAAGAAATGCCTGGACAGCCTGAATGTGTGGACTTCCTGTGTTGAGTGATGGGTATTTGGGTAACCTGCAGTAATTGGATTCTCCTTCTCTTCACTGGGTGTAGAGCGATGTGACACATCGGGGCACGGTTAGATAGCATCATCGGGCCTGGCCGGCACTCTGAGAAGGTTCAATTGTGACTGTGGTGGCGTTTGCTGAAGGATTTATCCCCTCTCTACCTTCATTCCTTTAGACATACTTCAATGACAATATCCTCACCTTGATCCGGACGTTGGTAACAGGCGGGGCGACGCCGGAGCTGGAGGGGCTGCTGGCAGAGGAGAATGCGCTGCGAGGCGGCTACAGCACGCCACAGACGCTGGCGAACAGGGACAGGTGTCGCGTGGCACAGCTGGCCCTGTACGACGGGCCCTTCGCCGACCTGGGGGTAAGAGACTGGTCTGTGTCCCCCCTGGACTCAGCACATCTCTGTCTGCTTGTGTTGTGGAGTGAAAGGGATTGTATGTCCAAAAATAGGTGAGTTTAATCCATTCTAGTCATCCTCAATTAAGGGTATGAGCATTGAATAAAAACATCCCAATATTTCTTACTCATACAGTATGAGCCTTATAAATATGATGTTTTCCAATCAATAGAAAAAAGAAAGAAGTCTAGGCACATGCATGTGATAAAGATAATTTCACTTTTTATATATTTACTAATATGCAGTATTTTACCAAGCTTTCAATTATTCCCTTTAGGAATAGGTCTGCACTTTCAATACAGCTTGACGTTGGTCAATAATGGAAATATATCAGAGTTTTACTAAAAAAAATTGTGGACTCTACTGTGTCATTTGTTGTTGTTTTGAATGCTGCTGTGGACAAGCCAGTAGGATTATCTTAAAATGTTACACGTGACTTAAATCTACCTCTATCAAATGAACAATGATCAGTTCAGGACTTATTTTCTATGCTAGAGGTTTATAAATTCTTTGTAATTGATGATTATGATGTATTTATTTTTGCTTTTGTGAAAATATAGACTGTACTGTATATATTTAGGATTTTTTTGTCATTGTTTTGCAGGATGGGGGTTGTTACGGTGATCTGTTTTGCAAAGCCCTGAAAACCTACAACATGTTGTGCTTTGGCATTTATCGGTTACGGGACGCACACCTAAACCAACAAAGCCAATGTACCAAACGGTGAGTATGGACCTTATGTGTCCTAGCATTGAGATTTAAAACAGCCTTTGTTTCCACCTTTGCTAAATTTAGAACCGGTCTGCCATCTGCTCCTTTCCCCTTCCAGGTATGTCATAACGAATCCTCCCTATGCGTTTGAGCTGGTGCCCTCAGACCTGATATTCTGCCTGATGCAGTTTGACCACAACGCGGGCCAGTCTCGGACCAGCCTCTCCCACTCTTCCCATTCGTCCCATTCGTCCAGCAAAAAGAGCTCCTCCGTCCACTCTATACCGACCACCAACCGCACCAACCGCGTCAAGAGTAGGGACTCACGAGACAAACAAAAGTATGTGCCTGCCACCCGTTACTGTCCTAACTGTCCTTTTGCAAAGTGACAGTAACATGTGTTGGTGTTCATGTGTGTATTTGTGTCTTACTGTGTTTGTATGTATTACTTGTATGTTTAAGTGTGCGTTTAACCCCATTCAGAACAGTGTGGTTGGGCCTTCCCAATGACATAGGGCAGAGAAGGCCCCCCCAAAGGGCTTCTGTCTTTCCGAGGGGCTGCCAATTTGTCCATACACTTATGCCAAGAACTGCAGTACCTGAGTAATTCTGTCATTCCTGAGTAGCAAGGGGATTTTTCTTTTTAACAATGTATCTTTTTTTCTCTTGCTCAAGGCCAAATCAACAAAAATGCAGTAGTGAAAGCAGCCTTAGAAACCAATCCAAAAGCCCTTTGCAGTTAAAAGCAATCTGAATAAACAATTTGTTTAAGGTACACTTTGAGACAAACATTTTGCTCGGTCTAAACTTGTTTTCTATAGTTACATTGAAGCTGAACCTTATTGTACTTGAATCACACTTGTAATACGTCTTCAATAAGTACATTAGGCTATGTTATACTGAACATCACATCCTCAGATCCACAGATTTCTTCAAATGCCGTTGCCATGGCAACACAATGCTCGCCATGAAACGGCGGTTTTCTCATAACTGAAAGTGAAAATGCTCCAAACGGCCCAAATCTTCACAGGTTTGGTAACGATGCAGCCATCAACATATCTAAGCGTATGGGATGTCATCAAATGCCGTTGGCATGGCGATAGATCATTCGCCATCAAGTTAGTTCAAAAGTTTGCAGTTCAATTATTCTGCTGCTTTTCCAAACCTTTTTACTTTATTTTCTTCTCTCATCACACATTCAAGCCCCCAGTGTTCATGTATCATTTCAATCTAAATTCTTCACTTTCTTACACATTACATTTCAGCATAGCAGTTTAGCGGCAGCTTTTCAGCATAAAGCATTCCCACTAGAAATTTCTTCAGGAATTGCATTCTCTAGTTTTTGTTAGTTGTTGGTCTCCCCTACGGTTTAACCTTCTTCTCATCCATATATAATGAGCATCTGCTGTTTTTACACCCCTGTGCAGTATATGTTATTAATGTTCATATTAGTGTTTTCCCTTTAGCTTACATTAGGTGTACTACTTTCTTTTTTCAAAGTGCAACAAGGATGAGTAGAGTGGGCCAAGGTATGGAAGTGAATGATTATGCATGATGTTAAATAATGCATTGAACACGGTTATGTCCTTGCTGACATTTTGCCCTCTGACAGAAAGCCAAGTAGTTTAGTGTTTCCAAATGACTGCATCAGGACCGCATGGCTATAACCTAAGCAGTACATCTCACTGTCGGTTGGACTGCAGAATGTGTGGTTGCAACTGAATGGTTTGATGTTCTTTCACTTTATTCTGTATCATGTTTGATTTTTTATTATTGGCAACTACTTGCACATGTGTTTACGTACTGCAGCACCACTGCCTTAAGTCATGTTGATGAAAATGCATGACCATGGACTTGCCAAGTGGATGAATCACCAGCAATATATTATGCCATATTCATTTCTTCCTATAAGAAAAGAAAGTTGCATCAAGCCAAAAGCCTGAAGCCCATCAAAAAGATAAAACCCTTGCCAGTATGAAATGTAAATGAAAAGTATTAACTCATATTGTGGTACAGTGAAGTTTGAAAACATATTGTATTTAACAGGTGACCTGCATGTCTGCTGACCCAACAAAAAAGCATGCTTCAAAGGCACTAGAATACAAAATGTTTGAAAAAGTTGAAACTGGGACAATGGGACGTCATTAAAATACATCTAAAAGCATATTTTTATTAGGCCAAATTTCCAAAACTCAATGAAAACAAGAAGTTATTTGAATATACATTGTTTGTGCACATGAACAAGAACTGAAATTGTAGTCTATGAAGCATTAACTGTCCCTATGTGATTTTGTTTTTCCTCAGAAAAGACATGGTTTACAGATGAGCCGGAGGATACCCACCTGAGGACCATACAGATCAAGCCTGTGAATACGCTCTCCATCAACCAAGTCATTCAGTTTAAATCCACAAGCAGCTTGATTCCACCCATCAGAGAAGCGGAGGACGAGTGCTGAGATCTGGCCCTGCGCTGACATCTGGACGCTCGACTCATCGTGTGGGAGTCAGACTCAGTTCATCTTCTCATCTGCAAATTAAATATCAGTTCAGTTTAGGTGAGACGAACACAAATCGCTTCCCTCATTCACCCCTGCAGCTTATTGTACGATCAGATTTAGAATCATACACATCAAGACAATCATCAGTCAAATGCCGCCACCACTCAACCATTAGCTTGCACAGCTAATCTTTAGTGGTGACCAGACTCCATTACTTTTTATGTTCCATTTTGGGGAATGAGGGTCATTCGAAGGAAACAGCAATGTAAAAATGACTTCTGCTACTATAAGAGGTGATTATTATAACTGGATCAAGTTTTGCAATTGTAAAAGTTGCCTTTTTAGCTGTTGATGAACAACTACTATTACTGCATTGACTTTACCCAGTGTTGCAGAGTTCTTCTTTACAGTATGTTCAAATGTGTATTTTACATCCAGCTGCAATCCCACCACAATGGCATTGTTAGTGACTGACTCTCAGTGATTCTTTTGCCATTTGGAGCTAATTCACAACATTTGTGACAGTTAAGATGGCCAGTGTCCATGTGTAAATGGCATTTGGCTCCAGCCTTATCTCTATCCATTTATATACGTCTTATCTTTGCATTTGAGTCGTTTGTCATAACTGTTTTCATGTCGCTGTTTGGTTGCAATGTCCAAAACCCAGAAATCGTATGTAAAGCTTTTAAGTATCTGCAAGGTTTCTTCAGGGGTAAATCTTCTATCTATTTCTTTTTTTTGTTGTAACTAGCGCCAAATATGATAGAGCTGTTTTGTTGACATTAGAATATAACCAAAAATCTCAGACCGTTTATAATACAGTGACAGAGATATTAATTTACTTTAGGGAAAAAAGCTAAATACTATGGTAAAGCATGACACCATATAAGTCTGTAGATGATAAAGCCTCATATCGCAGTGGGCATCTTTAAGTCCTCCTTTGGCAGTAAGCACTGCCTGACACAGGATTGTCTTGGAGGCCATTCAGTGCTTATGTCCTCCATGACCAATCTTAATGCCAAAATCCGACATGGTCATGCTTTCTGTAGATGCATTAAAAAAACAGCTATATCATACATAATTTATTTGGCTATATGAGTGTTCCGATTGATGTTGGGGATCAATTACATATCTGATATTTTCATAAAATGAAGCACAGATCCATTTGTTTCATTTTGTACAAGCACGTGTTGAGAGCTTAGGGTGTTTATTAATCTTGTCTTGTCTTATTTCAATTGTAAAACACAGCTATATTGGCACTGTTGTCACTTTACTACAAAATCAATGAAAGGGAAAGAAAGAAACTTCCCAAGCTCAATCCACAGGATGCATTGCAGTCTAGGCTAAGATTCATGTTGGATGTGCAAAGAGTTTATCAAATGTTTTAGTGGCACAGAAAATCCATCCCTCAGTGCCAGTAATGTGCCGGGCAGTGCTGAAGCCAACGGAGGACTCCAGAAGACCCACTACTGCGAAAAGAGGCTTTGAAATTCAATCTCAATGTATTATTGTCACGAAACTGAGAAATGTACCTTTCTCTTTGCTGAGTTTTTTTATGTAGTGTTTGAAATTCTTAATATGTCTCTGTAATTCCCTGGAGATAACTGTAGTAAATAATTTGAAGTCTTAAAACTATTTTTAAATTATCCATCATCAATAGCAGCGCCTGATAGCAATTCATTTTATGTTCTTTTCAAAGAAATCTGTAAAGCTTAATGTAAAAATATTTCTTTCTAGTGTGTTCTTGTTTGACAGTACCTGTGGGGTGGAGAGACATTCAACATTGCAGTCTAGTTTGTATAATTTTGTCAATTTCTTTTTAGCACATTGACTTGTGGATACAATGACAGTGCTAAGTTGATATTTCTGACCATGTCATAACACCCAATAATGATTACAGTTTATTGTCTTGTACAAATAGGCTTGTACATAAAATTGTACATGATTTCATTTTGTATTTTCACAAATTAAAAGCTGATGTATTGTGTTCTACGTGGTGTCATGTTATTTATTTGCCCTATACCAGAGATGGCAAAAGTACACACATCCTTTACTCAAGTAGAAGTACAGATACTCGTGTTTAAAAATACTCTGGTAAAAGTAGTACTGACTAAACTTCTTTACTCAAGTAAAAGTAAAGAAGTATGGGCTTCGAAATGTACTTAAGTAAAAAGTACCCACAACTACCAACAGTTTTAAAGAGTAACTGACCTCACTTTATATTAATAGAACAATAATGTTATTGTTAGCTAATGAATGTTTCGATGCTGAACAACGGCAACATGACAATTTTCAAATCAAATCAAGTTTTATTTATATAGCACATTTATAAAGAGTTTTGGTCGAGCCAAAGTGCTGTATAATAAAAAATAGCCTACAGTATAGAGACACTTTACAGCAAATACAACAGCACAGATTGTTCAGAATATCAGTATGAGAAAAACGACACCCTCTGTCCTTAGACCCTCACATCGTACAAGGAAAAACTTCCAGAGAAAACCCACAGTTTAAAGGGAAAAAATGGGAGAAACCTCAGGGAGAGCAACAGAGGAGGGATCCCTCTCCCAGGACGGACAGACGTGCAATAGATGCCGTGTGTAAATCGAAGAGATAATACATTTTACAGCATATAGACCGAATGTTAGGAAATACATATGTCTGTAATAAGAAGATGAATCTACGAAGATGTCAACTACAATCCTGTGGGAGCCTTCAGGGAGGCAGCAAGACGAGACCCAGGCAGGACCGCAGAGACAGGTTCAGCCACGATCCGAAGTCCACGACTTAATCCAGAACTCAGGATAGAGGATCCAGGACCACAGCAAGAAGATCAGCCTCGACTCCGGATCCCGTTTTCATTGGTCCCTCTTCTTTAGAGAAGACCAGGAAATGATGGATACACGGATCGTGTTCAAATCAATAGGCACGCAATGACTCTAAATAATAATGATCACGCCACCAAACGCAGATTAAAACTAAAGTAACAAACCTGTTTGGAAAATGCAAGAAGTAAAAGTACTACAGGTATGTGTTAAAAATGTAAGAAGTAAAATTAAAAAGACATCAGAAATATAAGTAGTGGAGTGATACCAGAAAAATGTACTTAAGTACAGTAACAAAGTATTTGTACTCCACTACTTCCCACCTCTGCCCTATACTCAAATAGCTCATGGGAAAAACATATTTTTCATAAAGCCTTCTCCTTTGGTGATGACAGGGCATTTTCTGATCATGTGACACGGCACAGCTCCCTCTGGATAATGGCGATAAAAACACTCTCCACTTTCTCACCTTGAGTATGGAGGGGGCCCATCATGTTGGCTGTTAACGATTTTGCACACCATGAAACTGCGGGAGACTGTCAACATGCCAATAATATTTACAGTCTAACACCTCACAGAGGGCTGCTCTCCTGATCCTGCTGCCGGCGGCACCGTCACCTTCTTGATACAAACACACATCCCACCTGATTACTAAAGATAACAACTGCAAGGAAATATTATAGAATTTTTAATGAAGGGTAATAGTCAGTGATTTAAATTTCGTAGTATTCAAACACTGTTTTTGGACATACTATGACGTTATTTCTGATATTTTTTAATTCTATACTATGACATTATTCAGTTATTTTCAACATACTATACAATGTCGATTTGTTATATTTTAATGATTATAAATAGTATACTATGACTATAGTCAAAGTATTTTTTTTAAATAGTATACCATAACTTTTATTTCAACATACTGGATTATGATCTTTTTACTGATATTTTAGACATACTATACTAAGACATTTCTTTTTATATTTTCGACATACTATACAAGGTAATTTATTTCAGAAATGTTGTGCATTCTATACTATGTTGTCTCGCCTGATATATTTTACAAACTATACTATGGCTTTTCTTTCTGAAACACTATACAATTAGATGTTTTTCTGAAATGTTCAACGTACTATACTATGACCTTTTTAAAAATATTTTTGACATTCTATACTATGATGTTTTTTCTGATATTTTCAAAAAACTTTGCTATAACTATTTTCGACACACTATACTGTGACCTTTTTCTGATATGTTTGACATACTATGTCGATTTTTGTTATATTTTTAAAATAGGATACTATTACTTTTTTGTCGGCATACTAGATTATAATAATTTTTCTGAGTTTTCGACATACTATACTATTACTTTTTTTTCCGACATAGTATATAAGGTCATTTCTTTATGAGATTTTTGACACTCTGAAATTTCAGAAAAAAACGACAGACATACTATATTATTTCGTTTTTCCGACATACTTTACCTTGATCATTTTAGACATAATATATTATGTTGTGTTTTACAAAAAGCCTTATTATATTATTGGTAGTCCTCTCAGTCTGCTGATGCTCAAAAGTTACTGAATGATGCTCCACAGAATCGCGGCACCTTATAAATTGAAGAAGATAACATTTGTTGAGTGACCTTTCTTCAAGCTACATTAACTAACTACATGTAGTTACAAGTCACACTGGGTTGTACATGGATATACACACAGACACACACATACACACAAATCCATAGCCCACTCTGGACACATATCTTGTCCAGCTGCACAGGCTTGGCTGGTGATAATAGTTTCCATGACAATGCAACACTCCAAGTGCATCAATGCCAGCCGGGATAAAAAGTGATCCTTTACCAAAACAAGGGGGTCATTACGACAGCTTGTCAAATCAATGTTGAGAGTGTCCTGGCTGATTAAGGCGTCCCCTCTCCGTCCTGACACAGTGTCAATACTGGCTGGCCTGTGGCGGCACACTCCCATGATTGGACCGAAATGCCTATCAGTCAGGCAGCTGAGCTGGACTAATGATTCCCTGTGCTGCCTATTAGAGTGACATGACAATTTAATCCTGTGGGCCAGGCAAAGAAAAAGTGACCTTGGTGCTTTATATTGAGGCTGAGGTAAATTGACAAGAGCAGATAAATCTTTACGTTGGGCAATTAACAGAATTAAAGAACAACTACAAAGGCAGAAGGTCCTATCTGTTTTGTTCTGTTTGTCTTCTTCTTTCCAAACACTGTTCTATAAAGAAAACCCCGTACATTTTAAAATAATCTGGATATAGATAACCACGTAATATCGTACACTGCATCATACAAATCCTGTATCCTTATCATTTCTAAAACATTTCCACTGCTCAATCGATCCCATGCAAAGATCAACAAAGGAGTCAAATAAAAGCCATAGGTTGAATTATTCTATGCTATTCTATCAAGCTGGAATATTGAGAGTGGATATTGCTTGAAGCTCAAGGTTTTTCAGATGTTCAAAGCCATTCCAGTATGGCCCCGGGGCAAGGTATATTGCCTTGGACATCTATCTTAAGGCTATGAGAACATTGACTACATGGTTGGAAAAAGGCCATGTGTTTACACAGATGTTTCAAGCTTTTAGCACACAGATCTTCCTGTACAGAGCTGCACCACCATATTTTGTGCCAAGGGCCATATACATTTTGCATTAGGTTACCCTTTAATACAGAAAGGAAGGGGGGCAGGAGAGCTAGGAGACTTGCACGCAGTGTCTGAAACAGAGTAAAGATTCTCACCACAGCCACTTCAATATGTTTATGAATCCAATTTAAATTGAAAACTTTGCTATTAACATATCAGCCACTGTGGCTTCTGTTTTATTTCAAGCTGCTGCGAGGTGACCTAAACACAGAGAAAAACATCATGCCCCTCCACATTTAGCATTAAAACAGAAAATAAATGGCAAAAGATAAGAATTTCATCCAAGTTTTGAGGACAGACCGCCAGCACTGGGAGGCAATTTGCCCGTAAGGCACAGTTGCCGCACTGACCCTTTATGTTCCCTGTAAAGGTCAACAATTCCTTTTCTTTTGTTTCACTCCATGCGTGCATAAATCAAAGCTTGTGGCTATTTTCATCTTTGAAGTGGGAAATACCACCCATCAAAAGCAAAATACCGCCTGCATAATAACAGAATATTGCTCCTTTGATAGAACATAAAATAAAATATGTGGATGTTGTTAAAATGTGTTTTATAGGTTGGTTTAAGAAATAAATGAAGTAAATGTGATTTGGTTAAGCATCAGAAATCAGTGCTTTCCTGTTACTATTATGCTAAATTAAAATTTGTCCAGATTAAAATACACTCGCTTTTTGTTCTGTTCAAATAAATTAGCAACAGCAAACAGATGGCAGTATCCAATAGCATCACTTCTCAGCACAAGTTGTAAACATGATTTACAATTTGCAAGATATTATTTACTGTGATTCATGTTTGTGTCAGCTCCACAGTGGAGGTTAATAGAAATGCCAGCATGCTCGCTGATTTACTTAGTAAAATGTTCATCCCAAGGTTCAGGTTCAGAAGATTGGAGTCGGAGAGAGTTACAGGAATCATGCATTATGCAGAAGAAGCTGACACGACCTTCAGCCATCACAGTCTTCTCTATATATCACACTGGGCTTGACCCTCCCAAGGCCACAGGGAGCATTTGATATATTTAACCACTACTGCCATTAAATTACTCACATTCTTTAAGAGCTGCAGACATTTTATACAGCGAGCCACATTGAGGCAATATCATTTTGATTAAAAGTGGTTTTACACTTTGTGTTTGCCTTTTACCGCAGGTGATGCTTCAGCAAGTCAACAGAAAACTAAATCAACAAATAAATCTCCTGCATGGCCCTTCTGATTTTTATGCCTCACATTATGGCTTCACCATATGTCAGCCATATGTAGAAATAAAGAAGGAAAATCTGCTCCCGCTGTTTGATACAGAACACATCATAAAGTGATAGGAAATAAAGTGCTGTTTTAGAGGGTGAGGTCCATTTAAATATAATTGGCTTTAGAATTATTTATGACATTAATTGCCACATTATCGACTGGCTGTCAGCTCCTTGGGCTTGCAGTCCATTCTTCTTCACAAAGAGCGCCAGCTCAGCCTAAAGTAGACTGACAAGCTAATTATACCATCTTCCCTCTCAATGATAAATGTCACTAATGTGAATCTGGCCTAGAAATAAGACTCCTTAGTCACCTCAACTGCAAAAGTCATCCACTCCAGCCAGGATCTTTAGATAGGGATGCTTGACTCTGCTTCATTTCTTCCTGGCTCAAGTTATCTTAAAGAATTCAAGCCACAAATTGTGAAATTGCTCTTGTTAGGTCATGTGTATTATCTATTAAGACACACTTAAATATACAGTTATTTTATATTTAGGGCGCCAGTATGGTATATCAAAAAATGCTTGTGGGATGATTGAACGCCTTCAGTAAAAGCCCCAACCACACTTTAATGACATCAGAACTGAACTTCTGGCATTAGCTCTTTTTTCGTTGTTGCCGTTAAACAACTAATTTGGTAACCATGTGACCACCCTTTCCACTTTTCAACATGGTTGGTCCCTTTTAAGTTATTGTCAAAATCTGGCCCATACTCAATACACTGTATCAAGAATAAATGCAACTAAAATGACTAATGAATACTAGATAATATATTCCTTTATTTAAATAGTGTGTAGAATCAGGAATGTTTCACCCAACTAAGTAACATTTTTCCATCACTCCTCCCAAAAACTGTTTTCTATTCCCCTTTTTAATGAGGCTGTTTGAGACACTTAGGATGTATCCTGACAACAATGAGAGCAGACACTTACCAAACTTGGTATGTCCCAGAGCCATCTTCAGTGGCTGGGACGCTGTCAGCTCCACCCACGTCAGTGGCAGTGTCTCAATGGTAGCGCGACACATGTCAGAAACTTTTAAATGTCTGCTCTTTTCGGCAGAGTGCTTCTGCAGCCCAAAGATGACATTTTATGTTTATTAATGTGTGCATAAAAACTGGTCAAAGAGTAAGCCGTATTTGCTATAATATTGGCAAAGCGTCAAAGATGAAGCTTGTATATTATTATAAGTCTGAAGCTCAGTTGAACCCACTGGATCGATAAACTCAAATATTCTTGACACATGAGCTTTTATTATATCTGATAAAATCCCGATAATTGATGACATAATTACTCTGCAGCAAAATCAGAAATAAAAATTCAACCATACACTCGGATGTTTGAGGAATAGCCATCTCTGGTGATTGCACATGCCTAGCGCAGCCAGAAACACATCTGAACTTTGACCTTCTTTGATCAGCAGTTTTGGCAAGGCAATCCATCATGGTGCTCTTACTGTCAGAGGAGGTGCCTGGCTGCAGCTGTGTGTCACTGGCTAAGAGGGGCTGCTTAAAGGCAATCATGTCAACCTCCACGCGACTGCTCAGACTCCCAGATTGAAGGAGGACTTGACAGGGCCAGAAGAGTCAGCTGAAGACACTGGAGGGCTGCGTTTGATTGCTCCGTGGCCATAAAGTAGTGTCTGATTTTATCCTCTGTGAACACGCGAAGGAATGGACTCAAAAATGGTTGAAATACTCCAAATGAATATCAGCGCTTTCTGCTAGACAGCTTTTGTTGTGTTTTGCTTTGGAGGTGGTGGATACACATTGTAAGAGGCAATAGGGTGGTGCTTTATATGAAAAAAGTGTCCCGTTTTTAAATAAAAATTACATTTTATTACCTTAATTCTATGAAATTGCATCCATGAAAGCAATCCATTACCAGTGTCCTAAAGCTTCTCAGTTTTGCGTTATAAAAAGACAGGATATTAACCATTTTTTTAGTCTGACCTTCAAAATATGTTTCTGCCTCAAGACAATGTCTAGACAGACAGATTGAGTACTCTTTAAAGGGATCACAGGCTGAGCAAAGTATGCTGCTGAGCCATGACTTTAACATAAACTTTGCAATTACAAGAACTGTGAAACATTTATTTTTATTTGTAGGCTCCTTTCCAGCAGGGGTTCAGGGTGAGCCAATCTTTTACACACCAAAAAAACAACAACCCCAAGGGGAATAACATATATTTGCATGCTCAGGAAAATTGGTGGTTGAGTGTGTTTTTGCCCGAGGCAGGAAGAATATATTGGTAGATTGTGCTGATGTGTACATTATATTTGGATTAATATGCATTAAGAGAACTCCCGAGCAGCAGGTTATGTCATTAATTCAAATTTCTTCACACCAAAATTCCACTTGTCAAATAGTGGAGAATGTAAGTACATCCGGGTGTAGTGAGTAAATTCCAGCTCCACTGCCAATGGTTTCCTGATTGGGAAGCAGATAGAGTCATTCCAAACACTTTTATGCAGGCACCGAGAGCATTAACGACAAAAATGGGCCTGACTTTCAAACAAAGAAGCTGAGTGACGGCTTGCTGACTGCAGCTCCGAGTGTGCAATAACATGATGTGAAAAGACATTGTCAGGAGCCGAGGAGACGAGCCCAGATTGTACATAGTGACAGAAAACAGAGATGAGGACAGAGATACTGGTGCCATATTAGTGGCCAGCATATTCAAACACTATCCTTGAGTCTAAGCAAACTTGACATCACCTCCAATGGCTTCAAAGTGTTCGCTCCACACCACCACCACCCCCCCCCCCCCTTACGTCTGCAGCCAGCTTTCCCCTGTGATGTGTCTCCAGACTCTGCTCTCTCTTATGAAGAGAGTTACCAGCAGGCCTGTTCTGTCAGGAGAGCAGGATCGGGGTGCCGCGGCCTGCGGATACCCTCAGTCAATCTACATTTGGTCATCTTGGTGGGAAGTGTGCTCATTTTTTCCGATATCTGAGCTACTTGAGGTGATCCGAACACTGAAGTGTGAGGAGCTGTCACTCTGCATAAAGGTCTGCTCCAGCGGAAGATGTATGCCTTCTGATATGCTAAGAAGGGGGAGGGGGTGGAGATCTCTCCATCCTGATAGGCTGTTAGGACACTGGGGACCTTATAAGACAGAGACAGAGGGGGAAATGTATTCCACTCCGTCCGCCCGGGGACAAGAGGTCGGCGGGGAAGGAGGCAGCTCATCACAAGGCCCCCTGCAGTCCCAGGACAGATTTATGCACTTACCGGGACAATCATGGGAGAGATATTTAAAAGCTATATCAAAATATGACCAAGAGGCCAGCAGAGAGAAGAACCAAAAATATGATACGTCTTTGTTATGAGGGGAAAGTTGGAAGACAAAAAGAGAAATGTGATTCACTTGGTAAAACCGATGCTGGTTGGTGCTGTTTGCTTGAGTTGTGTGTTTTCACTGGAGGGCGTGCTGTAAGCCAGCCCAGTGGCAGTGGCTGGGCACCGCTGTGTGCTCTACAGGCCATTAACAGTTCACCACACTGACTCCAGCAGGGCAGCAGCTGGGGAGAAAGGAGCATGAAGCAGTGGCGCAGGATCTCACCGGCACAAAAAAAAAACATGACCAGAGGCAGGGAGGCTGAAAAACGCCCCGAGTAAAGTTGGCAGCTGTGCAGCTGTGTGTGATAAAGTGCAGCTCAATGTAAATACACTCTGGGGCTCCATGCACAGCTGGCGACCGTAGGTTACAGTTCTGAAGGATGCAGTGCAGGAAAGGGATAGAGGGATGAAGAGATGGATGAGGGACAGGCAGGGCTTGCATCTACACATCATCTGTCTGAGGTGGAGAGAAGGATCAGGGCCAGATTCATGAGGAAAAATGAAGATGAGGAGGAGGGTGAGAAAATGAGAAAAGAGCACTCCTGTCTGAAATGCATGGGCGTCTGCAGACAATTAAAGAGGCATTAGCATGAGAACATGGAAGCAATTTGGGAACTATATATACTATATGTTAGCATCAGTGTTCAATACATATTCTAATCTTCATTTATTTTACTAAAACCCTTTTTATGACATGTGATGTATAACATATATATGTTTATATAATGTTCATGTACCCAACACAACTTATTAGAGTGAACTGAAGGATTAGTTTACATTGTAAATCATTCATTTCCACTGTTGTCATTGCTGATATTTCCCTGCTCCCAAAGGAAACATGGAGACACATCTGATAAAGTTATGCACACATTTCTTTTCCACTTCCAGTGATTTAGCTTGACTGTGTCACCATGATTTAGAGGAGTCTGCACTATGCGTTCTGTTTATTGTGACCAAACAAGAGCGGCTCCTGCACGCTTTCGACTTCAGTGTTATTGATTAAAGTTTTAAATGGTTGCTATATAACCAAGGGACTTCTGGGAGATTAATTTGTGTCAATGTTCATCTGTAATTCATTAGCCATTTAGACAGCTCAACCACAAGGACTGTGTCTTGAGAGAAAAGGCCATATTTCACTCAGTGGAGGTATGAAGGCAAACTAAAAGCTACACATATTAATGCATGATAGATTTTAAGTTATAAAGAGTAAGACTGAGGATGATTATCTGTTATGTTTAAAAATAATTGTGGTGGTTCACTTTATAAATTGTGTTTATATCAGTTTTTGTTTTTTTTCTGCTCCAAATGGCCCAAACAATGTTATTGATGCAGCTTCAAACCAAACATAGAACTCATGGATCCAATAGTTTCTATTCAAGAGATTCATAGATCAAATCAGGATAAAAAGTTAAAGCCTCAGCTAGAAAGTGACTTGATTCCTTGAAAAATAATACATAAACGTATTCATGTGAGACAAAATAATAAATATGACTGAAAATGAAAACTGAGCTGGCTGTATATGAAGGCAAGTTGTGTCCTGAGGCTTTGGGTCAGCAGTCAATTAAATTATCACACTAAGCTGAAAGACTTTTAAAATCCCCTTACTCAATAATGGTTGTCAGACACTCTGTATCCTCCATGACGTTCTGTAAAAAAAGGTTGCAGCAATGGGATTAGGGCTTGATCCTCAGCTACTGCTGTGCGCAGTCTAAAATGACTATCCTCTTATCTCAAGGCAACAGAGCTATTATGTTATGTACCGACTTCGTCAAGATAGAATGGATGTCACCGAAATTAATTTAATCTTCCTTAAATTAGCTTCTGACTATGAACTCTCGCAGTCACAATTTATGTCCTCCAGAATTCAATTTCCTCCGCGATGTGATATGCTTTTATCAGTTGGTAACTATTCGCTGGCCTCCAATAATGAGAGCTGTCACAGAGACCAGAAGTGGATAGTGTTTGATGGCGACCATCTTGTGACCACTGGAATGCTCACCCACATCTACCAGGGATAACAAATTAAAGACTTGAGGGTTCCCAGACTTTTCACCACAGCTCCCGCTAAACTAAGGCAACAGTAATTTCAGAATCAGATCAATCTGGAATCATTTTAATCCAATTACTAGTCATTAAAGCATTAGAGTGTATCGCTGTTTGATTCATGGTTGCAGGAATGCAAGAAAGGGCATCTGATGTCGGAAATGTTTTGAGTTAAGACAACCAGATAACGGCTTGGAAAGATGCCTTTAGCTCATTTCCGTACTAGCTCTTGCGTAGAATTGTACATTAAATCAATTAACTGATACGTCTCGATTGGATTTTAATATGTTTAACCTGTTGAAGTAATACAAACCATCAAAGTTAGCCCAGTGCAAGTGTGGCTAAAAATGCCAAATATATGCTAGTTCCTGTCTCTCTAATGTGACTGTAAGGAGCTGTTCTCTGTTTAATAAAGTTGTAATTGCACTTGGAAAACATCTATTTTGGCCTTTTAGGATCTTGTCAGGATTTATCTTTATTTAATTCATCACTATTTTACACAAATAATCAGTTTAATTACATGAGAGTGGGGATTTCAGTTTATAGCAAGATACAGATAGTAAGAAAGTAGCTTTTCCAAATGGAAACATTTTTAACATTCCTCAGCCAAATATACCAAAATGCATTGTTTAATGAAAGTAAAGGACTAACTTCCATCCGGAAATTTGATATAACAGACAGTTATATATTTTGAAGCCATATAAGCTCCGTCATGGGTCCCCCTCACCAGAACAAATCCAAATGTCACCTGAGATGTTAGGTGCCCACCCAGCTGTCTGGTCCCCATTATTACTTTCATCTTGTCTCAGCTCCCGATGCTTAATAAGCTAGTACCTGAGGGTCCTGCCTCCATCTCTAAACTCTGATTTGATGTGGCAAGGAGACAGAAAACAAGGAAGAGGGGGGGCAGAAATAAAAGAACAAGGGATCAAAATAACTGTGCCTGGCTGGCTGAGTGGAGTGGGGCCCATCAACACCAATAACCGTTAGCTGCGAACACGCGTGTCACAGCGAGACAAGTGTCATATCACTCAGCCCACTGCTTCATTTGACTGGAACACATCAATCACTCAGGGAAATACACACAGACGTGCAGAGATAGGCCTCACCTCTGGCTCCCTCATTACGTTGCGTCAGTGTTAGTGAAACCCTGGCCTGTCAGGAATTCACTGTCGTCTCTCTCTAAAGGAGCCTCTCTTGTCCGGTTGTTTCTATCAACCACGGGGTGAGAACAGCAGGGCGAGGTGCAACAGTGCACAGGAATCATACAGCTATTACATATATGTCAATGTGTTTGGTGTTTTAGCTGACCTCTGCTACTACCCAAAACACAAAACATCTGCATGGCTGCACTCGTCCGTGCCCATGAGCTGGATTCAGATCCTAAGTTCAAATGGCTCATGACAAAGACGTGCTTTCCAGCATGAAAGGTTTATGAATGCAACAAATGATTGTTGTCATAATCACTTACTTTATCAACTATTTTTTGGATGCATTTTTTAATTTATTGTATAAAAGAGAAAATGCCCATCAGAAGTTTTTAGGGGTCGCAGAATTTAAGGTCATGTCATCATATTAGGTGTTCTTCTTAACCAGCAGTCTTAAATCCAAATATATCAAATGTATCTTAGGTTTGGTACTTTTACATTTATAAATGACATATACAATTAATTGATTGTCCAAATTGTTGATTTACCTTTAGAAAAAATGCCCACGTTTGTTGTTCAACAGTCAAAAAGTTTAGCGTAGAATTAGTGTTTGTAATCCCTGGCCATATGTTACAAAACAAGATTTCCATTCATTATCAGTCCATTGACTAATTGATTCATTAACAAGCTCACTTTTCTGCCCTAGTTGTCACCCATTGACATCCAAAATAACCACTGAACTGGTATCATCCATCATTTCACATTCATGACAGTGCAGCCCTTTCATAAAAAACGTGTTATTCAACTCAAAATCTCTATGTACAGAGTGCAAATGAGGAAGTATCCCTTGGCGGCGGGCTTTAACGAAGGATTAAAGGCTTAATAACAAAGGCCTCCCTTGAAAGCCTGACTCTCTCCCTAGCCACCACCATGCTGCGCCCAGCTGTGTATACAACTGGAGGTAGAATAATAACGGTTATACATCACTGCACCTGAGAGCCCAATCATCTAAATCTTCCCCTGCCATCGCCTCCCAGAGTCCATTACTTTATTGACACGCAATCTTAAGAAGGAGAGAAATATTGCACATGTAAGGTCACTTGGTTATGAAGACATATTATCATATTATCTGCATGAGGGTTGTAGGGCTCAGGCCTGACAAAGCTAATTATAATTGGACATGATACAGAGCTCAGAGCATATTACGTGCTTGGCTGCATGACAAAGTCGCGGCTGAGATATGAGGGGAGAGAAGAGTGGAGCATGAGCTGAAACTCACTGCGAATAGGGTGAAGCTGCACAATAACAGCAGCAGGCTCTCTGATGATAATTTATGGATACATCCACTATGAACACCGGGCCAAACCTGTTCCTGCTTGTTCACGAGGCACATGATGGAAAGAGCCAGTTGTTGAAATACAAATGTCTTATGCACGCTGACTTGAAACAGCTCTAATGTCCTAATGTCACGTTTCGTTAGTGACAACAAAAGGGGCCCCGTGGCTTCTTATCTCCACTCCCAAGGTTATTTCAGTATAGCCAGAAACAAACAACAGCTTCTGCTTTTCTTCCTAAATGATTAAATCCTTCCCCAAAAACATGAATGCATTTTTTTTTCTTAAACTGGCTTCTCTAAACATAGTACAACAGGCCAAACATAACTACAGTAAGTCAAGTGATACTGTAGCTCTCTTCTTTCCTTTCCCTCCCTCATAGACGAGCGATTTAAGAGCAGACTCGGAGGTCAGGTGTTAACTTTAGTTTAATAGTGTCAGGCACAAAGATGGCTTTTCTCATTTGCAGTGATTCATTTGCTTCAGAGGTCTATTAATATAATATGCATTCACTTATTCCCATGAATATGACTATTTTTACAAGTGGTCTCAACCCTATTAAAGTAAAGCACTATTTAACTTCGCACTTCTTAAAGAGCTGTCATATTTGCACTAATGGTAATGTACGGAAATTGAAATCATTTCAGAGGGTTGACTTTAAAGGTTAATTTGAGGAGTTAAATCTGCATAATGTATGATGTGGCAGGAGGTAGGCTGTAACCTAGTAGTATTCTCTCTCTGTGAAATATCAAATAAGATGCACCTTGGAAACATTGTTATTTCTTCCTTGCCCATACTTGGTAAGGTTAAGAGGAAGATCTTGGTTTGGGTTCAAACGATTGCTCTGTTAAGGTTAGGGGAGCTTTGTAGCCATGACAGCAGAAGCCCAGCTGAGATCTCAAAACGCTGGCAAATAACTCTCAGCATGGCTAAATTCCCCTCGCCTTGTGTATAAGTGTCAGTATGTTATCTGTGTATACATGTATGTGCAACTGTGTACATGTAGTGTAAGTCATGTGTCATGCTATTGTCTTTCATTTTGTTCTATGTTGAGTCCAAAACATCAACAACACGAGTACAATAAAGTGTATCTTATCGTAGAAATGTGTTTTACAAAATGGGCAAACTAACCCTTTAAAGCAACAAAATAAACCTTATTATTTTGACAAAAAAGCAAGCAGTCTATACATTCTTTCTGGAAGCCAGACGCCTCACAGCATCAACTGAATTGTATGGGTTTAGCTTAATTAGGACAAAGTATCTGGATAAGGCAGAGTATTTAAATCCAATATTGTGCATATGTTTCTTCTTAAAAAATGAAAATGCCTACAGCACTGTCGTGGTCTGTCTTGGGGGAAAAAACGTTGCAAAAGATACCCAAAACATCTGGAAGTCCATCTGGCGATAAATCTCCCTGATAAACGACGGTGCTTCAGAAATCTGAGGAATATAATGAGTGGTGCAACATCTTGGCACAACTAAAAACATATTTGACTACATCTCAGATGCTCAGCTCTGAGACCACAAATCACAAAAGCTTGGTGTATTAGGAATGTATTTCAAAGCACACCGTGTCACACACACACATTTGAAACTGTATATCTTTCCAGATACTGGCAAGTGAGGTTGGAAGTCTGGTAATGCTCATAGGTGGACGAGAGTACACTGCAACATCACATCTTGAATTTGCATGCCTCTGCGCTTGAGTTTATTGTTATTAAATGGCGCATTTGTTTCAGTGTGATTTGTTTTTCCCTCATCGAGCATAGTTGCAGTGAAATAAATGAAGCTGTAGATCATTTTCCTGACTGGAGATTTCTCAATATGTCGGGAAATTAATCAAGAATAAGCAGGTAATAGCAATCTGCCTTTAAATGACTGAATGTTTAAGCCATGCTATATGAGCATCACGGTCGTGCTTGGAACAATTACATCCAATTAACATCTATTAAGCCTGGTGTTTCTGTTTGGTAACTCCCCTGCCAGACGTCCAGCTTTGTCATCTGGTTTCAGAAACTCAGCATGACAGGCCATCTTTCATGATTTCTCTTACATTGGAAAAACACCAGTGTTTTAATTAAGAGGCCTGGATGTCCAGATGCTTACCTATTTATTTTTTCTAATGATTACTGATGGAAAAGCCACAAGCAAAGTGGCCAAACATCGATGAAAGCAAGCAGGTTGCAAAGTGAGAATTCTCTTGTATGTGGTGGAAATTGACATTTTGGGTTCTTTGAAGCTGTTTGTGCAATTACATTCTCTGTGCGTCTCTAAAGCACACAGTGATCTTCATACTGCTAAAACACAGATAACACACTCTCCTCAGACAGTGTATTATAGGTAAGCACTAGATTAGCATAAAATCATGTGTTTTTAACTAAATGTGTAAGAAAAAAAGAGTCATATGAGGGTCAAGAAACAGATGGTTACCTGTGTGAGTTTGCTTGCTATGTGAGGACAATCCAACAGGTGGCATGAGACCCCTGCCCTGCTCCTTAATATCCCTTTGAGATAGAAAAGGAGACACAGCTGCAGGGGACTAAAGCCCCCTTTGTTGTTTTGTTACTTTTCTTAATTGGTTACAAGGCAAGAACTGTGTCTAATTTCCACATTTTGGTGGTGCTAATGCTAGACAAGCCACATTTTGTTATTAAATCTAAGACTCAGCAAGTGTATTGTCTTCTGCTTAAATTAAAATAGGAAAATATTATTTTACTTCAAAATGTTTTCGTCTTCTTTGTGCGCTCACATTAGCACAATGAATATTTACAATATTGGCCTCTAAAGAATGTCGACAATTTTCTGCCTACTTATTTCAATATCCTCTTTGCACAAGGCTTTCATTTCCTTAGGTACGCTGTTAAAAGGCAGCTCCAGCCTGCCCTGACTAATTTCCTCTCAGCCTCACAGATCACAGGCCTTTTCCACAAAGACCCTCGTAATCCTGCTGCTTGTCCACAATTAATCTTCCCAGTTGCCGTATTATTAACACAACCACCCACGGGCAGAGGATGCAAATGTAAAGCCAGGAACAGGCCCCTCTGTGTGCGCCCACCCGCCCCCCCCCCCCCCCCACACTTGGCCCACAGCGGAGTGGCAGAAGTGTCAATCACTTCGGGGGTCTAAACCGCTGCCCACTATCAGCATCAAGGGCTTTTCAACCTCCCCCCTGTCTGCTGATCAAACAACGTGACCCCTCCCACCTCAAGCCCCACAGTTGAGTACCCTCTCCACTTTCTTCTTCATCTACCTTTCCCCGTCTGTCTGTTTCTCTCTGTCGCTCTAATCTTTCCTGTGTTCTCCCTCAGTGGCCCATCACTCTGATTAGGAGAAGAGAGGAGAAAAACCTGAAACTAGTCCTTTATCTCTGTTACAGAGTTAGAGGGTGAAACAGATAATGTAATTGAATATCTTTCAGTTTAGGATAGGCCATTTTTTACTTTTCCCAACATTTGATAGACTTCATTTTTGATGGATTTAATTAAAAAGGTAATCACCGGATATATATATATATAAAAGTATAATAATAATCGTTGCTACACTATATGTAATACCCTCTGGTATGACAACTATGACAAATCTAAATCAGGGCATTACATCAAAGCTATAAAGCCAACATGCTTGCGCTGTGTCAAAACAATATGGCATGCTGTGATGTTGAATGTATATTGTGTCTCAGAATAAAAAGCCAGTGGTTGCTTTGGTCAAGTAGGGCAATCATGTAAACAGGGAGATAAAACAGAAGCAGTGTTCCACTCTGGTTTTGTTGTGTTAAACGTGAGTGATTACTGTAGTCGTCTGCTGCGGGAGCTCTACCAGCAAAGTGTTAGCCGTTAGCATATAATCCACAAATCACAGTCTCGATCAAAGCTGCTGCTGAGAGAATAGCTTGGCACTACTTTAAAAGAATATGAAATAATGTCCCAATTCAGCCAGTCTGAAAGACCAGAGGACAGAAAGGGAGAGCTCAATGTGTGGAGGCTTTTTTGAAAAGTTAGTCACTCTATTGCCTTCACTGTCACTTGACATGAAAGTAATGCCAGTTCTATGGAGATCCAAGCTGTTCCCCTGTGGTTGAAATGCTATTGTGTGTCAGACAAAGGGCATGGTTTCATAGCACCCCCTTGTTTGCATGCATGACCAGCACTTTCAAATAAGGCCTTTAGATCTAAATCTCAGGCTCCACTCAGCACAGAAGGCTGCAGGCAGCTTTGTTAGTGGTGAGGAATTACTGGGAATGTCCAAACTGAAAACTAGGCGTTCACGTCTCCAAACAAGAGCTTTGATTATGCTGAGGTCTACAACGAAGCCCTGCTGTGAAGACAGCCCCGCTGAGCTGAGGCATGTTGTTTACCAAAGTATCGTACTGAATGATACACGATTGTCTTGTGCTGCTGTCGTCCCTTTGGAGATTAAGCAGTGAATCATCACAGACTCAAGTTTTAGTTACACAAACATTTCTCAGAGGCAGAGCGGCACTCTGCTGAGTTGTTCCTTTGGCACCCCAGTGGAGCCAATGGAAACATGGTTTTAACAGGAAGATATGTTAACTGGCAAACCCGAAATAATGCCGATATATTTAAAACAAAAACTCACATGGCAAAATTCAATAATTTAGTTTTTCTGACTGTGACGTTTGTTTGTTAGCACCTATAAAAACTCTAACATGCTCAGGTTTGTTCATTTATTTTACTTCTTTGCTTACCATAATCAATTATTTTAATTAGCAATGCATTTCTTGTAGTTAGTGACAAATCCACAGAACATATGCAGTTCAGTTCTACAGAACTGCAGAAGTGTTGATTGGTTTCCCAATTAAAAAATAAAAGATCTGAAAATGTCAGCACTTAACGGATAACAAAAACCTTCATCAACACAGCTCCAAATATGATTAATGTTGCTCTGTCTGCTAAATATGTAAACATAGTCAACCATGAACAACGTAAGTATTTAAGAAACGTAAAACAGTTTTGTGTTCATAGCTTGTTTCTGTTGGCACTATGGAGTAATGCTTAAAATAATTTGTATTCTACATGCACGCCCATGCATGCAGGTGGCTTGGTTTTGAGCTATTCTATTTTCAGTAAAAGAAAAATAGCAATGCATTAGCAAAAGGCAGAGAAGAAAATACTACTAACTAGCAACAATGAGTATGACATTGATTCAACACATTGGTAAAGCCGTACGGATGCACATGTTTAAGAGAAACTCGAAGTGTTGAGTTGCATTTGTCCACAAAATAAATCCCTGAAGATATACAATGAAAATGTTGTTTATTTGTTGTCAGTTGTCAGAGGTTTAAGCCATACCTGCAGCCACTGTAACAGCACCTTCCTCTAACTGTTACCTCAGTGTGATCATATTGTCTTTATCTCGCTTCCATCGTGTCATCATAAAAAGATGCATTTCTCTAACTTCTCCTGCACAGAGCACAGAGGAGGCCAGGCTCAACTCACTGTCAGCGATCAAAGTTATTATCTGAGAGAATGAAGAAACCATTTTTCAGCAGAAAGAGAAATTCTCACAGTGATTTATCAAGGCCTTGGGTTTGGGAAAAGATGGTCTGTCAGTAAAATATGTGATAGTGTTTCAAGCTTAAAGGGGCTCCTGGGAGCAGGAGAGGATGATGTGAATGACAAACTGTATCTGAAGCACAGACTTTGATTCTGACGTCCAACAATAAAAATGAGGGAAACACTATACACATGCTTTGTTTGAACATGTTCTGTACTGGATATTATTTCAGGAGTCATCTGTATAGATATATGGATAAAAGATCCAAAGGGAATGATGTTCAATAAGTGCTAAAACAGCTCATTAGGTAACAGCCCTGACTCAGTAAATATGTATGTTTGGCATGTCCCGGGCCCCTGTCCAGCTGGGGGACCCTATGATTCATTCTTCCCTGCATTTTCCACTGCAAAAATATATTATTAAGAAATGTTGCTACCAGGACAGAAAACTACTCAAGAAACACATCACATTTTATGTGGCATAAACAATGTAGTCATTGTCCCAATAAACAGTTTGGACTCATTGCAGAAATCAAGTTAGCACTGGAATGTTTCATGAAAGTTGTTTGACGGTTAGATTCGACATGGACCCTTCAGGGAAACTCCTGGGGCCTTGCCACGCTTGGACATCTCCTCCCCAGACATGTGACTAAAGACAGAGCGGGCCGTCAAACACAAAGAACAAGCACTTGTACTGCCATGATACAAACGGAGGGTTAGTCAGAGCTGGATGGAGCCGGGAAGCATGAGGTAGGCCAAGCAGACGTCAAGTGTGGCTGAACACAAAGCACAAAGCACACAGGGCCCTTACTTCCATTTCATTCGGTTTACTGCAAACATATGTCACATCGCAGGTAGGAGGAGAGTAATCTGAAAGATACTGAACATAAAGGGACAAACACAAAGCTGGATTTATGTGATGTGCGCAGTTATTATTTACTTTATAGGAAGACTGTGGGGATTTCAATGTCACCTTTGATGGAAGTGAAAACTCAGCAACAACTGAAAAGGAAGTATTTTCTTCTCTGTTGGGGAATTCTGCCTGCTCCCTAAACAGAAACAAATTGTACAAAAACAAAAGGCAAGCATTACCTATAACTCAATTTCCATGGTCACCAAGGACAATAGATATTCAGTTGGCCTTAAAAGAGCCTGACATCACTTCTCAAATGTCAGCTGGTAAAATCAAATTAAGCTGCTTGGTCAGACCACCCTCTATGATCCGCCAACATTTATGTCTCACATCACCTGAAAATCATGAGCAACACAATTTAATTACAACTAAAAAAGTGTAAACATCACTCTCTTTCATCCCTTTATGTATGTGGACAAGAAGACAATGTGTTAAGAGGAAATAAATCTGCCTTGACAGCCACATCAAAGGGTGCAGTGAGGGGCTTACTGCTACTTAAGGCACAGGAATGCTGTTGCTAAGCATCAGTCGGAAACCTATCAACCCTTTAAGGGCTTTACTATTTTTGAGAAGGGGCTGAGCAGGTTACTGAAGGCCAGAAACTCCACTGTGGCACCACACTGAGAATTCAGAAATCCTTTAAAAACAACACATTTACATATGAAGGACACACAATCGATTTGTACGCAGCAAATCAAATCAATCAGGAGATTTTGGGGCTAGTTTGTTACCACCATAACAGGGGTATTAGAAACCTGAATCTTTACTCATAAATAAGTAACTATTTGCTGACTATGAACTTCCTCTGCCCTTTTAGGGAGGACATGCTTGTTGATGAATAAGGACATGCTCCAATGCATAAAGGCTATGAGTCAGTATAGCCACCACCTTCCTGTGAATACATTCAATTCCCTCATTTTGCCAGGGTAAGATGCTAAATCACCGGCAGCGTTTGGGAGCAACGGGGGGTCATTGGATGGCCGGGTAGCCTAGCCAGCCTGTTATATTTCTGTCCATCAACCTAATTCATTATTTCAGCAGGAGCAGATTTCGAATCTGAATTAGAGAATGTGACACCTTTGAGTTCAGTTCAAAGGAGAACACTTTCAAGTCGACTTTGGCAAATTATCTAGCATGTCAAATACATGCTGTCTTTCACCACTTTTTTTCAGGTCGTGGAAAGGTAGCTAACCAAGCAACACCGGTCTCACTTGTAGGAAGTAGAAGCGATAGATGACCTCTCACTAACTTGTAATCCACAGAGTATTAGTCATAACAACAGTGGATAAATCCCTTTGAGAGAGTTGAGCCGTCTAAGCATGGCATGGGGCTGCCTGGCCAACAAATCTCCTTTTTTTCAACTCATCGTTGGGATGAAAGAGAAATGGTGCTGCGGATTACAGAGAACAATCGTGCATTATTAGCAATAAAAAAAGGAAAAACACAGATGACCAATTACCCACTATATCTGACAGCCAGGAAAAATGACCCACACTGCCTGAGACAGATTCCCTCAGTTCTACAGCAATGTGTAACTCTTCCAGTTGGCACCTATTTTTCACAAAATGTAATACATTAAGGGTAATTTGTCTTGTTGACTTTGATGCTTCAACCTGTCAACAACACAGAAACAGATTTGAGTGTTTTTCAGCATACATTACTCAAAGGGAGAAGGGCTTCATGTTACACAGTTGCTATTCATGATTCAAAGTATACTGACAAAGACACCACTGGAAAAGAAGAAGTTCATTTAGGTCTTCTAACATGCTGCTGTCTAGCAGGCTAGATTTGACCTTCTTAACAATCTTGGTCTAGCTTAGGGCTGCTTGATTATGGCAAAAATCATAATATCGATTATTTGGGACAATAATTGATATCACGATTATTAAAAACGATTATCCATTTACATTGAAAACATCAATTTATTGAACAGTATGTTTTTAACAGTTGATTACCCTGAACGTTAAGTATAAATCAACTGAAAAACCAATAAAAAAATAATAATAATTTTAAAAAATCGTTTTATTTCGATTACGTTGTTTTCGTAATCGTTGCAAGCCATAATCGTAATTGCGATTAAAATACGATTAATTGAGCAGCCCTAGTCTAGCTTGCTGTTATTTAGTATTATATACATACTGTACTACTGAGTGAGAGCTGAATTATTTGCAGGTATTTGGTCATAGTCTCTAGTATTGGACAAAGCTAAATTGTAACTGGCTGGAGGTCTTGGATGAATAGTCAATGGAGTCATAGGGATTCATCCCCAGTGGACAATGAATGTATATTCAAAATTAACAGTTATTCCATTCAATATTTGTTTTTCTTTTAGTCTGCATCATAGGTGTTGCACCAACTGATTGATAAGCCAAAATAGAGTACATTGCTAGCGGACTAAACACATTTTTTGTTTAAAGTCATTGTCTCCATTGAAAAAGAGATCAATGATCTCAATGGGACCGCCTGGTTAAATAAAGCTTTGAAAAGACATTGGTTGACAAAACAATTAACTTCAAAATGTCGCTTGGGCTCTGGGAACTTCATGCAATAAAATAATTTAAATAAGGAAGCAATTTCATTCTTAGTAGATCTGTTCTTTGCTCATTTACTGATTCTACTGACTCCCTCACATCGTAGCAGTCAGTGTGTGGAAGCTTCTCCCTTTATTGAAATCAGCTTTCATTCCAGCGCTTTTGATCCTCTGCTTTCTTTTGTGCGACACACCTCATCACCTTTATCTTCTGCCATAATTGCATGGGAATAATCTCCCCTTTAATACTGTCTGCATGCCAACTCACTATCGGGGAAAGAGTGTCGAAATGTGCCATGTGCGCTGTCTGCCGGGAGAAAAAAAGAGCTCATACACCTGTGGAAGACAAACAGGGTTCTCACAGATATGACATATCTATCAACCCGGCGCAGGATATGAACTGTTCTGTCATCTTAATGGTGAAGGGGGCTTTGCATAGTGGAACAGTAGGTGCTGAGAGACATGTGTTGCACATGGTGAACTGTCTGGCAGCTGGCATTCCCAGGTCTGCAACCCCCCCCCCCCCCCGCAACCCCTTCCAGGCCCCTGTCTCATCTCCTGGCTCTAATCTGCAGACACAGTGCTCTCCTGCAGGCTCATCACCGGGCTGCTGAGTGGAGCTGAACAGGATCCTCTGCCCCCCCCCCCCCCAGGCCTCCTCCTAGTTCCCTTTACCACCGCAACGATGTCAACACCCACCCTCCATTCTGTCACAAGTATCAGGTGAGGTTGTCTACTGTCTCCTGCTGCTAACACAGCTGCAAACTAGTTCACAGGGAAATTAAGATATCATAGACTTTAATCAACCACCAAGGAAATACAAAAAAGGTTTAAAAGAATTCACAGCAGGGGTAGAGATATTTTTCCAACTATGAAAAGTATATCAAAATATGTTTTGTCATGGCAGTTTTTGGCTCTCCAACAGAAGTGTTATGACACTAATTGTTTGCTAAAGCAGGTACACATAAGTAAATCAGTTTAAAAGCCAGTATCTCAGCATCTGCCAGAATAATGACTGAATATTTGGTATAGATGACTAACCTGCAGTGTTTTTATGCTTTTGGACATAAATGTGTGTTTTCCACACATCATTTTATTACCATCTCACTTTGAAATGAGAATTTGTGTCAACTTGTACTTGGTGAAATATGCCAAAATGCCTCAATTATTCTACTTAGACGTGTTGCTCATCAAGTAGAAATTATGTAAACATTTCTCTTCAATTTTGAACTGAATAAATTCTAGAAAAAAAGACCCATCTCCCCACACAGAAAAAGCAGCCACAGCCTAACAACATAGCAGGGAGATAAGCAGGGTGGATTCTACTGAGAGAATCTGTTATCAGGGATGCTGCTATGCACTGACATTAAGGATAATCATATCTATCAGCACACTGCCAAACATTCTCAAGTGAGCCTGGCGGAGAACAAAGCCTGCATCGTCTCTGGAAGCTAAGGTTACAGGCGGGTGATGATGTACTTGTCACTGGGGTGCAAATGATCCACCGCTCGGCCAGCTACGAATGCAACAAATATAATCCACACAGAGATATGAATATCAACTGAACAGTTTAGATACCTGCTCATTCCTCTGCCTGATAGCCACAGCTGGCTTGCTTGTAACACTTCTGAACCAGGAAACTGTGCGGACACTCCAGCAGCATATAATGAGCTGTCTGAGATCAAATACAAAAATAAGTGTTGGAGGGAAAAAGGGAGCCGGATAATGCAGTCGTTCATCGCCTTGCTCTCTTATTATTATGAGTGATATATTTGCTATTCACACTCACCTTACAGTGAGGGAGGACACAAAGCAAAATATAATTTGCAAAAGCTATATGAAAGAAGTAACGCATAGTGTCGAAAAGGAAATAATATTGAGTATGAAACTACAATGCTAAGGATTATCCATTTCAGACCTTTCATACCAAGAAGAGCATGGGCCACCAATTATAGATGTTCTCTATGTATGTCATTACTGACAACATTCAAAACAAAACCAAAGCAGGATGAAAAGCGTGCTTTGGAAGCTGTGTCAAAGTACATATCCCAAGTTTTATTCCAAATGAAAAATGTCAATAAAAGAGTTGGCAGTACAATTTGAACCTGACAAAGTAGTTGAGGATGAGTCAGTGAATGAATCACTCTCAATATCACAGACCAAAGCAAAACATGTGGAGAGAAATCCACCCTTAGCAGGGAAGTGCTCCATTGGCAGTGATAGATTGCCTTTCTCTGCAGTGTCTTCCACATGGTTCACATCAATATCCAATTCATTATGATGTATCGACTCCCATCACAGGTATCGCTAATGTATGTTTAAGGACATTTCCAGACGATTTAAGTAGTTTAGAGAGCAAAATATCCATGTATGCATTATTGTGTAAACAAATATATCTTTATTATGTGCTTGTAAATATAGATTTAAGTAAAAAAGTGAATTTACTTTTTTTAAACAATTGAGTTTGTCTGGTTTTGAATCATATTAAAGTGGCAATGATGATTTTTGACCCCCATGACGAAACAAACAGTCAAAATGTGTAACCAAAACAACGGCTTACAAAGTATGGATAAACAAGTAAGATATACTACTGCAAAATTGGGTGTTAATTCTCAGTTGGTAAAGAGTCACAATCAAAAGTATTGTGTAGTGGCACTTTCATTTATTGTCAAACTTACAAACTAAACAACTGATATGACCTTGTATAAACAAACCTGTGTTTCATGTCTTTGTCACCTAATCTCACCACACACACACACACACACCATCACACACACACACACACACACACACACACACACACACCACACACACACACACACACACCACACCACACACACACACACACACACACACCCACATCCCCACACAACACACACACACACACACACACAACACACACAACACACACAACACACACACAACACACACACACACACAAGCCACACACACACAACACACACACACACACTTGCAAGGTTTGGTCAGACATAATGTTTGTTTAGCGCTCAGAGCCAGACAAGAGTAACAACTATCAGTAGGATCACTTCACTTCACATGCGGGAGTCTAAACAAGTATCTGTTTTCATTTCCATAAAGCCCCGCTCTGTCTTTTTCTGACGGAGATAAGATGTATAATTATGAGCAGCTGACAAAGTATACTGGGCACGCCTCGGGCAGCTCATCAGTCATGCTCTGGGCTGTCAGCAGGTAACTGATGGGGGGCCCTACAGGCACAAAGCCCCCTTTTAAGCAAAGGAGGGGGAGGCAGAGGAATTAAAGCTGTTGTTTGGAGTCCTGAGGACAACAACTGACTCATATTTAACAGTCTCTTTTAAGGAGTGAGGCAGACGCCAAAAGCTTCAAGCTTCAGAGTATGTTTTGTGGTTCTCTCCTCAGGAGTGTGTGTCTTGTAGTTGTGCTCTGTCTGCATTGTACAATGGCTGTCAAGCGGGAGGTAGGCACCCAGAGAAAGTCGCCTAGAGAGACCACCCAAGAGGGGTGTATGCTAAGAAATCTGTATGACTGTGATAATCTTCAGATTAATCAAAACGGCCAAATATAATCCTCTGTGTATCTGCAGAGAACTCATCTTAACTCCTTGAGATTGTACCACCTTTCGATAACGGTTCATTGAGTGTCATCCCGGTGCTGAGGCCCAACCTGTAAGAGAGGAACATTTCATTTACTGGAGCTTTTATGCACTGTGTAGTTGAGAGATAATTGTAATGAGACACGTTACTGGGGTAAAGATGAAAGGTATTAATTGATGTCTCGTCCTGCAGCTATGTGAGTGGGAATGAGTTAGTTTTATTTCAGTTTGCACTGCATATTTGATTTTCTCTGGTCATCGTCCCTTTATGTTTTGTGGACCCTAGTCTAACTAGGTGGATCACAACATGACAGAGAAAGTCAACTTTCTGTCCCACATATGTAACGCTAAAGGTACTGGTTTATCCGATTAAGTTGATGCATACATTTTTCTCCATTTCCGTATCTGTCGATATCAAGCGCTTAAAAGCGCTATATTAAAAAGGGTAGTCTGACTATGAGACTTTCATGAAAAGATTAAAGTCCCATGTTAAAGTGGATTTATGTTCTACTTGAAAAAGCAACGATGAGACACGAAGTTCTTTCCAAAATAAAGGGCATTGAGTTCAGCTGGTTTATTTCTCCTCATCATATTTCTGCAAACCAATCTCCTGTGCCTGTCAAACGTCTGAAAGGACATAAAGTATCACACGTTCATTTGGGTCAGACATCTCCTGTAGTGTATCAAATGATTGGGAGTGTAAAATTCTCTGAATAGAGCCTTGATACCAGAAATGGAAAGACACCCCGGCATATTTCCATATGAGTCATTCAACATGACTGCTAAAGCTTAAAAACATCTTTGGTTCTGCTCAGAGCTAAAATAAAAATACCCAAATATTTATGAGAGGTCCTTGTTTCAATGAAAAACCAGTCCAGGAATCACCTCACTTGTCGCATAGAGCTAATCCAATACAGAACAACTTTCACAGGCCAAATAAAAAAATAAAGATCAGGGCTCAATATCCTTAAACAAATGTTCTTGTAACAGAGAAGGACTTCTCACAGCTTGTGTTTTAAGGCAGCAGTTGCCCCAATGATCTGTATTACAGTATCACAAGCTAACTAAATATGTTGGGGAGTTTGCTAAACTGCATGGTAGAACAAACTTAACTTATAGTCTCAACTCAGGCTATTATAAATGACATGTAATGTAATGTAATATTAAAGAAAGTTAGAGGATCCTCACATCAAACCTGTTGGCAAGTACATGAACAATCCAAAGTCTACCAACAGAAATGTCCATGAATGGGGATTTCTTGAGAAACTTCTCTACGTTTGAACAGCTGAAAATGTTAAACTATACTAAGAAATAAACAAAAGACATTGCAAATGTATTCATTTTGGCAAAATAATCAATGTAATCACAAAACATTAACAAAAAGAATGTGTGTTTTTTAAATACACAGAGCTGTTTAAGTGTAACTACAGTGACATCAGACCTCTCCGCTGACCTGAACATGACCCAGGGATGGCTATCATCCGGATGAAACACGGCATCTGTGCATACACACCAGAAAGTGCCAGTTTTTTTGTGTGCAGGTCTAAGAGGTCATCCAGGTAGACATGAGAGACAGATGGTGGATGGGAAACCCCTAAAAACAAAGAACTTCAATACAAAATGGTCAATACGTCAATCTGGAAGGGCTAATTATAACTAAGGGGCTGATCGTGATTGATTGCTCAAGAGCACAATTACCAACCTGTCCACATTAAACTGATTTATGAGTGTTTTAGGTATTACAGCTCCTGAAAGTTTAAGACATTTCTCAATAAAACACTGTTAGCTGAATGTCCTTTGCAGGGCTGATTTAGAGGTGACACTCAGAGAAAGTGGACTATGATATGAACATGCCCTCTTCAGTGTGTGCACTTGCTTTAAACGCTGAGGAGAAAGACTAATCACATCGCAAAGGTTGAAAACCTGTCAACACATGTTATGTTACCTTTATTTGCTTAACTCAGCATTGCAATGTCTCAAAATGACTGAGGACAGTTTACAGTAATTGTTCTGCATATGATACTGAGACATTAAATAGCTTTAATGTACTGTGAGGTTATTGATTGGTTGCTTGTGAAGTTCTGACTGTAGGTAAGTTTGATTTCTTTTTTTTTTGCTTAATGGCAAATGTTGAAATACCAAAAAGGAATACAAAATTCCAAGATATTTGACAGCATCAGTCATTGCTGCAAATACATACCAGACTCCTGAAGCCATCTGGATCAAGGCAAAAAAGCAAGACATTATCGAACCACAAGTCGACAGAGGTAAGAGTTAAGGTCGACAAAGTATTGGACTGTGATAGATACCAACATTGTGTATTCTTCAGTATTACAATGACTTTGTGCCTCAATCTCATGAATCATTAACCTCAGCAGTATTACAGTACATCTCTCAAATCTGAATAAATGTGGGAAAAGTATTTGCAATTGATTAATTAAGAAACAATGTTGTCCTTCAGTGTGGGGAGTCAGATAAGAATTGTTTTTCATTTCTGGAGGTTAGCACAATATATTTTGACTTATTTTATAAGGAAGTAAAACAATTTTGTAGACTATCTGTATCTGTGAAGTGTTTCTTGAGAGAAAGTGAGACAGGGACATAAAGGGGAACTGCTATGGAAACAGAAAGGGAGAGCAAACGAGTGTGTGCTTGTGTAAGTTTGTACCAAAGCACCCACTCTATTCAGATCCAGCCCAAAAGAGTTGTCTCAGTAACAACAATAGTGCGTAACATGATCTTTCATTACACATTGTGTAAACGGTGTAACCTATCAGTGCTGTCAATCAAGATGATTGATTGTGGCCTGTCACAGGAGAAGAGTGACACGTCAGGAAAAAAAAGTGTTTCTCCGAACAAAGCGCAGTGCATTCAGGCTGCCACAGAAAGTGGTGATTAATGTGTTCTCACTGGGTAATCCCACACCCCTGGCTAATGAAGGAGGAATCTATCATCCCCACGGCGGTGGCAGATGTCGCGAGGACAGCAATCCAAGTGCCTGGGAACAATTTACTTTCTTTTCTCTAATTGTTCCTGAAAAGTGTGACAGGTTTGGAAAAAAACACTTGAGTCGACAGCTCCTCGGGCAGAGAAAACAACATTCAACGACCGCCACTTCAAAATACAAACCTTTTTCCACCTGAAAATATCACTTACTGCAAACTGGTAACAGAGATAAGAAGAAACATCAGACTATTGTCTACAGTATGCTATGTATTTTCGCCCCGTGCTGCCTGAAATGGTCTAAAGAAGGCTTAAAATAGGAAATCTACTTAAACAAACAATGAATGTACTGAATTTCACTGTAAAAACTAACCTTGGAGAGAAAGTGCACAGAGTTCATAAACAACTCATCTGGGCTTCATTAAGCTGGCTACACATTATAATCACGGGCAAAGCAAGAAATTAAACAGCAATTAGAGAAAAGGGGTTGAAGCTAAGGGATCATTGTGCATGTCCCTACAGACTACCATGTCTGACAAAACAGCCAGTGGTGCAACATCAGCCAGAGGAAAAACAGCTTTGGATTTACTGTTGTTTGTGAAGCTAATGTTTCCATTGCTTGTTTTTACTTTTATAATTGATTTCAGGCCACTGAGAAAAGCAGACAAACTATTTGTTTCCGCTTTACCATACAGTTCATGTCGTTTCAGCACATTCATTAAAAACTGTGTTGGGCAGACTGGCGCTTCTTTCATGTTGGAAACATAAGCTGCTATTAGCACAAAAGGGGGAAAGCGGCAAAGTCCAAATGTGTCACAGCTGTCTGTCCTCACATCATTTCATTTAATCTGGTTTCATGCCTGTTCGCATTACAGGCCTGATAAAACAGCAACACTTTCAAACATCTGCTTGCTTGGAGAGCCTGTTGATTATTCATTCAGCTGGAGGTCAGATGGCACTCGGCTCACACAGCCTCACACCCGAGCTAATAAATCAATTTCTGGAGCAATTATGAGTAATCGCATGTGCTTTAAAGTTTAACAGTCTGCTTTACGAGGTGCAGTTCTGTGTGAATTATGCGAACAAGTTGAGTCATTGCACTAATTGCACTTATTTTTGTGAATGATGACCTACTTGTGACCTCTACACATACAGTACACTCCTCCCTCTGGCTCTTTTGTGGAGCTGGAGAGATTTAAGGCCCAAGCTGCAGTGTGGAGCTAACCCTTCAGACATCCACTAAAGAGGAAACACTCCATCAGATATTCTGCTGACATGATAGAAAGATTCAATATGTGCAGATGTTCAGTTCCACACGTGTTTGGGTGTTATCCTGACTAACGAAGGAGCTCAGTGTTGGACCAGGGTGGTCAAGACACACCATGTGGTCTGAAATATGTTGATCTGGCCCCAAAGACTTTCAAAGCCTCCTAACACTTTTATAATCGTTGTTCATGTTTTCTTTTGTCTATTTGTAGATTGTTCTGCAATAAACAAACTCCATTCAAACACAACTAGCAATTGATCTGCCATTATTATTTAAAAATATATATATATAAAAACGTCATCCTTGTCTACTAGCTTCTTCATATTTCACTATGTTGTGACGGAGGACTTCATTGAGACAGTTTGCTGTTTGTGTGTCAAAGTTCAGCATTACCTACACACCAACAGAGACACAACATAAGAAATGTGGAGTTACCAACCTGACCTGCATGTCTTTGGAACTGTAGGAGAAATACATTCACTAATAATAGAAAAGTTCATACCGTTGAGTATAGGTACAAACATTAGAACAATATTTATTCAAACTGCCTTTAAAGAGCAGAGACGGTTAGCATTGGCTGTAAAAAAGGAACGTTTCTCCATCTATACTTTGACAGTTATACTAATGTTTTCTGGTTGCAGCTCTATAATCTGAAAGCAATGACCTACAAAAATGCCGAATATTACAACACAAATTGAAGAAAAAAAAAGTTGTTTCAGAAAGCCAAAATGTCACTTTTCTGGCGGGAAAAAAAAAAATGCAGAATTCTATAGATTTACATTTCATAAAACAGAAAACAACATAGGCTTGAACACTCTACAACTCAATTTGAACTGCAGTGAAATGTTGTTGTGGGTACAGTGTAACATCATTGTAACACAGGAACATTACTATAAGCAGTTTAAGGACAAAGGAAGGAAAATCTTTGAGGGCCGGTACCGACAAAGATAAATCTTACTGTAAGAGTCAACACAACACGATGATGATGTACTGGGCTGTGAAGATGGCTAACACCCAGTTGTTATCATAATCAAAACAACTGGACATGCTGTCCTGATGATTTCATCGAGGTCCAGTCAGATAAACACCGGTGTTTAGATAACGCATCAAAGACCTGCCACAAAGACTGAGTACCTGGCAGAGGTGCAGAACTGTGGGCTTATTGTTTGAACAGAGGGAGCGCAGTGAGGTCAATAACTAACTTCAAATAGCTGAAAAATGTGCCAGAGCTGGCAGGTGGTGCTCACAGTATTATCTGGTCAGATAGAGCCTGAAACGCTGCCAAACCCAGACATGTTCGGATGTGAGTCTCCTTTATCTAAACTTGGTTTCTAATTGAAGGTATTTACAAAAAGTATGTGACTGAGAGCTGTTGTTGATCTTTCACTACAGCTTGTTATAGTAAAGTGTATACTATCATGGATTGCATTTGGTCTGTGTTAACATGTTCCAACCTCTCAGTTTGGTGTAACAAGAGATAGACAACATATCATCTCCAAAAGGTGACTAACTGTAGCTACAACAGTCATAAGTCACAGAGCTACGTCTTTGTGTGTGGATGTAGATCAGATGCTCATTTGACCTCTGCTGTACAATTAAGAACAAAACAGCATTGTATATACTCCTTGTTTATTTTGTAGGTATGTGTACCAGTTGAGTGGGTTTAGTAAAAACAATGGATTCAAGTTAAACCTTAGAGAGATGCTAGCATGGAATGCTAATGCAAGCATTGCAAAATATCAACATTTTGATTATCCCTCAAACTTGGTGTTTGAAGCAGAGAATGTAGTACAAACACTTCTTAACTAGGGAATACAGATTTTTACTCCACTGACTAAGTACTAGGCACATCAAATAATCCAAAGTGGTGAGTACATGTTATGAATATCAATGAAAAACTATGAACAATTCATCTAACGTGGATGAATGTAATAGCAAAACTTCCACAATCTTTGATGACTTGAGGGCAATTGTGTTATTTTCACCTTCCTGCCAGTTGATTTTTGGGAGCAGCATGATGCTACAGAGCCTGAGCCATTATTTATGAGCTGACATTGGCTAAATAATTAAGTAGAATTAACATAATTTTGGCTTCTATGGGTCCTGCAGCTCCTCCTCAGCCTCCCAGCTATGATCAAATTACATTTTTTTTCTCAGAGCCAGGGTAAATAAATTAGTCAGGACAAGGTCAAAGATGTCACAGAACAGATTGGGAACAATTGAGTTTAGAGAGGCAGATTTGACCCTTGGTTCAGAGTTGGAAAGTATAAGAATATAAATAATAATTTCTCTTCCTAGTTCAGATTTTGAAGAGCACTTTAGAAAGACAATCCAGTGAACAAGCAAAGACACAGATCTCATTTCGGTCAGAGGTGCCCTTTAGAGTCTAATAATGAGTGATGAAAGAGAGAATGGTAATGTAAATCAATCAAATCATATGTTTCTTTGAGGGGAGCAGTGGTCCTCCTCATACAAGGTCGACCCAAGGTAAATCTGCAAGGCCAGAAACTAATTAACCAATTACAAGCTCCATGTATGTGCTTTGTCACTCCAATGTGAATGACTGTCAAGTGGGAGAACACTGCTCAGACTGGACGGACGCTGTCTACTTTGATGTAGGCTTATGCATATGAAATGAGGTCAGATCCTGGTCATTAAAAAGAACTCCTTTACACGGGATATCACGCTACGAGAGGCAATTTCTTCAAAGGGCTTTTACTTTGGAGATTTGTAAGGGATTATGACAGGAAGGCATGTATAAACAAAGCAATGTGAGAAGAAAAAGGAAAATGGGTCAGATAATGCCCTCTGTCACAGTTATTACACATCTCAATTACTCAGGCCGAGGAGAACGCTAGAAGTTACAGGGATCATTTGCCTGAGCAAGAACGCAAGACCAGTCCTCCAGCCGGTCTGCTCTCATGTCATTTTGTATTTCTTCGAAGATGTTTGCGCTTAGTTGTTATTGTTTCACTTTGCCTGAGGATCAACACTCTTTGGCTATAAAGTGCACGCACTTCAGGGAAAATAAAATGAAGGAAACAAGCTGGAAACAAGCAAGTTGAGCAAGTGAGATTATGCAAATAAGCTTTAGAGTCAGCTGAAAACCATGAGGATTCACAAAGTAATTGTTATGTCCTTCCTTGCTCTATACATTAACACACAATAATAACTGTTTACCCAGCTATATCAACACTTTTCTTTGTTTGGGACAGTGGTAGAAAAAGCTTTTCAAGGTACTTGTACTTTACATGTGTTTTCCCTTACATGCTATTTAATAGATCTCACTTTCATAATGTGCTTTTTGCTAAACTACATTTATCCGACAGCCGTAGTTACTTACTTTCCAGGTTTAACAGATACGATTATAATGCATTCTCACAGATCAAACTACCCTACAGTCATAGTAAAAATCATCTTCTTCAAATTATGTTTCTACCTTTAGTTTACTTTTTAGAAAGAAGGGATATACACGATTATTTGATTACCACAGAAAGGTTTGTTGCAGAATTAGTTTGGTGGAAGTTTGCTTCTTTACTTATAGCTCTGCATATATCCCTTACCACTGTGTGAAAGCCATTCATAATGCTGAAATGCTTTTATTTATATATTTAATGTTTCCAAACGCCAGCTAATTGCATGCATTGTTAGGTGACTATAGGTTTATTTGCTCGGCCCAGCTACCCTGACTTCCCTCTACTCAACCATTGTCAGCCCCTTGTCCCTTACACAGAAACAATGGCCCATTATTGGCCCTAATGCGCGGCTATGTGACATATAATACATATTGCATTAGGGGAGCCCGAGAATCTGTCAGTCAGGAGATAATGCCTTTCGTCAGCATCAAACCAACCACAAACATCTCGAAAGCAAATGATTACTTTAAGGTATTCCTGTATGGTAAATGATTCATAATGCCTGCATTGTTAAAAACAGCACTTAAGGGGGGACTGGTTAAAGTAAATATAAGTCATGGTGGAAAAGCTTGTAGTATTATCCAGGGTTGTCTAAAAGCATATTAATGTCCAGTGTTGTTAATGGATACAAAGGGCTCAGGAGTGTTTCAGTTTGAATAAATCTGTCCTGGCACCCTTCAAAAACGTTGAGCAGTCAATTAACATGTAGCCCATTCTATACTGTATTTTTAATGTCATTATTTCCCTTGTTAGGAGTTCTGTGCAGCTCTCTATTTAGCATTATAGAAAATATAAATCCTAAATGAAATTGCATACACTATTTCGGACAGGAAAATCGTAAAATTTGTAAGTGTATCAAACGTTATGACATCATTTTAATGTAATATTAGTGTCATGTTGAATAGCTGTGTGTCTTTGGGAGAAAACAGGTAGGAGTAAATATCTATCTGCCTGTCTAACAGCCTTCGATGTATTAGCTATTGAATAGTGACTTGAAAAACACAGTGAACTACAGAAATATGTATTGTTCAGCCCTAACACCTTTCCTGCCATTCAAAATTCACAAATCTCCTTATAATGGCAGTCATAGACAAAAGAAAGGAAGTACAAGATAGGTTGAACATTTGGCATGTTGTGAAAGCACCCAACTGCTTTGTCTGTGTTACTTTCCTCTCAGGGGCGAGGTTGTATAGGTCTAAAACATTAGGGTGTTGACAAAATGATGGATGAAGCATGGTAAAGTGGTTAGCAATTGTAAAGGCTCTGAAAACTTCTTCCAAAGCACAAACAAATGACCACTTCACATTGTATCCATCACTGATACATTGTCCTAATTGGAAAGTGAGACCCTGGCCTTCAAAACACAAAGTGCTGCAATACAAATTTAGCCCGGCTAGATGGCTACAAAAACAATTGACTCCAAAGCTGAGGAGCCCCAAAGTGATAAATATTAAATAGATTAATATGTTTTTTATGAAATTCATTAAGCATGCCTAATCACTAGAGCTATACATTTTTAAGAAAAGTTACTGTACATTTCAGAAGTGAATTGGGAATTGATGTATCACCGTATGGTATTATGTGATGGGTATTTTTATGTTCATATTTGTAGGATAAAATGGAATTATCGTATTGAAAGCTTTCTTTTCTAATATATTGAACAGGTGTTGCAAATCAGTTTCATGCTTTGAATTGGATGTTAAATTGCATTCCTATCAAATAATATTTAAATATTCACAGGAAGAAAACCATGTGATGAACCAATACATAAGAAAATAGGAAATTATCAAAACTGTTTGTCATGGTTAAATGTAAATTTCATCAGTTTTATTTCCTTATACGCCTGTAGCCTCTCTAAAGCTAGTAAACTCAACAACTGTAGCCAGTTAGCTCCTATTAGCTCCTATTAGCTAGTGCAACAGTGATGCGAAAGTTATTCTAAATCAAGAAACCAAGGGCTGCTGCTGCTGCTGTAAATATAAACAGTGCAAAGACACACAGTAATCTCTCCTATCATTTAGCTTGACAAGGCTACGCCTAGGGCCTACTATCAACATAGCTGACTGAGTAGCTAATAGCTATAGGCTAGCCAGATTGCATCAAAGTGAAAAGCCAATGCAGTGTTGGCTAGATAGCTAGCTTGAAGTTGAATTATGATTCAACCTCTCAACCAAAGTCTATCTAGTTTTCAAAATATGTATAGCATATGAAGACACATTAAAGAGTCAAATCTGAGTCTGTGTTCTGTAGGCTACTGTCATTCGTTTGTTGATTCAGAATTTCTTTGGCATTGACGCTCTTGCCAACAGGATCTCATCGGCTATGTTTGCAGCAGTTGTTAGCTTGCTGAGGACAGGCTGCATTCAAGAGATTGGCTGAAAGGTGAAAAGGGCGATGACTGTTGACCTCCCTCATGTCATGTCAAAAGTGACATTATAAAATCAAGTAGGCCAAAGTGAAATTCAATTCAGATGCCATTGTTGAAAGTTCCATTACAAAATAAAAACAGACTTTTGAAACAAGAAATTAGATTTAAAATGCCTGGAATAAAATGTTTAATCTGCTTCAATCTTCAATCAAATCTGTTAAAATTAAATAAAGTTTTACTAATGTCTTAAATTATTTCACATATTTTAGATACTTTACACATTACAGATAGATGTTTACATTGTTATGAGTTTTATTCAATGCGTCTTGTGTATTCTTCTTATTTATAGATTTGGAGTTTACAGGTTTCTCCAAAATACAGTGAATCAAATCACTGAAATAGAGAGTTGTTTTCAGTGTAATACAATTGGTTTTAGGAATGGTAGCCACAAAGAGCAACATTATAAAATGTTGAAAAATAGATTGTATGTCAACCTTCCTAAGGCTTCTTCAATCCCCACTAGAGGTCTCTGTCGCTCACCCCCTTCTTTCTACAGAACATCCCCATAGACGCATGTAAACACAGTCTTGTCCCTCAGTAAACACCACTGAGGATAATACAGGACATTCATTTGTTTTTATTATTTTAAAGAAAGGAAGGAAAAGGGAAAAGTGTTCAAAGCATATACACTTCAATGGCACCAGATTGGCTCAGAATGAAAGGCTTAACAGAAAAATGCTGTCATTTTAAGTATTCCTGAAGCCTTCTGTTAGTTTGAGAAATCAAATTAACCCAGTAACAGTTCCCGAACAGCCCAAACAAACATGGTTCAAAAGGAGTCACAGATTTGGGCCTCACAGAAGAATGAACTACAAGCATCAGCAGAGGATGCCTGGCATGGCAGGGCATTCTTCACACATTGGCAGCATGAGCGATGTGGGTCACTTAGCGAGTGGCAAGGATTCAAAACAAAGAAAAGGCCCGTGCAATGGGGTCTACTGGATGAATTTGTCAATGTCTTGTGCCTTAAGGCACCCAGCCTCGCCTGACCCCAACCTCCATTCTCAAGATAAATACCTCTGTCACCATTCACCTTCAGTCCCTGGACACAAATTAAACTTGTCATCCATCATCCTTGTGCAGAGGTATAATTTCCCCCCTCCCAGTAATGAGTTTAGGACCTCTGAACAGGCCAGGGATGGGACTTCGCTGAACATGACAAAGTATTTTAGAATCCTGATTTTTTTTTGTGTGTGTGTGGTTATTATTTGTATAAAATGACTTGATCTCACACTCCCCGTAAAGCTTGCCAACTGGATAAATGATTGACTGTGACATTCATTGCAACTGTGGGTCCATACAAAGTTCAAGCTGTGGAAGGTGTAAAGCTCCGGGTATTTGTTTCCCTCAAATGGCCACGGCTGACAACCTTGTATGATAATGTGCCCACTGTACATCAACTTAATTGACACTTAAATCTGTCAGTAGCCTTACAAATGCCGACCTTCTTTGGGGAACAAATCCTTTTTAATGTGCATTCTTTGTGAGTGATTGTGCATGTGCGTGAGGAGGGATGGTTTTCAGGGGGGAGGGAATGGAGGGAGTGAGGATACGAATGAGATAAAGAGAAAGCTGTCAAGATAAACAGTAAAATCAACATAAAGCAAGCAGCCTCTTAAGCAAAAGTTATCATACAACATGAAGCAAAATATATAAATATTCCATTACTACAGCAGCTGGCTATCCGCACTAAGGACTCACTCACTCAAATTGCTTCCAAATCCCTTTTCACCTGTCTGATTAGGATATTTTTGCCATGTAATGTTATTAGCAGCCTGGTTAAAAAGGAGCTGCTGTGCACTGGGGGTTGGCTTATTAATTGTTGTTTTCGTGTCACCACTGCTGTGTGCACCCAGTGATTTAATCAGCTAAATTCACTGCCATGGGAGCTGCGGCCCGAGCCAGGTTTAAACGCTATAGGTGTAATAAAAATACTGTATATAGGCAATGAACCTGTCATTCCAATTCATTTCTGAGAATGATTTACATATATGCTCGCTGAATAACACTGATTAGCCAAATGGGATGAAGTTATTATCTGGCTCCTTCATTGCATTAATGCTGCAGTTTCATTAACTCAATTTCCACTTACTCCTTGTAGCCCTTAAATACTGTATGTCCTCATCATGAAACATTGCTTTGACTGGCAGACAATTTAGGGCAAAAATAGTGACCCTATTATCCCCTGGACATTGATAAGCACTGAGATGTGTGTGGGACTTCTGCTTCCTGCTCTAAGAGCGGTAATGACCTGGGGGCAGCAGCTCCCTCACAGGTACAATCTTGTTTACCTCAATTCCCCATAGACACCGTTCTATCCCCAGAGACCTGATCTGGCTTCTTTATCCTCACCTCAGTCACCTACCAGGTCCTTTTTCTCTAATCACAAAGCATCTCGTCGCTCTAGACCTCTGCGTTATCTTGAGGGGCAAAGCCTCTGGTACTCACCGCAATTAACCGGGGGCCTTGTTACCAAAACAGTCAGTACAGCGAGTCAGTCTCCATGGGCGAATAGTGCAAACAAGGCCATTAGTGATGTTAACAGTGATGACATAGAGTAGGGATAACACAGACACACCTAACAGCATGTTTCCTACAAGGTGCTAAAACTGCAAAGTTGACTGCTAAATAAAAAGCGTATTTCTGACTTACTGCGTCCAAAACAGCTAAGACAGGTGAGATTTCAACATGTCATGACGCTGCCATTATTCTAAATCCCTTTTTCCAAGGTGGAAGGATTGCAAAATTAGGCTCCTGCAGCCATCTCTGCTCACAACCAATCCACTGAATGACAACAGACAGCTACAGTGATGCAGAGACGGGCGGACAGAGATGGATGGATCGATAGACGACTGCATATGCAGACGTGCCTATTGATAAACTCCTGCTGACAACGGGCAACACTTTGGGCTCATCGGTGGAAATGTCAGTCATGCTGGCCATTAGTTTGCATGCATTTTCAGGTCGGATGTCCTCAACCTGTGACCGTGGGGTACGGAGGCCAGCCTACAAGGCCCGTAACATGCCAAAACACTTCTTTATCACTTGTCAGAATCGATTCCGCTTGGTGTCAGTCCGGGCGTCTCTACTACTGTATGTGACAAGGAAGAAGGCAGCCTTGATGTCTGACAGCGATGAAGCTAATATACATGAGCAACTGCAATGGGTTTGATGTTGCCATCACTTTAGTGAACTGATATAGGAAATAGGGCAGCAACTGTTTTGTCAGACAAACAATCAAAAACCCAAATATAATATATTTACTATGATAAACAATATCAAAAGAACATTTGTTTTTCTTTTTTCCAATAATACATAGTTTAGTTGTGTTTTTTTAGGTTATGGATCAAATTACATGTATGTGTGTGCGCTGTGAGTGTGTGTGTGTGTGTGTGTGTGTGTGTGTGTGTGTGTGTGTGTGTGTGTGTGTGTGTGTGTGTGGTGTGTGTGTGTGTGTGTGTGTGTGTGTGTGTGTGTGTGTGTGTGTGTGTGTGTTATGAGTGCTAACTGTTTTGGTTTAGCAGTTGGTCGCATTTTAAGAGTCATGTATTTCCCTAAATAGCTTGGCCTCAGATATACTACACATAGTAAACAAGTCTCTTCAATCAGGTGTATTTCCACAGGCCCTGAAAACTGCAATAATTAAACCACTCCTAAAAAAGCATAACCTAGACAAAACCATAATGAATAATTACAGGCCAATATCAAACCTTCCCTTTTTAAGCAAATTGATTGAAAAATCAGTTTTTCAACAGTTGAGTAATTTCATGTTTTTAACTGACGGTTTTGATGTGTTTCAGTCGGGCTTTAGACCTAACCACAGCACTGAGACTTCACGTTTTAAGGTCTTAAATGACATCCATTTGAACACAGACAGTGGCAGAATATCAGTGTTAGTATTATTAGATCTCAGCGCTGCCTTTGATACTGTTGACCACAACATATTGCTAGACCGTCTTGAAAACTGGGTGGGAGTTTCAGCAACAGCTCTAAACTGGTTTAGCTCCTACTTGAAGGACAGAACAAACTTTGTCTCAACAGGCAATTACAAATCAACCCTGATAAATATGTCATGCGGGATTCCTCAAGGCTCCATCTTAGGACCTTTGCTTTTTAATATTTATATGCTACCTCTGGCTGAAATTATTAAAAAGAGCGATCTAAGCTATCACACCTATGCAGACGACACCCAGATTTATTTTAAAATTACACCGGGAGACTAGCTCCGATTAGAACACTGAGCAAGTGCATTGAGCACATCACTGACTGGATGACTCAGAACTTTCTCCAACTGAACAAACAAAAAACTGAGATCATTGTTTTTGGAGCAAAGAAGGACCGATTAAAAGTAATCACAGAGCTTCAGTCGGCAGACTACAAAGTAACTCACAAAGCAAGAAATCTGAGTGTAGTGATGGACTCAGACCTGAATTTTAACATTCACATTACAACAGTTATTAGGTCTGCATACTACCACCTGAAGAATATATCAAGGATTAAAAAACTAATGTCGCAACAGGATTTAGAAAAACTTGTCCATGCTTTTATTTTCAGTACTCGACTACTGCAATAGTGTATTCACAGGGCTCACTAAAACATCTATCAGAAAGCTGCAGCTGATTCAGAACGCTGTTGCTCGAGTACTCACCGACACTAGAAAAGTGGATCACATCACTCCGGTTCTGAGATCATTACACTGGCTTCCAGTCTGCCAAATAATTTTTAAATCACTAAATGGCTTAGGACCGAGGTATATAAACGACCTACTCCATAACTATGAAGCATCCAGGAGTCTCAGGTCTTCTGGGTCGGGTCTGCTCTCTGTTCCTAGAATAACCACTAAACATGGAAAAGCAGCTTTTAGTTATTATGCCCCAACAATTTGGAACAAACTTCCTAAATCATGCACGTCCGCCGAAACACTTCCTATTTTTAAATCCCAACTAAAAACGCACCTATTTGCCGCTGCTTTTAATTGAGCTGCCCATACTCACACTACAGTATGCCTTTTTAGTCATGTATTCTGTACCTGCTGCTGTGTTTATTATTTAATTTATTTCATTAACTTTGCTTATTATGCCTGTTTTTAAATGCCTTTTTAATAATGTATTTATGCTGTATTTGTTCTTAAATGTCTTTTGCTTTAATCTGTAAAGCACTTTGAATCGCCACATGCTGAAAAGTTCTATATAAATAAAATTGCCTTGCCTTGCCTAGCCTAAAGGATTAAGCAACAAAACATATCCAAAAAGAGGAATGATTCCAAATTGCAACACCCCTTGGCAGTACAGGTTGTACTTTTCCAAGGTTGTATTGTCAATGTATAATAAAATAGCAGACTTGTCTTATTATGCCATAAGTAATGCTGGATGCATTTCTACTCGCTGTCTTGTACTTGACAAATCAGCCTAAACTCGAGGCCGTGCTCTAACCGCTGACAGGTAATGGCTCATCACTGTAAGAGCTCCCAACTAGCTCCAGAGTGGAGAAGTCATGTTTTTATTCTAACAAGGCCATTCTGAGTTGGGAATGGCAGTCAAATCTAAATTCTGCTCAGGGAGCAGGAAGAAAAATGCCTGATGAATTTGTCAATACTGCAGGAGTGATGGGCCTCATATGTGTGTAATGGACTGGATGCTTCTCAGTACAGATTGCCTGTCGAGATAGGGAACTATAATGAATGGCATGGAGGAGCATGGTCAGAAATATAAGGCTTTTTACTATAATTTAAATATTTGACATTGTTGGTTAAAGTCCCAGTACTTATTTTTACCATATAGATTTGAGCTAAATTCAGACACATAATCCAAGAGAATTGTTCTAAGGTAGGGGAAAAACATGATTTGTGTGTTTGCAAACTGATCATAATAAAAATGTAGGCTTGTTTAATAAAAATACAAATGTAGACACATCTTTACCGAACCTATCAAAAACCGCAGAACATGTTTTACGAGTTATATAAAACAGATTTGGTTTTTGCCTTGAATATATTTTTCACGGACCTGTCAAACAACTTTAGAACAATAAAGATTCCAGTGTGTCTTACATGTTGCCTCTGGGACGGCTCTTTTGCTTACATTTGGATAACAGACTTTATCTATAAAGGCAGTGTCGTATTGCAAAACAATTCTAGCAGTTCATACTTCTAGCCTTCAATTAGCATCTGCATTGATTAAATACTTAATCCAGACATTTAGGCAAAGAGTCTGTCTAAATTGAAACTGTTAATTGTTTTATTTGTCATTTAACCATTGTATATATGGCTTGTTTCCCACCTGTGTTTCCAGCATTAGTGATGTAACAATGCTTTAACAGCATCAGAAAATGTGATTAAATTGATTAATTAATTGTCAATGAGAGGCTCCATTGTTCTCTAATGATTTGGTCTTGGGATAACCCTGCTCAGATAGTACATGTAAAGAAACATTTATAAAAGCATTAACATGTTTCCATTGTTAGGAAAGGTGGAATAGCCTATATGGTTACAGTTGGTGAAGGAGGGTCTAACAGAGAGGCAGTCCCGTGAAAAAGGTTTGAGTAAAACCTTGGATGAATAATAGACTGCTTCCCAAGCAGCAGCACTCTTGGTGGTAGGAGGTTAATATTCTCACATGTCATTAGGTCTGCTGGCTCGACTGATGGCTCATTGAATCAGGCAGCAAATGATTTCCTCATGCTGCAGAGGACAGAGCACTTCAAAGGAAAGGGGCTGAGGTCAGGACAGCACTCCGCTTTGATTAATGACCGGGGCTCCGCAGAGGTTGCCTGTAGGTAAGAATGTGACGGTGAATTGGATGTGAAGGGGACCGACTTTTAAGCTGGATTTGACCCACCTCCAGAAAAACTTGCAGATACCATCACACGGGTTGGCTTGATGGGTTGTGACTGAAAAGCTTTATGACCCTCTGGCTTATACAATCATAAAAATGAAACTTGCTGGCTGACAGGCTTACCTGACATCATAGTAGTGTTTAATCATTGTATACTTGAATAATGCATAGAAAAGTAGTCCTGATTTTCAAGTGAATGTTAATTAGATTTGTGTAGCTCTTGACAAGTACTGTCTTAGTAAAGATATTCCAATAAGTAAAAAGCTGATTCTTAAAAAAATAACAGAACATTGAACCATCCGATTGTTTAACGGCAGGAAGGCTTGAGTGGGGATTAAACACACCACCACCTGGGTTGTCATTCTCCTGGGCCCCATTATCACCCTCCTTATTAGTTTTTGACTCAGCAGAACAAAACGTGACCGGCTCAATCTTTGATCTCTCAGGCACTGACACAAATCCTTTTAAGCCTCCTGACGTTCCTCTGCTAGGGTAATTACTACTAATTAAAAGGTTTCCAGCTGCCTTGTGTGCATTTTTTTGTTCTTCCAAAACACATTGTCCTCACAGGTGCATTTCCTATGTTTACCGTGGGCACGTCACTCACATTCCTCCCCACTTGTTCACGGACTATGATCAAGGAGATTAAGACTTTTGTTTGATGATAAAGGAGTGAAATTACCAACTTGTTGCCAATGGGAAGCCATTGTTGGAGTTCAAAAGAACTGGTAAAAAGGTTGGGTTCCTTCTATGATCTTGACACACAAGAAATAAAAGTGACGAGAACTTCAATTCCTAACAGTATAATTGAAAGAATTGTCATTACCTATATAAGATACTATATATATGTTGTTATTGCATTCATAAATGTTATTTCTCCAGAACCTGAGAACGTAATGTGTTGGGTAATTTTATAGCATGTTGAAATACTTTGTTTGTCTTTTAATGACATCTGTAGCATTATGGTTTTGTGGGTTAATATTAAAACAGATTAAACCTCCGGAGATGTTTCATGTTGCTTTACCTCTACATTACTTCTAAAGAGCCAACTAGCCACACGACGGCCAATATTGTAAATTCACTTGCAAGTCAAGGAGCCCATAAACATCATTAACCATAATTTCCCAGCCCACTTCAGTTACATGTGAAGCGTTCTTTATTGTGTAATGAGCCAAGAATCTCAAAAGATTGCCTCTTCAAAGCCTCTCTTGAAAGTTGTCGCCCATGCAGCCTGCTGACATGTCAAGCTGGGATTAAACGTCCCCCCATAATCATTTCTTTGTTTTCAAATGAGCCCATTGTTTATCTGCACCTTGGGTGACAGCCATCAAGAGTGCATGGCGCTTCAGAGGCTTTGAAAAGTGGCAATACAGATACTTCACGTACTTGTTGGAGATTCACTTCCATGTTCAAAGTTTTTTGTTGAGGTGTTCATAGCAGCTACTTTGAAATTCAAATGTATATTTGTACGGCAGTCATCATTTTCAATAGGCAATTTGGTAAAGAAAATGTTGAGTGGACTAATTTTCCAACTGCATCTGGCACTTATATTTCAGAACATTCCCCTCAATTTATCCTTAAGTTATAATACATAATTATAGAAAGAAAGTGTGGCAAAAAAACTACATTTTAATCATTAAAATCTTGATTTAGAGCAGTGAAGAGGGACTGTAATTCCCATTCAAGTATTGCCTCAATTGTGATGCACGGAGATGCACACTCCATCTTGTCTTAGAAAAGCAGGCCTTTGTCCCAGACCAGCAGTGTGTCATCAGCTCTGGGCCTCCAGCGAGGCAGGGACATTGAGCCCTGGCAGCAGGGGGACACTTCTCAAGGCCTTTAAGAACTACAGTAAATCTTCAAACAATTTATCCAAACAAAGGCCGCTGTGTAAGGAGAGAGAGAAGACACAGGAAACAGATGAATAAGCAACATCAATTACCAGGCTCTGACCTTGAGAGCCCTGGACCAAGGCGCACATTTCACACCAAATGACTGCAGATTGGTCTTGACAAGCCCGGAGTGGAGAGGCGAGCCCTCATAATGTTACCCACCATGCATTTCTTGGGGGCCAGGGCAAATAGGGGAAAGGATACAGAGAGAGGTGGAGGTGAGAGGCAAAAGAGCTATGAATGAAAGATCACCATAATAGATATTGGTTTATTTTAAAGTGAGACAAAATGGCTCAATTTAAGCACTTAGCCTGACAAAATGGCCACTGGTGAGTTACTAGAGAAACATGGAAGTTGACAGCCAAATAAGTCTCTCGATAAGTAGGGGACTGCGAAGACAAATGTCCAAAATCCTTTTTTTCTAAACCCTTTGTTCCAATCAGATTTGTAGAAGTGTGTGTCTTTAGGACCAGCCACCCATAATCCCTATAATATACAGACTATACATATGATCTGCTAAGTTGAAAATGTAATTTGCTGAATCCACCCACTTGTTTTTATTTAATGATAAAAGGGAGATATTGAGAATGTCTGCAGTCTCCCATTTGATAAAAGGAAATGTAGAAAAAAGAAGAAAGTTACCATCATGTTTGGTTCAATTAAAATAAAATATGACTATATACACATCAAGCTGCTGTATATAACAGGGACAATTTAGTTGTTTTTTATCTCGTCAAACATGTTAACAACTTGCTACAAACATGCAGCATAAAGATAACTAATTAAAGCTACATGTCATGACATCAGCCGGGGTAAAATCTTGTTATAATGAGTAAACAATACGACTGGACATTTGCTGAAATTGTCTAACATGGTGCAAATGCAGTATTTCTCTATATGATGACCTTTCATTGTATTGTGTAAGAGATGCAGGAAGAAGCACTTAAAAGTCTTTCCCCAATCAGTAGCATATCTATTCCACTTTTAGATCCATGACACGTAATTATGAGACCCTTGGTCACCATCAAGCTGAATCGAACCACTGAGAGGGGGTTGGCCTCCTGACCTCGTAACGCCCACTGTGTACACTGTACTAATGAATTGCCCAACAACATACCCTGCATGATGACATGCAGTCGCTCTGAGCAGAACAATAGATTCATGCTTTTTGCATACCAAACACAGCACACAACATTAATTCAATCTGAGTCGCCTCCAATTAGTCAGCGAAGCAAGGTGCAAAGCCCAGTCTGACTTCTGCCGACAGTAAAAGAACCTGACAGAAGGAACGTGCAGTGACAGTATGGATCTGAAATGTAATTGTGCAATGTCATTATTAGCATTATCTGACTACTTGCACTCAAATAGTTAGAGGAATAAGTTAGTTGTTAGGCAACAATTATAATGAATTGTCTGCTTCCAGTTTCTCATATGTGAGAGATTGCTGCTTCTCACTCTATTTTGCGGCTTTATTTAATACTGTATATTTAATAAACAAAACTAATCGACTGGACAATAGTTTATCACATTTTTAAGACTAACAGATTCAACAACAAAAAGATAGTGACAGACGAATCGATAATGTAAGTAATTGTAACCTGCATCTCTACTATCTACTTGGCAGCCTTATGAGCATTTTAATTAAATAATAACAAGATTAATGGATAGATTAACTCTCTGTCTTGCAGTATGCACAGCTGCCCAGTCTCTGTATTGATTGTTTTTTAGCCATAGTAGTAAGGCTCAATGAACAGTGAACTACTAATAAAGTACCCAAGTACTGCAGCTAAACCTGAAGCTATTAAAGTCCTTGCTACTCCGGAGCGTTAACTGGAGCCTTGACTGAATTAAAACACCCTTTAATTCCAGCCATGTTAAATTACAGGCCTGAATCTGTTTTGTTTTTACTCTGCATGCTCTCAGTTAACACTGTATGTTGAAAGATTAAACAACAACCTGCCTGTTTCGGTATTTATTGTCACAACATAAAGTCCCCAGACTTGCAAGTGCTGGAGGGGACCAAATTGTAAGGCATTACTCACAATAATGCATATGCTATAATCACAGAGAACTTACTTAAAATTCAATCCACTTTGGCATCATTATCATGTATCAACATAATGAATGACTCCTTCAGAGTATGGTAATTATAATTTGATAAATCATCAGCAGAAAATTAACTAGACGTCAAAACATTCATTGGGAAGGGTGATGAATCGAGGATGATTGTGGTGATGAATTGTGTTAATCTGCGCGGTATGTATCCAGTGAAATGGCTAAACAGCCCAAGATGGATGGGGCACAGGAGCTGCAAGGTCAGAGTAGAAAGGGGGGGGGGGGGGGGGATTAAGGAAACTGTGCATGTCTGACTTTGGTCATTTCTTTCCATTTGTTTGTTTCATAAATACTCTTCTATTGAGACCACAGCTAAAACAATATGTATATTGTCTGTGTCTAAAAATAATTGACTAAATATATAAAATACATCTAAATCTATAATAAACAATATATAGTAATTTCCTAAGCATGATTATTTGCTGCCTTATTTATCAAATATGTTTAGATTTAAGTTTGTTGTTTGTAACAAACATTTGTAACCACCCCTAGGGCTCTTGGAACATGCAATGTACATTGTTCTTACTATTTTCTGATAGTCTTTCCACTAAAAGATGCATTATTTAATTAGTAAATTATATTATGGGTGTAGATGGACATTCCATTTTGTTGTGCACTTGTTTTGCTACATTAATGCCTTTAGATATATAATAAATACAGGTCCTGCACCCTCCCTTCCACACAGCCATTATGGTGCTTCCCTCTTGGATGTTTCCAATATGAAAGATGTGTCTGCTAAGTGAGAGAGGTCAAATATGAGTCCAGATATTTATTACATGTGCTGAAACCAGATGGAGGCAACACATTCATCACAGCACCGTGTCACTTAGGTTACACCCGTTCCCTATAAAAAAGTGTCTCCCTATTCCCAGCATGCACGCTGGCCTCGCCTGGTGTTTACAACGACCAACCCTGGGTTGGTTCGGTAGCCCATCGACTTCATCATCCCCACCGCGCTGCGTCTAGCTCCACCAACCATGGTTATTTTTAAAACTTTTGCCTTTATCAATACTCTTTGCTCTGTAGCTGGGGGAGGTATTAAAGCCACAGCAGGGCAAAGAAAGGGGGTTTCTGACACTTGCTCCCTCATTTATCAGTCCCCTTCATAGGCTCCGTCAGTGACAATGAAAATATTTCACAATACCGCAAGGCAGAAACTCATTCCACCAGTCATCCATCATGCTCAGCCCAGCGGCCGTTCCACTGACCTAATCGGTAATGCCTGGCTGCTTGCTGGAGACTTCTTTAAACCCCCCTCCCCTTCATTAGGCCTAGTTAGAATGAGGCAAGTCAAAGGGCTAAACTGGGTGGGACCTACATGTCTTGCAAACCCTTCCCATTTGGATCACATCAACCCACTCATTTTAAAAAGCATGATGTCTGTGGCCCCCAAGCCCCGGAGAGAATGAAGTATTTACAACCATGCATCAGACATTCTTGGACAAGAAACAAGAATTTCATATTTTGTATGAATCCTCAGCAAAAAAAGGATCACAAAAAGACGGAAAAAACACTTCATTAACAATCCAACACACAAATGGCCCAGTGAACCACATCAAGTGAAAACAACTGCTGTAAGGATTCACAGTGCTCCCAAAGGAGATCATTTGTGTTTTATATCAAAGATGTTTTAGCTGGAAGGGGGTGGATCTGCCTAAATCAGCCTCTGGCTGGCTCAGAGGACTTCTTCAGCAGTTTCACCCCTCCCACCGAGGGGCGTTGGGTAGAGGTTCAGCCAGGTCGCAGAGCTGCTGAGAGTTTGGATCCCACTCCGTGGCTCTGCCAGCCCCGAGTTCAGGCAGCACTCTGGTGAGCGTTAGTTAACACACAGGAAGGCAGCAGGGGGGGGTCCAGGAGTGCTCTCTGACCCAACACTGGCTATTATAGAGAGATTATTCCCTAACCCCCACAGCTGAGCTTTCTGGCACATTTCCTTATCTGCACCACTCCTTTTGCTGCTCCATCTATTACGGCTGTCGGCTGTGACCCGTCTCTTTTGTAAGTTACTCAAAGAAAATTGTGTGTTCATCTTGCCAACATTTGGGTCAAATTAAGTTTCAACAAAGTTCTTCATTGTCTTGTGTTTGAAGAGATTGTAAAACAAACACGTAAGTGTGGAGCCAATACTATTAGAAAGTGAAATCATGAAGCCCTTGGGGAAATAGCATAACCTCATATCAACGCTTAACTTTAGCTTTTTTCATTCTAACTAATTGGGCTGAATGTTTTTTATACATTCAAATGATCCTAAAGACAGAACATTAGGAGACCCTGGATGAACTCTCAGACCAGCTGCAAACTAGGAATGTGAGGATTTTGGAAATCCTGTCAATAAGCAGCAGAGAACAGCCAAAAATGAAAATAAAAACATTGTGCACTGTATCCATTGACTGCTGCACTTTGGAGGTTATAGTTTACACAAGTAGAGGATCAACCAAGAAATAATGAGAGAGAAATAACCTTTAACTTAACTGGGGGGGGGGACTGCAACTCCTGGTGAGTTTGAAATGGTTCTGTATTGTGCTCTGATGTGCCTTGCCTTGTTCGTAGCTACAGGCAGAGCTGTTGTTTGTGGATGCTGCTCAGCAGAGGTGTTGAGGCTGTGTGAGACCTGCTGATTGGCCGGAGGGGTCTTGCCTGATCCCGTGGATATTCACCATGACTCACGGGCTGAGAGAAGAATGGGCAATGTCAATGCACGACACAGACGTTCTTACTTTCAAACTGCATTTATAAACTACATGGGATTTTCTTTAAAGATGCATAGCAGTCTGTTTCTGTACACCCACTTTCTGTATGTTTTCATCTTTTTATCCCACAATTGTTCTGAAAATGTTATGTGTGGGGGGGAAAATTATGCAACTTATCTTTGATCTGCATAATCATTATTTCACCATTGAATCAAAGAGCTCAAAGCAAAAACCCAGACTGTTCTGATATTTGTTTTAATAATGCGATCACATGCTAAATCTGCTTAAAGTGTTAACATAATAACGTCTCAGCAGTGTGGTGAGAAAAATGTGTATGTGGATATTTTTCTAAATACTCAGATGGGCTGGTTATTTTTAGCCTGATTATGTTAAATGATCAAAGCGTAAACAAACTCAATACTGAAATGATGTGGGAAAAGTGTTCTGAAGTGTGAGCAATACATATTCCCTAAACCCTGTGTGGCTAGTAATGCTCATGTCCTATTATTCTGCTAACTATCAGCAATTATCTCCCCGTCAAAACTCCAGGTGACAAATTCTCCCCATATCCCGCCTGGCAGTATCATCAACCGGACATGAGCTTCATGTGATGGAAACTAAATCACCAGCTCTGCTCACAGCCCTGACAGACAAATGGGGTGCCTTGGAAAAGCTAGGCCCATCACTCTGGGCTGTGGAGGAAAAAAAGTCTCCCCTCCCAGCTGACCTTTTTTTTTATTCGCTGAGAGAGGAGATTAAATACCGCAGATTCTGTATGTATGGTCTGTTTCCAAAATATGAGAATTATTAATGGCTTTTGCGGAGGGCCCGTTTAATCTTCTGCCAAGTTGCAGTCATCGTTTTTACCTTGGGCTGGCTTTTTTCTTACAGATGGTTCCAGGAAAACAGGAACTGTGCTTTATCCTTACAGCAAAGGCAAAGGAAGTGTGTGGGCAGCAGCGTCTGGACGGTAATAGAATGACAGAATAATCATCCCTCTTGAGGCAACGTATTACATTATGATGCTAACAGTATTGAGAAAATGTACAACTCTGTGTGAATGGATGTGAACATTCTATAGACCTGGTTAAGACGGCAAACAAACGTCAACAAATGAGCTGCTGTGGACGCTTAATTGTTTCACACCTCCACCGAGGCGTTTCTCTTTGCTGCTGCAGTTTAGGATTAATATCTTGTGTTGTTATTAGCAGTGTGCTAGTTTGGACCAGAGATGCGAGAAAGCGCACCTCCCCTGAAGTGTGCATACCTACAGCCAGATGCCACTTTTCACACAGAGGCCACAAATCAAGCCCCAAAGCCAGAATGGCAACTCAATCACAGGAGCATGACACAACTAGTAAATTATTCTCTTGTCTTTTTGACCTCGTGTCCCATTGAACCTTGGCTGAACAAGAGACTTTTAAAAAACAGGTACAAAAAAAGTGCTTTTGCAGCTGCATTCCTGTATTTGCATCTCACTGAAATGAGCTTTTCTGGCTGTGTCAGCAACTCCTTTTACTGCTTTACAGTTTACTCCTCTTCCATTCTACTTTAACAGCAAATAACCAAGGACATTAGCATTATGCAACTTGCTAAGCCTAAATGAAAAGAGAGCCAAGTTTAATGATGCAACTATTAATTGCCCCATCTACGAAAAACAAGTCATTGACTTCATTAAAGATAATTACTTAACGATAGACAGCAGGGTCACTTTGTATATATTAAGAAAAAGAAAAACTAAAGTGATTGGTTTTGCCAGGGATTTTATATATTTCAGAGATGACTTTAAAGTCCGTTGGAGGATTTTACACCAACCAACCAATAACCAAGGCTTGGTATAAGACAGACGTTGTGGCAATATAGCTAGGCTAAAAGAAAAGCTTTACCATGCACCAGATAAATATTCAACAATCACCAGCTTTGAGTGGGTTCAGCCATTCTGGACAATCTGCATCAAGCCATTGCTACCTCATAATTACAGAAGGTAGAAGATAACCATTCTCACTAAATGGGGAAGATACTGTGCAACTTCAGTAAGTCCCAGCTTGTCTTAGATGCATTGATGATTCTGTACTCCTAGCTGGAGAAAGTTATCAAGAGAAAATGACTTGTCTGCTACTTTGCTTGTCATCACGACCCTGACCAGGACAAGCGATGGAACATTTTGGATGAATGAATAGGTAAATCCCACATCAGCAATGACCTGTCATGAAAAGTGATACGACTAATGCCTCAGCCTTCACAGGTTTCCTTTGAAAAGGGATTGAGTTATTGATACAGCAAATCCATCCAGCAGCTCCCCAGTGAGGGATCAGAGCCACCAGAAACTGCCCGTTACATAATGGTCTCTTTGCCCTTGGCATTCAGTGGGCTCCGGGAAGGAATCTATACTGAGGGACAATCATGTCCCTGTGGGATCCAAAACTTAATTAATAACTTCTCCTGCTCCTCCTATCTTTACCAATATATCACCTGGCAGCGTCCTCACATAGAGAGAGCTTCAGTAGCCTTTTCTCTCTGACCTTGGCATTTCTTCTCAGATGCCGATTATTGATAATTTTCTTGCTGTGGTGCCTCTCCTCATTTGTCATGATTATTGCTGAATTTTTAAGCTGTCATCCGTGAGCATGGATCAATGGTTGTCGACTTCCCCTTTGTCATATTGGCAGCACAAACAGCCCTTCCTCTCTAAATGAGGCTGCTCTTGCTTCTCTATCTATTAGCTGTCTGTCTTACTGGGCACTTGATCCTTTGTTAGGTCAGTCTATACATCATCCCTCCAATCAAAGTCTGACACTTTTATATCATGCATAGGACCAAGCAGATGAAGTTGTGTATTGTATTTTTTATATATGTATATTTATTAATAATGCATGCATGTAAGCATACAACAGTAATGCTTGCCTCCCAAGGTCAGTTCACGACTCCTTAAAGATAACAGGCTTCTTTGAATTGCATTTATAAAAGGATGCAGTTGACAATCCAATTGCTCAAGTGTCAAATATTCCATGTAATAAGGCCAGATCTGTCAAACTGATTAATGAATTGTCACAGCAAAAGGAACCAGTTATAACTGGTAGCAGCCACTAGTGGCGGACGATCCGTCTCATCCGACTGCATGATTTGTACCTGTAGCAAGGCCAGTGGCACGCCGGCGACTCCCAGCTCTACCCATCTACACCTATTCCACCATATTCCTTGTTTCTCCCTTGACTGGCTGAACAGGTCTGACAGGCGGATTCCTTTTCATTTCAATGTATTAAAGGCACTTTCCTGCTCTGACAGCCTGCTCTGTTCTGCCACCTTCTAGCTGGGGCTTCACACTACTCTGGGCAGCCACTGCGTCTTGACAGACCACTGTCACTTCCCATCATCCTCTCTGTAGATCCTGCTCTCCCCCCTCCAAGCACGCAGACCCACTTCCCCACCAGTGCAATTATTTTTTTTGACAAGCCATCCATCAGCTTTAACTTTAAAGCACTTTCCACTGATACCCATTGTTACAGTTCTGTGCCTTTTTATGCAGGCAGCAGGAAAGAATATGATACCAGACATTCAGACTACCCGACCATGTAAAGCTACTTTGTTCTGTTCTTTATTTCCGATTTTCTGTTCCAATGTTTGCCGAATTATGAATATTTGTTGTGCATAATATGCCCTTGTCAAATACAATTAACATGTCCTGGCTTCCACTGCAAGAAAAGGTTATATTATGCCAGTTTGTTGAGGAGGGGGGTTGGATAACACCAGACTTAAATGAGCAGCTCAATTCTTTCTGCGAGTTATGACACAGTACTGTCACACCTGCATATCATTTGTGCTATAGTTCATGAGCCATGAGACAGAACTAATAACGGTTTCAATTGTAGCTTCACCACCTCTACCACAAACTTGTTTTTTGTCAGACAAACGCAGCGGAGAGCCTTGTGACTTGGGCCGAGTCACCATGATTAACTGACATCAACACTAACACACGACCAAGCTGATCTATCTTGCCCTGGCCTATATAATTAGAATGACAGCTTAGAAAATGTGGTCTGATGCAGAATCTGTCTTATGCCGCCAGGAGCCCTAATTACTATCTCAGTGTGAGAGTTAATGATGAGAGGTGGGAGCAGCATCTGGGGGACTCGAGGGGATGCTCTCTCCCTCTGCCCGTGACATTTGCTATGTCCTAACAAGTGGGCCACCTCTGGCCCTCAGTGGTCCGTTCTGCTGACACGCACTGTGAGCAAAGAGACATAGACGTTTGGTGCCAATCCAGGTTGTAGTCCCCTGCTTGCATCTTGATTGTTGACCACTTAGAGCAGTGTTTCTTCTGAAGGTTTTAATGTGCAGCAGTCTTGAAAGAAACAAGAAGGATAGAATATATTTAACATGATACATTTAAAATTCAGTATAAATGTCTGTCTGTTTAAGTCCTATGTGATCCCAAAAGGTTTGGTTACAATCATACACTAGGATATGTCACTAAAAGAGGACCTGTTTTGTCTTACCAAACGTAAAGCTATAGTATAAATATATTAAATCGAGACCCAGTCAGTGTTTAGTTAAACAACAAATTATCAACAATGTCCTCACATTAACAAATCCATTATTTAAATGTTTTAATCGGCATTGTTACAGCTCTAATGAAAGCTCCTTCACCAACCAGCTACTCTGATCTATGAAGTTGTGAAACTACAGAGCTTGTCAGATAGCAAGTAAAAAACAAACTGTTTTCCTGAACCTGTGCAACAATAACAAAGTGTGAACATATGGCTCTGGATGACCCAGATGGTGTGATCACTCCTGCAGACTGTTAACTTATCTCCTCTATCATGAGATTTCTGAGATGTTCAACAAGTAAGCAGGTGTTGATAAAGATTTAATGAGAAAGTCTTCAGTGAGCCTCGAGTCTATAATTTGCTGTTTATTGGTTATTATAAGCATTAAGAATGTAATGTCGCCCTGCAGAAGCTGACATGTTCGGTCTGCGCTGCTGCATAATCAGCCAGGGAGCTAATAACACGCAGGTTGTCACAGCTGTTAAAGACGGAGAGACACGCTGCCCTAAGTGACAATATGTCAGTGATTGTCTAGCAGATGAAACCATGGATATTAATAAATCAAAGTGACCCCTACCTGAAGCCAAACAGATGCAACACCTGGACATGTAAATTCTTGAGTAATGGATGCCATAGATTTGAATCGGAAGACCTCCAATTTAATAACCGAGCAGACATCTGCAAGTGGGAGCAACCATTTGGTTTAATGTAAAAAACTGTTTTGGAATACCAAGTATTTTCTGCTCCCATCAATCAAATCTAAAGTGTACAGTGTGGGGCAAGCAACCAAAATCCTGCACTATCATGTCCCTTCTTTGATTATACACAGTATATATCAAAGTGCAGTACAGTGTAGTTAGGTATGTAAGGTGAGTAGTGTGTGTTTATTGGGAACAGTAGCTGGCTGGCAGCAGGGGGTTAACCTCCTGGCTGCTGTCAGTGTATTAATCACCGCTGATGTGTGTTGTAAAAGGATTGCTGCAGGAAATAAAGACACCATGGTGTCAGCTGCAGTGCCCTGATGTGACTCCATCAGACAAGAGGATGCTTATTAACAGGGTGAGAAGGGGGGACGGACAGAGACAGAGAGAGAGAGAGAGAGAGAGACAGAGGGAGCAATCAGTCCTCGAGTCAGTCACCTTGGCACTGACGCAATGTCATGAAAGTCCACACCATTATTCCTCCGACCGCACAGGAGCATTATTTAAACTCAAACATATACTAGGGGCTGAATGTCAGAAGAAGGGCAACCAACTACACATACACACACATACACACACACTTCTGCAGATATCTACACATGCTGTATTTAGTAACTTAATAGTAAAATATTTTTGATAGATACATTAGTTTAGTCGTTTTTCAAGCAGATCCATGTCTTCAAATGTGACAATTTGCTACTTTTTTGTCATATTTGATAGTAAACTGAAACTATTTGTGTTACAGACATTTTGAACTAGGACTGCTCACTAGTTTCTTCCATTTCAAAGACATAACGTTGAATTTATAAATTCTCAAAATAAATGTATGAGAGCCCTATTTAAAATAATTACAAATATTTTTTTATATACAGTATTTTGAATTGTATATCTTGCATTTGGTTATTGCTGATGCTCTTACACACCAAGTAAGAAAGTAATCTAATAGACTAAAGTCAAGTAATAATAATAGAGGTGCATTTTACTTCCTGACTAGCAAGTTAGCTAAGCTAGTACAGAAACTCGTACTAAAGGTTTTCCCGATATCTGAGATTCCCTAAAGTCTTTGTTACTTCCATTATTTAAATATATGCTCAGTTTTAGTATTGCAGTGTGATATTCATTATTTTTGCATTAATAATCACAAAAACTGTGTATGCCAATAGGCCCTCATCATTATGTTCTGACATTTTAAAGGTTACATGTTTAGTCAGAAAAGCTCATCAATAATGACAACATTCAGTATTTGCCCTACTACACGTACACACACATCTTCCTCTGCATAACTGTCAGTGGATCAAAGCACTCAAAGCACTGAAGCCCTTCATCACACACACTGACAGCAGACATGGGCACAAAGCCATACACTGACATTGCATGACCGCTGGCATTTCAGGCAGCACACACAATTTAACTTTACTGCCTTTTCCTGCTAAATACATTTCAAGCTCGACGATGTCCGCTGCAAATACAAATTAAGTTCCTGGGCAAAATTCAGAGATTTTTAAAGTTGGTTGTACTTTAATGAGCAATGGCTCATGACTGCATCAGTATTCCCATTAATTACACGCTCCTCAGAGGTCTGATCGTTATTACATGCCACGAAAGTTAAAGTAATTTAATTTACCCATTTGATGTTATTTGGCCACCATAAAAAGCCATTGCAGGGAAATATTACACAAGCGGGGCACAAATATGATGTTGGACATGGCTCTAGAGAGGTGGACTTAAATAATAGCAGTTGTGAAAAAGAGTGGCACGTGGTTATAAAGCACAGGAGAATAGGCTAAGAGGGAAATCATCAAAGTGAAGGCGCTATTCATCAAATACAGTGTCCAATACTGTTGCGGTAACTCCTAATGATTTGAAATATTACGATTTTTTAAAAAGCACATTTTTTATGGATCAACATATTGGCTGTAATAAGTCAATGACCAAAGTACTGAATGTAAGATAGGGATTAAAGAGAAAAACATCTGCATCTGCCACAGGTGTGTAACGATGAGACCTCAGAGTCTAAAGTATTGTATATTTATGCACATGTGTGTATTGACAGTATATAGCAATATACATTTGTAAGATGGATTTTCCATTTCACTTCTTAGTTATTTGGTCCGTTTATCTTATGTATTTATACCTATTTTATTGTTTGTTTTTTATATTAACTATATATTCTTCGTTTATACTGTGGCTTACAGCAATTAATACACATTGGGAAAATTAGAGCGAAAAAAGAGAGAGATGATTCTCTCTATTGTTATCTTGGAGAGTCAGCGGCACTGACTTCCTTGACCCTTCTTGGTAGACTACCTTTCCAACCTGCCTCAAAAAGGAGGGTTATTTAAGAAACAATTAGGAGCATACACAAAGCAATTTGCAGGCAGTCTAACTCCTCAGACACAGCCAGTGAAGGGCCTTTCAGCGCTGATTTATCACGCTGTCGCCTTCACAAGGCAACATAATTAATAGGAGCATGGACTTCTAATTCCACCCGCTTCCACAGCCAGTGGATTCCATTTGATTTATGATGGCCGAGGACTTTGCATTTTATCAGTTCATTCGCTCGTTATTTATGCTGATGACCAATTTCAATGGGTCGCCATCATCTAACTCACGACTAATCAAAGAGAATTAGGGTTCACTGCATTATTTAGAAGCTGCTAATTTATCTTCGAAACAAGGGGGAGCATCGTTGGCTCCGAGGTTGAACTTGCAGAAAGCACACAGCTCTGCTTTTAGCTGCAGCTTAAATCTAAAAGGTCTTCACAGTTTCTCCAATCAGGAGGGGGAAATTGTCTCACTGAAATGATACAATTATGGCTGGATTTAGTTTTATCCCTTACTTAATGGATCACAGATTGTTTGACTACTTTCACAAGCTGTTGGTATTTAAAACTGCAATTATGTCTCCTGTGTGAGATAATTTAGCGCTGATCACTTAGACTGCCTATGGTGATATAGAATATTATGAGCAAAAAATGATTACTGTTTTCCACCAGAAGAGCCTCAAACACAAATCACTGAGATCAATCAAGCCAGGAAATTCTCATTTTAAAAAGAGGCTGATTCACAAGAGGCCATTTCACTCTCCATAACATTTGATGCTTCATGGATTCTCGTGCAAAAAGCAACAAAGGCAAACTCCCACAGAACAGCTGCAGGGTGGAACACTAAAGCACAACTGGACGACAAAGATTTCCTTCAGTAGGGAGGCTGAACAATAAGAGTGAATTATTGCCCTGCTGAAATAATGGGTTGTGAATGGCCCACAGATTAATACAGTGCATTATAAGGAACAAAGATAAATAGGGTCACATTGCATCTCTGTTTGTTAGAAAAATTACACCTGTTCCAAGTGTTATGGACCTGCAAATGCTATTCTGAAGGTTAAATTGTGTATTACTATAAAACAAATTGTGATGGAGAAAACGCTTGGCAGTGGGACATTATTTAACGTCCTTGCAGGCAGCGCTACAAAAGGCTAGGATTAAGATGCAATAAACCTTACAGAGTCAAAGAAAAATAGCCCTTGTAAACAATGCAGTAAAGAAACGAGTTGCTTCACAGCACATGCAGTAGGTTTAAGGCTTTACATAAGTCATTTTAATGCTACAGGAAACTTTCTAGACAGGGATATTATATTCAAAAACACCCTTAGATTAAGATTCGACCTTCCTACAGTAGCTGAATATAACAGTATGTCGTCATTCTAATGTTTACCCCACTTACATTGCAATGGGACGTTATCTCCTGTCACTCTTATTATGTTTAATGATTCAGCGAAGTGAGTGATAAGGTGTTTTCTGACTAAATGAATCACGCTGGTCAGAAGTGACACTCGCTATTGTAGGAGATGCTCAGACTCTGCCATCGACCCAGCTACATCCTCCCTGTTCACAAGGTGTATCATTTATCCGGAGGGGGGGGGGGGCGGGGTAATAAGATGCAGAATTTACGAAGCCCTGTCAATAGGCATGTCGATAGGAGGACACTTAGCATCTATCATCCGGAGAATCAATGCCATTTTTCAGCGATGAATCCCAGGAAATGATAGCTTTCAAATAACTGGTGGAAAGAGAAACACGACACTCCTTGGGGAGAGATAGATGTAGAGCGGCTCAATTTCCCGTGTACACTTGCTCTGCTCACAGCCCCCTGCACAGCTTTCTAGTTCAATGCAAAAGGTCAGAAGACCTTACAAGGGACGATCTCTAAAACACGACATAGAGAATCTCTGGAGAATCTGCTGAACAAGACATGTAGCCAACTGTTAGGGGAGACCAATTGTTCCATCAATATTTGAGATAAAAAGTAAGTATTTGAGTACTAATTAAAAAAGGAGTGATTTAAATGGGGCACATTGCTGTCTACTCCAGGAAATTGACTTTTGGGCTCTTGTATTTTGTGAAGCCGCATTTGCTTTCTGTTAAAAGTACCATTCAATCAAGAGTAAACTGTGGTTAGCAAAACAGTGTGGGAATCATTTTTGGCATGTCTTATAAGAATTATTTCATTATGACAGAATACAAAAAGCAGATTAGGCTGCTAATGAACGCACAGACAAGGATTGAGGATTAATACAATGGAGTGTTTGGTAATTTGTGAAATGCTAATAGAATCTAGCCAGGCAAAATAGCTAAAGCTGCCTTTGCTTGCCATGCTGCCCACACGTTTTCCTGCCTGCTGTTTGCCGCAGTATGCTACTACATTTAGCTTGAAGAGGGAAAACAAATATGAATATTGTGTGAACACAACTTTGCCAAAAGGAAATGCTAAACTGCATGGGTGCTGCTGTAACACAAAAACAGTAAAACTAATATGAATCAATAATGCTAATATACATTTTTCCTAGAATATGTTGTGGGGTTGCAACCCAGTCTCACGGCATTTCGTGTTCACCAACACGATTTTTAATCTATTGATTCGTGTTCACCAACACGATTTTCCCCTTTTTTTCGTGTTGCACAGCACGATTTTAAAAGCAATGTATTTCTACTGCCTGCAGCACGTCTTTTTCTCCGGTCGGGTCGAGGAAGACCGGAAGCTGTGTGGTTCATAAAAACATGTTCTTACTCAATATCAAGCCACAGTTATTGCTTTTATTTGAAATCGTATAATTTCGGACTTTTGTTGCCGTCTGTGAGGAAAATAAATGGGGCTCAGAGCCTCAGAATACGGAAATCTGTATTTTTTTATATTTTTTTTCTTCTAATTCGATATTCTTTTCAAAATAACACACTGTTATTTACTCACCAATAACACACAATTATCCTTGCTTTTATTTATTGGTTTCATTCCATAATCTCAGGCTTTTTTGGCGTCCGTCAGGAACTGAATTTCAAAATAAAAATAACCGGAAACAGACGTAGGCCTATCAGGGACATTTCGAGCATCATTGCGATTGTCAACATTTCTGAGTTTAGGATGGCCGAAGACACTACACTACCCATAATCCCCAGCTATCGTTTAGGACTACAGTCCCCGCAAGGTTACACAGAGCGTCAAACAGCTGTGTGAAATGGAACGAAACCACGCCAGACTATCCAAAACTGGAATCGAACGCCTCCCCAGAACTACACATCCTGGCTATTGTGTTTCGCAAAATGTTCTATGGGACGTCTCTACTGAACGTTTTCGTTTTTCCCACAATTAGAAGTTGCCAGTATTAAACACATTGGTGTTATCAAATGTAAAACATATAATTAATAAATGGGTGAAAATCGCTATATATACCCACATGACAGCTCATTGTTACTTTGTAATTCTACTCCACTACAATTCAGAGGTTAACCTGGTATTTTTACTCCACTGCATTTATTTGAGTTACTTTGCAGATTCTGATTAATTATGTGAAATATAAACAACCCTTAAATCAGACTTTAGTTACACCTGAGTAAAATTCAGGTAAGGTGATTGTCAAGTGCCAACAATCAGGAGAGATATTTGATAGTTGGTCCTTGAGAAGACTAAACATGTATCTGCAATTGACATGAATGGAAACGAGTAATAAAGTATATTCATTACTCGTTATTCTCTACTAATAGTTAATTAAAGACTGTATATTATGGCTATTTTGCACATCCCTTTCAAGATTTTCAAAGGTGTATTGACATATGATATACACAACTACGGTGTAGTTATGCAATGAATGAAACACTTAGGTCACAGGTTCTTCAACAGTGCATTACAAGACATCTATCAATATGTGTGTACCTCCACCATTAAACTGTCATATTCTGCACATTTCTTATTCTATCTACATACATACGAGTATAATTCATATGTATAATATCAGTTAAAATAAGTGCTTCAACATAGTTAACATTGCAGGAAAGCAATATATTAGACGTTAAGTACTTTGTCAGGCTTAATATTTATCTGTAGATAGATACCCCCAACGTTTTTTTCTTATTTAAAAGAAGACCTTAATCTGTTATTTAATGTTTAAATAAAGGTTAATTCGTTTTTCTGTTTTGCACCTCCTCCTATTAATATATTTGTACATTCTGCACTAAACTGTTTTATTGTAGAGATCACTTATAGTATCTTCTTGATTTTTTATATTCTATATTTATACTTTCCCCCTATGAAAGTATGTAGCCTACTCTTAATATTTTTTTAATCAAATAAAACACAATAATTCAATAACGTGCTTTAACCACTAGGCGGTGCACACAAGGTACACACAGCCATAATAACTTTGTATTATTAGTGTAGGACACTTTTGTTTTCGTACAACATCTGAAAATGTGTAGTTTTATGCATGCTTTCACATAATTTTACAGCATATTGCTATACTATTTCAGACTCAGTATTTACATTCTTACATTCAAAGAAAATCAGTAATATTTTTAAAAACTACAGTCCTTTTATATTAGCTGTGCACCGTTATGGTGTAAATATAACCTATCTGTGAATTAGATCAAATGTAAAAGTCAGCCGAATTAGTGTTGATACTGCAAGGAGACGTATTGTGTGAAGAGAAATTGAAGATGTTGTTTAATTGTTGAATATATTTATGATCCACGCAAGTATTCAGATTCGGCGGCATTTTCCTCAGTTTTTCCAAAGGTCTTCTCATCAGGGCTCTATAATAAAGAACTACGGCAGATCTGTAATATACAATGCAGCCGAACCGTGTATTACAATGCCGTTATGTGATGACTTTCAAAGAGAAAAGCAAGAGCGCTCGGAATTAAGTATTATTTTAAAATGTTTTCCGGATTTCATATCATATAAACACCAAATCCCAGCATGCATTGCGGCTAAAACATCCAATAAGCGAGCTTAAAACCATAGCTGAGGATCTTGGGTAATCGCTCGAAATGCCTACGTCTGTTTCCGGTTATTTTTATTTTGAAATTCAGTTCCTGACGGACGCCAAAAAAGCCCGAGATTATGGAATTAAACCAATAAATAAAAGCAAGGATAATTGTGTGTTATTGGTGAGTAAATAACAGTGTGTTATTTTGAAAAGAATAACAAATTAGAAGGAAAAAAAGATTTAAAAAATACAGATTTCAGCATCCTGAGGCTCTGAGCCCCATTTATTTTCCTCACAGACGGCAACAAAAGTCCGAAATTATACGATTTCAAATAAAAGCAATAACTGTGGCTTGATATTGAGTAAGAACATGTTTTTATGAACCACACAGCTTCCGGTCTTCCTCGACCCGACCGGAGAAAAAGACGTGCTGCAGGCAGTAGAAATACATTGCTTTTAAAATCGTGCTGTGCAACACGAAAAAAAAGGGGCAAATCGTGTTGGTGAACACGAATCAATAGATTAAAAATCGTGTTGGTGAACACGAAATGCCGTGAGACTGGGGTGGGATATGAAGCAATTTGGATCTCAATATAGCCAGTGTTGCAATCCCCTGAGGGTGATTGGCAACTTGCTAAATCAACATCAGAACTACAGGACATTAATGAAATGATGACACAACTGATTTTTATCTTCTGTATCATGAGTCTAGACATGGGTTGAACCCATGCTCCTCTTAGTGACAGTTGGGAACGCTATGGCAGCTCATTAATCACCAAGACAGCCTGGAGGAGCTATACTTAATCCCATGATGGTATCCTCACCATCCTCCACCGCTACTGATGCTCGTAAAAGAGAGGGAGAGAGCAAAAAAGAAAATGATTTACACAAATCAATCATTCAGTGCTAGCGCTCATCGGCTGTAACACTGGCAGCCTGTCTTTACAGCTCCATTTTAAAGGGCGCCTGCTGACAGCCACACTTGATTAAGGGCTGTGGCTCCCTAACCTTTCATGTTAAGAAAGATTGTCACCGACTGACACAAACTTTTTTTCCCCCTTCCGTTCCTCCAGGTCGGTTCAAGGCGAGGATATTGGCATTCAAATTGGTGGCTGCTACTATGAGCAGATGTCACCTCTGGCGAGTAAGGGTAATGGCACCAGCAGGCCCACTCTGACTCCTGGGGCTAAACAACATACCACCACAGGGCTTCCGAGGGGGCAGCGGGCAGGAGGGACGGCTTCAACAAGTGAGCGCTTTACGAGCCTTCCCTCCACACTGCTTTTCCCTTCTCTGCAATTATCATCAAAGAACATCTGTTTGTTGTTCCTTCGGCACCCTCCCCACACAAGTGTCCTAGCCTCACCTTGACCCATACTTTCAATTGTAGTGGATGTTATGACTAAAAATAAACAGTGCGAAGGAGTGAGGCTACCCTTTGTGTGAGCAGGGCGTTCTCCCTCGCCGCTGCTGAGAGGAAGGATATCACCGACGAACACAGCCACTTCCTCTTTCGGCTCACAGATCCTGACAGGTACATGAACAGATGTGAAGTAGAGTCGGCATACTCACTTTGTTTCCCAGCTTTTAAGTTGATACCAGTGTCCTCATGCCGTTACAGTGTGAATGATGTGTCAAAGAAAAGTTCACTAGTTCCTGACAAGCAACCTGATACGTAATAGGGTTATGGTTTGTCCCGTTTCTGTTCCTTGACTTCCTATGACACAAGGCCATAAATGCCTGCCATGTAAAAACTGAACATGCCAACTTAACAATCAAAGGCAGCTAAATAGAATTCAGTAAAGGGGCATATTTCTGAATATATTCATGTTTTTTCACAGGTTTCATTACACTGCTATGTTACAAGTGAGTACTCTCTGTAGATGATATAATTCACCCAGTTCTCATCGGTCACTCAGGTCAATTAGCAGAGTTATGTGAAAGATGGCGGGTCTTTGCTACAGGGAACATCCAAAGTGCAGCGTGATTGACTGAATGTGATGTATGGTTTGTGCACACATGAAGCACAAGAGCAACAAAGAAAAGGACTCAAATGTTTAATATCTTGGAAGATTAAGTATTTGGCTATGTTGCATGCTTTTTTTCTTCAGTATAAGTTGTGCTGAAGGGCATGGGCCTTTACCGTAATTGTTACCTGAAATGGGTTTCTTCTTCGTGCTCCCTGAGGTTGTTCGCTGATTTGTGCATGCTGCCTGCCAAATAGCCCAACCTGGCAGTGTACAGCCATAAAGACTTGTATTATAGCGCAAAGAAAAGTTTCATTATTGTAGTTTCAACAAAAGTAGCACATCCTAATTTTCAAAAGCTGACAAGCACTAAAAGATATTTCTGTTGTGTACAATGCAGTTGATACACCCAGAGGGACTTTAAACATTTAATTTATAAACACGTTTTGTAATGACTGATGATAACACATGAATGTTTCCCGAGGGAGGGCACAAGCTGTGATCCTCAGAAGTCATCTACGACCTGCGAGGCAGATGTGATGACTTCTCTTCCAGGAAAGATGGGAATTCATCAAATGACGGCGTTTTCATCAGTGATCATCTGTCCTCTAAGTTCTAATCACTGTGGATCAGAATACATCCCCTCAGACAGGCCATAACATTGCTACCTCAGTGATCAAACTCAATTAAAATATAAACGTATCACCGTTACTACTTTTTGTCACGTGCAAGACTTTGTTTAGCATTTTCCACGCAACCAAGGTGGAGTCAAAGTGACAGCATTACAGATGATGGTAATTAAGTCATGCGTAACACTATTGTGTTTGGTGCCGTACTTTTGGAAACTGGACGGTTTCCAAACCATCTGTGTTCAAACTTCAATAGGTTGCTAATTTGTTAAAACAAATACAGATATCCTGAACATTAGAAATGCTTGTGTTGGACCTCTTTGTTTGGAAATCCCTGGAGAAATTAGATTATTTTAACCACAAGGCGTGAGAAGGATGTATGTCAGGCAGCACGAACACAGAGTTAGTCATGCAGTTTTATCGGTGTCAATCATTGAGTGGGCGGTACCTGCAGCACGGCTTTCAAAAATGCGGAATTACGGACGAAAGAAGGTGACGCAGGTTGGATAACTTTGACCAAATCACTAAATACTACATGGCTGCCTAAGGAGTAAAAGAAAACAGAACAATTACATATCCAAATATCTTATAAACGAGTAAACTGCTTGCTAGGATGTTCCTGTTTTTTTTGTTTTTAAACAAGATGGGGGATTGTGGGAGGGAGGGTTTCACATAGAAGATGGTCAGCCTGCTAGTATGTGATCCGTGATGTCCCATAAATCTTCCTCTATCTTCTCTGTGGTGATGGCAGAAAGGGATGAGTCGCTCACCAACCCCCTCTCCATCTCATTCACATGTCTATCTGCCTGTTATCCATGCCCTTGAGCAAAGATTACTGATGCCCTGCCTTTGATATATGACACATCATGTGCCACAATGTTTCATACAATGAATTAACCCAGAGAAGAGGAAAAAAAACCTGGATGCCGTCAGTTCCCTGAATCATTTACAATTCCTTGTTGTGTGTTCGTCCTCGTTGATGTTGTGGCAGTGAGTAATATGGCTCGCCTGGTTCACCGGTGAAGTGTTATCTGACCTCTGCAGGACGCTGCATCATGTTATCTGGTGTGTGTCACCACACATGTCATCCACACAAGACATTTTTAATTTGACTGTGGGTGGGGTGGGCTCATAATCCATCAGATATCCTATTTTGTGTTTTGTGTAAAACGCATTTTCAAAATGTAGTTCATCTATTCCTTTATAATCCCTCTCTCAGAAGAAGTTACATTTTAAAATGTTCCGTCTTCATTTTAATACAGTTTGTTTATCGTTTTACAAAATAATTATTCATTTTAATTTTATTAATTAATTGTGAGGCAGATTGGCACTATTCATTTAGTTTGCTTCTACACAACATCTCTAAACTCCTGAATTAATAGATATAAAAACCAAAGCAGGTGTTTTAAGTCTTGCCATATATGTGAATTACGGAGGGAATCAAAATAAAATGTACGGCTCAATATTTGACAGCGATGATACAGGAAGTTGAGTAAATGTACACTTCATCTGGCTATAAACAAGAACTGAGTGGTGGCGTCTCCCTTCATTCATAAAAGGGGTCCATTAACTAGAGCTGAGAGTGATAAACCAATCATATGCTGCCGTGCAACTCGCGAACCACTAACCTGGCACATTTCTTATGAGCTGTTCCATCTGACGGCAGACATTTGTCTTTTAAATCAAGCTGTCTGCTCATAAACAAAAAGTATATGTAGATGCCTCAGCACAAGATATGATTTTGTTCTGATTTATAGTGGACAGATTCATGCACAGACATACACTTGTGCTTTAATAATGCTTCAAAGAGATGAAAACTAATAAACTTTAAGTTTTTTTATTTACACATCCACTATAACAATAAGTTATGTTTATTTCAACCTACGCATGTGAATCTATATAAAACAAAGAACAGAGAAGCATGGATACAACACAAACAGAAGGAGTGTCACTTCATAGTCTGCTCAGGACGCCATAACTCCAGTTATCTTTAAATTGCAAATAGCTGTTTGCTTCTATATTATTCTCTGATTGTTGTAGAACTGTAAAGAACATTGTGAGATAGGGCGTTTGGTATTGGTGGAGGCTCTCCGTTTGCCCTTCTAGTTTGGGGTGAAACCGTCTATTTTCATTGAGTTACCTGGAATGTCACTCCCGAAGAGTAGGACTAAGCCTGGTTTGATTGGCTCTAAGTTGTTATGTGTTTTTCCTTGGCCCACGCTACACTATTCCACCAAGTATATCGTGAAAATCTTTTGAGTAGTTCTTCTATATTCGCCTGACAAACAAACCAACAAACAAAATGTTCCGATAAACACAACCTCCTCAGGGAAGGTAATGAAGATCAAATTATCCATTATCTAATGGCATTTGAAATGTGTAGTTAAAAAATAAAAACTGTTTACCAATGTTAATTTCTACTACAATTACTGATAAGTAAAAATATTCTCATGAAAAATGTAGACATAAACGATGGTTTATTGTAAACTCATGAAAAATACATCCGAATAAGGTCTAGCGTAAGAAGCTGTATGACAACAACAACTCCTAGCACACAGGGAGAGAAAATAACACACGCTTCAGAGAACTTCATCATAAAAAGTGACAGAAAGCCGTTGTAGGAAAAAATATGGCAAAACCAACAGCACATGCAGCGCGGCAGTAAAGTGCCTCTTCACCACCACAAATCTTATATCAGTCTCCGAGAACAGTTTGTATCCCACAGTGTTATTCTTTTTACGGTCGAGTCACCTGCCTGATACCCCTCAGCCATTTTCCTCAGAAGCTGTCACACACGCCAGCTATAATATACGGCTGCACCAATGAGAACAGCTGTAGCCAATCTCCATCCTCTCTCTCCTGCAGCCTACTGCCTGTCCAGCATAAAATAATACATTAGGATTAATTGATTTCCTGTCAGTCTGATGAAAAATAAAATACATTTCCATGTAGCCTGTTTCCTGCAGCATTATAATTTCGAACATGGCAAGTAATTTAAGTTTTTTAATTATGCATGAGAATGAAAAAACATGACAAAGTGTGCTGTCGCCTGGCCCCAAGGCCACGGCTCTGGCCGTTGCATGTGCTGAGACAACAACAGCAGTAACTTAAGCACACATACATAATATATTTATGTATTTAAAGGCTCTGTCCAAAAACTAGTACGAAAGCATGAGCGTCAAGGTCGAGGGCTGGCCATTTATCTTAAAGTAATGACGTTCATTTGGAGAACATGAATCATCAAAACATGCACTCTGACGCCAAAATGTCAAGAGCAGGAAAGTCCGTATCGCTATGATTCCCAGCATGTGACAGGAAAACAGATAGTGTGCTAAAGAAACTCTGACACTATAGCAGCAATAATGTGTTCCCTTATAGCTGCATGAGACACAAAATATATTTAAAAATGTGTTTATGACAAAAGCTCTGGCCTCATAAAACAAAGGACAGAAAAGTAAAAGCTCCACATTAAAGATTTACGCGCAACAGTGTTTGTGCTCAGCTCTTTTCATTGTTCGCTGGATTAATGAGCAGTGGAGAGAATGAGCAAGCATTTCCCTAAGTCAAGCTAAAGTAGAGCCAGAGATAGAGCAGGGGAGAGAGCGAGAGGAGAGCAGGGTCATCAGTCGGCCAGGGTCTTAAATCAGAGCAAAGGCCGGCCCTGGTGTCAGCTCATGACCAGAGGGGGAGGAAACTCTCCACAACAATGAGGAGGGGTTGAAGGGAGGCCTATTTGTTGTGGATTTCTTTTGCATTACCAGCTGGGCCTGAAAAAGCAGCTGGACAGAAAGAAGCTACAGTATGAAAGGCCCGAGCACATGCCTCTGGGTCATGGGGAACTATGGGTTATTCACTAACTCATACGAATGGCATGAGTTTAACGAGGTGACGCGTTGAAAATGATTACAGGCTTTGTTCGTCCAAGAAAGCTCCGAAAGAAGCTGCTTGAGTGATTTATTTGAAAGCCGTTGCTTTCTTACCCCGAGAACTGCTTCACATCTGCAAACTGTCTGACTCGCAAACTGTCCTGTGGCTAAAATTACGATGTGATAAATTGCATCATGAAAGATTTAACTGTTCCAACAATGAACAGTATTCACAGCATTATGCTGTGGCATTTCATCACAGATAAATACGGCGTATCTTCCGCTTTGTGTGACATCTGAAAGCATCCATGCTGTTTGTGCTTGTAGACATATACATCATCTCCTCTGTAGCGTTCTCACTTGGTTTTATCTGTTTGTTAACCACAACAATCTACATGCAATGGCCTATATCAAGAGTGTACCTTCCAGAGGATCAAAAGGATATGGTTGACAAACAATCCGATATCCAAGGTTAAGAACACAAAGATAATAAATCGCTTGAGTGTCATGTTCAATTTTCAGGACAGCATTACCCGGCATTATCCATAACAGGATTTAAATTGTTATCAGGACACTGAACAATCCACTTTGCATCCGGCAAGCATCCTGCCTCTAGTGATTCATAGGGAGGAAACAACTATCACATTTTCCAGCGTCCCGCAGCAGCAGCGGCAGCAGAACACCGGCGCACTTCATGTACTTGGATGATTGGTTGAATAAATTGCTTCCATCCTGGCTGCTGTTGACACTTATGTGGACAAGTGCTATCAGTTTTAATTGTCTTTCTTCCTTCACTCTGCCCACGTCGGAAACTCCTTCCCGTCTCTCTTAAAAACAAGGCCAAAATAAATTAAGTTCTGTCTCAGATTTGGCCGTACAGTCTGTACTGACAAGGACTCTTATCTTTCATTTATGTTTCACATCTGCTGGGAGTTCATGGGGTCTACAGACTATAAATGAGCAATTACTTAATTTATTGATGAAATAAATTACTGTAATGTAAGTATTAAGGATCGCATAACTAGCATCTTTAATAAATAACTCTAAAACCATTTTTTTTTAACAGCACTTTAAACAAGCACACACTATTATCCTTCCCAATATCTTTAGATGGTGATTTGCTTATACATATAGCCTCATACTGCACAAGTCATACCTTCATCTTTACACAAGGGATCTTCAATCCATCAAAGGCAAGGCAAGGCAAGGCAAGGCAAGGCAAGGCAAGGCAAGGCAAGGCAAGGCAAGGCAAGGCAAGGCAAGGCAAGGCAAGGCAAGGCAAGGCAAGGCAAGGCAAGGCAAGGCAAGGCAAGGCAAGGCAATGCAAGGCAAGGCAAGGCAAGGCAAGGCAAGCAAGGCAAGCAAGGCAAGGCAAGGCAAGGCAAGGCAAGGCAAGGCAAGGCAAGGCAAGGCAGGGCAAGGCAAGGCAAGGCAAGGCAAGGCAAGGCAAGGCAAGGCTATTTATATAGCACTTTTCAACACAAGGCAATTCAAAGTGCTTTACAAAAAATGCATTAAAAATAAAAGCTAATAAAATAAACATTAAAAGAAAAAATACATGGATAAAAGTTACAGAACTCAGAAATCAAAGACATTTCCGAAAATGTAAAACTTTGCCGATTCATTCAATGTAAGCATTCCCCTCGTCGGTGAAAACCGAACGTCTTAATTTATGCTGCTTTTTTTTACCCAAAGTCTTAGGTTCACATGATAACACTAATGAGCAAAGGCGCAGCAATATGTATTTTATAACACTAACGTATTTAATCTAACAGCAGGCTATGAACAAACATACATTTACATTTCTATGCTATATATAATTTTGATCATCAATTACCTTTTGCCTTACTAATGAGGAAACACCTAGTTTTAATGATGAACACACTTTTTTTGTTAGACGATTACACTTTGAAAATGTTCTTTTCTTCCTGCTGCGTTAACAAAATGGCTGTTGTAAACAAACCTTTAATAACTTTAATGTTTTGGACAATTTATCTTTGTGTTAAAAGAACGTTCAATCAATTTCAAAGTGACAGAGCTTGATGCTGTCACCCTTTTGTTTACATTAGGATAACAGATTGTTTCTTTACTACATATCTGGCACAAATGCATGTATGAATGCCCCATTAACAAAGCACAATAGGAGCATTGATTAAGTGAGAGTGATATACCTGCAGTCTAGCTTTTTGTTAGAGCCCCTTGACTTATTGATATTCAATCCATCCAGCTTTTCAGAAAATCTGAAAACAATCAGCGTGCCGAGCAGCACAATGCTGAAGCATTAATCACCAAGGCAGCACTTTATTCCACACGACTACAGGATTGTTGCAACAGCTGCTAAGCATTCAGGTAAAGCAAATTATCTATGGCTGTGTAGCAGTAACGATGAGACAGAGTCATTACCATATCGACAGGCTCTAAGATGGATTATCCTCATTGATTACTTCATGGCCTGTTGAGAAGTATTTGTTTGAAACACGAATGGGGGAAGATAAATGTCCTCGATGGTCCCACTCCGCAGCCTGCATGGCCAGCAATATGTTAAGCCATCTCTGACCTTTTCTTACCACAAACTGGTATAGTGTTTGAAGTTATTGCCAGATTTTCATACCCTAGACGCCAAAGATAACATTTTTAAAGAGCTGGGAGGTAAATAACTCTGGCTGATGAGCAACTGCAAAGACAGTTCACATGCATAAGATTTCAGGGCTAATCACAGGCCGCTATGATTCATGGCACCCCTCCCTCTGAACGTATATCATTGGAGGATTTCTTTCCTCCGTCCATCCAAGCCTCCCATCTTGCTACCTCGCCAAGGTCAGCTGAAGGAAATGATACCGCTACACCACAAGATTTACGAGAGATTCACTTCTGTTTTCTCCCTGTTTACAGAATACATTGACTCCCACCAAGGGGCTGTTTCTGTTCCCTGGTGGTTTACGTAGCAGGAGCCCATCAATTGGGTGTCACAGGGAGCAAGAGGCCAGCAGCTTGTCTCCTGTGACAGGTGCTAATTGAGAACCAAACACAGGTTGCATCCAGTTTAAACTTCAAAGCCTTTCTTTGGCCTTCTGTTAACAGACAGGCAGGGATAACCTTGGACACTGACGCACAGACACAAATCATAAAATCACTTGTCACACAAGAAACATGTGAAAGTATGTATTATCGAGCTAAAAAAAAACTAACTAGACCAGTTGTCTGATTCATTTGTGTCTGCATCCATTAAATACCATTCAACACCTAGAAACTGTAGAGGCCATAACAGCTGCCTTAAGAATAACAAGATATCCTTGTCCTACAACAAAAATCTCTACCTTTTATACTGATCCAAAGTCGGTGGCATTCACACTCCAACAAACAATGCTCCTACATAGGCAAGGACAACGTGGACTACAAGCAACATGTTTTTTTAACCCAATCTGACAATTCATCTGTGATTGAAAGGAGATCTTTGGTGGTCACATTAATTGGAAGTGAGGATCGAGGGGTTCTGGCCTTCACATGTCCTTGGCGACCGTAATGAGGGGATAGAGGATGGGTGTGAGTGGTTCGCCCCTCTCCGGTGACAGGGTGCTGCCCTGCCCCTTGCTCAGAGGACCGGGCTCTTAAAGAGCTTCCATCTCTGAGACTCTGATTAATGAGAATACTTCTAATCAGAGTTCCTGAGGCCAACAGCATTAGTCTTAATCTTTCAGGCCCCATCCAGCAGCAACACTGACATTTAATGTAGTGCTAGTGCAACGGTAATGAGAATTCATTCCCCAACATGGGAGCGAACTCTTCTAGCTCCCACACAGGTCCTGAATTTTGGAAGGTTATTGGCCCAGAGTTTCAGGGGTTATTAGTTCTCTTCAGGCCATGAGGTACCTAAAATATCTGGTGTTTTACAGTCCACTTTGAGGCAGGACAAATGAAACTGTGCTTGAGCACGCAGACAATTTAAAGCTCTTTTACACAGCCCGGTTCCAGCCTGGAATGGTGCTAAGGCGAAAAGTAGTTTGACAGAAAATAAATCGAGAGCAATTGTTATAATCTATTATTCTTTAGGTCAGATAAATGCCAACATTTACTGGTATTGGTTTCTGAAATGGGAGGATGTTTTTTCTTCTGTTATTGTTGTAAATGGTGTACATTATGGTCTGGACTGTTTGTCAAAGAACACAAACAACCTGAACAGCTTTGGATCTTGCAACCATTTTTCACTATTTTGAGAAAATGAGCCGTAATACACTTTTTCTTTTGAACTACAATTGTGTGTGTGCGAGTGTGTGTGTACAAGCAGGTCTACTAAAATGTGTGTCTGTACTCAATATGTGTGAATTTGACTGTATTGAAAAACAGGCAATCATAAAAACAATTGTGTAAAATCAGGCAACCTCTATCAACTGAACAAACCATTCCCGCTGTCAGCCGCACTTGTACCGGAGCAAACATGCCTCCTGTGCTCAGTTAGCAGTAAGTAAATTGCTCGGGGACTTGTATTGCCGGAATGCTTTAGCAGGTAATTCCTCTCTGTCTTTCATTTTGTTTGTCTGTGTTAAGTTCCCACTCTGGCCCCATCCATTCTCACATCCAGTTCCCTGCTTTGTCCATCCATCAATGGGCGCACTTTGTCAGTGCTGACTTCATCCTGGCGGCTGCAATCACATCCGAGCAGGGCCCGACTGCCACCAGGGAGCTTTTTCACCTCCCATCTGCATCTCCCCGATCTGCTGACGGGGCCCCTGACGTGCACTGTTTTCTATTGCACAGGCAAGCAAAAAAACACTAATGCTGCACCTCATTTCTCCAGACCACTCCTCGCCACCGCATGGCAAAGAGAGAGAGAGGGAGAGAGGTGAGATTGAGGGAGGCAGGAAGGTAAAGAGGGGGAACGTTTTCAAGAGGGATTGGCTCTCGGGTCAGGTCACAACTCAATTTGCCTTTTCTTCTCAAATACATCAATAGACATCACAGGCAGAAAATGTATCACTAATTAAGGCTTGATAAGCAGCAAGTCAAGTGTACTTTGAAGAAAGGGAAGGAGTCTGCTATTCCACAGCGAAGCAGGTGGACATTCTGGCCTATCCATATGGAACATAGCGTTGGTATTTAATAGTGCGTTATCAAATCTAAATCCTATATTAAATTGACAGTATCATTATTTCTTTATTTTGTTACAACAACAAAAGTAGGGCTGTAAAGTATGGTATAGAAATAGACAGGAAATGTGAGGACTAGCCTCAATTATGTGAAGAACAAGGTACTATTTAGTTAATTTTGATATAAGAAAAAGAAAAATGGATGATTATCACATCTGACGCGCTGGAACAAGTTTGGTATGTTGCCTTAATGGTTTATATGATTCATTAATTATCCAAAATATTTCACCATTTTATGTAAATGTCCTTATGATTAATACACTCATTACTCACTTATTTTAACCAACAACTGTTATAAACAAACTTGAATATATTTAGAAACTAAATGTACTTCTGTAGAGTTTGTAGATGTGCTAAAAACGACCTAATTTGATTTGTGCTAATATATACAGTATATGAGAGAAGCTCAATTCAAAACCCTGGAGCTGGATCCAGGTAGCTACAGAGCTAGTAAGCTATATAATAAGGTCTAAATTGTATAAAGGATAACATATTAGAACTGGTATAATAGTAGCCTATATTTCAACATAATTAGCCGGATGGACAATGACAAATTAACCACAGCAGAATACGGTTGCTCTAAAACCTAATCTACCTTTCTACAGTTCAGCTATTTCGAAGAAACAGGGACGACACCAACAATGATCTTTGTGGGAGAAATTCTCACAACTCTACAATTCAGACTCGTTTACATCAGGGTGCACTAATTAGACTGCGATGGAGGGTTATTAATAGGCTGGACTTTCCAGAATGATCTTGTTATAAATGGGCCCTGTCAAGACTTTCCTCAACCTCCAAATGAGTATTCTCACTTCACTGCCCCCATCCCAAGAATCAGCACCAGTGCTGAATAAAAAATGATTGCCATTAACTGTATTGTTAGTAATGATGCCTGAGAACAAACACAAGTCCATAAATAACAATTTGCTGAAGGGAAAAACGAGCCTTTAGAAACACAGACACCAAGCGGAGTTGTGGTAAATGACATCTGAGGGCCTGAGGAGAGAAAGGGATGGGACTGTTGTGAGGGGAAACAATTAAAAAGAGTTATGATTGATACAAAGTCTGATCTGGGGAATGAAAATGTGGCTACCTGGTGCTTCCCATGCATGGGTGTAATGTTATTCGCAGATATCAGCTTACTCCACACAAAAACAAAAATCCTGCACCAAACACTCAGCTGAGTGGGCTTAAACAACAAAGCGGCTCCTGCTCAAGTCATTTACCCGGACACAAAGGCAATTCCTCGTATTAATTAAGCGCTGTCACCGACGTGCTCGCTCCCTCTCGCCAAGCACATGTCCGCAGCTCTGATATGTGGGCTAAGTGTTTTCCCTGATGCCTCACTCTCAGCCTGCTTTTCACATAAAGCCTCTAGTGGGAGCCGCTGTTTACAGAGTCAGTTCCACTTACGCAAATCCCCCTGCCGTGTAAACAATATCCACAGCGACTAAACAGAACCCGGTGTGTGTTTACGCCATGAAAAAATGTTTATCCAATTAAGTGACATTTCAATAACATAATCCTAAAACCATGAAGGCCTTTAACAAGATTACATGACCTACAGAGACGCAAGAGAGTCACCCGTTCTGTAAAATGCTGCTCAATAACATAAAAAGCAGCAGCAGAATACGGCCATAATTACTCAGAGTACAACCTTCCCAGTGGCTGGTGCCAGTGGACTCTGCATGTCTGTAACTATGGAAAAGTGATATTACCAAGCACATCGTTCAAAGAAAATAAGATAATTTTTGAGGCAAGAGGATTATTGTCTGAATCAATTGCTCAAAATGTCAGAATTAGAGTCTGGCAAACACGTGGAAACAAATTTCATTCTCATTATGTTGAAGTCGATGGAAAGCATTTTAAAAATACCTCCAAGGTGCAGGACTCAAGCTAATGCATCAAAATAATGCGGCACATAAAACCAAGGCCCCACGTTACGTGCAGAAAACAAATATGGAGAAGAAGGTATCAAAATAATGAAATATTGTTTATGTATTGTGCCATGAAATGGGAGGGTGTGTGTGAGCGAGGCGGCGGCGGGGAGAGGTGATGGTGACGGATGGACAGGACTGACAGTGCGGTATTCATCCTGCACGCTAGAGCACACGTCCTGCTAGTGGCGGTCGACAGAGCAATAAATCACAGGGCCTCCATCCTGTATCTACAGCTTATTACATCCACCATGACAAATAAATAATAATCCCTGTCAGCACAGCCCTTTGCTCAAGGATTGAGTCTGAAAGCGTTTGCTCATCACTCCTATTCCTGAGTGAAAACACCTGAGCAGGGGAATAGAAAGCCATGGTTTACTGGCCCTCTGAAACTCTGAAAGACAGAGGGAAAAAGGCACACAGCTGCCAAAGATCTGAAAAATATGAGAGGGTGCAGCGGTGTACCATAGAAAGAACAAAATGTTATTCTGCTCAACAATCACCATGGTTATAGACATTATGATGAATATCAGATGGTTTTATAAAGCCACTATCATACATTTCCAGTGGTGGAACATGAATCGTGTTCCTTCACATAAATTGATATAGCAGTATCACAATGTACAAATAATCCACTAAAAGTAAAGACTAAGTCAATGTTTTAAACCTTTTCTGAGCATTTTATTATTGCATTACATGAATAAAAAAGAGGTTACATTTTAGAATTATACCCAAATTACAACTGGAGGGATTGTGAAGATATCTTTTTGACACTACACATTAACATTGTAATAGTTCTAAGCATATAAAAATGATACATTTACACTAGAGTTTAGTCTTTTGTCCCTTTACACATTTCTGAAAACCAAGTGAGACACAGTGAGCCTTCGTTGAATATGTGTACTTTATACTTCTGTGCTCTGTGGTAGTGTAGAAGTATGAAGCATAAAAGGCACATTTCTACGACTCTACACTGTATAATGTTAAATAAATAATAGATGCATTGATCAAATGTACTTACTCAGAGTACAAGTATACCTTGAAACTGTATCTGAGTAAATGTCCTCGTTGTACGTTTTGGTTTCACATGATAAATGAGTGCAGACAAATGTATATCTAATAAACAGGTCTGAGTGCAGAGGACATCAAAGCATGAACACATTTGACAGTGAGGTTTGATCCAAATCAAATATAATTTTCTATTTAGATAGATCCAGCAGTTATCTAATTTTTAAATCAATGAATGTGCAGAGCCGCTGGCTGTATTCTTTGGATCAATAGAAATTGATTTACATGTGTCTGCAGAGAAACACATCCTGCTCGCTGCTCGCCTTCCTCTGCTTCACGTTATTTAGAGGAAGCTCATCTCAGCCCTTTGTCCCTCATGCCTCCTCGTGTTTCTGTAAATTGTATAAGACCATTTAATCTTCCTTAGATGAGGAACCATTTACTTTGCACCGTCCTTCAATACAAATTAAAAGCTCCCATAAAAAGAGGGATGGGGGTGGAACGCCCTCGACTAAATCAAAGTGTGTTGTTATTTCACAAGCAGAGCCTGAAACCTCCATGGGCTGGTTTTATTTGGACATTTGTGACTTGAAGTGTTAAAATAAAATAAAATGCAGATGAGAGCCCAACATCATAAAGGTTAGTGAACTGCAAATGGAGCTCTTCATCTTCCCTTATAGTAGGTGTAGAGCAATAAACATGCAGAGGGGTGTGTGTGATGTCCTGCAGCTCCTTTAGGGAATGTATAAACATTCATCATCGAGTCACTCGGCCATGGTTAATCATGAGTACTTGATCACACTGATCTGTGAGAGTGAATAAGGAGCTCATCATTGCTGTCTCATAACACGGACCGTCACCATAAAATGCATCTTACACATACAGGGCTCATTTTAATCTCAAGAGAGTGACTTTATCACCGGCTCCTTTATAAACCTAAATATGCTGCCTATAGGAAAGGTGAAAAAGAAACCCGTTTCATCTGCTGAGATAATACATTCAAATGAAAATCTTCCTTTACCATTTCTTAATAAGTGCTTATAAGTCAATTAATCGATGGAATCAAATGAAAAATAAAATGTTGTTGAATGCTTTTGTCGGCATGCTAATATGCTAACAATGACAAAGCTAACACGATGATGTTTAGCCAACACATCCTCACTCCCAGGTCGGCCTATGTTGACGTTATGTCAAGTCCCCTGTCGGCTTTTTCCAACGCAAGGGGGGGGCCTTAGCGTCCATTTTCAACGCAAGGGGGGGGCCCTTAGCGTCCATTTTCAGCTTTCCGGGATGTCCATATGCTCATGGAAGCACGGCATTCGTTTGTGTCGGCTGCCCTTAAAGGCAATGTGAGCGTCCATTCTCATTGGATAACGGAGAATTGTACACCCGGAAGTAAGTATTCCCCTTACTGTCGATTGATTTTACAGTGATATCTGCACTACTCATCGACTAAAAAACACCAGATTATCCTTGTTAATTACACAACATTGATTGGTTTAAATTGTGTGCAATGCTTTTGTATTTTTCCCCTTCGATTCGGAGAAACAAATATGTTTTCGGAGTAAAGGATGGCAGAAGACACTACACTACCCAGAATCCCCAGCTATCGTTTGGACTACACCATGTGCTCTGTTTGACGTCACGTGATCTTCAAATTTCTCCCTGCAGAAAAAAAAAACATGGCCGAACTTCGTTTTATTCTCGATGGAAAATGCCTATTTTAAAGTTATTTTGGCCATTAAAATGCGTTTTGATGTCATTTGATGCAAGAAATATGAGTTGTTATTTCAGATTATGTGTGCAGTGGATGTACATGATCTTTAGTTTGCTGGTAAACAAAAACACCCTGAAAACTCTGGCAGGAGCACTCATTCAAGGGTACTATGACTATGCTTGCACGTCATGGTACCATAGCACCTCCAAGGCGCTAAAAATAAAACTTCAAACATCGCAAAATAAACTGGTCAGACTACTGCTTGACCTTTCATCTAGAACCCACCTCACCTCTGCCCACTTTGACAACCTAGGATGGCTTAGAGTAGACGACAGAGTACAGCTACTTGCAATGGGCCTGGTCTACAAGATCCACTACACCTCTATGGTACCCATGTACATGTCAAAATTCTTCCCAAAGGTCAAGGAATACCATGATCATAACACCAGAGGGAGCTCCACAAATCATGTGAAACCCAGATTTGGCACAAAAAAGGGGGAATACACGTTTCGCAATTATGCCACATCAAGGTGGAACGCTCTTCCCACAACTGTAAAGGAAAGTAAAACTATACTTACCTTCAAAACCTCTCTTAAAGAGCACCTTCGGGGGAGAGCATTGCAAAACTGGCCCCGGGTAATGGTACAAATCTCAACCTGTCGTTCAATGGACAGCTTCCCCCCCCCATCTATGTATATACTCGCATTTTAGACTCTGTTACTAACTGTATATCTGTAGACTTGGTATGTCTTAAATGTCCGGTTAGGATGTATTAGAACGAAATCTAAAATGAAAATTGTTTTTGTAAAAAAAACCACCTGTATGTAAATTGTAAATAAGCCATCTGTATGTCAAATATGTCTTATATGTCTTAAATGACATGATGAATTGGAAATGGGGGACCCTGATGTAAACAAGACGAAAGTCTTTCTCTGGTCTGCATCCCCTTAACAATTGTATGTTTTGAGCTGTACTGTACTGTACCCAATATACAAGCTGTTAATAAACTTTTCAATCAATCAATCAATCAGTTATTACGAAGATTACTTCAGGAAATTGCGTCCATAACGTTTTCATTGTTACCAAGGTGGTTGCTAGGGACGCTGCTATCGATATTATTTATTTTATGTTGTGTAACTGTTTAATGGTGTTATCTTTATTGCTACCCCCTTCCCCGTCAATGTATAGTGTTGGTCCACAGCGCAAACATATTAGTTTAACAAAATCCGCATCCAAAGATAGCCTACGTTATTTTTCCCTGTGCAATTCCAGTCTCACATCTCACAGCACATCGTCATTAACAAATAACGGAAACAGACCGAAAACATTTTAAAAAAATACAATAATACTTTATTCCGAGTGTGCTTGCTTTTCTCTTTGGAAGTCATCACATAACGGCATTGTAATACACGGTTCGGCTGCATTAAATATTACATATCTGCCGTAGTTCTGTATTTATAGAGCCCTGATGAGAAGACTTCTAGACAAACATGTGGAACTGAAAACGTGACGTGGATCATAAATATATCAGCCATTAAACAACATCTTACATTTCTTTTCACACATACGTCTCCTTGCAGTATCAACACTAATTCGGCTGACTTTTATATTTGATCCAATTGGTAGATAGGCTGTATTTACACCATAAAGGTGCACAGCTGATATAAAGGGACACCTAGTGGTTAAAGCATGTTATTGAATTTCATTATTTTTATTATTAGATATTAATAGGATCCCTATAAAGTATATTCATTACTCGTTATTCTCTACTAATAGTTAATTAAAGACTGTATATAATGACTATTTTGCACATCCCTTTCAAGATTTCAAGATTTTCTAAGGTTTATTGACATATCATATAGACCTACACAACTATGGTGTAGTTATGCATTGAAGGAAAAACTTGGGTCGCAGGTTCCTCAATAGTGAATTACAAGACATCTATCAATATGTGTGCGTACCTCCAGCAATGTTAACTATGTTGAAGCAATTATTTTAACTTATATTATACATAATGTATTATACTCTTATAAGATGTATGTAGATATTTCATCTCCGACCTTGTCAGGTATTGAACAATCAATAAATAAAGAACACAGAATTGTTGAATATAAAACACAGAATTTGTGTGATTATACTAAATTATTTACAAATAAACACCACTGCATATTTAACTGTTACACATGCTGATGTAACGCAAATGTTCCAACTTGAGATCAATAAAGTATATCTTATCTTAAGCTGATCGATGGCTACTGCCATATTTGCAAAATGTGCCTCTGAACCTTAACAAGTGCATGTTTCAGACTTATCAATTAATGTAATGTAATGTAATGTTATCAATTAACAACAGGGGTCACAAACATAAGACCAGCTGTTAAATAAAGCTCTTCTGACCTTAGCTGGCATGTGTGTATATATATATATATATATTAATGCTGCCCATTATGGGCACAAGCAATTTTCACCCATTTATTAATTATATGTTTTAAATGTGAGTGTTTCCTATCCCCTAAACCTCCAGGGATGTACACAGTTTAATACTGGCAACTTCTTATTATGGGAAATACGAAAACGTCTTTTAAAACTACAACTCCGGGTAGAGACGTGCCATAGATACAGAACATGTTGCGAAACAGAATAGCCAGCATGTGTAGTTCTGGGGACGGGGTGGGGGAGGGGGGGACGCGGTGGACCCGTTCAAATCCAGTTTTGGACAGTCTGCCGTGATTCCATCCCATTTCAAGTGCTGTTCGAGGCTCGGCGTAACCCTCGGAGCACACTCTCCAATCACAGAGCTTGAGGACTATCACGGGGTTTGTCAAACAGAGCACATGGTGTAGTCCAAACGATAGCTGGGGATTCTGGGTAGTGTAGTGTCTTCTGCCATCCTTTACTCCGAAAAAACATTTGTTTCTCCGAATCGAAGGGGAAAAATACAAAAGCATTGCACACAATTTAAACCAATCAATGTTGTGTAATTAACAAGGATAATCTGGTGTTTTTTAGTCGATGAGTAGTGCAGATATCACTGTAAAATCAATCGACAGTAAGGGGAATACTTACTTCCGGGTGTACAATTCTCCGTTATCCAATGAGAATGGACGCTCACATTGCCTTTAAGGGCAGCCGACACAAACGAACGCCGTGCTTCCATGAGCGTCCATAGAAGCATATGGACATCCCGGAAAGCTGAAAATGGACGCTAAGGGCCCCCCCCTTGCGTTGAAAATGGACGCTAAGGCCCCCCCCCTTGCGTTGGAAAAAGCCGACAGGGGACTTGACATAACGTCAACATAGGCCGACCTGGGAGTGAGGATGTGTTGGTTTAGCAGGTGTCATTTCTAACATGAGCAACACCTTACTTTTGCTTCATGGCCTGCTAACATGTGCTAATAATCACTTAACATAAAGTACAGAAAGACAGTCGTTTTGTAAGTATTTGTTAATAAGCGAAAGTTTTGGATACATTTCCCAGTGTGGACCAAGGTGGTCGACTAACTGATATTGCATGGTTTGAAAGGACAAAACATTAGCGGTTTCTGCCAGGGTTTGCTGCTTTTCTGTGTTAGTTAATTTGTGACATTTTGTGCATAAATGTACTGTATATCTTAACTGTTGGGTCTCAGCTAGCCATTTTCAAAGCTTTTGGTTGTATCCCAAAGCATTCTTTAGCAAATGGAAAATATTTTGTTTTTGAACAGTAGGTTGGACAAAAAAAAGATTCGATAATGTCTACTTTTCTTCTACAGGTAAGGATACCAACCTTTCTAAATGAAATCCAACCTAAATAAAACAAAAGATTAAATCAATGAAAAATGTATTGTCAAAATGTACCAAGACCTGAAGCAAGCACATGTTAAAGACCTGACGGCCTCTGACTTTGTGAGTTAAAGCAGCAGTCCAGAGTCCAATTAACATATTTTTGAGAAACACTAAATCTATCCCAAGCAAACACTGCTCCTGAACTCATGGGAAAGGCCTACATTCCACACAAGAAGAGAGTTGCTGCAGTGGACCACGCGCCATGCCTTTAGCTTGGGCTTGACACTATGAGTCAGCTGCTTTCAATCAGTTTAAGTTACGACTTCAGTGAATCATCTCACATGGTAAATTCTGATTTGGCTATGTGAGCAATCCTTTAATCATTTTGCATACAATTCCAAGAATCCCATCTATTTGCATGTTATATCTCATGAGATGGACAGAGCAGCAAGCACCTGGGGGGGAAGTCTGATAAGAAGTGGTTTTCCACTGCTCGCCCTGTTACATTAAGGGGGTCGGAAAGTTCACGCCCCACTCCTCAACTCTCCATGCTGGGCTTTGAACTCCTGACCCAAAGTGAGGGGGGAGGCCCTCGATGCACAGTAGCTGCATTGCATGCTGACTCCATGTCAGCAAAGCAGAATCCAGAGGAGTCTGATAACATCTCGCTTTAGAAGGAGCTGCTCAGCCAGCCCTTTGTATTTATGGGCAAGTCTCATGGTTACCCCCGACCATAAATCATGTTAATTGGTTTACTGATAAAATGTCTGTCAGGCTCCATTCACACAGTGCTGTGACACCCCCAGTTACTGTTTAATCTTTGTCCTGCAATAGTTCATCTGTTTAACTGACTGGAGGTGAGGAGGAGTGGAAAGGGGAGTTCTTCTCCATATCACAGCACCGCACAGTGTGATGCTAATTCGACCACTGCTTGGTTGACTTGAATGATAAATGACATGACTTTTACTGAAAAACAATCAACAACAGAGGTTAACAAATCGGCAGATCAGCATTCCAGGTCATCAGATGAAATGTTTCCAATTCAAATCTACTTCTTGAAACAAAAACAACCTTCTAATTGCTATGTGTCAATCATGTCCCATTGGTATACTGAGTGGTTACTCTGTGATTTGTTCAAAGAAGGCAATTTCTCATTCTTCAGGCTGGTGGTGACAAATAAAAAACTTGTCTGAAAAGATGCCTGGGTTAAGACTTCTCAGTAAATTGTATTGCTTGTCTGGCAAGGATATTAAAGCCCACAAGACTAAACTGTCCCTTGTCAACAGATAGACCACACACAGACGCTCATTTACCTGTCAGATTAACATTAGGAGTGACTCTGCTCCTGGCTATATGGCAATAAACAGGAACAGTACTTAAAGAAAGAACAATTTCTCTCCAAAAATGTCAACGCTCATTAGTTCACCAAAATCAAGACATTAGAAAGCGAGGCAAAGGAACAAGATAAGTCTGTTTATCTTGTTTCACAGGACGACAATTTTGTTTCGGCCATTAAACTTGTTTTGACTTTACTTTTTTAAATGCAAGTTGCGAATATGAAAACCAGCTGTGCTGATAGTTTCAGATAATTATACATAAGTAACTTTCCAAGTAGACCAGGAGCTGAGGCAATGCAATCTACTCTTATTTGCCTGCCGTTGATCTTTGCATGATTAATGGTTTGAAAGGATCCAGAAAAAAGGTCAAATGCAGAGTTGGGGATGGAGCAGCTATGCGGGGTAATTAAGACAAACATGATTAATAACCCCAAGCTGCCACTGTGTTCTGTAAACAAGATGCAGCCAGATGGGATGCATATTTTGAATATTGTACATTAGTTTTCCGGAGCATAAGGGCACACGGCTACTCAACGCACTTTTAAATAAGGCTAATACTAATGCTGTTAAAACACTGTAATGGCTTTTGATGTATGATGAGAGGGCATTAATGTAACAAACTTATACCTCATTGACGCTGCACAATCCTTCTAGACATAGCATTAAATCAATGACTAGAGTAATGGCAAAGAAAAGTCATTGAACTTAATTGCTCTCAAGCCTTATTGTCTCCAGACAATGAGCCGTAGATAACACGCGTACAGTATAATAGCTCCATCATAGAGACCTTCAAGACAAGCTGTGATTACGGTCCTGACTGAGAGGGGAAAAGTCTCCCACTCTTATTCAATCCATTACCCTGCCTCCTCTCTCTCTGCCCACCATAGTGACTGACAGTATAGAGGGATCAGGTCCAGCTTCCAGGGAAAGCAGGGAGACAGGTGTCAAAATGGTCCAGCAAGCAAATCTAACCCTCGCTAATCAGCCCTGTTGTTCCTCTACAATCCATGTCTAGTCCGCAGCTCTCATTCCGTATGAAAAACAATTACGCTGGTTTGAAGTTGAGCGCACACTAACTCACCTGTCTCTTCTGATAAGTGTAACGATAGAGCAGAGGGGAGAGGAGAACGAGAGGGAAGGGATGGAGAGTGTATTGCTTCTCAGGCGTCCCAAAACCACAGGCCTACAAAGATGTGTTGGTTAATTGATTAACACCTCAAGAATAGACACATCACAAATGTTTAGCCTTTAGAGGCTAGAAAACATGAGGATGAGAAACAATGTTTAGATCAAAGAGAAGGTTTGAGATCATTAGCACCTCCATGGAGATGACGTTTTCAGTCCTTTGTTTTCTAGTTAGTTAGCTGCAATGTAAGACCTCACCTAACATTGTAAGTTAAAACATATCCATTATTTCTCTCAATAGAGCTTTCTTGAATCAAAAACTACATTTTGTACATTTACTATTTTCCAGTCAGCATTGATTCATTTGCAAGTCAAAAGATGTGTAAAAACAAAGGTTGTCCAGTCTTGGCAGACAGGGCATTCTTTCAGATAACACAAAACATTCGTAAAAATGAACACACCAGGTTAATTAACTATCCGAGAGTTTGTTCTTCTACTACAAAAGGGGAATCGTTCCGAGCAGTAGGGGGAGGATATGTGAGCTTCAAAGAAACTGGGATGGACAAGGCACCACACACTCATGTATTGAAATAATAGCTGACAAAGATCCTCAGCATTTGTGTCAGTGTAATGCTCAGTGGCACCAAAAGCAGCGCCACTACCGGAGCCTCTGGTTTAATTCGTGGTGATGGGCCTGGGACTCTCTCTGGGCCGAGGAGGCCCACTGATGCGGTCGGCAGTCGGCCCTAATGCACCGGCTTGATGGGAGATGAGCGAGGGGGAGCGATCGCAGCCAATGGGCACTTGCTGAAGTAAGACCACAGTGACAGTTAGCAGCTGTGAGAACTTTCATTCTCACTCAGCACGAGTCAGCGCTAAGTAAGAACGTTTGAGAGGTTTGACAGAGGGGTGTTGCAGCGCCATGATTAAATGGCAACTATGTGTAGACCTCTGCAAGGGGCTAGCAGGTGGGTGATAAGAGTTTGACCTGCCAGGAATACTGTGATGTCATTGATGGGACTCATTGATCCACCATACAAGTGTTTGGTTTGTATCAAGCAAAGTCCATTACAGTTTGTCTTTTAATTTCTTTTTTTGCCAACCAACGATCCAAATCCCGTAGAATTTCCATTCGGAATGGAATACAACTGAGAAAAGCAACCTCACATTTATGAAACTGGAGCAAGCAAATGCCAACCTTTCTTCTTTCTTCTTTTACCAACAAAACTTTAACACATTTTAACCAGCTGCATTTAAAAGTGTGTTATTTTTGATAAATAGCAATATCGCATCTGGCTCTCAAAACTAGTTCAGTCACATAACTTGACCCTACATGTTACTGTTATGCATCACATGATTTTTCATATTTATGAAACTAAAATGTTAATAACTGATTGTATCGAATGATTTACTCCGACAACAAACATTTATAAAATGATATCATTGATATTATTGAATTATCTACAAACCCTATTCAGCACTACTTAAAGTATACACTTTTAAAATTGTCACAAATTGCTTTTGACTACGCTTCAATGTGTGCTATTCCACTCCCCAGGAAAAAGAGCAATACAAAAACCACAACTCCCTGCGTGGGATGGCTTCACTTTCAGGGTCAGTAGACTTTCCAAAGTAACAAGCCGAGCATATGCCTCAGCGGTTCCCCTTATGTCCCAAGAAAGACCCAATTAATTCATCAATCTGTACACCTCTGTCACTGCCTAGTGCATTTTAGCCCCTTGCCAGAAGAGCTCCATCCATTACGGGCCATGTTGTTAAGCTCTCCCCTTAGTCCGTCTGCCAAACAGCTAGCCAGGGTGGCTGCTGCGTAATTACACATCGCCTTGACAACGCACATGATTGTTTTCCTAGCAGTATATTACTTCATTAGTACTTCCCAATATGCCATATTTTTTAAATGTCACTTTTTTTCACCAAACTCAGTCCAATCTCGACTCGTCTGTATATCATAACAATCATTAATAACTGTCAGTCGGCAGCATCAGTCCAGCACTCGGGCTGCCTCATTAGCATGGCCCAGCATTTGTTCTGCGGAGAGGCTGATTATTTTCTACAACAGGCCAGGCCAATTACTTTAGTGAAATGGTATCACATAAATCAAAACTTAACAAGGTGGCAAATTTGAAGTTATCAGATTCCAAGAGACACGGTAACTAATATGTCACTGTCACAAGTGCTCTCTGCAGGTATGCCTCCGCCATACAAAATATATCATCCCATAGGATTTTGAAGGCCTTCTTGAGAAAATTACCATATTCAGAAAGTGGGAGCACAAGTAGTATGACAATGTAAACGTTAAAGTTCATGCTGGCAGGCTTTGGCCAGTGGAGAGGGTGAAGTGGATAGAAAGAGACTGATCCCGCTGTAACGTCTTTTCAGGCCATCTTGGGCAATATAACATATCGCCTTTGTGTTGCCGCTCAGACCTCTCCTTTTACTCTTTATATGATGATGTTCATCCATCACATCATGACAGCTACATCAAACCAACAACAAACATGCAAAGCCAGCAATCTTAAATATGCTGACGCCACGCGCAGACACATAAATACAGACCACTTTAGCTCCGCTCTGAGAGGCTTTTTTTCTGTTTAAACTAGATTTTCCATCTACTGGGAATTCCCACAACCCAGAATGTGTGATAAAGTACACTTCTGTCCGTTAGCCACTGACACAAGAGTGATTGCAGAAGCTGTATAAATGGGTTTCTGTTTGTTTGCTCTTGTTTCTTCTCCCTCCACTCACAGAAGCTACGGTATGCTCTGCACAATGACCGGTTTTACTTGCCGGTAGTTGGAGAGACATTACCTCTCACTAAAACATTCACCTCATCTTGATGTTATTTGCACCATTTGTTTCCCACTGTCTGCAGAAATGCCTCTGCTCATTCCTCATTTTTAAGTGAGGATTGAGGACAGATGGATGCGAACTCAAAGTTTCTGATCTTTAGCAGAAGTTATGGAGGGTTATCTTTGGCTGTATATCTCTGCTCTGGCAGCGTTCCCCTGGTGATGAAGGATTAACCACCGCAGCTGTCTCTTCCCCAGTATGATGCAGTGCACTGCTCCCTGACACGACAGCATCACTTAATCTTAATGTCCGCTTCTCCGGAGCGGCCGCACAGGACAAAGCCAATCAGCATCACATGCCATGGGGATGGACCTACAGCTTGGCCCTGGAGTTTCTCACCCTCGCAGGCCTATTCATCAACTTCAGCCAGACCAATCCCAGAGTTCTCCTCTTGCAAACCACAGCTGAGCCGGCCAGTGATGTATAGGACGATGAAGGAAGGAGGGGACTGGCGTGCGCTAGAGAACACTTATCAGATTGCACATTATGCACTGCTTTGTGTTCCTGAGGAAAAAAAGAGGGAAGAGAAGTAATGAATGCACTCAGCCTTCTCTCAGCCCAGACCACCTATTTGCTGTGTTTAAAGAGATATCTGCTCAATAGTGCTCTAGCATTAAGGATGGGGTGGATCTAGAATAATGATCACTGTTCATTTAGATAAATTGCACTCAGGGAATCCATTTGTAAAGATCTGAATTCAGCTGGAAGCCGTGGAGGGGATACTTCATATGTTCAGCATCTTCCCAGTAACCATCACTGGATGTACAGGATGTGCACGCATAGCTATACAGGGAAAGGTATCCCATAATCCCATACAGATTGCAGTCTTTAGGATATGAAAACACACACAAAGGCCATATGCAAGACACATGTTCCTCATTGACTTGAAAGCCCAAATGTGCTCCTTTTCTGGTCATATGATGTTGAACATGTAATACTTTAAAAACTGGAATAGAAATCAAGACGCCAGCACACAGAGGGGGGTGCGTGCACCGTGAAGCAGATGTAAAACATTCGGAGAAGCTCATTCGGGGGATGTACTCATGCAATATCAAAGAACAAAGTAAGAAGAGATACAGCTAATCCTTTAAAAGTCAAAGAAATGTGATACTGAGATAACAAAAAAGCGATATCTCCGGGGTATCGTGACCTAGCCTCATAATGTAAAATTATGCTAAACAATATCATGATGATAGCCTTGCCGTAGCAATAAGAGTACTTCGCCAACACCAGCCATCAACCCCCGTTCTGAACCCGATAATAAAGAGATGACACTTTTATGATACCATAATTAACAGCGCTCTAGGATGAAATTAAATCAATATGCCCATCTAATATCATTTTCTCTAGTTATGCAAATCAAACATTCAAAGCCCTTGGAAAGTGATATGAATTGCTTTCACATTTCAGTTCACACATATTATCATATCAGACCTCTTGGGTTTGATGACATGGAGGATGGGGGAGACTTAACGATGTGGAGACTGAGCTGAAGAAAAAGAGAGCAACTCTGACTGCTGATGAGCTCGCAGAGACAAGAGGATGATAATGTGAGTGCTTGGATTCAAACAATTCTACTTATTCCTGAGATAAAACAGTAAACCATAGAGAGCACTGTGGAAAAAGAAGCCTGCAGAAGGACAAAGTTGAGAGATATACACCTCTTGCAGAGTTACAAAATGCCTTTGAGGCAATTCTAAGATCAATTATAACTTTTACTTCCCCAGAACATGTGCTAGCACCCTTTTAGCATCCCTGTATCTCTGCAGTGGGAGGCGAGGTGAAAGTATACGGCCTTTCCCTTTATGGATATGAGACAAAAGGGAGGCTGTGATGGCAGGGCGCAGACAAGACGAGCGGCGGTGAAGGGGAGCCTAATGGCTGTGATTAATGACAATGGGCCAGAGGAGAGCTGGGACACAGGCGCTACATATATCATCCCTTCTCATCAGTCTATGCACCTCTGTGGCCTCTTCTCCAGCACACTACTGAAAGACAAAAATCTGCTCTCAGTCAGCATACCACCAAGAAGCTTCTTGATTCTTTTATGGGCCTTGTAGATGATAGCTGAGCAGGGAAATGACATGTAGAATAAGATATAATGAGTAAAGGGGAGATCGCTGTGTGATCACTCGTGTTTTTCATGAACTGAATACTTCCTGTGCTTAAGTCACATTCTCAAGGTCTAATCTTCCATATGAAGAGATATGAGTTATCGGCTATTTATGAATAGAAGTGATGATGAATGGTGCTGCATTTATCTACATAAGTAACTCCAAGGGCTGGCACAGAGGTTCAGGCAGCTATAATAAACATAGTTTGCACTCAGGGGCAGCTCCTTATTTATGAGGCTATGCGAATAGATATTATGTGGCCATCATCAGTTCCTCCTGTTCCCTTGAGAAGAGGACAGGAAATAGCTCCTATATATGAGATAGTTTAAACTATTTTGCTCACCAATGCCACTGTAATAAACTCTATACGGGTTTAGTTATGACCAATTAATGGAATATTCCTGTGGGCATTATTACACTCTTAGGGACTTGCAGTTTTAATTAGGAGGCACCTTGTTGGATCATGTTAATGCCTTCAACTTACTGAAAACACGGCAAATTAATCCCCAATTAACACTACAGGCAGATTTAGTTATTATGGAACTGCTTTCTGCATAAAGGGATAAAAATATCTCATATGTGAAAGCTTGAAGATTATTCTGTGGTGGGAACACTGTGACCGTATCCTGTTCACCTCTCTGCAGGGGCTTAACAAGTTCAGCTTTCCCCTGACTTCTACATTTGTTCTTATAAAACATCATGGAACAAGCCGAGAGCTGTTTTACGAGGCCGATTTATGACTAAATTACTCATCTTTTACCTCAAATCTGTACATCAACTTTACAACCGGCACACCTAAGCTGAGTTTATCATCACATATACCTGACTAGCAAGGCAAGTTTTGTTTTGCTTTACAGGTTTCCTGCTCTGAAAATGGCAAATAACGTCAGAAAAATGTATAGCCAGGGGAAGGTCAATACTGCTCAAAAGGAAACTGTGCATCTCCAGCATCATGACTCTTTAGCTTTCCAGCACTATGTTATTAGCAAGCTATGTTGGAATGTGTTGAAACTCTGAATGTGTGTTGTTTTCCCTTGGATCTTTTAAATATATATTTTATAAATTGATCTGCTGCTAATCAAATCCCAATATCAATGAATTACTCCCTTGCACTGAAAGTCCTGAAACTGCAAGTTTCTTACACACAGTACCAATGATTCTGAATTGTTTAAGTTGGTATACAAAAAGTATATTTCGCTGCAATTCATTCAGGAGATCAAAAATTACTGTTAGTTTGTATTTATCTTCTATTGCACTGCAATTCATTTGCATTCTTCCTGAGAGCAAATATTGTATGGAAATGCTGCTTTGAAGCTGTCGTCTTTAGGAATCATTTCTAATTTTCACAATTAAATCTTGAATAATTTAAGAAAATGAACCGAAAGGTAGTTTGTCATTATTCCTGTCATCCGTGTTTAAAGACTGTTTGCTAATACAGCAGCAAAAGTAAGTATTGTTTTCCCCCTTTTTCCTTCTCACATTTATCTCTAATCACATGCTTAATGCAACAAAGCATCTTGTGAGAGAAGAACACGTCTTTTGTCTTACAAACTGTTTTGGCTTATTTTCCACGGGTGCTGCGTATAATTAATATCTCAGCGGTGCCGGGGGTTGTCATTTTTCAAATGGTTTCCCTGGAAATGTTCTACACCTCTTAATGGCCCTGCTAATGCTGTAGCTGTCATGTCTTGGACAGCTGCACTTTTACAAGACAAACTCAGCTGTGCCACAGGCCTCTCTGTGGACTTACTCACTCAAAGGCTCGGAGGCTGGTGCTGCCAGCTGGTGATAGTACACATAACACTTGATTAATCTTTACCTTGTGCACATGACTGGTGAGTCACCTTCCAATGGTGTCCCTGTGGTGCCGAATACTTTTGTTATTATGTGATGGATGACAGATCGGCCAAATGGCCCTAACTAAAAATGAAACCAGATGACTACTACAGGGGGCCTGAAGTGTGAGGCAGTGAGCTGAGAAGATTTACACATTTAAAATGATAAAATACAATGTATTTTAGGAAATTACTTTGACATCCCAAATGTTTGTATCTCACATTCTTACACTTTAAAAAACATCAAAAGCCCTTTCAGATGTCTGTTCACATAGTGATACCATACTGGGGGGTCAGGACCCCCGAGGATCATAGGATAAGTCTGAGGGGTCACAAGATGATCAAGTTAGGAAAGAGGAAACAAAAACTGCTGTACACAATTGGGTTCACTTTCTTGTGTTAAGTCGCAAATCTTTACTTTATCTTGTTAAGGAGTGGAGAGTTTTATTTTAAAAGGAATATTTTCTAAACAACTTAGGATTTATATAATTGACTTTTGCTGAAACGTAAGAAACAGATATAACGTTAGAGTTCTATGCTTTGGCTATCATGCAAAAAAGCCACAAGTGTCTGAAAATGTCTACCTATTCTTATAAATATTAGATCTATCATGTCCTGTTTGACACAGAATTCAAGTGCATACTATAAGCACAACCGGCTGGCCTTCAATTCCAGCAAGGAGCAATCATAAAATGTACCCTTTGTTAGCACAAGCAAGAAGAAACTACTGCTGAGTGGACATGCATGACACCAAACCAGCTAAAAAGCAATTTGTTAAAGCGTTTTGGATTCCATACCAGAGATGTACAAGTCATGGTTGAAGGTGAGACTGTTAGCTGCCCTTTCAAAGAGCAATTGCTTACAGTATCATTACCACAACAATTCTGAAGTCACTCAGAGAGGCAACAGAAAAACCACAAATAAACGGAGGCTAGGTTGAAAGAGTCCAAGCTGTAACGAGAGGCTTCAAACCAGCACTGCTGGGGTATAAATATCCATTATCCTGTTGCTAGCTTGTATCACTGATGAATAACATATTCAAACATGGTATTTTCAACAACACCAAATGTGACTCTGCTCCACGGCTTGAATGCAAAACATAATATGAAAGATTTCATCAGATCAGTTTTGCTGCCAATACTCAATCAACACATTCTCACTCAACAAGAAACAGATCCAATACATGTCATTGCACACCAACATACTAAAAGCATCAATATTTAAAAAGGCAGTAAAAGTAGAGAAAACACTGACACTTGATTTATAACCATAATGTCCTTGTGAACCCATTGGCTTTTCTAAGTGTTCTCTTTGAATAAGCATTAACTGATATATAGTTGGCCTTCTCACAAGCAACCATGAAGAAAGCTCAGCTAACATTCTTCCATCACAAAGCACAAAAACAAAAGGTCCTCTGAAGTCAAGATATGCCTGTCGTGATAAGTAAATCACCATGATGTCTGATAGAATCACTGGTGGAGCACAAGTGCTGCTATTTTCTTCATTTCAAACACTATCTCTCTATTCCTTTCCTGAAAGCAGATATTGTTGACTTTGAGATGGTTATCACAATTCACGAGGGTTCAACTCAAGTTCAGGTCAAACACTTAATACGCTTGTTACTTCTTAATAAGATGACACAGCCCAGATAAAGCCACTGTTTGGACATGTTGATCATGCATGCAGTGCGTGTCTGAACAGTGGTGGGATGATGGATATAAAGAATTCATTGTAACAGCCGGGACTCGCTGGAGGTTAGAAGACCGTGTTAAAGTGTTTAACATTGAGCAATGAGTGGTCGGTCACAGACATAAGACAGCTAAACACAACAACAAGTTTGCTCAGAGATCACGAACCTAGAAGACCTTAAAAATGTCCCTCTTGGGGTTTGATCTAACGGTTACTAACTGCAAGCCAGAGTTGTTTTACGTCTCTATCTTTGTATGAAGCACAGCATGATGGTGGCCCTTCAACCCCCATTTTCCAGAAGCTTAGACCAGGTTGTTTGATGAGGGCTTATCCCTCAGCTGACATATTATCGCTGGACAGGCCTCTGACTGCGCCAAAAGAACAAGCTACGCAAAGGATTAGCCTGCACACTCGTGCTAATGCAGTCAAACTGTCAGAGAGATCAAAGCCACTCACTCCAGATTAAGACCAATTAAAGTAGGTGGCCCTACACAAATTAATAGCTGGAGCACTCACCTGTTAAAAGGAGGAAAAACAGCGAGAGGCTTTGTTCTCTCAGCTGAAGTGAGAAAATGTCTAGCTTTTTGGTCGTCAGTCAGTTATGTGTTATGGCAAGCAGTCAGCAAACAAAATCATTTGTTTCATGAAGTTATGTAAATCTACATGTGTTTATTAACCTGCAGCTACACCCACATGAACTCCAACCACCAGAAGTGAGCCGTTATGTCCAAATGCTAACATGACAGTTGTGATTGCTGCCTTTAATGGAGCAATTTAAAATAATTGGCACTTTGCTTGAAGGCCACCTTCCCATTATTAGACTTTGATTTGGCTTTTACAGGGCTGTACATTCAGTTGCAGAGTGCACATACTCTGTAGAGTCTGGAGCAGCTGCCAAACCCATTAAAATATAGGCTTAATTTCTCTTTAAAAGGTCAGTTCACCCACATCACGAAAAAAATATACTTTGTCACTTACCTCTTGCTATGCACATAGTTTTGTTTTTGTGTGCTAGGTCTACACCAGTACAATGAAAGTCCCTTTCCATTAACAATGTACCGGTTACTTTGGACACTACACAGAACTCAATGAATATTATTTTCCTTAAAACTTATTTTTACAGAAATGCATCTTAAGGATCTGCATTTCCTGCCAACATTCAAATAAGGAAATGACAAAGAGATGACTTCTTGTTGAGGCTGTTGTAGTGCAGAAGGGGTGAATAAGCCTCCATTATTACAGTAATGTGAACATCTCAGACTGAGGCATCTGAACCGCAGCTGGTCAGATAGGCTGCAGGGTCATCTGAGGGCCAGTGGAGGCTCCGCTGATCAAGGCCTCTCTGCTCTCGACAGGGGGATGAATGATGACTGCAGAGTAAATGCCAAAACTATAAATTTCATCCCACACTGACCCAAAGCTCCTCTAAAGTTTATTTACATTTTCACATAGCGTCTACCCTCAAACGTCAGTGTCAAAGGATCTCAAGGCAGGATGATTAGTGATTGCAGTGCGTGCGCTCCTAAACACACATTGCCGGGAAAGTTCATTTCACTCCGACATGTCCGTTGTGAGCTACGCTGAGGAGCAGACTGAAAGGATCTTTCATTGACTTGTCTTTTCTTGTTACTCGCTCTGAATCTCGTTCTCCACATGATCCAGACTAGTTGACTACAAACGGTTGCAGTGTCAAATACAGTATCTTTAAATTCAGCTGCGCCATCCATTGCAAATGCTAATGGGGGAATTTTGCCAAACATGTTTTAAAAAATACAAAACCAGGCACAATTTTATATGTGGAAAATAAATAAATAAGCCCAGCACCCCGTGGTTTACTTTCCAATGGGCTTTGCAGAGAGCTCTGTTTGATGTGGATGCCTAGAGTCAACTGTGTTTGGACAGTCATAGGGTGGAGCTGCCAGGCTTTTAACTGCTCCAGAGAACACAACCCACCACAGAGCAGCACATAGGAGTCCCTCTGTCCTGAGGCTGGACACAAACTATGAACTGAGAGAATGAGAGAGAACCACAGTGGGATTTACTCCTGCACAGGCCTGAAGGCTAACAAAGCAGAGAAGCTTAAACCGCCCTGAAGACATTTGTTGCGTGATTCTCCAAAAGCATTTCATTCGGTTGCAAGAGATGAATACAACATCTTTTATTCAAAACATTTCCCAACACTTGTCAGCAGCGGGTGAAATAATACAGGGTGCAAAGGCAGATTTTGTGAGCTAAAAACAGATTTTAACTTAGATCAGTCAAAGCAGGGAAATATGTACGAAGATATATATTCAGTGGAGGTGGATATTGCTCCCGTTTTGTGGTTGTGTGGGAGGCATGAGATGCCTAATTTGAGAACGAATGTGCTTAAGATATTACTGCAGGAAGGCAATCTGTCAAAAGCCGGCTGTTTTGGCATGTTGCATACCGCTGCTGAGATCATAGAGTCAGATTCTGCTTGCAATTACCGCTGAAGGACCATGGATGCAGGCAGGCAGCCATTAATCCTGCTCCTGGCCCTCGATGCTTTGACAAGTCAAAAGTCTCACTGTCCTCGGGGCCACAGCTCTAAGGGAAAATACACCAGTGTCCAAACCACACCAATGAGGTAATTTACACCATCATTAATGCAATTATAATCATTAAGTCAGCAGTACGTTATGATTACTTTGTTCTTTAGTTTTTTGGAATTTAAAAAGAACGCTGAAATGTACTTTATTAAGAGTTATTGCTTTAGGTTACTTGAGCTTAAAATGAAAAATAATCTACGAGTATAAACATCAGACTGGTGGTTTATTAAGTATTCAAAGCATTTGCTTAAGTCAAGGTAGTAATACCACATTCTAAAAAATACTCAGTTACCATTAGCCTAGGTGTAAGTGCATTCTGAAATGACCTTAAAGCAACTTTTTTTTGCATTAACCAATTTACTATTGAGCCTACTGTTAACCGGCTCGTCAACGTTATTTCAGTTTAATTTACTTAGTGAAAGTAGTATAATATTAATGATTGTATAGTATACAAAGTAAGATGTGGCTTTATATCTGTAAACGTACAATATTATCTGTGAAATGTAATAGTACAAGTACTCCGACATGAAACTGCTCAAGTAGAGTGCAAGAAGAGTACTTTAACATTACAAGTACAGCGCTTGAATAAATATACATTTACCGCCACAGCAGCAGACTAAATTACGCAACTATGCAAGTAAATAGGACTGCTCAGTGTATTTAGTGTCCCTCCAGTTGACATCCATATGTGCGGTTACAATAGACTCCCTTAAAATCCTCTATTCACTCTTTGTTCTCGTCTTGTTTACCATACAAAGAGTGTGGTTTCATCTGAGTGAAAGCAACACAGACACGATGAAAAGAAAAAGGCTTCAAAGGAAGAGATTCATCATCGTGTGTCGCCCCTCCTACCCACGCTACACCTACACAACGCTGTGATCACGTCATTTAGCTGTTTAATGTGGTATGACATTTTATCCCCCACCTTAAGCATCTTAAAGCAGTGTGTTGTGCACAGAGTCATTTCAGTGTCAGCAAATGCCTCAGAGTTTCCTTAACCCTCTGGGGTTTAGTGGAATAAAAAAGGAATGAAATGTCCCAAACACAAGAAACTGTTGATGTTGCCAGAACCTAGAGCTGTGCAAGGCTTAAAATGGTAAGATCTGAAGTGGTTGATGTTCATTTCCCAATCAAGAAAAACTGTGAGTTCACACTGACAAATCTAAAGTTTCGAAAAGGGGAAAAAGTTAGTTTCTCTTAAAGAGCAATACTCGCAAAGAGAAAGCAGCTATTGAGCAAAAAACTTAAATTAACCTGTAGAAAACCCTGGCACGTCAACATCCATTTGACGTGCCATGAACTGTGGCACTAAATATTTTGTCACGCAGCCACATATCTGCATAGAGGCTCATGTTATGCCTGAGCATCTGTGTCCGATCTGAATAACTAGCATGACTCCCGTGCAGATGGTCACAGGATGTGAGCACCTCGTATCGCCTGTTCCCATCAATCTACCAGTAAATAGCTCCTTTGACACCCTGTGCCCGCTGTGCCTCACATGATTGGCGCCATTTTAAAAAACAACACAAGGAAGACGAGATGAGCAGCAGCCTCAAAGTTTGCAAACATCACACCACATGCATCCCACAAGAACTCTTGACCCGTTTGTGGAAAGCCGTGAGTCACGAGTTCGTTGATATCACTCCTTTGAAATCTTAATGTCCAACTGCCCTTCTTCATGGCCTCTGCTCAACAGCTAAATCAGATTTATAACTACTGTCAAAGGCAGGGATGACAGATAAATTAATCTTTCCTTTCACGAGTTTACATCTTGGGCATCTGGACCGCTGATCTTGCCCTAACAAGCGCAGAGGTCTTGGCGAGCTGTCTGTTAATGTTGATGTGTTCATGGCTGGAGATGAATGGCTCTGTCATAGGAATCTATTTATACAGCAGTTATATGGCAGTGCCACTAGATCCAGGACATTGCACTTTCCTGAGACGAGCACCAGCATCTGTTAGAGGAAGCCAGCAAATGACACTCCTTTAGATTTGGAGCACTGTTCAATGTAATGTGTCAGTTATTGCGGGGTTGAAAAGAAAAAGAAAGCTGTCTATTGACTTCAAAGCCCTGAAAGGATGCACATTCCTTTCTTCTTATTATTTTTAATGTATGTATTAAATTGCTTCCATTTTAATTGAAGTCATGAATACTTTTAAACACAAATCACTTTTTGATTTTACAAATCACTTTATAAAGCGGGACATTATTCCCGTTTTCTAAGACTTCAAATATTGGCCAATAATATTTTAATTGTAAACAAATGTTCACATATTGAATCTCATTACTCCAGAACTATTTTTTTAAATGAACATGTTACTATCAGATGTTTCGTAATGGCAGAGTAGAGTTATTACAAGAACAGCTGAAAGACAGGACCACCGAGACTGCAGAACTCAAGCTTGTCATTGTGGGCCCACCCTCCGCAGTACCTTACACACCTCCTCACCCCATCACATGAATCCCAGCCGCCACCCTCCACTGCCTCTTGAACAAAAGATGCTTTGAGGTCATGCTCCTCTTCTTTGTGCCCACCACAGCGCGTGAACAGAGAGAGAACAGAACCACTCAAGACAAGGGCGACTTAAGAGCAGCTTATAATGAAAGGACATCCATCATAAAAGAAAACACATGCCATTATTGAAGGAACCATTATGGTGAAGTTCAAATAAATCAGCGTTTGAAGGGTGTAATATTGTTAGTAATTCTTCCAGGTCTTCAAATTACTCGCTGAGGGAGAACAAAATCCAATCTGTGGACTTTCGTCATCTAACTGGGTAACTTCATTGATGATAATATGCCTGAGCTTAAAGCTGCACCCCCTTTTATATTCATCGCCCCAAGAATTCTCTGTGGGGGTTTAGAACTTCAAACACTACCTCATGAAAAAGTCAGGAGCTGTCAGACACGCGTTCCCCTTCCTCGCCCCAAACCCCGCTGGCTTGCCAACACCAAAGGCCAGAATTGATTTTATGTGAAGCAGGACCGGCTCAACCCCCGTCAGGGATCACCTGCCTCGCCCCCGCCTGTAGCACTGATGCACCGTGAACAATTAGGGAAAGACAGTGAAATATTGACAAGATATCTGTGCTTTTCAGAGTGAATTTCGCAAATTATGTATCACTCAAAGCAACTGCAGAGCGTGTTCTGTATGATGTGATTTCCTCCCTGAACATCTGAAGGAAGTTAAATTGTCACGGATGCGTTTTTTGCTCTAATTCCACATGGATGATCCTTGTGTATGAGCTAATAAAGTGAGGTTTATGGAAGATTCAGGACAGATTATCTGAGGTAAAAGCACTGTCCTGAAACTCAGCAGGCTTTAAAGTTAGTCCAGCTGTACATAAAAAAAATGCAGTATGAAAGGTCATACAAGAGCCAAAAGAGATAAAAGTCTGAGGTGGCTTTCTTGTATGGTGATCCATTTACGATCCCCTTTAAATTAAACATTCCTTCCCGTTTGTCTGCATGTGCTCATCCTGCCAGGCAACGGTAACAAAGTGCAGGTACGGTCCTTTTAAAAAAAATCAATGATCTGTGTTTCTAACTTTAAGAAATAGCCCTGATTTGACTGAAATTACCAGCATATTTGTATATGATAGTATTCTATTTTCTACGTCTCTATCTATACTTTGCGGTAACGTAAATATCCCTTTGTGGGACGAATAGAAGAATTCTGATTCAAGTTTAATTTCTCATCTTTGTCTTTCCTGCCACCTTCAAAGTATCCTTTGTCTAATTCAAAAGGAAAAACCTCCCCAAAATAACAACACAAATATTGTAACTGATAGAAATTATGGTTTAACTTGTAACAAACCATAATGACCCTTTTAGTTTAAAAGGTTTGTCAGGTATAAGTGAAGTAAGTCCCTTTAATGCGCATATATGCGAGTGACTCATACAGTCATTTACTAAAAAGGATACCACCCAACCAATAACATATTACAAAATCAAAGCTGGAAATAAAATCCTAATGACAAACTAATATTTAATGATGTGTTTAAGTGCTGGGTCCACAGTTTATGCACCGTAATAAAGCTCCCATAAAAACACAGTTTAATGCAGATATTTCCAAACATCAAGTGTTAATGGATTTGACAGACTTTCATATCACTAAGTAAGAAACAGTGCAATACTTGTCTGCAGTAAATGACTTAATACAACTGGCCATGCAGGAGAGGAGCAACATAGGGAAAAACAGAAACTGGATGGAAAACAAGCAGCCATGGCCCATGAATGTGCTTTCTAGCAGAGGTTTTAGCAGACTGGCGTCTATGTGTGAGACATGACTTCCTTCTTGTTAACAGTGAGCACTTCAACCACTGGCTTCATGTCAACCTCCCGTTGTAATGGACAGCCACAAAGCTGACAGGCTGTAAATCAGAGCGACTATAGAAGCCATTAGTCCGGGGATACACAATAAAAAGCGGTAATGGTCTCATAAAGCCTACAACACCACAGCAGACATTCTGATTCTGTCTATTAAGGGCTGCACGGAGCCTCGGATGAGTGAAAATAAGGAAGCCATTTTTCTTTGTGGATTGTTGCCTGGGGTCCCGTGTTCGTGATCAATGTACAGTAAGATGCACTGCGCTGAGAGCTATTTATTTACACTGCACTCCAACTGAGTGAATATTAGAGGAGGATATTGTGATTAAGAAGTGCTTTTATTGAGCTACATGTTACAGACACCTCATTGATTTACTGTGAACTGGTTATATACGCCAGATGTGCTCAGCGTGCAGGTTATATAGTATCATGAACAACAGTTTACATTAGTTGTTATGGTGAGAACAATCTAGTCCAAGAATCCTTTATTGTTATTCCATACCTTTGTTGGTAAACAAGAAAAACATGATTAAAAAGTAGTGCATTTTTGAATTTGCATCATAATAAATCTTTATTGAATCATATATATTAAAAAGGAACAGTTTAGGACAGACAGAGATAGACAGATACTGTATATGTCTGCCCCAACCCCAGCACAAAGGATACAAATCAAATTTAAGATGCAGCATCCAGAGCAAAGAAAGAAATAAAAGAGTAAAAGCCTACAGCCATGCAGTCAGCTCTAGTGCTATGCCACAGTAAATGATGACCATTAGCACTTCCAAGTAGGAAATTGTGTTTTTTTGTTGGACACATCAACTACCAAATGTTGTTTACTTGACCAAATGCTATGAAAAGGAATCTGGTTTCCAGTACAAATGTGACATAGCATGTTGAGAAACCCTGCTGCACATTTGGGGCTACAGATCTTTAAATGTGCTGTGTATGATTACTGGGAGCTAATGGTAGCTTTATCTGTTAGACATAATACATCTAATTGACCAATGAAAATCGTCTTTGAAACCAATGCCAACTTGTTTCAGCTATTGAAAATCCGGACGACAAATGTCTACAACATTTCAGCAAAGATTTCACCAAATGTCTCTCCTTCAAAGACGAAGAAAAAAAAGTCTGCTGCGTGACAGTTCAACAGGCTGTTCTTAACTTACAGCTAGATTGAACTCGCCTGAAGACAATGACAAACTCCTCTCTGTCTGATGTCACTTCCCATTTCCAGGCCCACTGCTATCTGCTATTGGCTTCTGCCAATAATAGCTCATCAAAACAACACAACCCTTCATGGCACCAAAATAAAGGCAGCGGTCCACGTCTATGCCACTCAGTTGTCAATTAAGACTCCTCTTCACACTGACACTTGTGACTTAAAAGAAACAGTCGAGAAAGTGATGAATTTGAGACGACAGATGAGAAGGCAGTACGCTGGGTTGCAGTACCATAATGCGCTTGAGATATGGATAGCAACTGACACCACTGGCAGGTCTTATGAAGTTTGATTTCATTTGTCAGGCCTCTTCTACTTTGTCTTTTAGCTCGCTTGCTCCTTCACTCTTCAATCATCACGGTAATAGCTCATTCTGATAACCCGAAGACACTCAAACTAGCTCCCATTTAAAATGCAAAGCCACAAATATAGTAGGTGCGGCTGTGGGCTACAAATCCAGATGCCATCAGGTCTTGTATCTAATGCTATATTGTAGATGTAAACTTTGTATAACTGCATGTGTAGGTATTAAATAAACCCCGTTCTATCCTGGATCTCCGAAATGCACACAATTTAACAACATGGAAACGCATGAATACATATCACATAAACCACAAACGACAGAGAAATAACCATCATCCTCGGTATTTGATCACTAAGTAGACAAATGGAGCAGTAAGTGTCCAAGCCTGTCTCGGCGAATACCTTGCATGCTTGTCTCCAGCCGACCACATGACGCTAATTCCTGACTGAAACGCTCCTCCTGCGAATCTCTAATCCTGCCTGTGATATGTGACAAGATCATTCTTTAGGCCTACTTTAGTCTGAATAATCTGCCCATCACAGACATTCATCCCGACCTGCACAGTGCTCACAGTGTCATAACACGCTACCTGTACATTTTCACCCGGCTTAGGCTCCATAAATTAAATCTAGAAGAGTAAATGTGAGGCATCAGCATCTAGTGCTGTCGTTGTGGAAAATGTTGATTTTACACTCACTGTTTCACGAACTAACGGGTGGGTTTTTTTTCGACTCATTGAAGATTCAGTAATAAACAGTAAACACAGGGTTGCTAAAATTAGTTTAAGAAATACAAATGATATTTAATCAAGCAAAAAATGACAAACATTCTCTGTTTATAGCTGCTTAAATGTTAAAATGTATTGTTTTTCAGTGTTTTTATTTGGCAATGCTGGGTTTGGCAATGATGGTCAGACTTAAAAAGCTATTTCAAAACATCAAATTGAGTTCTAGGAAATCAAGTTGGGTATTGTTCATCATATTCTGACAAAGGATTGGTTGATTAATCAAAAAAAGACTAAACAGATGTATCAATAATTAAACAAATCTTGATATAAAGCCCTAAAGCTGAAAAAAGTAGCTAAACCAAGTTAGACGTCATACTTAGAAAGTCATCATAAGTCAACAGGATTGCACTCCCTTTCTTCCTAAAGCCACTAGACAAGTAGATGGAGTACAGTAGGTGTTACAGGAGCTTCTTGAAGTTTCCACAAAGTTCATAACCAGTAATACGGCAGCTGTCAGGTTGAATTGAGCCGTTGGTTCCAGTGCTAACAGCGAGGGTAGGTGAAGTTAACTCTTCTCTACAGCATGACTACAACCCGCCAGGATCTTCACCTACCTGATGGCAAGTGGACGACAGCATATAATCTCCATAGGCTTTACATCCTACTCCTGACCAGCTTTAACTAATTGAGGAGACAAGGTGAAAAAGACCCTTCACCGCTGCGATCTTGGCTGCACCTCAACTTTTCCAACTCTCTCAGTCATGCTGTGCTATCGCCGTCTGACTTCCGGCGGGATACTGTAAGTTCTTCTTGTCAGCTCCGACTTGAGCTCTTGCAAATGAAGTCAACGCCACAGTATCTGACACAGATGGGGGGGGAGGAAAATAGCTTGGGTCTAGTGAAGGGGAATGGGTATGACTTCTACTGTAAGTATCTGAAATATCCTGTCTTTAACACATAATATCTGTAATACTTCCTGACACATGCTGCTATAACCTCTTATTCTGTGCCAGCTTCTGTGGGGCCCTTTTTCCCTCTCTGGGCACAGAAGAAAATAAGTCTATTTTCTTGTCATATTTGGTTGAAAGGCGACTCTCAACTTTGAGTGTAATTTCCTGCACTTTAAAGACAGTCCACATGCAAGGTGCATTACCATGCTATCAAGGTGATGGGAGCAATTTCAAACTGTCAGTCAGTCATGGAAATATCAGAGAGACTTAATGTCTACTGCAACCTGTCAAAGGCTCCTGTGAAGTGGCGGAGAGCGTAATCTGAGTCTTATTCACTCAACACCATTTACTTGTCAGCATAGCTCTGTTTTACTCTGGTTGGTAGTTCATAATGATGAATATGGTATATATATCTATCGGTATTTTAATGAACAGGTCAGTCTGTGGAAGGTTTTTGAAGTATATATGTGTGGGAAAATGTACATGTAAAGCTGTTGAACTTATAAAGAGAGCAGTATTAGAAATACCATAGTTTCAGCCCAAGTATGCGGCATCTAATATGATCACACAGTTCTCGCTTCACAGACAGCAGTTAGTTAAGGCTTTTAATTTCCAGATAGACGCACCACTCTGGGTGACACACTGGGGCTGTACTTAACTATTATTAATGTGACAGGCCTCAGTGCAAAGCAAATCAATTAAACAGGAGCAATCACCATAGTCTGGATAACGGCCTTTTAAGACTGTTTTCATGTGACAAGGAGGTCCTCCATCCAGGCCTCTGCGCCAGGACCTGACAGGTCAAGAAAGCGGCATGAAACAATAGCACCTTCTAACCATCATCTCCCCTTTTTACCTGTCAGATTCACTCGGCCTGTCTGGCTGCTGACGCCGCGCGTCCTGCACCGGCTGCCATGGGGTGAATTTTCGTGTCATGTCGGGAGAATTTCTTATTCCATTTGCTTGACATTATAATGCAGCATTTATCGACAATTTTTTTCAAAACTATATGTCAAGGGTTTTTGATGTGCAAGACTCAAGCGAGCAGAATAATAAGACTGGAGCAGTGACTTACCTTCATGCTGTCCACTGCTGCATTGTACCTCCCAACTGGAAAAGAAAAGCAGATTTTTTTTAAATCTGTTTAACTCCTTCATCATGAGGTCAGTTATCATTTCATATAAGAAATACTGAAATAAGAGTTAAACATTTTGATTAAAAAAGACTGAGTTACAGTGTTGAATGCATTTGTATAATCAATCCTGTAGTAACTGTCCTACTTCCAGAGCTAAATTATACAATGCATATTATATAATTATACATTATACAACACAGCTCCTGTCACTGTGACTCTAATTGCCATTATCTCAATGTTTAATCAACTCTTATGATTAATTGTGAAGTTGCTCCTGCATGAAGTGTTGTTTCTGCACAGACTAGCACTATTTCACATAAAATCAAGACTGAAAGTGCTGGAGGTAAGTAAAGGATACCAATTCAGATTTTGCATTAATCTCAAATATTCAAGGAAAACACTTCCAAAATCCAAAACCATAGATTTGCCAATGAACCATAGTATAACAAAAGTAAACATAAAAGAAAAAATTGAAAGTTTCGAAGTTTTATTAAAGATCATAACTGTTACTTTTTTTGACATGTCATGAATAGAAAATGTAATTTTTCTAAGGACCGAAAAGGTTATATTTTGTATATTAACTGGCCAAAGATTGCTTTTGGGAAGAAAACTTTGCATGGTGCAAAAGTGATTCAGAAAAACTTTAACTAAATGTACTTCCCTTTTTAACTTGCAAAAACTTTATGAGCTATCAGAGGCATTCAAATTAAAAATAAAACATTAATTAATCATTTAATTAAATATGAATCCTAAATCTTGTGAATAAAAGCCCAAGATAGAGCTTGTTATCTGTATAATCAACCAACTGAGGTACACGTCCCTGCTTGTAAACGGTTGTGTTTGCACAGACTCTGGATGATTCATAAACGTGCCTAGTGAAATACTAGCAGGAACATTTCAAGCTTTCTTTTTAAAAGTAATGAATTACGGCAACGAAAAATGTGCAGCCATTTAAGGATAAAGCCTAGAATTTGGTGTCTGCCGCAGCAAGCCATCCATCACGTCCACAATAAAGGAGTTTTTGCCTGACGGTCGAAATGTATGGTCGCCCTTCTCTGCCCTAATAACTCAAAGCGCTGTGTCAGAGCCTGACAGCCGTTGCCGAAAACAGCACCCCTGTTATCAATCAAAAAACACTTGCATATGTTTAACTTTCGCCTGATCAGCAAGACATTTATAGGCTATTGAGTAATAAGATAAGTGGGTCTATTTCGATGGGAAGAAATGTGGAAGCTTTAAATGATTAATGGCAGACACTAGAGGGTTTTTTAAGCTCTCTTGGAATAAAAAGAAACAATTTTTGGCTTGAATGTGGCGGAAATGTGGAGGAATATTTTTAATTCCCATGACAGAATAAGACCTGAATAATGACATGCTATCAAATTAATGTATGTAGCAGAATTTGGGTTATGTAAAATTGCCTCAGAGCTTATCTCCAATTAAACAAATTGCAGTTTTGAGTTTTACCAGACCAGGCAGGCTATCAGGGCTAAATGATGATGGAGGAGTGAGGGAAAGACACTTCTTCACTCCCCTTCTCATGGATTCACTTTACAGTATAGTTGACCTGAATATGACTGAGAAGAGGCACACACAAAAAAAACTGCAGACAGCTGACAGATAACTGCCATGCAGGACAGGGAACTGACAGATGACAGGCTGTGTGATTGAGAGGAGAAAGTTGAAGAAAATGTGAAACATGCCGATAGAAATCGCTGCATGTTGGAGTAAATATCTGACCAGAAAGGCCTTAGGTTGTTCATTTTCCATCTTTAAGGGTTAAAAGTAATTCATCACAAAATGATGCAAAGAGTGTCTGCTCCTTGCAAGACATGTGCAAAAGGGGCCATCAAATGCACAAGCTCTAAATGACGCTCTTGACATTTAAAAAAAAAAAATTGTAAATGTATAGCCAACAATTTTGTAAGGGTGACAATATTTAGCAATGTCTTATAAGTGCAAATACAATTATTATTATTATTTGTAATTATATTAATTATTATTAATACGCATCTTGTCTTCATTTAAAGAGGTTTTGGTCATTTGTGTCCTGGTCCACCTTCACTAAAAACACACAAGATGCATGGGCTGCGCATGCGTCGAATCGCCAATTACGCAAAGACGCTTATAAAAACTCAAAATTAAAAGTGCTCGGAGTGGGTGAAATCACTGAAATGTGAAACACACACCCGCGTGTGAGTAGGAAACGTCACATTCAGTCGAGCCTCTGATCACCTAGGGATCTCTTTTTGATTGGGAGGCGGCAACGACTCTGATCTGCGGAGGACGCTCCCTGGAAGGAGGCGGAGTGATCTCTCCTGCCCACTCACTGCCAACGTCAACCGAGTACGCTCTCGGACCCCCAGCCACACTGTCAGAGCAACTCCGGGGATGAAGCAACGCGGCTGTGATACGCACGGATTCTGTTCTCAAACTCCGCGTCTCTTTTTTTGAGGATTTAACATTGATTTGTTTTATCTCTGGCGAAGCGTTTAACCGTTTGAAGCTTTTGAGTGTTGGCTTTATTTACCCTACACATGTATTTCTCAACCACATTTAAGAGAATTGGGTCATGATCACATCGCCCACGGTCTCTTTCCTGAGAAATAGCACGAATCCAGCGTGGGAGAGCTGCTCCTTGGGGGAGAAGGGTGCAGTGAATATCAGGCAGCTATTCGTCCACAACTCCGTGTCTCCTGCAGACCCTTATCGCCAAGCAAGTCGTCTTCCCATAAAGGTTTTGAACATGCTTACCGCTCGGTCAGGACACATTTTGCACCCGGAGTACCTTCAGCCTTTGCCGTCTACTCCACTCGGTCCCATCGAGGTAAGCACGGACATGTTAATATGTGTTTGTAAAAACACCATCACCAATTTGCTAAATAGAATCCATAAAGTGTTACACGGTGGAATCACTTCCAAAGCTTTCAATCTGCTATTTTAGGATGTCTGTTTCGGGACATATTTGGTAGGAAATGTAAAAAAAAATTGCCCTCTACTAATAGGATTTTTAGACCCAATATCAGAGTTGCTTTATGATATTTTCGGTTATTTGTCTTTTTGTTTGCATTTAAAAAGGCTGTTAGGCTGTTAAATGGTCAAGTTTGCACTCGCTTTGAAATGTAATGACCTTTTTGTAGCTGATTAATGCAAGTGTTTGTAATGTCATTTTGACGTGTGGCAGTTGTTCAGTCTTATCTCATATCTCATGTAAAACAGCCTTCTGTGTACGTTCCCTCTTTACATGCCTATCACGCAGAGTTGTTTTGAGTTTCATCCCGAGATAAGTTCCTGCGCAATGCGTAAACTACGCGGAACGATCAGTGCGTATTTATAACAAAACATAACATGTGCAAGTGTTTTATGCATTTCTTTAACAGTTGTTTGTCCTATTTTACAGCTGGATGCCAAGAAAAGTCCACTGGCTCTTTTGGCCCAGACGTGCTCTCAGATCGGCAAACCGGATCCTCCGTCCTCCTCCAAACAGTCCTCTGGCTCAAATGGATCTAGTGATAAGGAGACGAAATCCGGTCCGCTAAAAATGAGCGACATCGGAGCCGACGACAAATCTAGTTTCAAACCTTACTCCAAATCGTCAGAGAAGAAGGACTCGAGCAGTAACCTAAGTGGAGATAAAACTAGTTTCCGAGTGCCTAGCGCCACCTGCCAGCCGTTCAGCCCCAGGACAGGCAGCCCCAGCTCCTGCACCTCTGTCTCGCCTCTGCCGGCTGAAGGCAAAGCGGGGGACAAGGAGGACAAGAAGGACTCTGAAAGCAATAAAAGCAGTACGACGGAGAGTAATATCAGCCATAGGATAAGTGGAATTACCTCTGACCAACACCAGGAGAACACATCTGGATCAAAGACTGTTACATCGGACTCGCCATCTTTAACCTCGTCCTCCTCCCTCCTCGGCTCTGGACTGGTGGCCCCCGTTTCCCCATATAAGCCCGGTCATTCAGTTTTCCCCATGCCACCTGCTGGTCTTTCCTACCCTGGAAGTTTAGCGGGTGCATACGCAGGTTACCCGCAGCAATTCCTCCATCACGGAATGACCCTTGACCCCTCCAAATCCAGCAGCCAGATGTTAAGTGCACAGTTTGCCAGCTCAATGGGCTGCAGTAAAGCAGGAACGAGTCCCTTATCTGGAGCATCCCCGCCGTCTCTTATGTCTGCTAGTCTGTGTCGAGACCCCTACTGCCTGAGCTACCACTGCTCCAGCCATTTGTCCGGGGCATCCAGCGCAAACTGCGCACATGACTCTGCGGCGGCTGCTGCTGCTGCTTCCGCGCTCAAATCTGGATACCCGCTCATGTACCAAACGCACCCGTTACACGGCGTGCATCCCTCGGCCCAGTCTTTCGGCGGACATCCCTTGTATCCTTACGGCTTTATGCTTCCCAACGACCCCCTGCCGCACGTGTGTAACTGGGTGTCTGCTAACGGACCTTGCGATAAGCGCTTTTCCTCCTCCGATGAGCTTCTCGGCCACTTGCGGACTCACACGGCATTTGCCGGTACGGAGAAGTTGATATCCGGGTACCCGGGGTCCTCTTCTCTCGCCAATGCCGCTGCCGCCGCTGCTATGGCATGTCACATGCATATGCCTCATAATGGCAGTCCTGGCAGCCCGGGCGCTCTGGCCCTCAGGGGGCCCCATCACCACCTCGGACTGAGCAGCCGCTATCACCCCTATTCAAAGAGCCCCCTGCCCACCGGGGCCCCGGTGCCGATGCCCGCGGCCACAGGAGCATATTACTCCCCGTACGCCTTGTATGGACAAAGACTGACAACAGCCTCAGCCTTGGGATACCAGTAGAGACAAATAATTATACATTTATAAAAGGAGATTTAGGCCCAATGAGTTTTATATTGTACTTCATGCAGGGACTGGATCCATGTGGGGATCAGTGTATTTATTTGCGATAGCTTCAAGCGTGACTAAAATAAAAATAATATAACTTTGAAGACTCTATGTGCATTATTTTACAAAGGAAAGAGTGGATTGTGTTTACATTTTGTGCACATTGTGTTGCATATTCAAATGGGACCTTTACATGAAATGATTTTATTCTTCATGCTAAATCATCTGTAAGTCTAGAAAGATAAGTCTCACTCAGAAAGATGGAAATTTTTACCTTGATGGCATTTTTTAAAGCTCCACAAAGCTCTGACAATATTTGTAGCCAGTTTTTTTTTTTTTAATATAGGAAATACAACAACAAAAAACTTGATTAATAACTTGTTTCTTTACCATTTTTTTTATTTTTAACTTGGGGCTGTTCAATAATAATGTACTGATTTTTTATTCAAATATATATTATTTATTTAATTCGTCCCCATTTTTCTGTGACTGGCAATCAAAACTGCATGCATGCAGATTGTGATTTATTTTATGTTCAAGTTCATGGCAAAATCTCACATATTTTGTTACTTTATAAACTTGATTTACAAAAGTCTTTACAAAGGGACTTAGAGATGTAGAACTAATTATTTAATTGCAAAGGCTTTGAACGTTTTATATTTAATAAGAGCATATCATGTGTGTGTGAGTGTTTTAGGGGGTGTTCAGATGCATTATATCTTGGGATCATCAAAACATGCTGAATCTTCTCAATCACGAGGTTCTGGATTATCGTTTAATTAACGAAGACAAACGAGCTACTGATATCAGTGAGGGGCTCGCTAAACAAAGATTTACGGTGACAACAGATGTGGGACGTTTGCACAGCTTTTGTGATGGCTGTAATGAAGCCATGAAGCAGAGAGCATGAATATAGCAGGGCCTAACTATTTAATCATCCCCTTAAAACAAATCAACTAAATCAAGCCAACAGTGTTATTATCCATCCTCAGTAAATCAGGCTGTTGTCCGGCAATAAAATCACCATCATTAACAGTCAGATGTCATATTCATCAAAGCACCCATCCTTCATGTAGATTACTCCTTAACATGGCTCAGTGATGGATGGTAATAAAGCCACTAACCCACAATTCAGCATGGCAACCAGTCAGCCATGAAGCCAGTTGACCAATCGTGACGCATCTATTTTCATTTACAAACGTGATGTGAACAAATTGGGTTTCAGATCTTTGAACATCATTTCTCAACATTTAATTGATGTGGTATACATTCACATATGAACAGTTAAACCAGTCAATAAATTAGTCAGTAGATTTATTTTATAGCATCAGTTGCTGGATTTCTTTTAATTTAGGGAATAGCTGTGAATAGAGCATCTGTGGACTAATTTGCTTGGAAATGACAGTTTGGTTAGCAAGCCTTGGGATTCAGTGTTAACTTATAATAACTAATAAGAATTAAGACTTTTTTTTAACAGTATATATTTAAGTGATGTATTTTATAATATTCATGTTGTGGTGTTTTTCTTATACATAAAATCTCATTAAAACCAAAAACTATGTTCCAAGACAAACCTGCGAATAACACAAAGGTGACATTAGACAGTCTAAAAAAACAGAAATTACACGAATAAATCCTTTACAATTTCAATAAAATAATGTCTGGGCTCTTTAATCCTCTCTAGCATTTATAAAAAGTAAAAAAAGTGAAACAATTGTATATAACTGTATAGTATAGTTGTAAGCAGACAAATAGTATTAATGTGTCTATATACATTCATGTGGAAACCCACCCAGTAAGTGGAGGCTAAAGAATAAAAAAGACAACGACTTACGATATGGTTAAACATGTCCCTATGGAAGAAATTGTTGACAAATAATGTACATTAATACACTTTAAATATATTCTCAACTGCTTGTACAAACCAATACTAAATTGGGTTGTTTGAGTAAAGCACAATTTGTTGCTGTTATTTCAGTAGTTACACAGATAAATGAATATGAACCCATGTTATCATTGATTGTTATACGTTTTTAATTCAACTTAAAGATAAGAAAACATCCTAAATATGTTGTTGAACTGGACAGTTACCCCTTATAAATGAAAACAAACTGTGGATATTTTATAAGATGATAATTCACCAGTGATATTGTATGATCAATTATATATTTTTTGTCTTTTAAAAAGCAAAAACATGCTAATTTCCGTACCGAGAAATGATAGTTCTTGATAAACATGAGCTTTATATGAACAACTACTGTAATGCACCAGTCACATCACTATTTTGAAATGAAAGGATAGTGGGAGCACCATCAGTTTGAATTGTTATTATACATTTAGAGTTTAGAAAAAGCTAAATTCATTTCATCAAAGAGGTCATCGAGGGCAGATGCTGCATCATATGGATAAAAGGTCATTGGTACATCTGTTTTCTGGCTCAGTGGGCTTCACATACATCTATCTATCCTACCATGCTAAAGTCTATCAATCTTTATGTAGCGACAGAGGATCTCTTACCCACATGTTTGAATGTAAAATACTGTCAGGAGGACATAAGACGCTGGACGGCTTTGTAACCCTGCGTTGAATCACAGTGCCGGCCCCACCTGTTCTGCTTTGAACTGCAGCGTGAGTACGACTCATGGCCTTTCACCTGAGGGGGAACAGATCAGCACAGCGTGGCCCAGCGCAGACAAATTTATGTTAAAAATTGTCACTTTTGCACAGCTGCACGCCATGTGTTACACTGTCTGTTCTGCTTGAAGGCCTGGTGGACATCATCACCGCTACGCTGAGCTGATGTTCCTCCTCACAACGCCCACAGTCGTGGACCAAAATTGACTTTTCAGAAACTGGTTCACGCATCAAATACATCAAGCAGCTTTCAAACACTTGTTATGCATGTTATGGCCAAATAATGAATTGAACACCCTTTTGTAATCAATATTAATGATCCAATCAAGGGATTTCCCCGTTGTTACATAAACTTCAGTTGCTTTGCGAAAATCTCCCTCATTGCTTATGTACTCTGGAAAGGCAGACAGATCTCTGTTTACAGAAGCAAAAGGAAAAACCGAAGACTTTTTGCACATTCAGTCAGCTGAGAAGTGTGTCTTCCATCATCCAAAAAAAAACATGGTGGTTTATGTTTTCAGGGGAGGCTTTTGCTTCTCCAAACAAGCTCCATATTTATCATCACTCCATAATTTCCTCCCTTTGACAAGCAAAGTAAACGACAGGAATACAGAGTTAAAGCTGGGTTTTACCGAGCTGTTGACCTTTGGAGCTAGTATTCTTCTATTAACTCTAGTCAGGCATCATAAAGAAGTTAGCTTGTACACTGAGGTTTTCCTAACATGGATAACGTGTCTGTGTGTGTACTCTGTATACTCACAATAAAGTGTTTCTTATTGAGTCACAAGCCAGCCGATGGGAAATTGTTAAAGGGGAATTTTCCCTCGAAGGGAGTCTGTCAACACACAAAGCGAAGGAAAGAGCGACCATGAGTTAAACAGTGGGCCCTTGTCTCTCAGCACTCAACATGCCCTATAATTTACACACCACTGACAGGGGCCATTTTGAAGTATGTCATAGGCGGAAAACTTTTTGTCTGCAAACGTCTTGCTCTCTGTAAGTCGACTTCTGCCCGGGTCTGGGTGATTAATGACTTATGGCCTTATTGTGTGGAGGTGGCTAATTACCTACAGGCCGACTTTAGAGACACGCTATGAAAACCCTCCTCTGATAACCCCAACTGTTTCCCCTCCTCGTCTTGGCATGTGGAAGCTCTTACTGACACATTTGCAAGAAGCAGACTAACGTTGAGTAAGATTAATGGCCTCTGAGAACAGTAAACAGTCTTTGATTCAACAGTGTTTAAATGTATGACACACTGGCATTGTGTTTCCATGCTGTTCGTGCTCTCTGGTTGGGAAACACAGCCAAAGTTCCCCCACTGTTGGTTTAAAATTAGGCTTGGCATACTCATGGTGGGAGTCTCTTGATGCTCAGGCTGGCAAACATGTGTTCATTGCCTCTTTAAGTTTTCTGCAGTTCCTTCAGACTGACATTCTGAGACAAAGATAATCAGTTTCTTCTTAAATGCCCTGAGCAGGCAGCCAGTATGAATGTCTGATAAAGTCATAAACAAGTATTTCTGTAGAGCCAGCAGAGGAAGAAGACAAAGGCAGCATTATGTTGCACACTAACTAACAATAAGCCAAAGCCTCATAAGCTGTTCTTTAAGGTCAGCGGCTCGTTGTTCCCGACACACGACTGGCCAGAAATTGTGCAGCCATCCCCTCCACTTTGTCTCACCCTTCCCATTATTAGGTTTGTTAACATACTGTATTGCCGTGTTTGCAGTCATGTCGACAGGCTAACTTACTCAAGTTAATATCGAACTTGTGTGCTTCGCCCGACGCGACAGTTTTAGTGCCAGAATGATTGCCTTGACCTATGAGATGAAATTAGCTATGGACACGACTTGGAGAGTTTTCTTCCTGGTGAAGAAACATATTTACCAGAACAGAGACAACGATGGAAAATAGCAGGGAACAAAAATGCTCCTTCAATAACGTGATGAATGAAAAATGCCACGTGGACCCAAAGTGGTGCAAAATGCATAATGCCAGCTGGCAGACCATTACAGGTGATGGACATTTCACTTACCTTAAGTCAAATATAACAGACTGCTGTTCATTAATATACAGGAAGGCCTGCAGAATCGAGCCTGCCATCTGGTTAAATCGACAGAGTAATCTACAGCTCGTGATTAGGGCTGAGGAGCAGAGTTTCTCTTTAATCTTTTCAGCTTTCAAAAAAAATTCCATCTGCACCATGTGGCACATCATTTTTCTTTAAGACAAATGGACTGTTTTTGTATGATCCAAAATTAGATCAGCAGAAAACAATCAATCTTGTAACGCTGGTCTGGGAAAATAATTGAGATTTGGATTCTGTCTTCCTTCCTCTTGTCTTTATAGTGTTTTACTCTCCCTTTTCATTGCATGACTAGCTTTGCAGCCATGATATTCTTCCCATGATGCTCTCTACCCGTTTCCATCACCGAGTGTATAACGGGCAATGCACTAATGATGGATATGAAAATATGCCTTAATATAGTGATTCCCCTTCAGCTTTGTTCCCTGTGGTGCTCAACAACAGATGGTGACCTGTGACAATCTGTGACACCTGAACCAAAATCCACACTGAAGCAAAGTAGAAGACAAAAAACTTCAAGTCATTCTGTCTGCAAATTAGTGAGATGACACAACTGTCAGGTGCCAGCCTCCAGTGACAGTTGCCCCCCTCCCATTACAGGAGCAGCGATGCTTTCACTGCACGACAAAAGGGAAATGGGTGCATGTTTTTTTATAGGAGACCTGTCTGTCAGCTGGCTCTCAAGTCATAACAAATCACCAGCACTCAGCTGAGGCTGAACATTCAGGGCGTCAGGAGGAAGACGGATGACCTGCAGGCCTTTGAAGTGCTCTGGCAGTTCAGATGGCTCAGCAGCGCTGACAGAGAAATATACACAACAGAGCAACCAATAATGAGAACATTAAACATTCCAGCCACCTGACAGGCTGACAAAAACAGCCTGGCCTCACATCAATCATCCGCTGAGACATAACCTTGACAATTAGTCCCCTCTGATACTTCCAGTAACCCCTGGGCCTGCACTGCAGTGCGACTCCACTTAAAGAGGAGAAAACCAAAGAGCTTAATCTAATTCCTTGATTCTGATTGATAAAGACATAGTAGCGACAGAGACCGCAACATATCGGTTCAACAAATGATGGATTCAGAATCGGTTGGCGAGCTCTATTGAAGTAATGACTCTCCAAGGACATACTGTATGTGAAAATAGGAGAACGCACATACTGTAGTTCGATTATTTTCCTGGCTGCCTCTGAAGATGTTTCGGCTAAGAACACAAAAATGTATCCAGCATAAGTTTATGGCTCTGCCTGCTCAAATATGAGTTTTAATGATGCCCCACAGGCATTTGGAAGCTATATAAATACTTGTAGCAGAGCCAACACTTAGGTTTCAATATAACTCAAGGCATAATTCAGCATGAATAGTTCTTTAATGTGTAACGAGGTTACATATCTTACATCTGTATCTGTGTAAACATATGCTAAATGTCAAGACTGCTATTAAAGGCTCTATAAATCCTGCTCACTAAAAGTCTTACTATCATTAATGTTGGAAAAAAGTAACTCCTGTTCTTTTTATTTTGAGCTTACTCCTCATTAGCCATGTACAGAATACTTTTTAGTCTTGCCTGTTCTCTGCAATTCAAATCCGGACCCTCCGAAAAAGGCGAGGGGCCATGTTGTCATCACTCTAACTATGTAGTTACCATATGACAAATGAGCCATGTGAAATGACATTTCCCTTTTGCCTTCACACCTGTAGAGAAAAAGCAAAGCATCTGACAGATGGATGAATGGCAGAACCTCCAAACTACTGTATCTCCCTCTCATTTGGTGAAATGTAAAGAGCCGAGGCAATGACTGTTTACAAAAACTACCTGAGACGGAGCTGCAGAGTTCCAAGCCCTGAGGATGATAAATGGCTTTGCTAACCCGTTGGGACTGCAGGCCCAAATGAGGACGGAGCTAATTGCCGTGCGAAATACTTTGGCATGAATGGAAAGAAAATGCAGGCGAGCCGCGGCCAAAAAAAGGGCCCAGTTGCAGCTCTGAACTCCTAGTTGGCTTTTGCTTACAAGAGTTCACTCTGTGTCCATAAATCATGGACTGCTTATAGCTGAAACTGCCCTTAGTCATCAACATGCAATAGACTGAGTGACAGATTCCATCCTGACTACATTAGCCTCCAGTTCAAACGAGCCTCCTTTTTTAAACTCTCCTACCATCTTGAAACTCACAGGAAATAAAAACCAGATGGCCGAGGATCGCTGTGTATAACATAAAGCTGAGCTCATACGGGAGAAAAAAGACAGTAAAGACTTTATAAGAAAGTACACATGATGTTGAGGGAAATGACAGAGGTCAATTTGAGGTATCCTGGGTTTTAGATATCCTTCAAATACTGCTTCAGATATGACTTTATCCTGAGGCTGTAGACTGCAGCACATTACTCATTTTCAACTGACAAGAGACCTGAAATGTGGTTTCAGACAGTGTTACTCCCACACAGGTGGCACAAGTGCAAGCTCCACAATCCTTCTTAGCTACGTTCATGCTTTTCTGAGCTCCAATCTTGAACTAGACAGCAGTCAGGGGGCACATACCTCCCCCAAGGCTCCAAGAGATAATTAACTTTATATTTAAATGAGATTTTCTTTTTCCATGGCATCAGGATCCAGACCGGCATCTAAATAATGATAGACAATAATGGGATACATGTGCCAGATTATTTTCAATGAAGTAAGTGCAGTAGTCTGTACTTTAAACTGATTTGTAGAAACTGCTGCACACTGTTTTTTATTTTATTTATTTATTTATTTATTTATTTATTTATTTATTTATTTATTTATTTATTTATTTATTTATTTATTTATTTATTTATTTAATAAGTGCAGTAGTCAAGAGTAGGTAAATTAGTAAGTGAAAATGTTCAAAGTTGCCCTATCACACAATTACTTCTAAAAGTGTTTGGATCTCCACCAAGAATGAATCACAAATGTCCTTTTCAAACTGTTCCCCATTTCAGGAAAAAAGAGCAGCACAAGTACATGCTTTGCCATGCTAGCTCGAGGCTTGGGTTTTGGTTCGGGTTTGACAAGGATGCCTTGGATATCTTGGTATTGTTATTGTGAGCATGCAAGCATGCTGCTGTTAGCATTAAACTCAAAGCCATGCCTCAAAGTGCTGCTAGTATGGCTATACGTAGATATCCATATATCAGGAGGCAGATATATTCAACAATACAATCAAAATTAGTTTTTTAGTATCATCTCATTGTATTGTAGTATTATCTCTGGTGTCCATATTTATAATACTCAGCTGGCATGAACACACACATTAACTCCATTCATGAGATGTATCAAAATATTCACACAGTATTTCTGTGTGTTTGGTTTTGGTAGGTTATCTATGAGTCTAATAAAAGGTCAATATGGCAATATGATGTTTTTATATTTTAGGTGAACTGGCACATTTATAAAACAAATGATTGGATGTTGTCATTGTTACACCATTCTTTTACTCTATCATAAAACATTTATACTGACTGTTAAAAGATCACACGTTTTCTCAGGAGAAATAAACTAACACCCACTTCAGTACCAATAAAGAAATCAGCGTATCTCACATAATAGCACATATTTATCAAGGGAGTTGCAAGTTTGGTTGCAACGCCCAATGCCTCCTGGGGATTCTCTTAATGAGTTAGCTTTCAAATAGATTTAATTCCTAATAGGTAGGGCTTAAAAGGTAAATGTTTGCTCCCTGATCTTAACTGAAATACTATCCCTTTTGTAATCTATAATGTAAGGCCATGAAGCACAGGTGCTCAGATGGTTAAGTAAACATCAAAGTAAAACCCCAAAGAGCCTTTTGGACACGGAGTGCTAGCAGCTAAAGGCTGCGGTATAATGGAAAGCCCTTTGTTTTTAATAGCGGTGATTTATACATATTTATCTCAGGAATCTGTACCAACAATAGTTTCCTTATGCGAGTTGCAATCAATTATATTTTCAGTTTCTTGCCACCATCAAGCAGACCTATGAAATATTCCCACCTGTCCATGCCAGAACATTGTTTGTGATGTTATTTTATGAGAAAAGATGGTGGTGACTCATTTTAATTCAATTGCATGAACTGGAGGCACAATCTGTTTTTCATGTTCTCTGGCTCCAGCTGGAAACACCTGCCCTGTCCTCACAGCTAATACATTAAGTGTAAGTGCCTGAGCAGATGTTGTAGGGTCAGCAGGGAGTCTAAGGCCTATAGAGCTCTCAATATGTATTGGACCAGATCAGAAGGCAATGACATTAGCCGTCCTCTCTCTTGATAAATCACTCTTTTACATACAGGTAGAATACAGATTAGCTTTACCTTCCTAGAAACACCCTTTCCAATTTATCAGCCGCTAAATCAACACAGTCCTGATATTGGCAGATATATCCTCCTTTAGAAATGCCAATCAGGGAGGGATCTCTTGGTAAAAACACTTCAACTTTCTCACTGGGAACTGGAACACACTGGAATCTTTTATTTGTGTTTGCTTTGCAATCATTCGCAGAGATCAAAGCCGGGGCTTAAGGCCTTGGTATCAGCGCACGACAACGATGACATCTCCCATTCACACTGCGTCTTCTTCTCACATCTCACATGCACTCAGTCGTCACATCCCACAACAAAGAGAGACGCCCCGAGTTATCATCCATCAAACAGTGCCTTTTATGGCCCATCAAAAGACAATGAACTGCCAGAGTGAAAGGAGCGTTTGCAACATGAAGTGACAGCCAATACTCCAGACACAGATTAAACGGCGTTGGAAATGAGAGAACTACATAATGTTTGGGTAATTTGTGAAAATTAGACGTTAGGATTCATCTTTATGAAGGGAAGGAACTCAGCTGAGCATAGCATGGCTCTCGCTCTGATAGTTCATGCAACTCTATTTGCTTTGGTTTTGAAGTATAGGCTTCATATGGTTATGGATTGATACACTTTGTTTCCAGACATCGTAAGATTTCTTTAACGCCTCAGTTCTAAGGTATGAGCTACATGTTGAGATATAAAACAGACCCTGTAGGCTTATTTTCCATCAAAGGCCTCCCATTTATTCAATTTTCTATCAAAACCAAGAGATGTTTAAGAATAAAGGGGAGTAGCGGCAATACAATACATCATTGTGTACAATACAAGACTCGCAACATAAACCGTCAACGGCCTCTTTGTATGTTATCTCCCATGGATTATTCCTCTCAAGTCAACCATCAAGCTCTGTGGGTGTAGAGCCGTATGGTGCAGTTGTGTTGTGCGCCACAACATGCAGGGTAGATTTTGCTGAAGCTTTCAACGGAGGCCGAGTGAAACAGGACACCCACATGATTATACTGTATCCTGTCTGTTCCTGATTTATTGTGACAGCAGAAACTCCCTGCATAACCATGTCGTCAGGTGTTAGAACTTGCTGTGTGGGACACTTGATAGGATTCAGGCCGTTAGCCAAGACCGTGTGAGAAAGTCTCCAGAGACACTGCTGAGAAAACGCAAAATCCTCATTACTAAATATACAACCGCCTCGCTACTAATGGCGAACGGAAACAGGCCACTCACCTTTGGCGAACGGAAACAGGCCACTCACCTTTGGCTAGAAAAGTAGCAGCTGTGATTATTTTTTTAAACGAGTAATGTTAAAAAGGGGTATCCTAGTAGTAGTTTATGGCCCTTTTTTGAGCTTTTTATTTAGATTTCAGGTATATCTAAGAAAGGAGAGAACTAACTTGAATTCAATTTGTTACATATAGAACAAGTGATTAGTTTTTAGTGCTGATATCAACATTTTCAGATGTTGGAATGTTGTTGTCATATTTTCATGAATTACTGCACTTACTTGTTATGTTCTCTCTTAATTGTTTACAACATACAAATGCAGATTTTACTTTATAATTATTCCGTAACTAATATAAAGGAATCCTGCAGCATATGAACACTTTTTGAAACGACACATGAAAAAAACATGTGCCTAGTAAGTTTCATTAGAAAGTTAATCTCCATAGTTTGGGTCAAATGATCTATTGCAGACATATCATATCATTTTTTAATACGTATATAGAATCTTGTATTAGAGGTACGATGTTTGGGACATAGTTCAGGTATAAAAGGACATGGAAGGTAACTCCTCAGTGAAGAACTCTCATGTGTGGTTGTATTCTCCTTTGTTGTGTATTATGATGAAACCCCAGGACCGCTCCATCATAAATCAATCAATGTTTATTTATATAGCCCAATATCACAAATGTTACATTTGTCTCAGTGGTCTTCACAGTTTGTACAGAATATCAGTATGACAATACGACACCCTCTGTCATCACATCACATACTTAATAAAGGAGTTTAGCAGTGGGTGTCAGCAGCATTTGCCTTCAGTGAAATCTGTCAAAGCTGCAGTGCATCTGGACACTAAACAGCTTCTCACTGCAGACAACACTGGTTATACCAGGTCGAGTGGGGTCGGGCGGGATGACTCTAGGCCTTTGACAATCTGTTTGTATTTTAGGAGTGCAGATTCTGAGATACTTGAGAAGTCTGGACAGAGGGATTATGTCCTTTCTTGTGTTGTACACTGGAACATCTTAATCGTCTCTTATCGCTCCTTTGTCTCACATGATGCCATGTGCAGCCTTTTGTGCTATTTCAGAGACAAGAAAAAGTCCATATACATATGTAGCCTTTTCTTGTTGAGTTATTCTTTACTCTTTCTTCTGAAAATTACATAAATAGTTCTAATTAGACACTGTGGTAAATTATTCATGATTCTATCTTGGCTTGTGATCCCCTTAAGGAATAATTGAAAATATACTTAATTCACACTTTCATTAAAAGCTGCACTGAATAATGTGCAATTGTTGCTTTTCTTCTGTCAGCCATTACATCTAATTGCTGTAATATATGTTTGTCAAGGGGGAAGGTACTAAAAATATACAGTTTATAGCGGTATCACCTGAAACCAGCTCTTTGAGCATGAAGGGAGGCATTATTCAGAATAAATGGATTATCAGGGAAACCAGCATAAATGACTCAATAAAACTGTTAAGCAGCCAGGCAGCCAGTGGTGGCCAACATGATTAATCGCAGGTGTTCCAAGATTGGATTTATTTTGTCTTTTATTTCTCCTTTAATGACTAGCCGCGAACACGGCTCCTAATATATCGCCCATGTTTCTAGATTACCGGTGACTAATGAGGATTCAAAATGGCCGTTATCTACATTAATGTCTTTTTATTTGAAAAGTCAATACTGCCCGTGTGTGGGAGGAATATTCTAGTGAGAGCGACTTGCGGTGATCTGTTACAAGCCACCCAATTAAAAAGGGTTTCAAAAAGCATTGCTGGCATTTTTATGAGTACACAGTTGTGTCGTTATATTTATAATTTTTTACCACTTGGGATATTATTCATTCAAATAACTACAACATGTTGCTTCTACATTCATCAACCAGATCCATTTATTGGTTTATTTTCAATCCCTCCACATACATCTGAATTATAAAACGTCTCAAAGAGTATGTTGTCACCTACTTTCCCCACAGATGATCAATATTCTGTATTTGTGGGATAAATGAAGCTATAATTTACATGTTGCTGTTTTCAAAGTGGCTGTACCCCATGGAGGTTCAGTATATTCTTGGTGGAGGGCTCTCAGAAGGCCTTGTGTTGATGCAGGAGATATAGCTCAATTTAATGAAAGAGTCTGGCTCAGTAATGACCCCAGTGATTCATATATTCGTAAAATAAATCAATCCCACATCAGCCAAGTGCAGAAATAGGATCTCCTGCAGCCTTAAATCTTGGCATTGGGTAATATGCGCTAAACTGCAGAATAAGACAGATGAAGTTCATTACAGAGCTGAAAACAGGTATGAAGACAAAACATTGAGTCCAATAACGTGCTGCAGAGAGAATGTAAAACCCAAGGCAGTGCTTTGTCAGACTGGACCGTTGTGCCACCAGACTGTTGTTCTTTCCGTCTATGATTTAACACAGCCGAGCACGGCTAGATGGCACCCAGGAGAGGACTTGATTTTCATGTTTGCCAATCTTCCTCTATTCATGCCCGTGGTGACCATAAATACACTTTTATGCTTCCTGGAGAAATGCTTAAAGAAGCATTTTGTCCAAGTCCTGTATAGACTTGCATCGCAATATTCTTGATGGATGACAGCAGCGAAGTTCAGAAGACGCCCCAGAGAGTTTCCAATCCCGTTTGTTTGGGGGTTTAACATTTGAGCATAATTCCAGCTCCGCTGTATTTATGTGGGTTGGACTCCTCTGCTCTGAGTCTTTTGTTCCCACAGTTCACTAATGAGGCAGAGCTCCACCAGTGGCCACGGACATCTCAACGGGCATTTTGTGGAGGTCTGAGATGTGTTAACCCCAGAACAGGAGAGCATTTGAAAAGATTTAAAAAGATCTCCAGGAAACCTTTAACATGCTTGGCCAGCTGATAATAGGCAAATAAATTGCTCTTGGTCAGTTAACCCTTTTCAGAATGATCAATGGCTGCATGTCAACACAGTTGGGAAGAACCTAACTAGGGCTGCAACTAACAATTATTCAAGGGTTATGTGTTTGAATGCCTTTTGTATGTCCTTTAAAAAGACAAGTTAATTAAATATGATATGAAACTGAATTTTCTGCCATTTTTGCATGAAAAATAACTAACTATTAATCGATTATCAAAATAGATGATTACTTTTCTGTCAAGCAACACATCGCTGACTCAACTAATCATTACAGCTGTAGTTGCTACCACCTTTGCACCTGCTTAACCCCTCCCTCTTCAGTTGGCCTTATACTAAGACTGACCTACAGGGAGGTCCAAGTACTAAATGGAATGACCCTCTGTCAAAAAAAGGCCCAACTAAGCTATACATAGTGTAGTGGCCCTTTAGCTTTCTCTGGGATCGACATAGCAGGACAGTCCCACCCAATGCCTCTATCCATCATGTATACCTCTCATCACAGATCAGGGTGGGTCATTGCTGGGATTGGTTCATATTATTTTTATACATAAACACATTTTTCCTTTAATTGATTGACTTTTTCTGGATTCGTATCTTGATGAGATGATCATATAAACTTTAATCGAAACACAAAAGAACAATATCAAAGAATCTGGTTCTAACCACAGCACTGACCTCTAGTTTCAGTCCACACTTTTCATTAATCAAACTCATTACTAATGACCCTGATCAACAACTTAGGCCTATATGTCACCACTTTATTCTTATGTGAAAGATATGTTGATTAGGCGTTGACACAAACAGGGCTATTTCAATACACAGCATTAAATTAATTAACTGCCGTCATCACATCACTCCAAGGCCACACTGAAAGGAGATGACTCCAAGACCACACTGAAAGGAGATGACACCAAGACAGAATTAACAGCTTTCAACAAATAATCTATAAACAACATCATTTCTAAAACAAGTAAACAGCTGTTGGAGGCTTTTTGTGAAGCATAAATTGTACTGTAAGTTAATGACAGACAGAACAAATAGAGACAAATGTTGCGCCGCCTTAATTTAAGTGTAAGACAATCTTTTTATACACACAGATGTCCTGTGACTTGGACATGATTTGCATAATTAACTGTCCATGCTAAATATACATTTAGCTCACAACAGAGGGGGGAAGTTGGCTGGAGACATAAGTGCATTAGCCTGACCCATGTGTTCTAAAAGCAGTGGGATGCCAACTGTTCAGCCACATTTATTAAAAATGGCTTGTTTAGGAGGAAAATAGAAATCACAAATAGGCTCGTTTATCCTTCCTTGTGACACATGATGTACAATGCATTCTGCAATTTAGAGTAGATGAGAACTAAGTGAGAAAATAGTCCTGAAAAGTAAAAATGTAAATGTTACTTCACCAACTAGAAACAACCTACAGTATAGGACGAGCCAATTTGAGAAAGAAATTAGAATTATTCCACTCTGATGATTAATGAAAGTATTGACACACAATCTGAGATCTGCCCGAATGCCTTTTGGCCGCTTCAGAGAATAATCTGACACTAGTGCTCTGAGCCAAATGAACACGACTGAATAGCCGGCCCACATGGTTAGATACACTGCAACGTAACATTTGGAGTCACATTACCGCGCCTTGTGCTTTCACAGTCAATAACAAAATGATTGGTTGGCAGTGGCATGTCTTGTTAGCGGGATATTGTTGCGCTTGACATTTATCATAGCTTCGGGGTCGTGAACTCAAAGCTAAACAGCAATTGAATCATTAAATGTGAACGGCTGCAACTACTCCGTCTCGGAGGCACTGACACAAGTGTTTTCATGCTGAAACGAGTGACTAATTTCCGCTAAACTAAACACGTCTTTGTTCAAAATGGGACATTATGCGCTAGGAGCGACATATACTCCAGGGTTGGAGAAACAATGGCCTCTTTAACAAGCAGATTATTTGCTGCATATTGATATTAATACCAATTACAATTATAGATGGATGTCTTCCTGTAAATCAAGTCATGCGTTTTGTCTAGAGAGGCCAAGAAAGAACAATCACTCCTATTTAGCTTTATACATTCAGCAAATTCAGTTCTTGTGACTGAAATGTAGACAAGCATTATGATTGTATCATACCAGAAAACAATGGGCATACAGATTCAATTGTCATTAACTTTATATAAAAACTATTTATTTCGATGGTCTCTCAAGGAGGTAATTAACCTCTCCGTGGCAAACATTCTGACTCCAATACTGCAGATTTCTACATCAACGTCATGTGTTGTGATTTGAAAACATTTCCACAAACTAAACAAGAAGACTGTTACCAGATACGTTCATTCCGAATGCAGCATTTGGAGTTCAATAAAACAATCCAAATGGCTCAATTTCCACTCACAAGCTTAAAGCAAATAGGATGCTCAATAAAAACATTGCACAGGGCCTCTCTGTTAAAAGAATCAATAGCTAGAGGACAAAGAACCTATAGCTATCACTTAATTCTCTTATCAGTGGGATTTAGGGGACAGGGATGATGTTAAATAACTGTAAATCCTTATCTTTGACTTTGTGGGTGGTTTATGGCAGTTTCAACAGCAGTTCAGAGACAGAATGTCCATACCTTCTGCCGGTTACACGATTTATAGTTATATTACGCTTTGTCTAAAAGAGCAGAGAAACAGATAATTGAAAGGAAGAGATAGCAGCTAGCTGGAGAGGGGGCATGCAGTAACCGAGAATCATCATTGCAAGAGACATATCACAACGACAGTTTTATGGCTAAAGAGCCGGCCCTCTGTATTTTGGGGGCTCGTTTTTATGAAACAAGCAAGATCCAATTTTCTGATTCATCTGCAAACGGGTCGGACTGAGTTTAGTATTCTGTCGCCGGGCTTCAAACCGGCTCACATGAGCGTAGAGGTCACCGAGAGGACTGGAGGAGTTGGAGTCATGAGTTTACGCTCACACCGTCACAGGCCTGCTCATATTTTTGCCCTCAGTGACAACAAGGCTATTGTTCTCTCTGATAAGGCTTCAGTGTGCACAGTAATGGGAATTAAGCAGGGCATAAGTCACAGAGAAATTGGGTGACAGCAGATCAATAGATAGTGGTGAAGCCTCAGGGACCATTAGTGAAGGGGACCCTTTTGTTTGTCCACTGGTGGGGAGGGTTACTGGATGTTCAATTCTGAATTAACTGTCGAAAATAAAAATACATTGAGCTCATAAGAGAAGAGGGAAGGTTAATTGGTGACACGGGTTCATTAACATGACCCGTGTGTTTCAGGGTTGTCTTTATGAGGTCACGTCAACCTTTGGGTTTTAGGGGATTTTTTTTAATACAGGCAATCTACTGTTGTAACAGGATGCAATGCAACCAATGACTCTGAGTTATAAACCCTTGGCCCTCTGAGGTACATTTAGTTTTTGCTTTCTATCTATGCGTTTATTCTTTTGTATTTTTTTATTAGTTTTATTAGTATGCTGCGTTATCTGTTCTGCTGCAGTATGAACTCCAAAGCTAGTTCCTGACACGTGTTATTGAAATGGCTATGGTTAAAAACTGTTATAAAATTCCTAGATTTGAGGAACCAGAAGCAGCAAATGTTTTGTGTTATTGTATGAAATAAAAAATGTATATCAATAAATATTCTACCAAAATTGTAAACAATTACATTTTCTGTCAATTACTCAGCTTAACATTTTAGCACTACAACCATTTAGACCAGTATCAAAATACACATTTGCTTCATTAACAATGCTGTTTTAATTTTCTGTTTTTCTTTGTCTACAGGATTTGAAGTGTGTGCTTGAGAGCATGTGTGGCACACATTTCCGTGGACTGTGGGAAAAGTGTACAGCACGATTAGAAATGCCCTGCAGCACTATGCGGGAGAGGATGGAAATGCATTAGCCTTAATCTTTACAGTGTTCAAAATGATTAGCCAGAACGTGACAACTCTGATAAAACAGATTCTTCCCTTAAGTTCTTCAGGCAAATGCATATTGTGGCCATCACTCCGAGACATTCCCACTTAAATGCACTGATAATTTGTTGTTGCATTGCATTATTCCTGCCCCATAACCAGGCCCCAGCTGAGTGAGCAATGTGCCAATGATAACTAAAGATATTAATTAGTATATCACGATGGCGGCATAAGCATTTTCACTATTAATAAATTCCAAGCCATCGAGTAGTGATTTAATTATGAATTATGTAAATGGTTGCCATGAATCATTTAGGTCTATGCTTTTTATTAGCTAAATGGGAGGGCAGAATGTAGGCATATCACAGTGATGAGGATTTACACACTCGAGTGATGACAGCACAAGTACAAGAATATTTAGTGACTTGATCACAACTGCATGTAGGCCCCCTGCGAATGGCAAAAAGCATTTCACTTTGATGAATAATTGACTAAAGATGTTGTTTAATGGCTATAAAAGGGTCATGTTTACCCAGAGGTCTTAGGTTCTAAAGGTTCTTTGGTGTGTACATTAAGCCCTGCATTATACATTATTAACCAAATAAGAAACATCATTCTATCCATTTTAGTTCATCGCAGTGCAGAGAGGAAGAAGCAGAGAATGTCCACATCTGAGAAGCCTAAACTAGAGATATTTTATCATTTCTGCTTAAAAATTGTAAAAATATGAATATGAAAAAGGAAGTTTTCTTCCTGTGCAAGAGCCCAGAAAAAAAACTAAACATAAAAATGGCTGCAAAAAAATGGCAACATCCTGCATGTGATCCATGCAACTGCACAGGTTGTAGCAAGTCATTGTATACATTCAACCTAAATTAAAACCCATATCTGCATACATCTTTTTTATCCTGAATTATGTTAAGCGCTCCTGCAAACAAAATAACACATGGCCTAAACCACTGATTTTAAATATAAATCAATAGATGAATCAATAATATTTCAATCAAATGTGGGAAGGGATATTTATTATACAACAGCATAAAAGACAGATTATTGAAGACATATTGAAGACTGAAGAACTACACACTCGGTGACAGTCACGTACATGGGCATTTGTTTTGTATGACTTCATAGTGAAGCCCCTATTATTGTCACATATATTTTTTTTTCTAACACTTTTCATCTTGTCAAATTGATATAGTGCCAGGAACAAGGAGTATATTTGGTTTGAAGAGAGCTGTCAGGCTGCACTTTTTGATGGAGTCGTATCGCTTGCTCATCTGTCAGTCAAAAAGAAAGTCTGCTGCCAAAGTCAAAAATCAAGAGTGGAGAGTAGATGACTTGCATGGCATTTCATTGTCCGGGAGAGAATTCTGACAAACACTGTTCAGCTGGATTTAAAATGTGTAGGGCATGTTTGTTAAGTAATTAAATGTATTATTGATTAACCAGGTGAATGTTTAATACAGTTGGTCACTTTAAGCTTAACAAGTCCTCTGTAGAAAAAGATAATGGACTCAAAGTGTTCTGTAGTCTGTGATAAAAACGGAATATTGCCTCATTACACATACAAAGATGGCCTACACATTTCAGAGCACATTAATCATCCCGACATGTGACATCATAAAAAACTTCTTCTCATAGACAGCAGACTCGAGTCAGGCAGGCCTATAAAATGTAATCATCACAACAGTGTCGACATTGTTCTGGCATAGCAGAAAATCCCCCGACCCAGGGAGCGTGTCTCTCTGCTGGATTGTTATGGTGTTTACTCACACAAGGGGCTTACCCCGAGGCCAGCTCCACACCTCGGCGTCCCAGCTGGAAGCGTCCGAGTCCCCTGGAGGAAGACTCTGTCCTCCCCTGCTGTCCAGACGCCGTCAGTGAGCAGCAGCCATGCAGGGCATCCTGGGAACTGGAGGTCAGGGGAAAGAGAGAGCATCAGATTTCAAGCTATCCATCAGGTAGAACAGGAGGGGTCCTTTAGAAAAAAAAACACTTGGTCCAAATCTTCTCCTATTTGAGAATGAATACTAATCTCTACACAGTGTCCTTATCAAACAGAAACAGTGCTGTCACCGTGGCCTTAACACACACTGGATGAGTTGGCATCATTTGTTTTGGTATGGTTTTTTTCAGAAATATTAATACATTATGCTGTTGTCTTTTATGCAGCACATAGGAAACTGATGATGCTCGTATACTCCCTCTAGTGGATATATTTATATCCGTCACTAGTTAGACCCTTTATATATACAGTCTATGGTTAGACCTAGAGTTTGTATTAAAATGGTGAATGTACATTTGGAAATTATGCTGCTAGTTATAAGGTTTTGCATTTGTTTTATTCATCACTAGTGAACAGCGTCATTGGTTGTCCAGTAAAATATAATACTGCTTCTTCGTCATTTGGGTTGAAGGTCTGCAGCCATGCCTGGTTTGCACTTCCTGAGACTTGACTTTTATTTTTTTATAAATCCTCTGAGTTTTTGGATTGTTTATGCTTTATGAGATGTATAACTATGAGTAAGAATCATGTTTATATCAAGCTATTTTAAAATGTTACTTGCTTTTGTCAAAATGTTTTATTGTTGCACTTAAAGAAATGGGGTTGGAGAAGCTCTTCTAAAATATCTAAAGTTGCTAATCCTCTTTAAACTTCAGATGTGATCAAATCTGTTTTCAGTCATGTAGCATGAGGACTAAACCCAAACAGTTGTTGTTATTTCCAGGACTGTGAATGTTTTGCCTTATATATCATCAGTTAAACAACGCTGACATTGTAACCGGAAGAAAAAAGGATTAAATTAGTTAGTCACCTTAAGCCTTCCTCAGTACAATGCTCTTTAACAAAATCAGATTCACACACAGAGGGTAACCCAAACACATGGTCTCTAATTTACACAACACCTCATGTCATACTGATTTTTTCTCTTTAAATAATTACTGATAAATGACCAAAACAATTCAGGTGTTTAGTGCTCAACTGTCATACAAGCCATAATTTAATTGTTTTAAAGGTTAATGAAATGTGTATAACAGTGCGCACATCAACAAATACATTGCAAATATGCAATGTTCTTCATATCCAGTAAGTATTACTAACTGTAAGTTAACTTTATTGCCTTGACAACACTGCCCCTCTCAGTAAGAACACCTATATTACATGTCCAAATATTTTGAGTTTAACTTTCATATGCATTCTGTGGAGTAATTATATTGTGTTGTATTTAATTAATAAAACAATTGGACTTCAATAACATGTTTAAAACAAACAGTTCCATTTTCTGTGAATTAATTTAAATGTTAAAGTTCCTGCATATATATATATACACAATCCATACTACCACGCATAATCATAATAATAATAATATTAATAATAATAAATGTGTATTTATGAAGCTTTCTTTTCAGAAAGTTTTAAAATAACAAGAGTTTCACTGCAGAGCTTTTAGAACGTATTACAGAATTAGTGCACATAGTGGTATGGAAACTTCCACTCAATGAACTGTTGTCTACCATTGTTCTGTTGCATACATAATGACATTATTATTGTCATACACATTTCCAAAAGAAAGGGACATGCACGAGTACGCAGCAGTGAGTCCCAGGGTCCCAATATGACAATGGGCGTCGGTTGTACAGTCCTATCATGAGAGCTGCAGCAGGTCATATGACCATTTCTACATGAATGATTCGATTTTTTAAGGGTCGTTTCAGTAGGAATTCAGTTCAGTTAGGCATTCTGACGTCCAAGCCGCCATCTTCAGACGCAACTTTGTGGTGAGTTGTTTTTCTCTTGAAACCGGTTGCAACTGCATGATTGTTTTTAAATGTCATGGATGCATTATATCATCAACACTTTGTTCATTTGGCTTTGCTAAATATACATTTGTTTTCTTCTGTTTAGTCGGATTAGTTGGAGTAGCAACACTATGCATTTTGCTTATCTCATCGCCACTAAACACAATGGCAATCACACGATGGCATTGTACATGTGTCTGATAGTATGTGGATAGAAACACAACAGACAGTCTCACATGGTCACGCGCCCCTGATCCCTCGCAGCTTCGCCTCTGTTCGCAGTATTACGGTAACGCGCGAGACAACACGGAAGCGCTAAAGCTGGGATCAGGTTATCCGTGTGGTATCACAGTTGTGGTTTAAAATATGGCTTTTCGTTATATATCCAAAGAGGCCCTGGCTGGATCTGTCACACTGGGAGTGGTTTTATTCACCGGTTATTTAATTGGTAAGAGAGAATTTTGTTTGCCTTAATTCTTCACGTTAAAGCTTTACAACGTCGCGACTATGCCAAGTTAACCTATCAGCAGTGAGGCGTGTGTAAGGGCGTGTTACCAGTAGAGGGCACTGTGTTTTTTATGAATATCTAGTGTTATTTTGTAGACTTCGATCTGTAGAGTAGGGAAAACATATATGAAACAAATTACTATTTAGTTTCAGTTTCAAAAAGTAATACAAGTATTGCTTTAAAACTGCCTGGAAGCAGGAGTTTTCAGCATATATCTGAGCTTATCTGTTGTGGACATATTGTAAACAAATCAAATCACTCTTTTAAAAAAAAGGTCCCATGTCATGCTTTTCCGGTTATTACCCATCCTCTTGTGTGTTATGTAACTTTGTTTGCATGTTAACGGTCTACAACAGGGGTGCCCAACCTTTTTTGAACCGAGAGCTACTTTTAAAGCTGCCAGTCTGCCGAGATCTACCAGTCCAAATAGAGAGGCGTAGCCATTACTGACAGTAAATACACACTTCTACTTGTATAAAACTGACCTTTGTACGATGAATACTTCATAAAATACTGCAGGTCCTTTATCTTACCTCTTTCTAATCTACACACATACAAGTATCTAACTGAAGTTACACAACAGTGTTGTTGATACAGAGTTGGAGTTTATTCACACGTCACATACTACAGTGGGTAATGTCTTCAAGAAACATTGAACAGTGCTGCCACATATGACACAGGAAAAAAGAAAATACTCTGAACCCTTTCTTTGCCATTATATAAAAATAGTGTTGCTACAAAAGTATAAATTAGGCTTACTAATAAGACAACTCAGATCTGAAGCTACACAGGAATCTGCTGCCAAAGTGCAATAAAAAAAGATTATCTAAAAAATTAATAGAATCAAACCCTTTTTTTGTTGCATTTTAGTAGAGTATACAAATAAATGCCTTTAAAATAGGATGCAAGCAACTCTAGTTTCTTAACCTGAATTGATAATAGACTATAATCAATTTAAGTTTGCATTCTTATACCATGTTGTACAATATAATTATAATGAATAAGTTCAAACTAAAAATTACAGCTGATTAATAACGGTATCTAACTTGAGTTTTTATTATATCAAAAACCTGTTGAAATGCTACTGTTATTTTTTACTGTCCCCAAAAAGCGCATCGGCAGCGTCCAGGAACGCTTCTTTCACAACTTCGCCGTCTTTGAAAGACTTCATGTGTTTCGCAAGAACGTGACTGACACGATAAGATGCTCTGGTAGCAGCCTTGCTCTTGTTGTTGGGCCTGGTGAAAATGGACTGCTGTGCATTTAGCTGTCCTTTCAGGCCCCTCCCCTTTTGGAGCGTAGGGCAGAATTAGGAGGGAATTCCGTCTCGTAGCGTTTGTGCACTGTTTTGAAATGCCGCTCCTAAATTACTCTTCTTCGATAAAGCCACGCTCGCATTGCAGATGAGACAGATGGACTTTGAATTGGAATAGATACAAAAATAATCATCCTCCCACTCCGAGTGAAAATTATATATTTTGGGCTCTTTTGCTTCTGCCATAATTGCGGTCTTGTGTGTGTGCGGACTGTCACTCCTGTTGACACGGACAACGTCAGCGAAATAGTGCCCACTGCCCACCAGCCACGCCCCGACACATGGGGTCACGCCGGCCAATCACAAAGCTTTGATGCGTTCAAGTGCATTATTCTGGCACAGGAAGATTATTTTATAGGACATTAACGATAAAACAGAATATTGTTGTTCTATTTTTAGACGCATCTCCCGATCGACTGTGAATCTTCCCGCGATCGACCGGTCGATCGCGATCGACTGGTTGGACACCCCTGGTCTACAAAGTCACAAACCCTCAAAGTACACCCTGTAGCGAGTACAACTCTAACACAGAAAATACCTGTCTATGCTGGCCCAGAAGGCCTCATTGGGGATTTCTCTTTTTCTTCCTGGTACCAAGTGACGTAACGAAGACCAAATGGACCAATCCGTGGAGCCGTGGAGCCACACACACACACACACACACACACACACACACACACACACACACACACCACACCATCACACACACACCCACACACACACACACCACACACACACACACACACACCCACATCACACACCACACACACACACACACACACACACACACACACCACACAACACACACACACACACACCACACACCACACCACACACACACACACACACACACACACACACACACACACACACACACACACACACACACACACACCACACACACACACCACACACACACACACACACCAACACACACACACACACCACACAACACACACACACCACACACACACACACACACCCACACACACCACACACACACACCACACACACACACACACACACACCACACAACAGGGTGTTTCTCAATCGCGAGGATGCTGGCTTGGTAGTCGCGTACTTCCAAATCACTTCCTTCAGAAACGAAGCAAGTATGCTTCCAAGCCACGGCTTCGGAAAACGAAGAATAATGGAACAGGCTCACTCACTCTTTCTAACGGTTTCAACATAAACTGTACCGAAAATAAATACCTCACGATGTCTATATAATTAGGAACTTGCTTTACTTTCACGGAACACATTTGTGATGATAACAAACAAATGTAACAAAGTAACATATTTACCAACACATGTTCTACGCCACTACATACTTACATTTAAATATGTGCTGTGTCGGTTCAGCAATTCTCCGCAAGGGTTTTTGAAATTGGTCCGTGTGCAAAGCACTGTGGGGATTTTAAGGACGCGAAGTCTATGTGCAGCCTCGAAATTTCCCCCAAACCAAGGACGCGGCCTCGGTGGAATTCCAAGTATGCTGGAGATTGGAACAGTCCTTCGGCGGCACTCGATGACGTAGCATCCTTGAAATATTGGCTTGGAAGCCAGAAACCTCGAGATTGAGAAACGGCCACTCACTCAGCCTTATCTTTTCTCAGCCGCAGCTGATCTCATTCTCCACTCACGTGTGTGTGCGTGCTCAGGCTGAGTTTCGCCGTATCTCGCTGTCTCGCAGACCCCACGCAGCAACCAGGAAACGACACCAGGGCCCTTTCTCATTTCTCTAACTCCCCTCCTCGACTCCTAGGTTGCGTTCCGATAATCCAAAAATCAGCTCCTAAATTCTAACCCTATCTGCTATTCCTTGACCTCTGAGTGAAACGTCACGGGGTTAAGGGATAGTGGATAGGAGAATTCAAAAGGAGAGAATCAGAATGCACTTTCACTATCCGACATGTTTATGATGCGCCAGCGGACGTCATGAATGTGCGTCTGCTGCTGTGGGGAAACTATGGAAACTACAGTTTTCTATACAGCGGACTACAACATGGATGTTTAATAAGAACGAGGGACTACTGTAAACTCATCTAGAGACTCTGCACCGTGCTCTGATGCTGTTGCTTTGCTTTATGAACTTGGACAACAGAGAAACATATTCTTCATGACCAAAGTTGGAATTGAAATAAAAAAGGAAAGTGAAGCTTATGCTCGTCACCCTCTCCCTCCGGTCCACATTAATACAAATGATCCCAATACGTATGATTGTATGAACTATGAAAATATCTTAAAATCAATACAAATGTATTTATTATAAACGTTAGTCCTTAACATCTATATCACCATTCAAACATCTTTTAAAAGTTGAACAAACTCCACACAGCTCAGTAAACACTGAAATGTTGACTTTATTTGATCGTTTCAGTAAAAACTAATGTTCATATTTCTCTTTTTGATTATAATACTGATGAACGTTCAGAACAAAAGCACTTTGGCAACTTACCACATACGTTTTAAAAATGCTTAATAAGCACTGTAACTTTCATGATATCATTTCTCCGTCATAATCGGTTGTTTCCGTGAACGGCCGACTGATGAGTGACGGCAAATGCTGCGGCTGCAATGCATTGTGGGGCAGCATTTTCTCCTTCCTTTCGTCAAGGGACGTCCAGTGGTTCCTAAGCTAAAGGAGGTTATAAAGGAAGTTTGAAACCTCCTTTCCTTTCATTTAGAGAATTGGAACGGCACTTATCATGGCTGCCACTGAGGGACTTCCGGGTCATTTCACTCCGTTAGGAAGGTTCCTAAGCTAAATGGACTATTGGAACGCAACCCTATCCTCGAGACTTAGTCCCGCCCATAGGAGATGCGAGCGGAGGAGCCGAGGAGGGGAGCCGAGGAGAGAGGAGGGGAAGCAGCAGGCGGTTAGAGAAATGAGAACTCCTCTCCTCTGAGCGGTCATTTTAAAGAGACGTCCATTAATGATGACAGGAGGCACAACAGCACTCTGTCTGATGGACAGATGTGTTCATGATGACTTATATATGACTTATATATTTACTTTTAATCATTCACAGTGCGGTATAATGAGACAATAAGAGGCTACAGATGCGGACACACACACACATATGTATATAAATATATACAATTTCAGAATCAAACAGGGCACTCTCATAATAATGTAACACTATCAGAGACTGGATATATCCCCCCCCCCTCTCTGGTCGATACAATGAGGAAAATAAATTACGGGCCAAAAGTTTTATTTACAAGTATTAAAAGTAAGCAGAGGACACCAAACCAACTGAAACCTGTCTGTCTGCTGCATCTATGCACACACTGTACCACACACACTTACACATAAACAGGCTACAGCTGTTGTGTATTTTATTATGTGAAGCACTAAATGGTCTTAGAAAAATATCGACTCTTTGTTTGTAGATATCTACTAAACTAAAGCAAATAAAGAGAGTAGGCCTGTTATACTGAGTGATATAGATTATACACACTGCTCTGCTTTCTGCACGGACCTCACAGCTGTTCTCTCTGGAGTCTGGAAACATCTCGTCGCGATGAGAGCAGTTAATAAAATAATATCCAGGGGATGCATGCAGAGCTGTCATTGGCTGAGATAAGTCCGGCCGGCACGACTCTTTGAAACATCTCTGTTCCCGGAAATGCATCCGCGAAGGAGCCGTGGAGGACCCATCAGTGTATCCTCAGTTATAGCTCCTCCAGAAAGCCTCCTCGATGCTCGGTCCTCGAAGTGCATTTAGAGAAATTAGATGTCCTTCAACATGGCGCGCTAAAATTCATTTCCGGGTCACTACCGGAGGAGTCGACCAGGGGGATTTGATGAAATGAGAAAGGGCCCAGTAATCCAGTTCACACTGTCGGCTCCTCGAGTCTCAAAGGGCGGAGCAGCGAGCCCTGCAACGTCCCGCCAACACGGCAACCCAGACCCCACGCAGCATTCTCATCTGTTTGTCATTACTGGTGTCATTGACTGGTTGCTAACAAACGCCATTGTAACACATACACACACATCAGAGCACAGTGGGCTCATAGGGAGGGGGGGGCAGGAGCTCCAACAAGGCGTTTAGGACAGAGTGGATACACATACTATACAGAGATGCTGTATGAGAAACCAATGTGATTTTGGAACATTGAACAATGTAAATCTATTCTAGTAGACCTCAACAATGGAATTATGATCAGTAGAAATGGACATGACATGGGACCTTTAAGTTCTTGTCTGGTTGAACATAATATACTACCATTATAGGTGCACTCTTAATACTAAACCTTTCAATGTGGCTGTGGTGTTCTTAACCGACAATGGAAGTGATGCATTAAAGATTTTTTAATGAGTGACCTATATACCAGTCTTGACTAATGCTACAGTTAAGCGTTAAATCCTGTGCATTAGTAGTACATGGATAGAAAAACACAAGCAAATAGTTACATTAATGTAGTGTTTTAGCTGTTGGAACTAGGAAAGAAGGCATCATCATGGTAATCCAAATGTTCAACCTCAGGGTGTAATGTAGAGGGTTTACTGAGTTCTACAAATAATACCCGGTACAAAGTCTCCCTCTTATCATCATTCACTTTCCAGCTCCTAATGACCCTGATAATAATGGTAAATACTAAACTGCAAAGCCTTTGAATGAGTAGGTACAAAGACACGGTCACCCCAATGTGTTAGTCTAGACCAGGGGTAGCCAACACGGTGCCCGCGGGCATTTAGTCGCCCGTAGGGGCAACGTGAGTCGCCCGTAGGGGCAACGTGAGTCGCCATGTTCTAAAAATAACTCGCCAAGCAAATCCAAAATGAATAAAATACACAAAACAAAAAAGGAAATGTAATTAAAAGAATCTACCCTATGCATAAACGAAACCTACATCATAGCAAACTCTATCTACTTACTACAACTCTATATCTATCTAACACCCCTCCCCCCACCCCCACAATGAATATCGACCAATCACGTTCTTGCTTGATTTGCGGGACCAGCGTTGCAGTCGGAAAGAAAAGCAATGTGGCACCTCCACGCTTCATAAGGAGTTTGACCGCTGATTTTCCTTCTGGCTGAATCTACACAACACATCAGCCCCATTGGACAGCCTAGTCGTGCCAGCCTATACAACACATGAGGGGCAGAGTTTTACTCTGTGTGTATTGCAACTTGCATATATATGTATTGCACTTGACGCACACGGCGTAATTTCCACTGGGGACAGCGGGGACATGTCCCCCGCACTTTTCGAAATTCCGTTTGTGTCCCCCCACAGACAGACAGACAGACAGACAGACAGACAGACAGACAGACAGACAGACAGACAGAGTAAAAAAAAAAACTGTTTAAAAGGAGAGTGATTAGTAAAATATGCATAAATAAAAAGAAAGAATGCTAATAGGTAACATAAGATAAGAATAAATAAGTTTAAACGATTTGTTATTGGTTGTGATCATATTCTAAAGATGTTTGGATTATTGAAATGTATACAGCTCCCTTTCATCTGAGTGTTGAGAGCTGTATCCATAAATTCATGTTGTGCTCAAAGTGCTCCAGATTGATGCATTTCACTTCAACATTTAAAAAAAAATCTTCCATGCATGCCCCCGGACCCCCCTAGAAGAGGTGAGGTCCACCCCCAAATAAAGCAGGTTACATTAATTAAATGGAATACATGTTCTTTTAGTAAACACTGAAAACAGGTCCCACAGACCCAAACAGCACACAAAGGTTAAAGGTCAGCATATAATAATGTTAAAATGTGCTAAATATATACACGGCAAAAAACAAAAAAAAGAGGAGTAAAAGTAGCCCTCGACTTGTTTTATTTTTTTTAAGTAGCCCTCACCCTAAAAAAGGTTGGTGACCCCTGATCTAGACTGAGTCATTGTATGTTCTCCAAGATAAAGATACTTATTGCTTTACAATTTCCAGTCTTCAAATCTGGATCTGTGACTGCTGCTGCAATAATTGCATTAACCCACTGAGATCATTCAAGTTTTATTCTTGAGTTCTTATCTAAATCAAATAACTACTGTACATTAAGTGGACCAGACTTCAGTTTCCTGAAAGATGCATAAGCTGGATGGTAAGTTGAATGACATCATGCTCTTAAAATCCTTATAATTGTTTCATGTTTGTCCTCAGGGAAAAGGAAATCTACCAGAATGAGCATCTTCAAAAGTCACGGTGAGGGAAAAGACAACCCACTGATGCAGTATGTTCTCAACAACTCTATGAGAGAGCATCCAGCCCTGAAAAAACTCAGACTGGTAAGCACATCTCAGTATACTGAGTACGGATGTGTTCTGTCACAATTAAAGCACTTATATCATAAAATCATGTTTCACAACTGCTTATTGCTTTCAGAGGACAATGGAACACTCCTGGAACATCATGATGGTCGCCTGCGAGCAGTCGCAGTTCATGGCCAATATGGCAAAGCTTATTAAAACCAAGAAAGCATTAGAGATTGGTAAGGGCCTCAGACTTAACATCACACCTAGTCTCTGTAATGCATACATCTCTCAGGATTGATATTCAACAATCCTTAACATCTTCAGACTCCAGTAAAGTACCTTTTTTAATGCGCACAAGAAGCCAAGTTTCTAGGAGGAATTGGGTTGCTGCAGAGAATTACATTTATATTAGCTGTAAAGCAATTCAAATTTGTTTACATAAAGAAAAGCATATTGTGCATAAATGTCATTTCATGACCACAACAAAGAAACTGGAGTTCATGTAATCACACTGCCTGTACAGAAACAGAATATAATCATTTACATTTTTTCCAAAAGTGTTAATTTTGTCCTTTCTGTCGTCATCCATTGTGCTGATTTGAGTGCCCTCTCATTGCAGGAGTATACACAGGTTACAACACACTAAGTATTGCACTGACTTTGCCCGATGATGGAGTTATTGTGGCATGTGATGTCAGCGACGACTACACCAACATTGGCAAACCCTTCTGGAAAGAGGTACTGTTCACATCTATGTTATAGTATTTGTCAAAGCACTGTATTATGATAGAGTAAAGTATATGATTTGTAATACTGCTGTATTGTTCCTATATTGCAAAGTGCTGATCAGTGCAGAGGATTTTCTTACACCACAGGTAATAAATGGCAGCACTATTTGACGCACTTTTGTGCATCTGCATGTGAAGCAGAATTCCTTCAGTATCTGTCAGTCTTTTGTGTGATAAAGGACAAATACTGAACCTGTCTGCCAAGTCATTTAATAATCATACACTCATCATGTTTTAAATGATTGAATCAACACCACCTTCAGAATTTAATTTTATGACTTTCAAGTTGGTCACAGTTAATAATTTCAGACTTTGACTTTTTTGTGAAATATCTGTTTACATGCTTGAACTTCATATAGATTATTGTATTCTAGTGCATTTGGGATACTTAATCTCATGTACAATATGTAAACATACAATCAGCTGTATCCAGTCCCATATCCCTCTGCCTGTATCTTATTTTGATTCATCCAGAAAATAAAAAATAGGTTATTGTAAACAATGTCATGCTTGTAAAACCATCGAAAAAAATAGAATAACTACATCATGCATGTACAAATATTTTCATGTACTGCATAAATAACCTTTCATCTGACAATGTATCCGCTGCACTCAGTTTTGAAATGATCCTTGTTCTTTTTCCAGGCTGGGGTCGAACAGAAAATTGATCTGCGCATACAGCCAGCTCTGAAAACTCTGGGTACATTGATACTTTTATTTGAATAACTTTAATTTGTCTGATATAACAAATAGGATGAATTGCATTTCACATTAATGACAGCTAATAATGGCTTAAAAGGTCATAAAGTTACTTTGCCAAACAACCAGTCTTCATCATTACAGTATTTTCTATAGCAAAACCAAAACAATTGCTTTAATAACATTTGCCACCAACTGTTTTTCGCCTGCCCGCCACAGGGGGCAGTAAAGATCCCTGACAGTTTAGAGCAATTTAATAAAGCGAAAAAGAAACCATACCACAACAATTAAAAACAACCGCAACGCAGGTGAGATTCACTTTTTATAAAATAAATAAATATGCAGCTAAACCTTTCGGTGAAAAATGCACAATGCAACTCCACCGTGTTTCTTAAATGGTTTCCCTCGCAATTGTGACAGTAAGTGTCACGTGATTATTTCAAGTGTAGAATCTTACAGCTGAAATCAATGTCCTTAATTACCATTTGACAATCAGGTCCAGATTGCGAGCAGCTGCGTTTTGGCTTAACATATTCATCTAAGCTAGTCAAATGCTAAGTAACACAGCTGGGGTTACCTGCAAATATAGCACATAGTTAGCTACCTGAATGTAGCATTTAATAGCATAAAACGGCTAAGGTTTACACTCACCTGGATTCCAATTGTCATGCCAAAGAGGTCTCTGTGTTTGCTGCACTTCTCTTTATCCTTTGCATTTCATTCATCTCTTGTGTGACTTATTTCCGAATCTGTCAAATACACAACGTGTATAATTGTTTAAGCTATTTTCTGAAGTTTTTCCAAGTGAATCAAACTTTCAACGGTGAAGTCGCGGTGAACGTCACGACTCGAGTCGACGTTGTGTGACGTCACGTGCCAATCATCTAAGTCGTGCTTTAGCCTACCTACAATAGTTTTTGTATTGGAAATTATATATTTGTTACTTTAGTAACCAGTATACGTAATGATTACTATGCCTGGCCAGTAAGCAATAATATGTTTCATATAGTTTCATTATTCAAACCTTTATTTATACAGATAAATCCCATTGAGATCATTGATCTCTTTTTCAAGGGAGACCTGCTCAAGTTGTTCCACATGAAACATAAAAACATAAATAGAACAACAAAAGGACATCATACAGCATCATTTACATAATTATCCACATAAACAGGTACCAATAGCTTCCGATTGACTAGCATCCAACCGAGCTTTAAAAACATTTAGTGGCACCAGATTGTTCAGTTTCCATTTAATTTGCAGACTATTCCAAGACAGAGGAGCTGCGCATCTAAAAGCTGTCTTCCCTAAGACAGTCCTAGCAGTTGGCACATTTAATAAAACTACAGCATTCGATCTCAGGCAGTAGCCACGTACAATTTTCCGTGAGATCAGGGAGCAGATATAAGATGGAAGTTTCCCTAACATGGCTTTGTATATAAAAATGTACCAGTGACTGAGCCTCCGTACAATTAGTGAAAGCAAACCAGCCCTTGCATACAGGGTACAGTGATGGGTTAATGCTTTACAGTTTGTCACAAATCTGATGATAATAAATTATTTATAATGATAATAATATAACCTGACTTGTAATTTATGTTCTCTTTTATTTCTTTCAGATGATCTCTTGTCAGATGGTCAGGCTGAAACATTTGACTTTGCCTTCATCGATGCAGACAAAGTAAACTACGAGAACTACTACGAAAAATCTCTGCAGCTGTTGAGGAAAGGGGGCATCATCGCCATCGACAATGTAGGGCCTTCACAAAGACATTAAGTTGGAGTTGGATATTTGCAGACCGCTAATCCTCTAAACCTGTTTATTTATGTTTTCTGCAGGTGTTGTGGGGTGGAAAGGTAGTGAATCCATCTCCTGACGACCAAGACACTGTGGCTATCGACAAGCTGAACAAGAAGTTGCACCGAGACGCTCGCATCAACCTGAGTATGCTAACCATAGGAGATGGGCTCACACTAGCTATAAAGCTATAGAAAGACGTCTGATGAATACAATGATTCATAGGTAGTGGGCATTACCTCTATAACACTGCATATCCTTTTCATGGGACATGTTGTGGACATGTATTACTTCATAATCTGTATAGCTTAATAATTTGTTACGTTACGAGACAGCATTTCAGTTAAATTACGTTTGTATTTCAATAAATAATCTACATGCCACTTGTTTTAGTTTCATTGTTAAACTAAATTGTCTTTATACCATATTCCACTATTATTTTCAAATAACAGGAGGCAATGAAGGTTGATTTCAGGAATTTATTGCAAAGGTTAGACACACGCCAACACACAAACAGCTTCCTGATTAGTGTCACAGTCCTCAAAATGGGAAGAAATGTTGAAGATTCACACAGATATTCTTTCACTCGAGCCACACTGAGGAAAAGAAAATCCATTTAGCATTGTCTTGCAACTAAAAAGCAGCTTTAGGTAGCAGAGGTCTCAAACTCATCACACAGCAGCACAATTAAGCCTCTAGAGATAAGTGATCTCAGCCACTAAATTGGCTGAGATTTTGATTTAAACTTTGAACTGATAGAACAGCACTACTAAAATATAAATAAAATGTGCAAAGAAAACAAGAGGAGAAAGAGTTTGAATAAATATGTATTCTACTGTGCAAATTAACATCTCAGATATACATTCTACATCATCACACATCAGCAAAATAAAGTTTTGTTTTCTGAAACCATACCTGAACACAATGCACCTAGTGGAGGAGTTTTCCTATCTCTATGGAGGATATATTGGCAGAAGGCGTAAGTGATAAACACATGTAATTGAAACATGACTAGTAAGGTGTAACCACATTAAAAAAGAGGCTGGTGGAAAGGGTTCCATTCTAACAGTGATAGAGAACTGGGTTTCTTTTTAGTTTTGGCTTCGACTCTATAATATCTGTTGCTGATATTTCTCTTCCTCAAAATGGAGGAGCAGGTCCTCATGCCTCCAGCTCCAGGCCCAGACCAACTTTGTGACCACCAGCATTGATGCTCTTCCCATCCACGAGTGCCGAGAGGATCAGTTTCATACCTGACAGAAAAATGAAATGCATAGATATTTGTAATTCACTGAAAAGAGGTCTATTGTGTTTTATATTGTATAATGGGATGGTCCTTACCAGGCCGAAGGGTCTGAGTGTATCCAATTCCCACCAAGCTGGCATTATTCACCTTAGCCTAGAGAAAAAGCATTAAAATCACTTATCCAATATTAAGAGTGTTCAGATAGCACTTGATATATCGGATGTACTTCAAATGTATGCAAGCAAACAAAAGTACAAAGGAAAAATATGTACATTTACAAAATGTCCTATCAAGCTTCTTTTTTTTGTACATGTCTGAGACACCCTGCTGTCAAAAATGGTGGGAAATAACTTCCTTTGGGAATAAAAAGGCGACACTTACAGATATGGAGGAACTGGAGTCTAACTGGTATTTTGCAGCAATTCCAAAGCGAGTGCCGTTGCTTCCTGCTGTCCAGGCGAGATTCACAGCAGTCTCCAGGTTGTCGTTAACCTTCTGGTAAATGGATCCACCAAACTCTGAACCATCATTTCTGAGGGGTAAAAATAGCAGAAAATTGCACCGCATGTCAGGATTTTTTTCAAACCTTTCCCTCTCACAAGAGACTTTAATGACTGATTTTAAATGCCATTTTCTTAATGTCTTTCGTTTTTTGTAAAGCACTTTGAATTGCCTTGTGTTGAAAGGTGCTATATAAATAAACTTGCCTCACAAATAACCTCATGATCAATACACATGAAAGCTATTTGTAAGTTATTCATTAAGCTTGGTTCAAATATTTGTTGTAAAAAATTACTTACACATTGGTGTGGAGCTGGAAGTCTCCGGTCTTGTAACCAACAGAAAAGTTACTCTGGGTCATCTTTGATTTGGCTGAGTCAAAGGTCATCTGGTAGCCAGCCAGCCAGCCCTCGTAGCCGGCCACTCCAGATCCATGGATGGTAGGTCCAGCGAAATCCAGATCCACATCAACACCAACATTAACGTATTCCCTTTTGTAAGCCGTCTTGACCTTGCCGCTCTTCTTGCTGCAAAATAATTTAAAAACAAAAGTGAGGAAGTGAACAAAAGCTGTTCTTTACACAATGATTGTACGTCATGATTTTACAACAAACATAACAGCTTACCCAGTATTTGGTGAAAATGTAGTGTCAAAAGTGAGTTTCAGTCCTTTGGTGATCTACAAAAGAGATAAGTCAATCAGTCTCATTCATTCATCAGGGGTTTTGCATTAGTAGGATGATCAGCAACATAGCAGAGTTTTTAATGTATTAATTAATTTAACTCATCTCTTTCGACTCCACTTCGAGCGTTAGAACTATTAACGAAGCACTTTTATACTAATAAAGGACTGGCTTACCTAAAGCCAGTTGAGTAGCACTTGAAATGTTTGGCTCTATGAAACCTGATGTACTTATATGATTCTGTTTTCTTCAAGGTTGTGTCTTCCTGGTCGAATGTACTTATTGTAAGTCGCTTTGGATAAAAGCGTCAGCTAAATTCAATGTAATGTAATGTAATGTACCTGATCCTCAACACAGATCTCAGTGCCAAGTGTGTTTTCTGTGGTCCACTTCTCTGTGAACGTCAGCCCGTACTCAGCCCACTTGTACTTGGTTTCCAGGGTTCCGGTGACCTTGCTGGTGTCTACATTGGATGAGCCGGACGTTTTGAACTCCTAAAGTGAATAAAAGAGGGCATTAATCCTACTTGCAGACAGTAATTTACTACTTAAGAGAGTAAAAACAGTACGAGTCAAATACAAATATTGTCAGAGATTTTAATATCAGCTGAAATGAATGTTTAAACATAAACACACAACATGAAAATTATTCTAAAATATTTCACCATTACCAAAATATGTACTGAATCAGGACTTGACAGTGCTCTCTGATAGACAAATAATGTTTCTCAATGACCTTGAATTCATTTCTGGCAGTTTTGAACGCTACTTTCGTGATACTTAAGAGGCCAACATTTACGTTGATAACGGTAGATCTGTGATAATCTCAAATCAGCTTAAAATACCTGCTATGCATTATTGTATATTAATAGTAACAGTTAAACTCACCACTCCACTTGTAGACTTTGTCTTCACATCAAGCTTAACCAGTCCAAAACCTGCAAAGAAAAATTACAGTGAGAAACTACTTACTGGGCCGACCTGTCCTCTAAGGCAGGGGTTCCCAACCTTTTTTCCCAAGAGCCCCCCTAAATGACTCCTGTTGGAAGTTGCGACAATCATGTATTGCCTTACAATTATATGTAAAAAAAAAAAAAAAGTCTAAATATGATATTTGGCCTCAAATCATCTGAGGCCTGGCGCCCCCCCTGCGATATTTGGCACCCCCCAGGTTGGGAACCACTGCTCTAAGGGTCTATAAATACACATGTATGAAATGGTCTTTTATCTTGCTTTCACTTACCATATCCCTTATTGAAAATGTCCTTTGCTGATTTTCCAAGATCTGCATATGTTGGAGGAACTGCCATTTTGCCTATCACAAAAAGAAACATTTCAGAAGGTGTTATTGGTGAAAAAGGACCATAAATGTATTCAAACATATGTGTATAGAAATGTCAGAAGAACTGCATCTGTAAACCGTTAACAGATTGTGTCACATGACAAAATATATTGCAAGGAGCCAATAGTTCTAAATTATTATTCCTTATTTTTCCTATCAATATTTATATAAATACAGCAGAAAAAAAACCTAAACCTGAAAAAAAGTGTCCTGTGTAGTAATAATATATAGTATGGATTTGGAGTCAGCAAATCCCATGATATTAAAGCTTTTGAAATAAACGGAATTGACCTTCTAATACAATATTTATGTTATGAAAACCAATGTATGACACAGCATCAGCAATACAAAAATACATTAGCATAAAATCTATTATTATGAGCAAGAAAGTATTACAAATTAACATTGGTTTTATATATTCAGTCTATGGTTTTGTGTCCCTACAAAGGTTATTTATTAATGGTCCCTTAGTACAACCCTGTGGTTAAGAAGAGCAATGGCTAGGATGTGAGCTAACTGTCCTCTGACTGCTGAGTATAGAGTGATTGTCTGCCAACAGTCTAACCTAAAACTAAGTCTACCAAGGACTTTCAATAGTTACACTGCCACTGCCAAACACCTGCCCCACCTGCCCCATGGTCTCCATTACTCTTAGATTATCACGTCCTCTTCTTCATTGTCAAGGTTAGGCCGGTGGCTAGCAACTGTCTGCTTACAGTAAGCAGGTACACGACGGTAACGTAGGGCTAAAGGCGTGTCAGCATACCACGCAAAACACCATGTAATGTATCTTTACCATTACTAATACAATTCTGCATACATATGTTAAAAATAGCAACGCACCTGTTTTCAGAGTAACATTCGCAATAACATGATTCTGACACTTTGCCCGAAATACATTTTCAGGGGAAATTGAGGTTCTCGTTTTCTTTAAAATATAAATTAAAAGAAACATTACACTGGTGTCTGCTAAAGTATTTTTGAAGCAGTTTCAACACACGAGGGGGGTAGGGGGCGTTTTCTAGCTAGCAAATGGGACGATTGATAAATACGTTGCCGATATTTAAACAAACTACAACATTCGGAAGCTCAGTAAGTATACGGCCTATTACTTACCGAGTATTACTGTTGTCGCTGATTTTGCTATCAACTTGTGAAATGGGAAAAGCAGCAGGGACCGGCCGGTGTGTGTAGGACGATATGGACTGGAGGAGACACCGCAACAAACAACCTGCTGACCTCGGAGCCGAAGGACCCGCATAGGTGTTTATCTTGTGCCTGTCTGAAATTGAAAAGAGAAGAAGATTTCGTTATTTTCGGACAGTTGATTTAGTATTTATTAAATTGTTTGGCAACAGCAATCATGATTCTTGTCGACTGTAAAATACGTAATTTGTCATGCCATACGTAATTGTACCAGCACACCGGCAAGTGTAAGACCTCTAAATCACCATGGTTACCAATTCGTTAATTAGCTTTTGAACTACTTGCTTTTCTTTGTTCTTGAAATATAAAGGAAAAATAAATCGTTATACCAGGAAAAAAATTAAAATAAATAACAATTACAGTGACTACTTCAGAAAAACATGTCTGTCAAAAAGAGAAATGGTACCTTATGTAAGTAACCCTGTTGTCCAAATTCTAGGATTCCAGCTTCATACATTTGAGAACCCTGACACATATATTAGAGTTGTGGAAAAAGTGAAACATTTGAGGGACGTCATCTTTGGCTTTAGGTAACACTAAACAGGTTTCACTATTCATATTAAGTAAGAAACAATAAATTGCAGGCCTACCTGAAACTAACACAATATGTATCTCCCCTTTATTAAACTTGTTTCAAAGACTTCTAATATGTCCACTAGAAATCTAGGGCTTTGTGTTGGATAAAATGTACATTAAACATGAACTTTCTGTAGTTTAACAATCTATTAAACTCTGCTGATGACTAATCACATTATCAATATTTGTATACTGCATTCATTATGTGGTTGTGCAGTGAATGGGATAAAAGAAACAAGAAAATGGACTTTGATTTCAACTCTTTAATGATGGAAATGACTGACTGTGACATGAAACAAGTATTGTGGCTTTGCGTGAGCATTAAAACAGAGCAGCATCATTCCTCGATGAAAGGATGTGTTATAGACAGTCAACTCCATTGAGAAATACAATGTTTTTAACATGCTGTAATGACCACATCAATTACAACATGTCTCTTAATACAGTGGCAGGTTTCACTCAATTAGATGTAGAGGCCTATCTAAATCAACATAACACTCAAAAAGCACATTGTGTTTCAAATAAATACATAGTTAAGAGCAACTGTAAACCTATTTCTCCATGTGCATGTTGCTGTAACACTGTATATGAAATATAAAAATACCTATCGACGGTTACAAAATGAAATAAATTAATATTAACAGGTACATACAAATTTGAGGATCATTTGTAAGAACTATTACTACATTTTAAGGTAAAGGATGTTAATCATCTACACTTTATGATTAAAAAAAGCACTATACAACTATCTCACATTAAAAAAAATGCAACATTTCTACACAGAGAAATCTATCATAACACTCAAGGTAATTGGCAATTGGAATTATATTTAAGACAACTGGAAATACATCTTTGATTCCATGATTTTGGCTGAAATGATCATACTTTTAACAAACTGTATCTTTTATTAAGCCATGTGTCAACACTTAGTAACATTATCGAAAACGTAAGCATTATTTTAAGGAATGACAAAGACTTCCAAACAACGGCATGTAGCATCTGTTTCTCAAAATGATGAACAATATGTTTGCTATACAGGAAAAAGCAACAGTGTAATGTCTTACTGAATATTGCTTCAACAGTGGTCCAGAGTTTTGTTTTGATTAATTATAAAGTTAGAGGTTAGACAAAATGTTAAGATCCTAACCTTGAAATGATCAGGGATTTTAATTGCGCAGAATATGGCCTACTGCTGTGAAAGATTAGGTACACGAATGCCTGAGAATTTCTTGATGCGGCTTCCTTTTATCATGAGCTATCAAAATACTCTAACAGGCTTAAGAGTTAGTCTTTAAGTTGGGAGGTCCTTAAAAATGCATAAAAATGACATCCCTTTAGAGGAGAAATAAGAAACTAATACATTAGACACATCCTCTCTGTGTTCACCCTGGGGCTTTTAAGAAATTCTGTCAGATTTGAGTTTGATCTGACTTAAAAGGTGACAGACAAGTAGAAGAAGGTTAGAAGATAAATCCTAGAACATAAGAAGGTATGGCTCAGTGTATCCCATCAGGCCTCGGTGCTAACAGGATCACAACAGTAGTCTTTGTTGATGAAGACATCACACACCGCCTCAGTTGGCAACTTCACAAAGCAGACTAAACAGCACAGGCTAAGAAGTGTCTGACAGAACCGCTGCACCTGCTCATTTTCCAATAAACTTCCGAATCACAGTAGGTCTAGTGAAGGGCCAACAGTACTCGTTGGGGACGGGCCCGTTGACGTTGCACTCAAAGAAGGAGAACATGGGGAACCAGATGCGAGCTCTTCGACTCTGCTGGTAGGCCCGGGTGTTGGCCAGAGTGTGGTAGTACAGGAAGAGTCTGGTAGTGATGTAGAACGCTATGAACACGTCGATGGAGTAGTGTTCGTGTGCAGCCAAGATGAAGAAGATGCCAAAGAGATTTAACACCCATGACAGTGTGTGAATAAAGTTCCAACTTCGGGGAGTGTCTGTATGAGAAATTAGAAGAAAGAACGGTTTAAGATACATTTTTATGTTGCTGTTTGGAGTCTTACTACATTATCAACAAATCTATCATGTCCTATGTAGACAGTTTATTTCTGACCAGGTAAGACAGAGAAAGGCTAGTTATAATATTAATTGTAATACCAGTGAAGGACACTGGGCGGCAACAAAAGTGCAATGTTCCCAAATATGGTTACAATGTTTCTTCTTCATGATTTAGTACTTAAACCTTCTGATGTGACAGTTTTTAACAGCTCATATTTTATCAGCTTATCTTTAGATATTTTTAAGTCAGGGTAAAAAACTGCAACTTGTCTAGAATTTCAGCTTTAAAAAACATCAAGCATTCAATTTAGACTTTTCGTTAATTCAGACATCCAATAAAAACTATAAAGCCACAATTTAACGCAATACTTTTTAGGTGTTAAAAGTATTCGTAATCCAATGAGTAGCAGACACACATCTCCTCTAGAGCTTTAAAATGACCTAAGGCTTCACTTTGGTCTTTAATCAACCAAGTTAAGTTATTGCGAGTTAATATCTGTTATCTGTGTCCATTTTTAAAATGTTGACAGTTTAGAGGACTTCTGAAGTTCAAAGTAGTTTGGACTTAAAAGCTACTCACACTCTGTGACAAAGAAGTTGAGCAGAGTGATGACCACAGTGTGCCCGCTGAACATGTAGTCACCACATGTATGCACGCCTGTCAGGGTCATCCCAAATCCGCTCCAGATTGCCACAGCTCGCTGCAGTTTGGCCCACGTGTCACCATACATCTAGATGGAGAAAAGTGAAAATATCAGTGCAGTGAGCTTTCAAAGAGGCAGCATTTTACATAGAGTAGACAGAACATGCATTATGTATTACCTTTCCTGAGCATTGCAGGTGCTGCCCTGGCACAGACAGGGAGGTGACAAACATGGTGATGCAGCGCAGCATGAACACCGTTCCCATGAGGCTGCACATGCGCCGCAAGAGGATGGACCTAAAAGCCGTGTGACATAGTTAGCTTCCATAGCATTGATTTAAGGGACACACTTTAGGCATCCGAAAGGAATATCACTGTGGTGGTGTAAAATGTGCACGGATATAAAAGTACTCTACCTGTGTTTATGGAGCAGCAGAACCAGCAACCAGACATTACACAGGATCACCCCACATGCTTCAGCCATGGCAAAGGCCCAAGGTATTCTAGGCACACTGTAAACAAGTAAAAATGGTTAAGGTTGAAATATTTAAGTACACTTAAGCTGCAACTGCCTTTAACGTGTTTTATAATGCCAAAAGACATTTCCCTGAAATCAGTTCCCCCTTAATAAACAAACGCTTAAAGCTGTTCATAAACAATGGGTCACACTGTAAAGTAGGTCACTTTTAAAAACACTCAAATGTTCTCTTTGCACCAAAGTAAACCCCTGAGGAATATGTGAGGACAATTATAGAAACTTGCTTCAAGGAAGTAGGGCAATTATAATGTCCACCATCTGCTGTGATACCCTGATTTATATGTATTTGATTCACTTTCTCTATGGCATTTCACAGCTGACAAATCTTTTTTTTTTCATGGCTTCTCATTGCACCAAGTCAGGTAAAACCTCTTAGTAGTCAAACACCCACCTGTCTAGGAAAATATCTGGCAGTGGAGGGTATGTGCGCATGTCAGGCACCCTCTCATGTACTATAACCATGACAAAGGATGTGAACCCAAACACGAACACCACATAAATGGAGCTTAGTGCCGTCTTCCAGTACTCAGGATCCAGGCGCCTTGGCTGCTGCTTGTACTTTCCATTAGTGTACTGGTGATACTCCTCTCCCACTGGTGCTGTGTCAGTGCTGTCACAGTCTCTGGTTGGGTCCCCGTTACACAGCCAGTCCAAACTACCTCCAGAACCTGTGGGAGAGTGGCCATCAAAGGGAAGACCCAGCTCCTCCAACACTTCAATATTCTGTTTCTGTAGTTTGCGTATGGACACCATCAGCCGCTTGATGTCCCCCAGCACTTTGAGCTCCAGAGGTGGTGAGCGGAGGTCGTACTCGCTGAGGGCGAGCAGACTGGTGCCGTCCAGCCGGTGCTTGTTGCACAGCAGGTCCACATAGTCACAGAATCCCTCTTCTTTCAGCCACTTGGCGACGTGTTTTGACGTCCAGCGACGGACACTCAGTTGGTTCATTGCCTCCTCACTCTGAAGGCCGGAGAAAAAACAATATCATAATTTTAAATCAAACAACTGAGCTATCCCTTATGCAATACCAGTTCCTCATTGACTTCCTCACTTACAAAGGGATTTTAAGGAGAAGCATGCACTACTTAGGCACTCCTTACTTCTAAATCAGCAATAAATACTCCTAACAAACCATGCCACATAGACAGAAAACAGCTTAACTTTGAAACAAATCTCTATGTCAGGTTTAAAACTAATCCTTAGCTACATATCCCAACTTTGGATAAGTGTGCAAATAAATAGTGATAGTCTGTGTTTAGTGTCCTGTCTGTCTGTAACTTTGTGTGGTAGTGTCACCACTGAACATGTCTCTCTTGAAAATGAGACCTTGTGTCTCAATGAGATTTTAGAATTTAGCACACACCCTAGAATCTAGATGAAGGAGCAGACAACGCCTAAGGGCCAGATATTGACTTGTACTTCTGTGATAGTTAAGAAAAATTACTTGTAACCCATTGTTCCGAATCCTTTTATTATTACTATGGAATAAAGACTAAAAGGAGTCATTTTAGTTTAAGCTTCACCTTGGTGTCAGTCGAAACACCCTGTTGAAGTCTGTTCCAGTATTGCCTAGATTAATATATTAAAACAGATAGCTCGTCTTATGTAATGGTTTCATGATATGATGGAACTGCGCCTCCATGCAAAAGCAGCAACACGTAGACAGTATCTTTGTCCAGACACCCACCTGCACTACTATTACCCACATCACTGGCTATTTATAAGGTGCGGTCAGGAGCTAATTCTAATAACCTCTGTCATTATCTAGTCAGATAACTAGCCGAACTGTTGGTGGTTGACCGTGAAAGTTACAGCAAACATACCCGAGGTAGACATACAACCAAACAGACCATTTTATTCATGACAACAAATAATCCCAAACAGGCTAATTCAGCACTAGCTAACGTTAGCTAGCCAGCTATATTAGCTAGCTTAATCAATGCGCTCACTCACCCGGACTGAGATGTGACAGAAGACGATACCTTATTTATTCAGCTAGCTAGCTAAATGGCATCTAACAAGAATCTGAATAAAACCTAGTAGCCTTTGCTCCAAAAACATGGGCTTGTTGGAAATCATTTCGGCCCGGCTTCGCGCTGTTTAGCACAGCACTGTAGACATAAAGGTTGACACACGGCGGTAATGTCCAGTGTAGCTGCGCACGTAAAATCAGCTACACGGGGTTTGGCTCATGCTGTCCAACAGTGACACCCTCTGGTGAAAATAAGCTACTTTATTGTGTTTATTTTGCAGGAGAGTTATAGTTATGATGTCAAGAAATTAAGTCTTTGTGCATTAAGTACCACACATTCAATATTAGAGATATAAAGGTCCAAGGTTTCCTACCATTTAGATTTAGATGATGGGTCACTGATACAAATTTAGATCAGGGACATCGGACACACACCTGTCCTTGTCAGTAGCAGCATAGTAACGTCTTAACTGAAAATAAATGTCGGGAGAGAATAAATCATTCAAATTGGTAGAGACTAGAGTATGTTGTTATGCAGTCAACTGTGAGCAATGTTCAGGAAAGTAATGGAGTTTCCCCTGCTACTCCATCTGTGAAAGACTTGGTGAAGGTTTTATTTGGAGGAAAAAGGTTTGGCAATCATGTGGATGAAGTTTGGCCTAACCTGTTCATTGGTGACATGTAAGTTTAAATATTCCTATTCCAAAACACAAGTAATTCTAGAGTTTTGTGATGCTTGTTTTGTTTCTTGATATAATCCCTGTCCACAGGTCAGTGGCCAATGATCGCTACAGTCTGTGGAAGCTGGGAATCACTCACGTTCTGAATGCAGCTCATGGGAAGATGCACTGTCAGGGGAGTCATGACTTCTATGGCTCCTCTGTGGAATATTATGGAGTGCCTGCAGATGACTCACCATCCTTTGACCTATCTCACTATTTATTTCCCTCTGCTGAGTATATTCAGAGTGCACTTGACACAGCTGGTGGTAAATATCATGTTGCTTCTTGTCAGTCAGTTTTATCTGATACTCTAGTATCAGTTCGTGCTTAAGGTTTATTGTCTTGTGTTTTTTCTTTCTCCACAGCTCGGGTTTTTGTCCACTGTGCAGTTGGAGTGAGCAGGTCAGCCTCCCTCGTCCTGGCCTACCTTATGATCCACCAGAATTACACCCTGCTAGAGGCCATCAATAAGGTCAAAGAGCACAGATGGATTTTTCCAAACACAGGATTCCTCAAACAGCTTTGTGCTTTGGATATGAAAACACGCAAATCATCATGAGCAATCCTTTGTACTGCAAAAACAAATAATTGTTTCTAAATTACAGAGACTCAAACACTTGTTTTCCTCAAGACAAATAAAGAATTGCACTTCTGCCAGTAGAGGGAGATACTGTATGTCGACCTCAGTCAGTTTGTTTCAAGAATATGGCTCAAATCTTTTGCCCCTGGTGCTGCGTTTAATGCGAATCATGCTGCTTATCCACACGTTTTTTACTCTTATATTATAATATTATATAATATTATAATGTATTCATCTCATTCACCCTGGGCAAAATCCATTTTAAGACAGAACATAAGGCCTAACTGACTAATTTAACCTTTGTTCTATATTCATAAAAATTGACTTTCTCTACGTTTGTGTTGTCTGTTCATTCAAACGATGAGTTTATAATGCAATGTAATTAGCTGTTACTAGATCTAAAACATACCTTTGCCTGAATGTTCAGTTTCATTATCATCTCAACTTCTGTCTTGTGTTTCCAGTGGTTGACTGGTTATTTCCTGGGATTTTGTTATTCCAATTGTATGTAATGGAGTCAAATGCTGAAAAACATTTTATACTCAATATGTCTTCTGAGAACATACAGTGATCTGCATCTTGATCTCATCAGAATCCTGCATTTACTAGAAGGAATGGATTACATGTTAATATACTGTACATATTAGGTGGGATATGGTCCCACCACACACTCCCCTGATGCATCAATAAGCAGATGTAGCATGTTGAATAATCAATCAATAACTATCTCCAGGTCAAAAAGACCCGGAGACATTTATTGACTGATTCTGTATACAACATCATTTCCACAACACATCAATTTACATTCTACATACAGTTCATGACCCTGAATGAAAAGGGGTCATTATATTTCATGGAGGTTAATTATGTTTTTCTTAAATGTAAAAGCTGGAATGAGTGAAATTGACCTGCAACATAATAGGAGGGTTAACAGAGAAGCTTTGTGAGGGCTGTTTGAAGTCATGTGTAGCCAGCGGCAAAGCTTAATGTGTTTCCTCTTCAGCCAATTTGCTCTCACAAGATATTTATGTCAGAGCAGTAAACTAGCTGCATCAAGCTGTTGCAGTATATCTGTTCCATAAATGCAGCATTCAAGTGGACTTCCTGCCATCCTGTATAAGCAATGCACTTAAACATTTGGTCCATAATTGCATCCAATTATCACTGCTTTATGGAATGATTCATCTCTGTTTGAGCCTTATTAAATTAGAGTCCCACAGCGGTGTGAAAAGCTGAACTCGGGCTGCTCTGTTTGTTGTGCTGCCCTCTGTACGAGTAAGACTACACTCTAGGTTAAGCACTACATTGGGTAACTGTCCAGTGACAGCAGATACACGCCTGCTCGTACAGATCATACCGAGCCAGAGCTGACGGGAACTGCTTTGAAACCACAAACATTTGGACCAGTTATCGATACAAGAATTGGGAATTGAACTTAAAATGTCAAACTTGAAAGGCAAGAGAGAAGAATATCTTAGTGTGAAGGATCTGCAGAAGGTTTTGGACTCATGCAAACTGCATCTTAGTCAAGTTGATGAAGTCTGGCCGAACATCTACATAGGGAATGTGTAAGTATACATTTTATTTCAAACTTAATGAGTAGTGAAACCTGTAAGTTGTCATTTTAAACAGCCATGATCTTTTACATAACTCCTGCAAATGATTGAGTTAAAAAACATTGTGCTGTGAAGCTAAGCATTCACATACGTCTTGAACCTCTCTCTGTCTCTTTGTGTTGTTAGGGCAGTAGCCCAAAACAAGACTTCCTTGCAGAAATTAGGTATTACTCATGTATTAAACGCTGCTCACTCCAAGCGAGGCAGCATAGGGAACCAAAGCTTTTATGGCAACGACTTTGTATATTGTGGCATTCCAGCAGATGACTCGACGCACTTTGATCTGGATGTTTACTTCAACCCTGCTGCTGATTTCATTCATAAAGCTCTGAAGACACATGATGGTAAGACTCTTCTTTGTTCACAATAATTGTTTTTATATTGCACAGTGAATGGTATTTCTTTAACATTTCAAAAATACTGAATAGTATTTTATTTTTACATGTCTGCATGTTTAATTTCCCTCCCTAAACCCAGTATAAACCCATCCACTCAAGTTCTCCCATAATGCCGTCCCTTCAATGTCACCTGTCATCACAATGTAACACATCTTGTAAAGGAATGCAAATGTGTTTTCAGCCAGCAGTAGTAATAAGGGTCTTACCTTGCAGAATGTAAGTCTATAATGTGACCATGGCTTCTTTCAAATAAGCTATCAGGCAGAGGACAAGTTGGGATTAAAGAGACAGTCGGGCCCAGCCTGCAAAGGGACCTTACATGAACAAAGGCGATGAATTGTAGGCACTATTTTTAGCTCAAAGCAGGAAAAAAAGAAAGGCCACAGCTTGAGACGGGCAGTCATGTATGATATTAATAAGACTGAGGCCTTTCTCTAATCCATCTTCTACACACTCCTTCTCCCTTCATCTTGTCTTTTCTTCAGGGAAAGTTCTGGTGCACTGCATCATGGGAATGAGCAGGTCATCGACCTTGGTGTTAGCGTACCTCATGATCTACCATCAACTCCCGCTCAAGCGAGCTTTGCAGAAATTGATCCAAAAGAGAGCAATCTACCCCAACCGGAATTTCCTGGCTTTGCTGTTGGATCTCGATCTTCAGCTGACAAGAAAGGAGAAAACATGTCAGATCCTGTAATCAACAAGAGTTTACACTTTCAGCCCCACAGAAGCAGCCCGGTGCCTAGGGATAGGGATGCCTGACTGATTTCAGACTGAAATATATGGATTGTCATGAAATTTGTTTTAACTGTATTAACAGTGATATAGCCTGTCACCTGGGAAATCTGCAAACATAACATTGAACTACACCTGACTACAATACTCTGCCCGAAGTGTTTACATGGGCACATATTAACATGCTTAATGTCAGTGAAGGGAGTGAGTACAATATGTCTCAATTAGCTGCATTAGCTTCTCAAGGTACTGCTATCATGGTAAAGGACTTTCTATTTCTATTTTGCAGTTTTATTTACAAATACAGAATGTCTTAACAAAATGACAGTTGAAAATCTAATTGACCAGTGTGTGGATTTAGTGAAATATAGAGCGTTATTTGAAATATCTTCCACCCACCCTTCCACGTGAACGGCCCACTCTAGAGCCACAGCTTAGTTCTGGGCTTTTATAGAAACATGGCGGTGCAACATGGCAGACTCTGTGGCGGGGAACACTGGCTTTGTTGATACAGTATGAAGGGCTGATGCTAATGAAAACACAGCATTTGTTATTATTTTAGCTGTTTATACACTTTTTGTAAATGTAATTACGAATTATGTTCCATTTCCTCTATCTATTACACACTGGTCATAATGTAAGGCAAAGTGAAAATACACAAAGACAAATTCATGCTAATGATAAGGATTCTTTGTGACTATATTATGTCTTTCAGTTACCTCTCATTCTTGTAAGATCTTTTTCTTCAGCACTTCACTTTGTGTTACGGCAGAATGGACCAAATGTCTTATGGGAAATGTTTTTTGTAAACTCTGTAAACGACTCATTGTTCTGCAATTCAACATTCAAACTCGAAATTGAATCAGTCTACAGACCAACTTCTCATTGTTCACAGTATAATATTACTTTGTGTATTTATCAAGCTATTTGAGCTGATCATCACACGGTTTCAAATCCTTTGAATCTCCATGAACCAATCCTTAGAAACATTGGAAAACTCACTTACAAAAAGGTACACCGTGCATCTGCTTTATAGCAGTGGTTGCTACCTCCAATTATCTCTAAACCTCAAAATACCACACACATATACGGCATCGTTGTGTTGCTGAGTTGCACATTTAATTCCAATATATATGTTTTAGCTATGGATATTCTATGTGGGTACAAGTAAATGTATACAATACTGTTAGGATTTTTTGCAAAGAATAAACCTTACATCATACATCTTTTTAAATTATTTGTATATTATTTTCATTTTTCAACTTTTGTGTAATTCTTTTGTGCTTCAGACAAGACTGAGTGTTGTTCTAAGTGTCAACCTTTAATATTTGTTTCTGTTTTATTCACTAAATGTCCATATATAAAGTAAAAGAGAAAATCCTGACTTTACCAAATGTCCATATGTTGATTTAAACACATTTCACTGTAAACTCACCATATGATCTAATTCTCTTGCTGTTAAAAAAGCAATGTCCTATCCTCCCTCTTGTGTTGGAAGCTCGGATAACCTTAAAGGAATGCAGAAGATGATGCCAGAATTATTTTGGGCTGAGATTCAGATGTTAAAATAGCATAAAAATGTTGCAGGGTACATTACCAAGGAAAACGCAGACAGTTGTGCTGTCGACCTACATGTTGCTCTTGCCCAGAGACATTGGAAAGCAACGTTTCCAGCCAAGGCAAGTGTACGCTAACAATATGTTGTTACAAATGTGTTGCAGATAGATGTCCTTAAAAGAAATATGTATTCAAATGTATTGATTTAGACTAGTCTATACCTTTGTATGAAGGTATACATGTTTATGAAGCACTTTAATAAATGAGGATGTACTGTACGGTATTGCCTGATGGATTATTACACTTTCTTCTTTTATTAATTTGCTCACAAATCCAGACGAGGCACATCCAAAAGGCTAAAGAGGGAAAAGTAATTCATAAAAAACACCAAGAAGAGGCCCGGAGGAGGTAAAAAGCCATTTTTATTTGCCCTCCATGTTAACCGTGGGCACTTTCCCATACATAGCATCTTTAATTACACAGAAGTAGAGCAAGAAGGACAGGTTAGCCTAAGGGGGAGGCTATGAAAGCAGCGCTGCAGCTCAACATGTGCACCAGGGAAATCAGTTCTCTGCCCTGACTGTGGGAGGGAGGGAAGGGTTGTACTTATAGATCAATGAGGAGAAAGAAGAGCCTCGAGGTACTCCGGGCACATGTTGTATTTGTGCAAAAACACACTTTGCTCTGCCTTTAACACTCACTCACTCACTCATATGCATGGAGTACAAGCTGGGTAAGATGCAGCTTTTCTTGCAAAAAACGTGACACACTGTGCACATGCAAAGAAAAAGATACAGCTATTGTGAAGTTTGAGTCCATATGTGATGGCAGCTTTACAAAAGGTCACTGAAACAGATTTGGTCTCAGCGACTCATCCCTGTGGACACGACAATAAGTCTCCAAACCCTGAGAGCCACATTACGTCTCCACACACCAGCAGAATGCTAATAGGAAGCTAAGCTGCCATGGGTTTCTTTACTATTACAATGCATACACGTCGCTGTACGTCCTCAGCCTGGAGCAGAATCACACAGCTAACTAAATGGATGCTAATGTATACAGTATGCATAAATCCAACAAGCCCATTGTGTAAATTGTAAATGCACAGGTTGGACTTGCCTGCAGGAAATGAAAAGCTGTTTATAGGCCTTGAATGCTAATGTTATCTATCTCTTGAGGTAAATAAGCCCACATAAGTGCTACTGAACTGTAGATAAAATAATGAGAGCGGCATAAGGTCATCCTATAATTATGTGTTATTTTGGTCCTTTGCGGCTGTGGAGTGCATTTATTGGCATAATTACATTCTATATTTAAAGGTGATAAGCCTGTTTGCCTAATGTTCTATTCACTGTAATTCCCCCATTGTATTTCTCTTTCAGTCTTACCGCCCTTCAATAAAGCCTATTAGTGGTGTTATTAAGCCTTCAAAGAGAATCAGATGTTGTCTGAAACTATAACCGCATTTCCTTAGACTTTAGGTGAGTAAAGCATACTTTCCGAGCCTTTTGATTACTTTTCAGCTTGTTATTATGCTTTCCAGCACCGGCCAGATATGTTGCGTTAACAAATAGCTGCTTTAACTCCAAGTTAAACTCAATCAGAACGTTGTATGTGACACTTCTATGCGACAGGTTGTAAAAGCAGAACTATCCAGACATGCCCAGAGGCTTCAGCTGCCCTGAGGAGGCAGACGACAGGTATGAGACCCCCCCGGTAACAGAGCTCCAGAGACTGATGTGGACAAAGAAAGGGACCAGCAGCCATCTGGATAAAGTTCAGCCCAGGATATATATTGGAGACATGTGAGACCAAGCATACTAAAAATGGTTATATAAATTGTTTCTAACTATGAAAGGGTTTCAAAACTCTAAAACAATTAAAAAAATAACATTTGAGTGGAAGAGCAGCATCAATATTTGTTATTAACAATGGACTGCAAAGGAAATGCGACTCGTTTAACATTAATAATGAACAATGGCCCTTTACGCTATGGTGTTTTTATTGGATGTTTCTGCCGTCCCCTATAAGAAGGTATGATACATGTCTTATTTTTCATATAAGATAGTAGCTACTGAATGTTTGCCAGGTTTTGACCCCATGTGTAAATAAACGATCCAATTTTAAGCATTTACCAATGTGATGCTTTCGTTGTTTGTTTTTATGCTAAACACTAGCTGTGTTTAGCATATTGGCTAAACTGTTGCCTTGCTGACCCAATGTATGTTAACACGGTCTTATAAACTTTAGACTACATGCTTAATATTACTGAAGTTGCTTACTTTACACAAATTAGTCGTGGAAGTATTGCTAGCAAATGACATGTGTCTCGGGTTTTTCTGTCACCCCAAATATACTGGAGGGGAAATTCATTTAGTTTGTGGTGTGAAAGAACAGGGAAAAATACAATCTTCCAATTTAAGTCCAAGGGATGCTCTTTGAAATGATAAACCCTTCTTTCCCTTATCTGCACTGACAGACAATTGTGCTTTTTCCCCTTAGGTATGCAGCCAAAGACAAGAGGAAACTCCTGGCTCACCACATCACCCATGTTCTTAATGCTGCTGATGGGAAGTTTAACGTGAACACGGGCCACAGCTTCTACAGAGACACAAAAATCACTTATCACGGAGTGGTCGCTTTTGACATGCCATACTTTGACTTGAGTCCCTTTTTCTACCCAGCGGCCAATTTTATCAAGAACGCTTTGAGCTCGCCTACAGGTGAGAAGCATTCACTAGACTCGAGATATCTCTAATCATTTTAACACTGAGCTTGGGGGAGACATATTTTTCTGCAAGACAAAGTACAGAAACATTTATCAGTCAATTCCCATTACAGCAGCCCCCAGTTGTGTTAGTCATTAAAATGCAAATCAAACACTAAACATAATATCAAGCTAATATCTTTCCCCCACGGTAATCTTCTCATAAGCTCAGACCTTAGCCAGGAAAATTGGTTTTAAATGGATTGCCCTGGTAATTTGTAAGCAACACTTTTATTGGACATGGAAATTACACAATTATGTTTGTGGCCTGTGCTAGCCTGGCCTGTTATGCAAAGCGAAGTCGGTATCTGACATGACAGTAATAACATGAGGCCTCCTCATTCACATGCTGGCTGATCGGGGGCTCCAGTGTGTGGCGGGCCCTACAGTAATCCCCGGAAGAAATACACAGACGCCAAGACAGTTCAATTACGCGCTCCTATGCGCCCTAATCCTCAACCCTGATAAGGAAGCAGGGATTACTGTGTGTAGAAACATTTGTTGCAACATTGTTGAAAACTTTTAGTCAGGAGTTAGAAGTACTCCTCTCTGTGATGTGCATGGTTTTTAATCCACAAAGGAGTTACAAATTAGACAGTTAGAATAAAGTTCACCACAATAATCCAGTCATTGCATGGTTGTTAATACAGACATGGAGCTGGTAGACAGGATGAACTGTGGTCTGATCAACAGGAAGTGATGCTCAGTGTTTTGGTTTTCGTGCAGGTAAAGTGTTTGTCCACTGTGCGATGGGTCTGAGCCGCTCGTCCACCTTGGTCCTGGCATACCTGATTATCCACGAGAACATGACGTTGGTGGACGCCATCAAAGCTGTCAGCGCCAACAGGCACATCTCACCGAACAATGGTTTTCTGGAGCAGCTTCGAGAGCTGGACAAAAAGCTGCACTACCAGGGACCAGCGAGGAGCTCCAGTGCCTACGGGCGGACTTGAGGGCAAATCCATCCATCCATCCATTTGAATGACATTTTTTTGTTTGAAGTACAATGAAGATATGAATGTAAACCAAGGTGTAATGTGTTTTTTTGCAAAACGATTTCCATTTTTTTGTGAAGAAATTAAAGTTACTTACATTAAAGGCCTTCACTAGTAATGAGAAGTAAAAGAAAAAGTGAGGTGATCCTAAAAAAGAATATTGTCTGTGTCGACACAGCTTTAATATAATCCTAAAAGCACATACAAGGGCTGTGAAGTTACAAAAGGTGACATACTACTTCTTGATACATTCAACAGGTCTAAGGAAAGAGCAGCTACTGAAAGGACTTAACTGTGAGATCAACTGTCATCAAAAAAGACATGTTCAACATGTGAGACTCTGTGGATAAGAGACCTTCAACATTACATTACATTGCATTTAGCTGACGCTTTTATCCAAAACGACTTACAATAAGTGCGTTCGACCAACAAAATACAAACTTGAAGAAAACAGAATCATATAAGTACATCAGGTTTCATAGAGCAAAAACATTTCAAGTGCTACTCAACTGGCTTTAGATAAGCCAGTCCTTTATTAGTATACAAGTGCTTTGTTAATAGTTATATCGCTCGAAGTGGAGTCGAAAGAGATGAGTTTTCAGTCTGCGTCGGAAGGTGTGTAAGCTATCTGCTGTCCTGATGTCAATGGGGAGCTCATTCCACCATTTTGGAGCCAGGATAGCAAACCCACGTGTTTTTGCTGATGGGAACTTGGGTCCCCTTCGCAGCGAGGGTGCAGCGAGCCGTTTGGTTGATGCAGAGCGGAGTGCACGTGCTGGGGTGTACGGTTTAACCATGTCCTGGATGTAGGAAGGGCCAGATCCATTCGCAGCATGGTACGCCAAGTACCATTGTCTTGAAGTGGATTCTAGCAGTTATCGGAAGCCAGTGAAGGGAGCGGAGGAGCGGCGTGGTGTGGGAGAATTTAGGAAGGTTGAAGACCAGGCGAGCAGCTGCATTCTGGATGAGCTGCAGAGGTCGGATGGCACATGCAGGTAGACCAGCCAGGAGGGAGTTGCAGTAGTCTAGGCGTGAGATGACGAGAGCCTGGACCAGAACCTGCGTTGCTTTCTGGGTCAGCTGGGGACGTATCCTCCTGATGTTGTAAAGCGTGTATCTGCAGCAGCGGGTTGTAGTAGCGATGTTTGCAGTGAAGGACAGGTTGTTATCTAGGGTCACACCCAGATTCCTTGCAGTCTGAGTCGGGGAAACAACAGAGGTGCCAATGTTGATTGTTAGGTCAAGAGTGGGACAATCTTTTCCCGGAAGGAAAAGCAGTTCAGTCTTGTCAAGGTTGAGCTTGAGGTGATGATCAGACATCCACTGAGAGATGTCAGCTAGACAAGCAGAGATGCGTGCGACGACCTGAGTCTCTGAGCGGGGAAAGGACAGAATTAATTGGGTGTCGTCAGCGTAGCAGTGGTATGAAAAACCATGCGGGCTAATGACTGATCCGAGCGAGTTTGTGTACAAGAAGAAGAGGAGGGGACCAAGAACAGAGCCCTGAGGGACCCCTGTAGTTAATTGACAAGGGTCGGACTCGGACCCTCTCCAAGTAACCCTGTAGGTGCGGTCTTTGAGGTATGAGGTGAGGAGGGAAAGTGCAGAGCCTGAAACTCCAAGTTCTTGGAGAGTGCGAAGGAGGATCTGATGATTCACCGTGTCGAATGCAGCAGACAGGTCCAAAAGTATGATGACAGAGGAGAGGGAGGCTGCTTTAGCAGTGTGCAGTTCCTCAGTGACAGCAAGGAGGGCAGTTTCTGTGGAGTAACCTGCCTTGAAACCAGACTGGTGCGGATCCAGAAGGTTGTTCTGATGGAGATAGCAGGAGAGTTGTTTAAAAACAGCGCGTTCAAGTGTTTTAGACAGGAACGGGAGGAGAGAGACAGGCCTGTAGTTTATAACATCAGACGGGTTGAGAGTGGGTTTCTTTAGGAGAGGGTTTACTCTTGCCTCCTTGAGACTGTTTGGAAAGTGACCAGAAGTTAGAGAAGTGTTGATGAAATGGGTGAGAAACGGTAGAATATCAGGAGCGATAGTCTGAAGGAGGTTTGAAGGGATAGGGTCCAGAGGACAGGTGGTAGAGGTAATGAGGGTAAGAACCTCACTTGGAGAGAGAGGGGAAAAGGAGGTCAGTGTGTGGGTGAAAGGAGGTTCTGGTGACCCAGCGGTGAGTAGAGGTGAGTCAGAAAAAGAAGAGCGAATATCATCAACCTTTTTTTCAAAGTGGTTAATGTAAGGGAAACTTCTGTGTAGCAATGCAGTGGGAGTCACCGACTCAGGAAGGAGACTTTGATATCAAACACTGATGGTTTATTTGGAGTTTCGACCGGAGAGATTCACATCACAAGTCCAAGAGCCAGAGGTTCTGACTTCACGGTAGAGTTGCCACGTCAATTCTAGCGCGCCTCTCTCTTGTTAGCCCATTTAACTGGTTTCACAGAGAGTAATCAACATATTTTGATAAGATAGCTTTAGACAGTTTGGGCACACTGAGTTACTTGCGTCCGTCATTTATGGCCTCGAAGATGTCATACCTTGGAGTCCACAAACAACAAAGAAGGAAATGTCCCAGTGCACCCACAACAACAGACCATCTGTGACCTAGTGTTGACCGGTCACAGAATGGAAACAATAACATTATGGCTCAAGCAGCCTATGTCCTTAAAGGAGATAAACAGACGTCAGGGTTGGTCCTGTACGTCATATCTAGGAGTCTAGGACAATTATTTCCCTAACAGTTAACAAAGTCGCTTGACAGAAGGGAAAAGGGGGAAGGGGCTTTGGGGGGGTCCAGGAGGGAGGAGAAGATGGAAAATAGTTTTTTGGGATTGGAATAGGAAGATTGGATCTTATCTTGAAAGAAAGTGCTTTTTGCCTGAGAGATCGAAGCAGAGAAAGAGGAGAGGAGAGCTTGATAGGTTAGGAGGTCGTCACAGTGTTTGGATTTCCACCATTTCCGCTCTGCTGCCCGAAGGACGGTTCTATCAGCACGCAGTGCATCATTTAGCCAGGGAGCAGGAGGGGACTGACGAGCCTGCCGAGATGTGAGAGGACAGAGAGAGTCCAGAGAGGATGAGAGAGTAGAGAGGAGAGTTTCTGCAGCAGAGTTTGGAGGTAGTAGTTGGAACGAGTCCGAGGAAGGGAGGGCTGAGAGCACCGATAAGGCAAAGGTAGAGGGGGAGAGGGAACGAAGGTTACGGCGGACAGGTGCAGGATGAGAAGAGATTAGTTTGTTATGTTTGGAAAGGGGTAGAGAGAATGAAATGAAGAAGTGATCGGATGTGTGGAGCGGGTTTACAGAGAGGTTAGAAGTAGTACAGTTCCTTGAGAATATGAGATCAAGGACATTGCCAGCTTTATGAGTTGGTGGGGACGGAGACAGTGAGAAAGCAAAGGCGGTTAACAGAGATGTTAGTTCGTCTATCTTCCCTGTCTGGAGGTTGAAGTCTCCGAGAAGTACAGCGGGAGGACCAGTTTCAGGGATTTGTGAGAGGAGATTATCTAATTCCTCCAAGAAGTCCCCCAAGGCGCCTGGTGGACGGTAGAGAACAACAATGGTTAATTGTATAGGATGGGTTACTGTGACGGCATGGAATTCAAAGGTGGAAGGAGTGAAGTTAGGTAGCTTGAAGAGGGAAAAGCTCAATTTGGGAGAGAGCGGGAGACCAGTGCCACCTCCTCTGCCAGTGGGTCTGGGTGTATGGGAGAAGGAATATGCTGTGGAGAGAGCTGCTGGGGTGGATCTGTTGGATGGAGTAATCCACGTCTCAGTGAGAGCAAGGAAATCCAGAGACTGCAGGGAAGTGTAGCCAGAGATGAAGTCAGCCTTAGGAACAGCTGACTGGCAGTTCCACAGGCCGCCTGAAACTAGATGTTGGATCTCAGTGGAGCATGTGGGATAGACGAGAGCAGGCCGGTTATATCGATTACGAGATACACGGGGCCAGTGATAATTGCGAGAAGACACATGAACAGGAATGGAGAAAATACACATGATTATAGCATGAGGGGCTAAACAACCAAATAAAATAAAACACCAGCGATACTTTAGCTCAATCAAAGTAGGATTTGCCTCCTCTTTGCCTCCCTCGTGACTCACCTACTCAATAAAGCTCTTAGTATTCTACAAATGTTTAAATCAAAGTTAACCCTAGCAGTCAGTTAGTTCAGTTTTAAGGTTTCAGTCAAATTACTTGTCCCAAGTTTCTGCCTGACAGATACTGTAGCGGTTTTGAGATTTAAAATCACAATTTCAGTCAGATCAACTACAGAGCATTGATACAGAGTACACACACTGAAACAGAGAAGTCTAAAAACAGAATGTTACTCACACAATTCTAGAAGTCTCCAGTTGCTTTCCTGTCAAAATCGAGTTGCAATCAAGAAATAGTTAAACATTTTGGGCAATATTCTCTTGAGCTTTCATGCTGGGAGATATATGAGAAGATGGAACACTTTTCTTTCTGTGTGCTAAATATGCTAAACTAGAGCCAGGAGGGTTTAGCTCATTTGTTTAATCTGTACACAAACATGAATGGGTTTCTCATTAACTCTCAGAAAAAGTCAAACAATTCTCAAAAAGCTCTGAGAACAATTGGAAATGTTAACATCAATAATTCTATGACAAATGGCAATCTAATCTGCGGTAAACATAATGGTCAGTGATGTTTGCCTAACTCGGAGCTACTGTCCAGAAATAGAAAAGGCATTCTTTGAAGGGTTTCAGCACAACTTCAGTCTCCATGACCATTATAATAAGGAAATATGTCACCAAATGTTTTTTAATAGTTTTTGGATAATTAGGCAGTGGGCAATTTGGGAGAGAGCAAACCGCCTTTGCTTTCTCACTGTCTCCGTCCCCACCAACTCATAAAGCTGGCAATGTCCTTGATCTCATATTCTCAAGGAACTGCTCTACTTCTAACCTCTCTGTAAACCCGCTCCACACATCCGATCACTTCTTCATTTCATTCTCTCTACCCCTTTCCAAACATAACAAACTAATCTCTTCTCATCCTGCACCTGTCCGCCGTAACCTTCGTTCCCTCTCCCCCTTTGCCTCATCGGTGCTCTCAGCCCTCCCTTCCTCGGACTCGTTCCAACTACTACCTCCAAACTCTGCTGCAGAAACTCTCCTCTCTACTCTCTCATCCTCTCTGGACTCTCTCTGTCCTCTCACATTCATTAAATCCATAAATAAAATCATAAAAATAACACCAGCATTATTAATGATCTGAAATAAGGAACAAGTTGATGTGGTATGAACTGACTCAACGTGGCATCTTCCTCAACATGTTTTGAATCCCTGACACTATTACAACTGTAATCACTGCTGTGGTTCTGTGGTTAAAGTTGTCACAACACAAGCAGCATGGCTTCTGTCACAGCCATCTGAGGAATAAATAGTCCACACTGCTCCTGCCCAGACTCTGGCATCTTCAGCTGTCACGTTCCAGCGGGGCTCAGCCTCTAAACAACACTGATACTCTGCTCAGATGGAAAACCGAGCGAGCTGCTCCAATAAGGTCAGAGTTTACTGTGGTTCCTTTCCAAATGTCTGCAGGAAAGAAAAACTAGCAGAACAGCAGAACAGAACTTCTCAAATTCTCCATCCAGGAACATCAAGTATTTGGGGAAGTTATCCAACTGTTTTGCAAGTGTTGAGCTGAATATCATTTGTGATAATTATACGACAACAATCAAGTGAAATACGCAGATATGAGCCCAGAGGAGGAGTCGGAGTATCAGACACCGCCCACCTGCGATCTGCTCTGCCTTCTGCTGAAGAACAGACGCCCCACCGGAGCTGTCAACGAGGTTTGGCCCAACCTCTACATCGGAGACGCGTAAGTGACATTCTCACTTCAGGGCCCCGCTGCAATATGGTGATCTGATTGTGAAAGTGTTGCTGCAAACAAGCATGTATTTGGCTAACTCATGGGAGAAATATAAAATCTGTACATTTGAGTCACCAGTGATGCATTTGCAAACATACGCTCAGAGAGCTGGCCAGAAAAATCTCTAAAGGCAGTATTCCCCGTATCATGTCTTGTGTTGTTTAACAGGGCTACAGCGCAGCATAAAACCCGGTTAGTGGATCTGGGAATTACACACGTGGTGAATGCTGCAGATGGCCCCCAGCACATTGACACGGGGCCATGTTTCTACAAAGACACCAACATACAGTATCATGGAGTGGAAGCAACAGACTGTAAAGATTTTGACTTGAGCCCATTCTTCACAGAGACGGCTGATTTCATTCATGGAGCTCTGAGTCAGAGAGGTAGGCCTACCATTTGAGCCACAGGAAACAGATTTGCACATTACGTGAGGGGTGTAAATCTGCACCAAATGTTGTGGTATAAAAATGTAACAAGATGCTTCTTCAAGCTGGAAATCTGATTGTAATGCCAAATACATCCTATTAATTATGAATCAAAAATTCAGAAATTGTGAGCAAAAAAATTAAATGACTCAGCTGCTGCCTGAGAACGTGTACATGAAAGTCCTCATGGATATCTAACTTAAGTTCATGTAAAGGTGTCCAAAAAGTACATTTGTGACTAATTGAGGAGATTGGTAACTCTCTTTATCATCATGAAGACATTCTCAGCCAGGCATTTTTTTATGGATTAACTTTAATTAAATAACTATCACCTATTGTATTTCCGGAAATGATTTTGTTTGCACTTTTGTACCAAAATCTGTAAGATTTAAAAAAAAAATCCTATAAATTAAGCAACTTAAAAAAATGTCTGTAATATGTTTTATATTTTACAAGCGTATAGTCAGTTTTTCTCAACCTTCTAACTCAATAGCTTGTGTTCTTGTTACACCCCTGACCTGCACTATGAAAATATAAACAAAAGCTAAAACGTCCCTTATAATGAATCACATTCTGTATGTATGTTATGTACAATATTTAAGGTGCTCTTGTCTCTTGCAGGTAAGGTGCTCGTCCACTGTGCTCGAGGAATCAGCCGCTCTGCGACCTTAGCGCTGGCCTACCTCCTGATCAGAGAGAGACTCAGCCTGGTGGAGGCTGTGGAGGCCGTTCGGAGGCACAGGAACATCCTGCCTAATGTCGGATTTCTGAATCAGCTCCGACACTTGGACTCTTCCTTGGCTCTGCAGAGGAAAACAACAAAATGTCAAGCAATTGAGAAATAAACTTGTTTCTAATTACATGTTGATTCAGAAAGAAAAAATTGTTTTCATATTGTTCACAAATTATTTAAAACCCCTGGCTGTCTTCAGTGTCAGGAGAAATACATCAGATAAACCCAGCACTGTAAGGCATGCATTTTAAAGTCGTCAGCAAAAATGTAAAGTATACATGAGTTAAGCAGCTGAAACACCAACATGGTCACATGCAGCACATCAATATCACAGAGGCTTTTAACACAAATGTAGCACAACTGCCAAAACTCCTGCTGTTCTTGAACAACTCATAGACAGTGTGTGCCTATTAATAAATAATGCTCCACTTATAGATCCACAACTCTCAAAATACGGTGTCTTAACCGCTGCAATCCAGCGTCGTAAACGGTGGTGTCTAAAGAGGCTTGATACAAGATGATAAAAATCTGCCAGCATGGTTCTGAGTGTGTATACAGATTCAGGTCAGACTTTGAAAAGAGATGAAACGCTGAAGCCATCTTAATAAGAGATGCTCTCCAGAGCACACTGGGAAAAAGAGAGAGACGCTGTCAAAATAAAAGGAATTGGATATCACAGGTTTAATGATTTCACTGTCAGAATGAATGATGGCAGAGAAGATATGAGGGAAAAATAAAGGACTCTGATGGTGTGAAAACTCTGTCTGACATGTTAGCAGCTTCATCCAGCCATTCTGCGATACAGTCATCATCACACTCTCACTTTGGGGGCTCACATTAAGATCAGTGAATGGACCATATCATATAACGGGGAATCAAAGACATCCTGTGAAAAACCTCATCTGTCTAACTGTCTGACACATTTCAGTTTTCTTTTGGCCCCTGAGAGGCTCCATAAAATGAAGAACATCCTTAACGGGTGTTGTGAGGCAATGCTTACACGTTTTCTCCCAGCCTCTGATATGCAAAATAATAAAAGAGACAATTTCAAGGAGTCGCTCTCACGGCTGAGAGAACCCTGTTCACTCCAGTGAATATGGGTATCCTTTGGCAAGTGCAAAGTTTGGGTACGCACAGCTTCCTGCCAGCAACGGGGATTAAAGTTGTGTGTTTAGAAGTGGATGGCAGGGACATGCTTGGTGGAAGTTTTCCCCACAGGCAGGGAACGTGGCAGCTAAGGTCAGGGGCCCGCCACATCACAGCCCTAAAAATATCCTCTGCATTTGATGCTCGTCACAGAGCGGTTATACAATCTGTGCGCTCACTTGAGCCTGCCAGAATTAAACCTCACCATGTTCTGCCTTAAAGGAGTGCTTCACAACAAGCTGCCAGAATGATGAAAACAACATCTCCGAGCTTCAATCTCTGGGTGAGTGTTGTTGGAGATGCATGTGGAAAAACAAAACTGTATTTTTTCATGAATAAAGTCGCAGGAGGGGAAAAAAAAGCAAGCGTGTTATTTCTTTTCCCCCCTTAAGCTGATAAATCATGTGTGAAAGAAAGCCACAGCGAGAAAATGGCTTCTCACACGTCAAAGACTGGCATCAAGATAAATGCTACAAAGGCAGCGCAGGAATCCAGTCCAGCGGATGAATATGTCACACCTGGGGGCTATGAGCTGGAGAAAATCCTAAACCGTGGGAGTGTTGCTTACACTCATGTCAACGAGGTGTAATGTCTACATCGGGGACGAGTAAGTCAAAAAGTATAAAATGACTAAACTGAATAAAATAATGAAGGATTAAAATAATATTCACGCCTACTTTTCGCAGGCAGACTGCAAAGGATAAGTGTAATTTGAAGAGGTTGGGGATTACGCATATCTTGAACGCAGCAGAGGGGACGTGGAACAATGTGGACACTGGAGCTGGTTACTATGGTGACATGGACATGGTGTATTATGGCGTGGTAGCAGAAGACGTCACAACCTTTAACCTCAGCCAGTATTTCTTTTCTGCAGCTCGGTTCATAGAAGAGACATTGAGCAATCCTCAGAGTAAGAAAACACATAGTTAAAGGGTCATTCCAGCCAGATTAAGAAATCACATGGTCTGTAGTAGCCTACCTAAAGTTGTAATGACAAGACTTTGAGCCTAAACATCCGCTATAAAACATAAACAGGAGTAGGGGGATTACAATTTGACTTTTCAAAGATAGTTGATGGCAAAACATTTTGGTTCTTGGTATCAGGGTTGTGAGATCAACCTCCACATCCTTGTTTTTTTTGGAGATCAAATAGGTAAAAAACTACATTTGAAAAGTTGACATAAACGCCTATATTTTTCAAGTGTAGGCTACTGCCATTTCGATGTAGGCTACTGATTTCTAGGGGTTATAGTCTTTGCTTTTGTTAGTTTTCATAGGGAACTTTAATCCACATTGACGCGGTTTCTGAAACGTTTTATATTCCTCAAATGAAAGATGGTGACAAAAAACACATTAATAGATACGTGGCCATTAACGCACTTAGTCAAACACCAAGTAGAGGGGTGATTGAAACCCTATACATTGCACAAAACTAATAAAAAATGAGCAATGTACAGTAGCTATTACCTGACTGTGTGACTCCTGTATGTCCAGATAAGCTGCTGGTGCACTGTGTGATGGGAAGGAGTCGCTCCGCCACCCTTTTCCTCGCCTACCTCATGATCTGTGAGAACATGACGGTGGTGGAGGCCATCGAGCACGCGAAGAGCCGCAGGAGAATCATCCCCAACTGGGGCTTCCTGAAACAGCTGAGGGAGCTGGACATGCAGCTCCTGGAGAAACAGGAAGAGCAGAAACATGGGGCGAGTTCAGCCTCAGGTCTAGGCTCAAGTAATTTTATTCCAATTTAGGCCTCAAGTCCAAGATGACTTTCAAGTCATTTGTAAAGAGTCAGGTCTCAAGTCGAGTTTCTAATGTAATGAAGAATAGTCCAAGTCAACTTTAAGTTATGGGAGACAAATTAAGTGTAAAAGTGTAAAAGTCTCGAGTCATGTTACAAATCTAAGTTACTAAATTACGAGTCAGGTTGAGAGATTGATCTCTGAATGCTTTCCATGTAAATGACACAGCATTTTAGCATATTCAATGTAAAGTTGTAGCAACCATTTGCTTGTAATCTTGAGGTTTACAAATGAAATACTTGATGTGCATGGGTATCCTCCCTGTTGTTGCAACAATATTTAGAATGTTCTAAACTTTTCTGGGATTTTACAATTTAGATTAATGACTCCTGTTGTCAGGTTTCAGTGCGGTCAAGTTCACCTTCCTGTCATATTTTTTCTATTTAATATTTGTCTTTCTATTTTATACATACTTTTCTGCAGGGAGAACAGCTGCGTGGATCTGTCATTGCCTCTTCATTCTGAAACACCTCCAGCTAGTAAATGTTTCACATTAAAGGAAAACAATCAAGTACATGGTCAATCATAATTTATTCTTATGCTAAAATGTACAGCATTTTAAGTGACTGACAAAAGGAGAAAATTCATAAATACAAGAATGTCATTCTGTCCGATTTGTGTGCACATAGCCAGGTATTTCCCCCCTGTTCTCACCAGCAACTCTGTACAGGTACAAAGGCTACAAAAGAGCAATATAAACAAAAACACAAGTACAAGTTGCGTTTTACATGCAAGCCATTAGCTTAGTTTGGTCTATTCACAGGCTCTATTCTTCTACACTTCGGTAAAATATAAATCCAACATTTTATAAAGATAGAAAACAAATCTACAGATGGAATGAAAACGTAGCTTTAAAGGCATTATGTAAAATATCAACTTTGGACTACATTTATATTTTCTTTATTGTTATCCATCGTTATAATAATTTAGTTCTTTTAAATCCTGCCACACTTCTGGACATTTTGAAATGTTTTAGAATTGTTCAGGGTACAAACACTGAGATATGCTTTGTTATTTTTGACAGAAATCAGTCTGCTTTATTAAACAGAAAGCTGCCTCAAGGAGATCTGTTACAAAAGACTTCAGAATTATACATACATAGCAATAAAACCTCTCAAACCGAACAGAAAACAGGACTAAGTTTACATTTTTTTACATTATTAGAATTAACAAAATATAGTTTCATCTTATCCCTGTGGAGGGAAACCTAATAAAGGCCAGATATCTTTCAAATGGCTTGCTATTAAGCACAACACTTGTACAGTACTACTCAATGCACTGTCACTAACAGAGACTGAAGCATGCTAGTTGTCACTTTACAAAATAAGTACAATAATTTAAATATACAAAGGCATGAGTATAGTACAAACTAATTGTCAGCACTGTTAGACAGGTACACTGAACAGGTTCAAACAGCCACTAACTCCACTTGTAGCAGGCACATTAAATGGCTTCATTTGAGGCTGCTACACGACTGCAAGACCACTGATGAAATCTCTACCGCTGAGCTCTGAACCGCCTGCTCTAAAGACACATCAGAGACACTAACACTAATTAAATATATTCTCATCGTAATGATGTAAGGCTTCCCATCTGGAGAAACAAAAATACTTTTTTTTAACATTAGCTTCAAGGGTTACTCATTGACGACATTTTTTGCATTCTTTCCAAGTGCTGCTGCTGGTTTTTAAGTCATAAACGATAACAAGAAAAGACACAAAAAAAAATAAAAAAGGCCAAATCAGTGCATCTCTGAACAGCAAAATGCACGCGAGGAGGGCCAGCGGAGAGTTACCGCCTGATGAAAGGCCCTTTCAGCGACTGCTTGGGCATGCCTGTGTTCATGTAACCATGGTGACCAGCTGGAGTGTACACCATGTTGCCATGTGGTGGAGCCTGCATGGGCTGCTGGGGGTATGGCTGTGTTCCCATCATGCCCATCTGCATAGAGTACTGGGATGACTGGTTCATATAGGCATGGTTGCCATGGTAGCTGCTGTTCATCATGGGCTGGCTCATGCCGTAACTGTTCATGGCGTTGAGCGAGGGCATGTTCATGGAGTTGACGTTGTAGCCTGGCGCCGGCATGATGTTCACGCTCATGTTCATACGCGGCATGGCGGCCAGCGTCCTGGAGGGTGCCTGCATGGCCACGCTCTGGGGGGGGCGCGCGTACATCTGCTGCTGCTGCTGCTGCTGGTGGTGGGACAGCGGGGCGGACTTGGAGCGTGCCGAGATGTGACTCTTGGAGGCCATTTGGGGCTGGATCCTCTGCGAGGGGGGGATGCCCATGTTGCGCTGCAGCATCATGGGCGGCGGGCTGCTGAGGTTCGGGGGCGGGGTCATGGTGGCCTGCACCTGGGGGTTGGGGACTCGATGTGGGGTCTGGGACAGGGACACCAGGCTGGAGTGCTGCGAGGACAGGGACGTGGTGTTTGCATACGATGTGATGGGGTGTGAGGCCGAGTGGTTGAAAGGCAGCGAGTGGGGGTGCTCGATGAAGGTGTTGGTGAACTGCTGCAGCTTGGCCAGGCTGAGGCCGGACGACTGGGAGTAGTGCCCGCCCCCGTACTCCCCCTGGTGGTTGATCCGCTCGTAGAGGGTGAAATTGGGGTTTCCGGATTCGGGGATGTCGGCCAGCTGCATGGTGGTGGTGAAGTTGGTGGGGATGGCACACTGCGCCATGGGCTGCTGCTGGCTGTGCTGACTGTGTTGATTGTGAAGGCTGTGCTGCACGTGCTGATTGTGCTGGCTGAGCTGATTGTGCTGCAGGTGGTGATTGTGGTGGTGACTATGCTGGTTGTGAGGATTGTGTTGACTGTGCTGGCTAAGCTGATTGTGTGGACCGAGCTGATTGTGTTGGCTGTGCTGATTGTGGGGGCCTTGCCTGCTGTGGGAGCTGTGTTGGCTGCGCTGGCTGAGTTGGCTGAGTTGGCTGTGTTGGCTGTTGCTGGGGGGGCCGCTCCACCACCACGCAGCCCTGCGGCGACTTCACGTTGCAGTGCGGCGGTGAGCTCAGGCTGTTCTGCTGAATCATGCCGCAGCTGCCGGGGTTGACCGCAGCCATTTGCTGGCTCACGGCGCAGCTGCTCTGGGCCAGGCCGCTGGGGGGGATGCTGCCGTAGGAGCAGCTGTTCTGGGAGGGGCCCGCCCCGCAGATGCTGCCCCCCATGGTGGAGTCGTAGCTGCTGGGGTTCTCGTAGTTCTCCGTGGTGCTCTCGATGCTGCCCAGATCACTGAAGCCGCTGTCCACCACCTGCTGCGAGTGGTCCGACACCGACGGCACATCCATCATGGGGCTGGTCTCCATGTTGTGCAGCGACGGCACCGAGATGGCGCTGTGGTCCGGGCTGATCTGAGTGTAGCCGCTCTCCAGGATGGACACCGCCGGGCTGTTGACGGAGCGTACCGACTGGCTGGGATGGGATTGGGCAGAGGAGAGGGGGCTGCTGTGGTCTGACTGGGGGCAGTCATCCAGCGAGGTGAGCTGGGGGCTTTGTGCCACGTGGGTGTAGGTCTGCAGGGGCCTGCAGCGCTCCTGGCTCTCCACACAGCCCTGGAACACATTCTCCCTCTCTGTCTCCTGCGTCAGGGACTGAACAGCTTGAGCCGTCTCTGAGTCAATCTCGGTGCAGATGGGGGGGTCCTGTCGCAGCACGGGGCTGAGCGCCGGCCTCTCTGTAGGCTGAGGAGGGGGCCGATCGGGACAGGGACTGGACGTGCTCTCTTCCTCTGACTCAGACTCCACAGGGTTATCAGAGTCTGCAGCTGCGACTGAAGCGACTGCTACTGCTTCAGGCGCTGGTGTTGCTATTGTCTCTTCTGTCATCGCCTCCTGGATGCTCTCAGCAGCTGTAGCTTGCTCCTCTTCACTACGAGGTACTGTAGAAACCTGCTGACTCAACTCAGAGTCGTTGTCTTCTTTTTGATCTAAAAAAGGCGATGTGCACTCAGGTGTTTCTTTCAAAGTCTCTCTTTCAAACTCTGCTTTGCTGCTCTCAGGTTCTGCCTGCTTGCTGTGGCTGTCGTCCTCATCATCAGCATCCTGATCCTCCATACGAGTTCTCTGCTCGTCCTCCTCATCCTCCTCTGCGTTGGCGTTCTCCAGTGAAGGCTCCAATGTTCTGTGTTCCACCTCTTTTGATGGGGAGTCCTGCCCGGGGTCACTCTCCTGCTGGTCCTCCTCAGGTGGTTCTGGGGAGTCTGCTCTGTCCTCAGGCGTAGGGGACAAGGCGGCGGGTGAGGCGCAGGGTGAGGCGCTGGGTGAGGCGCAGGGTGAGCACGCAGGAGAAGCGACAGGCGATCCTTCGGGGGAGCTCGACTTCTGAGAGCCATGGTCAGCAGGGCTCGGGGGCTCGGAGAGGAGCCGCTCCATCGTAACATCTGGACTGGCCGAGCCTCTGCCTGCCGTCCTGCCCTCGTCTGCGCTGACTACATCCTCGTCTGGCTCCTCTTTGGCCTCTTCAGTGTGGATATGGTGCTGCTCTGCCTCCATCGGCGTTTCAGGGGGGGTGTAGAGGTTCAGCTTGAAGCCCATCTTCCGCTCCTTCTTAAGTCTCCACTTAGGAGGGCCGCGTTTCACTCCTTTCGGCCAGCCCTTCTTCCGTTTCACTGGACGGGGTCTGCTGGGTCTCTTATAGAGGATGTCAGCCCCTACAGGTTGAAAAGAAATGAATATCACACACTTTAATGAAGCTGCAAGAGCAAAACAGTCTGCTATAAAACTACATTTATGAGATGTAAATACCTTCATTCCAGTGTTCAAGATTGTCTCTTCGTGCATTTTTCTCTAGCCTCGGGCGACCTCTCCGGCGTTTCATTGGTGTAATTGGTATCTTGTCCTCCTGTTCCTCCTCCTCTTCATCATCTTCATCCTCCTCTTCATCCTCCTCTTCTTCTTCTTCTTCTTCTTCTTCTTCTTCTTCCTCCATCTCGCCCACTCTGCAGGTGCGCTCCAGCAGGGGCATCGGACGCTCATCGTCGTCGGAGTTGTCGAACGGTTCGTTCAGCACCTCTGTCCTCTCAGAGATGGTTTCTGTTGTCACGCTGCTGTTTATTCTCTTTCTTTTACGCCCTCTCTTTTTGAGCACAATGGATCTCTGCAAAACAAATAAAAGAGGAACCGATGAAAACAGAATAAAAGCTCCATCAGAGTAGAGGAGTTTTGTAAAGACTGAACACAAGGGCACTAGGTCTATGACCTCTCTGAGTGTGTAGCAGAAATTCATTCAGACTGGTGTGCCAAATGTAAAAATGTTGAAAGCACACTGTGAGACTAAAGGTTTAAGCAAAGCAGCCTGGTGTGGAAAACCACAGCTGAGAGGTTCAGAGTAAGCAGAAGCCACAGTCTATATTTTACATTCTCCAGTTGTTTCCCAGCGGCAGCCTACGACTCGACCGCTTTCCTCTCCGAGAGAATAATGTGAAATCAATACTGTAACTAATGCACTTAATGAACTCCAACAGCCTGTGTCGTTCTCTTCTGGTTTCCATAGTGTTTTGGTTGAAAAAGGTCTCCCTTGCATCATGAGGCCCGCTGTAATATTATCTCCAGCACAAGAGGGCAGTGCCATATAGACAGAACAGATGTGAGAAGCACAGAGGAGGGCAGTAAATTAACCATGACCATTGACAATAGTACAAGGTTTAGCCTGCAGTCTCGACACCGGCAGTGAAAACACAATCTATTATCTACAGCTGCAGGCACACAGGGAGGCTGCAGATGACAGGAGGAAGCCACTGAACCCTCCACTGAATTCATGAATATTTATAAAAACCTTTCCTTCTCACCAGAGTACACAACATGGTCTCTAATGAGGGAAAATATCTAATGATATACATTCAACTCCACTTTGTCCTAGAATAAAACTCCAGACAATCAATGAGATAATCCGGGTGTCCAAACTTTTGTCTCCGAGGGCCACATACGGAAAAACATAGGAAGGGCTGGGCCACTCCCTAGAGGTATATGGCCTCATAAGTTCAGTTATAAGTTAGCAAAATCAATCAAATGTAGGTCAATTATACTTGAAAAAAAAGCCTTCATCACAGCTCTCCATGGGGTTTAATTTATTTTGTTGGCAATATTTTGTTATAATAAGAGGATATATTAAGGGTATATTTCAGGCGTGTTATGTAAATAAATGATTGGGCTTTTTTCTTATCAACTTAGATTTGCTAGAAAATGTTTTCTACTTAATTGACTGAATTCATTTGGAAAATGGACATGAATACTGTGTCATATATATTAAAGAAGTACAATATAAGACAAGTACAAGTTTCATTTATGGGCCATATTTCATTACACTTTTTTAATTAGCAGAGGGCCAATTCAAAATAACCCACGGGCCGCATTTGGCCCCCGGGCCGTAGTTTGGACACCCCTGCTCTGACTTTCAAGAGGCATGATTCACATCAACAAACAATAAAAGTCACCTTTCTCTTGGCAGCCAGCATCGCATGGGCTTTAGTGAGGATGGGTGGCGAGACGTCCGAGTCATCGTCGTCATCGGCTTCGTCATCGCTCACTTCCTGTGACTGCTGGACGCGCCGGGTCCAGGACAGCGTGGGCCGGCGTTCGTAGGTCCTGAAGGGAACCTTGCAGTGGACCTTGGTGAGAGGTGGCCTGCTGCCGTGAGTCATCATGAAACCCCCCCTCTCCTCCTTCTCCCAGCAACTGGCCTGCTCCTTCAGCCGCTCCGCCTGGTAATTAAACAGACAAGACGCATTATCTCTGGGAAGAGGCGCACGCACAGCTCCAACATCTGAGCAATGATGCTAATGGCAAAACAAGAGATTGGAATTAACATCATGACAAATGAATCACCGCAGGTTCCCTCCAGATAATAAGAGCAGCGTCCCGATTGGCTGTGTGCCCGTCATGGAGGAAACGTCTCCGTTAAACAACCGTGGAAAGATTGCATTTCATGGAATATTCAGCACTATCAATTATGTAGTGAACTGATTTCGGGCAATTTTGCACAACATTAGATGCCTGCTGACGGTGATAATGCTTTCCCCATTAACGGCCTCTATTTGAACTCTCCAGTTAATCAAACAAACAGCAGAACTAGTGTCTGCTAAATGAACGAGAGGGCTTACATCCATCTCTGCCTCCCTCTCCTCCTCAGACAGCACGGCGTTGATATTGGTCGAAGGCGTCCACCGCAGGGCGTCGGGGTCCACCTCGTTCCCTCGCCGGCTCGCCCTCATGGTCTCCATGTGCCTCTGGATCAATCGCTCTCTTCTGATCAACACGATCCTAGGTCGCAGGGAGAAAAAGCCCATGTCAACAAAAAGAAGGGGTAGACAGGAGGTGATGTGTGGTTAAAAGCGAGCACAAAGACGAGCTCTTTGGGACAGCAGGTGCTCCGTGTCCTTGGGGGTGCTTAACCTGACTTACTTCTGTCAATATTCGGCTGGATTAATGGATATGCTGTTAAAAATACCCGCTGGCCTGGATAAGTCAGACAGCGAGGAGAAGCGGAGGCTGAAGGAGACTGCGGCGCGGAAACTGACCTGCCATCCTGTCTGTCAATCATGCCGAGCTGCTGGAGAGTAGCGGCGATGTCGTGCGGACACATCCCAGTGGCCCTGCTTATTCCTTTAACACTGATGTGTTTATCTGGATGCTTATAAAGGTACCCCAGTATGACACTTTTCCAATATGCCAGGTAGGATAAGCGACCCAGATCTGACAGCGGTTTCTCCGGGGAGCCGGCTTGTCCTTCGCGCCTGGTGAGAAGGTAACCTAAAAAGACAAGATTCAAACAAAAACAAAATGCTTTAGTCAAGCCAGAGGCTGCTGCTGGGTTATTTTGGATTGCAATTCAATCCTCACACCCCCTCCCTTATGGATAACATATTCATGTAACGATGTGACACCGAACCCTGGTTGGGATTTCACCTTCAAACAGTATAAAGGGAGGCGAGGCAATCAGTTTTCCTCTCCTTCCACCTCTGTTAGAAGCTATGATACATGCTGGCAAGGGCAACAAAGGAGGTAGAAAGAGGGGAGTAAAGAGGAAACAAAGCGACAGAGCGAAACAGAGAAGCAGCTGGATGTCATTGCTCACAAGAGACTGCACTTAGGGGAGATAATGAACAAGAAAAAAAAAAAACTAATACAAATATGTATCTGTCTGTAATTAGTTTTATAGCGGCCCTGTCAAGGGTCATCCATTATGAGCGGCATGAAATTAATTAATGCGTTTTAATGTGCACCCACTACCGAGAACCAAACAAGCAAATCTAATCACCAAACAGTCAACACATAATATTCCAGTAATCATGACAATATTCATTACTAAAGCTAAGAAGAGGAGCCTGTGATAACAAACACTTAGTGATATTTAAATTAATTAATTGAAAAAAGTCATATTTAATTTTGTATTGCTTTGTGAGTAACATTAATAAACCAAAACAAAAAAATCTGCTCTGAGACCTTTGAATTATGATTTGAAAGATAGCATTTCACACAGACATCCACTAATGCACCACTCCACCTGAGACAAAGTGTTCCTCTAATACGATCCAATATAACAGAACATCTTAATCTAAACAACTTCCAGCTCCAAAGCTACATTTTCCAATAAAGCCTTCAAAGAGCTCAGAACTCAGCTGTGTTCAATCTCCCTTAATCCCCGTCTTTGTTATCAGCACACTCTCAATATCAGATCCTCTTGCATCTCGTCTCTCAATGGCTCCCAAAGTGAACAGGAAATCAAATGCTCCATTACCGCCCCGCCCCTCCCCGCTCTCGCTCCTTTTCTTCATCACACACGAACTCGGCATAGAGACAACTCTTCAAAACAATAAAACGCCTATAATGATGGGAAAAAACAACTGCCAGCCTGAACACAGAAATCCACTTAAGGCAGCAACTGTTTTCAAAAAGTGGACCGCGAGGCTTTAAATATTGTATGTGCTGCATTTACTGCACTAAAACATAAAAGCAGTATCTTCACCTCATCACGAGAGAGAATTCGATGAAAAAGAAATACTATTGGCCAATCGGATAATGTATGCAGCCGGAATGCTATGTTTCTCACTCCTAATCTTATGTGATTGCTTTAGCGTTGCACATGAATGCTCTTGATTAGGCTACTTCAAAGCCTTAACCGAATAAGAGCACCTTGCCACGAGCGACAAATACAGCCCTTAATCTGAAATTATTTGTAAAGACCAAAGAGAAACAAACAAACAAGGCAGTTCAGTGGTCTAAAAAAGCATTAAGGAACTTACTGAAATCAATAAGGAACCTTCCAAATCCTTGCCTTTGGTACTGAGGCATGATCATTATGCAGGAGACGTTGTACTTCTGCTGGCAAAGCTTTTCCTGAGGGAAGGAGAAACAGATCAAGTATGTCAGAGCTCTGCTGAAGCTGGCAATTTACTGCACCTGCCATTGTCCTTGTCTAAAGCTCCCATACACACACACATCACATACACAGAGATCACACGCTCACACACACACACACACACACACACACACACACACACACACACACACACACACGGCGATTAGCTTATTCAGGTTTAATGTCAGATAATAGAGAAAATGTGATGACATTTAGCTTTATCTTCATTTATCTTTTTTAATATTTGTACATCATTGTAGTCAATACACAATGATGTAATACACACAAAAGCAGAAATCCTCACACTTAGTTTCAGTCTGGTGAAAAGGCATTCAGTATTTAAGTATTGCATGCTCCTTTTAGACTTGCTTTGTTTGTTTGCATTTGTGTATGTATTTATATGTTTATGTGTAAGTATGCATTGATGTCTTTGTTTATATGCAAGTAAAAGTTGTTTTTTGTGTTGTTTTTTTGTAAAGCACTCTAATGCTTTGGTACGATATCGTGCAAAACAAATACATTTCAATTTATCGCATGTTTGGCTTGTAAATTAATCGACTCGTTCAATCCCAGTTTCAAAAATTGGACAAATTACAGAAACGTCTAACTGTATCAGTATCATCATTTCAAAAACGATGTGCGGTGTTCTTTCATTTCCCATATATAATCACTCTGTAATTCTTACCTTGGAGAAATAGCCCACAAGATGACAGCCTTTCTCATCATTCTTTGTAAGTATGTAGAACAGGAAAGGCTCCACATCATAATACAAGGTCTTGTGATCCAGGAAAAGCTTGGCTAACAGGCAGAGGTTTTGGCAGAATAGTTTGCTGACATTTCCATCAACCTAAACACGGAATAAAAAGACCAAGAGGACAGTGTTCAAACAGTTCCCATTCCCCCCCCTCCTCTTCCCAGAACCCATTCAGTGGAATCTCTTGCAGCATACAGTTATTGCTTTATTGCTTTAAAGGGAAGCTGACCTCAAATACGGAAAGGTCGTCCTTTCTGTAGATTTCATTGGCTGGAGGGTGAAACCAGCCACACTTCTTTGTGTGTCTCTGGAGAATGTTTTTGCTCCTCATGTACTTCAGACAGAACTCACACAGATAAAGCTTTTGTAATCTGCAAAAAAGAAAGAGTTTGTATTTCAGCATTAGAGGCTTTTTTAAAGGACATTGAAATAAATCGCAACTCAAGTAACAAAGAAACTGGCATTATGTGTGCAGTAAAAGCAACATTACCTTGAATATTCAGGAGGGTAAGGCGACGAGTACCAGGTTTGGATCTCATACTTCCCAAATTCAATGAGGGTAGGCCATCGCATGGAGTCTGTGTTCATCAGAGAGCCAGACCTCTGTGAAAAGATTGAATAAAAACAAACGGATGAATGTGGTGACCCAGATAATTCAATCTTACGGTGTCTCTAATAAGCAGTCCATAAAAGCGGTATTGGCAAAGCATTACATACAAAGACTACTCAACTGTCCACGTTATATGGAAAGAGGAGGGAAAATCTAACATGGAGATACAGTATGTGAAGGTGATTAGGGTGTTATTCAGGGCAAGCTAACACTATGGACTTGTGGAAAAAGAACATAATACAATATCTTGTTACTCAAAAATGTTTAAAAAAATGAATGCTTGGGTTTAAAAAAATTGCAAATTGTCTATCAGTTGGCTTTGGTTTTTTCCTAAGGTTTAGAAAAGTTGGTTTTCTGTTTCTCTTTAAAAACACAGATACATCGATAAAGGTTAGCCTTACAAACTGCAATAATCGATCTTTACTTTCATTTACATACACTTTGAACAATATGTCAAATATGTGAGATCTGTAACTACACTGAACGGTTAGGGTTAGGGTAATGTTGTGACTCGAGTGGCCCATGGTGGTGGTGGGGTTATGGCATGGGCAGGCGTATGTTATGGACGACGAACACAGGCCACTCGATTCACAACATTACCCTAACCCTCACCCTCACACCAGATACTACCTGGTTTTCGGACCCCCCCAGACCCCCCCAATAAAGCAAAAGTGCACGTTTCAGAGTGGCCTTTTATTGTGGCCAGCCTAAGGCACACCTGTGCAATAATCATGCTGTCTAATCAGCATCTTGATATGCCACACCTGTGAGGTGGGATGGATTATCTCGGCAAAGGAGAAGTGCTCACTATCACAGATTTTTTCAGATTTGTGAACAATATTTGAGAGAAATGGTTATTTTGTGTAATGTTTTAGATCTTTGAGTTCATCTCATGAAAAATGGGAGCAAAAACAAAAGTGTTGCATTTATATTTTTGTTCAGTGTATGTATACAGTAAGTGTATAAGATGTAACCCATTTGATATGTCATTTTAAAAGCCTTTTTTGTATTGCCCATTTAAAAAACAATTAAAAAAAGTTGCCAAGTGCTCAATTAAGCCTCTAATTCCAGTGGAAGTTGAAGATGTCCCTTTCCAAGTTTTCCCACCTGCATTGCGATTTCCTGGACGTGCATGAACGCCTCGATGTCCTCCTCCGTCACGTGATCTCTGGACATGGCGGCAAAGTCGGCGTGGGCCTCCTGCTTCACACGCAGCTCCCCGTTGTGGCCTGTTTCCGGAACAATAACACAACATCAATACATCGGATAGCACATCAGCACTGTCCTGTTTGAAGCAGCCGTGGCTGAATTATCTCATAAATGCATTCTGTGCAAATGTGCTTTATACTGTGAGTGCTGCTGCTGAGCCGGTTTGAGGCCGTGTCTCTGAGGAATTTCATAATGTATCATCTTTGCATGTTTATATGAAAATCCCTAATGTAATGAAGTGAAACTAAATCACTCTAATTGCGTAACCGCTTTCATGTGCTTAGTCATCCACCAAGACAGTTTCCCATGAATGAAGAAGCAGATGCAGTGAAGGGAGCGAGTGTCGACATGAAAAGCAACTGATGTTGGAGAGCAGGCAGTCATTTTATGAAAGACATCAACACTATGACATAACCACCAAAACAAAAAGCCATTATAAGTGTACGTGATGTGTCATTAACATATTTATGGGAATGTGCTGCCAGGGTAAGTAGTGTTTGTGCAGTGTGCTGTTTAGAACTGCGTTAAATATATACCCATTTGTTATTCCTACGTGTTATGTCTTTAAACTGTGACTTCACTCCTGGAGACAGTGAAATGTAAGGGTTACTGCACTTCTGGCTATAATCATCATGTCAACTTGGGTGGGTGAATCACTGGGTAGTATGTGTCTAATGACTGCTGGAAGTGAGGTTGAGTGGAGACAGTGATTTCAAGAGTGAGGGTGGGATGAGGAGAGCGCTGATGTGACTATAGACTCTACTAGGTAGTGATCACAATGTGCGCACTACAGCAGAGGGGTCAAGGACAGAGCAAGGAGCAAAATGAGGGAGTTAGTGGGCCATGCACTATGACAAAAGCCAACGGGCGAGAGGATGGAAGCCACGTGAACCCCGCAGCCAAGTCAAAACGCAACGAAACTGGGTTAAAAGAATTCAAATTAGGCAGAAGATTAGTAGTCTGTTAGGATGTTGAGGGTGTCTTCTCAAAGAAAAGATTAGTTCTAGTCTGGAAAAAAAAATAATAACTGCGAGTGTCAAGCTTTAAAATAAATAAAGAAGAAGCTTAAAAGGTGTGGAGACGCAGGTCTTGGCTGGAGTTTTCAAGCCTTGCTTACCATGATTATTCTCAGGCTTAATTCTTCCGTCTGTCAAGTCTCCCTTTCCTGGTGAGAGGGCTCCCTTCTGAGGGCTCACTTTATACCTCAGCCTGCCTAGTGTCCTGTGCTTTTTAAGGAAGGGGTTACGTTTGAAATGACTGACCATCTTAAATGGGTGTCCTCTGGGTCGGCCCTGCCCGGCAGACGTGGAGTGAAACCTATTTTTACTATGCTCGTTCTTTCCAAGGCGCTGGGGCCCAGCTATGGATTCATGGGGGGAGTCCTGCTTATGATGCATGCGCTTATGCGGGGCGTAGCAAGGTAGTCTCTTTTTCCGCGAGTGTCCCTGAGTAGTAAAGATGTGAGATAGTCCGTCAAATAGTCCCTTAAGTTGGCTGCTATTGCAGAGACTACTCAGGGAGGGAACACTAGACTGGCTGGAGGAGCTCTGGGGCGAGTTAGCAGAGGTGGAGCTGCTGGACACCTGCGAGGGGGGGCTAAGTCCCGGCAGCGTGGGAGCGTGAGGAAGTGCAGAGGAAGATGGGGTTATCTTTTGAGATGCGTCAGCAGCAAAGGCAAACGGCTCTGGTGGCATGGACAGTTGGGGCGGACCCTCGTCTCTAGAGCTTAACTGCGACTCTACGGCTCGCGAGCGACGGCCCACTGGGGAAGGGGTAAAGAATTTGGAAAGCCCATCGATAAGCCCTTTGGTTTTCTTGTTAACGGTGAGTGTAGCTGGGGTGGAGGTGGGCGTGAGGGGGGGAGAGGTGGTGGGGGTGGAAGTGGTGAATTGGGTGGCGTCGACCGCACAACGGGGGTCTGCAACAGCCAATCTGTCTCTGGAGTCCTTCACAGATGCAGCATGACCAGATGAAGGTGTGGAACAGACGGTAATCTTTTGACCCCTACCAGGTGACCCCCTTCCTCCAAGTGCTACCATGGAGCCGTCACCACTGGTTACAGACCTGCGGACACAAGAGGGGTTGGAGGAGGTCAGGTCTTGTTGACAGATGAGGAATTTAACAAAGTATGCTTACTCAAGTAATGCACTTTTGAGGTACCTGTATTTTCCTTTTATGCAGCTGTACTTTTTACTCCTTTGCATTTATCTGATGTATACAGTAATTTGCGGATTAAAACAGATTTACAGACAAAGCATGTAATCGACTTTTAATATATCATGCAATGTTATAAACTAACCCACCAACAATATATCAAGTTGAGTTAACAACATTAAAGTGCTCATTACACACATGCATTCATTGTATTGATCCAACATTAAACGTTTATATTAAAAAAAGAATCCATCTTGAATAATAGGTTGTTTTACTTTTGATAGTTTTGTTACAATTTGCTGATCTGAGTACATATTCAACAAATGTGCAGTATATATCGGATCTCTAGAATTCCTTCTTTATTTGGGATTTTGGGAAAAAATGGACAAATCAATCTAAAAACTCTGTGAAGTTCACTTGTGCCGGAGTACATTTTTGTATAAATGAGTGAGAAAAACTCATTGTTTTGTTTGTACTTCCTGATTGCTTGGTACTCTCGATTCCTATTCCTTGTAAAAGATTATTCCGGTTTATTACAGCTTTGATCTTATTCAGTAGTTTTGACCACAACAGTTATCTGGTATGATACATCGTTTTCATTACAGCAATTGCTCGGATTTTAAAAACATGCACAAAACCATGTTCCTAATTTAGTTTTTAACAAAGTAGCCATGTTCCCTGATCTTAGCAATTATCTCAGAATACAAAAAAAAAAACAATTAACCAAAATGAATTTCCCTTAGTCAAGAGGATACTGCTAATATTCATATGACTGCACACTCACATTCTTTGTTTGAGCTTATTTCTGGGCCTTCCGATTGGCTTTGCATATCGACGTTTGATCTGATCGGCTGTCTTGTGCAGCAGCTTCTTTCCATTCTCCTTCGGCCTGCAGACTTGGCAGGCCCAGGTCCCTGGAGGGTGTCCAAGCGCAAAGAGTACCGTGTGAGTGGGTTCATCAATTCAGAGGACATACAGTACGTTCATTTGAAACATTTCCTTTAATACCGAGAGCTGGCGAGAATCCCACCAGCTCCCAATGACAATCAATTACCCAGCACAAAGCGAAAATCCATAAGAAAAACATTGGGTCAATTCTGTGTCCAGTGAAATAGAATTGGTGTGGGCGTGTTGAGTAAAGCTATGTGACTTGTATGAATTGCCTGCCAAATGTCCTACAACAGTACGTGCGCCGTCATTACAAGCCTCGCTGCAGGGTCACTACTGTAATCCAGAGATAGCGAATCTCCCTGGGGATGCTGGAATAATTTGATAGGCATGCAGAGCTTCTAATAAGTCATTGCTGCCTCTCTGTGTAGTGAGTGACAGCCCCAAACGGCCGTGTGTGAAGAAAAGGCTTTGAATTGACAGCAGAGAGGGAAACAGAGGAGCCAGACAGTGTAAACACCTCACCTTTTGGCATTCTTGAAAGCGGCGGGTCGCAGCATTCCATGTGAAAGCCCCGATCACATGAATCGCAGAATAGCATCTCATCCTGAAAGGGAACAGCAGGCACGTGTGAGGGATGTCCCTGTTGCATACATGTAACAGCCCCCCTGTCATTTAAAGTCTTTTGGAAAAATAAGCCCAATTGCGCATAAGAGAGGCTTTACAAATCTGAGGGAAAAGCAACACATCCTCAGGGACGCACAAAATGGGATCTACCTTCAAGATAATGGTGTGTGTTAAAATGTAGGCAGCGTTATACTTACAGCATTTTTCCCCTGTATTCGACAGGAGCTGCAGGTTTTGCATTCAATACACTGCCATCGTAATCTCTTCACATTTGAGGTTAGGTCAGGGGAGAACTTCAGACATGATGGATGCCCTTCAGAAGCAATAGAAAATGCATATTAGCACACACTTCTTTTATTGTTCTTTACCAGTATTGACTGTGTCACAGAGCGAGAGACAAGGCTTTCCATTTACTCACACAGCAAGGTTAAACATTAACACATTACATCATTAGAAAACAATGCTGGGCCAGTATGTCCGCCACACTTCTTTTCCCCTGCCACAAGTTAGGTCTAAAAACAGTATGATCAAACATCTGAGCCGCTAATTACAGATAATTTGATCTTAATGAGGCAGAAACAGTAGCAGCACTCATTCTAATGGAAGCCGATCCATGAAAGTCATGTAAAAGCCCGCCGTGTCCCTCGCCCCGCTCATGGTTGTAAAACAGCTGTTTTACAGTGAGAGCACAATTTGTGTACACTACGAGCGGTTAATGAAAACCACCTCGACGCTACTTAGTCAAATATGAGCTATAAAAATGTCACCAGGAGAACAATTCCTTACGGCATTTTAAATAATTGTTCAAACAGAAATGACTCCTTGGCAGAAGTAATTTTATGGGGGTTTAGCCATTTTGCCTGGGAAAAAAACGGAACAGTAAAGGAATTGGCACCAATCTGCAGAGGGGAAAGGGTTGATCTCTGATCCCCTGCGCTCTATAAGAAGAATCTGAATTGAGCGAAAATGACTCGGGTGATTTCAGATTCTAATGGCCACTTATTGAACATCTGCCCTTCTTGAGCCCACTGAGGGTTGCAAGCAATTTGGATCTCTTCAGCCACTCAATTTGAACATTGTTCTTCTAATAAATCCCTTAAAGGCAAGTAAAAAATATGGAGCAAGAATGTAACATCTGCCTAACCGAGTACTGCTGCTCCCAGGGTCGGGAGATTAAGATAATAATCGGATTAAAGAAAATGTGTCAACAATCACACGTTTTTTTTTACAAGCTCTATAACAAAGTAGCTCTGATATATCAGATTGTATTAACATTTTGCAGGCACTAAGGGAATTTCTATTAGTTGAATAAACATTTGGCCAGCTGAAAACAAACAATTTCATGCTATAACTCTATGGCAATAACAACAAATGTTATATATATATAAATACAGATCTGGAAACAATTAAGAGACCACTATCAGTTTATCTGGTGTTACTATTTATAGGTGTTTGAGTGAAATTCATTCTATTCTATAAACTACTGACAACATTTGACACTGGAATGGAATGGCTGCCATACGTGTAGAGATTGAGTTAAGAACAATTTGGAGTGCTATCTTAATTCTTTCCAGAGTTTTTTTAATCATTCTTTTCCTTTTTTATAATATTACAACTATAGAACTTGACGAAATGTGAAAATATTCTGGTCCAAATGAGTTATTCCAAATTGAAGTTAAAAACTAGCAAGATTTATTTGAAGAGTTTTGTCTGATTTAATGAATGGCATAAACACATTGTATTGAATGACTACTCCTCTAATAAAGCACTAATGATTCCTCCCTGTGTTACTGTGAGCCTTTGCTAGCATGCTACTCGTTGTGTACAGACCACAGCATGTTGTGGCTTGTGAGTACATCAAGCTGACTTACCACTGCTCCCACAGTCTGCACAGGACAGCAGCTCTTCTGGCCGCTTGTCCCGATTTGACTCTTTCGTTCCAAGACAGAAACTGCATATTGGGATGGGGTCAACCCGGAGCTGGGTGGGAACACAAACAGAGACAAACTGTTTAAAAAACAGAACTGGGCACAGGCTGTGTATGAAAGCCTGTTTGTTTTCACAAATGTTATCTTGTGAGGATTTTAGACCGTAGCCTTAATAGCGGTTAATGCAAAACAATAAAACCAGTGTGTGCTTTAATGATCAACAATACAAACTACAGAGCCCAGGGAATGAAAAAAGGAGTAGAAATGAATAAAAAATGGAACTCATCCTCAGAGATATTGAGATCCACCTCCTTTATCCATTACATGTGAATGGTTAAGTGATCTTAGTAATCATAGTTTAAGGGCTTAATCCAATTCTTAGAGCGTGCACTCCAGTCTGAAAGGATTAACCAGCATGTAATCAAATTACCTCAATAATAAAACATGCTCCCATTGTTACTGCCATGATCCACAGTACATGTTGCAAGTCTCAGAACAAACTCATTTAAGGGCTTACGGTTAAGTTGAGAAGAAGTGAAATATGAGCTGGAGGATTCCCCCATTGATCACTCGGAGGCTGACTTCACAGAGGAGGACTTAGTGTCATCTCTTCATAAAACCAGTCAGCATTTAAACAATCTGTGTCGGAAATCATGAGCGAGCTAAACCCACGCTGACGTAAATCTGCTTTCATAAGGTGTCCCTGTAAACATGAGATCATACGTGCTGGTCTCTGGAGGAGCATCAAACAAACTGCTTAGCTCGGGAGGAAGTTCTTAACGGAAAAGAACACTCAAGGTGTGACCGTAAATAACGCGCCTCATCATCAGTTTACACACTAAGGGCTCGTCAATTGACTGGAGCTTTGAAGGGCACTCTAGGGATGCCCATAATTAGTTCCCGGTTACTATGACGCAGATCAGCATCAACGAAATCCGTGACCTCCAGATCTCGATTGGTCCTGACCCCCTCACTGACCTACAGTTCAATTAAGAGAGACCTTGCTTCTTCTTTTATTCCTCATCCGTCAACAACGCAGGAGCTTCCAGCCCGTCACAGCATCCACGTGAAGTCCACCGGGAGATGCAGCGAGGACACAGTGGGGATCTTGGTCATTGTTCCTGGCTGTTGTATCAATTAGTCGCCGCGATGAGAGGAAGCGGTTTACTGCCACATCAATGATGACTCTATTTTCCAACCTGCCAGGTCAATATTTGTGGGCAGACACTGGCATTAAAGGCTCACTACAACTCTGACAGCTGTGAATATGGAAGTATAAACACTGACATGCTACGGTGTGATTAGGATGCACCTCTAACACCGGGCTTAGAAGTAAACAGTGATTTGATATTGTCATGTTATGGAAGGCAAAACATGCTGGGAAGGAGTGCATGCAAACAGTCTTGTTTAAAAAGCCAGTTGTAAGTGTCATCCTAATGCACAGAACTCATTCCAAAATGGTGTGGTTGGCAAAAAATGTATTGGCAACCATTGTCGGAATTGTTTAAAGGTTATGTCTTGTATCGAGCTGAATGCCAAACATGCTCTGCTTCCAGTTTTCAAATCTGGAATGTCTCTCTTCTTCTATAATTACAAAATGCATGTCTTTTGGTTTAAGAGTTTTGATTAGAAGTACATTGAAAATAAGCTGCTCAATATTCACCATGCTCAAACTAAACAAATTGAAGAGATGAATAACTAATGAAACATAATGGCAACACTTGTTAGCTGCAGTCCTACATATAACCCTATTGTTTTGCTAACTGGACTGCAACAAGTCTTCCAATGTAGGGCTCATCAAAGTTCAAATCCCCATTGCTCAGAGCGGAGATAAACGGAGACGGATTAACATTTTGTCCTTGATCACAAGCCATTCTACGTTATCACCGCTAGGAGATGCAGCCAAAGAAAACAAGGCCTCAGTGTTGTGGTAACTTTAAAGTTATGAATGATTTATAATGTAAAAGAAGTGCATCATGGATGATCAGAATGCAATCCCTCAGTAAACCACTCAGATGTTGGGTTTACAAACATAAATGATTGATACAAGCAAGAACATGAATGCAAAGAGCTTGAAATGAATATAACATCAGTACTAATATGCAGCCTGTGAATACTGCTGATAAAACGCTAAGAGCTGATTGGCAAGTTGTTTTTCAAATAAATAGGTCTCCACTTCATAACGGTCTCCGCTGACTGAGTTGTGAAGTCTAATCCAGGAAGTGAAGAATTAATTTCCTTCAGCGATATTCTAAGGCTTGGTGATTCAAACCAATAGCAGCAGTCTGCACGTCACAGTAGAGAAATAAACACAGCTGAAGAGAAGCTGATGATTTACTTGGGGATTCTAAATGAAGTACATTACAGGAAATGATGCTGCTTGAAAAGAGCAGGCTGTCCTGAGTGAGGGGGTGGGGTCCTATTAAAAAACTGCTGCTAGAGAGAGAGAGCTCAAGTGGTTGCATAACGCAGCAGAAAAAAAGCCTCATTCCTTGCCTTTGTTCCTGCCAGTCTCTTCAGAATCTAATAAACTCTAAACCAAGACTGCTCTTTTTTTTTTTTTACCTCAAAGTATCTCTTATTCTCAACACACGCACTTGTGCTTCACCAACTGACCAGGCAGCGATGTCTCATCCTTTGAAGTGAACGGTGAACCTGGACTGGGCTCGTGATGTCATCCCGCTCGGAGCAATAGGTTGAAATGTTCCAAATGGAAAACAGCAGGCCTTCCTCGCTTATGAGAACCCTTCGCAGGACACTGTGTCTCTAAACAGTTCTCAGTTTCACTTTTGGCCTGACCACAGACACAGCCACAGTTGTGGCTGCAGTATCAAGGTGTCGCTTCCTGATTATTCACTGTGAAACTGTTGGGGAGCAGGGTGACAGCTCTATAGCCCGATGCTGCTAGCCACTTCAGCTCCACAACTTGTGCATAAACTATTAGACCGCACTTCATCTTGACACCCGATCTGCAAAAAGCCCTCACAACAAAGTATCTAGATGACTGCTCTTTAAGTCCAACAATAAAACCAATTCCCATTAAACACTCTACTGCACTTGCAATTAAAGGAATAGTGTTATTACAGACTATTGTCTACAGTGTTTTTTATAGCTCAGCACCAGTACAATCTCTGCAAACTATAAACCTCCCCTGAGGTGCCAAAAGCAGCGGAAACAATGCAACCTGGAAGTTTGTTTATATGGTTTTATTTCCTCTCTGAGGCATCTCTGTTAGCACAAAGGTCATAACAGCTCCATGCAGCCTGAAAATATTCGGTTCTACCACATTCTTCAGCTGCCATATTTTAGCAGTATTTGTGATGACTAGTTTATGTTCATGCCCTTGTAAAATCACCAATAAAATCTGTTTACTAATGCTTTGCGACTCACAAGACAGCCAGTCACATCCCTTAAGGTCATTAGGGTAGAGTTACATAACCTGTGGGAAGCCTACAGCAGACTGCCTACCACACATTGTCAGCATGACTTTCTGATTATCCCAGCTCTCATATTATGGAGACCAACAGCAACAACACAGGCCCAGAGGGACGCACTCTAGATGGCGTAGTTTCTGACCTGCCAAGCTAGAAAACCAAAGATTAAGACCACAATCATCAAATTCCTATCAAGCAAATGCCGCTCAGTGGTGGCCCAAGCCTTCAAACTTCCTTGTGGGTAATTGCCTCATGGAAATCCGAGTATTATGTTGCAGAAAAAGGCAGTAGTTATCGGAAAATAAAGCTTTACTACATGTTAGAGATGGGTAAGACGGTTGAGATCAATAACACATTAATGACAAGAATAGTTTGGAAGAAATGTATCTATTTTTGTACCGTTTAAGGGTAGCAGCTAGGGATAAAGAAATAGATCCATCCATCAATATGTATTGAATCAATGATCAATGCTCCGATATCATCGATGCAACATCAACACATATCTTCTATAAGATATGTCCTTATTTTGAAGGAAATCAAGGGACATTAACACCTACATGAATAGATCATATCTTCTATAAGATATTTCATTGTTTTGAAAATCTTAACTGCTCAAATCATTTGCACTAAAACATGAGAAGTGAGGCACTTTGTGGTGAACAGGAGGTCTCTTTTGATCCTTTACAAGAGGGTAGATAGTTGTTTTAAATCTCTGGCAGAGCCTAGGAATAACATGATGAAATCATATTTGAGTTGCTTTATGTGAGTTGATTTAAAAGGCAACTAATTGTGTTGATTAGGAAACATAATAAAATAATGCGCTGAGTTGAAGCAATATTGTTTTGTGACAGGCTTTGTGACACCATGTTGTCCAAAGAATCGATATAATATCGTACTGTGATGAAACGCGTGATATACACCTCTAGTAACAGCAGCATAAGACCTAACTTCCAGGGTGATGTGGGGATAAGCATGAGGTGAAAGAGGCCACGGTGTGTGTGTGTACCTGGTCTCGCTCATGAGGGAGGAGTGTCACTGACGACAGGACCAAGGGGGAAGCACTTGGACACCTGGAGCCCCTTCCCTCCGCATTGCCATGGCTGAGCTTATACCGTGGGCCATTTTTTGACAACCTGCCGGTGTTAACTGACTTCTTGGCCGCCAGTCGTAACCTCTGCCGGAAAGCAGGGTTATCAACAATGTTGGAGAGGTCATCCTGGTTCCTCAGATACCTCTCGATGTTCTTAAGTGAGGAGCCATGGGTATCATCCAGACCCTCGATGGCCCTCTTAAGTATTTTATTCCAATCAATATGGCGGAGATCGCTTGAATTCCATATAGGTTCCTTTGATGGCACAGACACATTTGCAGGTGGGATTGATCCTACTCTCCCGGGATTTCCTGGGTCCTTGTAGGAAGCGCTTCCCTTATTTGTAACCTTGAGAATAGAGCCATCATGAACACTTAATTCCAACTGCTCAAGGACGGTCTTCTTGTCCAGTCCATGCGATGTGGCCACCGCATGACAAATTCTCTCCTCTGAAGGCCTCTGCTTTTGCCTTTTGATTTTCTGTATTGCTTCAAGAATCCACTCCGTGTACAGAGGGTTTGCAAGTTTTACCATGGTTGAACAATTAGACGCACAAAAACGAGATCCATAAAGATTCCCCCTTTCTGCTGCTGAACACTGGGTACATCCACATTCTTAAAAAGGTTAGAAGGTTAAGTTCCACGCCAGGATCCACATGTCTTCTCAATCCTGGGTATCTGACAGAGGTCTTGAGGAAAAGTTGGCACGAGTAAATTCCACAGTGGTAGTCAGCAGCTGACCTGGAGCTTTATTTCTTTAATCCCAGATCAAATCTAGAAGGAAAAAGAGAAAAACAAATGCATGTGTAAATCGGTCTACAACATCTCCTATAATGGCAGGTTATTTGTTGTTATTCACAATGTATTGAGTATAAAGGGTAAACCATAGGAATGCAGGACGTTTAAAATGTGTCAAAATAAAAGAAACAGATGCATAAAAACAGATATACGAGCTGTCATGGTTGCTGAAGACATTCCTGTGACTTAATCCATAGTCTGGCACCATAATCCACACACCAAGCCAGATGTCCATTTCAAAAGAGGCTATTTTTATAAAAATAGTAAGTTTTACCACCATGACAAGTAGCTATAAACTTCTACCGACTTCTGTAAAAGTATAAACTGTCTCCTCGTAATATAAACATTTTCGTTTCAAGAATCCCTCTCGACAAAAAAAAAAAACAAGTTCACATTTATTCCTGCAGCACGTCATTTCCCAAAATGTCACCGTAACATTTCTTAGTCTAATAACACACAACATAAACACTAAAAATAAAACCATAGATTAAGTTTAACCATTACTTGTACGCACGCGACTTTTGACAGCTCGACGTCCGCGACGAGAAACCGATCAGCGCGAGCTCTAATGACAGATGTATAATCAATGTTCACTTCCTGACAGCTGCCGTAAGACATTTGATGCAAGTCTGCAAATAACCACCGAGCCGTTTACCGAAAGAAGAAACCCGTAATAACTATGTAACAAACCTAGAGTTGTGTTCCGCTGAGTTGAGCTGATAAATGACAATATTGCCAGCATTACTGATGTCACCTAAACAGTCGCCATTTTGTTACAATGTTGTAGTTTACATGAATCCGACATGACGCTGATTACAATCCAATGGAGTCTCATTAAACCTTACCTACACTAATGTGCCCTCCCTAGCAACTTCAATATTGGCTGTAAAGACAAGATCCGATTTCTGGTTTGATAAAGCACATGTCAATCTTTATGTATGAGCTCACTCAGAGAGGCACCGCACTGGCTGTATGATCTGTCACTTCACTCAATTGACCCGCCTCTTAAGGTGCCTACAGTGATGAATTGATATCATTTACCTCCAACACTCATAATATCTCAACTTATAGCTCTAACAGCGGCGACAGGACATTATTAAGTCATAAATAAACTCTAACAAGCGTAAACTGGCGATTAACGATTACATTAGTTAAATATTAAACCACATTTGCAAAGCGTTTAACGCCAGCCCACCTTTACTTAGATTCCTCCTTGAAAACAGTTGGTTACACGTACTTGAAAGTGATTTGGAACATTTTAGACTTTAATTGGCTGTTTGTTAAATCTATCATGTGTTTGCATAAAACCCGCAAAGTCTCTATGGTTGATTTAAAGTGGAACACATTTTATTTTAAATAAATAAATTCCGGATAGCATTTGCAAGACTCCTGCAGACTAAATGTGTCTAAGCTATTGCCTTTCCCCCCTCTTTATCTTCCTCCCTTTTCATTATTTCCCCGAGAGGAGCCGTCATTCTCCAGATATTTAACATTTAAACTGTGACGTTAAATAGGCGGCGATAAATAAACCTTCCGTTAAGCTAAAAAGTAGCTCCCTCCACGTCTGCCAGCGAAATAATAAATGTCCTGTGTGCTGCGCTGTGCAATGATGGCATGACCTCTTTATCACCATTAACTATCAAATATCTCCAATGAGGGAAAATAGTGAGCCCTGGAGGGAAACAAGATGTTCAGGTGGGAATACAAGTTAACACGACTGCCGGGAGAGTAGCTCCTTCATCACTGCTTCTCAATTATGTATCGCTAGTTTCTTTAGCTCCCATTTCTCAGCTTCAGCTCCGCTCTCGTTTTCCATATTTTATTAGGAAATGATACACAGCCTCCTTGGATTTTTCACACCGTTTTGAAGATGTTACGCAAACCGATCTAATCTGCCTCCACCGTGGGCGACAAGGCACAACAAATAGACACTTAAGTTACATGCAAGGATGAACATATAACTAGTATGAAAGAAGAAAAAAAGAACGAGGGCACAGTCTACCGTAAATATTTGCTGGTAGTTTACCTCTTCAAGTTTCTCCCCCCCTCGGATACTCCTCTTCATTATCGTCGAAGGATACATGTGCAGCGACATATCCGAGCGATTTGGTGGGATTTGATCTCTTGAAACGAAGGCTGGAAAGCTTGCGCCGAGACATGGAGAGGACCTGATAACAACTAATTGAAAGGTTAATCTACATAGCAGCCTGTGACAAAGTGGTACCCTCCCCCTTCTTCTTCCACTGTAGACATCCCTACTTCAGTGTAGTGGAGCGGACCGTCGCCCCTTTAGTGCGCTCCTACAATGATATTGTCAATTTCACTCCCCCCCCCTCCATCAACATGTCCAGTGATGAGCCAGGAGGAACATTTTTACACTTCATATTTCTGCTGGATTAGTCTCAGCAGGCTACATAACACTTTTATGTCATAACACCCTTATTAACATGTATTCCCTATGGGCATTTTAAACTTCAACTGATGTGCAGTTGATAGAAGATCAAATGTGACTCTAACATAAACAATTTTTTTATTTTAATGTTAACTGTTTTGCACCGGCCAATAGGACCCAGGGCAGTGAAGGCTATCATGCACATACCACATAATCTGCTAATTAACTTCCCCAAATTAATGCCCAAGGAAGAGCAATAGTTGTTTGCAATAATGTAGATCATTACATGTTCAGCCTTTAGATTTGCACTCCCCTCACTCATTCAACAACTCTTGGGCAGCATTAGAAATGCCAGAAAGCACATTTGTCATTCAGTAATACAGATGTAATTAGAGAGATAATTGGTACCTCCCCATCAGAGGATAAACTCATACTGTACTGTTCAGGCAGCTTTCAAAAGAAAACATTTAACCCCTTGTTAAAAATGACACATTTGATGTGAAATTTGCATCCATTTAAGTCTTGTCATGTTGCTTCTTCATCCATTGCTCACCTTGAAGACATTGATATATTTCCCCCTATAACACTGTTTACGAGAGTGCTGTTCAGTCTTGACATTCATTAAAATCTAATTGACCACTAAATGCAGGTTAACATATACCAATAACATGTTTTCCATAGATGCACAGCTGTAAAATGGTGTTAAACCAGGTGAAATGTGAATGAAAGGGGTTTCCAATTTGCGTTTAGGGCTGGTGTCATGATGGCGGCGCTGACCGAACCTGCCTGTGTCTGGTTTTAATGAATGCCACCCTGGGCCCCAGCAGGTCCTCCACTGCTGCATGGGTCCAGGGATAATTTGAATTGGAGCATGTGCCATTGCAATCTGCCCATCCCCCCCCTCCTCAATCCCTGCCAACTGCCACACTGGTGTTCACAAACACTGCTGCCCATCTGCGGGGCAAAACACTGGCCAGGGCCCCGGTTCTCTTTCGCAGAAAAAAAAAAAAAAATCTGGTCGTGAACTCACTTTTGTTAGCAAATATCACAAAGTCAAGTTGTCGCTCTCGCTTGTCACAGTTGTTAACAGCATAATTATCGCAAACAGTAGATGAAATTTGATTTTGTGTAATTCTGCTACACGATAAAACTGGCATTAAACATGTTTAAATTGCCTTGAGCTCATTAGCGTACAAACAGATAGTATCGTATTGTTGAATGTAAATTAAGTGCACATATTTTATGTCTTTTTTTAACCTTCTGCATTCATTGAGCAAAAGTTTACCAGGGAAAGTGAAAAGTATGTGTCGTAGCTTCCTTATTGTGGCAGGCATTCTCATTACTTGATCATGGCTCCCTCTTTTTGTGTTTGTGTTTTGCCATCTGTCATCTTGAGAAGCAAATGAACCAGCTGCCATGGAGTGTGATCTTGCCCAATCAGAAATGTGGTCCTTTTCAAAGCGCATCTGTGTGAAACCTTAAAAAATGCTGATGAAAAAAAAGTGTCTCAAAGTTGTTAATAACATTTTGGCTGGAGAATGTTTTCACCTCAACGCCCCCCATTAGCATACATGCATAAACTATGCATCATTACAGAAAAGAGAGCTATTGTGCAAGAAGTGTTACAACTGGATTCCTCCTGAGAAAAATGTAAAAGGAATATAATGTAACAGGTTGTTCTAGGGGAACACAAAATGTTATTCAACATCACACTTCTTTGTAGAACAGATGAGTGTTGAATTGTTTTCCACAAAACATTTGAGACACTGCCCAACATTTCTGCTGGCCCACACTCAGTGGGAGGGGGTTGGGAGGCGCCTCCCTCTGATCCTCGACTCCAACCCCCAGCGACAGCACAGCTGGGTGCGAAGGATCAGCCTAATTTTCAGTTCCCTCTAATGATCGGCACGAAGAGCAACCACTAATCCCTTAACTGAGAAAAATGATCTCCTGTAGCCCTGCAGAGCATGCAGCTCCACACCCGAGAGTCCAGTTAGGACCCAACAAGCATGGAGCCAGGACACCAGGCTGGTCCTGCACCCCCCACAGTCCCCACCCCATAATAGAGGGTGTTGAGCTGTCCAAAAGTGATTAGCATGAGGGAGCCTCTGGCTGATTAAATAATGGGGGAATTCACAAACCCTGTTGTTGCATTTTTAATTTGGTTGTATTCAAAGAAACTTCCACCTGCTGGTTAAACAAATCTCATACGTCGTTACTAACTTTATTTTAGTATAAGATTATCTTGGTAAATTGAGTTTGATGTGTGATAGCAGAAGATCTTTGTCCACTAAAAAAATGTCACTTTCAGGAAATGGAAAGCCACCCATAATATCTGCAGCATGATAGCTGAATGTTAAAGGTGTTTAGTATGTATCAACAATAACCCTACGCAGGTTTGAAAGAAGGCTTTGAAACGTGTTCTGCTTCATGAAGGATGGCACTCAAAGTGTACGCTACTAAATACAGCACTTCTGTGGTTTCCAATGCAAGCAATCTAATTAACAATTTGTTGGCAACATTTTTTGGAAAATATTCAGCGTGAGGATCAACAGCAGATTAAGCAAGAGGAATGGTTTTTCAATTTTCAATAGACGTCTTTTTGGCCTAACTCTGGGTCACTAGGATCGATTGTAACTTCTCCAGCTGCCATCCTCCATGAAGAAACAAACAACAAACTTTTAGAGGCCACGCGTCCATACAGCGAAACTTTTTAAACGTATCCTGCAGGAAAATTAATTTCTCTACCACTGAGCCTTTTCATCAAAAAGATGTAAACTCCAAACTTTGCAGATAAATCAATAACAACACTACTTCCAGCAGAAGCAATGAAGAGGTGGTACTGGGACACTGAGTATTTAGATTGGTTTTGAAGATCCTGGGTGTTTGAAACATGCCAATGATGTAGAGGGGAACATTTTGTAACAATGCTGGTGTTCATTTTGACACGTTTTCGTACCTTTCAGGCCTGTAGTTCAGTTTGATACTCAAAAGATAGATTTTCAGTGGAGTGCTCCTTTAAACATAACCATTTTATTCCAATGTTTGATACTAGTACATTAGTTGAATTGCATTAAACATCGGAGTTGCTTTTGCGAGCTTGATCAAATATTCAAGCTGCAGCACTTAGTCCATGCAGTGAGTCACTGAAATTAGAAAAAAATGTACATGAAATCCTGAAGCATACATATACAAGTATCTCGTGGAAAAGACAAATGCATCACTGGAAGTCCGGCTTCTCTGGGAAAGTACATCCGACTCGTCTGATGATGACGTTGGCGGAGTAGTGTCCGGCCCGGATGCACTCCTCCACTGCATGCTCTTTGACCAAAGAAGAGAGGAATCCTGGGTAGAGGAAAAGAGCAGGAGTCAATTTGTAACCTGCCATCATCTACAAAAATGTTAGGAGAAGTTATCATTAATACGAGCCAGGATTAGGATTGTGGTTAAAGAGACAAAACTGTGTCATCCTCAACAGCTGACTGTTCCGATCAGCTCATACAGAGTGCAAACAGCATGCTAAATGTCATACTGATATCATCTGGAACCATAACTATGTCACTTAGTTGGACAGTATCAAAGATTAATGGGGATTGAAAACAGAAATCAAGCTGTGTAGAGGATGTTTTTCATGCCGTACCTCCCACGAAGGCGTCTCCGGCTCCGTTAGTGTCCACGATATCGTTTTGGTCGATGTCCAAAACTGGGAACCTGGTCACCTTCTCACCTGTGGTAAGGACACAAGAGGGCTGTTAATTACCATGGAAACCAGTGTTTGAAATACAACATAATTGGACTCAGAACTATTTATATTGAACACATTTCAATTGTTTACACAGGGAGGTAATGTTATAATTGGAGATGGTGGAACATTTGACTTAAGCACTTCAGCAAGTAGTAGTAGTATAATAATGTATGGCTTATTAGTAAAATGTGTAAAATGGAAAAAAGGATCTCTATACAGTAATGTATGTAACATAAATAATACATGTTGATTAACAGTTAAGGAATTTAAATAGTCATTAATACATTCAACAACGCCACATTATTAATGGCAGCCAGTACTGAATATAACACCTTTTGTTTTGTATTTAGGAACTTTGAAGTGCACAAGGTTTGAATCTTACATGCCAACTAAAGTATACTAAAACATGCTATTCTAAAGATTAGAATCTATGAATACCATGCTTATAACTGGAGTGAACCCCCTCACTTTTCCTCTGGTACCAATATAAAGTTGACATCTCAACGAATACCATTTCTGTCATCTCAGCAATACTTTAGTGCGGTTTAATGCTAATAAAAAAATCTTATCATGCTAACATACCAAACTACTATGGTGAACATGGTGAACATTAATGCCGCTAAATATCAGCATGCTGGCTTTAGCATTTAGCTTAATGTAGCCAAACAGAGCTGCTAATACAGCTTCATATTATAAATCCTGTTTGTCCTATTTTTTATAGATCTTTCAGTCCACTTAATGTCATTATGGTAAATAACTATTTAATAATATCAAGTTCCATGAACTCAAGGAGACTTCTGTATATTGCGTTTTGTTCCACTAACAATCCAAAACCCAAATACATTTAATTTCAAAGATCTGCAACAGAGTAAAGCAGCAAGTGTTAGCATTTAAGAGGCTGTCTTAAGAATGTTTGCTTGTTAAATGACAAACATTTAAGAACTGACTGATCATGAAAATGTTTCTTTTCTGAATGTGTACAACTGTGATTATGTACCTATTGTTTCAGCACAAATTACTGGGTAATTCAACTAAGGGATACTCAAGTAAACAGAACAATGCTATGTACTGCTGTGCCTCACTTTAATTATTCAAAAGCAAAAGATCATCAAAAGTAAAAACTCTTAACATGTCGAAAGCTTTGGGTGAGTGCTCTGGTAAATTAAAAACAATGCAATCGCTGTAAGTCGTTTCAGTTCAAATCGGAATCCATTAAATGAGGTTCTCTTTATTATCTTCAGTGGATTATATTGCTTCAATTATCAGTAGCATATGCACTTCAAACGGACTTCCAGTTTAAGGGAGAGGGGTGGGGGGGAAAAGGAAAAAAAATCTACCAGATGACAGATTCTCGAGGTGTAGAGTGACATTAAATCAGCAACTTATGTCAGAACAATCTGAACCACACACACAATCTTCAAACAATCCCAGGGCTCTGGTGCCGACGTGAACCTTCAAAAAGGTGCAAGAGACAAAAGACATCACATGTGGACATGTGGATAAAAGGAACTCGAGAAAGGCTGACAGACCTCTTATGGAGAGAAAAAGGTTGGAAGTTTAAGGAGAACATGAGAACAAAAACTACAAAAAGTTGTTTAATGAGGCTCCCTGCTAATCTAACAACGGCTCAGAATATCTGTGCGGCAGATAAGACACCCCCTCCAGTTCTTGTATTACAGGGAGAAAGATACACAACCTGCAGCCGAACATATGCTCAACACCTGATGTCAGGGAAGTGACTGTAACACACCTACTGTGAGAGAAACTGCATCAAGTTGCAGCAGAAATCACATCTCACAAAGCACAATGTGAGCAGGTCAGGTGCTGGGGATGTATTAGATAACGAGTTAGATTGTGTTTTCTTAATGACACATTTTCTCTCTTAAAAGGGAAGCAGGAGATTGTCACTTTGATAATAAATTACAATAATACAGGAATCCTTTTAGGATCAGCTAATTAGTAGCATAACGACTTTGCTTAATTAATGCCACAGAAGAAGCTCCAGAATCCTCCTCCCTCTTCAAACGATTAAACGCAACAAAATGGGCTCATAATAAATTACAGTTATGTCACTTATTCCTCAGTTAAGCAACGTTAGATGTGGTTTTGCTTAGGCGATGCACTTTGTGGCGATACAATCGGATGCTTTAAATGTTGACGCTACTGTACTTGTTCAGCACATATTCTGCTATTCATTACACCCAACAAATCGGATATAAATAACTGTGTAAATATTTGTACGGTAATTGAAAGAGGTGGTTACCCTCTCCAGGGTGGGTTGTACATGAGGAGTCAGGACTTATTAGATAGACCATTTCTTCCAAAAGGCTCTTATATGACATATTAGGAAAATACATCATCAGGATATGTCAGAAGTAATTGAACACATTGTAATGGGTTTGACCTACAGCTATGCATTCGCAATCAACAGATCCTTATTTTGTTTTCTTTGAAACACAGTATATCAACTGAGGATTACACAACTGCATGAGGGCATCTTTTTGCTTTTGACTTTTCCTTTTATTTCAAGGAAATCTCAATCTTTTTTTTCACACAAATGAGTATCTTTTTTCCAATATTATCAATTAAAGCTGTTTTGTGCATGACATAACCAGACTATAGAACCACTTATTGAGCTAAAGTAACATACAAATTCAGCCTCAGCCATTAGCATCCTATAACTGTAACCTAAAGTCAGTGTCACGATTAATTCAATTCAATTCAAAACCTTTATTTATCCAGGTAAAATCCCATTGAGATCAATGATCTCTTTTTCAAGGGAGACCTGCAGCAGTAGGTTCCACAAGAAGACATAAACAACAGAACAACAAAAGGACATCATACAGCAAAATGTACAGGGATTACAATTTACATATTTAACCACAAGTACAGGTACCAACAGCATCTGATTTTGTAGCATCCAACCGAGCTTTAAAAACATGTAGTGGTACTAGCTTGGTAATTTTCCATTCTTTTTGCAGACTGTTCCATGTTAGTGGAGCTGCACATCTAAAAGCTTTCTTCCCTAAGACAGTCCTAGCACTTGGCACATTTAATAAAACCACAGCATGCGATCTCAGGCAATAAGTACTTTCAATTCACAGAGAGATCAGGGAGCAGATATAAGATGGTAGTTTATCCAACATGGCTTTGTAAATGAAAAAGTACCAGTGACTGAGCCTCCGTACAGTAAGTGATGGCATAACCGCCTTGGTATACAGGGTACAGTGATGCGTAAGTGCTTTACAATTTGTCAAAAATCTCAGTGCACTGTGATACGCAGCATCTAACTTGCTCAGGTAATGGGCAGGTGCATTCATATATAACAAATCACCATAGTCCAGCACAGGTAAAAAGGTCACAGTGACTAGCCTTTTCCTGGCCTCAAGCGAGAAACAGGACTTATTTCTGTAAAAGAAACCTAGCCTAACCCTCAGCTTTTTAAGCAGGTTATTGACATGAAGTTTAAAAGTGAGACAGTCATCAAGCCAGATACCCAAGTATTTGTAACAGGTAACCACTTCAAGTTGTATTTCTTGCGTAGTTACAATATCCAAAGCAGTCTCTGGTGTATTTTTAGCTTTAGCTTTAGAAAAGAGCATTACCTTGGTTTATCCACATTTAAAAGAAGCTTAAGCTCAGAGAGCTGAGCCTGAATAATGTTAAAAACAGCCTGTAATTTAACAACAGCCTCGTTAATCGAGGGACCTGCACAGTACATAACGGTATCGTCCGCATAAAAATGTAAGGTTGCTCCTTCGACATTTTCACCTAAACTATTAATATAGATAGAGAATAATAGCGGACCTAAAACTGAACCTTGTGGTACACCATTAGTGATGTTCAACCACTCAGAAGACAGCCCATCAAACTGAACACATTGGGACCTTTCAGAGAGGTAGTTTACAAACCACCCTACTGCATGGCTGGACATGCCTATACTGACCAGCCTTTGCTTCAAAATGCAATGATCGACAGTGTCAAAAGCTTTGGATAGGTCAACAAATAGAGCTGCGCAACTCTGCTTATTATCTAAAATACTCGTAATATAATTTACCACTTTCATTGTGGCAGTGATGGTGCTATGTTGCTTTCTGAAGCCCGACTGATGTTTAGACAGGATGTCATTGTTACAGTTTTGGTCTAAACTGAAAAATCTGCTGCTGGATTCAGTTCGATTACATTTTTATCATCAGGTCTAAATCATATTTCTTTCCAACTACTTTGATTTGGGAATGAATGCTAATAACATTCCTATCAGATTCGGCTGTACTTTAGTGCTAAAGGCAAAGGTTAGCATGCTAACACCATCAATTTAGGTGGGGAACATGGTCAACGTGTTAGCATTGTTATTGTTAGCACATTAGCTTGCCAATGTCAGCATTAATTGTAACTGAAAGTACATTTAAATTTCAGCATGTGATATGTTTTAACATGTCTTGACACAATAGATCACCGTTCTCCTTCTGTCATCACGGCCAAGTTGAAGTTTTCAGGGAAAAGTTCACATAACCTCATTGAGGCATGTAATTATATTTGACTGACATATAACTCAGGTTACAGGCCAACAATTCCTCAGTCGCCTGTTACAAAGATCTCATTGGTACAAATCTGTCATGGAAATGGCAATAAAAGAAAATAATTAAACTCCTGCCAATAAACACAGACTCTGTTGTTACTGGCATGTAGAAAGCCTGAAAACATCACTTTGCTCACTCATTTCACATTTCACTGTAATGAGATCTGCAACATTATTTTCAATCAATACAACTCTGCTGTGCTTTTTTAAACTAGCACCTTGTTACTAGAGTTTGGTTTGACAAAGTAAGTGAAGCAGCAGATTGTTGGTGAGTATGTGGGCTGTGCTGTGACAGGTAACTTGCAGCAGAGGAAAGAAAACGGAGAAAAGCCGAGAAATAATTCAAATACTTTCTTTCGAGTAAGCTATAATTGTGTGCTTTTGTTATTTCGCTCTTCATAATTCCCTCATTACAACCCTTGAATGGTGGTGATTAAACTTAAGAAATTCTTTCAACAGGCGTCTCTTTGAAACGAGTATCAATTAAGTCCTTTATTATTGGCTATTCTTTTTAACAATGCCAATTCACAGCACAACACTGACTGAGAGAAAGCTACTGTACATGCACATAAGACGACCTCGGATTTATTGGAATATGAGTATATGAATTTCTGAAATTAATACTCTACTTGGTTGTGTTCCAGCGCTCACTGTTGTTGCTTTGACAGGAAGCAGGTTGATCAAATAGCTGGCACATCATTAAAATTCACATTGATCCTGTCACACTATCATCTACGCAAATAAATCAATGAAGACATCATTTTCAATCCCTGGGCTGCTAAATGACTGGGAATGTTACATGAGTATTAAGCTACAAGGCGTGAGCTGAAGTTTAAGTACAACATCTTTATGTGAGAAAACTTCCCCGAGAACACTTCTTCTGGAACGCTTCCTGTTGCGTTCCAGCCAAACTCTGAGCCTCGGAGAAGAAAACAACATTTCCACTTTCTTGGCAAACGCGACAGGTTAGGAGCAAGTTGACATTCAATCTGTTTCCCTATCATAACCAGCATCTTTGTTCACAATTGAGTTAGAAAAAATATACATATGCCTGTAATTACTGTAACCACAGGCAAAAGATCATCGCCAACCAATATCCTTTCAGAGAGACATGAAAGAAAACATTGAAAGAGGGATGCCAAGAGAAAAGAGTTCTTTCTCACAGCGCGGGAAGTTAATTGATTTGGTTCTTCGTAAACATATGGCGTTTTAAACAGATTACTTCTTCAAGTAGACATTTCTATAATTATGCAATGTTTAATCTACTGTAATTTGGGGAGAATAACAACAAAACATGCATTAAATAAAGAGCCTTGTAGCCAGTACTCAGTCTGCCTTGTATGATTAACATGTATGGATCAGGTCTTTTTTTCCAAGTTGAATTCTGCCTGGTTAGCCCCCTTGAGAGCCTTAAAACTCGGCGAGGAGCAGAGTCAGGCTTTATCAAGTCCTTATCAGCGATTAGAGCGGCACCCCCGCTGAATGATCGTTTATTAGATCTCCACACCGTTAAGGTTCAGGGCACAATGATCTTAATTACTGCTTTAATGGGTGTATAAGCAAAAGCCCAGTGTAGTTCAGCAGTGTCAGTGGCAGCTAAATAAAGGGCCATTTCCCCCCTGCTCCCAGCTCTTAAAAAGGCACGTTTGAAGCGGTGGTGTGATGAAAGGCTCCAAATGAAGGGCAGGGAAAAAAAGAACAATAACAAATTGACATCTCTTTTTAGAGAATTATACCACGGGGGAAAGCATTCTCCCGTCCTTAATCACTATAAAATGGTTTAACATGACATGCAGACGCTGGCAAATGATCAAATCCTGACAGGAGGACAAATTGCAAACAAAATGAGAGATCAAGTTTATTAGAGCGCCGCCTCTGGGAAATGAAAATCTTTAATTCTCTTTTTACATTGACATTTATTTGGCGGGCATGAATAGCGATGTTAACACACACGTACGTACGCACTCACTCACTCACACACGCCAATGCTGTAGCACCTACTACTGTATCTGCTCCACTGAAATGATAGCACAGTCAATGACATTTATCATGTTTGCCTTTGTAGATGACATCTGAAACACATTGTCTTTCATCCCGCCTGCATTCATCATGTATTTTATATAAAGTTCACAGCGGCATGCAGCTCTGTTTCCATGCAGGAGCAATGAGGGGAGCAGGCAGGAATTATCCATCACCTCCAGCACAATGGGTTGATTCTCCTTCTTTTTAACTGTCTGCTTAAGAATATATATTCAGACTCTCATGAAAGGAAATGTACTTCCAGGAACACTGCTTTGAACATGATTATTTGCTTCATTAAAACATATGCTATTAGTTTGTACTTGGCAATAAATCAGTATGTTAATACATTGAAGGATAAGAGATTGATAAATGTACACCCGATGCATCAAAGTCCAACAGCCACTGTGCTTTTAGCTCCTTCTATTCTCCATACCTTGCTCTTGCTGCTACATCTGTAATATGTTCACGAGCTAGTCGCTAACTTTGTTGCTAATGTGGGTTTATTTTGAGTTTTATAGCTGAAAACAGCTGACGTGCTGCGGCAGTAAACAACACTGATGACAGCGGACCAAAACTGTAAAGTGGCGCCTGTAAAACCAAAACAAGGAGTTAAAAGATTAAAAACCTTTATAGAGCTTGGGAGAGCTGGGTAATCATTCTGTGGCTTCCCTTTTCAGATTATAGTTATTTTATAGTTTTTAATATAAAAAAATATTGATTACAGCCACTTAAAACCTTTATTATACCAAGAGTCTCTTGAGAAATGTAGCCAAATGGCAGCACACTTTACAGACCATTAAAAGGAAAATACAATATAGATATAAATACAGAAAAAGATTTACTGAATCTCATGCTACTTTTATAATTTCATTTGGTCACTTTAAAAAAATATACTGCTACAATAGGTTTTCTTTTATACCATGGTGTACTTATCTGTTATTACTTTGTTTTTGACTATTAATAACGTGTGCCTACTTTTTTTATTTAGTATCTATCATTTTTGCTTTATCTGCACTATACTTCTGCTGTTGTAATGTGTATGAGAGTTTTTCAGTCTGTGGCTACAAGTATGCTTTTATTGTCTCGCGCTTTTACATTTGTTTTGTCTAAATGTATTTATGCTGCTTTTTATATATGTATTGATGTACAGCACTTTGGTCAACTCTGTTGTTTTTAAATGTGCTATATATAAAGTTGGATTGGATTGAATAAATGTCCCCGCTGCGGGACAAATGAAGGAATTCTGATGATTCTGATGCCATTGGCGACATACTGTCCAAAGCTTCAGCTCGTAAATACAGTGGAATTAAGGAGCGTGGACATGTAGAGACAGTGTCCTGCATGTACAGTGCTGCTGTGGCCGTGCTCCCTGCAGTCCCCAGTGATGAGTGATATGTTGGAGTCTTTACCTGAGGCCATCTCTTCTCTGAACTGCAAGGGCAACGAGGAGAGACACCCTGTGGCTCCAAACAAAGGAAACATCTCCCAGCAGTAATCGAAAACTATCGTCTCCCCACACACCGCTTAAACCTGCAACCCCTGCTCAGTTATGATGACATCGCCTTTTAATGTCCCGCTAACAAATCTGCCCCAAATAAAAAAAATAATGCATTGATTTGAGGAGCAACATTATCAACCTCTCCTCGAGGCCACTCTGCCAGCATTTTGCAGGAAGGAAAAGAAAAGGGCAGGATGTAAGAGTCAAAGCATTAAAAATGGCTGAGGACTGGCCTGGAGTCTGTCCAAGACAAAGTTAGAAGTACTTCACAAATCAATGCCTGCTCTCTGCATCCCCCACATTTCTTTTATGCTCTGAAATGACAGAATGCAGTGCAAGCATTCATTTTTTCTAACATCTGGTGTCAATGTTTCAGGTTAAACTTCAAAGAAATTACTGATAGCATTCAGCTCTTTTCAGTCAGAGATCTACAATCTATTTAAGGCTCCGCTCTGCAATTTTGTGATATGAGGTTTAAGAGGAGGGTAAAGATGTCCAAAAGGGGCCAAAGTTGGGATGGCTTTGAGTGGTACTCCAGTTGAAATATGTGAAGACAGGCAGACAAAAACGAAAAAACAATAAATTGCCTACCAACAGTTGCAACAGTGTCGTCCTTGCCCTGGGTGAACACCACCATTCGCTGCCTCTTCGTGTTTTCCTTGGGGAGGTTTTGGGCCTTTTTTGCAATCTCTGCGATGTCATCTGTCTGTAAAAACACCAAAACACAGGGAGTATGTAAGGTTTAATAAATGCATCGAGAATAACAGTTTCTGAGAAGTTAATCAAAGATCGTAAACTGTGACAGGAAGAGGTCAGATTTTTTTTCCCCAATCCTGGCAGACGGATCAAGTGATAATGAAACCAGATGGGCTATGAAACCGCTTCGAAAAAGATCAATACGGGTGCTCAATGATGTTTCCATGTCGCTACAGGAGAGCTGTAAAATATTAGAATGTCATATTCCCTAAGTGAGATGAAAATAAGCTTGTGAAGATATGCTGTTGTCAGATAAAGCTACTTCTGAGCTGAAGGGATAGGTGGTGCGTGTACTGTATCATTCTCTTCCTGAAACAGGCCATCTCTCCTCAGCATCTGCACAGAATGGATATTCTCGCCTAGAGACGACAGAACTCTCCGGAGTGCTTGCCTTTGATCATGAGAGGGATAAAAAAACCCACACCTGTCAGTGCTACTTTATTATTAACTCATCATGATGTACTATGAGCAGGTGGAATGTCTTTATCGCCGCCTCGCAGTGGGGTGGACTCTTCTGTTCCGTAATACAGCACGCTGAGTAGCTAGCATTAACGGGTTGTAGACGCCTCTAGCATCTGTGTCAAAGCTAACATTCAAGGGCGCACCTTCAGGGCGAGCAAATACTGTGGTTATGGGAGTAATCAGAGAGATAGGCTCCAACCCAATAGTACAAGCCACACTGGCTCACTCAAACCAATGAGCTTTTACACCTCTAAATGCCTCCCAAATGTCCTTTAATCAGCCCTGAGAGGTCCGGGGAGACCCTGGCTCTAGGAAAAATGGGTGTAACACTCTAAGTAAGTGCTAATGGTGAGGTTAACACAGAGGCTGTTAGCAGGCGTCGGTGAAAGAAAAAAATAAAAAGGTAATTTGTCACTGACTGGATGTAACCACAAGCAGTCCTCCAGCCACTGAACGCAAAACCGCACAAGGCTTCGGCACATTGTCACCCTTCGGTTTTATGTTCGCCGGCATAAAAAAAGGCGCTCTACTCAGATTTAGGAGCTAAAAAGTTCTAAAAGCCAGAGGTGGGAGGGTGTTGAGGAGGGCACACTGTACACACACATAAACAACTTCCTCCTTTTTGACGGGCAGAAACACTTACCTGACAAGTTCCTACGGTAAAAGAATGCAGAGAAATAAGTGCAGGACAAATGAATTGGCAAATGATATGGTCAATTTAGTTTACCGCTGACAAATGTTAATATTTACGATTGTGTGGCAATTGATCAGACATAAATCAACAAGGCGTGAAATATAGGAGCTTCACAGGGGTGTTAAATTGTGTTTTTTGTGTCGAAGCCAGTGAGAAAGTGATGGTCTCCACTGCAGGCTGTTTGACAAACACTGCCAGGGAGAGATTCAATCAGAGCGTGATGAAGATAGTTCTTTGAGCATTTAAAGGGAAACAGATCACAATCAGGCGACTGTGTTGAGATCTGCTGATTGCTTTTTATCTCTTATTTACTCTAGAGGAGTGCTGCTGCCATTTTTGTTAGTCATCCATAATGTGATAATAACAATGTTTCAGAATATATTAAAAGTGCATCAAGTCAGATAATGACTACTCGGCAGCAGCTAACAATATCCAATATAAGTATCCGTAAAAAAAAAATCCTCCACTGATCAATTAACTGAACTAATTAATTAAATTAAAGTCAAAGAAGTATATTTGACAGAATAACTATTAAAACATATATATTTGGTGCCGCGACAGGATGATACAAGTGCGGTATAATTTTACAAAAGACTTGTCAAAATAAGTAATTGATTTTAGTTCATGTTTTTAAAAAGAGGTAGTCGAGCTCGGTCTGTAGAATTTTATTTGGTAGATGCTATTGAAAGTCAGTTCATTGAATTTAATATGAATTTAATTTGAAAAAAGAAACTTATCACAAGATCTATTCAAGGGCATCCAGCAGTGTTTTGTGAGATGGAGTTTGCTCAGTTGTAATAGAGAGGTTTGTTTATTTATATCATTTTGGTCACATAACAGGTTGTCAGATGCGACACTGGAGACCATCTTTCAACAATCGCCATGACAACTGAGCAACTCCTTCTTATAAAATCCATGCGATATGGCTAAAAGCTCCAGAATATTTCCAATATTAAGAGGATGTGCGCTAAAATTATTTCGTCAAACAACTATCCAAGATCTTTAAGCTTAGGATTTTTTTATAATTGTCACACATTTCATATTTTTGAGATATTGTATAAGGGATGGAAATGATCCTTATTAAACCCAGAGTTTTTCTGCAGTCATACTCATATTACAAGAGTACTGTGTATGTGTGAACGACACATTTCTTCCTATAAATCTTGTTTAAACATTATATTTGTTTGTCCCATTTTAAACAAAGTTCTACACTCTGTATATTGATATTTTTAAAAACTTGTCTGGGTACAGCTACAGTATGGCGGCAAGTGAAATTATCATTACAAAGTGACAAAAAAAAGAACTTTGAAGAACCTTTTTGAACTACAAGCATCTGAAAATGCATTAAGTACAGCACAGACCGCTGACGTTATCTGAGAAATCACATTCATCTGATGCAATTTTTGATGCAGAGTGTTCTGGCAAATCAGGTTGACATGGAAAATGTCAAAGAATTGTAACTACTAGGAGAGTCTACACTTTGCCCTTTGTGTTATTTTCTCATGTGAGGCACCCTCCATCACACCAAGCGAGCCCCCCCCCTTCCTGCCTTCTCCTCTCTTAAACCTGTCACTGCCATCAGGATTGCATTTCTATTCCAGTCACGTTGATCACACCGTTAGTGATTCTGGATGACAATTATTCACACAGTGCAGAGCCATACTCAAGGCAGCCTTACCTTTGAAAGAGAGAAGGCACTTAAAATACCTGAGCACACACATACACCGGCTATTTGTGTTTTTGATTTCAGCGCGACTGGAAAATATGCAAATTACAGGCAGAAAATAGACACAGGGAACATTCATTTTTACACGTAAGAGGCAGCCCCACTTTAAAGCACGATCTATGGGGGAACAAGCACTGTCATTTTCATTTCCATAATCTAAAACCACAGGTGGCTGTAATTTGGTTATTAAAAGACTACAGTGTGTTTCAGTGTGCTGTAATGCCATAGCAGGGAAAGGGAGACATACAGTATCATCCCTGAGTGCAATGAAGATAATGAGGAGGCTTTTTAACCAGGCAACCTGATGAGCCCCCAGCCTGCAGAGAAAGGCTTGAAACCATGCCCAACTTCCCAGCTTCCCAAGAGGCTTTTCAAAATTCAATAAATAACATCTGTAGGCGATGTTGGGTGCAGACCTAGCAGAGTGCGTCATAACAGAGAGCTGGCTGAACAAAGAAACCATGACGACTGCCAGGTTTCCATAGCAACTGCTGCAAGGCCTGGAGAGTATAATAGCACATCAATCACTGTCCAAAAAGAACTTCATTATCAGCAAAAATAAACCTTTAGGATCTGTTTAGTGTGCAATTGCCGGTCAACTCACCTCAAAGCCGAGCTCTTTGGCAAATGTCGCCGCCTCCTAGAGAAGAAAAAAAAACACACAGATGAGCAGTTAATTACAGAGTCACATGCAGAGTAGAATGTCACACTACCGACGTGAAGTAAAGACATCTCGTTGCCTCCGCTCCCTCACATGTGCGGCCATGACACCTGAGAATAGGTAACCTGAGATAGCGCTCCTCTGCCAACCCCTGATTTAATAGGCATGCAGCCCACCCATTTAATCTATTGCCCCACTTGGTCTCTTCTTACCACGGCAGCATGAGGTAACACCACGTAAGCCCCCAGCCATGAAACCATGAATATGTTCTGGTATGTGGGAATCCCCGACACTGCAGGCATTCAACACGCACCATGTTTCTTTGGTTTCCTAACAGGTGCACTTAAAAGGCTCCCATGTGTGTATGCACATTTTTGCTTTAGCTACAAATCACGTAAACTTCGTAAAGATATCCAGTGAATTAGATTTGTCGGTATTTGTTTTACTATTTCAGGCAGCTGTTGGTCTCCATTTATTTTAGTATGGGGTGACAACTGGTGTTAAGCTCTTGAAACTTATTTGGGTTGTCTAAAGCAAATTCATGTTACAAAAAAATCTACATGTGTATTTTGTTCTTATTGTGTTGGGAAATTGGGTTTCTATTAATTTCCATACAATATTAATAATGTTGCTTTTGAAGCTCAAGTCTCCATTAGCAGATCAGTTGTTGCTTTGAATTACAGTTTAATTAACCACATTTACATAATTACACAACTCAAGAGTTTCAAGTGTATGAAAATTAATGGAGACCAACGGCTACCTGGGAAAAATTAGTTCATAACGTACTGCCTACATTAAAAGTATCACACATAAGGTAAATGATACTTAATTTCTAGGGTTTAACAATCTAGGGTCCTAAGTACAGAACTTGGGGACACTTTGCTATTTTAAAAATCACTCAGAGATTGATTAAAACTAATGTCTGCCTTGAAAAGTAGAACATATAACTGTTACAAAATATAATGCTATTGAATATTACGTAGAGCAAACATGTAAACAATTTATCAAAAAAACATTTGTCTTTTGGACATTTCAGGGTTGGTTCTGCACATCAATTAACAAAGAATAGAAAGCAATGGATCCTTGGAATAATCAGGGAAAAAAATCGAATACAGAAGCAGCATGGTTAGACAATATGATTAGCTCTATATATCAATATGTCTTTTGTAGGCAACAGCCTGCCAAACCTCTGGTCATTTCTTTAACCGGTGACAGAAGCTGTTGCTTGTCGGTTCAGAACGATGCCACAAATCATGACAGACAACCTGGTGTACTAAATTCACTTTTGACCCCAGACGGGCCAATAAGTCGATGTTATGATTCTAAACAATCCAATTATCTGCAGTAGGGGGGGTGATATTTGCGTGACCTTGGGGAAAGGTTGGCAACCTGGTCCTCAAACAGAAGGGGAGGAGATGACATGGAACAATAAGGTTACCGGTCCCTGGAGGAAAGCCTCATGGCTCTCTGCCTTGGATCAACAGCGCCAGCAATATGTCAATTCATGACCCCCCTCGACTCCTTCCACACACACAGGGGCAGAGAGGCTAGTCAATTAGCCGCTGTAGCCCATAAGCAGCTTTATAATGAGTAAAGGTGAAGAGTCTATTTCCTCTCTCCTTTCCCTTTGCCTTTCTCAGTCTATTGAAGGCTTAAGTCTCACATTTGTTTTCATTTATTTACAACCACATATTGACTTTTCTACTCAGCAACGTTCCATCACCGGCGAGCATGAGGCATCTCGCAGGGACGCGAGCAGCTTGGAAAAATGTCTTGTCAAAACAGCGATATTTCATCTGAAAGCATTTAAAAGAGACACATGAATGAAGGCTGGAATAACGATGGTGCCGTGGAGCGGCACATGCCTCTATCTCACCCTCCGTCTCTCTCTAGTTAGCAGCTATAATATGTTTTGAGAAAAGCCTTCGGAGAGAGTGTGGGTGTTAGAAGAAAAGATAATTGAAGCGATGTCTATGAGCCACATGTGTACGGTGTAATCCCTTTTAGGAATTTATTAATTTCTATGAGCTGTTATGAAGGCCAACACCAAAGATATTTGCTTGTATAAGCTCAGCTAAACCTAATATATTGGTATGATAAATACTGTGTGCTGGTAAATATGCAATTAGCTGAACTACACATGCATGTCAATAAAACTGAAATGATAGGCAATAAAAGTCATAATTTTCTACATTGAAATTGGAAAGTCCTACGTTTCAGGTTGTGTACGTTACACATTTGACGTGTGCTGTTTTGGTATGTGTGGTTTTCAAATGACGGTCCATGTGCTTCTACAGCTGTCGCAACAATGACAAGCGCTTCGAGTGACATCTGGGCAAATTCCTCTCGTGCTCAAAAAAGCATCTCGTTTGTTCGGAGATTGCATGCTCGCCTTTCATGATCCACTCCGAGTCCGATTCTGAAGGAGAGAGGACTTTTCTTTTTGCAGATTTCGGAGCCCGTAAGTTCTACTCCTCGGGCAAACAAGGTAAAAGATAACAAGTCAGGCTGAGTGCATGAGCCCTCTGCAGCCATAGTTAGTATAAAGCTATCAGAATGTGTGAGATGTTGCTGCTGTCAGAGGCTTAAACAGTCAAAGGGATATTTTTAGAGAGCTTAAGCTAATAATCCAGAGCCCAGTCAGGGGGGCGGGAGTCTACAATTTCTTGCCAAGCAAAATGAAAGAGGAAATACACACTTCATGCAAAGGACATTTTTTCAAAGCCTCACACTTTGTTTTCCTTGACACTACATGTGACCGGAGCATAGCATGCCTGTGCAGCCACAGCATGTGGGTCGTTTCTGTGAAGTAACTTATTCCGTATTGACTTAGTGTTCTTCCTCTTAATGAAAACTGCTCAATATGCAGTCAGTCTTTATAGAACACCTCATCATAAAGAGATGAGCAAAGATGACATTCATGGCTCTGGATAACTAACATAATAGCACACAACACTGCACTGATCATTTATCAGGGGAAAAAAACTTTACAAAAAACAGGAATCAAAGTAAAAGCCCCTGTCTGCTTTTCCTATCTTCATTTCATAACTATCCTGTCATCTAATGTCATTTCCTACTAGCCATTTTCACCACTTTTTATTGATATGATCACCATTTACCAGTATTTAAAACAAATAAAGGAAATAATACAGAAAATAAAAACAGTTATTGATGTTTTGGAGGTACATTTTAAGAAATCCATCCATTCTCTAATGCCTCTTTGTTATTAAAAGGCACATAATGACGCCCAAACGAGAATAAATGAATACATATAGACAAGTTGTTATTGACTGTGATGATAGAATGGTCTCTGCAACAAATCAAGGCAAGCATTTAGTTGTTCCTCCTCTGTGTAACAAGCTGTTGAGCATATGTCACAGCAGGAGTGAGAGAAAAAAAAATCCAATTTCAGTGTTTCCCAAAGAATCTAAATCAAAGAGCAAACCTCAGTGCTAAGGTTAATAAAAGTTGATAAGCTGAAAAGCATAACTCCCCAAGGCCATTCAGAAAATAGGCATTTGCTTGACCGTGTTAGCCCAGGCTGATGCAGAAATTGAATTGTATTTGACATTGAGCGGGGGGTGAGATACAAAGGAGGCTATAGCCCTGACAAGTTATTTACAACAACACCCATGTTTTCTTCTTCTCTTCAATACATGTTTATTTAAAAAGACGTCAGCGTGTACGCCTAACACCATTTTAATCAAAATGAACTTCTAAAATGTTGAACTGAATAATATGATGATTGGTTTATTTGTCAAATGGTGGAAACTGAAAAAGAGGCAATTATCAGGTCCGGACAGATTAGTTGGCTTTGACAAATCACCTTCTGTAGGAACATTTCAAATTAAACTGAGCATGACTGGGGTCATGAAATCTCAAATAATTCAGCCAATTAAAACTACGTGCATATATAAATAACAGTGGCAGGTGACATGTTTTCCTCATTCCCTGCATTTAAGCGTAAGACATCACTGAGGCGAGTCACTCAGCTTCCATAAATGCCCTGTAAAAAACAACATCTGGCATTCAACTCGAGCGTTTCCAGCCAGATTACAACAGCATACATTACAGGGTGGTGTGTGGGGGTGGAGAATGAATAACTAATCAAAGCGATGGCATCGGTGGGGATTGTTAGTGCCCTTGAGTTGGCCTTGGGGTCACAAACAAGACTCCTCCGTGATGTCAGGACGTCAGCCCCCAGCACGAGTCCAGGTGCCGCCGAACAGGAACCTGCCACCTCGAAGATATGTGGGCCGATAACGACTGCCGGTGACTATTAATATGATCATGCAAGCTGATAGCACCTCGCTCATGCTGGGCGGACGGGAAGGCGGCCGCCTGCTACTGTGCAGGACAGATTAGGAGGAATAAATCACCTGTACCGAGCTCTCCTGTAGCTCCCAGGAGAATGCAGCAATCCTGCTCAAGCATGACATGCCACAAACATGAGGGTAAACACACACCCGCAGTAACACACTCCAGAGAGGCAGGAGTTGCTTTTACTGCCTCTGGGAATTTACTCGACAACAACTGATGGCATTTCACTTCAGTTTTTACCGAGCCATTAAGTGGCATGTTTCATCTCTACCTACTGTAGTTATTTTCTTACATGCCGGTGTTATCATAAAGGCTTTTTGAGATTTACATCTGCCATGCACAGACACTTTATTCAGATTCCAAACTAGGACTAAGCACAAAAAAAACACCTAGTGGCGATTGAGATTTTTAATTTGTTTTATAAATCATTTTATAATTTCCCCCTCTACATTAAGTTGTTCCACTGTTCACCACATGGTGTATTGGTGAAATATGAATGTTTCCAACATGCCCCCCCCCCCCAATCCAAATCCATTCAAATTGAGTTTCTGTTGATCTGTTACTGAATCAGTATTTATAAAAAAATGTTTATTTGTGTATATTGTTTCCTACAAAATGCAGCTGCACAATGTACCCTTATAAGCTTACATCAAAACTAAATATGTGAAAAGCACTGCAAAAACATGACAACGATGTTAACTCAGTCTGCATATCTTTCCCATTATATTTTAGTAGCGTTTTTAATTTCTAGTTGTTTTGTTTTTTTATAGCCGGCTTTCTGCTGCTGAAACGCGTATCAAATGTCCCAAGCCGATCAGGAAATATTTGAAAAGATTGGTAAATAAGCTAATCACAATCTGATGCTGTCTTTATTAAATATGTATTAAACATACATAGTTATCAAAGTATCAGTTTGGGATCTGTATCACCACCATTAAGGACTTTGATTGGTATCTGTGCCAAAAAAAAATCAATACATCTGAACATCTCTAACAGCCATACTAACAATTCTTCTCTATTTTGGCTTTGAGGGCATACAGGTGATGACTAATACAAATCTTGAACGTCATTAACTTGAGATGTGTTTAAACAAATGGCTTTAAAGTTTAACTACACAGCACGTCAGGGTTTGAAAATTGCACTAGAAGGGATACAAAGGATGCCAATGTATCAGAACTGCAAATTGAACCTGAATCAAGGAAATAATACTAAACATTTCCCTTTGAACCCATTTGAAAGAAATGTGTTCAAACTTGACAGCAAGTAGGGAGCTGGCTTAAGCTCCGGGGCTGACCTTAGTTTTCATGTGATCAATTTCAACAGTGCCCTTTCCTGCCAGTCCATTACACACCTCTAGCAACAGCCTCTGCTCCCAAATATCTCAGTCCGCCTACAAGGGCAGGAGAGCGGTCTGTTAGCGAGCCCACAGGGATGACAGCAGCACCTACAGCACAGGTCCAAAGGTTAAACAATCGGAAACATGTGCAGTACATAAATATCTCCGCTGATAACAATCTCAGCCTGGGAAAGCAGGGTTTGCATAAGGGCCCAGAAGAACAGAGGATGTAACCTTAGAAAGCGCAGGCATTCAGCCAGTGTGGTGGGGCTAATGGAAGCTGTGGCAGTAGCAGTAGCAGCTTTGTGCTGGAGGGAGTTAGTTATCAGCCTGATGGCCTTATCAGCACTGAGGGCCTCTATCACACATCTCACCTCTGGGCTCTAACAAGGGGTCAGCACACAACGTCAGACTACCAGAGACCGGCTATCTCTCAAGGAACCACACTGGGTAAAGGGAAGATGGAAGATGAACGTGTCGGCTCAACAGCAGCTTTTATCTGGTTCTTATAACTCTTATTCCACATTTCTAGCTGACTTTACTACTCACTGCACTTGAGTCAAAAGGTGAACAATTAATTGCAATAAGGTCTTTTGAATTTATCCGAATACACAAATATCTAACTTGAGAAAAAAGGACCTGCTACAGTAACTCTGAGAAATGGTTTTGTTTCAGAGTGAAGTGTTTTCTTTGCTTCAATAATTTGTATTCATTGTCTGCCAGTTTCTTTGATCAAAGTTCATCTCATTGACGTTCTGAGGATTCAGGACTTCCCAGATAGAAAGTTATTGTTTCTGTATATATAAAAGTAAATTAATTGCAATCTTGTTTCAGCCTTTTGGGTATATTTTCAGTTTCAATAAATCAATGTATCCTTAGATTAAGTGATATAATTAGATTATGTTATTGAAATATAAACCACTTATATAATTTAAGCTCTCTAAATGAAGAGTCACCCTACAAAACATATTATGTGCCAAAGATATGACTCAACACTTTATTTAGTTATAAATAAAAGAGGCTGTTATCTGATTCTGAAAGGTTTCAAGGGCTTTAATGTGACTAAGGGATCTGCTACTTCAAACTATCCACCTGATTTATCATCATTATAAACGCACCCACACATTCCTGATGAAACAGATTATGTTTCCTTTTAAGCTTAAATGATTCATTGTTAACCAAATGTATGTTTGATGCTGAGTCACAAAGAAATATTTTTATAGAGAAATAGAACATTTTAAACCTCGCTTTCCGTTTTAATTGCTTTAATCATTGTGCGATATGGCTCTCATGTTTGTTTCATCTAATATGGTTATTTCTCTTCTGACTGTTTTGTATGAATATATGCGTTTTTATAAAATATCTTTGCAGATGCTTCATTATGTGTAAGCTTTCCTTCCAATAAATAACAGTTAATGGTTAAAATGGTCATACATTTATGTTTCACTCTGGATAAAACGGTCTTTGTTGAAAAGTCTGGCATAAAAACTTTTGATGGATTAACCTAACTTCATCACAGTCCATCAGTTTTCTCGCAGCTTATTATCCAGTAAAATGTAACCGACATTTGGCTGCAGGCGCTGCAAACAAAAGGTCAAAAAAGCAAACCGCTTTTTCTGCAGTGAACTGTTAAGAACAGTGATCATGCCTCCTGTGTATAATAAACATACGAGCATTTGGTCTGCTCTATTTACCCCCTAATGAGAAACAAAGATCTGCTCTGGAGGGACTAGCATGCTTCAGACAATAAAAAACCAGTGGAGAAAAAAAAAAACAGCTCTCGGAATAATTCGTACCATTTGTGTGCACAAGGGACACGAGAGCTTTGTTCGAATAAATTGGCTATAGAAAAAAATGTAGATGATGTCCAACGTGTTGATGGGATAAGATGGCCAATTGCCAGATGAAAAGCTGCATAGTAGGCAGGGGCCCTTCAACAAGGAGGCTAAATCATCTCACATGTATGCACACAGCTAACATGTGATAGATGAGGGAAATACTTGCACTGATGCAATCAAAAAAAGCTGCAATAAATCAGAAAAATAATCATTTCATTCAGTTCAAGTGGAAGCAGCGAGCAAATTAAGCTAAGCAACATTTCTACAATAAGAGCATAGGTTTTTATTACCCATGGCATGTAGCAAATACATTTGGTATCATTGGGTATATTATGCTGTCTTTGTCCATTTCTTATCCAGAGTTTTATAACCCGAGCAGAATAGGGAGAGTCCTCCAAAGGACACTGGAAAACATGACTGTATAGCCTGGACTGTGGGAACACAATCATGAGTAGACAAAGGCCAATCCTCCTGCCAACTCTGTGTGGATAAGAGGATTGGAGATGGGGGAAAGCAAGCAGCCAAACAGCAGTGATTTGGGGGGAGTGCAGGAACAAGGGTTGTAAGGCTATCTGGGAAACCCGCCGGTGTTCAAACTTCAGCGAGTCCCTCCAGCAACAAGCTGATATCCTGCACTCTCCTGCTGTGACAGAAATACAGTGGCCTCAGCGCCAGCAGAACGTGGGCACTATTGATCTGCTCCCAGCGCAATATCTCCTCTTACATCCATAATTATTCTCCTTCAGAGGACTCCACCATGTGCACTGGCTGCCCGACTTGCAGGCTGGCTGGCTTTCTATCCGCCTCCTTGTTAAAAATGCTCTGTGGTCTCACATTTCACGTTGCACTGCCAAAGACCCCCCTCTTTTAACCTCGGCATTTTGGAATATTTCATGGTTCAATCCCAGGGTTGGGGAAGGCGGCTTCGGCACGGCACAATTACAGTGGTTAGTCGGACTCCTCTGGCGGAGCCATGCTGGCTCCCAAAGTACCATGACTCGCAAACAGACAGGCCAGGAAAAACAGAGGAATGTTGGAGAGATCATTCTTCTTCTGTACTGAATCCCCTCTCTGCAGGAAAAGGCTGATGGTTTCATTGTAGCAATTGCCATATCTTGTTGCAACACTTCATTTGATCGAGTAGTAGCTCACAACCCTTTTGGCTTGTGACCTTTGAAAGTGGTTAACTTCAGAAAATAAGTAATAAAACAGTCTTCTTCAAAGATGAAATTATAAGCAATACCATTCCCCCAGTGCTCTGCACATAAGCTACTTTAGCCTCACTTAGGAAGACCAACAGATTGCTAATAATGTATAGCAAACTGCTATTGGTGTGTCAGTTTTCTGATTTGACCACCGTTTACTACCAAAGACTGTATATAAGTCAATTTAGTCACCATAACATCACCCGTTGGTTGATGTTATGGTTTGACATTTTGGCCGTCACCATCTTGGGCATTGCCTAACAGAAGTTATACAAGAGGATGGAGGAGCTCATCACGAGTGAAAACAGAACAAGACATTTCCAGATGACAAACGTGTTATAACTCACTTTCATTAATTGAAAACACACTATGGAAGGAAAGCCTATAGTATACCCTGCTTTGAGGTCTATTTTACTCAAAATGGGACCATACAGTAGTTTTAAAAATGTACTGTATTTAAGCATGTCTAATATTTCAAGTATTTTTATCAAAACGATAAGAAAAGCCAACATCTCAGCAGTAGATATGTTGGTTGTTTGCTGCCGTTACATGGAGGACTGGATGAAGTATTCCAAGGTGGCAAACCTTTTCAATCCAATGAAAGCTGCTCACTTGGCACAAACACCAAAAAAAGGTTTTTCAGGCTTCCTCTAATGCAAAAACATTAGAGCCGTTCTCTAGCTGAACCTGCTGGCTTTAGTCCTGATAGCTCCTGAAAAAAAAAGTTTTTATATTTAATGGACCGAAAGGCAAACATTTTGACTGCAACTAGCCATGTTGGAGTGTTTTTTATTCTCAGGAATGATGTCTTTAATATTAATGTGACTTCTTTAATAATAACGGTAGATTTTTGACTATGTGACTTGCTTCTCCGAGTCCTGGGGGCTTTCTCTCCTTGCTCTCAGTCGATTGCCAACAAATGATGTACTTCAGTATATCCAGCTGATGTGTCGTAGCAATCTATGGTAGCAATACAATATAACTTTGTCCAAAGAAGTAAAAAAACCGTAACTTTAAAAAGTCATACATTTTAAAGAAACACACTTCTGTCCTGTTTTTGTTATCAGGCGTATAACATGATAAGTTGTAAAACATAGATTTATTTGTTTGTTTTTTTGTAGCCTGAAATACCAAAATGTGTTAAACAACCAATTGCAATGGTTTAAATGTTGTTTTCCAAGTTGGCCATAATACTAAGTGCATTGTACTGTTGTTATGTATGCGTTAGTCAATGTTTAGTGAAGTCAAATTAAAGGGCAACAAAGTGGTTAACATTGACTCCTGACCACAAAAAAGTCATGGTTTTTAATACACTCATACTATTGGAATGGATGAACTTAACTTAAGGTGTTGTGAGGGTCAATATGTCAATATGTGTGGTCTGTGATCGCTGATATCATTAAAGCAACATATGTGATCTACATGATATTGTGATGATATTTTTAAGAAACATCACGAAAAATGATTATGTAGCTTTTTAATTTCTTGCTTTTTGCAACTTGGGGGGTCTTGTTCTTAAGGGTTGGGAATGATGTATCTATATTCAGCAAAAAATAAAGAAAAACAAGTCAGCTTTTACGTTAGCCAATCATCACAGCTATTGTGCGCTATGACTCATCATACAACTTACTGACTGTACGTCACACTGAAGGTCAGTGTACTCTGCGCTGAGTGGAAGGCATGTGACTCATCACATAAATAGCACATTCAATTAAATGAACTAATTGAATTAAAGTTGTGAAAGACACAAAGGAGACCAGCAGCTAATGCTTCATGTCTTTCCCTCAAATGACACATTGTGATTGTTCCGCTTCGCCGGCTTTAGAGATGGTTCTGTGTTCATCCTCCCAGTTGGCCTGTGGGGCCTTGTGAATAAACACATGGAGGTTAATGGCTCATGTTCTATCCTGTTCTCTGCAGACAGCTCTGACAGGAGGAGAGAGAGAAGAGCCTAAAAGGAAAGCTGTTTCAGTAATACGCTAATCTGGCCCTCACATCTCTTTGTTTTAGGCAGTTAAGACAGGATATTTTCCTCAAGCTACCGTTGAGAAGTACATCTCGAGACCGCTTGTTTGAGCTGTCAAGGGAAAATTCTTTCTCCTATTCTTCTTTTCTTTGTGAGAACACCCCTCATACCCTAAGGGGCCTTCAGTGAACTTGCCATCACACACACATACTGACAGCAGAGAGCATCCACTTCCACGTTCCCGCTCACGTCACCGAGGCGATAAACAGCCACGGGCCTCGCCACAGAGATAAGGCTTCCAAGCAGTCCCTCAAACAAACAAAGCCAAATGACGAATCTACAGAGATGTTGAGAAATGACGCCATGTTGCACATATATCTCCTCTGCCTGCCTTTTTTTCCCTCCATTCCACACAAACATACACTTGTACACCCACTTCAACCTGTCCTGGAAAAATCATTAGAGCCCCCACCACCCCACACACACTGCATGCAGATGGAGGAAAAATAGGGCTGTTAGCCAAAACGCCTGAGGGGCTTTTCGTGACAATAACCTTCTGTAGAGCTGCTTGTATCCCTCCACCTAGATCAGGGAGAGGTGCTGAGGGATGGATGGGAAAATAAGCAAGATAACCACACAAAATATTAGGCGAGGAACATTCACAGAGGAGGAAGAAATCCGTGTCATTTTGTTCTCATGGCCTGGAGAGATGGCAAGCTAAATGCTCTTTTAAAACAGCTTGAACATTCGAATGATGATAGCTCTTTTTGCCTCAGCAAAGCACATTAATACATAGCCGAATGCCATTTCCACTTTTGTTAAATGGCTCACCTATTGAGTATTCAATTACAATGGCTGTCTCTCGTTTGGAAGACAGGGCTGGGACCCATAAAAATAAGCTCCCCCTGAGTGTGGAGCTGCAGAACGCATTGGACAGCGATGGAAGGCATGAAGAGCTCCTGTATGGGGGTGGTATATAATGTTGATGGCAGGGGAGTGAGGAGGTTGTTGGGTATTGGCTGTGGGGCAAAACAAACTAAGCTCCTCATCTGCGTTTTTTTAAGGAAGCATATTTTAAAACCATTTGTGAAGATAAAAAAAAATGAGCCCAAGCATATGAAATGATCTAAATTGAGAAAGCCACGAATCCTGGCTTAGAAAAACATCAGTCAGGGTGATTAATTCAGTCTTGATTAAGCGTTCCATTTGTCTATGATATGTCTAAAATTCCAGAATACAAATCCGTCTGTAATGGTCCAATCCTTTCCCCCCCATTGTGTGGTTTATCTTTTATGTTCAAATAGCAAAAGCAAATTGTGGCTAATTTTATCGGCGAATCCACTGGCATGTGATTTTTCCAGCGGTAATGATTCCCTCATTCGGGCCTAATTAACTGCAGCCATTAAATGGAGGGAAATGTAATGCCCTGAGTTCCATGTCAGGTAGTCAGAGGAGGACAGCACAGGAGGACTCAATTAGGTCTGTGGTGTTCCCAGGTTATCACACGACATGTTTGCCAATTAAGTGGAGTAGCGTCTGATGTCTATGTGCCTCTGTCGGCACCATCTCAGGCCCTAGCAGCGCAGAAACGCAGTCGCGAGCCTCTCCAGTGAAGGAACAGACACTACACTATGCCCCAAAAAGGCAGTAATTACAGGATGGATGGGAGACTGTTATATAAGCAGGAGGCTGCCGATAGGCCAGGCAGGGCCTGCTGATGCCAGGTTTCAAACAAGTACCAGCAGGATCGAGTTACAGCAGAATTATCAAGGGTAGACTCAGACACATTTCAACATCAGAAGCAGGCTAACACAGAAAGAAACAGAGGCTATTGACTGTTTTGGAGCCTGTGGTGTTGCACAATTGTTTTAGAACCACAAACGATCAAAAGGTAATTGTGATCCAACTGAAATAAGATCCCAGTCTTGACAATATAATGCAGCACTCCATCTTCAAAAACGTCCAATCTCCCCCTAAATTATTATTAGTCACAGCAAAAGACATGAGATCTTACAGCTGCTTTAACATATTTCCCCAAGCGAGTGCAGCTCTGTATCGTGACTCAGTAAGAGTGGGAGAGGAAGGCAGAGACAGGCAGACACATTAGCCTTCCCTTATGGCACATTCTGCAAGGCTATAGAAGTCAGTCTGCATGATCCTGACTGTCACTGACTTGTTATGAAAGCATGGCGGGCTGAGGCTGATCCATCACTTTGGGGGGGTGGAAGTCGGGGTGAGAGGACGGCCAGGGGGGCTGGAGGGGGTGAGCGTGGGCGAGGCAGCCCTGTTACCTGTCACTCACCATGCACCACTGCATGACCGCCAACCTTGTCTGGCTTGTGCACAATGGGAGGTCTGGGGCTCCACTGTATGAGCAGTCATTCCCCGCTCCCTCCTCCCAGCAGCCAACACAGAGGAAGGCCAAAAGGAGTCACAACACTCTGGACAGACATTAGTCCTGTATAGACCCTGGAAGACCTCACGGCTTGAGGGCAGTGAATATCTGCTCTGTTTTCACACTGAATCCGGGTTCAATTCCAGAGAGCAAGCCCCGACAGAAACTCCATGAGATAATCTCCTTCAACAAACATACATTGCAATTATCCAGAGCCATTAAAATTGTAATGACTGGAGGTGTGAGCAAACTTCTTTAGCAAACAGTTACAGTACGACCAACCCGAAAATACATAACGCTTGCAAAATGTGCAACGTGGTTTCGGAGACAGAATCGTCCCTCACAGCAATTAGGGAGCAAAAGAGATGTGCATATGTAAAAAGGGAGGTCTTATGTCGGGAGAGGAAAGAGAAGAGGAAAAAGCTGAAGTCAGCAACAGCAATAAATCCTCAAAAGCCGGGCTGTTTCTTCCAGTTCTGTCCTGCTCTGTGGACCCCATCTCTGACTGGAAGACAGGGCTCTGTTTAGTAGCTTTAGCAGTGGGGAGGCGAGTTCAGCCCAGTGATCATCCCCTCCCCTGCTCTCCCCCCCGAAGGTGCAGCTTGTCCAGGCGGTGCCTCCGAGGCAAGCCCAGCTGGCCTGTTAGAGGATACTTCCCAGCAGCAGTCTGTGACCACAGCTTGACCTCCAACCAGCTACTCACACTTCCACAGAGGCGAGAAAATCAATAGATCAACCGCCATGAAATGGTGACGCGATTGAGATGAATGATTACAGGGCTAATCCTTATTCATCTCTTTATGGGGCAGTGAGAAGTGAGAAGTTAAATGGGCACTGAGGAGAAATGAGAGCAATGAGTGGAATGAAACGGCATATTTAGATTTTGCTTTTAACATAGTGAGATAATATACAGTGCAGCACTCAGAGCACATGCCTGCAGGAAGACGGCACAATCCTTTAAATGCATCGTGTGAATCATGGACAATATTTTTGAAGAATTTAATCTGCATCATGCAGGTTAGATTTGAAAAAAAAAACTATTTTGACTGGGAATATTAGGGTTTACGGAAGAATAAATCATGCTTATTATAAAGTTATTTGAATTACAGCCATCAGTAGACCTGCCTTTTGTTGTTCTGGACATATTTCAGTATACAGCAGACTATTTGGAGGATTATATGTTATGTAAAAGATATTTCAAAAGCGTAATTAAACAGTTTTTCTCATGCTCATTCAGATATGTACTAAAGGTGATGAAGATTGATTGAAATAAGGCTGTACTTTGAGCAGCAGCGTTGAGGGCAACATGCTAATATCAGCGTGCTAACAATTACAATCCTTACAGGCCAATGTCTGGCAGGTATAATGTTTACCATGTTTAGCATCCAAATGTAGTGTGTTAGCATTACATTTTATTATAAAAAGGCCAAATACTTAACACAGGTTTTTTAAATGTCTTACCAAATAACCCAAAACAGACTGAAACTATAATCTTTTCTGTGGAAATAAATATAAGCATGCACATAAAAAACACATGTTCTGTTCATCTTAATCAAAACAATGTGTAAGCAAACAGAATATCACGTTTCACTTACCGTCTCGTTACCAAACAAGATGTCGACGTAAGGCATGACCTTCATCAAGGGCTCTTTGAAGAACTGGCTGATGAAAGGTGCTGAGAGGTTCATGCAGAAGATTTTGTTGTTTTCTGAAGCGTGCTTCGCCACCTTCAGGATGGACTCCGGGGACACAGTGAGGAAGAAACCCTGAAAACAAATACAATATTTATTGACATAAACAGGATCAAACTAACTCATCTGTGTGGTGCCACTGAACAGGAAGCATTATCTGGGAAGCACAACATGGGACAGAATGATCTGAACTACAGGCTCCTATGGACTGAAACACTTTAAACTGCTAATTTGTGGGTTTTGGATCCTGACATGGCAATTTAAAATGTGGCACGGCTTGGTATTATTTAAATAACGAGTCAAGAGGGAAGGTACTGCTCAAACATCTATCTGAATGGTTTCTTGGAGCATACACAGAGCTACAAAGAAGAGGAAAAGGGGCAGGAACAAATCTATCCAGGACAAAGCCTGTGGCCGGGCTCCAAGGCTCGTACTGGAGGAAGCAACATGCACGTATCCGATGATAGGGCGAACAAAAGTCTCGTCTGGACTCTCCTTACTTGGAAACAAGAGAGGCAGGTCCACTCATTGTGTGAATGAATACAAATCAGGTAAGAAAACACCTTTGTGTTTCAGGTGGAAACCTGAAGCGAGACTCTCCTGCAAGCCACACAAAAACACTCCTCCTTTGATACTGATCTTCTTAACCTTGTTTTTCAGCAACAAGCTGCTCTGTAAAACCACTGTGTCACAATAGGGGCAAAGGAAAGTTTCAGCACAGTGATACATTTAATCTGGCTGAAAAGCTTCCATTGTGGGCTACAGTGGAGTTCTCATTAAAGCACGATGACATTTGCAGCTACAGAGGAGCGACCTCTATGAAAAAGAAAAGGGTATAATACCCATGAATAGAGGGTGACTGTGTAGTCAATCAAATGTACAAGGCATTACAATACCGCCGTGCTAAGCAGGTGACTTCTTTACTACACATTCATAGAGACATTTTCCTCGCTGTGCTCTGCTGTGCTGTAAGACCTGTGTTTTTTTTGGCAATGTCTTTAAATTAAGGCCCAGGTTAGCACCTGTGGTTGCTGGGTCACGGTACCATCTGTTGAAATCTTAAAAGGTGTTTCAATGGATCTGGGAGCACAAAAGGAGCTCACTCTGGGCTAATGGCCTATCACTGACCCTGACATTGTTCTTTTGCGCCATGCCAACGTGTCAGAGGAAGGGGAGATTGTTTTCTGACACAAACAGTATTATTTTGGTAGTTGAAAATAAACTGTCATGGTTACCGTAATGTTAACACTGATCAAAGGCCGGCGGCTCGATCAAATATCCTGAGGGGTGGTGAACTTTAAAAGCCATGCCACAGCTTCTCTAATCACACACTGGCTCTGTGTACTTCTGGCCTCCCTACCACTGCCAGTGCCATCACATTAAATAGCTCACAACTGTCATACATCAAATCAAATCAAATACATAAACCGACCGTTCAACAAATTATCCTTGTCGATCTAAAGCAATAGTCCAATATAAATCAAGAGACAAAAAAAGAAACATAATGTACAAAATGATGATAATTTATCTTTACAATCCTGTGTTCATAAATCATGGTTTGTTGTTAAGCTGTCAAGATCTTGCAGCATCTGTCCTCCTGATCAATTTACTTAGAAAATGAGGGTCTAAATGACTGTCACATCCATTAAATATGTGTGTTCATATCGGTGCTTATGTTTTATTTAGATAAAGTGCAACCCTCTATGTCGTTATGTGCAACTTGTAACAACAAAAACACAGCTGGACACTGTGAAAACCAACCAACAAATGAATAATGACATCAAAACGGCTAAATAACAACAAAAACAAACAACTTATTGAGAACTCAAAGAATCTGAAATGTCTTTCAGCATACAAATTAAGTATCTACAAAACATAATTCATCAGCACTGTTCAATCTTTTCTGTAAAACTTTTTTTGTGAACGTCTTAGTGTTAAAGTAATGCTGCAGGAATCTTGTTCATTAAAATCATACAGGCCATTTTTCCACCAGCCTCCACATGCTGTGACTCCAGTGGCTTGTGGGAGAAAGAAATAAAAAAAGCCTCAGTCTGAGCCATGTGAAATTCCAGTTCCCATCAGTAGTCTCTGCCGACTTTGGAAACGGGAGAAGTTAAGTCTTTAGTGCTGTGGTGCAGATCACGTATCAAGAAAACCAGATCAAGTTCCCCAGGTGTCAGGCAGCCCTGTGAAGTGGGGTCACTATCACATTTCCAGGTCAAGATGATCAAAGCGCTGGGTACACTTCGTACAATTTCCACCCAGCCAAAACATTCAATAAAGCATTCAGAAATGCTTTTTCCTGGCACACAATGATGCGGAGCGATGTTTGGCCATGTCAAGTGGTAATTTGAGGGAAGAGTTGGAAAGGCAAGGCATCCACTTTCAATGTTTACCCTAAAAAGAGGAATGACTTCCACTTTACTCACACAAAGAAAATGTCTAAATGCTACCCTGAGATGAAATTAGTGGTAATCTAACCATAGACGTCCTAACTTCACAGCGGCAGAAAGCTATCACACTTCCTCCTGCATTGTATCAGTGTTTTCCCCGGGGCTGCTCACATCTAAAAAGCTGGGTGTGATGGATGGCATGGTGTCACTGAGCTTAAAATAAAAGTGGACATCTGAAGGGTAAAAATGATCTATTTTGGGAAGGGCATTTTCATTTGCACCAGCAGCAGAGGTGGTCATGGAAAAGGAAACGCTTTTCCTTTTTTTCCGGGTCTATTTTAATTCTGCAGCGATGAGGGGGAGCACCGTGTTATGAAGGTTTTGTTTGACACTTCCTATTACTCAGGAATGATGAAGGGAATTCAAACCATCACCACTTGACTGAAAAGAGTAATTATGGCCACTGCAATCATAATACATTTGATCAAATCCCTAGATCTAAGTCAAGTTTATTTATACAGCCAGAAATCACACATGTCTCTCAGAGGGTTTTACAATCTAAAGGCCCTCTACTTTTAAAGTTGTTCTTATCTATACTTTATATTAACAATAGATGAAATCACTGCATAATGTCAAACAGATCACTGCCTAGTGACAAACTCTCAGAAGAGAAAGCTCTGATAATCCCGCTGTTACATGAACAGCATTTAAATGTATACATCTGATGAATGTGGAGCATTTGGCAACAAAGGAGCCAGATATCTCTGCAGGGGCTACATGAGTTTTTAAAGAGTCTAAAAGTAAACAAAAAATAACATTGGACTTCCAGTTGCCAAGGGGGCCAGAAAAGCACTTCCAAGTGAATACTAATGTTCCTGAATATCTGTTGCTTGTATTTCTAAGGCATTTTCTTCCCTACACTTGCTGTAAGTACTCCATAATGTTATCATATGTCAGTGTTGTGTTTACTGTTTGTTGCACTGCTTCCTAGTGGTCAAAACAAATGCAGTTTTAAAGCTGACTCATATTAGCACCACTTCAACAACCATAGTTTCCACATCCACTTCAATGAAAGCCGTTACGACAAATTCACGGATGTGTCTTTGGTTTCCTGTTTTGATGCAGACTCATGGGTTGTAGCTAACCTTTGTTCAACCCTTTGCCTCTGTTGGCTGAGCTGTGGGTCCTTACCCTGTTTAGTACAATGTTACACTACTAAACTATAAAGGCTAGAAGTCTATAAATGCACTTTTCCTTGTACATGTGATGTTTTTTAGTTTTGTTTCTTTCAACTGTCAAATGGGAACTAAGTATTTTTTTGTTTCTCTTATTTTCCTACGATACCGTTATGATTGGCTGTGAATAAGAAAATATGAAGGACAGACCATCTATTTATATATTTTTTTTCTTTGAGAAAGGGGTAATATAAGATTATTTTCTTCTCCCTGCTTTCGGGGATGGTGTGTTTATAGAGACATGTTTTGTAAATAATTGTTATACATGAAGTTGTGCAAACCATGAACGGAACAAATAAAAATTAAATTAAATAAAACACAATATTAATAACGTATTAAAGGACCCCTCTGCTAGGATGGACAGACATGATAAAGGTGGCACTTTTAGGGAGAAGAGAGAACTACAAATAGTAGAGTTACAAAGTAGTAAAACAAAAATACAGGCTTTTGCTCCAGTGACAAACTCCTCGATGTCAGAAAACCCCTGTGTGCAAACCAGCAATGTATCAAGCTTTTCAAAAGCCGCCCAAGCCACGCTATCCCTGTCATTACCATAGACAGCCCCCCCATCATGCTCTCTGGTGCACAGGGTTCATTACACAGAATTAGATGTCACACAGATCAGAGCGCGTGTGAGGCCACACACTGCTCTCCTCCTCAGTTATCTCTGTAAAGCACCATTGCGAGGGGGATCGATAGCTGAGGTTTGGAGCTTCATTAGCTCAGTATGACTCCATCTCCATCAAGACACCTCTGGCACGCTACGCCAGTGTTGCGAGATATATTTTACTCCCCGATCCTGAAGGTCCTGCTGTTTTACACACAAACACACAGGGACAAGCAAGACCTTCACACATGATGAGGGGCGGGGGGAATCTGTGTCAGTCTCTGGCTCGATACACAGGAGAAAGAAAGAGGACAAACAAACAGAGGTAAGTGATAAATGGTGTCACAAAGGGCCTTGAGTGGAGTGAAACAAAAATACAAGGATGAAAAGAGCTCATTTAAACCTTTTCATTTTCAAAGGAAAAGGAGTGGAGGGGGGGGGGGAAAGCTACAAAGCAAGCGAGATGTTCACAATGCTAATGATGTTTTGTTTGCATCGAAACGGCCAGTTGGTTTGATTTAGAAACAAGTTCAATTAAACCAACAGAGAAGATACATGTGTAACCACCATGATTCAGCATTCCCTGCACTTTTAGGATGTTTGATCTGACTGCAAGGCAATTCAACCGCACTGATAGCATCTGCCTCTTCTTCTTCCATTAAGAATCGTGTTCTAGTGAAGCTTATCAGACATCTAGGAATTCATCCACTTCTTGTGAGGGAGCTGGAGGGAGGCCAACTGTACTGGAAACAGAAGGGAGGGCTGTGCTTTTAAAAGGCGGCTTTGAGATGAGGGAAAGGGGGCTATCATGTCAGCCAGGATCTCTAGGGCAACATAAATGTGCCACAAATGCTGGGTTTAACAACTGGGCAGAGACCTCACTTACTAACTGCTGCAGTATTTATTTCTAAAACATATTCTCTGGTTTTTAATATTACCCCATTTTATAGCTGGCGGATATTTATCCCGCATTGTCGTGAAAGGTCTCCTGATGTGTAAAGAAGCAGCGAGGAGGTTGTGGCGATAACCAAACATACCTGGCCAAGGTCGTCTTAATGAGCGGGATACAACAAGACATTAGAGCTGACCACAAAGCACTTGAGGGGAGCGTGTGTCACACTACCAGCCTGCAATTTGTACAACCATCAGAGACCATAATTACATTAACCTCAGACGCCTCAACTCTGCAGAGCAACAGAGGTTACTACTCGCCTAGGAAGAAAAAAAGATGTTTAACCCCAACTCTATGTTAAGGTTTTGTTGGCATCACAACATGGGATGAAACCATTTGATTTGAGTGGTATCTCACTAAAGGTAATTGGAGATCAGCTTCAGGGTCTCTTCAAATGGCCGCCTTTTGCTCTCCTGTTAACTCTACAGTTTCAAAAAATGTGTTGGCCGGGGGAAGAGGCCAGCCTGAGAGGGAGAGCGGGATGCCAAGGAATGTACTTAAGATCTAAAACAGACAAGATTTAAAGCCAAGAGCATTTAAATGCCAATACTAATCCACAAAATAATTCACCGCATAGCACAATCCGACTCCCTTACAGATACCATATGTTACCTCTGTGAGGAGATGAAAAGAAAAGAAACGATGCTTTCTTCTTCTAAAACGGTGTTATCTTGGTAATGAAGAGAAAAACCATTCTCCTCTCCCTCTCTTTTAATGTTCTAAAGCCAGTCTATATTTCGACTCTCTCCGGTTCCTACTGTTGTTCTTGCCTCCATCATTGGGAGATTAGCCAAGAACAAACTGTTTGGTTTGCAGGGAGTTAAAATTCGCTAATGCACACACTCTCAAGTGTCCTTGTCTGCCACACTGCACTTAATTAGCATTTTAGTGCAAGCAGTTCTCTCTCCTTCAGTGCCTCTGAAGGGGAAACATCACTCCGACTCACACAAAAAAACACGCAAATACACTTATGGAGTCAAGTTGAGCTCCTGTAGTTTCTTACAGTATTTGGGAACAGGATGGGGAATGGAAAGGGGAGTTTGTGGGGGTCGATGGAAAAATGGGATAAAAGTCTGATGTGAAAACAGATGTCGGGCTGCGGAGTTGTCTTTTCTGATCTAGCTTGAAAGGACGTATTAATATATGGGTCAGATGTATAAAGCAGAGGTTCAGTGTTGGAGTGTCGACACTGCAGAGGGGTTTCTAGTTTCAGTGACTCGAAGGTTGTGCACAGACAGAAACTAAATCTCCGCAGACATTCCTGCTGCTGGGAAGTGAACATTTCCAAATGTGCCACTCCATGGATGTAAATGAATTAGTGCACTTAACTTGAACACTAAAATGAGGAGCCGAGGAGACAATCTTTCACTGTTCACAGTCTCGCCGGTGAAAGCTAGTGCACCAGGTTGGAAAATTACAGGTAATTGCTGAAGCCATTGAATCCAGTTTGGTTTTGGTTGAAAGACTAAACTAACAAAGCTCTGATTGCTGAAAAGACAAGGGCAGGGAGCTCAGAGGCCCTGTTGCTAGGAGTTAATTTGATACATATTTCTCCCCCTTGAAATGTCTGAGGTACTGGCAAGAGACGGCGAAAAAAAATAAAAGAGTGAGAGGGAGGGTGAGACCCCCGCTCTCCCTGCAAATACTATCCATCTGCCATATTACATTTAACCAGCATGAGAAGCTAAGGGAGCGCCCTTGCACAATATTGTGTGAAGGCTGTCAAACTCAATGCAGGAGCCCGGTGCCCAACTGCTCAAAGCCGAGGACACGAGGCCGCTTCAATTCTGTCTAATAATAACTCCTGACTGTGCACTCGGCACCAGCGAATAGGAGAACACGTGGCATGAAAATAACTTTTAATTATTCATGCCCGTTTAAAAAAAAAAAACGAATTGAAACTGTAATATGATGGCCCCAGGAAGAAAACAGCTATCAGCGGCTGATCGCCAAATAAGAATTTTAAATGAGTGTAAAAAGTTGGGGCAGGTTTTAAGGGGAAAAATGTTTTTCACTGAGCACACATGATTACTTGCTGGTGTCTTTAAAGTGCTGCTTTAGGTTGTTTCTGTGGTGTGATCATTTATGCCATTTCTAACTGGTTTTCATTTATGATTTCACACTTTGTTTAGAAGGGTTACTCAAGCAAGTTATTTAAAACATTTCGGAACCCAAGCTTATAAAACAATCCCCGATGACATCAAGCTTTACTTTCTCATTCTTTAAAAAGTTTCTCCAGAGCCGCGGACATGTTTTTCAATATAAACTCCTTCGACAGACTTAGTAGCATCCCTCATTACTAGTACAGTAAATGAGAGCTTTATGGGTAAATGTGGTGGCACGACCCTTTAATTCTGCTCTTGTAATTTATTGTGTCTATATAAATAAACTTGCCTTGCCTTGTGTCATATGATTAATGCTATCACTTTGAAGAAAGTATTTTGAATCACATTCTTATTAAAAACATAATACAACTTACCAATGATTCGGTTTACAATCATACAAAAAGCAATAAAGCAGGACCTTTAAACGGGAGAAGCTGAAACGGTGCATTTTAGGTATTTCACCTTGATGTACAGTATGATTTAAAAATGATATTCTGTCAACTAATCTATTACTTGTTTTAAACCTAAATCAACACACATTTCCTTTTATTTTGCACTTACTAACTTTCAATTATAAAACCACACTGAACTCCCCCTAAAGGTTTGAGTATCTTTGGACCTCAGGGACACAACACGGCTCTAACACTTACTACTGCTCTTGCAACAGCAGTAAAATCAAGCTCAGAAAATCAATTGCCAGGAGGCAAGAAGTGTGAACTTACATACCCTAAGCCCAATTTCCTTGAAAGTGGAGGTCCTAAATCAAATCAAGCCAAGCCAATGCACCGTGGAATTATGCAAAAAATGACAAAGCTATATAAAATGACAACTGGTAAGAAATACCGTCAAGGCTAGGAAACTTTAGAGCTGGTTTATTCACTCCACATGTTTTTATCCTCCTGGTGCTGTGATGCTGCTGCGAGTCAACTCGGACTTTGTTTTTATTCAGGCCAAGAGGGAGAAATATTGAGTGCACACAGATGATGTAAACATACAAAGAGGAAGAGCAGAAACAGTGCTCTCGACAGAAAGTCTCGTCACTGCAGGAACACGTCCTAAAAAAGACTGTCTCGATGCTCTGTTATTTTGATTGTCAAGAAAAAGGGTCAGTTGCTGCTAAAACTTTAAATTGCCTTAGAAATTCACTGCTGAGTGAAGAGTACTCCCCTACCTGTGCACGGCTAATCACAGCTGATGGAAATACCCCAGCAGGACTTCAAAATCTTAGTGATCAAAAGAAAAAAAACAGCAAAGACTGAAAGCACAGAAGGAACTTCCAACGTTTTAAAGTAAATGCATGATAATGACATTAAAGTTGGCCACCAGAACTCTGTGAGTAATGTGAAAGTTATTGCTCACTACTGGACATATTTCTCCCTCAAAGCACAAGTAGCATTAGCAGTGTACTAAGAGCTTCTCCCACTTGAGAGTAGCATCCGAGGCTAAGATAAATAATCACAGCCATGAAATAAGAGTCTTTCTTAAGCATCTAGCGAAAACAAAAAAATCACAAAATTCAGATGCTGCTGGTAGGCGTCAGGGTTGTCTGCCAATAGCACAAGTAACAGGGTGAAGCTATGTGTTAGATGGTCAATTAAAATCGTTCAGAGGCATTAGCATGCCACTTGCCTTTGATAATTCTGCAAGACTTATTAGGCGCAGCGTGGTTACCATTGCCTCTCTTTTGGACAAGATGACAAATACACATAGAATATATTATTTCTTATCAACATGGATAAACCAGACTCATTTGATTGGATTAGACTAATGCAAGGTAGACAGTTTAACCCAAATTAAGACTGACTTATTTAAGCTTTAAAAAAGGTACTATTGATATTATGTTTCCATGGTCACAATCAGTGACACTAGTTGACTTGAAACCAACTCCCAAACAAAAAGGCATTGACTTTGCTTGCCCTAAGTGACCTTTATTTTCCAGGTTTATATTCAAATGTTAACCAAATGACCTGAATCAAAACCAAAGGAAAATGCAAATGAATGTGCATTTTCATAAGTCACATGCTAAATATGTTTCCATTGTACTCCTTGCATATTGCAGTTACTGAAACACCAACATTACACCACAGCAGGTGTAAAAACCTTGCAATATTATACATATATTTTATTATTGGCTTTCTATACATTTACAGCTCATCAAACAAGTGGGTGGAACAGACCTTTAGAGTACTGTATATAAATCTGTTCCACTCATTCACTTTTCTCTACAGAAAATACCTTTTAATACTACTCTGGTGTGCAACAAATAGAGATTTTGGACACATGCATTATCACTGACAGGTGTAACGTATAGTACTCCAGATTTATGATCACAATTTAACCAATAAAACAAAATGTCCTCCTCTCTGTGTGGATTATAAACCTCTTTTGATAAAGCCACAGAGACGACCAGTCACTCTCGCCTGATTTATTATGACAAGAGCCTCTCAGACAGGACAGGAGAGTCATCCTCAGCTTCTACAGCCACATCCATTTATCTAAAAAAATCCAATGTGCTTGTTATTTCTAAGAGGGGCAGCCTAAATTAAACGCACAGGATGTGGAGTGCTGGATCAGAAATGTGTGAATCATCCCTAAATAATACAGTTTAGTGACAGTACAGTGCAATAAGTAGCAGTGTTTGGTGACCCGGGAATTCTCCCATTTGAAAGACAAAGAAATATTAACTAAATGTGTTAGTAGTCATTTTGGTTGAAGAATATCCATTACTTAATATACACCCACACTTCTCAGAGCTTAGCCACAACATGAAAAATGACCACTTAAGGGAAAAATAAACGTATAAAGCTAGTCTGTGGAACGGGAGGTGGAAGGTTGCCTTCTAATTGCTGGAGGGGAGAGAAACCATGTTAGAGTAAACAAAGTCTGATCGATGGTGGGGATTATATCAGAAAGAGCCTTTGGCCTTTGGCCAAGACGAGCAAACACACTGGTCTCTGTCTCTGCTGCAGATGGAAAAAATAGCAAAGGGAGAAAGCTGGGGAGTTAAAAGCATTATATTTCACAGAGGGGGGAGCAGATAGAGCGTAGTACAATGCCAGATATGACATGTAGCCAACTATATCACGTCTTGGCTGTTTGTATCACACAGAAATGCCAGCAGATAAGAGGGCAGTATTGGGAGTTTGATGGAAGGCTGTTTGGCTGGGGGCTTAGCTTTGGGTCAGGCTATACTCCCACGGCGCTGCGGTGCTGTGTGTTAAACCCCTCCATCACCACATGCACAAGTTCACCGCACTGTTAGCTGGTCACAGCCGGGAAGAAATGTATTCTGTATACTGCCTGGCTTCAATGTGGCAATTGCAGTTCACATAAGCCACTTAAGCAAATCTGCAGAGGGAGAGAAAAAGGTATAAAACTGAGAGGGGCTTACGAGTTATTGAAGCCTTTTAAACACGGAGGCTCCACATCAGGCAGGGGTTTCCTTTTTTACCCAAGTCTTGTAAATGAGTTCACTCTATTGCCTTTAAAACCCTTGTAAAGGTATTACATCTGGAAGTGACATAATTCATTACCCTGTCTGTAACATGTTTAACGTGAAGATGTAATGCAGGCAAAAGTGCTTTGGTCCCGGTTGCAAGGATTTAAAAGAAGAAGGGGAATAGGTATGTGCGAAATGTAAGCTATTCTGTCTGGGTTGTCATTCAGCACAAAAGGAATACTAATGACTATTGGATCCATTTAGTGACTCACTTAAATTTGTGATTTATATTAATGGCCCGTGTATTGGTTTCTTCACTTCCAACAGGGCTGTGTTCTGCTAAATTTCACCATAATATTCATGTCGATAAGCAGGTGACGACTTGGAGAAAGGACTGATTATATCTGCTAATCCCCAAAGAAATTAGGCGAGATTGATGAAAGCGTGCATATACTCCACACAAAGCCTAGGGAGTCTCTAAAAGCTGTTACCATGGTGGTATCCCATTAGAATAACAAACATTTCCCCTGGATGTTTAACATCGCTTCCCAGTGAGCACAGCCCTCCCTAAACCTCCCCTCACTCCCTCGCTCTCAAGCACCTGCCTTCACATTTTCCACTTCTAAAATTCCACCAGCCGCTTGGAAAAGAAAAAGGGAAAAAAAGAAGGGTGAAATATGAAATGCAGTTACGAGAAAACTCGAGTGCCAAAAAAAGGACTTTTCTTCAAACCCGTAATAACTTTCCATGGGAATAGGGAGAAACTTAAAAAGAATAACACTTCCCCTTGATTTTCTACTCCTACCACTTTTTTAAGCAGGCAGTGAATTTCCTGGAGTGATAAGGGCTTAGCCAATGTAATCCACAGAGGACCCTTCTCTGGCATGCCAGGAATCAAGAAACCTTTCGCTCTCGAAAAAAGAAGAAGAAGGAAAGTAGAAAAAGACAGAGAGAGAGAGAGCCAACAATAGGTTTGGGAACAAGGAGGAGCGGCAGCCAGCACGCCATCTCCCACACATGCTGGCGAATGCAAATTAGCATGTGTGGAAAGAGCAGCCGGACTCGCCTCAGCTGGAGATCAACAGAGGAATATTGATATGACAATGCGAGGGGCTTCCCTGACTCAGACAGCAGGGGCCACCGAGGAGGCTCTAATTGGTCTCACGCAAGGAGGGGGAAGGGGGCCAGTGGGCCACCCATAAATGTTTCACACAGATTGATTCATTATCAGTTTGCTCGACAGGCAGGGTGGGCCTCGTAAAAGTGTACCATGTTGAACTGGTGGCATGTAAGTCACTGTCACCGCGGCAGGACAGAATATATCATCCCGACCTTTCACTTCAGATATTGAAATGAGAGCCAGTAACATGACTTGCCACACTGCAGGACTACTACTCTTGCATTTCAAAACGCAGGAGTAGAAGGATAGTGCAATGATAGGTGACAGAGCAAGGGAAAACATCAATAATTTACGAACGTCTCTTCTGTCAGGATATGCCAAGCTATGATGTGCCGTCTTTTTTTATTGCACCAGACGTCAAAGCTGGCTGGCAAGTTTGAGGTATAAATATTCTCTTGATTAAGAAGTGACTGCATGTTCAAAATAAAACATATTCTGTCTGTGTTGTCATTCAAAATAGATCTGAAAAGTTGAAGCAATAAATGAAGTTGGCTGACACTAGTAACTTCTGGTTTATATTAATGGCCAATGAATGGCTTCTGTATCATTAGGAAAGCTTACACTTACTATCTACTGTAACAGGCTGCTACACGAGAAGTCGTAACATTTTACAGCCAAATTCTCTTCCGTCTCATAATGTGGTTGAACTGACGTTTTTTGCTCTGTGATAAATGTGCACAAATTATTCAATAGACCACAACAACTAATCTGTCCGTTGAAAAAGAACTGCCGGCTGCACAGACACGCAGAGCCGCTGAAGATCACTGGCAGCCATTTAAGAGCCGTGAGAAAGGCAGTTGAGCATCTCAGCTTCTCGCTGGGTGGTTGGATACATGTGGTTGACACATTTGCATCTTCAAAGATGCACACAGACAAACTCAATATGTGTGAGAATGTCTGGGCGGCATGTGGAAAACCCCAGTCCTTCCTCTGAAGAGGTTTCCTCCCCCCTCTCAAATAGCACGTTTTGGAGGTCCTTTATCTGTCATGCAGTTGTTTCAACAGCGAGTTGTAAACAAGCTGCTTGGACTGGGTGCACAGCGAAACAGTTGCTGTATAGTGTGCAGTGATGTCTGCTCTGCACCATATCCAAAAGGCTCTGCAGGAAACTACAAATCAGGAGCCATTACACAGCAACAAATATGACAGGAACAGTGCTGCACATTATTTGAGCTCCAAGACTCATTCACTCAGTGTCTCTTCCAATGAGCGTGAACAATGCAAGCAAGAGTGTGCATTGTGCTGCAGAGCAGGAGACTCCTCCTCTGAACTGGGGCTAAATTACAAAAGAGCCCTGTGCAAATTAGACGTGATGGCTTCATAATACGTCTGAAGTGTCAGCTTCTCCAGAAAACCTATCCCCAGGCTACGCTCACGAATCGACGCTTTGAAGTTCCAATTATTCCTGCCAAACCGCTGCAATCACAGCGCTGTAAAACAATCATTCTAGCATTACAAAACACACACAATCAATGTTGACTCAGTTGTTGGCAAGGACAAGGTTAATAACTTAAAGTATGCTTTTATAACATGATGCATTTCATCTTTCTTCAAACAGATATCAGACTTGGCATTTAAAACATCAAATGGGTTTTTGTTCCTTTTGAATGACGTCCTGAAAGAAGATTAATATTTCTCAAGTGTTTGTAGTGGTTTTAATCCTGAGCGATCATTTGTTACAGACGGAGGAAGAGGACCGGAGGGAAACGGCTGCATTTCAAGAGGAACCATCCATCTGATGCCTCCTGATATTCATTTGGTGGGGAGAATATATTCAAGTGTTTCATAAGAATAAAGCACAGAGAGGACTCACAAATCCAAAACAGGATCTGGCAGGTGTGCCGAGCAATTTTATATTACAACATGACCTCTTACTCATACATAATTCTGCTTGCAAATAAATAAATTACATTTGCAATTTGGTACACCACCAAAAGTGTGCTACTGGGTGCGAGCTCTGCAGACAAAGAAATGGGCTGAACCCAGACAGGATGACTGGGGTCAAACACCTCAGTTGAACCGGAAAAAAAGTGACCACAACGGTTGAGTAGAGTTTGACTGAGAATAAAATGAAGCCAGAGAGAGGCAGGAAGAAAAAAAAAAAAAAAAGCTTAATGTAAACACTAGTTAAGAAGTATTTACTCACAGGGCTAAACATTAAAGCGTCTTCTCATCCTTAATTAAGTCTTGTTCATATTTCCCAACAACGGGTGAGTTATATATATATAGAGATGCATCAATATTGTCTCCTCAACTGCGCCTGCTACATAATTAATACACACACTGACATGACATGGATATGATATGACAAGAGTATCAGAGGCGAGGAGTTAGAAGAAGAGCGAGTGAATGCATTTTTCATGAACTGCAGAGCTCCCCAGTCAAAATTCTAAACATGATATTTCAGTTTCAGAGACGAAAACGGGCACCGAGGGCAAGAGAGGCAAATGTATGAAAACAAACCCGGGAAATCACATGCAAGAGCACTCATACTGATATTTCCACAACTCTGATCACACGTCCAAAGGTCGCCTTTGATCAGCCAAGCGACTCCCTCTTGGCTATCTGTTTGGGGTCCTGTTAAAAAAAAAAGAACTGCAAATGTGAACATCCTCTCATTTTTTGTTGTACTTCCACTGATGTCTTAACATCTGATGGGCTGTGGCATTGCTGCAGCTGCTGATACTTAATAAAAGTGAAGGCTGGGTTTCTTTAAGGGTAGCGTTTTTCCATTCCTTTCACCATTCCTCCTCAGATTGCTGAAGCTATAAATAGCCTCGATTTCAAGTTCTGTGGAGGAGATACAACTTCACACAGGTGTAGAGAAGAATTCATTTTGCAGTGTATTTGGACAGAGCTGCTGTGCCACTGGGTGAGGGGCCTTACAGGGGCCATTCCTCCTCATTCAGAGCCATTACCACCCCACTGTCACTGTCAGTCTGTCCTCTCACCCATCACAGGACCCAGAGCTGCTTCACAGCCCGCCTCAAACCTCACAACTAAATCACATTCTACGCACAAACGGCCGGAGTCGTGCAGCATCTACTGTATCTAATCTAATCTGTCCATCTCCTGTGTGTACACACACACACACACACACCACACACACACACACACACACACACACACACACACACACACACACACACCACACACACACACACAGCACACACACACACACACACACACACACACACACACACACACACACACACACACACACACACACCACACACACACACACACACACACACACACACACACACACACACACACACACACACACACACACACACACACACACACACACACACACACACACACCCACACACACACACACACACACACACCACACACACACACACACACACAAGTATCAGGAAAGCCAGGCTAACATCTCAGCACCGCAATCATGTACGTTTCCGCCGTGTGTGGTTATACAAGAGTCGGTAATGCAAATCAGAAATCAGGATTTGCTTCCATAATTGGGGCTTTATCAGCTCATTAAGAAACAGGGAGGCATTGCTGAAATGAGCATGCAATATTCCCATTAAAAGCGCTAAAGGAGAGAGTACTTAGAACACATCACCACAAGTCCTTGGGAGAGAGGGAAGCAGCCATGATTGATAAGGTTACTATCTTTCCTGCTAAAATAAAACACCTAGGGGAAGCGGCAATTTAGCAGAAAGAACAGAGTGAATGTTCTCAGGTGGCCCTGATGGCCACTTGTCCGCCACCTCAGTGTTATAATGCCCGATACAAAATGGCACATCTTATTAAAGATTTGACAGATTTATTATAACAGTTGTTTAACCTCTTTATAATCAAATCATGTTAGGGGGTCAAGGAGACTCTCTCCCACTGAATTACAATCATGTTAGCTTGATTTAAAGGGACAGTGTGTTGCATCTAGGGGGATCTATTAGCAGGGATGGAATATATTATGTTTTCATTAGTGTTTAATCACGGCCGTTGTGTTTTTGTTAACTCAGAATGAGCCTTTCATGTCTACATAGCGAACAGGTCTTCTTTTTTTTACTCTGCTATAGATAGTGTATTTGGCTTTTAGGCCACCTTAGTTTTCTGACATGATTGAAAAATGGTGTTATTTGTTTTGCGCCTCCTAAAATAATGTCATGGTGAGTATGGCCTCGGAGCAAGGTTAGGGTCCTGAAATATGCTTTAGCGTTACCATGGATTTAGCACTCACAACTCTACATGCCACCATATCCTAAACACGTTTATTTACATGTATTGTGTGGCGGGATCCAGCACATTTTCTGTTTACATCCAGTAACATTCAAAGAAGTAAATAGGGGGATATTAAAACAAATACATTAATTCAGAATAAGGACACTTTTTGTATAATCCAGTATAAAAAAAAGACAAAAGAAAACTGCTTCTCCCTGCTATTATATTATGTGAAAAGAAAATGATATATACTGAAATAGTCAAGCCTTTATGGCACAAACTGTGCTACCACTCAAAGATGTGACCGGCAGGATTCAAATGAGCTCCTATTGAAGTGAGTGGGCAAAGGCACATTAACCCCACAGTATGTGCATGACAGACAGGAGGGGGGGGGGGGGAATGCTGGCATATTGTGTTTCATGTACAGTAATTGCTGCAGCTCAAAGAGCTCAGAGGTGAGATCTGAGCATACAATATGACAATGAAGGAAGCGTGTCATTGGGCCTGCAGGGAGAGGACTGTCATTAGCTACAGGACGTTGATGATTGAGAAACACTTTCTTACAGCTGCAGAAGAAAAACAACCGAACGCCTTCAGCAAAATCAATACAGTTTGAGCCTTCAGAATGCAAATAGCGACATTCTGGCTGCATGACACGGGATGATGCGCCATTACTTATTCTTGCTCCATTCAATGTCATCATTAGCCTTTACAGTGTCAAATCCGCTCAATAAAGGGCGTTATTTCCAAAAGGATAAGCGCTGCATTAATCCTTTTACGCTGCTTTCAGCAGGATAGAGTCCCCCATAGCTAATATTAATGTGCTACAGTAGGTGTCAAGAGTGAGATGGCTAATCCTGATAACTCTGGATGTACAGTCAACTTTGCAGATGGCTATCTGCCCTGGACTAGCACTCTTAATAGGCGCAGGAACAGGATGTGCTTTTAAAGCTGCACTTCCCGAACGTCGCCTTCAAAGAAAACGATAATTTTCAACGGGGCTTTCTGAACTGAGAAGATAAGCCAGAGAACGGGGGAGGACAAAATAAAAATGATGCTCGCCTCAGAGAGGAAAAATAGCTTCCTGATATAGTCCTAGCTCCCTCTTTAAAGCTGACACCTAGAACATACAGTTTATCAATTATACATGAAGCCAGAATCCATCTTCTGTTGGCAGCTTGTTTGGATCTGGCCCGAGCCCTCTGAGTGGTGAAATGTGTCTGGGAGCCCCCATCCCTCCTGTCGCCTTTTTCCACTTGCAGCCTGTCCTTAAATCAATCCCTTTTTAGGCCTGAATTTATTTTTGCTGTAACAAATCTGTCTTGGCAAATGATGTCACATAAGCGGGGAGAATGACAGCCTGATGTCTATGCGGGGAACATCAACCTTGCTCCAGCAGCCTCTTCCCAAGGTGAGTAATCATGCTGAGGAGCGGTGCAGTGTGTGGATGCCAGCCAGAGTCCAAACAAACCCAGAGTCTGTTGCTCAAGATAAACAAACCAATTAGGGGAAAGGCATGTTATTCCTCAGTTGGTGGGATATTTGCTAGATGGAAAATAATCAATGCATTCTTATTTCCACGGGGTGAAGACGAAAAGTCCTGAGCAGAATAAAATCTAGGCAGCGAGGGAGAATACAATTATTCATTAGAAAAAATAAATAATGGGACCAAACTAGCTACTAGTCATGTAATTAATCCATGCAGGCTCAGTGGAGAGAGGAGAGCACAGAGGGGAAGATTCATCATAGCTTTTCGCCCCTCGCTCCCAGGGATACATGCCCTTCTTGTGTGGATGAGTCAGCTTACATCTTCTGACAATTGTGAGCCAAGGGCTTTGTCAAAAAGGAACCACAGTTATTGTTTTGATTGGTTCCCCCTTGTTATTTAGGCAGCCCAAAATGCTTTCAAATATGATTGCACCACAGCATCGGAAAATAAGGCACGCACATAAAGAACATCAAAAAGGACAATCATTTGGCACTCTAGCACTATCCCTGGCCTCTCCCCCACACTGGAACAAGCTGCCCTATCAGTAATAGCAGCGAGCGGCACCGTTGGCCAGCCAAAGCATTAGACAACTGGGCTCCCGGTGCATGACATTCAAGCTGGCCAATAAGGATGGACATGCTAATCAAAGTGGCTCTGGCCTCCCCATCACAGTGAGGCTGGAGGACTTTGCCCGCTCAGGGTGGATGTGCAGCTGCTCTGGCGGCATTTCCACTCCCTGCCCCCTCAGGGCACAGGCACCAGGCTCACCGCTGGCACAACAGTTTAGATGCCGGGGAAAATAAAATGAAAAAAATGGCTAACGACGCCACACATGAAAAAGAAATCACAGCCAGCTTGTTAGCATGGCAATGAGAGATGGAAAGAGGAAGAGTGAGACAGAGAGAGGAAGGGAAGGGGGAAAAAAGAACTGGGTTAAGAGATTTAATGTGCTGCTGAAAATCTGACACTTGCCAGAGGTCCAAATGTTCCACCAGAGCAACGGCATCCCTGCAGGCTAAGTCTCTATAAAGCCTCCAAAGCTGCTTACAATATACACTTGAGAAACAATAGATAAGGTCAGAGTACTAGCCGATGTCTGAGTGGGACCATGTATGAAAAATAAACACTTTCCCACTGCATGTGCTAACCCAAGACATCCGACACAGACAAGAAGCACGGTGATGCTGTAGTGAAACTATGTGTGGCATAATCAATAATGATTGATTTTACTAGTACGCGTTCTACACATCCTCTGGTTACAGCCTTTCAAACTTGATGTTTCGCTGCTTTTTTATTTTTTTTAATATTCTTTGTTAGTTGAATCCTTTAATATTGTTGGTGTCCTTGCATGAGCTCTGGGAACTAGTGATGATTTTTTCTATTATGGACCTAACAATGAATCGTAGCATTTTCAGATACAAATTATTCAAAATGCTTCACTAATTCTCCTTAAATGTTTTGGAAAAATACTTTTTTGCTCTATTGCAAAGAGCTGGATCAGAAGTTTGATATGGTCATTGAACGGCAAGCTACAGATGGTTAGCTTAGCATAAAGTCCAGGAGGAGGAGGAAAACAAAGCACGGCCACAGCTGCCTGTTTTACAAATGTTGTTTGTTTAATCGGTGTGAAAACAACATTTGTAAAACAAGTCGCAGTGAGGTGGAGGGAAATTTCTTGCGGGGCGTAAGGACTTGTTGTTAGACTTGCCTTGACTCCACTCACTGCTCCTGGCCAAAAAATAGTCCCGCATATAACACCCCATGAAACAACAACTTTTTGTTTTTTTCTCATCAGAGAGTAGAAACTTGTGTTGGCTGGCCATTAATAGTAATACAATTGAGGTGTGATATACTGTAGTGAATATCTTGAGACTTATAACTAAAATGAATGAACGATCAAATCATTATAAAATGTTATATTATCCTTAGAAGTCATTAGTCTCTTTTGAAAAGGATGATAGAGAAAAATGACTGGCAGTTTACAATGGATCAAGGCCAAACTGGCAGAAGGAAGATATGCACAGGCTTATTATGGACTATAAACAAGCTACAGCAACATAAAAGGGAAAAATGAAACCTTGCAGAAGGAAACGATTCTCAGAGAACAGTGTCCAGCATCTGCTGCACAGAGATGCATATCTGTGGTGAGCCTTTGTAGACCACTTTCCGAAACTGTTAAGCTGACCCGCGTGTTGCAAATGGTTTGTGGCGAGGAGAATATTTTGGCGATATTTATTCAGTCGAGGCTTTATGTTCCTGCGTGATAATATAACAGCGTCCGACACTTAACTCTACTCACTATCTTTGCCCAGGAGATACACTATCCTAAAGCGTCTGTGGTTTCTTCATCATGTGAATCTTAATCAGATACTTAGCCAGTAGAGCAGGTTTTTACTGTCCCTGGTGAGAGTATCAACACATGGCCATCAGGCACAATTCACAGCCGCAAAGTGGCTATTTATTTTCTGCTCAGCATTACTTGACAAATAATTACTCAGTCTATTCAATTAAGCCATGGAACTCACACAAATGGCCCCAACATCCCAGTATAGGAGTGAAACATTATTCTGCGTTTCACAACTTGATCTCATGAATAAAAAAAAGCTCACGGCAAGGGCTTTGATGCAGAGGGAGCAAAGGGACAAGGTGATGAAAAAGTAGAAATATCATTAAGTCTGAACTATTTCATCCTTTTTAAGGCAAGGCAGAGGAAAACAGACGTGTTGCCGGTGGAGCAGATGCACAAAGTAATCCAGGGTGAAAGGACATGGTATTTTCCCTGCTGAGGAAGAGAAACGGTTTTTACAAGGTAACGTGGGTGTACAAGGAGAGAGTCACTGCATGCTGGTAGAGTAATATAGACCGCAGCCTGGAAGACAGCCAAAGTCCAAAAAATGTGCCCCCCCCCCCCCAAGAGGCAATTACTCAAGATGCAGTGGATTAAAAGATGTTTTCCCATTGTTGTTCAAATTAGGATGCTAGAAATAAAGCCTCCCAAAAATAAAACCAGCACAGCCATGCCAACTTTTAAGTATTTCCACACACACTTCTTACAATAAATAAATAAATAAAGAACAAATCACAAACCTAAACTAGAATAGATGCCTTTCGGTATGATGAGAACTTAATAATAACATGAGATGAACCTTGACATCCTGTAAACTTTGTGCACAACAATCTCTAACATATTTGCTTTCGCCAAAGCACTGTCGTTTAAAAAGGGGAACAATCAACAGTTGGGTGAACTAACCAAGTACAAAGTGCCTGTACTTTTCGGAAGTATTTGAATGTTATTGCTGCTTAATACTTCATACAACTCCACTGTATTTCAAAGTGAAAGATGGTATGTTTCCCTCAACTTCCTCCAACTCTATTACTAGTTATTATGTGGCTTAAGATTTCAGATAAAGCATAATGATAGTCTTATCAAATGAGATGTATGGGAACAGACCCAAATTAGTTTTTAATGTAGTCTACGATAGCTTCAGCCTATCCCGCTACCAACTAAAATAATCAGTAATAATAATCTAATCAATGCATTTATAATGATATAACAATCTGCATAAAAAGTACCTTTACATCTGATGAGAATATACAGTGCCCGATAAAGTAAATACAAAGTGATTTCAGAATAAGCCAGGACTGAATTAAAATTGAAAAAACAAAAAATCACAAAGAAAAAATAATCACATTAAATTAAGCAAATATGAAATGCAAGACTTTTACTTCTTATTGAGTTTGTTTAGATTGCAGTATTGCTATTTTTACAGAAGCAAAACATCTGAAATCCTCTTCCCCCTCAGACATGCAGTAGTAAAACCAGATCAGGAGTAGGGATAATTGTAAGCAACCTAAATAAATCTCACAGACGAAAGCCACAGGATGTCTCGGCAGTCAGCACCGTTTGGCCTCTCCACCCTAATTTACCTCGCTCCGCCCACTCAGGCCTGCAGCGTTGTGGGGCTGGCTGCTCCTCCTGCAGGGCCGGGCCAGCCCATACATCCCACTGGCACGGGACGCCCCGCCAAGAGCCAATCACCAAGCCCACACTCCTGACAGCTCATTACCACTCAATTAAGCAGGTGCACCTCCACGCACAGCCTTCTGACAAATACAGCCCTCCCAGATGCATGTTTAACATTCGAGAGAATTATATAGTGACAGCAAACACTAAACGCCTCACCCTTATCACTTGATTGCCTCAAGATTTAAATCCTATAATTGGCCCAGACCAGCGGGAGAAAAAATAAATAAATAAAAAAGCCAATAAATATGATGCAGTCGGCTTGTAATTGAACAATTATGAATTCATATTCATAAGATGCTTGCTGGCAATTACAAAATGCCATCTGATTAGACACAATTTGAAATGACATTGTTCCATGCTAAAGACGCTGTGGTGTCAGCCTAATAAAGGGAATACACATCATAGCCGTTGCCTGCCCACCAACATGACCTCCAGAGATGGGAGACATGCTGACACAGTGGCTTGGCCGGTGACGGACGGGGCTTGGCACCCATCGCTCTTTGTCCCCTGAACCTACTGCTCACACTCACTCGCACAGAAAGAATAACACCAACAAGGGTTGACTTTCAAATTTTAACACCAGTGGGCACAGATTGTGCACATAACAAAACACAAGCAAAGCGAAAAAAATGTTGATCCCTTGAGAACAGATTTTAATCAAGATGAAATGATTTACAAATCTATTTAATAAGGCTTGCCAGAAGTCAAACTTGGCATGTAAATGCGGTGGGGATTAAATTTCATCGGCAACCAAGACTGTAACTGATCGCCTGCAGACAAAGGGGGAGCCTGCCAGTTTTTTTCTCCCCCCTCCACTTCTCTTCCCTCCCTCTTTCTCTCTACAGCCTGCATTTTGCCTCGTGATCCCTCCCTGGCTATGTGGAAGGACAGGGGCAGTGCAGAGTGGTGCAGTACAGAGGAAAGAGAGAAAAAGACAGAAAAGGAGAGGGTGAAGGGAGGGAATAGTTGGAGGCAGAGGAAGGGAGAAATGTTGGAGATAAAGAGCAGTGGTGAGAGGGAGAGTGGAAGGAAAGCGAAGGGTAGGAAAGGACAGAAGAAGAAAGGGAGAGGAAGCTCAAGGTCAGTGTGAGGACAGAGTGGTCCTCTGAGTTGGACAGACACACAGCCGCAGTCACCTCCGTGCTAATCAGCCCTTCGGCTGGCCGAGGAGATGTCAGTTAGTTGTGTGTGGGAAAACCTCTCCCTTTACTTTTTTGGCTGCAAATTGCAGGGGCTGTTTGGGCGGAGTAACAATGTGAATGTGTGTTTGTGTATATATAAATATATATGTGTGTGTGTGTGTGTGTGTGTGTGTGTGTGTGTGTGTGTGTGTGTGTGTGTGTGTGTGTGTGTGTGTGTGTGTGTGTGTGTGTGTGTGTGTGTGTGTGTGTGTCTGTGTGTATATATATATATATATATGTATGCGTGTGCCACTCTGGAGTTTAAGCAGGCTGACTTGCTGCTTGTGGTGCCAGTATTGCGCTCCCCCCCCCTGCTTTTGCCCTCCCCTTCGCCTCCTTTTCTTGCATATTATGCTACGGTGACTGAAGCTGAACTCAGCTTTCCCCTGCAGTGAGGGCAAGAATAAAACTGCCAATTAATGCTATATTCAGTGTGCCAGTGTTAACAGTGTGAGGCATTCTACTTCAAGTTGCTGCGCTGCTTGAAAAGAAGGTGGGCTAGCTGTTTTCCTCGGGCGTGGCTAACCTCTCAGGCTAACAGCGATAGCGCCATTAGCTGAGGGGCGTAAACGAACAGCGTCCACAGCTGTGATCAGGTTTGTGACCTAACAGCTCTGCAGCTTGTGTCTCATTGGGTGAGTTTTGTGTATGAGGCCAGTTGGCAGAGGCGAGTGTCTCCTCCGTCTATCCTTGGGTTATTTCGGACCATCTGTGCCCAGTCATTAACAGGCCTTTTCACAGTCAATTGTCTTGTTCATCTCCCCTCTCCTTCATTTCTGCTTCTTGCCTGGTGCATGACCAACGGATGGACCAAGTGCTTGCTATTCTTCCCTGAATGTAAATGGCTTAAGTTAGGAAAGGCCATTTTACTAGCCGGGGCTAAGGAGAGCTGTGGAGTCATAGGTTAATTCAAAGTGGCATAGAGGAGGATGCATCAAGCAGTGGAGATCAAATTACAGGGCAAAGCGCTCAGTGGTAAGAAAAACAAGCCAGTGGTATGCTGCAGAATGTGTACGTGCATGCTGTGTGTGTTTAGCAGCAAGTGTATGTGTGTCTGGGAGACTGGAGAAAGAGAGGGGGGGGGGGCAGAGGAGACAGCAAAAGGAGAGGAGGAGGAGGGTGTCCATAGAGGGCCAAGGGGGATGGGAATGGAAGGAAAGAGAGTGAAGGGAAGGAGGGGGGGAGAAGAGGCTAACTGGGCCAGCACGCATACATCAACCCCACCAATTAGAGTCACTCATCTCCCCTTTACACAACACATCACCCTCTATTTCTGATGTTTACAATCGTCGGGGAAAGAAATAACTGTAAACATCACTGCAGCAGCAATGGCATTCCACAAAAAGAGAGATATCCTCTGCCTGAAATGCGTTTAGCCATTCCTTCTTCCCCCTCACGCCTTTGTTATTGGTCTTTGTGCAATGATTTGCCTAAGGACCCAGATTTCCTAGCAACAGCCTGCCACCAAACATTTGGCAGGAGTTCAACATTCTCTCTCTTTGTGAGAAATGGCAGTGCTGCCTCCCTGCTCTGCGTCTGCCACCAGCCCCGCCGCTGCTGCTGGATGAGCCAGACTGGCTGCAAGAGCCCTCTAATAATTCTGTTTTCATCCAATCACACCACATAGTAGCAGGCACCTTGAGAGCCTCTGCCAGGAATCATCAATCACCTCTTTAACACACATGCTCTAACAAACACGGACGCACGTGCGAGCTAAATAACATGCAAACATACACACATGCACGCCTTTTCTGTGATTACATTTACAGATTAGATGGTACAAGCATGCGAACACCGCCCAGCAGTCGTTTAATAAAAATCAACAAAGCGCATTAATACACAGCAGAGGTTGGTAGAGTGAGAGTCAGAGAGAGAGAGGGAGAAATGTACAATCTGGCTGTAAATTGGGTAAATACATCTGAGTGCTCTCGACAAGGTTAATGGAGAGAGGAGGCCTTAGTGAACACCGGTCTAGACGCGCCACACAGTATTAATTGGGAATAGCTGTGGCTGTGTATCTGGCTAAGTACTTCAGAAGTGCCAATGGGACCCTAATAAAGCGAATGATCCCCCTGTTTTGACAAAGAGGCCCGGGAGGAACGCCGAAAAACGACGTTTGAGATTCCGAGCACTGACAAACACCCATTTGTGGCCCTTCTATCCCCCTCAAATCCCACGGAAGCTTGTCCCCGCAACACTGTCGGATGTGGGCAAAACCCAACTGCCAATTTGCAGAGGATGTGCCTTGTTTGCTAATGCGAAGCAGAGGCTAAAAATGAGACCACACAAACTCTGGAGGATGGACCGACTGATCTGCTTTTTGGCACAAGCACCGACAGATTTTTTTTTTTTTTCTGAGGAAGGGGGGGACGGTTGGGTTGTTTGTTTCTGCCACTGGGCGGCTAATTATGAAACCTCCATCATTATTGGAGTACAGTACACTCATGTTTAGAGGGCTTGTGGGCAACAAGGGTACCATTGTGAATTTCACTTGGAACAATATGCCAAGGAGTATGTTGATGGCCAGGCTGTAATGCTGATTTATGCCGATAATGAACCGCTTACAGACGTGGAATGCAGCGCAATTTCAAGGCTATCATCTTGACTTGAGATCAGAGAAAATGTTGATCTGCCAGAATTAAGTGTAATCCCAAACAGTGAAACATGAGCATGGCAGGCCATCCTAATCCAGGAGCTGTAAGTAAAGACATTACCTCAGTGCTGCAGCTTTTCTGTGTGTGAATGTCTAAGCTCACATCTGTCCTCCTCAATCTGTGTGTGTGTTTTGTCTGTAGGGGGAAGATTGTGTAGGAGGGGGGTAAAGCCGAGTGAACTTGAATAATCAATTTTCACACTTTCACAGCACCTGTTGGCTTGTCTTCACGTAAAAAGGAATGAATGAATGCATTAAATGTAGAACAATTTCACACTGTGCAGCAGCTCCATGCACAAAGAGGAGGGTAAAATAGGGAGAATGGAGCTGTATTGTCTCAATAGGTAACATAGCTCATTTCACTCGACAAAGGATAAATGGATATATTGACAATGCAGAAGGCGCGCTGAGCCATTTCCTGAATAAAGCCTCTTAACATTTTGTCCTCTTCTGGCAATAGAGTTGGGGAACAGTCATATTGAATGTAGAGGGTCTCACTTACCGCAATATAATAGACCTTGGCTTTTTTCACCAGCTCCCAGTTGCTGTCCAAGTCCAGGTGTTTTTCCTTTTTGTAGCAGTTTGCCGCTGCCAGGTTAGCAACAAGGGACCTGCGGAGACAGACCCCATAAATCTTCCACCTCGCTTATCATCCATCTTAATTTTGTCTCAAAAACATTCCTTAAAAACATTCGGGGCCCCAGACTTTCCTTTGTTCTTTGAAGATATAAAAGGATGATAATAGTTTTTAGAATGTCTGAACCAAGGTGACATAAAGTCATCTGGGTGTCTTTATTTATCCTTCTTTCAGGAAAAAAAAAAAAAGCATTGTTTGGAACATCAAAAAGGAGAGATTAAAATAGGCAGAGGGATTTTCAAGGCCAACAGTGAGCCACACATTATTCATATCATCATGTCACATTTTAAAACTGGTCCATTGCTAACAGAAATGCATTACTAAATGAACAATTGAGCTGAGTAGTGAGTGGTGGGAGCTGGAAGTGAAGCAGGTGGCATTATCTTAACGTAGCTCATTAGCCAGTCCTCGTGCGCTGTCGCTTTATGAGCGGCCATCAAAATGAGTGCAACCATCATCGGTACTTAGGGGAAAACTGTTAGGCGTCCATATGACAGGTGGGTTCTGCTCCAGGAAGAGGACGGTCCTTTGCACGGTGAGAAAAAGCTGCTCACAGCGGTTAGCATCAAAGTGAAGAGTAACAGTGTGCTAAGTTGATCAGTGTGATGATGACAACGGCTATATGACAGCAGGATTAGGACTGCACTTGACCCGAGCCGCGGTAATGGACTTAAAGGTTGGAACAAGCATGACAGTCAAAATGACTGTCTAACTGAACACAGCGCTGTGAAATAACAGCTAAAACCAACCATATCATCTTTATAAAAAGGTAAAACTGAAACATAAGGTATATTCTATATTGCATTCAGTCCCTCAAGGAAAGTTGCAAATGTTATAGAAAACGTATGTATAGGAATTTATTTAGGAATTTAAACTACCATCAAGCTCCATTATGACACTTCTTTGTAACTATGGTGACAGGGACTTTATTTCCATACAACTTGTCTTGCATGGCTTTGTATACTCAAACTAAGATTTGCAAATGTAATCAAGGTTATACAGAAACTAAACTATTTTTATTCAGACTCAAACAACTAACCATTTGCTTTATTGAGTGTGTAGGTAGTGTTGAATTGCTTAGTATAAAAAGTGTTACCTTACAGAATCAATTCAGTGGAAAGAAAGACCATTCAATGTTTGGTAACAAACTGGAAAGACTATGACAACAGTCACAAAAGGCAAAATAGGTTATTTTAGGCTACTCAAAAATGTATATATCCTGCAGGGACTGATTTATTGTAAATGTGATCTGTAAGAACTGAAACACATTTGTCTAAAGTCTTAAATGTGATTATGAAAAGCAGCGGTTCACAACCTTTTTCAGTCAGACGGGGACCTGACCTGAATTGGAAAATATTTCCAATTACACAAGGGGATTGTGTAATTGGAAATATTTCCGATCCCCCCCTAATCCGGTTCACACCGAGATTGGTAGAATTAGTTGTACAAACATTAAATGTTCTCTGCTAAAATAATAAATAACAAAAATAACAAGATATAAAAGATCCAACTATAATTTTATATTTGATTATGGATTGAACATGAACAAAAGTGCTTGTATTGGCAGATGATCCTATGCCACTGTGAAATAATGTACTGCTTATCGATCCGGTTCTTAAATAGTATTTTTATAGGTTATTTTTGTTCTTTTTTAGGGGGAAAACTAAACAAATTAGAAACAGAATTCACATTGATTCATTGTGGATTATGGGCTGCTAGCACACATAACATAGGCCTACCTGTAGTGGTAGCAAGTAGATTTACTAAAGTATTGTACTTATATTGAGGTACTTAGGCCTAAGTATTTCCACTTTTGCTTCTTTGTAATTCTGCTCCTCTACAGTCCAGAGGTACATGGTGTACTTTTACTCCACTACGTGTATTTAATACCTTTTGTTACTTTACAGATGTGGATGAATGATGTGAAATATAATCAACTCTTAAATCAGACTTTAGTTACACCTGGAATAAATTCACAAGCTACCCTGCAGTATACTACTTTTACTTAAGTAGGCCTACTTGATCTGAGTACTTCTCCCACCTTACATGTAATTGGGGCAACAGAACTCCGAGTTAAGGAAGTTGAAAACGGTGCATTTCTCCGTATGAATATGATGCCTTTTGGCCAGCTGATGGACAGATTGCTTGTGTTTCCGGGAAAATACTTAAGGCAAACGAACATTGACCACATCGAGCTCTGGAGATTAGATTGTCACTTTTGAACGCTATGTTCTCCAACGGCTGATCTCTGTGTGCACGGCGCTGCAGCGAGTCTGTGAGGCCCCGCCCCCCACACAGACGAGAGAGAGAGAAAGAGAGATCTCCGCACCGAACACGTTAGATGTCAAGGGAGATGTGTGCATCATCATACTTTGTTGATTTGGGCATTATAGCTGAAAGGCTATCGTGGGCTTTTCCACTTTTCTTTTAACCGCCGGTTGTGTTAAAAATGTGTACATTTTATTGAACAATATTTGTTTACAACTTCTTCCCAAGCTTCACGCGCCCCCCCCCCCCCCCTGCAATAGCACTGCGCCCCCCAGGTTGGAAACCACTGATGTAAAGGTACATACAGTAGCTTCTCATATTGGAACTCAGATCGTAAGATAGAGTAGGGGAGGGTTTTTTTCATTGAAGAGTTGCACTAATCAAAGCCTGGGGGCTGTGACATACTAGCTCCCAATCCTTCAAAGCCATCACCCTTCCAATCTGACTCTGCCGCCCGACCTTTCCTCTGGCCTCCTGAGCTGTCTGTTAAACACCTGTAAGAAATATTACAGGGCTCGTCTCCCTGAGCACCGCACCTGACCTTTTCAGGTGTCAGAGCCACATCAAACAAGCTCACTAAGGCCATTCAGCGAGGCCCGCTCCCGGGGCAGTGGAGGTCCAGCCGATGACTGACTGACAACTCCAGTATCAGCAGATGAAGGGATGCAGTGGGGGGGTGGGGGAGTGTTTAGAGAAGGAGGTTATTGATCCACACCTGGTCTATCATGAAGTGGAGCCCTTGCTGTTAGTGATATTGGTGTGTGTGTGTGTGTGTGTGTGTGTGTAGGCTTTAACCTCTGCTGTCTCAGACGTGCTGATGGTGATGCTAGCGTGAGAGTCGCCAGAGATGCTAAAGCCCCTTTTACAGCCGAGAAGGCTGACAGGTGAGAGCTGGGATAGCCCAGCCATCTCTAACACATTGCTACTGTCAGCCTATAGATGGATGACAACCCACTGGGGCGGCAGAGACTGAGTGGGGGTCTGGAAAAACACACTCAAGCTGTTCTTTTTCCTTTTGATGTGTGAGCTGAGCTATGATTCCCTGTTATGACTTCCAGCCCAGAGGAGTCAACTGCCTGCCTGAGGAAGGAACCAGAATGACGAGGAGCTAGAGGGTCGTTTCTCGGTCAGAGGGGAATGAAAGGTGGCTAACCTATTATCCCCGGTGATACAGGCGGCGCAGGTACCGGTCGGCTCCTCGTTCTGTTCATAGTAATGTGCGTCCACGTGGGCTTCTTCGGCCTTCTTCTTTAGGATCTCCCCAAAGCGGTCGGTACCGATGCACCCGAAGAAAGTAGCCACCTTGTGGGGTTCCTGGATCATCCACTAGGAAAGAGAAAATAAAAAAACAGCAGTTACAGTGGGCTCAGTTTACAAAATATAAGTCTGTTTGAAGGGTCAAGTTCAGCTCAGGCAGATGGCATACAAACTGTAGCTTCACAGCAAACATACTGCTTGTGATATATGAGGGCTGCGAGCTGTCGTAAACAACCCAAGACCAATTCCACTGCACATAGAGGCACCATTCTCATCCAAGCACTCCCGCATCCATGTGTGCTAAAAACAGTCTCATCTCCTTATTTACACAAACCCCATAATTCAAGGCTTCATCTTACTTATGCAAACACAGACGGTGTGTGTGTGAAAGAGTGTGTAGCTGCTACCACAGGACACTTCCTGAACTGCTCGTCTGCCTTTTTTTGGTCTCGACAGTCTTGATGTACTCAGTGACTTTTACCTGATGAGAGGAGGGGGTGGGGGGTGGCTCTGCTCAAATTCTACAGCGCTCAGGTTTAACCTCCAAAGATTTATTGACGTAGAGTACGTGCTGCTGTTTGCTCATTTTATTGCAGCCTCCTGTTTTGTTGCTGACGGGGGCCCCTTGTGAATGAGATGTTGCTGCTTTTGGGGATGACCTGTATATGTGTGAAATTAATCATTTCACACGACCAAATAGCATCTCGGTGGTGAAAAAAAAGAAAAGAAGCATTTTCATCACCCATCCGGAGATACCGTCCCCTGTTATTTTGCACTCCCAACCCTTGGTCTCTGGGTAACTAGTTTGTGGAAAAAGTAAACAATCTAATAAAAAGAAAAAATCTCCGTGTAAAAACAAATTACTTCAGGGTCAGGTGTGTTTTTCAAGGGGTCAGGTGTGTTTTTCAAACCAAGGCTGCCAACTTACAAAACATACCAGACCTTGTGGATTTTTCTTTGGTAAAAAAATAAATCATAAAATATCTTTGCTTAATTTTTTTAACCTTTTGTTTTTTGATGAAAAATTCATAATTTCCCCAAGGTGATATTATCAACAATTGGATTTTTGTAAGACAAGCTGTTCAAAATCTAAAAGTATTAAAGTGATATAAGACTGACAAAAAAGTATGTTTAGTTTAGCAGTTGCTGTAACCAGCTTGATTATTTACTTGATGTAAAAGTGAATAGATTTTCTGGCAATTTACTTATACATGACTTGGCTAATTTCTTAGCCCTAGAAGCAACACATTGGACAGTAATAATGCCATATAAGCCAGCTGTATTTTTGGCCCATGAGTAGGTCCTGTCACGTGTCACCTTGAGTCATGGCTCAGTCATTTCAGCTGTGCTCCCCACCTGGCTGAACTACACAAACACGCATGTGCAAATCCTCAGCGAAAGCCGACAGAAGCAAGCTCTTCTTCCCTAACCTCTTGCTGCAGGCACCTCACACTTATCAAGGTCACTGGCTCGGGTACACGTCAAGTCCTATCTGATTTTCTCTTCGTCATGATGAGCTCCGAATCCAAGGTTAGGAGCTGCGGGCTGTAAATAATGACAGCGCGGCCCCTCCATTTGCAGGCCTCTCAGGTGGGAATAGAGAGGGCCACTAAGGGCCCCGTCCCTCTGATGACAACATGGTGACTACCGACCTAGGAACCATACCACCCCCCCTCCCACCTCCATCTGAACCCTCCTGCATCCTCCACCTCCTCTCCCTCTCTGCCTCTGACCGTCGGCTGTACTCTCACTGCCAGCTCAGCTGTCATTTTACAGGGTCATTAACAGACACACATACACACTAACATGTGCATGAGTACACCCACACAGGGAAAATGAGACACACACGCACAGAAATCCTCTTTGGTGCCACAGCATCAAAACGCCCTCCCTTCCTGAAAAACCCACCCCTGCTTTTACCAGAAGCTGCTCTCCTACTCCAAAAACACAAAGCAGCAAATAGATAAGAAGAAAATGTCTTCATCATGAGCGTGGAAAATAATGTATCTTGCAGGGTTTTTCCCCCCTTTTTTCCTCCTCTGTGGTGCACAGGAGCAGGGAGTTATATCAATTCATTTTCATCCCTGCCACCCTGCAGACAATCCCTCTCCATTCCCAGATTACGTGAGATAATACCTCCATTATGACAAAAGCGCTATTCGCGGGGTCGCCGAGAGGTCAATCAACCCTGCGCTGGGTATTCATGCTTAGTCACATCCCAATTATACCGTAGTGGCAGAGGCAGAAATTGGCAAATGTACATCAAGGCGCTTCATTACTGAGGGCCGCTCCAGTGAAATTAAGCAGCAGATGAGACGAGATTTGCCCCCAGGCGGCATGTTAAAGAGAGAGAGAGAGGAGGAGGAGGAAGAGGATGGGAAGGAAAAGGGAAGCTGAAGTAACAGATTTTTCAGAAGGTGCTGAGAGCTTGTATCTTGCACAGCAGCTCATGTATATTTACTTAACTAGGGAAAACGCCGGTCCCCAGAGATTAATAAATTCCCATGATACACCACAGCATCATATCTCTAGGTACGTTTAGATACAGAAGGGAAACCCAATATAAACAAGCGGGGAAAAGAATCTCCCTGAAAAGCAAGGGGGTAAGACGCTGCGAAGGCGTACTCGCTAAAGGCAAAGTGATAAGTATACATTATGTTAAGTGGAGAATAAGTCTGGTGTCTCTTTCTGTTTGGCTTCCATTTACCCGAATAATCTCACCCACATGCCCGCCCAGCACTGGCCCCAGGGCCCCTAGATAGCTATTAATTATGACATCTCGTGGTTGCAAGGAGCCCCACTTGGGGAGCTGACCTAGGCCCGCTCCTCAACATCCAGCAGCTGCCACTCTTCACTACAGAGGCAGCCGCTCCGCGTGGCAGCTTCCAGGAGGGCAATTACACAGCCCAGATGAGATGAGGCGGCTGAATGTTTGGGACTTGAGCGCTCAGACCGCCATTAGCACTATAAGCTATTACATTCCCTCTTCTACTTCCTTTCCCCTCCCTTCTGCAGTCTCCCCGCTCACTTGCTGCTGTATATTGATGAAGTGGTAATGGGACCTCTAGTTAGATATTCCTCCTGTAAAAACATTGTCTTGTTTCTAGCCTCCCTCAGGGGTCAATGTATTCTCTCTGAGTTGCTGAGAATCATTTCTGCTCCATTAATGATGCAATTCCGATGCAATTCAGCTCTACTGAAGACGCTGCACAGTGGGCTTCTGTGGAGTGTTGATAGATGACACCGTGTTATCCCGCAGTTCGACAACAAAGCGGCGGCGCCTTCTGCACATCATCAGGAAGCTGGTTGGCCGTAACTCCGGTTTCCACACTCTCACACTGCTCGGTTCATCTATGAAACAAGGACAGGCGAGAAGTCTCCATTCTCCTCGCTTCACCTCACCAGCGGGGTCCTCTTGAGAAGAACATGTCCGTGCCTAATGGTGGTCACATTAATTATAGGCTTATCAACCCGGCGAAAATGCAATAGGGCTATTTATAGAGGACTAAAATAGCTGAGGGCGAGGGTTCTGCAAGGGGTGGCCTGTAACAGCCTCTTCTCGCTGCACAGCCTGTCTTTTAGAGCCAGAGGTGGAGGATGATACTGTGTTTCTTTTTACTGTGCAGTTAAAACAAACTAGCAAACATCTGTCCATCAGGACCTGTCATGGCGAGCGCTTTCATATAAAGCACGGCGGAGCAGAGGGCCCTCACTACGAGCTGACATTGATGAGGTCTGGCAGCTTCCATTAAATCACTCTTTCCTGTAAAGTGCAGTGCATCAAAGCAACCGGCCAGAGGATTTTTCACTCAATCAGGTAACACAGTAGCCCCCCCCCCATCAGCACCATACTCCCTGTCCTCTCAGGGGCTGGAGCCTTCTGGTCAATAACTCCAATCAGTTCCATTTCATGCACAGTTAGCCATGTTGGGGTGCTAGGGCAACGCTCAAGTTGGGGTTGCATATGTTGTTGTCGCTGTTGTTGTTTTTCTTTAATTTTTTCTCTTCCCTGGGAGGGTTGATAAGTGGGGTGGGGACCTGTACTGTGTAAAAGTGGAGAGTAGCCAGGGCTAGCATGCTTGTTTTAACCCCACCTCACCACAGCGGGCTCCCTGCCAAGCCATTAAAAGTCTCTGTGCTCTGCTTCAGTGACACAGCTAAAAGAATAGAGAGCAGGCGAGAGGGAGAGCTGCAAATGATCAACGTGATAATGAGCTGATTATCAGTCAAAGGCATGGATAAGCTCTCTCTCCAGTAATTTCCTTTCAGATCAGTCAACCACATTCTCCTCTCTGCAATCAACACTCAAAGGGAAGGCATAGCATGAAGCCCAATGGGAATCCGGCCCAATATCAGCTTCAAATATCCAGATCCTTGTTGTCTTCTGATCAGCGCCTGGCTCATCCCTTGCTGACACACCAGGGGAGGCTTGTGTATCACTACTCAAGTCTCCTTTTGTAATGCTTGTTTCACAGTTGTCACGCAGCTTTAGGCTCTGGCTGCAGGACAATGTGAAACTGACTGATGCTTTTATGATATTTAAATGTACTGTGCAATCAGCATGTGTTTGGATAATGACTCATTTCCTTTTGTTGTACTAAAGAATTAGACTTTATAATGAACAACAACTGTGGTTTAAGGACTCACTCTAAGTTTCAAAGATCCCATGAAATGGGGACTTGAACTTATAGGAAAACTGTTTCTTCCTAGATATCAATTACATTACAGTGATCAAATGAAGTTTTATTTATATAGCACATTTTTTTAAACGATTTTTGGTCGAGCCAAAGTGCTGTACATACAATAAAAACACTTTACAATAAAACACTTTACAAGAAATACAACAGCAAAAATAAAAAATCACACACAGGGAAATGTCAGGAGTCGTGCTCCGGTCTGACTAGAGAAGGACCTTTTGTTGCATTAGTAGGTATAACAAAGAAGACCAGCCCAACCTGATGTTTATATCCCATTGGTTTACACTTTGATCCTTCACCGTGCTACATCTTACCACATTTATATGGGAATTAAATCAAATTAAGGAAGAAATTATAGAATTTCATGGAACCTTTGAAAGTGGTCATGGGTTTTATTCATACCGAGTAAACAATAAGTATTTTCGTCAGTGCGACAGGATACATTTCCCATTAGTTAGTTATTTTGCATTCAAATGTTTTTGCTAATGCAAATCGATTTGTGTTTCTATCAACTAGCATTATGTAAATAGACTTGAGACCACAACATGTTATCATCATTAACGGAGAAGCAGTCACTTTGAAGATGGCTTTTCATTGCTGATGGAATTTGTGTTATGCATGTCAGCCACTAGAAATGTGGAGGGGGGGGGGGGGGGCGGCATGCTAAGTGTAAGGTTCACAGGACCTGTTGGAGGTACTGTAGGAAGAAGAAACAATGAGATGCATGTGGTTTGCCTACCATACAAGAAGCAGAGGCAGACACTGTGTCATTGCGTGAAAATAATTGGATCCATTGCTTTTGGTGAGAAAATAAGGGAAGGCCACCAAGGCACGGTCAATGTATTTATTTATATTTTACATATGTAAGAATCAAGAATAACTCATTCCTGGTGATTGTAGCGCAACTTTCTATTTTTTGTTATCTTCTATTTCAATGCATGTAAACAGGAACATTGACAAATGCCACTATTATTTTATTATGTAGGCAATGTGTCATATTAAAGAGCAATAGAATAACAAATGAGTCACCATGCCATGTTTAAAACCCACAAAATAAAAAGGAGATGGAAGCTACAAGTGAAAAGGAAATATACAGTCTGTCCATACTTGACACTGGTACACCACCCCAGGGGAGCGGTGGTAGACACCACAAAACACCAAAAACAAACGTAGGCAGCTTGTATGTCTCGATACACATGTGTGTCACAGACAGGGCGGTGGGCGGGGAGAGACAGCTCCCAGGAACATCCCGCTATGATAAGCATCTAACTCGATGACGCCCTGACACACTCCATAGGTTCTGATGTTAAACATGACAAGAATGTCCCAGACAGTATCTCTGCAGCCTCTTCAGAAAGCTATCAAAGGCCAAGTTCAGTGAGCACACAAAATAAACCTTCCCACCACACACACCTCCTATAACACATCTCACTGCAGCATCTTCGCACTGCATAGGAATCAGGGATGTGTCGCTTTTCCCCAGGCGGCAAGTTTATCTAAAAAGGAAACACCTGATTTTTTTTTTCTTCTTCTTGGCGCCTTTTCATTCCCCGACTCCCTTGTTAAACACACAACCTTGATTTTGTTTCTGTTGCCCGTGAGGGGTGAATTATTTACAGGATAAACAAGGTGATGTTGTTTCAGTCAGTCAGAGCCAAACTCCCCTATCGCAGCAGCAAAGAGGCAGACGGGTTTACCTGGCAGGCATGAGGGGCTGAGCTAGGATACAGCAGCTTCTCAATGGTGGGCCATACATTGATACCTTTGTGAGAGAAAATGCCTCCACACCAGATTCATGGGCTGCGTGTCCCAGACTATCGGGTTGTCCTATTTATCTGAGACAATGGCGGCTATAAAAGCTCATGAGCTGATTTACCGAGTGTGCATGGAGTGAGAATGGGGGTGTTATTAAAGTGATCATAAAGTGGCGTTTGTGTTTGCGGGGGTTGTTGCAATTCAAGGTTCAGGCACAGAGATGATGAGGGACCTTTGCAGATAAAGCCTCTAATCCTGTCTGTGGGCTCCAGCTGGTGGGGGTGGGGGGGGGGGGGCATCTGTGCTCGGCCCCTGCACAGGTGAATCAGTTCTGCCACCCCACCGCCATCTTGTATGCAGTATGGCGGATTGTCACGGTGCTTTGATCTCGCGAAGGTGGCACCCCAAACCCACCACCCCCCACACCTTGTGGATACAGTGACAGTGTGGGTGTTACCGAAGAGATTTATTTTAACATACGCCAAATGACAGCCCCGGTTGAGGGCTTAGCACAGGTCAAGCCTGTCTAAATTCAATGTGGCAGTGCGGAAAATTCACTTCATAACATTAGCTGCTGGGAGGAAGTGGGCTCTAATGAGTGTTATGACTGCAATTTTTTCATATAATTTACCATCAGCTAAATTATGATCAAAAACATTAACCGTCCATCGCAGACATTATTAACACTAATCTCCCAGTATATCCATTAGCGGGTCACTGACACACTTATAGATTGTTTAGCAGTAATTCAGACGTATATAAAGTAGGTCCCTGAACATAAGCAGCTTATAAAACGATGTAAATGGTGATCATGTATTGTAGGAGCCAAAATGCTTGTTTTTGCCTTACTTATTATTTGTATTATTATCTTGTATTTCTGTTTGCATCGCGTTTAATTCTTATTGTTTATCACTTCCGGCAATGGTCACGTGGGTGTGGTTTATTGGTATTTAGTCACCTGTTGGATGCCGGTGGGGAGGATATGATGTAGGAAGAGGGTGAATTTGCTCCTATACTTTCTGTTGACCGTCAGGTCTGGAGTTGTATATTGTTTGTTTTCGTCTTTATTAAACACCATGGACTACAAATGACTACGGACTCTTACATGGAACGCGTCACAGCAAAGAGCATTTTTTAGCCTCTCAGCAGCTAACTCATAGGGAGTTATTGCCGCTACAATTAGTCAACAGAAAATGGATCGTCGCGTCTTTGGACCGGATCCTAAGCAGACGAAGCCAGGACGTTCGGGATCACGGAGTTGGAACACTGAGACAGTTTCCCCCTCGGCGAAGTGGAAAGGAAAAGCCACAATTCACCGTGGCCGCATGCGGAAACTGATTGACTGGAGCACATCACAGCCAGTTGAGGCGGTAGGCACAATTGCGTTCATTCTGTGTATTTTATTTTGGAACACAGTTTGGAAGTGCTGCCGTTAGTCCATTGGGGACTGTTATTTGGCCTGTTTTGTGCGTGCTGGTTATGCCGATATCGGCGAAGGTTTGGATTTCCGGAATTGTTTGTAACGTGCACAGCTGTGATCACTGATCAGGCACCACGTCAGAGACAAGATTGACATTAGTGAATACTGTTGTGTGCATACATGTATTGGAACATGCAAAATGAGTGATAACAACGAAAATGAGGATGGAGTGGACAGTGTGTTAAATATTGGAAACAGAACTAGCAAATGTACTTTTCATGGCTCAAGATCCAGAGTAAGATCAAGAACTGCATCTACTTATATAAAAGCTCAGGCGGAAGTGGCTGCCCTGATGGTTTTACAAAATCTACTTCAAAAGAAACATGCTTTAGAAAAACAGGAACATGAGCTGAGGAGAAGAAGAGAACAACTGGACCTAGAAGGAGACATCGCCGCCACCATGGCTAAAATGAAGGTTCTTGCTGCATCAAATACATCCAGTGTTCCGAGTAGCTGCACTACAGGATCTGATGGCAAGCAGTCATATTTTGGAAACGGACTTAAGGAAAAGAAAACCCTTCATATCAAAACAGATCCTTTTGTACCCCAGCCACAAGTTATACATCTGCACCAATCATTCCAGAGCACAGTGTAGCTAATCTAAAAACATCAACAACCAAGGACAGAGCTGACACTGAAATCATCACATCTACCATAACACTCGAGTCACAACCTCATCCAGTAGAAAGCAAATTTGCAACCATGAAAGCTGGACAAATCAAATACGACATAGAAACAAAGGAAACTAAGATGTACAGAAAAGAACCAGCCTCTTTGCATACAAGTGGCCTTACTGGGGCCGGTGAAGAGGACTGCAAACTCTCAGAGTCAGTGATGGGTGCCAGCAGGACATCTGTAATGAAAGTGGATATGCTGTGGAAACATCAATTTAAGATGCACTATCCTGAAGGTGGCAGAGACATCCAGAGACTTTCCATGGGAAATCAGCGGTTCTGGGATCCAGTCTTAAAATCTGCCAAACTATTGGAAGGACCAATCGCATTAGATTGGAAAAGGACAAGGAAAAAAGGACTTGTACTTGGGATTCAGATGAAGACAAATAGTGGCTTTCTGAACATACCCCTCAGCCAAGTATGCCTTTTTCATGAGGCAGAGAAACTTTTGCCATGTCTAAATAATTTTTCACCTTGCTCCTTGCCCCCTGCATACAGTGACTATGTTTGCACCCTGCACTCACAATACTACACACAGCAGACTTGATTGCTTGTATACTGATAGATGAATACTGGATTTAAAACATGATGATCTGCATATCATTAGAATATACAGTGCTTTATTGTAATTGGTTTTGAAAAATTATTATAAATTGTTATATAATAATTAGGGGCCGGAATGTAGGAGCCAAAATGCTTGTTTTTGCCTTACTTATTATTTGTATTATTATCTTGTATTTCTGTTTGCATCGCGTTTAATTCTTATTGTTTATCACTTCCGGCAATGGTCACGTGGGTGTGGTTTATTGGTATTTAGTCACCTGTTAGATGCCGGTGGGGAGGATATGATGTAGGAAGAGGGTGAATTTGCTCCGATACTTTCTGGTGACTTTCATGACCGAAAGAACGAGATCGCGGATACAAGCGGCCGAGATGGGTTTTCTCCGCAGGGTGGCTGGTGTCTCCCTTAGGGATAAGGTGAGAAGTTCGGTCATCAGGGAGGGACTCGGAGTTGAACCGCTCCTCCTTCGCGTCGAAAGGAGCCAGTTGAGGTGGTTCGGGCACCTAGTTAGGATGCCACCTGGGCGCCTCCCTAGGGAGGTGTTCCAGGCACGTCCAGCTGGGAAGAGACCAAGGGGTAGACCTAGGACCAGGTGGAGGGATTATATCTCTTCGCTGGCCTGGGAGCGCCTTGGATCCCCCAGTCAGAGCTGGTTGATGTCGCCAGGGAAAAGAAAGTTTGGGGCTCTCTGCTGGAACTGCTACCCCCGCGACCCGACCACGGATAAGCGGAAGAAGATGGATGGATGGACTTTCTGGTGACCGTCAGGTCTGGAGTTGTATATTGTTTGTTTTCGTCTTTATTAAACACCATGGACTACAAATAACTACGGACTCTTACATGGAACGCGTCACAGCAAAGAGCATTTTTTAGCCTCTCAGCAGCTAACTCATAGGGAGTTATTGCCGCTACATGTATCATTATTTTAGCTTGCGTTTCCTCAAATTCATCACAAAAAAAACAGACAACTGCTGTGCTCCCAGTTTGACCTCTGACCCCGTCTGCACGTTCCCTGTAAACTGATTCACATCCAACACACTGGTTTACTTTGACAGGAACACAATGGGAGGATATGATTCGGCCCTTGGCGCAGATCGAAAAAACAACATTCCTAATGTCTTTACGCACTGTAGCAAGATCCCACTTATCGTATTACTCATGCCTTTGTGTCCTTTTCTGCAGGCAAAGAGGTTTCTCTTCATGTTACCAGCTGGAAATATCAGTGATGAGCCTCTCCGCTTACTAAGCGCGCCGGTGTAAAGGCAGTTTGTGTGCAGATTCTGTGGCCGGCTGGCTGCACAGGTAAGCAGAAAATAGCTCTTAGCTGTGGCCTGACCTTGAGAAGGATGCCATTCAATCAGTGAGCTCACCGCAGTAAAGGCCCTATCATTGCACTAATAGACTGAATCTTCCCCTCTGCCCAGATCATGGACAATGCATGGATGGCTTCCTCCTGCTTGCCAAGTTAAAGGGCCAATTTATCCGATAAATTAAACGGAGAAAATAAGCCATGATGAAAGAAATACTGCTGCTGGGTGGGTGTAGATTGGACTTGTGTAACAGTCTGCACACCTAATTTAATTTTCAGTTTATAGACATAACAGAATATGATGACGGCAATTGAAAAAACAGTTAAAATGCAAGACTGAACAGACTGTGCTTCTGTGCTCATTGCCAAGAACGCACATCAGAGGTGGAGAGAGTGTGAGGCGCGCTCCTTATCTACACCCCATCATCCAGCTGGAAGCAGACAGAGTCAACGTAATAAGGAGGAGATTTCAGAACAGTTGCTCGTTTTGAACTTTGAGGTGGCGCGATCAAATTCCACCTTATCAACTGGCAGCTTAAACAAGTTGTGTTATTTTTCTGACGGCTTGCTGAGGGAGGTAGAGGGGGGGGAGCTGGAACCGTCATAACTACTGGCTGCTGCAGTGCATCGTGACAAACAACGGCGGAAAACTTGGGATTTATTGCTCTGATAACCTTCCAGATACCTTCGGCTGCTGCTGTATGCCAGACAAGTCTGACAGAGTTATGCATCATTAATCCACATGAACACTGCCAGTGATAAATAATGCTATGAAAAATAAGGCAGTTATTACCAAACCATAAAGAATGGTATTCGTATCATCACTTCAAGCGGATAATAACGTGGAGATACGATGTTTCAAGGATTCAAAAGCACACTCATGGTGACAGTGAGCTGTATATTTCTGCTCTCGTCGACGAGCTGTTGGAAAAGAACTCCCAATAAATAACAGCACTTGAGCAGAGTAAATCAAAGATATTTATATCAGAGCCATACTGCTTGCAATGCTGAGCCGACACTTAAGCTATCAGTCAGCATTTAGTGCACAATAAACCAAAGTAAATAATGACTTGGCTCCATCTCTGCAATCACGGCTATGAGTATAAGCAGATAGCAGGTCATCAGATAGTATACAACAAAAGCAAAGTGTGTCTAGTAACTTGTTGCTCCACACAAAGAGCAGCTTATTAAACTCATCTGATAATTTCCCAAGGCTCAGACTTGAATCCAGTCCAATAAACATAGTAATACTATATCCCCTACAGGTGTAAATTCTTGGTGGTTGAGCAGTGCAAAGAGAAACTAAAAGGAACTTTGATACGGAGATGTTTCCAGCACCAGATGCTGTGGGGCCCTCACTTGTGAGAAGCCATGCGAAGATCACTTACTTTCCTATTGAGAGTTGAAACATAAATTCAAACCCAGCTATAAATCAAATATAAATGTTCAACTCCCCTCACTTTCCTGGGAACGGCTGCAATAACAATGTCACTCGACTCTGCCTGGTTACCATTAATGCCCTGGATTCCATCCATGCTAATGATCTGGTGCTGTATCCTGTGCGTTTTACAAATCCCACCGAAAAAGAAGGGAAATATTACTGACCTATTTAACGCTTTGCAGGTTAAGAGAAAGGAACTAGGGTCTGTGACAGATGCTCTTTACATATAGTATTTCCAAACCCTCTCAAAATGGATTCTCCTTGCCAGATATAACACCCTGCGTGCCAATAATGTTAATACACCGAAACTCTGCGGCTGCAACTTTCACATTTCTAGACAGCAACGTTTTGGAGCCAGAAAAGAGGACAATGCACTCCATTTAAATCTAACTTGAGTGAAAAATGTGATTTCTATTTAGATATTGTTCTGTGTGCCAAGAGGCCTCCCCTTCTGCCAACAAAACAAATTCGATCTCATTCGGTTTATTTTTTCCATGAAATCACGTACTCATAATAATCTTTAAAAAGCTGATCGTGGGCCAAAACTGATTCACCTAACTTCCATCCCACAGTGAATATTTACTGGAATGGCAATCACCATCTGAGCAGTCTAACCTAGATATATACAGTCTAACCTAGATATATACAGTCTAGTATCAGAATCCAATTCATACTGTATGTTTGTTTCGCACATTGTAAACAGACTTCTTAATTCCAGTGAAACCCTATTGTGTAGCTCATTCTGATTACAGAGGCTGTTTAGAGAGAGCCATTCTTTGTGAAGCACACTTTACTTTAAAAGAAAACCAATTTCAGTGCAGCACCTGCCTCCTTCTGCCCTGTGAGCTTTGGTGAAGCAGATGCAATGAGTTTTCAGCCAACACTACAAGGCTGCTTGCCTGTAAGAATGTGCACTGACAGAAGGCTTTTAGAGAAGAATCAAGGTCACCACTACAATAACACGGCTCCGAGGATCTTCTCAAAGCCAGGGGGAAGTGCCGTGTCTCTCTCACACCCTTGAAATGGAAACCAATGAGTGCAAAAGGATACCAAGTTCAATAAACTTAACTTCACATTGTTACCCCTGCAGAAAGACTAAATAAGCAGCTATGAATGTTGCTATGGTATTATACACTTCAGGATAAAGTGTGTGTATAAGAAAATCACTGCAACATCAACTATAACCATAAGACTAATAGTTGCGGCTTCTAATCCTCACAGCATGAATATATTGTTAGTGTAATAATGCCACAGGCTAATTGCTGACATGCTAGTCTCTTTCAGGATAAATGTATCGTCATAGAGCAGCCTTTCAAAGAGAAAGAAAATAAACCGACCTTTAGTTTAACAAATAATAACCAGATATAAAAATATAATGTATATTCCAATTGAATACAATATTAAATAAATGCATAGCAATGTCAGCTTGTAATCATCTTTCTTTTCGGGATAGAATGTTTTTTTGCCATTTCTGTGCCATTTTACAGTATATCTCAAAAATCATATTTACAGATTTTTGGTCCAAAGTTGGTCGAAGAGCCAGGGAACAAGTAATCAGGGTTTGGTGCACATCCAGGAACTTATTTATGGACTTATTAAAAGGATAAGTCTGATGTTATTCCATATTTGTCTATGGTCCAAATCCAAAGTCCATTGGTTCCTAATAAAGAGGTAAATCTTTAAAAATAAGCCAATTGGTATCAAGTTGCACATATTACTCAATTACTGTAGGAGCAAATAGTGCATTTATTGGGACGTTTTTCTGAGTAAGTACACATTGGATGCTTTAGTAATTATATTTACTGCAGCAGGGAGATGTTTGTGGTTTGTTAACAACTTTTGGACAACTATGAGGATATATAACACATACCAAACTTTGAAAAATAAGGGATTACTACTGTAGTTAGCAGGGCTAGCTTGTTACTAGCTTAATTAAAAGACAAACATTCTGTTAATTTTATTATCAATATGGATGCTGAATCAGATGCAGATTAAATGTATTATGAATGTATTAAACATGTAGGCTATAATTACAATTATATTTAATAATTATATTTTGAGAGTTAGATCATTTGCAGCCGTGGGAGAGCAAGTGTTATTTTGTTTTAATTATAACACACACTATTAAAGAGGTGTTAACTGAACTTAATCGTGTAGTTTGCCATGTTGTATTGGACTTCATTATTTGTATTTATGTTTTTTCTAACATTTCGTCTGCCTTATTTACCAATGCAAAGTGCCAAGAACAATTTATCATGGTTTCACAAAGCATCCCGTCAGGTATCACATGTGTTCGTGTCACAGTGTGAAGGCACTGTACGTACTGTCAGTGTGCATGTCTAAAGATCCTTTTAAAATAATTGTTGATGATGGGAAAGCCCCAGCAGGCTTCTTTATAAAAAGGTTGTCAGAGAAATCACTGCCAGCTGCCAGCCACAGGAATTCAGAAATGCCAAACCAGCACTTTGTGATTGGCATAAGGAAGTTACACCCACTTTGTAATAATATGTTTCTCTTTGGTGCGTGGCCAAATGGGTCGCTGCCAATGTAGACATGACAGAGTGATCAGATCGTTCTGTATAAAAACGTCTAGCTGGGGAAAACTGTAATTATTTGCCTCAGGTCAGGGTCAGGTTGCTGTAAAGCTCATACATATAAATGAGATGTAACTTATAGAACAAATCTAATAATGGAGACTCAAAAACTCATTAATGAATAAGCCTTAATTATAGCCATTTGCCTTTACATTGTACACACTCTTTGACATGGTAATAATGCCACGGCACAAATGCTTAATGTTAATTCTTAACAAGCATGATTTTTTAAATGACTAAATTAATGATTTTGGTACAGTTAAGCAGCATGATACGGCACTGCTGTACTGATGGCAACTGTGGTGTTTTAAAGAAGTAAAATCAAGTGAACAAAAGCAGCAAAAACCCTTCAGAAGAAAATGAGCTCAACAGACTGACTGGAGTCGTACATCTTCCTCGGCTCCTCCACACCTGCTCAGGTTCGTCTATAATAACCTGCCGTCTGCTCTGCAGGTGTACTCTGGGTATTTACTCCAGACCTATTTACCACAAATACATGCTACTGTATGTGTTTTCCCCCATCCAGCAGCACTATGTCTGCTCATTGTTAATCTACTTCTCTCCAGATACCAGCCCTAGCCTTGATGATACATTTACTTTCCATAAATCAATTTTTCAAACTCAGCAAATTACCCGACACCACAGGGACTCAGAGGAAATCAATAAGGCAGAGGTCCTGAAGATGCTCAATAGTCAGTCCAGTCACTTCCTGTCCGCCTGCTTCAAAACACAGTGATGGAGCTCAGTGGTTAAGATAACACAGGTCAATAATAACCATCTGACCAGAGACAAGTGCAACGTAGCAGCAGGGTGGGGGTGACATAAGTAAGAAAACGTTGCATACACCTTCATTGTTGTTATACAATGTGTTGATGTATGCATAGGAGCAAAGATTCCCACCTCAACTACATATGAAAAAATATCTTAAATGTCAAGTATGTATTTTTGTGAGACATGAATTAAAATTCATATTGTTCACCTCTTCAAGAAAACCAAGCAACTAGTAAAAATCACTTTTATAGATATTATTTTTCTACCTAAACTCTGTTTTAAAACATGCAAACCATAATTGATTTTAGCAACAGGCTACAATAAGCTGCACCAGAAGTGTTGTCTCACTTTAATACCACATTCTGATATGATACAATATACACATTTTTCTTGTCTACTATTGAGCAGTTAATCAATTAAGAAATTAATACCCCGCTCATACAAGACATGCATCGATGGCGGTTAATCAAACTGAAACTTTGGAAAACCACTGCCAATTACACTTTTTAAAATGTAATTAAATGTTTGTTTTTCTTTTATAAAAAAGTACCTGTAGCTGCCTAACCACCATCTGGAATTAGATTAAAAAAGTCAGCAGGTTATCCGTTTTCTTTTGTGCATTGATTTTCACTTCCTACTTAAGGTCATAGATTATTTAATGCCCCCTTGAATAACTTTGATGGAGGAAGTAAGGCTACCATCACATGACATGTGCTGCTGAGGTGCCTGTAAGACCCTTGAGACAGAAACAGATATGTGATATCATGCTGCCAGCCCCCCTGCTACTTAAACAGCAGCTTTCAAGGAGGGAGATTTCATTTCTTTACATGTTTACCTTTGTTTCATCCCTACCTACCCCTCCCCTCCATCACTTCTGTTCTCTCTGCCTTCCCAGGAGACAAAGCCGGCAGACAGCTCTAATAAACAAACAGTGGCATGAAGCCTTACAGTGATGGCGTATGCCGAGGCATCCGATGTGATCAATTATCGAGTGGCCGATTCTCTTTAATTAGGGGGTTTAAGTATCGAGTTAGCCTGGGTGGGAAGCTGAGAAGCAGCATGTAAACCAACCTCATTACACTGCAGTGATTCACCTCCCAGGAGCTGTGATCCACGCACTGTTTACACCATACATTTGTTTCTGTGGTAACATATCGAGTGGAGGAATGGCTTAGTGACAGACCCAGTTTTTTTTCTGGGTCTCCTCTACTCTCTCTCTCTCTCTCTCTCTCTCTCTCTCTCTCTCTCTCTCTCTCTCCATTTTCTTTCTTTCACTCTCCCTCCCACTCACTGCTGAAGAGGCTGTCACACTGGTTTGCCTTTTGTTGTGGAGAGTCTGGAGAGGTAGCACAATGTGTCCTAGTTAAAGCAGTGCCCCATCTGCCCAGCATAATTGTCTAATTATGCTGGAAGGATCCGTCATTAATTCCTTTGTGGTGGCCAATTGCGCACCACAAAAGGAGGTCTCAGGTTTAGTTTTCCTTTGCAGATCTCTGTTCATTTACCCCGGCCCGTGTTACGTCCTCCAGTATAGATACTGTGGAAACTTAGGGCATGAAAATATTCTCCTGCCAATATTGACTAGTTTGTACAGTTGTAGTGAAAAGGCCAAGGGGAATATTGGCTGCCGTCTCGAGCTGAATTAAAACAAGCAGCTAGGAAACAGCATGGAAAAAACACGGGCAGGCACACAACAAACAACCATAGTTAATGCATTGAGGTTACGCGTACTGATGAAATATGCATTATGTGGAATTAGCCCTGTGTTGCAATGGGGGCTGTATAGACTAATCTGAGCAGGAAAACCTTCACATCCATATTCAAATGCCTGACCTACTAAACCACCACCAATTAAACCTGTAATTCATTCAATGAATTATTATCGGACTGAGGAAATACTAGATGAACAACCACCCCTAAACTTTTCAGAAATGTTGATCCGTTTCATGAGGTCCTATTTACACTGACGATGCCAACTAACGGCAATCAATTAAATCAATTTAGTAAACAAGCTAATATTTGTATTATCTATGGCATCACCTTGAATATAGTCCCTGTAAACAGTGTCTGGCTCACAGCTGAAAGCATGGAGTATGATATTTGTAATTATAAGAAAGTAAACAACTTTGGTGTCTTTACTTGACAAACAATTGATCTTACTTTGACCGACTTCCTATTTGCTGGGTATATTGTTAAGGACCCAAGAAAGTGCACTGCACTCCAAAATCACTTCTTATATGCCATTATGGTTACTTCTGCCAAACTTGTACAGTTAAAGTGTCCATATTGTAAACGTTTTGCAACATATAGTGCCCCCATATGGAATAAAATATGATGCTTTCACTACTTTGAGCCGAAAAGTAGCAGTTATACAACAGAGAGCCATTGCTAGATGTGATGTGACACTGCACCTGTCGATGTCCCACATTTACGACTCACAATAAGTGCAAGAATAACTGCAGATTGATTATGTAAAGAGCAGTGCATGAGTGATTTCAGACACAGCACAAGACATCATTTCTTTATTTAAGTAACCAACCTTTACACTTAATTATATGGGTCTAGCTGAGTGATGTTCCACCTCAGCTTTCTGTCTGTTGTTATAAAGCAACTTGCTGCTTGTGAAAGAACAATTTGTAAACTCCCTATCGAACATATGTGCTGTCACATTAACGGTTTCACAGTTACGCTGAGTAACTCAGCTTGACAGAGACATGTGGGAAGATATCTTACAATGTAACTCAAATCTGATTAGAGCAGTGATCTAATCAGCCATGAATTCATCTGTGAAGACAAGCAGGCAAGAGAAAATCACCGCGGAGAATTCTGTATAATTATCAGAAATCTCACAGCGGTACATTAAAATTCTAATTACGACATATTATCTTAATTGCAAAGGAGATGCAAATCAAAACAAGGTTAACGCTGCTCCCTTAACATGCAGGAGAACATGTGGTGGGAACCTCTTCAATATTCACTGAATCAGCTTGACTTGTTCGACATGAGAGGCTGTCATTTTGTAATGCTTCCCCCTCTTAGGGGCGATAATCCTAGCTGAGAGCACAAGCAGCAGTAGCAGAGGCGCAGTCGTGCAACAATGAGACAGAACAAACATCTAATTGCTGTGCATTCATTTCCTTTTATTGTATTAAACAAAGCTGGTGACAGCTCATCGCAAGTCAACTACTGTTGCTGCCCAGAGAAAACCATGTACCTCGGAAATGAATCAGGAACTAAGAAAAAGCATTCCAATCACTCCAACAGAACACAAAACCAATTTTCACTCGTGGCCACTAATGCTGAATAAGAAACATCCCGTATAATGTGCAACAAATAGAAGAAAAAAAGTTCTCAAGAAACTGCAAGTCCCCAGGTACACAACAAATTGCTTGCCATAAATTCTATTTGACAGGTGCACACTGTAACTCTGCAGACATAAGACAGCCGGATGACAGCAGGCACAAGGGGTAATAGTGAAAGGAGAGGAACGTGCCATTGAACATGGATTTATGAGCGGGGTCCAGACTGAGGCGATCCATCAGTGGAGAGGCATAGCATCAAACGTGGTCATGTTTAGGACACATTTAAATGAGGGTTTCAAAGACTGCAAACACACAAAAACGTGTGATGTGCTGCTTTTTAGCCGAGGAGAAGTCTGTTGCCACCCACAAAGGCAACTTTTTATCTGGTTCAGTCTCTTAATTGGAGTATTTATGCTTTGATAGAGAGCTCCCATTTCTCCCAAGGTTCTCGCAGAAGGCTAATAACAGTATGTGGCAGCTTTAAACTAACGGCAGCAGTGTTTGAAACATCAGATTCCTGACAGAAAATAATAAACTAGAGGTGCCCAATGTTTTCACTAAAAGATATTGGAGTTCCTCTACCAATTGGCTTTGGGGATGGCGGTTACCCACACACTGTAAATCGAGTTTCTCTTTCTCACTTTCTTCCACAAACACACACATACAGTGCAAACAGTCTCACAGCCCTACCCTTTGCTGGACAGAAATTAATGGGGACCCCAGGAGTTCCCTTTGGCCCTGGCACTTACAGCCTATAACAGAGCCGCCAGCTCCGATCACTCCTGAGAAAGCAAAAGCTGCTCTGGGATCGCTTTACAATTCTCAGGGGCTCGAATAACCTGATCTTGAACTGATCCTGTGCACTGATCCTTTGGTATTGGGTTAGGAACGTGTGAAGGGGCCTGTTGAATGAGCTCGCTGGATATCAACATCCTCACTCCGTGTTGCTCCAGCCCGGGCAGATTGTTTGACTTGATTAGTCTCTGCCCGAGTGTTCGACTACCCAACGCCAAGCCCTCCAGACACCGGTATCAATGTGTCAGAGGGAAAAGTGCTCTCCCAAGTCTCAAGGTGGAGCCCATTACCCTGAGTGAGAGCACTGTAAGTTAATAGGATTTGCTCCCGATTAAGAGACTGAGCTATTTCCTGAGGCTGTTACAGGCCAAAGCACAAATATAAATGTTCCTTTATTCAACACTATTAAGCAATCCCACCCCCTCCCAAAAAAAAAAAAAAAAACTCCCCACCACCGACCACTCTGACCCCACCCCGTCTTTTGCCCCTTGTTGGAATATCTGTTTTTACTGCAGGAGGTTGTGCTCTCCCTCTCTTTTCCTTTTCTCCCGAGCAGCCAGTAAAAGTAAAAGCCTTGCACTTTTTGTCTAAAGGAGCCATTTGTTCAGGTGAAAATGAAACTTGCGTGGTAAGCAGAGCCAGGTCTGCGGTTGGACAGGGGCAGAGGGGATTCCAGATTAATCATAGGGACTATACACCGTGAGGATATTCATTGAGGAGTAATTGCCAAGGGGCTTTGTGTAATGTATTCTCCCCATGAGGTAAAACCTTGTAGCAGTGAGAAAGGATAATAGAGTAAGAGGATCATATAAAATGTTTGCTGCTCCAACCTTTAACTCCGAGCTTAACCCTGAACTCGGATAGTAATTACAGAGTTAATTGCCTACTGATCTGAGGAGGAAGCGCCATCCAGCTCTACTGCAGAAGTCAATTGGGCTTAAGAGCCTCCTTCTGAGGTGCAACAGATCACAGATTGTCTTGTATGATTTAGAGAAGAGACAATTAGCAGTATACGGTCAAGTGGATGTAGGCGTTAAAGTTATTTGGTGTTATGTTTATAGCATCTACAGCTGGACAGTCATCTAGTTTGATCATGTATCTATGTTTACTGGAATCATTATCAACTGACACAAATAGATGTTTATATTCAATCAATATACATGTTTCTTCTTCTGAATTCATCAATTGGTTTCAAGAGTCTGAAACCTCCAACTGTTTTTTTGTTTGCAATGATATAAAACTGAGAAAAGCAGCATACATTTAAGACTGATTGTTTGACATTATTGCATGATACATTACTTTAATTGTTGTCGTCAAATCGAATACTGCACTAATTCTTTCAGCACTTCCTTATATATATCAATGGCTTCATATGTTGTTATGGATTTATGACAGTTACCATAATGACGGATGGATACACGGACAAATCCAAGATATGATCAATTACTTTTGCAATCTGCAATTTTTAAATATTATGACGATATGTGCGATTGTTTTATCGTCTCATTTTTAGGGTAGAAAGTTTATAGATTTTGCATTTGTCATTTTATTTAAGCAAGACAAATATATTGTTATTAATATGGTGAATTGATTATAGTCCTGTCACTCAGCATGACCGAATCGCCCAACACTAAAAGAAACTCGTCTTCCTTTGCTTACAGGTCCAAAGTTTTGACAGCTAAAGTTGAAAAATAAAGCATATTAGACTATATAATAAGCCTGAGTGAAAAACACATTTCCTCAGGATTTGTTTAAAACCTTAAGAGAAAATAGAACTGGCGCATTTCACCACAGATCTCAGCACAGTTCACTGAGGAAACCTGAATGTCTTCAGTGAGTCAAATAGTTAAGTTGAGTCGGTGCTGCCATAAACCCGGTGGGAGAGCTTGGAATAATCTAGGCGATGTTAATGATGCAATTTATATGTGAGGGGACCGGTGTTTGGCAGGCTCTTTCCGTCTGAGCGGGCTGCACAACCCAGCGAGCTCCCAGCACCCCCTGCTAGATGGAGGGGGTGGAGTAGGAGGAGGATGTCAGAGCCCATGTGAAAAGAGGGAGCGAGCGAAGCACTGATAAGAGCCATTACTATTAGTGTCTGTCTGTCACCTGCTGTGCGTCATCCAGCCTTCTCTCTCTCCACATGTGCCCCCATCCCCGTCGATCCATCCCCATCCGTTTTCCTGAGGCACATCACTTCAAATCTGCACTCACCTACACATTTTCCACGCTGTCACAGATATACTCGGTAGGCTTGAAAACTGAGCCAAGCTGCACTCTGAAAACTACTGCGAGCTTTGTTTCAATACACTTGTGAATTAGTGAAGGTGCAGACAGCTGCCAGCGTTTATCCGATAAACAAAATAGCTATAGATGAATAACCAAACTGGCATACGGACAGGCAATATTCTAGACAAATGATTTCTCAGTTTTTCCAAGCAAACACAAAGCCTAATTTAGTATTTCATTAATTACTTGGCCCAAAACTACAGCTCCTTAAACTTATGAACTCGGGAGAAATGAACAGTAATTGCAGGCTGTTCTTTATTTTTCTTTAAACCTTTTTAACCAAAATATTTAAAGCTGTTTTCCCAGTTGCTATGCAACACTTCAACCGCAAGAGTGGGAGCATGCTGAGAATGTGCCAAATAAATGCTACTGCCACAGACATTCTGCAGGGGAAATATGAGAGAGGGGCATCTTTCAATAATCAAATGAAAATGTACAACAGTTGTGTCAAATGCACAATCATCCTTTCATTCATCAGTTTCTTTACTAGTGTCGGCAGATTGTTCAAAACAATTGTTTGTTAAATGAATGATTGTTTACAGTCTGAAAGGCTCTCAGACCATCCAGAGTCATGTGAGCACATGAAAGTGCCTGCTTTTAACTGCAGGACACAGTAACGTGGCAGGCGGACCAAGTGTCCTGTGCAAAATATCATTCGGTAATTTGACATGAGAATGCTGCCAGATATCTAGACTGCTGTACGTTTCACAAGTCCTTTTAGATTTCACTCAGAGCTCGCCTCGAGCCTGGGCAACTGAACAAGAGCCGAGCAAAAAAGCAAGCAAGCCAATGGTGCTGCCTTTCTTCCCGAGCCTAGAACCAAGGACTTAAAGCAAGGACACGTTATGCAAGAAATCATATTCAATTCCACTGCCAGCCTCTGAGGCCAGATGATACACATTGAGTGAGTCTGTCTCTCGAGCCCTCAATGTTAATCAACACTCTTTCCTATGCATACTTATGAGTTACAATCTACTCCCCACGTCTTCCCTTTGGCAGCTTAAATTAAGTCGCAAATTTGACGGCAAATTAACTTCAACAGGGACAGTAATATGTCACCTATACAGCAATCTGTGCCATTTCTCACCAGGGCGACAGCAATCGTGTGCATCTGAGAGGAAAATTCAATCAAACAAATTATATTCTTGTGAAAGTCATATTCGAGTAAACAGAAGAAAGAAGGCGACACACGGTGGGGCCATCAGCTGTTAACAAATCCCTCTGATGACAGAGCCCTGCATAATCGCCCAGTCAACCTTTATCAATGTGATCACAGAGCTTGAGATTTAATGCATGCTGGTATTAGCTGTGACATACCGTCACAATGAAGTTGAGGTGGGAGGAACACATGCTCAGAGGGGGTGTGTACGTACATGTGTGTGTAAAGAGGAGGTGGATGGGGGACCAACAGAGATCTCTTCACTTCATCATTGAGTAAATGGCACCACAGACGTGAGCTGCGACTTCACAGCTGCCTCATGGCGGGTGACATTGAAGCCCACGCATGAACACATCGCTCATCAAAGCGAATGAGGCGTTCTTTGCTTCCGCTGCTAGTGCGGAGGAAAAACAATGGCAGCCCCCCTCAAGTGCACACTTGCACACCTGGAATGTCTAGAATGAGAGGAGATGGGGATGAGGAAGGGGGGAACAGAAATCCATTTGGTTTCATGCATCTCTCACAAGAAGCTTAACAGACTGTGACCTTCCAGTGCTTCGTAATGGGGAGGAAACGGCAAGACCCCGGTGCCATAAAACGGCTCAGAGTGGGTGCTAACAGTGGTTGTGCAATTAACCTGTGTTAAAACAAACAAGAGGCTTTTGTTTTAACAACGGGCACATATTTGAGAGGGTTGATTTCTGCAGCGTGAATTCAAAGGCCCACCAGGGTTCAGGTTTTAATCGGTCATTAGTGTGCTCATTTCGGCACAGCTGCACTGAGATTTATGCAACTACAAGCAATCAATGTGATCACAAACTAAAGTGCCAAAAATCTCTTCCCAGAACCTAAAATGAAAATGAACCACCAACTGAAAAGTCTCTTCTTTAGAGACAAAGAATATTTGTCTTAACACCAATCATTAAGTGTGAGAAGAATGTAACTAAAAACAGAAAGCAGCAGTACAATTGTGAATGCCCTCCTTTAGCTGTAAGCACATCCTCCTTAAAGTTCAGTCACACAGTTTGAACACAAAAGCTCCAGTCTTTCTCCTTAACTGTCCTCATTTCTCTAAGTGGAACCAGACGTAGGCATTTCTTCATTTAGCCCATTCAAATAGAGACAAGTTGCTAGAGTTCTTTATTTATTTAACAAAACGAGCTGTAAAAGCCAAACATTAGGTCATGGAATATTTTCAACTCGAGAAATAAGTCAAAGCCTTCAATGAGACATCAAACCCAGTTTAAGTGTTCCCCTACAAAATATGAGCTTGTGAGGACCTTTTTCGAAGTCAAGTAGTGCTGTGGGATTGTTCTGTTTTTAAAAAATACAACTTTCAACAGTGTGGTGCACATGCGTTTCCAATTAAGAGCTCAGAGCCAACATCCAAACCTGGGCCCCATTCACCCCTTCCACCATCGACCAAGTCTGAGGAAATGTTAAACAGGCATCATAACCAAAACAGAGACGGCCGATTTCTCAAAAGCCTTTACTTTATAAACAATAATTAAAACATCACCGTGAATTGATGATATAGACTGCCAACAAAGCACACGATCCAAATAAAGACCAGGGAACATACTTAATCATAACTTTTTTGCGACGCTCTCACAGCTAGGGCACTTAGACATATTAATTTGTTCTTTTGGGTGAATGGGTACAAAGCCTGCTTACAGTGCAAAGAAATAAAATATGTCAATGCTGTTGATTTGTGAGGACCATAATGAGAATGCACGGTTTACACGAGGCACTCCGAGCAGGATCTACTTCCCTGGCAGGAGCAATAACTCCCTATGAGCCTGTCTCTGCTCAGACTTCAATCTCTTGGCCCTAAGGAGCTGTTGGAGGACTTTGATGTTCTGTCTAAATGAATTGACTGTGCTTCTTGATACAGCCCTCCAGTCAACCGACTCGCCCCAGTGATTCTGTCACCTGTGATAAACACCATGCGTGCTCCGCGGTACCACATTCTGGATCGCATGCTCAGAGAGGCCACAATTTATTTTGCCTTCAACTTTGTAAATGACTGAAAGAAATATGATTGTTGTTTCCCGCCGTGCTGTATCTGAGGCGAAGCCCCTTTGATGTGTGAGAGCAGGCTACACAGGGCTGGTTTGTGTTACCTTACAGCCCTGCAACATCCAGTAGGTGAGCCTTTGTGTTGAATGCCCCTTTAGGGCATGGTGCTTGTTAGAGCCTTGGCAAAGGCAAAACAACCTCCAACCTACTTCTATCATTGCATTGTTTCCTCTTTAGAATCAGAGCCAGACAGCTTTGCATACAAGCTAAATCTAAGGCTTATTTAGAAGCAATGGTGCACAGATAAGGAAGTACAGATGTGTAGATATGTCTACCTTGGGACTCTAGTTGCCATGATGTGTGCTTTGAATATGGATAAGTTGTGACAGGAGCTATAATGCAAGATAACGTAAACAAAAGAGTAATGTGCCAGTGCTAAAGATAGCACTGAGTGCAACCAATGGACGACGAGCAAACAGTGCAATGGATGATTTCGATCAAAGAGCGGGGCACAGACGGTGGCTAAAGGGAAACAATACTTATCCATCTAAGCTTCAGCTTGGTCAATTCTCATTTGACTAAATCCAATTACCATCGATTCTGCATCTTCTTAAAGCCAAGGTTTAGGTTTTCCTTGATAGTTCAGAAATCTTAACTCGATGAAGCGGCAGTATTTAACCTATTACAGCCTCCGATGAAGCGGATAGGTTTTGGAGGAAAGTACGAGTTCTACTGGCAAAGGCATTGATCCTCCCACACCCCGGGTTTTCCCAGCGTGTGCAGCGATTCCTGTGCAAAGCCTCTGAACACTTCTCCCTCTCCTCCAGCGGCGGTGGTGCTCCCGAGCAAACCTGCCCTGGATCGAGAATCTCATTTAGTCACTGGGCCCTTTGATGTGGATTCAGCGCTGCAGTGCATATCATTCGTGTTTGAAGGTTCAGCTTCCACAATACAGCAGGGTTTGAAGTTTCACATATTGCAAGTGCTACAATGTGATAATCTGGGAGCCGGTTATGCATTATACATATTTCATAAAAGAACACCATCACCTGAAAGTGGAATGTGGAAAAGTGAGCGCTTCAAGGTATATATTGACAGAAACAGTTTCTGAGACTCCTGGGTGTGGGACGAAAACACTCTTGTTATCATGAGCATTTCAGAATCAGCTCGACATCTTCTCAGTGAAAGGGGTAAATATCCAAATAAACAGAGTAGAATAACATTTGACTGGGGTCTGCCATGCCATTATAAGAGCGATTTAAGTCGACTGAACGCTTCTCACAGGGCACAGGGGCCATGACAGCTCTTTTTCCAGAAAGGGCCTGCAATACAAATCTCCTTCTCCATCTGATTTCACAATGGGGTTGTTGCACACCTTGGGGCATTTCCTTTTGTGCCTTCTTAGATAAAACATAACAAATGCCAGTCCTTACTGAGACACCAAGCTAAAGCTATGGCCTAAGCTGGTGTTAGGAAAAGAAACAAGAAAATCATCACGATTTCCATGGTTGTGTTGGGAAAACCACATTTTGAAATCCAACTGCATCCAGTATATTTAAAAAAATAAGGGGAATTGTTGGCGAAAAAATTAAATCTTGTGGGCAGTTAATGTCTGCGAGTGACTGAGGTTTGTGTAAACACTTCTGATTGTTATAATTAAATAGCGTCAGTATAGAGGTGCACAGCTCCACATCTCTTTTTAAAAAGGATGCTTACGGTGGCAGCCTGAGGGCCTGCTTGTTTTTCTGTATCTATCTTGTGTTAAATACACATACAATCACACACACATGCATATCAGTACACATACGAGCTCTACACACTGTTCTTACACGTACAAACAAAAACCCACACACAATAAAGAGATGGCGCTTTCACAAACATCAGCCTCTCAATTAGCTTCTGCACTCATTTCTCCTCGGAAGAGAATTATTTTTCAGCTGGATGCTTTTTCTTTGTTTATTGTGAGCAGACCAAAGCCTTATCAGCAGCTAATCACTGCATGTCAAATTCACAGACTTACTGCAGTCACTTAAAAAAGAAAAAATATTCAGTGAATAATCTTCTCCGATTCAGATTGGCATTTTAGATTTGCGGCAATCTTCTTTTTCTTTTAGATACTCAGATCTGTCAGGCAGGAGATCGGCATTTGTTTGATATAATTCGTCGTGACATTTTTAATTGCATCTACTTGTAATTCTCTCTAATTGATGTTTGATATGTCTCAGGAAATTAGGCCAACTCGATAACACTGCAAATATTATGAATCCTCCCAGCTTTTCTCTTTCCGTGGCAGGTCTGATGAATTCACAACACCTTAAACTGTAATGTGTCTTGATGCTGTGCAGCTATGCTCTGTATTCCCAGGCTGACAAACCTAAGGTTGGAAACACACCGCTGTATATTTAAAAACACATTCAGGGGGAAAGAGAAGACTAACCTGTGCAATCTTCACGGAGTTCTGTGTCGAACCTCCTGCATGGTATTCAACTTTGTTCTTCTGGACAATTTCTTCAAACCTGAAATAAATAAGTAGAAAAACAAGGTTAACCACAAAGTGAATTAGACCAGACCTGCTGATACAAGCTGAGTGTAAACGTTAGATACAGCCAGATGTATCCTAGGCAGGGGACAGGTGTATCAACACATTTAAACATGTGTAGGAGGACTGAGGACAAATTGCATTTTTTTATTTTTTTTTTTTTATTGAGTCAGGCACAATGAGTTTACATGTATACACTATACAGTCAATATTTTTATTTATTTTTCACCTTTCCCCCCCTCCCGGTCCTAGCTAGTAAATTAAATAACTAACTAAATAAAATAGATACATGTATAGGTTAAAGTAATGTAGAAGATAATATTAAAAGAACATGTATAGATAAGGGAATAAAGAATAGTAACAGTAATACTTGTACCCATATACTCACATATGTATACCCACATATACACATACGTGTGTGTACATACCCACACACATGTACACATGCACATACCTACATACATGTATACAAAGACAGAACAGATAAATAAATAAAAATTAATATAACAAAAACAAACAGATAAAAAGAGACACAAGGAAGAAAAAAAAGAAAGAAAAAAACCAAACACATACATTCGTAGTTCCCCCCTTTTCTTCTTAATTTAGTGTCTTAAGTTCAGCTATGTAGGCTATCATAGAGCCCCAGACAGATTCAAATAGTTTTGAGGAGCCCCTCAGGTTATATTTAATCTTCTCCAAGTTCAGGTACAACATTAAATCTTTAAGCCATAGAGATGCTTATGAAATTGCATTTCATAAGCATCACAAATTAGCCAATACAAAATCCATTAGGCGAGGTTACACAGGTACAGTAGAAGAGCAGCTGTGAATATAGATAATGACATTTAGTAAAGACATTTGCGGTCTCCAGAGAATGGATCATAATGACTTCAAGCATAATTTGTATTTATAAACTATCAACATGTTATATATTCAACCAGTTCAACACAGGATACAATTACCAAATGCCAGTGAGTGTCAGTGGTAGTATGAACCAGGCATATGAACATAGCAAGCTGATACAATAATGTTAGCATCAACCATTTGAACTGCTAACCATTAATTTTGCTATCTTTTTTCAGAATGTGTCCAATCTTTTCATAACCATTCCCACCATTTATCTATTAGGGTACTTCTAACAATTTCAACCATTATCTGTTCATTTTAGTAATTTCTTGCACAATTGCTGAACATACTGTTCAGGTGTTTCTGCTTACAAGAATTTTTCAATTTTTGTGACATTCCAGGAGAAAGCTGTTTATGAAAATTGCGCAAAAAGAAAAGGCTGCGAGCAAATGCTGGATTTTGTTGGATGGGAAACTTGACCACAAATGTTGCTGGAGTTGAAAAGAGGCCGTTGGGGTTTAAATGCCAATTTGATAAAAGCAAAAGAGGAACATTACCCACAGATGGCTGTAGTTAGCCAGACACTATTAAAGCAAGATGAGTTATTTCGGAGGGAACTTGAACATCCTCAAAGGGATGCATGAAATAACAGAAACTATTCATCTTTCCAGATCGGCAGCCATTTTGTTTTTCACAAGTGATGTTTCAGAGCAATTAGGAAAACAAGTTCTACAATTTCCTTGTGTACAAAAACGCCATCGCCAGATCACTTGTTTAGGGAGAGACAACATCTGATTTAATGTGTGATGTCCATACAGCACAGTTTACAGATGAGTGTAACAGACACATTGAGTAAAGAAAACAGACATGACATTGGGGAGAGGGGAGTAAATACTTGCAGAGTTTTCAAACATAAGCCACGGGAACACCCTTGGGTTCCGAGTGAAATACTGAATGCGGGTTCTATAATTTTTGCATTTTCCCCATCATAGTGTCATTTCAAACATCAATAGCTTCAATGCTTAGGCGTAACATGATGCAAAGCTGGGCTATGTCGGCAGATATAGTCTTTATCTAGGGAGCTGAGTATGAATAATGTGTATTCTCCACATCTTCACACAAACAGCCTCCCAGGGGGCTGGCTATATAAACGTGTCCACCCTGCTAAGGAAATTGACCTAACTGCAGTCAAGATGATACGCCACATAAAAAAAGGTCCTTGGCTTTCTTTTTCAACTGTAAATTGAACACTTTACATTTGTGACTGTATTTAAATCATTGGTACAAATCCAAATGGCATGGTAAATAGTTCAGGGTGAACCATTACATTACCACTGGTGTTATGTGTAATTCCACATTAAATGAACTGTATAGGGTTTTTTGAGCAAGTACTTGAGTTTAATCCCAAGGGGTGCTGGGGTATGTAATGTCTGATACAGAGTTTTGATACATTCCCTTTTTTCAGAACAAAAACAACGTTTTTATCAGGGGTCGCAAGTTCTGGGGGAGCAAACCTGAATTTTAAAGTTGAAGCTAGAAAGAAGCTAGGTATATTGTATGCACTCCTGACAGGATTAATATGTATGCAAAGTGCATCATGGCTTACCAACACATGTCTGACAGAGGTGTTCAGTACTAGCACAACCTGGTTTAACAAGGCATGGCCGAATCTTGAGCGAGTGTGAAAGTAACCTTTACTGCTTCAAAGAAAGTCTGCATATCATGTCTCAAGGCAAGGGGTCTACCCAGGGCAGAATGTTCCTAATAAAGAAAAATATGTCAAGTGGAAAATATGCTAACCGGGAAAAAAAAATCCTTCCTGAGACACCTGTTATGACTCCTTGACAAAGGAAGAATTTGAGCACTTTGGGTGTTTATAACATGAAGGCAGCCGAGGGACTCCAGAACCCATTTCAAATAGACACACAGCTTCTGAGGATTTCAGACTTTTTTTCTTCCTAGAAGTATTTGCTCCACCTTTCAGTGCAGACAGCATGGGGCCCTGCTCTTGGACGCCTCGAAAATCCCATCCGAAAAGGAGCAGCTGCCTCGAGACCTTTACACCCGCAAACATCATGTGATCCCATAGTAGTGACACCGTAAACGGCCCCCGTGGCCATTTAGGAAGAGAAAATCCCTTTCTATCTACTGCAGACTAAGCTCCCTCAGTGAGGGGAGGGAGCGGAGAAAAAATTATTGTTTTGAACAAAATGTCCTCAGCCACTAACCTCTGCTTTTAAAACCGGCTAGTGTTTTTCAAAGGAAGAGCAATTCCAAGTATGCCATGCATTCCACTAATGTACAGACAGACTCTGTTAGAACACATGCTTTACCAAGGACTGACCCTGACCCCGGCTAAACACCACGCTTAACTAAAGGCATTGTGCTATTTTTCGTTCCCATAAGCTCCCACTTCAAGGCCAATAGAAGCACTTATTAAGCTTAAATCAAATTAGGGGAATTAGTCTACTGATATTAGTTGATAATATGTGAGAGTCTTACTAGAAAATTCATTCCTCTACATCCCACTGGCTTTTTGGGGGCAGTTCACACAAGTCAGGAACATCGTGTTGTTTACATTCCTGGAGACAGAGCCCCCACCGTTGTATCCCATCAAGGGAAATATGAGAGCTTCCAAAGTACGATGAGTGTTCTCTGCCCCGAGTGACTCATGAGTTCCTCTCTCACCTCCCCAAAAAAGCTCCAAGTAGATTATTTACACGAGGCAATAATTCAAGATTTGCTCCTCTAAGTCTCTTACACGGAGGGCAAGGCGAGCCCATTTACCCAATCCCTCTTCATTCTCCTTTTGATGTTAGCCTATCTCGATAAGACCGGATGAGTGCCCTAAAATCCCCGTCGAGTGATTTCACAGGAAGAACAAGTCTCTGTTAATCAATGGCTAGATTGGATCGGGATCCTCTGGAGTGGTCCGCCTGAAAGTCCTCCCGAGTGTTTGAGTGCACACCGGGGTAATTCATCGCTAATGATCACCGCAGCACCCGCTCTCCTGCGCTCGTCCTCATTTAATTGCCTAAACAGCTTACAAATCACACGGACAGGCAGGGAAACATGATCAAACAGCCCCCATCAGTAATCAGGGGAGGGCAAGTGGAGAAGTTAGAGGACTGGGGCTTCTGTGCTGCTCTCCTTGGGGATTTGGAAGGAGGAGGGTTGTACAGGAACCCTAAATTATCTGTTCAGTTAGAGCAGGCAGGTACATTTTAACAGGCAGACCCATCTTTCTCTCTCTGAAAGGGAGCTGTATGGCTAAAAGGCTTTGGTAATCCCAGTTTCAACACAGGCATCTGGAGTGGAGACAGGTTCCACCATTGATTAGATTCCCCAATCAGTGTGTGCATCCTACACCAGCATTTCTTGGTAGTCTGGCAGTACAAGGCCTGATGCACAGTAATTGTTTCCATAGGTCAGGCAGAGGAAAAACAGCTCGGGGACGTGATGAAAAGGAGATGGAAAGGGTGAGGAATATTGTTGTTTTTTCCCCCCAATTAAATTGTTTGTCAAAGCCTTCACAAAGGGTTACGCAGTTTATCTGTTTAAAATCAATACGCTCGTCTCAATGTGAAAGCTTGTCCCGACACAAGACAGGCCCATTCATTATTCTGTTCTGCGCGCTATCGCAGGGTTGAGCCTTATCTTTTCTTATTTCAAATCAATAATTATCTTCCACCGTGCTCGCTCGCGCTCCCCCTTAGAAATAGATGTGCTTTTCATTCAATGCCTGTAGAGTCTCTCTCTCTCTCTCTCTGTAGCAACTGGTGAAGAACGCAGAATAAATAGGACATTCTTATCAGTGGAACATTAGAGCAGGATGGGGATAGATGGCGAAGAATGAGACGCATAAAAGTACTGAACACAAATGAGTCATGATTGAAAGAGCGAGCGAGGCCTCGTTCCCGTCCTCTGACATCTTCTAATACACTACAGAGAGTGATGAATGTTGATTCGCACAAAAGCGTTACGATATCTCCATAGTTCAGGTATCTCAATCCATTTGGGTAAATCTCTGCTCCACAGAGAAAACCTGCCCCGGGTCCCCAGTGCACAAAACACGACTCCAGTGGCGATGAGCCTTTTTGCATTATAGACTGGATACACAATTAATGACTGCGCAATTACATGGTCATAATGGGTGAGTAATTGCATTAGAATGCAGGGACAACAAATGTGCATCCCTTTAATAATCGTCCGATCCAGCAGCCGCAGCCCATTTGTTGGAAGTAACCGACGACTGCTGTTTGTACTTAATTAGGCTGCACTCAAGGATTAGGCGGCGGGGGCAAAAGCTGGTCATGGAGGATGAGTTCATATTATTTCCTCCTAAAATGTCACAGCTTTTTGGCTTCACGCTGCAGAGGGTGGCGTTGTTTGTCACACTGTACTGTGTGGATGTGGGAGAGGGAGTGTGAGTGTGTGTGTGAGGACATGAAGGAGAGAGTGGGAAGACGGAGCGTGTAAGCAAGGACGAAGCTTCTGGCGTTCTCTTGAGGATTGAGATTTGAAGCCAGAGCACAAAGCCTTTGAGACATTCTCCTTATCGGGGAGGTTGATACCAGGATCTTGGTGATTCAGAGCGCTTCTTGTGAATAATTCCACCAACACCCCCTACTGCGGGGACCATATGGCCCAGTGTGAACTTTAAACACACGGGGAGTGTTGCTGTTCACCAGTCAGGCCTCCTCTCTCTACCCCCGCACAGCTAGGTGTAGAGAAATTATCAGCACAGATAGTTACTAACTAGCCTACATGTGTACCGGCTGCTGCCATCATTGGCTTTTTCCTGTGTGGCTGCTGGGGATCAAAGATGACTAAAAATAGCCCTGAGCATGATTTTCTGAACTGAACATGCTGTATGCACTGGCTGAGACGCCCACATTTTAATTATAAAACGCTCTTTAAAAAAAAGAGAGAGTCGGGAGGGAGAGAAGGGGAGGAGAGGGGGGACGCCCACATGCACAGAGATGTGGATTATGTTTGTTACACTCCCTTTGACTTGTGATGTTTCCTTCTGGCACCACCTGCTGGCAGCCACTATCAACAAGAGGGAGGCATTTGAAGAGGACAAGCTTTAATTATGATTGCATCAGCCATCGCTCATGATGCAGCATGTATGCTTCAAATGCACACAAATCTCCCCTCTTTCATCGTGTCTCCTTTATTTTTTCATTATTTGAAAAGTTTCCCCGTTTTATAATCCAATAGGTCTAGATCCACATTTCTTACAGATGAGTACAGCTCTGGTGAGCATGTCAGATTTATGCAAGCGCCCTAAATCGTCAGATTCATGCATATCAATAAAACATCAAGAGCAACGCGGTTGGCGGCTGAAAATGTTTCTGATGTCTCAATTACCAGTTGAATGCCATTAATCTCTGCTCACTCTCTGTGGCTCAGAGGTTGGCTGATGAATGCAGGCCCACGACCTTTGGCCCCCGGCGGCAGGGGGGAGCCGGATGTTGTGACCCCCCAGTGGGCCGGCGGAGGTGAGTTTAAGTACTGTAGTACACTCAGCCTCAGCAACAGACAAGGGAGCGGGGAAGTAAAAAAAAAAAAAGGGGGGGAGGGGGGGTTGTAATGTGTCTACACACTCAGTCAAGCATGAGTGCATCCAGTGAAGTGGCACCATGGCAAGCACATGCAGCTTCTGCACGCATGCTTGCATGTGAGCACACACACAAACACTTGCTACTCCTGACACACCCGAATAACTCCGCTGGGGGTTTCTAGTACTCAATATTCCCTTCGATATATATTATAAAAACAAAACAAAACAAAAAAACAAAACAAGAGTCAAGTGTGTTTACAGAGCAGACACACACACACACACACACACACACACCCAGGAGCCAGAGTGTTTAGCATGTACTCAGTGAGAGGGGCCTTTGTTGTTTTCCTCCCAGTAAGCAGATTGAGCTGCACGGCAGCAGCAGGGGTGTGTAAGATGTACACAGACAGCGGGGTGTGTGAGTGGAGAGGCACCTCCACTGATCTCCTGTGTCGTGTGATGATGTGTGTGTGATGTGTGTCTCAATCCAGCGCTGATCCCCCTGAGTCAGCCCTGTCAGTGATATGAGCCTGCCTCCCGCCCTCCCTCCCTCCCTTTCGCCATCCGGAATGCTAATAACAGCCAGCCACTAACACTGCACCCTGAATTATTCATGCAGCAGAGGGTCACACGGCATAATGAGGAGTTTACTCTCATTCTGGATGCGATTGTGACGCTGCTAATCTGCATTTAGCACAGAGAAAGGGAGAAAAAGGAAGGAGATGGGGGGGGACGAGAGGAGGAGGAGGAGGGAGGATGAGCACTGATGAACTTAATTGCTGTGAGCAAACAACCTCTGAAAAGAGTCACGCCATCATCCAGAGATGAGAAAGTAAACAATTAATTATCATCGGACAGAGAGTCATAAAACAAATGTTTGAACGCAACTAATATTTAGGAGCCGGCTGATCTTTTTCTCCCTCCAAGAGGTGACAATACACTCAGTGTAACAATGACTCACTCATTGGACACACTAATAATCATTAGCTCTAATATGATATGGTTAACAAGCCCAAGAGGGTTAGGGTGAATGCTATATTATGTATTGCTGTGTGTTCTAAACACCCTTTAATGCCTAGTTATCCTATAATAAAATGTCTATTTGCCCACATTATTATGCCCTGCAGAAAGAGGCATGTTTTCATTATATTGACATGTTTCCTTTTTAAAGACGCCTTGGGTTACAAACAGTAGGCTACTGCTGCCACCTGCTGGGCAGAATAGGTGCATTCCCTTTTACTGAAATTCAATACAGAGCAAAGAGAAGAAAGGGACATTACAATGAATATTTTATTCAAAAAGCGAATAACATTGCTTCACTTAAAATAAACTGTGATTTTATTTGTCTGATTAACTGAGATCAAGACAAAATACTGAACATATAAGACACATTTTTACAAGTTCTAGAGTCCATAATTCAGACACCCTTGAGTCAGTGTCAAACATACAATAGACAATAACTCTGACTCTTTTCACAGAAGACAGCATGGACAACACCAGGCCAGCAAAGTCGATTTACTTATGATCAATGACACCGCAGTTTTTCCTGCTCTAGTAAGCACAAATGTCTGCTGTGAATTTCTCCCACTGTAATATACAATGATACGTGTCCAAGCATGCAGAAAAGGAAGTCAAACACATCGCTTTGGGTAGTTGGTTTCCTCTCAAACCGCAATATCAACACGCCCGGGGCATCCTCCGAAAAACCAGCATCTACTGAATAGAAGCTGCTGCTTTCAGACCACCATGGAAGAACCAACAAAAGCACTTACAAGACCCGTGAGTTTACTGCAACCAACCACCATAATGTTAACAATGTATGAAAATACAAATATTGAGAAACAGCAGCTGCCTTATTAATAGTAACTTGGTATTTCTTTCATTTGATGCACTTAGTAGACAGGAGAAGATATAAATACAGAGAGAAAACATGAAATACAACAAACCACCAGGACCGGAAACAAACCAGGACATTGTGATTTTCTGGTATGCGTCCTAACCACTAGATAACCAAAGAAACTCAGTGAACTAATGTTTTTTTTTCAACAGAGCAGAAACACCCCTAGCTTTCCTCAGAAGAGGATTAGGGCCACATGAAAAAAAAAAAGTGGGGATGTGGAAAAACAAAAAATTCTGAGAAAAAAAAGTCTGAATTCTGACTTTTTTCTCAGAAAAGAAAAAAAACATTTTTTGTTCACATCCTCAAATATTTATTTTCATGTGGCCCTAATCCTCTTCCATAGATTTCTGTAGAACTTCCGCAATTGTTTGTCTTTTATATAGTTGAGAAAAAGCCACCAGCAAATTATCTTGATTTTTGATTGATGACAAAAATTGAAAAAGTAATGTCCCGTTAATCAACCAATTTCCTTAGTATAATAAAAAAAACCTAAAGCGTTAAGAATTGAAACTTGTAAAACATTAGGCGCGAAATGAAAAAGCATCAAAAGTCACATTCGAGGCTTTTCCTGGAAGAAAAAAACCATTAAGTCCCTAGGCTGTACTAACAGGCATGTTGATGGTTTCTACAGCAGGCCATTCCTCAGCCACAACAGGATTATATGGGCTCTGCTGTGACTAGATAATTGAATTCAGGCATGGCCACAGCGCACTGCATCCAATGATCTCCCTCCCACCGGGGTGATGGGGAGAAAAAATGAATCGCGTTACACTCTATAGATTTAGAAGCACAACAGTAGTGTGAGTCAGTCGACTACACTTGTAAGTCTATTGTGGCCTTTTAAGTGTTATTTGTCCCAACACTTCCGTCAAATTATTTCTCTTCCATGGACCAATGACCTTGTGAATGACCTCTTTGCACTTTGTAGTCATTCTTAATAGGAAAACTCACAATCACAGCATGTCAAGTTGTTTTTAAATTGACTTTACTGCTGTATGTTGATAACTAATGTGATGGAAATGACCACATGTACAAATTGACAGACATGAGGGTGGGTCGCTGCTGTGTGTGGTGTTGGAGGGGACATGCATTGAAATGCATTGTGCTGGGAATAAACCACCAAAGCCTCATGTTAATCCTGGCCTGACCTTGTGCAGAATGTGGAGGGAACGGTGTCTGTGGGGCCAAAGATAACACCGCTGCTTTGTGCCGGAGGAGAACAACAGTGCTGATGATGCTGCTTTGTGCTGCTGCTGCCCCCCCCCCCAAGGTCACATGAGTCCCTTTGTCAAATAACAAGACCTAACGAGGTAGCCTTTTATAAGTGTACAGACGATCTAATGTACCGATGCGTCTTTTTTATTCTTTATGTACACCTCAGGTGCTTTATGGTTTTATTATTACTGCACTGTGATTTACTTTTAATTGTCTGGACGCACTGAACAGATCTTTATAGCATATCAGGAATTGTTTTTCCTGATATTAAAAGTCATAAATCTAGAAATAGATCAGAAGAAACCTGTGCCAAGGCTGCATACTCAACATTTTAACAATAAAGAATGTTTACAGCTGTTAAATATGCAGCTGGATCAAACATAATACATAATAATGAAAAGGGTTGCAGATGTTTTCATTCGAGTGAAACATAAATTGCTAATTTAAAGTTCATGTACATGGATAAACAGCCAGACTGTATGTTTGAAAACGACTTTCTTTAAAACGTTATACTATTCTGCTATTTCTTTGCCAGATGTTTAAGCCAAGTCTTTCATAATTCATGTTATGAATAGGTGCATTTGGCAGCTCAAAGCCATTATTATTTATATGATATGTAATTGTAGTAACAAAAGTAGTGTCTCCAGTAAACAGTAACCCTGTAAATATTCTGGATTCCAACTGCTGTTCCCTTAAAAAGGTGAGATCCCTTTCCTCTGTGCTTACTAATATCAAATTAATGGTCCAGATAATACGACTGTTCGGACATAGATGTATTGTCAAAATAAATTTGGACTGTAGAACCATTTTTAGTAGGTGCTGGACCTAGTGGGAGATATGTGTGATTTATCCTGAGACCAGCAGGAACAATTATATTTAAGAAAGTGAAAGTTCTGCACTTTGACCTCCCTGCACTTAACCACTGCAGAGGTGCCCTTGAGCAAGATACCAAACTGCCAAGTGGAGCAGCTCAGTGGCCGGCAAAGAGTTATGTGGTTATCTTACATCCAACAGATAAGAAGGTGGTTGTACTGAGCAGCGTGGAGGTGTGAATGTGCCTGAGTGAGAGTGTGAATGTACTCCTGTAGAGAGCATTTGGGCTATAAAAAGGCCTAAACAAGTCAGTCTTATAAGAGTAAATAATAACTTATTACCCAACAGATCCACCAAGGAAGTTGTGTTTTCTGCCTTAATATTTGTCCTGTCTGTTAATTGAAACATCTACAATGAAATGTCTTTGAAAGTTGGACCACATGTAAAAAGTAAAACAGAAACGGGTGAGTGTTTTGCAAATCCAGGAGTTTTTCAACTGTTATTTTTCAGAATTGTGATGTACATAAGGTCTTTTTTAATAAATTACTTTTTGCTGATGAAATACTGCACTTGAAAAACAAATGGCACCCTTCCTGGTATAAATATCATCTCTACTCAATAATTTCAGTTTAGTCTAGAATATGCATAATACAAATCATTAATACGTGTGTCCAAAGCTTAATTCTCTAAAAAAAAATATTAAAAAAACCTTGATGCGTATGCAATGTAAAACGTTGTCAGTTAGTTTTGTTTATTTTGCTGCTAAGGAAAGTATTACATATTAAATCATAACTAATAAACAACCTAATTTCATAAAGGCAAATGCATAATAACATTTAAAATATCCCAAATTATGAATATTGGATTTTCTTAAGTATGTCAAAAGTGTTTAATCCTTTAAGCTTGATTTCAACACCTGCCTCTCACTATCATCTTACGTACAGATGGTGCACTTTTTACGTCTGCACTAAAATGAACACCAGCAAATTCCTTGAAAGACACCATCTGCACATCAAAGACAAGGAAGAGGTCAGTCAGTAATTAAAGTTCTGTATTTTTAAATTATGGTCTCTGTTGTTTACAGTTTTGTTTACCTTTAGGTGCACATTCAAAAGTGCTATGTTCAGGGACACGCAACCCCGTTTTCGAGGAAGGCTATAATATTACTGATGCATCTGCTAGCAGCGTGAAGGAGAGAGGGTCTGGATGGGAAGGGGCTTGCATGCTCAGAAAAGCCCTTCTTGGTATAAGTTATCATATATTCATTTTTGTGTAAAACTGATGACATGCTTTTTAACTTGTAGTAAAACATTATTTTATGTAGAACTACTATTTAGCCCAAAGCCGTAGTAAATTCAGAGGCATCTTGGTATGGTTTGGCTCAAATTCAGAATGATAAAAATGTGTGGGTGTGTCAGGTTCTCAGGCTGCCAAAAACAGGGGGTTGATTTATAACTTGGCTATTTTGAGTATGGCTTAGTGTCAAGATGGTAGTAGTGAGGGTATGAATGACCGGTCTATCCCTTATTTGGTTCCATGTAATTTTAACACTTTGCGTTAGCAAAGACTCACAGGGCTTTGTGGTGTTCTTCAGCGAGGATCTGGTCATTAAGCTTCAGTCCAAACCTTTATTCGAGAACAGGGAAAATATGTCAGTGCATTTTGGTCAGATACAACAGAAATGGGGGAAAAAAACTGTGAATAAAATCTGTTGTTTAAGCTTACTTGTCAAGGAAATCTTTGTCCACAACAGCTGAAATGTCCAGCAGGGGATTTCCCATCCCAAAGAGTGTGTTTTCACTGTTGGGGGACAAACATGTATTGTATTATGTACACTCCTACTCACGAGCTGAGGACAAAAACAGTCGTTGTGAATCAAAAAATCTGTTTCCGATTTCTTGAATTGAGTCACTGAAACTTTGATGAGGGAAGAACCTAGGCTTCGGCTCTGTTGCCTGACTGTCTCTCTACAGTAAACATGAGGACTAAATAAATATACATAAACATGTTCAATTGCAAACTAATGACCTCATTGCAGACAAATAAGGGATTTTTTTGTATTGTGTTTGGGAGATATCACTACTCAGCTGACAAGGATAAATGTAAAGGGGACAATTGTTGCTTATTTTAACCCCATTTAGATAGAGATTAGTCAAATGAAAAGCAGGAAGTCATGAACGTTGAAAAGATCAAAATAAAGGATTATCATTCTCTGAGCAACAGATGTGTCAAGTGCAGACATGTGCAGCTCATGTGCCGTTCATACATGCAGCATGCTTTCACTAGACTGGTGTGTAAAAGCAGGACAAACAGTATTCAGTTTGAGTTGTTTCGATAGCATTTACCCATGTGACCCTTTCATGAAATACTTCTCAGCTACAATATATCATAGAAGTCAAATGTTTCCCAGTCCCACTCTTCACAACAGTTCACCTACCTTTCATAAAACACAAGACACAACAAATATGATGTCTGGTTTACACAGATAATTTTGCAGCAGTTTGGCTTTTATGTAATTCACTCTGATTGTAATACTTAAGTCTATGCCCAAAACTCTGAAATGTGTTACGCTTTGTTGCTGGGTTTTTAATCAAACTATTAAAAGACTGGCAGTGCTGTGAGCACATTTCAGAAAAGACAATCATCAATGCAAACTTGTAACCTGTGGAAAGTCTGGAGGATTTTGTCATTTGGATCTTACCTTGGAGTTGGCATGATGTCAGAAAACTCAGCGCCTTATCTGATGAATAAACTCAAACGCTTTCTTCACTCTGTCAAAGCAATGTGCTTTTTGAGTACAGGAACTGCAGCTGCACTTTTGTCAACTCTCACTGGTTGGTAGAGGATAAGGGCGGGCTTTAGTATCATCGAGCCATATGATTGGCTACACATTGTTCCAATGATAGAAAGGTTTCTGTGTTGTGTTTGAGTCCAATGGGAAAGGAAATGGACTCTTTGGTAACACTAATACAAGTGATGAAGTAACAAATGAAATATATTGATTTGAAAAATATATTCTGCTATTGTTAAACTATTCACATAACATGTTATTTTGTATTGATTTAAAAAACTATTTAAGTTTTGTAGCTGTATACAAACTACTGTAAACATGTATTTTGTTGCTCTTCTATCTTTAAAATGTTGTTGAATTCCATCTAAATGGGAGTAAGTAGTAATAACCAGTTCTAAACCCAAATGTGTTTTGTATACAAAATAATACCTAATTGGCTCTATTGTAAACTTGGCAGCACAAGTTAATTCTAGTTTTCTTATATAAAAAGGAATACATTTGTACAATTTGAGTTTGACTTGAAGTTATTTCATTGAGGAATATTTAAATATTTGGAGTGGTGTGTTGTTATAGTAGTATAATATCACTTGGTGAGCAACTGACCTCCTTTTTATGTCAACTTAACTAAAGCAAAATATGCAGTGAGTAATGGCATTGGGATGTTAGCCTACAATAACAATTTAAAGTGGAAATAAAGGTTACAAGACCAAACCATACGGATCATATTACACCCATTCCAGCCTCAAACTGCTTGCCTAAGTTGAAGTTCTTGTTTTTTGTTGAACTATGGCCTTTAACCTGCTGACGTTACAGAACGAAATGTTGCTATACCAGTTTGTGCAAGACATGAAACGCAAACCCACAAAACTATGCCAAACAGAGAGTGTTCCCAACAATTTAACTGTAGCTCAGGCTATGTCCTATTAAAGCAATTCAGTAAGAGGTAACCGGGCAACATTGCATTGATTGTGCACCCAGCATAAATAATATTAGGATCTGGAAACTGAAGGAGAAACATGATATTCAGCCAGCAACCATTTTAGGATTTAGGCATAGGCTATATATAAACACACAATTGAGATGAATGCATTACCTTTGCCAAGAGCCATTTAAGTATGTAAATAATTGATTATTATTGTCTTGAAACATTTACTTGCAATTGTAACTGTGTTGTTCTTGTACTGTATGCACTACATATTTTTGTCAGAATATTACAGAAACTGCAGACTATTACATTTAAAAACAGAGTTTCCTTAAGTCACGTGAACGCCGAACCATTAACTTCACATTATGCAAAATGTCAACAAGACACTAGCTGCATGCCAGCACTGTAATGGTATGCTAATGTGCTTCATTGCGGACGAGGAGACACACGTAATTGACAAAATACTGAAGCGGTGGACTAATGGTGTAATTTAAAGTATAAAGATTCACTTTAAATGGCTATTCTTTATACTTCATATTTGGCTAAATTATTATTTTTTAGACCGAACGGTTACAAGTATTGTCTTCGTTTTTTCACAGTTTGCAGTTCCTGCTGTGCGTGTTTTGAAATTTAAGTAGCTTAATAAAACTTTCATGTTTAATGTAAATTCAAATTGAAATGCCATTCCCTTCACTGACAGCATTAACTTTGACTCACGCCTTTTACAACAAAATCAATGTTTTCACACCAATATGTCGATTTTCCATATAACCGTAACATTTGTTCCTCTTTTTTTCTAAGGATTGTATGTTGGATAAGGCTACATTATTGTCTCTGGATCATGTGATGACCCCAGCCTCTCCTGCTAGCTTCGGTTAGCATCGTTATGACTTAACAATATATGTTAAATGCTAACAGCGGTGTCGCCTTAATACTTGATGTAACGTTCAAATGTTCAGACTGCTTAGCCCCTCATCACCCTGCACCTCCTACTGACATTTAACACAACACCGGAAATGTTAGCATGAATTAAGAGCTAGCAACAGCAGCTAACTATGCAGAGGACCATCCGTCAAACAGCCCAATACTGTCGTGTTATTACCTTAACGCTGTTGTCATCCCTGTCGACATGTTTGGTTCTTCGTATGATATGTTTGTTAAATCAACGACGACTGTGTTGACGCTGCAGAGCCCGGGAAGCCGGTGCTGTATGTGGGGTTAGAGGAGCGAGAGGCTGCAGCTTCCTCCTTCTCCTCGGATGATAATGAGTAAATTGACAAACAGCCTGCTACCCAGAGAGAAAATTAATTGTAATTTTAAGGAAAGGGTCAGTTTTAGCTCGCTACTTTCTCCTAGCCAAGCCAATTCGACTCGCATAAAGAGGAGAAAACGATATAGTTATCTCGCGTTATCGCAGTGATTACTCTTATCACCTGGATGAAGTTCAATTTAAGTGTGCACATATCTCACAGGAGACAAATCATGTTTAATGTGTAAGGAAGAGGAGTGGAAGATACATACAGTATATTAACATAGTACTTTACATTATTTAACACAGTGTAGCCAAGTTGTAGCCCTAATCAAGAGATTTATATCTTAAAATATGTCTTAGTTGAGTTTTAAAAAACACAGTAGCCTACAGCTACCGTGTTAGTTAGTTTTCTGTTGAATATTCGACGGACAATGATGTACTCCATATTATAAATTACTATACTAAGACAAAAGGGACACACCTCTTTATTGGATTGTGTTGAAGTTCTACTGTCAAAGGCTTCCATGTCATATGAACGTAAGACTCCAAATCAATGCAGTATTGTTTGAGTACAGTGGTTTTAGGATACTATATTTTATTGGAGTTTAGGTTATGTGATATGAAAATGTTTAGAAAATTCTGCAATCTAATACTTCTGAATTTGCAAACCATTGTTTTGTTAGTTTTACCACCTTTTGTTTTAGTTTATTGACATTAGGGGCATGCAAAAGACACACCTAGGGGCATGCAACATTAACGTAGAGGACAATAAGTTGGTTTCTGTTGTTCCAGGCAAAATATAATGCTGCTGCCATGTGTAGTCGGCTGTGTAAACTGTACATTATGAGCAGGCCTTTTGGACGGTGACAGGATTTAATGAAAATAATAAAGGGCCAGTAGAGACCACAGCAACTTCTTCATGTCACAGGGTCCCTTAGTGGGACAATTAAGCCATTGGTAACGCAAACGCAGAAACATTTAAGTTTATTTCACTGTGGAATTAGAGATAATTTGTTGATAAAGTACCGGAGTAAAATTCAGAACAAGCTGAGCCCTCACATAATGCAGACTGCTCACTGAAACATATGCATAATACCTGCAGGCTGATCATGTGTTGAAACAGTGACATACTAATACACTGAACAAAAATATAAATGCAACACTTTTGTTTTTGCTCCCATTTTTCATGAGATGAACTCAAAGATCTAAAACATTTTCTATATACACAAAATAACCATTTCTCTCAAATATTGTTCACAAATCTGAAAAAATCTGTGATAGTGAGCACATCTCCTTTGCCGAGATAATCCATCCCACTTCACAGGTGTGGCATATCAAGATGCTGATTAGACAGCACCCCTAGTTTCCACCGGGTCCGTCTGCGGCGCGTTACGGCTGCGCCCGCAAGGATCGCGGCCACTCTAGTCAATGGGTGCCATTCCACCAGACGCGCCGCGTTACGGCTCAGACGCGTCCCGTCTCCAAAGGCGCTTCAGAGAATTTGGCAGTACATCCAACCGGCCACAACCGCAGACCACGTGTAACCACACCAGCCCAGGGGACCTCCACATCCAGCATGTTCAATCACCTCCAAGATCGTCTGAGACCAGCCACTCGGACAGCTGCTGCAACAATCGGTTTGCATAACCAAAGAATTTCTGCACAAACTGTCAGAAACCGTCTCAGGGAAGCTCATCTGCATGCTCGTCGTCCTCATCGGGGTCTCGACCTGACTCCGGTTCGTCGTCGTAACCGTCTTGAGTGGGCAAATGCTCACATTCGATGGCGTCTGGCACGTTGGAGAGGTGTTCTCTTCACGGATGAATCCCGGTGTTCACTGTTCAGGGCAGATGGCAGACAGCGTGTGTGGCGTCGTGTGGGTGAGCGGTTTCCTGATGTCAATGTTGTGAATCGAGTGGCCCATGGTGGTGGTGGGGTTATGGTATGGGCAGGCGTATGTTATGGACGACGAACACAGGTGCATTTTATTGATGGCATTGTGAATGCACAGAGATACCGTGACGAGATCCTGAGGCCCATTGTTGTGCCATTCATCCACAACCATCATCACCTCATGTTGCAGCATGATAATGCACGGCCCCATGTTGCAAGGATCTGTACACAATTCCTGGAGGCTGAAAACATCCCAGTTATTGCATAGCCAGCATACTCACCGGACATGTCACCCATTGAGCATGTTTGGGATGCTCTGGATCGGCGTATACGACAGCGTGTTCCAGTTCCTGCCAATATCCAGCAACTTGGCACAGCCATTGAAGAGGAGTGGACCAACATTCCACAGGCCACAATCAACAACCTGATCAACTCTATGCGAAGGAGATGTGTTGCACTGCGTGAGGCAAATGGTGGTCAGACCTGATACTGACTGGTTTTCAGACCCCCCCAATAAAGCAAAACTGCACGTTTCAGAGTGGCCTTTTATTGTGGCCAGCCTAAGGCACACCTGTGCAATAATCATGCTGTCTAATCAGCATCTTGATATGCCACACCTGTGAGGTGGGATGGATTATCTTGGCAAAGGAGAAGTGCTCACTATCAGATTTTTTCAGATTTGTGAACAATATTTGAGAGAAATGGTTATTTTGTGTAGAAAATGTTTTAGATCTTTGAGTTAATCTCATGAAAAATGGGAGCAAAACCAAAAGTGTTGCATTTATATTTTTGTTCAGTGTATATACACTGTATAATATATATGACTGCTTTTTATATCACATACTTAACATATTTAGAAGCAGTATTTAGTACATATCTTAGCAGATTTATGCATGTAGATTTTTTCAATCCTGAAAAGCTCACTTTGACATTCACACTGTAAAGCATAAAGGAAGACAAGAAATTATAGAGCAAACACACCTCAAAGTGCTATAAAATGCTTTATTACAAAATAGTGAACATTGCCTCAGCAAAATGTTGTTCAGGCCCATTTAAACCCCAACCAAGTGACATCATTTTTGAACAAACATTCTCTGGGTTTGCATAGAGCATCATTTGACATGAAGTAAAATTCATGAAGCGGGGTTACCTTATAGAAGAATCATGTACAAGTGTTTTTGAATAAATCAACACTATCATACCTCATACAAAACATCTGTAAATCAAAACTGTACCAGTTGCAGATAAAGTGTATTATCCAAGGCACATCAGTTTGTAGTAGATACTTAAAAAGACACATTCACTCTAACAGTCTTCAGATATTTCAAAATATCAACTATGGTCGCCAGAAATAGTGGCCAGTTATGTTTAGTGTGTTCAGACAAATGTGATAGCACAACATTTCATCAGCTGCAGATGACACAGTGATCCTTATCTAACCTCTGGTCATGTACTACCTAGGAGAAGTGTGCAATTCATATATCACAACAAAATGTTTTATTGTGCACAACAAGGAAACATGAGACAAGCTGTGTGCCGTGTTAAGAAAAGGAAGCTTTGTTAGCTTGCTGTGTAAATCAGAGTAATTGCAGGAATTGCAACATTACACATATCTAGAATTAGTTGTTTAAGTATCTTTACTTGCTGTTGTTGGCAGACTTTTAAGTTACTTTTTTAAGTAACTAAATATGTATTGCTGACCAAAAAAAGGCAACTTTACTTTCAAAGATCATGGCAGAAAGTCTTTGGCAGAACTCTTAAGAAAATAAAGAATGCTACAATTGCATTACAATATGTAAAACAATGAACAGTGTTCACTTTCACTTGTGAGCATATAGAATAGTGTAAACAGGCATAATTATAATGTATACATTTTGCGTGAGCTGAGCATCTGTACTGTACTTGTAACAACTCCTGAAGTTCATGTGCTTATTCTAGCAAAGATGAATACATGATAGTAAAGGTTAAACTATCAGTACAAAGATATAAAAATGTCTCTTGAGAAAATGTAGTTTTTTTAAATTTAACTTAAGGTTTGTGTTTAGAAGAGGCCAAAAACCATCCTTGCATTATATGTAATCAGACCTCTAATCAAAAATACAGTATATATTCCTGGGATTTGTCAAAATAAGCTTAAAAACACATTTTTTTACACACTTTTAGAAAAAAAGACGTCCCCAGTAAGAATCTAACCCCTAACTCGCACTGATAGTCCCATTGTCTACATTCTACCAGAACAGCAACTGTTACAGACAGGACATGGGACTAGCAGAGGAAGTGTGACAGGCACCGATATCATAGCTCTGATAAAGAATATATCTGTACATTCAATGTTCTCCTGGATCGCTAGATAGAACCAACAATAACCGGAGGAACAGGGGCCCTTGTCTTACTGGTACCAGGGGGTCTTTCTGATCCAGTGAAGGGCAAAACCTGCGTCCGTCCGGATCTTAATGGAAGCTGCCTCGGCCTCTCTGACCGTCTCCTTCACGGACTGCATTAGGTTCTGAGCATTGTGGACCAACATCTCAGTAGCCTGGGGAAGAAGGAATTAAAGAGCTTCAGTGATGAGGGGGACTCAAATTATACTAATATAAAAACATAATGAGTCTTGTGATTTGACCCATTCATTCAAAAATAATCTGCTCACCTGCTCTGACTCCTCTTCACTGATGTTGGTACGACCCAACATGGTGGCCTTGACTGTGGAGAGGATTTTGAGCTGAGTGCTGATGGTGGGAATGCGCTCACACACCTGAAAAGAGGTCAGAAAGTCAGACAAGGTATACAAAAAAAAGCCTAGCCATTCTACAGTTGCAATCCACTGCAAACTACTCTGACAAGCCCCACCAACCCTCTAAAGCCGACTGAACTGACCTGGAGCAGGTTGGTCCGGATACGCTTGTCAGTACACTGCTTGGCCACCTCCTTGGCCAGCCGTGTGACTTCATCAGAAGCCTTAGCGATGTCCTTGGCGCACTGGATGAGGGCGCGCTTGTTTCCGCCGCCTCCACGCACCAGACGAGACATTTCAGCCATGAGCAAGGCCATTCGTTTTGCAGCACCAATGATGTCGTTTCCCTATGAGGTACGATAGGAGCATGATCAATCTGAAGGTGGAGGATTCCAACGTGAAAGCCCCTTACTGTGTTTACATTACTGTCACTTACTTTGCTGGACCATTTGCGAGCTTCATCGTGGAGCTGCCTGGCAGCCACCATCATGGGCTCGTTCACCATATCACCAGTCTGCTCGGGGAACTCCTCATCTTTCTCCTCTGGGGGAGGAGGCCTGGGGGGAGGAACCTCACCCTCGGGAAGAGGAGGTTTGGGTGGTGCTGCCTCATCGTTAAGCTACAAGGCAAGTTAAAGTCATTATGGTTCAGCGGTTTGAATACACATGTGGTTTTGGACACAAACACCGAAGCAGCTTTAGATGTTTTTCCAAATGAATAGTGTAGTTGGTCTGAGGATTTACATTAAGCTGATCCAGTTCAGGAGGAGGTGGTGGGAAGTCTGGCTCCTGGGGCTGGAAGGCCTCTCTGACCTTTGCCACGGCACCAAGAATATTATAACCTGAGTCCAGAAAGCCTTTCTGAAGACCTGGTAATCGAAAGAAAACACATTCATCAATAATCAGAAGGTTCTACAGAACATAATCCTAAAACATGTTAGCACAACCACTTACTTGGATCCTTGATATTTCCAGCTACTGCTTTAGCATCCATCACCATAGGAGAAATTGTCTGGCTCAGTTGGTCAGACGCAGCCTTCACCATCTCCCTGAATTTAGGATCCTCAGAGTTCTCCACCTCTCGCTTCGCCACCAGGAGGATACGGTTGGCTCTGCGGGCGATGCTGGTGGCGCCGGCGACCAGCATCTGAGGCTGGTGGTTGGCCATGGCCAAACGGCACTTCTCCAGGTCCTTCTTGATGGCGTCCTCTGAGGCATCCAGCAAGGATTTGGTATCGATGGCCTCGTCCACCAGACCTAAACATTGATAACGTGTTAATATAGGGAATAACAATGGCGTAAAAGGAATCATCTATTATCAGGGAATTCACAGCGTCTTGATGGCCCATCACCTGTCATTTTCTCCACGTTGTCGATCCACTGATTCTTCATGGTTTCAAAATGTTCGTATGCCGCTTGGTTGCCAGGGTTTCTCAGCAAAATACGAGCCGCAGATACCACCTTAAAAAACAATCCGAGCCATTAATTGTCAGTCCAATGACAACTGCTACAGACTTGGCTCAGGAAGCTAGAAACACTTAAGCTATGCGGCTGGTGAAGCAGAGTGAAGGGCGGAGAGGAGTGGACTGAAAACATAAACAGATATAAACACTAAACCATCACATACTTGTGGTGTTAAGTCTCTTGTTGACTTGACAGCAGCCTGGATTCCCTCCACTGTGCTTTTGTTGGCAGTGCCGACAGCAGCAGCTTTCTCTGCTGTGGTGCCAAGCTTATTGGCGTGGTTCTGGAAGTTGGCAGCCCTTTCGTCAAAGACCTAAACATGATTAATAAAACAATTACCCAAAAGAACAGTTGGGAATAATAGTACACCCTGCAGATAAATGTAACACCACTAAAGTGAGATCGCAGCGTGACTGACCTCATCTCTGTTAGGGGCGTCCAGGGGGGCGGTGGCAGCCACTGCCAGCAGTTTGATGGGGGTGGTGGTGTCACTGAAGATGTCAGACACCTCCTGAGTCATCGCCTCCTGCATCTTCCCTTTCAGGTCCTGGGAGGAGGACAAACAGATGTTACAAACGCACTCACAGTCAGATCAGGAGTACTTCATAAACCGCTGATCTTTAAGATACACAAATTCTTATAGAGCTTCAATGTCCTCGTAAAATAGTAAGTCCTGAATAAAAGCAGATTTTGAGGTTTTATTCATTTGACAGTTTTGGAGAATTGATTTATAATATTATAGATTACATTTATTAAGGCAGATTTAAAGCCTACATTCAGGTGTGTACAACAACAACTTAAAACATGCTTTCTGTAAATTGCAGACTTTTAGGAACCTATACAAATCTTTATTCAGAGACATGTCAGCTTTTAACTAATCCGAAAGAATGGAGAAAAAGACACATTTGTAGATGGCCCTTCCTACATCCAGGACATGGTTAAACCGTACACCCCAGCGCGTGCACTACGCTCTGCATCAGCCAAACGACTCGTTGCGCCCTCGCTGCGAGGGGGACCCAAGTTCCCATCGGCGAAAACACGTGGGTTTGCTGTCCTGGCTCCAGGATGGTGGAATGAGCTCCCCATTGACATCAGGACGGCAGATAGCTTGCACATCTTCCGGCGCAAACTGAAAACTCATCTCTTTCGACTCCACTTCGAGCGTTAGAACTATTAACGAAGCACTTTTATACTAATAAAAGGACTGGCTTATCTAAAGCCAGTTGAGTAGCACTTGAAATGTTTGGCTCTATGAAACCTGATGTACTTATATGATTCTGTTTTCTTCAAGGTTGTGTCTTCCTGGTCGAATGTACTTATTGTAAGTCGCTTTGGATAAAAGCGTCAGCTAAATGTAATGTAATGTAATGTAGATCTGTGCTTTTCTCAGATTTTTACTATTACAATCATTTTACCTTTGAAGCTTGAGCAGGACTTTTAGTGAGTATTTTCCCATTGTGGTCGTACTACTTTGACTTATTGTAACATATGCAATTTTTTGAATTTCTTCCACCACTGGTAACCAGCAGAGGGGGTTGTTTCTCTGTGTCTGTGTATCATGATCTATCACAGTGAGGCTACAGGTCAGAATGAGAATAACTGTGAGTAATAGCCATCTTACTTTCAGAGCCTCCTGGAGCTGCTGAGCAACAGCCCGTGCCTGAGGAGAGTCCCCTTCCCCGCGGGCAGCCAGGTCGGCCAGCTGGGCCATGAGCTGCTCCACCAGCTCACACTTACCCAGCAGCTCCTGCCTGTAGGGGCCCTGCAGAGCGTTGGCCAGCCTGCGGCCCTCTGCCACCAGCCCGCGGATGGCTGCCTGACCTAAACACACACACAACAAAATGTAAAGACATTAAGATTTACAACAACAATCTGATGGTTAACTGCTAATGAACATACTGTTATAGAGTGAAATAAGAAAATAGGTATATCTTTTTTATAATTTCTTATCTTGCCATCATAGATATGTTTTATTAATTGTCAAATGGTCTACCAAATATGGATGCCTAAATCCCCCAAAGACATTACATTTGTTATGACATAAGTTTACATTGATGAATCTAGAACCAGAGTGTTTGCAATTTTTGCTCAATAAATATTATCTAATTTAAGGCAACTTTAAAGGGTGCTTTTCAAAGCCAGCGTTAAGTTTGGCCAACTCCTGCAAATAGCTGCCCATTGAATGCTGGGTAGTTTCTGTAATGACTGTTTTAATCAACACTAGGGGGAATGAGAGCCATGGCTTCTTCTGTATCATTTCATGTTGTTCCTTTGAGGTAAGGTTATATTGTGTGAAACAATCCATCTTAGAGAGGTCACAGCTCCATTGTAAACAAACACAACACTGTTCAGGCTTGACAGGAGACGAGCCAAACCCAAAGAACGACATAACAGTGTTAGGAGAGCGCTGTGGAATGTTGAGGACAGTAGAAAGGGACATGTACACTAAGTGTCTGGTCTGCTTTTGAACCACAGGAGCAGTGGAAGGAATGTGAAGGAGAAAGATGGAGAGATGAGGAAGTTGGGGAGGATGGGAGCCAGACTCACCCACACCGCTGTCATCTATGGTGGGATTTTCAATCCAGCGCTGCGCCTGCTCGATTTTTCCTTCCAAGTGAACAGCTGCTTTCGCAGGCCTGCTGTTGGCCACAGCTTTGTTGGTCTTGGACTGCAGGTTCTGCAGAGCTGTTGCGATCTGTTTAGACAAAGCTCTGGCCTCAGGAGTGTCACCTTTACCCCTATAAGGAATAAAACAGGCGTGAGGTGGTGTTTTTCCTTATAAAGATAAGGCTTGAATTAGGTTGGTTAATAGCTATCTTTAGTTAGAGCGCAAGTAGCTAGTGTTTTGATACGGCAGCTTTAGTCGTAATACAAATGATTCCACTTGAAAATGTAGTACATTTTGAGCTTTTTACAATTCCTGGTGATGAACCAAAACACATACTCTAGACCAGTTGTACAAGATGGAGTAATAATGGTTCCTGTAAAACAGTTTCATGGAATTTGTAGTCCCACAGAAAGAATAGGGAACTGTTACAAGGAAAACATTCCGTCAGAGATCTACAGGCTATGACTTCCAATCCTAGGTATAATTACTTAAACAACTGTAATGAAATGTAAAAGCAGACCTGTGGGGTTTGGATAAAGTGGCAGTCAAATTTAGACTTTAAGAAAATACAAATGCAGCATAAAATGATTCAATATCGCCCTCAGTCAGGAACTTACTGTCTCCTGAGATCAGACAACTTGGCAGTCATGGCAGCGATCTCTCCAATAGAGCGCAAGATGTCCTCTCTTTCTTTGGGATCCTCACACATGTCTGCAATCCTTTTGGCCTCTGTGAGCAGGGCCCTGATGTTCTCTTCTCCCTCTGGGCCGCCGTTAGGGTCTGCCAGCCAGCTCTGCAGGGGCAAACGCAAAGAAAATACAATCAAATACTTCCATCTCAAGTTTGAAATCCTTGTTTAGGAAGCCAAGTGGAGTTAATGGATCACCTGGGCAGCATCAATCCTTTTGGCGATGGCCTGCTTGGAGTTAGTCATGGCCTCCAGCTTGCGAGCAGCATTTTCCACCTTGCCAGTTAGCACGTCGAGCCCCTGGGAAACCTGCTGTGCCTTCTGCATGGCGGCCGGGGACGCCCCCTGACCTCTGGGGTGGACAAAGAAAACACACAGATCCATAAACTGAGGCACCTCAGACCACACATGCAGACTTATTAGTTTACTTACTAAAAAGCTTTATGTCTCCGTGTTGAAGAATTAGATTTCCTAACTTAATGCCTATATTAGCATCCGAGGCTCAAAGGCATCTCTTAGTCTTCAGAGGAGTTACTCAACCGGGGGCTAAAGTAGATTATAGATTAATACCAGACAGCTGCTTTTTATCGAGTGTGACTCAGGGTCCCTGGTGACAATCGGCTTTCATATCATAGGGATATCACTTCCATTATTACACACTATAATCCTCTCTATTATGCTTACTGCCTCCCTTTAAGGATGTTAAAGGAAACTACTGTGCAAAAGGAGCATTAATAATAATGGATATTAAATGAAACACCGGTACAGAATCACTGAGTGACAGAGGGAGGAGAAGGACACAACCTAATGAAAGATATACGAGTGAGTGAAATGGGAGGCGGATGTCTTTTCATAGTTGTGAAACACACACACACACACAGCAATGTGTTTTAGGATGTAGTGTACCTGGCCCTGATATCAGACACCTGGTCAGTCATCTGGCCCAGAGTCTTGGCAGTGCCCAGGATATCTCTGCGTTCCTTCCCAGCACACAGTTCACCAACTTTCCCGGCTTCATCAAGGATCTGGCGGATGGCCTGCTCGCCTGCGTCCCCTAGAAGCACCAAACAAAGCCACACATCAGTACTTTATCTAGATATAACCAGATAATCAGTCTGAGGACATGATTAGTGGTAGAATAGATAGTTACAATTGGTAAATTGGTAAAATAGGAATTGTATTACCTGGTTGAGCGTTTGGATCTCTCAGCCAGTTCTTAGCTTGAGCTATCTTTGAGTCGATAAGCCCCAGAGCCCTCTTCATGGCCTCTGTGTCCTTTGGGTTAAAATGGCAAACTAAATGAATAACTTAAAGGGAATCAATGCAACTAGAGAAAACAAAAAAAAGTTGGATCAATACCCTAAGTCAAACATGTATATATATTCTTTCTATAAATGATGACATGAATATTAGGGACACTGGAATGTTGTGTTCATTTCAAGTCAAATGTCCTGTTAACAGTGTCTTCTGTGTGAATGAGGCTAACATACTGTATGATGTCATATCATTATATTCCTTTTTTAAGAATAAGTTCGTGACTCATTGAAACTGAGCTTGGGGTGTATTTTCATTCAATTATTTCCACAGTGAGTTACATGGTGTACAAAAGCTCCAGGCTCTCGTCATGGTTCTGATCAAACCCAACTGTTGAATTATTCCACTTAAAGAGCACCACACAGCAACGTCTATGTGCAACACCGCTCACATCTGTCAGGCACACCCACGGAGCGCATGCCGTATCCGTCATTCTTTCACATCATCAAAAAGGGAGCGTGTATTGTTATGAAAGCCAAACGACTCTCCATTGTATCTCAATCAGAGTGGATGGAAATACAACAATCTATCCAACAGAGGCTGACTCATTGTCGAGTCAGCAGAACAAAGCAGAGTCCTGTTGGACACGGAGCAAAGCAGGAGACCAGAGCGGATGAATGAGTGAGCTTTTTTTCCATGGTAGAATAATAGGAATTCAGAAAACACTATCCTTCATTTAAAATCATGTATCTTCATCTCAGCAAAAACGTCATAGCAATTGAAGACTAAGAACACACCTCCAGTATTTGTTTTAAGAATATCTATTTCAAAATGTGTCTGAGCCCTGACGATAATCACTTTGTTAAAATAAAAGAGGGCAACACACAGGTTTATTTGAATAACTGGGAGTGTTGAATAACATAGCAGAACAAGGGAGGAAACAGGAAGTACAAAGGTTTGAAGTGATGTCACCAGAGCTGCGGGGGTATATTAGTTTGCTGTTCAAACTTGCGCAGCTGCTGTTCTGCATGTAATCACTTGTTTATGTGAGTTGAAAAGCTGTGAAGTAATGTGAAAGATAGCATTGATATAGGATCATTGCCCTGTAATGCAAACATACATCCATTACAGTTTAAAATCTAACACAAGATGGTATACCTAGCCTATCTATTGGATAAAAACTTAAATGAGCCGTTCACAGAACAAAATGTGTTTCTATGTGATCTCCTCATAATGCTTTATGTACGTACGGTAAGGTAAATGCTGACACAATTCAAATGAATGACACCCAAATCAATACTGCACGGTTCAGGTCAATCAATAATCAGACAGGTTGAGGACATGCATAGTGAGGTTTAAAAGACATAGGAGGAACACACACAGATGTTGATACAATGTCATGTTATGAAGCAAAAACAGATCAAAAAGAAGATTCCACATAGATTCCACACTTTCAGCTTCCAACCTGCTTAGGACTTCGTCAATACACACCGTTTCATTAGCAGTCCAACAAATTCAAAGTGCTAATGAATTCTTACGGTATATATATATATATATATAGTCAACAGTTTACCTATCCTGCCTACTGATAAGCACACAATGGCACCACAAAGCACAAGACAGCACACACATCTGTCAGACATGCTGCTGCACAACCAATCTGCGAGAGAGGTAAAGCTTACCTTCTACAGGGGGTGAAGGGAGAAAGAAACGGTCAAAAGAAAGGAAGAACCACATAAATACAAATGTTGAACTGGACATACCAACTGAGAGCAACACAAAGTGTCAAACAAGAGAAAAGGTGGCAGAGAAAGAGCCCTTTAAAGAGTGTGGGGACAGTAAAGATATAGTGAGCTGAGCATAAAAACGAGCCCAAAAGACGACCAAGCTACAACGAGACAGAGAAAGTTCCTACTTTATTTTATAACGGTATGTAAGCTTCAAACATTTTCGACACCTGTCAACCTTCTAATGAGGTCATCCTGATGAAACAAAGTGCATGCCTTGTTCAAAAAGAAAGAAAGAATGCAAATGAGAAAAGCTTCACTTAATATTCTCTCCAGTCTGCAGCTTCCTGCCAAAGGCATTCTGGGAGTGTGTGAGAGCACAGTGGGTAGCACAATTGTTTAAATGTTGCTTCACTGCTTTCAGTTGATCCATAAAAAAGCACATAAACCAAACTAAAACACTGTGCAGCTCAAAGCAGGCTCTTGTTCTTGTGTATATTTATAATAACAGTGTGTGCATGTGACACGTTATTGGGAGTACCTTATTGGCCCAGGCATCCTCGTCCCAGGACGTCAGCTGCAGCACTCTGATGATCTCATTTATCTCTGCGCTCATCTTCTCAAAAGTGAAGTTACGATTCTTCAAGGACTCCTCCACACCCTGGCCGCCAGACGTCTTGGTTGTCACAAAGATTTTGATACCTGGAAATAAAACAGAACTCACAATAAATAATCCGATATTATGCTCTTGACACTTGCTTTAAGAAAAAGAAGAATCAACAAGCACTGAGTGGGAGTCCCTGTTGATGAAGGGGGTGTGAATACCTGAGATGAGGATGGGCAGCAGCTCTTTGACTGTGTTCATGGAGTTCACCAACATCACGCGGTGCTCCTGGTGAGTCAGCTCCTGCTGTCGCTCATCGATCATCTTCGCCATCTTTGTCATTCCTGGAAACCAGAAACAAACCAAATGTGGAGAGGAGCTAAGTACATTTGCTCAAGTCACATACTTGAATGTAAATGTAAGGTGATATATTACTTGTGTATTTCCATTTAAATGTACTTGTTTATTTTCAGATTAAGATTATAGGAAGGAACAGTTCATAAGAATGTGTTTACATAAGTCAAATGTAAGGGCATACTTGTAATGGAACACATTTTTAGAAATGAATGAAGGAATACTGCTTTTACTGAAGTAGATAATCTGATGTCTACTTTCAGGAGATACAGGCTAACACATCAACGTTTCTGAGATACTGTCAAGTCCCCACTTTAGCAGAGTAACCCTCCTGTATCAGCAGACTGACCTGGACCCAGGTTCTTTGTGTACGTGATCAGGTCCTCCATGGACTCCACCACCTCGGCCACCGTCAGGTACTCCAGGATGCCTTTGCACACACGGATTATTTTGCGGACCTATGACAATGAGAGGACAAGACACCAACAAAGGCTAATTCAAAAAGTTGCGTAACCAGAGGAAATTATGCAAAAACAGCCCCCACCCTCTCTCGAATTACACAAGGATAATGCTGCCTAATGACATTCCAGCCTATTTGTCCTCACTCCAGCTCTGTGAGGACTGCTGGAGTCACCACTCCACTACAGAGCCATCCCTGAGCTGCATTGGAAACCATGATGGCACCGCTGACTGATGACTCCTGCCGAGTCCTGCTGACTGCTGCAGACAGCGAGGGGACGGCTGCTCTCAGAGAGCTGAGCAGCAATTTTTATTTGATTCCCATCCCTGAGAGGAAAGGAAGAAGGGGCCTGATAGATGATGCTGCTGCCTGCTTCACGATTTAGGAAGTGTTTTTGTAAGAAGTATGGAGATTTCCACAGACGTGTGGTATATTTATCTACCTCTCTGTCTTCTTTGTAAGCAGTAGCGTACCCTTAGGGGAGGGCAGTGCAGCAGGAATGGCTACTGTCCTTAGACCAGAAGAGCCTGTTACAGCAGGCTCAAGTGTCCATTAAAAAGACACTAAAGCCCTTCCAGCTCAGCGTCTGCTCAATGAAAATCAATAGTACACCCTTTAGCACAGCTCCAAGCTTTATTAGCTGCTTTCGGTCCATTTTTCACCTTCTGCTGCCAGTGGGCTCTTTTACAGCCTCAATACAGTCTTTTTGAGGATGATATCATTATTTTTAAGGAATACATTAAGAAACAATCTCATAACAATTGATTTGCTGACTCTTCTAACAGTGAAGTATGCGCAGATCCATATCATTGGTTATTAAAGAGATATGGTGATAATATACCTGTGGCAGGACATTTTACAGTAAAAAAACTTCGTTTCAAAGAATAAACAGCAGTGTCAAATTTACTGTGAATTTCTTTAAATGTTAAATATTTAAAAAACAAATAAACATTTATTTAATCTGATTTAAATATTTGTCATTATTTGTATTTTGGTTTCCGGTATTTGTTTATAGCCGGCCAAGCAAAGAAGAAATGATGTCATGTTGACCTATTTCCAGTCATTCAGAACATCAGGCAAGACAGAGCACACTTGGTGTCCACCATTTTGCACCAATGCTTTACCAATGCACTGGGAGAGCCTCAGAGCACAAGAGGCAGTTAAATCAGTTCCACCACTGTCAGATGTCACAACAAAAATATTATTAAATCAACATATGTTTCTGAAGTTAGGGCCCCATTCACATCCTGCAACATGTAGGAAATGGATGAGGTGGTAGAGTATACTGCCTGCTAAAAAAAGTTTCACCTGATTGATATTTCTTTCCTTTAACAACTTTTTTATTCTGACCTCGTTGTTCAACAAAAAGACTGGAATTTTTTTTACAAAGTTATTTGAATAAGACTGAATGAATGGATGAAGGAATACCTCAGCTTCGTCAAAGGTCAGGAGCAGGTCAGAGGTCCCAGAGAGGATGCCCCGCGAGCCATCGATGAGGTAATCCCGAGCAGGGACGGAGTACGGATCAGCTTTCAGCATGGAGGCAGCCTGCACCAGTTTAGTGCATGCAGTCTCCACTCTGTGAAGAGCAAAGAATGATGGATTTAAATAGCAGTACAAAATGAAAAAAATCCTCAAACCAAGTGTCATGCTGATGATACGGAGCCCTTCAAAAGCCAGATGGACTTTACGCATGGAAACAGCAAGTTACTCGCAGCAAACACATAAACACTAACAGCTGTCCTAGCAGGACTTTGTTTCATTTCAAATGAAGAACATATAAGATTTGACTGTAACTGATGCTGAGTGTAATCAAGACATGACAAAAACGAATTTCAGCTCAAAGGAAATGTGATGTGAAAAATCAGCTGATAGAATTTCACACCTTTCACACAGAGTTCACACATCATGTCAACAGCTTACTATGTCTCATCCCAACGCTATAGTTAGTTTCCTTCCTGTTCTACAAACAATGTGTGTCTGCAGCTTGTTTGAAAACCAATACTGTTAGCGACAAGCTGCAGCTTGTATGGAGACACTCGTTTTTAGATCACCAAACTGTGTTCTTTAGTACGAATATGAAAATGAGAAGGTTCCCATTTACGAAATATCTCCTCAAGTTTTCCTTCGACCTTAAATCTTTTTGATGATTTAAAAAAGGGACTTATTTGGGGAATTATTTAAGCATATAAACACTCGTTTGTTTTGTTGTATTATTCTTGCATAAGAAATCTACTGACATGAGCTTTGTTTAAATGAAAAAGCCGAATGAATAGTTAAATGGCAAGGACATTTAATTTGTAATTGAATAAGGAATGAATGGGATGTGGTGAAATCAGGTTGGTAGCTGGTTAAAAATGAAAATGGCTTTTTACTTGTTTTAAAGGTTGAGTGGACTAAGGACAGAGTGTCATATGTTGTACAGAATGAAAAGCCCTATGAGGCTTTTGGACTATATAAATAATATTGATGTGACTTCTGCAGCACGAGTATCTGTAGCTCGTGACAAAGGAGTTGGCCTGTTCTCACAGGAAGTGATTTGGATCTCAGGAGGCAGAGCTCCACTCTGAATGGCTTCGGCCCAATTTAACCCCCTGTTTGCACAGAGATGGAGATGATTGATTGTTGCCTCCTGGCCGCGGTGCACTCAGTGAACTCCAGAGCAGGAAAACAACAGGCTCAGCTCTTTGACTCTGCATCATGCATGCCACCTGCGTTGTATCATAACAGCCATATTGCACATAGATCAGGCAACAAGCCAAGAACCGACTGTATACTGCTCTCCTTCTTTGCCCACGGGGCCAAATGTTGCCTCGGTAACAAGATCATTATTGTTAGTTTTCCACATTTTAGACGTTGCAGAGGGGCCAAACAAGAGAGGCTCAGTTTCCATTCTTCAGAAGGAGCAAGTCTCCTGCAGGATACAGGCTAATGTATGTGCATGACATCCAGGCTGGTGTGTGTGTCTCTGCAGAGCCAGCCAGCAGTGTCCTTCAGCGTGCACTAGCGAGAAAGAGCCATGCATTAACCGGACCCCGACAGACACTATATTTAGTGAAGGAGACGCATTCCAGCTTATGTGCTGATGGATGACGACAGGGTGAAGATGTGACTTTGAGGCGCCAAATGTGTTGAGCCTCACGACCTGCGCCTGCCAATATATTTCATCCCTGACCTTGGGGGGGGGGGCTCTCAGGTCCTGCCACTCCCCACTCCCCACCTCCACTGTAGAGTCTCATTTAATAAGGATCGGTCTGACTGCGATACAGACAGACTTCAGATGAGCACAAGCTACTGATTTAGCCGATTTCAAGTGATTCAGGAAACATTTATTAAGTATGTATACATCTCTTTTTCTACATCAATGTGTAAGCTTTTTTCGTGTTTCACGTTTTAAAATAAATCAAAAGCAGCAGCAGTCACTGGCTCTAATGTAGGAGGGCATGTAGGAGTTTGTGTCCCTTCTCATTTAGGGTAAAGGAACTCCACCCTAGGCAAAAAAGTATTTATGTTACACCAGGGCAAGATTCTGGGGCACTTAACATGCCGTGTCTGACCTTTGCTTGGGCACAACCAGCCATTACTGCAACAGATAAAGAGAGAACCAGAGCCAGAGAGAGGCTAGTGGGTTGCACATACTGTAGGGAGACAACCGTGTCATCTAAAAACATTTTTGAAAGGTTAATATTGTATGAAATTGAGATCGGCAGAGATTTCTCTTTCGTGCTTACTTGCTAAACGCTGGTGGCATGTCCCTTTTCATGATCTGGTCCTCTGTAGTTTGTACAGTCTCCCTCCCCACCTGGAAAACACAGATTCTTGGTGAGTAAAAAACAATCAACTGGGATTTAATGGAATAAGACATAAAGGGGTGATGTACAATATATAGAATACACAATTGACATTTGCAAACAAGAACATGACATTTTCGACCCAATATTTATTCATTTAAAATCAAATCAAGTTTTATTTATATAGCACATTTATAAACGATTTTTGGTCGAGCCAAAGTGCCGTACATAAAATAAAAATAGCCTACAGTAGAGACACTTTACAGCAAATACAACAGCACAGATTGTTCAGAATATCAGTATGAGAAAAACGACACCCTCTATCCTTAGACCCTCACATCGTACAAGGAAAAACTTCCAGAGAAAACCCACAGTTTAAAGGGAAAAAATGGGAGAAACCTCAGGGAGAGCAACAGGGGAGGGATCCCTCTCCCAGGACGGACAGACGTGCAATAGATGCCGTGTGTAAATCGAAGAGATAATACATTTTACAGCATATAGACCGAATGTTAGGAAATGCATGTGTCTGTAATAAGAAGACAGCCTATTTAAAGACGCCCTGTGAATTCATGAATGAATCTGTATATCTGTCTTATGTATTGTCATAATTCATGCTAACAAAATTGAATACAAATATTGGGCAGTAAATAAATGTTAACAGGTTGTTCAGCAGGTGCTCAAGTCGTTTTGGGTATCCAGTAGTTTTCAAACTGACTCCGCCCACTTCTTGTTTCATCTCTGTAAGGGTCAGAGGTGTCTGGAGCCTGTCCCAGCATGCACTGGGCAAAGGTCAAAGACATCTTCTGCAGGTCATTGGTTCTATTACAGTGTAAACACAGATGCTGTACACTCACAGTCCCTTTGCTTCAACAATTTAGAGACGTGGGAGGAAACTGTGGCAGGTACCACTGATAAACATCGTGAGAACACAGAACTACTAGTTGTGCAGCAACAATGTTTCAAAGATGAGCCCCCATATAGCATCCTCCTGCAGTAAATATAAGAGTTTTATATGAATTCATTGGAGTTTTCATGTCTTGATTTGATTGCAGGATATTCTCATCATGTTCCGCATATCATGGATAAATGCTTGAAAACAAAGACTGCAATAATATTATACTATATTTCATCAAATCATTCTTATTGCTTCAGCTGTCTCAATGTTGAGAACTACTGTGTAATATCGGCACAGGAACTATTAGTTTCTGGTTGGTTGGGAAGTGTCAGTAACATCATTATATATAGTTCAGGTATTTAACAGCCTAACCAACATCATACATTACTGCACAGGAACTAGTGACAATAGCAAAAGCACCTAAGCTTCACAATTTCTCGTTATGATTCCAGTAAGATCAAAGGCTATTTTAACCAAAAATAAGTGGCCATCGGTAAAGCGTGACGATACACTCTTTGATGTAGTAATATAGAAATGCATGGATTCGGTGAAGTTCATTCCTGCCATCTCATCCATTATCTGTTTAATAGATGGCGTAATACAAGAAAAATCTCTTTAACTACACAAAGTTTGTAAAGGTGGCACCAAGGGCTGTCAAAGCGTCCAAACAAGTGTCCCCCCCCGCCCTGGCCTCAGCCCTGATGACTAGTTCATAAGTCATGAGGATTTTGTATCACTCAACACTTTTTGTCAAGCACTATGAGTTGGAACAGTTGTGCTGGCTCAGTGATATTTTACAGTAAGATCCATTGCCAAACTTTTATGCAACATGAGCTGTGATTCTATACATCACTAGCATGTCATATGCGTGAGTAAAAACTCTGTTTCCACAACTTCCCCCCTAAGGGAGTTTTGTCTTTAATCATGCCGTTTTCCAGAATGATGTCCTGCTACGAACCATTATTTCAACAAGGCAGCTGCTGGGGGGGGGGCAGGCCGCAGCGTAGTTATAATGCGTAGAGCAGCTGAACGTCGCCTCTCACTCAAATGCCAAAATGACTCACCTCCCCCATCATAACCTCAGCTCTGTAGGGAGAAACTACTCACCCACGTCGAGCTGCCATGGGTGAGAGATCACACGCGTTCATACCGGAACACACTGGGTGACTGAAATGAGCTGTCCCAACAGGAACACGATAAATCTTCTCTTTTTTTAATATTGCTTCGATAAATATAAACTACGTGAGTGATTACCTCGCTGTCACACACATCATTCAGTAAAACCGTTCTGTTGAACCTTGCTGACAAAACTAGCAATTTAAATATGGTACCCTGTGCTGTGGGAGTTTTTAATAGCACCTTTTGGCACAATTTACAGACATTTCGGTGAATAAATAATAATGCCAATTTTTTTTTTTTTTTAAAGGCCTTGTGGAAACTAAGTGATGTGGGATGTAGTCCTGATGCTGCAGAGGGCTTTCCCAGAGAGCTCGTCAACGTGTGTGACTTCAGGCAGCAGCAGAGTCATTCCAGATGGTTGAGGCTGCAATGGAGCAGCGCAGACATACATCTCTTCACCCTCTTTTTACCGGACCAGAGAGACTCTATGAGTAACTGAGCGCTTATAAATTAGGGCCAAAGGTTGTGCCAAACTAAAACTGGAGCTTACAGGCTGTCCATCTCAGACAGTGGTTATATGCCACCCTGACATTCTAGCTGTGAACAAAAGCCAACTACAACAACTAAAGCTCTTCAATGAAAGGGCAGCGGGGCTACACACCGGGATATAGGGCACTGACAGGGTAGTAAACAAGAGTGAGGGGGGAGGATGTAACACAAAGACCTTGCACCCCTTGCCAACACTGCAGAATATAGTAACCTCATTTAAGAGAGCTCTCCTCCATGCAAGTCGTAATATATGAATACATAATATTAGCAGATTTGTTTTTGGTTTGCAAAACACTTGGACCTAATGGTTTAATTGTTTTTCTTTGGGAGCTGTCAGCATCCTGTTGTAAACTGGAATCAAGAAGACAAAAAGGTTTACTTTGTTTGCTTTAGAAAGCGACTTACAACAATAAAAAAGATTTAAGTTCAATTAAAGTAAACATTTGTAAAATATTGGAAACATTACCTGGTCAATGGTTTTGAACACTTTTAATTGGAATATCTCTGGGTTATCTAAGTCTGGCTAAATAAGAATGTATCTGACTCCATTAGCTTATGACATAGTCATGTTGCCAACATTTTGTAAATACAATCTTATAAATAAATATATATTTCTGTTCGATTACGTTCAGAATATTTTATATAAAAAAATATTTTCGGGTAGGCGCAGTTCGGCATTCTGAACTTGATGAACAACTTTTCTGGGGGACTGAAAACCTTCTTTGTAAGAAGCTTGCGTCACGTCAGCACTGAATTATTAAAACTACATAATGATTTATACGAGATCAAGTCAAGTTTAGACTTGATCTTTAACTGAATAAAGGTAAGAGAACACCGACTACACCATAGGCTAACAACGTGGGAGCCAAAAGCTGAGTTCACACGGCCTTTTTAGAGTGCTGACTCATATTCTCCCCAAAGCATCAGATGGGTTTTGGCTCTATGTTCTGTATGCAACCGGGCTTCACTGTCTTTCTTTTTCTTCTCCCCACTGACACTCTTCCTGCTGAAGGTCCAAACAGTCTGCAGCCAAACACTGATCCAAAACATTTACTGCAAAAATAGAACCATGACCCGCGTTTATAACCACTGTTGTCAAGCCGTTCAATATGCCTGTCCTAATACGCTATTTTGAGCGCCTGTCAACTTTTGGGACCACATTCTTGCAATACACTGACCGAGCTTGACATTAGAGCTTCTTTACTCTAAACGTTTAAGAAGGTAATAAAAATGCCTATCTTTAGTTCCAAGATCAGGGTGCGACACTTTAATGACATGTTTGTGCTGACCGACAAAAACTGCCTATACCTGAAAATATTTAATTTACGATGATATCAAACTTAAAAAAATAGGTTCATCTCCACATTATAGAACCTGGATGGTATTGTTCCCTAATGAAAGGCTGTTATTAATCATCAAAATCATTGTTTTAATTGATTGTTAGTTAACTACCAATCATGCAATAAGTGTATTATTTATTAGCATTTTTCCTTTGTTTGATTATTGATAGCGAAGACAGGAAACATGGGGGAGAGAGGAAGTCCAGTTTCATCTCATTCTTAATCAGAGCCCAGCCTCACAGGCCAAACCACAACACAAATATCCTGTCCCCTGAATAGATTCTACACCACTTTGAGGAAGGCCAGTTGTTCACTTCCACCTTCTTTTTAAAACCTTTCACACATTCAGTGTCATCTTCTTCCAAGCTATCACATACTGGCTGACAGTCTCATTTAACATTTGTGTCTGGAGAGGAAACACGGACACGCTTTTCAGCCTCCAAGAGTGCTGTGAGGAAACCCTGTGTTGTGAAGGAGCTTGATAAAGTGGCTTCTCCTGTAGAACAGACTTGGCTTTGTTGACAGCAGCCCATCACTCTGCTGGGAGAAGAAAGGCCACTCTGAAAGCCTCATGGCTGCCAAGACACTGCCTGCCTTTCACATGTTGGCTAGTTTTAGCACAATGCTGTGTTAGTCATGGTGACCACAAGGATCTATGATGGCAAATTCTGGCTAGCACAGTCACTGCTTCCCTTAGCAATGCCCTACAAATAAACTGTGAGCTATTTTGTACAGAGGGGTTTGTTCCTCCATTTCCGCAACCATGATTCCCACTCGAAGTGACTGCAATCCGATGAGACATGCTCACGTAAACTGATGACGCAGCACTCCATTAGCTACTCCAGATCAATAGTCTTTGAACCAGCCAGTGCTGCGTTCTGTGATATCAAATGACTCCTGACCGACAATGAATCGGAAAGGCAGCAGAGAGGTCGCACTGAAGGTCGACGGCTTTATCATCGCATCCGTCAAGTGGGTGTCTATGGTTTATTAATTGAGTTCAGGAAGTTGCTACCCATAGGGTGTCCAAGGCGATGAAAGTCACAAATCAAATGGCATGCTTGGCCATGGCCCCGCAGCCAGAGAGGATATATCACGACTATCTGTCTCCAGTTACAGGAGCTTAGCGGCTCGTTCAGTGTTACTGGGGAGCGGCGCTCATCTGTGTGAATCCTTCTCTGGTCACTACAAGGATCGTCACAGAGGAGCTGCCATCTTTATACGGAACACGGGCCGCTAATAGAACAGAGATAACAAGAGATTACTTTGTATGGATCAACTGAGCCTTGGAGAGAAAGAGGCAACATCTCACACAGGCATCCGATAAGGTGGATCAATAAACCATAACACCTATTTGTTACTTTTGAATGGCCATACATCTTGTTGTGGGACCATCACTTTGGAATTGAAATGTATAAACATTCAAACTTAATTTAATCTATACACAAATGGTAGTCCATTACAAGCATGTTTTTTTATAATGTGTGCGCGTGCATTACATTACATTACATTACATTACATTGCATTTAGCTGACGCTTTTATCCAAAGCGACTTACAATAAGTACATTCGACCAGGAAGACACAACCTTGAAGAAAACAGAATCATATAAGTACATCAGGTTTCATAGAGCCAAACATTTCAAGTGCTACTCAACTGGCTTTAGGTAATCCAGCCCTTTATTAGTATAAAAGTGCTTCGTTAATAGTTCTAACGCTCGAAGTGGAGTCGAAAGAGATGAGTTTTCAGTTTGCGCCGGAAGATGTGCAAGCTATCTGCCGTCCTGATGTCAATGGGGAGCTCATTCCACCATCTTGGAGCCAGGACAGCAAACCCACGTGTTTTCGCCGATGGGAACTTGGGTCCCCCTCGCAGCGAGGGCGCAACGAGTCGTTTGGCTGATGCAGAGCGTAGTGCACGCGCTGGGGTGTACGGTTTAACCATGTCCTGGATGTAGGAAGGGCCAGATCCATTCGCAGCATGGTAAGCAAGTACCAGTGTCTTGAAGTGGATTCTAGCAGTTACCGGAAGCCAGTGAAGGGAGCGGAGGAGCGGAGTGGTGTGGGAGAATTTAGGAAGGTTGAAGACCAGACGAGCAGCTGCATTCTGGATGAGCTGCAGAGGTCGGATGGCACATGCAGGTAGACCAGCCAGGAGGGAGTTGCAGTAGTCTAGGCGTGAGATGACGAGAGCCTGGATGAACTACAATTAGTGGCATATTAAAAATGTGTCATCAAATCGATACTACCAGCACTCTAACACTTCAGGTGCAAGGTGATCATCAGTTTCCCCGCAGCGAGGCTCCTTCTTTTTTATTTCAGTCAAGAACCAAATATACGTAAAACTTGCTTTATACAACAAAGTTAGGGATAAGGCTAAAATATAAGGATTGGATTCATATTAGTTACAACTAGGTCAATTGTTGGTAACATCGTAGTTATGCATGTGCGTTTTTTGGGGAAGAAGTGACAGCCCTATTGCATTCTATCGTTTGTCATGGTGTGCAGGAGGGAGAGGGGGTTTCCCTTCAGCGGCTCACACTCTGTTCCTGAGTGCGCCAACAGCTGCCGGTGTTCCTGACTTGGCTTCCTGCATTTCCTCATCAATTCATCCCTCCTCCGTGTCCCCCTATCCTGGCAAATGTTCATCCGACGCAAGATGCAGCGTGAATCCATAACCAAACGGCAAACTTTTATGAAGACATCTTATCGTATCTCCTTTCAGACTCTGTCGTACTTGTGCTGTTGCCAAGAAAACAGAGAAAACTGGTGAGCAGCATGAAACGATTTCCCTTGACAAATCGCAGGACGCTCGAGCACCAGGTAATAGGAAACGTTTGCTTTGTATGCCTTTAAGCACTATAGTTAATGAACACATTTGTTTCTCATCCATAAAGGATTAAGGTAGCAGTCGAGGGAAATGACAGATTCCACGCTTTATCAGATACTGATCTTAACACAGTTTAGTATTTCAATTGGAACCACTTTCAACAGTTCCAGCAGTATTTTTGAAGTTTGGGAATCTACCGAAGTAGCTTTGCATGATTCACAAAAAAAGCGTTTATCTTATATTAGCTTTTAATGCAGAAACTCAGTTCATCAAGATGCTGTTTATTGTAATAAGTTCCAGAAGGTTGTATATGCTGAAGGCTATTTATCTTAACATTTAAAGAAGTTCAAGACCACCAACACTTTTCATTGTGTTGCTGACGTTTCCTATAGAATGATGAAAATGCTACAGTTCATGTCTTTGGTGTTGTTGCGATACGCACAGTTGTGTTGTGTAACCTCAGCAACATTGCAGAAGATGTACGTTTCTCTTCACATACAAACATATCTACTGTACAAGTCATGTGACCCCTGATCTTAGCAAACACTAAGACTTGTGATTTTATTAGTTCCGGGACCCAAAATCTGTTCAATGCTTTTCTTTATCCAAGCCTATAAAAAGGGCGCTATAAGAATAATGAAGTGCAACCGCTCTTGAATAAAAACGGCCAGAATAGTCAACTCACGAGCCTGACTGGTGATACGCCTGCTGTACTTCAATTTCAAGGGAAATAATTGTAACCCTCAGAATCAGTTTGTATACATGTATAGCTTTGATATGTACAGCAAATGTAATATGAGTATATTAGACTAAGCATCGTGTCTTTAACTTAAAAAAATAAACCCGACAGATAAGTGATAAATAAGGAGGATTAAGCAAGTTAAGTGCTATTTGGTTGGTTGTTGCAATAAAGCTCAGCAAGTATTTCCTCCTGCCAAGTTAGTTATTGTGCTTATGTTATGTCATTGTTGCACAAGCTGTTTCAAAATGACCACAAGGCTGGTTTATTGCACAAACAATCTACACAACGTCTCTCACACTTCTCCTAACATGTTTACCCCCATATAAAGTTAGCCATATCTTGCCAGTAAAAAATAATTCACCAGATTATAGCTTCAATGTGTGTCAAAAACTGATATCATAAATAAAGATGAAGATTCCCCGCTGAGCAGAGGTGCATTCCTTGTTATGGGGAATTCTTCACATTCCTCACAATTAATGTCAGGCTCATTGTCTCAATAGATGCTGAGCACTAGTGAAGGGTCTAAGTTAGAGCGGGCATATTTAACAATTACAATGGTTTGTGGTCATGCGCTACACTTTAAATACTGGTTCGGTAGACAGGGGCTAAACCTTTTTTCTCCATGCATCTGGAATAACAAGATTACACCGTTTCAAATGAATGATTTAAAGGTCTAGAGTCTAGACATTGTTCATGGTGAGTGCCCCATATCAGACAGGCTGAAGGCAAGGCAAGTTTATTTATATAGCACCTTTCAACACAAGGCAATTCAAAGTGTTTTACAAAAAACGAAAGACATTAAGAAAATGGCATTTAAAATCAGTCATTAAAAAGAAAAGATAATAAAAACATTAAAAGAAAAAATACATGGATAAAAGTTACAGTGCAGTTTAAGATGTGAATAGTTCAATTAAAAGCAGCGGCAAAAAGAAAAGTCTTTAGTCTGGATGAAGTGTTTAAGAATGTCCTCATCGTTGTTTCCTTTGTCTGGTATTGAAAAGTCACCTGACGCATACATGAATATGTAAATAGAAAAGAACCCAATTTTCAATCATATTTTAAGGTAATCGAAAAACTCACATGATTAACTGTGTTTTAGCTTCTGGCTCAAGAGATTTTGAACACAACTTATTAAAAAAAAAGTCTGTTCAACAAGTGGTTTTCTGAACCAGACAATGAGATAAATAGCGTTAAGAATCTTTAAAGAAATGCAACTTGACCGCCTTCATCCCTTCTCATTCTAAGGATGACCCTTTCCTCAATACTAAGACTATAGTATATGGTCTTATAAAGTCCTAAATTAAGAACAAAATATTCCTGTTTCCTGTAAAAATGCAATCAGCCACAAAGAAGTCAAAGATAAGAGCCAGTCCACACAGTGTTGTATTTTTTCAGCTCTGCAATGTATGACTCACGAGACTGGTGGGATTGAAACCAGAAGACATTACATCTGATCCTTAACTTCAACGATATCATAACACTGTACATGTTGTCGTGTTGCTATAGCAACTGGAAATAATTACAGGCCGACTCATTCATTCAAGCCACCGTTGGAAACATCTGATCACAATTCAGAATGTCCAAAACGCCTGGATCATTTCATTTCATTTCATCCCCCCCCCCCCCCCCCCCCCCGCCAGTTGATGTTGCAAAAGACATTTTATGTGTCAGGATATGATGACAAGCACTGCTTCCTTCAATGATTCTTTCCTTCCCCACACATATTTGGTGGTATTCTAATATTATACCTAATGTGTTAGATAGGATTTGATTATTTATAAATCAATAAAAAACGATAGAATTTGATTATTTATAAATCAATAAAAAACGATAGAATTTGATTATTTATAAATCAATGAGGTGCCTAGCAATATTTGCAATCTAAAGAAAGTAAGTCGATTATGTAATCTCATTTTAGGTCCTGCTATTAGGCTGCTGGATGTTTTGCTATTTCCTCTGGATTGTTGATGATTATGAGCAGGTAGCACCCACTAAGCAAACTCTTTGATCCAAACAGCTGATGCTTGAAAATGTAATAGAGTAAATTCAAACCCCTAAAACAAGAGGATAGAAAACCTCCATACAGCAGAATTGGATGTGCATTCTTTGTATTTTCACATGCCCATCATTATAATTCCTTGTACATTCATCTTTAATAACGCTGTTAAATTTGACTAACAAATCTCTTTCGTATGAAAATATTATAGTTTACGCAAAAAGGTTAACTACGTACAACCACAACTGTTTATGGCGGTATTTATATACTGTTACCCAGGGTATTACTGCAGTATGAAGTCTAAACACCTCTCAATAATGCCTCTCAGAGGACGGACGTTTTGTGGCTGTAGACAATGCACACAACGGGGTACAGACTAATAGTTGGGACGTAGTGGTTATTGAGGGATAACAAAAGGCATAGAATAAAGTTAACTAGTTTGAACTGGTTATATATGGACCATAAACCCTAAATAAACTGAGGGCTAATAGAAGGCAATCCCTGTAAACCGAGAATTATTTTGCTGACAGGCCAGAGAAAGAGTCCAAATGTATCGCCTAACTGCCAGGCTGAGAGAACAACACACAGGAACCAAGTGTGCCTAATTTAGCCTCCATCCCTCCTCTTCTTTACAAGCCACAACATCTTGACAGCCCCTTCATATCTCCTTGCTTCCCTTTTAAGAAACTTTCCATGTCTTGTTTGTGTTTCAGGCTGAACATTTGAGGAAACAACTGTGTCATTTCCTTATTTGTTGCCATAATAGATACTATGTGGCTCTGAGGAGCACCACTGTGGTCAGGTCTAAATATAATTGTAACTCAACTACATCTGGTGAAGCGGACGCACATCATTTAATGGGTATCAAGATATGATAATGTAGAGCACTCACTTGCCAGAGTGCATCAACAGTGAGTCAAACTTTGAGCTACTTTGGAAAGTTATATTTGCTCTTTGTTAGTTGCCAGGATCCCTCAAAAATCTGCCAACAATTATGATTACAGTTTGTTCTTTAAAGTTAAGCCATAGGTAATGAAATATGTATTTACTTCTTTATTCATTTGGATGCAAATTCTTTATTTCATCAGAATCCAAGTTATTGAAGCTAGTGAATGAACTTTTGGGGAGAAAAAGACACATGTTGACAGGTGGAGATTCCGGGTTATCAGAGAACCCATTAGAAAGTATGACCCATCAAAAATCATATTGGGCCATAGCTGCTGTTGACAGATGTGGAAACACAGTATGTGACCAAATACATAAGTAATATAGCCAACATCCTTTTTAGGCCACACAATGTAATGGTTCACTGACACATCGCGTAGAAACGAAACCACATGCAAATTCACATTTTTGAAACATTTCTGCAACCAGAGTGAAGGTTTGACAATGCTATCTCAATCTTTATCATCACATTAGCAGAGCATGTGTAGCTCAAATATATGTATGCATTAATAATCAATCATTTATGTAACTGCCCATGAATCATTGTAGTCTATATAGATATGTTTAAAAGAGTTGGATGAAATAATATGCTGTCCCACCTACTATATGTGAACTGAGGGCCCTGAAATAAATTCTGCATTCTAGGTTCATTCATATTCCCATTCAAAACCGTATTCATTAACAACTAATGCAACTTATCTATCAAATAAAGTGGGTATACTGTTGAATTGCAGCCTGCCCCAGTACCTGGCTGGCTCACAGATAGCAGCAGTGCCTACGTCAGGACATGGCAGGCAGCTACCGAGGAGGCAGGGCATATTTTCAAGGGGAAAAGGGCGTCACTGCCCTTTGCCCCGACTCAAACTTCAAGAAACTTAAATAGCATGCATACTTCTATTTTATCTGATATTCAACACATAAGAAATGGCTAGCTACATTATTTTCGTTGTGTTTTAACGGTAAAGTTAGTTAATTTCAAGCAGATGGTGCGGGACAAAGAGCGACAGGTAGCCTACTACACTAGTCGCGTTTAGGCAGACTTTACCAGGCAACATTTTACAAAGTTACTCACCCGAACAAGGTTGCTGACGGCCGCCTGAACAGCAGCCACCGGCGCCGTCAGATCTGGTATAGCTTTCCCGTCAACTTCACCTTCTTCGTGCATTATCACCAGATGGGATATCTGCTGAGCCACTGGCTCCAGGATACTTTCTATCGTCTTCGTGTGAAACACCGGCATGTTGGCAACTTTTTACCACTATCCAAGAGAGAAACAAGTTAATATTCTACCAACTAAGGCAGTTTTCTCCCAAACTCCCACTACTACAGTTTTAAACACTCCTGGTAGCTTTTCCCCCAGGTCAGTTTCACCCTCCGGTATGAAGACTACAACTACTCCCGTGAAACCATCAACGTGAAAAACTCCCAGCCAGAGAGGGAGCGAGACCAACCTAAACGTCAACCAACGTTTCCCACACTCTGGCCAATCAGCGAGCGAGAAGGCAACTTTCCTGCCGCCTGATTGGTCGAATGCGGTGTCGCTCCGTATCAGCACCTCCCGCTTCCACACAAGCGAGTTTGCTAGAGATCCGAGTGCTCCCAAAATTACGTAATAGATTCTCATGCCCTAAAAAGGGAAATATGTGTCTACTGTTTGTGAGGAGTAGATTCCAGCCGCTGTAAATTCACTGGTCAGACGAGCTCTACTTTTGGCACATCCAGCACAGCAATTGGAGCAGTGACTGATAGAAGATAGGAGTGCAGACCTCACAGGCAACACACAGGATCATATAAACTCCAAACAGAACACTTGGACTATATCCATTAAGGAGGACAATGAAATCTCCTTTCAGGGCTATTTTTATTATCTAATCATTACAGACTAATCTCTAATAATCTATGTTAGTATGTTTTTCAATTAGGATCAAATAAAGAGGATGTGTAGTGGTTTAATATTGTTATTTTGTAATGTTGTAAAAAACATTTGTCTTATAACACAAGCCATACACACAATGGTTTACAAACCAAGCACAGCAATTTGTCAAGAGTGGCCCAAAGAAACTGACACATTTTTTTAAAATTCCTTCTCCAGTCCTATATTCCCACCTCTTCAACTCTGTATCCATAAGCCCCCCCCCTCTCAACCAACTTCTTCCTGACTGCTTTTCTGTTTTGTTTTGTTTCTTTTTGGTTTTGTTTTGTTTGTCTACCCTCCCTCCCAAATGTAAAGCGTCTTTGGGTTCAAGAAAAGCACTATAGAAATATAATTTATTATTATTATTATTCACACCCTGGAATAACAATATTTGTGTATTGAAAACCAACTGCCAAGTAAACCAGCTAAGGAATTCCCACAGAATCCCAAGAGGGACTGAAAGGCAGCGGCCCATTTCCTAAAAAGGAAGAGTCCAAAAAGACGGAATCAAGGAAGTAACTCTGCTTGAACCCTTGTGTAAACATACAAGGGGCTGATGCTTTCATTTGTATTACACCAAATGTCCATAACCACATTGAAGAGACTAGGACTTCTAGAATAAATTGAGTTTGACCACCAAGTAGGCTACTGTTGGATCAACCATTTAGTATGTTTCCTAAATGTAATTATTTATGTCCGCCCTGCTTTGACCATGATTAAGATGAACCAATAGACAAAGTGCCAAATACAATTCAACCTGCATCTCCCAACAGTCAATAAAAAGATAAATGCTCCTAAAGCTAAGTCCATACTGAATATAGACATCAAAGATGACTATTCACATCCTCAGGTCTCCAGTTACTGAAAAGGCTGTCCCCTTGTCCATGCTGGAATGTGAGCAGGGCTACTGAAGATGGGTGGTCTACACCTACCCAATACTGTAGTGCTGATAAGATGCTTCTGCATGGAGGTGGGTTAAGATTAGTTCCTGAACTCCATGGTCCTGACAGAACAGCATACTTTTTTAATTTGTAGTGCACAAAACATATTGAGATAGACCTTTTTTTCTTAGATGCTTTGTCAAGTCATCACAATCAAAGAGTTGTAACCGGTGATACATCTGTTCACATTGTTAACCAAGATTTATCTTTAGTTTTCTTCAACACTTTTCAAGTGTAAGCAGTTGGCGCCATCCCCTGGTTGAAAGACGCAACTGCACTCAGTGAAATGGGGACCAGAGAGAACATTTAACCTCTTAAGCCCCAAACCTGTTTTTCAGGTTTCAGGCTCGAAAATGACATTCCCAGAACAAATGACCATATCTTCCCTTCTAAAAGGGTTAAATTAATAATCTTTTTTCTCAAAGTAATGATAAACCTGTGAGTTGGATGTAGAAAAGTCAGAATCAATATAGATGTTTTTTTATTTTAAAGACAATTCAGATTGAACATGGTAAAAAACTGTAAATTATAGTGTCCGTCCAAAAAATATGTTGTACTTATAGTGAACTAACCTTGGATGATGGGTTAGTAGACTAAACGCTTTAAGAATCCAAAGTACAACATATAATAAGTACCCTGTATCAAGATTGATGCAAAACAAGATATGTTACCTTTTTAGACAGATTTAGCAAAAAAAAACCTCTTCTGGGGCCATTTGGGTGGATTTTCCTTATCTCTGGCCCCCCTTCTTTCGATTTTGACATGTGACATCTCTTTCTGCCCGTTAGAGCCAATAGAATCGAAGGGAAATCGTCCCGCACACACTCATGTTAAAAAAAGGTTGCGTCTTCTTGCATTCAATCTTGCTACAGAGCTTAGGAATGGCCTGCTCTACTATTTTAAAACGGAATTGCAGTTGTATTGCTTATAGATTAGGGTGACCAGACGTCCCCGTTTTCCGGGGACAGTCCCCGTTTGTATTGGCCTGTCCCCGGTTGAAACTCTCCCCGGAAATGTCCCCGTTTTTTAATACGTTAAAAACACATAGCAAGGTGAAATAAAACGTTTCATGTCAGGAAACACTGGGTAAACAGACTGTGGTCAAGCCAGCCCCCACTTCGGAAAACACACTCAAGCCAGCCCGCACTTTGTATTGCGGTGCGCGAATATCCTATGCATTACAGTAGTAGAGGCCTGTAAAAACTGCCTTCAAAATAAAAGCGTTTACTCGGTCAATAACAAATATACACCTAAAGAACACACCAAACATATTCATGTACTGGAGCTTAAATTAAGAAATATGTACTATATAATATGATCAATAATAATTTAAAACAAACTACGTATAACTACCGCATTATAACTGAGTGAATGTAAAATGTAAGTATACAGTTATGAAGACATATCTGACATTTCCACTGGGTGACTAATTTCAATTGATGTTGACACCATCTCACAACACCTAAAATAACATTACTTTCTGAAGCACAATTTAAAATGTATGCTGTTTAAAAATCTCAAATTAGATCTATTGCCCATCTATATTTTGATTATTATTTAATGGAAACCGTCCATAATCAAAGAGTCATTAAAATTCAATAAAATACTTATTTCACTTCAGGGTGATAGCAGGAGACCCCATCTAGTCAATCAGAGAAAATCAGGACAATCTGATGTAGAATTTCAAAATAAAAGACCTTTGAAGTCTCATATATGAGCTATCGTCCTTCTGTTTGTATCCAACAGTTAAATTACATTGAACCAGATTTGTCCCCCTTTTTTCTTTAACAGTGAAGAAAATTGGATATGTTAATGATATATTGACCGCAAAACTCAAAATGTCCCCGGTTTTAATTTTGAAAATCTGGTCACCTTATTATAGATTATCAGAACATTTCAAAGGGGACACAGCCATGGCCGTATCCACCATTGAGGTCACCGAGGTGCGGACCTTAGTAATTTTTTCCGAGCTGTGTATAACAAAACTTGTGAAATAATTGCACTAAACGGGGTTCTTTGTAGTACTTCCATTTACTGGCGATGGGGGCGCTGCATAACTACGTAGCCTCGATTAAAGAAAACAGAAGAAGACGACATGTATCAACCATGGTATCAACAAACTACCGCAGCCCGGACTTGTATCGGAGCAGCGAAGAAGTGATGAGGTATCTAGAGATCTGAGTCCAGCGGGCTGCTTGTGTTTCTGTTCATCAGGATATCATATGACCAGCAGATCCTGTGTGAACGCTCTACGTTAGTCAGTGGACGTCCGACAACATGCACACTAACTTATATTGCAGCTATAGGCTATACTTTGGTTTACATTGCGTGAATAAACTAGCTAGAGAGCTAACGTTAATTACATTCATCCAATTCTTTCACACACAGTGACGTCACGAGCTACCCACAATGCAACGCGCGCCATATATATATATATAAATACGCCATTTTCCTGGAGGTGCAAATATAAACAGCTAGCTAACGTAGCCAGGCAGAGCGCACTAGTTTTTTTTAATGAATTAACGACCGAATAATTCGCTGCATGTCTTCGGATTACATCTCTGGACTTGAGGGGTGTGCTCTAGGTCGTTACCAGCGTAAACTAGAGCTGTGTGGGTTATCAGATTGCCCTTACAGACTGCCTGCAGATGTATGGAAAAACGATCCTCGAAAGTGGCCTTCGTCGATTTGAGCTGCATCTAGGCCTACGTCTAATTTCTGGAAACACCAGGTGAATACCCCACTTGTCACAATAATATTATCATGCCATTGCAAATGTGGTATTTTAGAGTTGACTAGATATTGATTAAGGCAATAGACTATGATATTCTGCTTGCACCTCGTGTGAAATGGCGGATTCCGGAAGTACGGTGTCGCCCTCGGCCCAATACCGTATGTGTGTGTGAAAGAATGTCAGAAGGATTACCTTTAACAAACGTTGTAATGCTTTTCTTTGATTTCAATTTGAGTAAAACATTGAAGATATAACATTGTATTGTTTTCTTTTTACACTGACTCAGATATAATGAAAAAACTACGTCAGTCGAAGCTCAGCTTTGGTAAGGAAGAGACAGGACGGGCAGAGAGAAAGAGAAAGTGATGGAAGTCAGGGAGGAACTGCAGGTACAGTCACACAAAATAATGTAGGCTTAATAACCCCATCTATTTATCTATTTATCTATCCATCTATCTATCTATACATCTATAACAATAGTCTTCATTTGCAATATAGACAATAGGCATAATTGTAAAACAACATACATCGATTGTAGTTATGATGTCATAATAACATACAATTGTATAAAACACAATTTGCTTACATCTTTGTTCTCTTTTGAGAATCAAACAAAACAGATTTTAAAAAAAAATGCAAACAAACAAGTGAAATGAACTAAATTGCTGAATTGCTTTTAATTCACTGGCAGGAGCGACAAGTGAGGAGGAGCAAAAAGTGAACAACGAGGGAGAGATTGAACAAAGAGAAAGAGTAGAGGACAGAGATAGTAATGAACAGGAAGAAGACAGAGAGACTAAAGAAGATGGAAGAGAGGCTGCAGGTTATGGAAAGGAGAGAGACATGGAAAATGAATGTTGACAATGTTTTGTGATAATTTTAGCCTCTTCTGCATGTCCAGATCGTTAATAGTACAATCAACTGATTCAAAAATAATGGATGCTGCAGCCCACTGACAGGGTTTGAAATCAATATATTATCCAATGTGTGACCCCCCCACAGGACTTAAAAAGCACCTAACTAGATCATGAAAATCCCAAAAATCTCGGGGGGTATCCCCCGAACCCCCCTAGCATGTTTAGACCTCGGTATTTAGGAAATCCTGGATACGGCCCTGGACACAGCCACATTGGATATTAACCTATGGATTAACTACTTCATCGTTGTTATCGTCTTAATGCCATTGAAGACCAGTTTAGACCAGACAAAGACGAAGGTAAGCCATGTTAGCGTTGTGGGCTACCTAGCGCCACTTGTTTTGATGTACGTTTTTGTTGATAACGTCGCGAGTTTGTATCTTTCAGTGTTGAGGTGGGCACCGTTAGATTCTGTGTCTTTACGATCATAAACGATGTGTTGGATGTGCAGCTAAGATAAGTAATAAGGGAGCTATGAGTGATTTTTGGTGCAGTAATAGGTTAGCATTTTTCGCTCTGGGCTAATTCAGAGGCTCACTGTTAGCATTGTGTGTTTTTTTAAAAAAAATGAAAAAGATCAGTTAAATTAGTTTTTTCCCGTTATATGGATATAAAATATTAATAGTTCATTAAATATTAAGGTTCCTTAGACGTTGTTTCCTGCAAATGACGAGATTTCGGCCCCGAAACCGGGTCCGTGTGGCTTAAGAGGAGTCACATAGGACCAAAGTTGCTTTTACACCATTTCTCTGAAATAAGTTCAAGTGAGTTCAAGAGAAAAGAAAAAAAATAATACTGTGTGAGGATGTTTAGTTTATATTTATATTATATTTGTAATATGTTAAAATGCCACATGAGGGCACCAAAGTCTGCAACTAGATCAATATATTTGTGCAGCACCCTCCAGAGAAGGCTGATGTAAACTCTTTTAAAAGTTCATTGAAATAAATTAAGTTTTAAAATGTGCAGGTTTTAAAGTAAATGTGTATGTATCTTATTTTGATTGGTGTATACTTTTGTTTGGTTTCTGAGTTGATCATCTGGGCATCTCCATTATATTGTCATCAGCTGGAAAGACTCAGCAAGAAAGCAGTGCCGAAGGTGTCTGACTCATCATTGTCAGGACATGGTTATTTTTCCATAAGCGTGCACCAAGAAAGGAGCAGTAAAATGGAAACATCACAACTATCTTAACTGGTTCAGATCAAACACCCAACAATAGCTTTTATGGTGTCTGTCGAGGACCTGCCACCTTGAGGCCATTCAGCAAAGTAAAACTCATCATCTTTGCAGGTAACTCACACAAATGTCCTGTGCGACCAATATTACAGAACAAAGAGTTATGTGATTGGATAGTGTTCAAAACTAATTTTAATATCCCTAGGATAAAAACATGTCCATGTTGTGTTCAAGGCTTGATCTGCTGCCTCCAAGGGGCCAACAAGTAGATACAACTGCTTTGAATAGTACAAATGTAATATTGGCAGATGCTTGCTGCCATAGATTAAAAACTCATTGTTGATCAGTGAAGATACTTTGAAATCACATACACACCAAACAGTGCATGATATTATAAGGATTACCTATGATTTCAGAGATTATGTATATTTTTTTGCAAATAAATTGAATTCCCAGAAAACTTGTTCTACTGATGTAAGTAACTGTTTGGGAAACTTTTCAATCCATATCAATTTTGGATATTTCCTTTGATAGCTTCACGACAGTTTGGGTCGACGAGGATTTTTCCGAGAGCATCAACATGATCATGAGTCTTCAGAGGGTCCCTGTGCGGGTGACCTTCTGCCTTGTTTCTATGCCTAAGACGCTGTGCCTAAGACACTGTGTAATACGCTGTGTCCCTGTGGCTACAAGGACTTTTATGGCACATTTTTACTTCTCAATATTCATTCATTTCTATTCTGATCATTTCTAAACACTTAATTTCCCCCTGGGATTAATACAGTTTCGATTGATTGATGGATTGATTGTACTGGTGGCCACCAGGTCTGAACATCTGAACTGCTTCTTCAAAAGCTTGCTGATTAGCAAAGGTCACAGCTTGACGGACCAGAGATGTTTGAAATGATTCCTGTAAACAAGATCTCTTACCATGCACCCACACAGACACGTAGGCAGATAAGGGAAATATGCACATTCTGACCTTGAAAACTATCACAATAAGCTAAGATAACTTTACCAGAAAAATCTATATACCTGGCTACTGGCTATTAGTCTCAAATGAGGTCTTACTGTACTCAAAGTAACATTTTCTTACATGAGTGCACACAATAAATACCAACTGTTTAATATTATGGAAACATTTACAATAAATAACCACAACAATTGAGTATATATATGTTTCAGTGATGTTAAATAAATGACCTCTCCTATAATTTAGAACTGAGATCTTAGCGAACTTCACTTAAATCTGTTTCTCCATGTCTGTCTTTATCATGATCATGAATTGATTCATTACGATCCCAATATTTATCTTCCATATTTCACACTCCTTCCTTATGTCCTCCCTGGCTTTTCACATCTGCCAGTAGGAAAGTGCCCTCCTCCGCCCTGACTCAGATAGTTAGTGAGTGCATGTTGCTCACTCTCTCCTCCCCTTGCTTCTTTGCTTTTTTTCTCTCAAGCTGTCTTACTCTCTGCCTCCTCCTCTCCTCTAAGTATCTCTCCTCACTCTCACTCTCTCTCTCCTTTTGATCACTTGGATCCCTTGCTCCACTCCCTCTCCTACACGGCTCTGTCACTCACTCACACACTCACACCCTGGGCACCATCTCCCCCATCGGAGAGCCTCATTGTGTCTGTGTTTTGCCAGGTGGACGCACTCCCCACAGTCACCATTTCCACCCCGGAGAGTTCCACGCTGGCTGCGCAGCCTCTTCCCCGGCTGAGCATCGGGCGGAAGACCCTGGTGGCAGCTGCTGTGGGGGTCATGCTGGTCCTGGTTCTGGTGGTCCTCATCCCTGTGCTGGTCAGCTCTGTTGGCACAGGAGGCACAGATGACAGTGGGAGCCACTTCGAGATGCTGGGTACCTGCCGCATGGTGTGTGACCCCTTCCCCACAACGGACACAGGGGGTCAAGCGGGAACAGATACAGCAACCTCAGGCCTACATGTGGACAACAATGTGGACCTGAGTGATCACAGCATTGGCCCACCGCTGCCTACATACAGTGCTAACGGCCCCTACGGCAGACATGGACGTCCAGGAAAGCCTGGACCCCCAGGACCACCAGGCCCACCAGGACCTAAGGGACCTCCAGGAGAAGGTGTGGACATCGTACGGACGGGGATTCTAGGTCTAGGGGGTAAAGGGGCAGTTAGTACAACAACGTACAATACAGCACCTCGGGTGGCATTTTTTGGAGGACTACGAAACCCTCAAGAAGGTTACGATATTCTACGATTTGATGATGTGGTGACTAATATTGGGGGTAATTATGAGGGCGCAACAGGCAAGTTTACCTGTAAGATTCCTGGCACCTACTTTTTCATCTACAATGTGCTCATGAGGGGAGGAGATGGCACCAGCATGTGGGCTGACCTGATCAAGAATGGTCTGGTGGGTAACCCTTTAAACTCTGCAGACACCTATTCAAAAACAGTCCTAATGTTTAATTATTTCCATTTGACTTTAACAGATGAAAAAAGCGCTTCTCAGTTAAAGTAGTAGAAAATGATCTAATATGAGATAAGAACCCTGGATTATACAGTACACTGCTCAGGGAATATTGTAACCAGCCTGCTTGAAGTCTAAATTGAGAAGTCATGCATTCATGTGGATAGTGATTTTAGATCTGACTTGGTCCGGTATTTTAGTTCAAGATAATGACAATGCACAGTGGCAAGCTGCCAGATTGTGTATCTGTGCATATTATACATCCAATGATGTACACGTTGAAGTGAGTGGAAGGAGTGCAGCGCTATCTCAACTCTGCACACATCAAAACACAGCCTGGGGTAGTGGCTAGTTCAAAGCTGGTGCCCTTTGAAATAAATAAACTTCATGGAACACGATGTGCTCGTATATGCGTTATCAGACTGCCTGTCAGGCCCAGACGATTCCATTTGAAATCATGATATTTGCTATACTCATGGACAGTTTTCTAATGTCTTTAAAGCCCCAGGTGAGGACATTGATCAAACACCATGTAAATCTCAGCCAGGACGTTTTCCTTCGGACATCTCAGAGAGGATGCACCATGATGTGAGAGGGGAGAGAGTAACACCTGTACATCAGAAATACAACCCATGTTTGGGTTACAAGGATACCATTTATTTGAGATGGGATTAATTTAAAAAGGAAAATTGCACCCTTACCCTTTTCCAGTTCACATTTGAATTAGAACGTATGAACGTGATTCTTCCAAACACACACTTTCCTTTTTCATTCAACAAATAATTTAATAAATACATTGTTTAATATCCACACATTTATTTGAAAATGTGTAGAATTTTTTTTAATATAAAGGCAACATTAAAATAAGCAATATATTTACAGTTCATAAAACATGTTAACTTGTAACTTAAATAAAAAGACAAACATACTTGAGTATACTGTGTGGAAAACTGCATATTATAATCAGAATGATTCACCTATTGGCTGACTAGTGATGTGCAAAGACTTCCTCCATCTGCCTCCCCCAGCTTTCTTTAGAGGGCAATGACACTGTAAATACGGTGCACCAGATATGTCGTTTCATATATAAAGCTTTATCTTAGATTACCACAGAAAACACATCTATTGCAGTCCCACACCTTCTTAAAAAAGGGCTCCAAGATATCAAATGAAACCATTAACAAATATTCTGGATAAAGTAAAGTATGACTGACAATGTTGCCAATGTGATTTACAAATAATACAAATAAACATTAAAGAATTAAGATAAAGTGCACAGAACCAAATATATTATTTATTAAAAACAGTCATTTAAAAGCAAGGAGAGTCAAATAAAAATAGAACAATCTACAATAAAACATATATTAAGTACAAGAATAAAAGTGACTCAAATAGTTATTTGATTTAGTCTAAAGCAGCAGGAGAAAGAAAACACTTCAGCCTTGATTTAAAAGAAGTGATTTGCAACAGACCCGCAGTTTTCTGCAAATTTTTTAGGATTGTATTTTACTGGGACATTTTTGGTCAGTGTCTTTTTGTCATTGGCACTAATAAGTCCAGATTCCTTCATTCAGAAAGAAAATTACACTTTTAGGGTTAGGTCTGCTGAGGTTACAGCATAACATCCAACCTGGCAACCCAGCTCATCACATATTAGCCTAAGCTTAGAGGGATATTTATAAGTATACAACTTTCACTTTGAACATGGACATGCACCGGCGATTAGTGTGTTAGGCTCCAGATCTAACACCCTCAGTAATTACCCTGCGTTGACACGATGACACTCGTATTCGGGTTAAATATGGCATTATCAGTGCCCCACCCAGGGAAAGGTGGATGCAAGAGTGGAAGATGACGCAAAGGGAGAGTTTGCTCTGCCATCCTTCCTCAAATGCAAGCTGACTCAAGCGTGGCCCTTTCAGTTGAGTCATGGAGGAACATCAAGATATTCACCACAGGGGAAATACTTTACACAAACTCTCAAATTCAGTCCACACGCCTTCCAAATATTATTTTCCTTTAATAAGATTTTAATTAAACTCGGACTTGGAAAATGAGTGGCGTCAAATTATGAAGTGATTAAATGTTGGTGTGTATGAAGATTAATCTATTTCAATATCATTATATTTTAAAATGTTATCGCTTTTTTATAATTTTATTGTACTTAGGGATTTTTTATTTATTTCTATCAGTAGAATATGTCGCTTTAAAATGTTACTATCATTAGTTTTTTTATTAGTGCCTTTTGTGTTCACTTCATTGTTAATTTGCCAAAAATAAGAGTGTATTTAATAATTTTGTATTATAGCAGTTTACCTAAAACAGCAAAAGGCAGAATCAAATACACTTTAATATCAGTTTATGTATCATGCACAAGTAATGTCATTATTGAAATATTCAACATTGTTATCATATATGTTTCTTATATTGTGCAGCTCTTATTTGCATTCTATGAAAATGGGAATTATTCATTCTGCTCTTATATAGTTGAGTAATATATTGCAAAAACGGTCTTTTCCCCTTCTGGGGAATTCTGTGTACATTTCTTGACTTCCTCTCTCCTTGTCTGTGTGTGCATGTCATATTCCAGGTCAGGGCCAGCGCCATCGCCCAAGACCAGGACCAGAGTTATGACTACGCCAGCAACAGTGTCATCCTTCATTTGGATGCAGGCGATGAGGTTTTCATCAAATTGGATGGGGGCAAGGCCCACGGGGGGAACAGTAACAAGTATAGCACGTTTTCAGGATTCATCCTCTACGCCGACTGAAGGCTGGACACTTTGTGGGCTCGGAGGTGAAAGGTCACTGCCAGAAGACATTCACTTCCTGACTTTCACTTGGCTCTCACAGTGAGGTTAATATTGCCCATAGCCACCGATCCACATTCATATTGTTTAACAGATGTTTAAGGTCAACATTGACAGTGACTGAGGCTGTGGATCTTTGGTTATCTGTAACCACCTCCTCGTCCATATGTTCCATTATATACAGGGTGCCTATGCCGCAATTCTGATGGACGCATACAGTGACAGCCATGTCATATGTCATGCTGAGGTGCAGTAACAATTTTGACAGGGAAGAAACCTCACCATTCTTTTGACCTGTCATTTCAATTTCAAGTCTCGGAATCTAACAGTCGTGGTGACTGCAGTGTTCGTAAATGTGCTGTTCTGATTTATGTTAATATTATGTTTTCTCATGCTGTTTGTACGATAATATGTTGTGCTTCAATGACTGATGAGATATAATCTACCCAGAGAAGCTCTGGTTTGTCAAATATTGGAAGCCAAAATGAGATGATGCTAGTTTTGAACAGCTGACAGGGTCACAAACAGTATTGTGTGTTATTGTGAAGATTTGGATAATAATTTCATATCAGCTGATTATATTTGGCATATTGTTAAGTGTATAAACTGTACATTTGATCTTGATGTCTGAACACAATCAAAGTAGTGTAGGCTACGTACACCATATTGTGTGTCTATTAAAGAATATAGCTGTGGTCAATCGTTGTACAAATGTATCAAGTAATGTGCTCAATTGTAAAGATTTATTTATTTAAGTCATGCATGCAACACTTGTTGAAACGTTCTGTGTGTTTCCACAAATGATAAAGAGAAATACAATGACTTTAAACACATTTTAAATACCTAGATGTGGGCTTAAGGAGCATATATTTCTGTTGAATTTGATTTTAATGTCCTTGATCTTTCATAAAAAAATTTTTTTTTATCATTTCCTCACACATTATGTGGTTAATGTCACTTACCTAATCTATTTCTTGATCAGCTGTACTAATCTCTAATTTCCCAGTAGATCCAGACTTTAGTCCTGCTAAATGTTACACACAAGAGGCAATCAAGTAGAGATGATCACGGAGGAAAAAGGGAGAAGAAATCACAGCTGTGTTAAATGCCAAATAAAAGCGGGGGAAGATTGTGTTTCACAATCAAAGGAGAGATTTGAGTTTTCCTTTAATGTTTGTGAAGACGCTGAGATTTAACAAGAAAAAGTAAGGGGAAGGGTGTTGGAACATATCATGACGAAGCTTAGATCAGTGTCGGAAAGTAATCGAGGGCAAATTAGGCTCTGCTGTGACTGCGACACAAGTGTCAGAGACAGGAAAACAGCTTCCGGGCCTAAACTGCAACAACCAATATATATTTTTTTTTTCCCTAAATACTCACTTTGATACATTGAAATTATTTCGACATAGTTGGCCTTTGATATGGGCCATGTGAGGTCCAGAACTTAGTTTAAAACAACAAGTTAGGATTTTATGAACGAAAGTTTTGAGAGTACCAAGAAGTGAGAAAAGTGAAACGTTTACCCATGTTTATTAATTTACTCATCATTTATTTATTAACAGAAGCTAATCAAACTGAATGTCAGCACAGTTTTACTTTCAAGGTTATTTAAATTCAGCATTTTGTTAAGATTACATTGCCACAATATACAGTGCTAGAGCATCTTGTGTGTGTTTAACTGCTCAATGAAGTGAAAGCCACAAAGCCCTCCAGTCTAAACTTGAGCTTGTCTTAAGACAGCAGAATTCCTCCAGACACAATTAAGACTGAGGGTCCGTGCCTGAGCAGAGGTCACCCGAGCTAGAGGCAGCTGAGCAGTAGCACAGGCTGCTTTCTGCTTGCAGGGTGTATGAGCACATCTTCAAATTAAAGACTTCATGTCACAATGTCAAAAACGAACGCCCCCGGTCTGCGAGAAACAGCTTTCACTGCTGAAACCACTGGAACTGAACACTGCCTGAGAGTCTGCAACATCTGTACTTCTCCTAAAGCCCTTGGGGAGGAACACAAATGCACCAAAAACAATCTCAAGAAAGAGTTCAACAGTATTTATCATTTTAAAATAAGCGAAGAGAGTCAAATGACAATGCTCCAGAATGTATTCATTTATTTTTTCAGCAAAATATAAAAGGACTTTAGTAGTGCCATAATGTTGGCAACAATACCTATATTATTGCATCATATTGCATAGTTACATGTAACCCTTTATTTAGCCACCACCCATCCTTTTTTAGTCATTTATTAAGGTCACACAGCAAACATGGGTAAGCCTTAAACCCTCTGTGGAAGCCTCTGCACAAAGCGTAGAGAAATTTTCTTGGCAGGCACCGTCTTTGCCTCATCCTGCAAAACTGGGTTATCCCTTCTCGAGCTATTGTGCTTGTGTAAGCAATGCAGACCCCTCTTTGGGCGTTTTGATGGTGACTTTAGCTGAACAACCTACCCAGCAGGACACTCTGTGGCTGGTGTTTTAATATGTGATGAAACAGCATCTGGACTGTAATTGACGCCTCAACCTTTCACTCACATCTCATCTCCTGTCCTCCCTGACTTTATTCAGATCCAGGGTAGGAAGATAACTATTCCTCTGCTGTAAGCTGCTTTTTGTTGCTTTGTCTCTTGGACTCGTCAGTAGGATATTTAAGGATTTTCCACTGTACCTCTTTTCATCATATATAAGAAGGATTTGAAAGATGTGTCTACTGCAGACTTGTTTTAATTGTGTTAATCTCCTGCATATGCACACGAAACTGAAGGAAATTTAGATGAATCCACTCCCACCTACCCTATCAGTAAACTAAGAGGGCTTCAGTTTGACATTTGCAGGGGCCAATTGGTGAGACGCGAAGCTTATCAGGCTACTCCAGAGTGCGCGTGCATGTTTGTCTGTCCATGTGTGTGGATGTTGGAGGTCAATGTTCAGGTCAGCGTGCGTATGTGTCTTTAGTTTCAACAAGACAGGAGAATTCTAGGCTTGGAAAGGCAACCTCCCTTGAAATGTTTGAAGTGACGGTAATAAGCCCTTGGTGTTGTTATCTTTAGCCTCCCTATTTACCTCACCAGGGGAGATCCAAATTAGAGATAGATGCTTTAATTGTCAAGCTGAATTACCCTTCTTGCTCAAGTACACTTCCTCCCATCAAATGCACAGCCACCTGCCCACACTTGCATGCACACATGGTTTTAATTGCAAGGGGGGCACATCAAATGTTTTCTTAGGTTTAACAATCTCTTAAAATAGTCACATGTGTCCTAATTCAGGGTCTTGAATACTTTTGGTGTGGTACAAACAGCAGGCAAGCTCTGGGGAACCCAAAAGAAAAAAAACATCCAAGCATCAATGTGAGGCTTTCAGTGCTTCGCTAACATACAATGAAAATGCTAACATGCTAATGTTTAGCAGGCTAAAGGTTTAGCTATTATTTGATTGATTCAAAAGGTTTATTAGTTTAGGTCAAGTTTTGAATAGAACTTAACACAAAGTAAAGCTGGGGCTGAGGAATGTAGTTGTGTAGGTATTTTGTAGGAATTGTTTTACCTGACGATATCATGGGAAATCACAAAGGATTAGATATGAATTGGTATCGATTGTCTGCCGACCATGAATCTGTGTATGATGTTTTTTATGCAAATCTATCTTGTAGATGTTAAGATATTTCAAGAGATTCAGGTAAAGTGTGAACTGCTTGCGTGCTAGAGGCATTATAATTCATTAAAGTGTTGCATTAACAGGCCGATAGCCGGTTTCTCCTCAACACTGTGGCTGTCAATAACTACTGACATTAAACAGAATCTGCTCTCCAGACCTGTTATCTCACCCTGTATATATCACATTGATTACTAAAAATAAACTGTAAGTGTTATGTTTACTAGCTGAAATCATCCTTCCGGGGACAATCTAAATTACAGCATACTTCTAGCACCTCTATGACATCTTGACTGACACTTCAATGAGCAAAGATTGTCAAAGTTATTATGCTTTGCATTTAAACTTGCATGTCAGACAGTAGCATACTCATGCATCATTAAATAAGCTAAGTTAACAGATGCAGCATTCCTATTTTATAACATTTGTTATAACATCACATCAACAACCCTGTCATGCCTGCATAAAGAGGTCTCCTTTAATATGGAAACCTTGGAAAGTAGGCCCTTAAAATCTCCTTGAATACAATAAACAGCATGACAACTAGAAGTAACAGGATGGAATTGATCTTAAATCTTAAATCTAGCTTGAATTATCAAACAAACAATGCTCTCATCTGTTCCTGCTGCTCTCTGATCAGTTGTCTCAGCATTAGGGCAGAATTGTTAGCGAAGCCAGAGTGGAGATAACCATCCATGATAAGCTTGTTCAGTGCATTGTTTCTTTAGTTTTTACTGCCATTCGGTCATACTGCTAATGCTCAAGGTCTGATTTATCCTAGCCCCATTAGACCATATTCGATTATTTGGATTTACTACAATTTGGTTCTGTTCTGTAATAATGCAATAAAACAAAACATTTTTGCTCTTGGCAGTTATAATGTAAGGTTTCCCAAGCAGAAAATATTTACGATCAGACAAGAACTGCTATAGAGAAATAATAGATTTAGAGTATAGAACCCTGGCCTATGATCTATGTTTTGTCACAATTAATCTAAACAACTACGAACACAAAACAAAGGTAATTCACATGTTGGTTTATAAATTGTTTCCCAATTTTACATCAATATTTTGGTGTTTTAGTGCTGACCCACCAGTGTCAACCGTAGATGAGCAACTGTGGTCCTACTTTTTGCATTTTTCCTGTATTCAAGTCCAACTTTTTGGACCAGAAGGGCCTACGTGAGGGAACACAACGCTGAGCGTTAATGTTGCATGGCACTGCAACCAGTGCTGGAATTGGGCCGGTACTCACCGGTACGCAGTACCGGCACTTCTGGTTCTGACCCATGGAGTACCGGCACTTCTTGCTCAGTACCGGCATGCTGGCGGTACTCCGGTACTCATGCACCGTGCCAGTACTCAACACTCTCCCGCCGTTCTTATTATACATCCATATATATATATATATATACAGCCGCCCGGTACTCAGTAGATGCGTCATGAGGTGCCGAACGGACATTCTCATCGCTCTAACCGCTGGAGTTTCACAGCGGCTGTCAGCTGTTTACTCCTGTCATTCAAACAGAACGTGCTGGAGAGGGGGCGGGGCTTATCTTCTCCATGTAAATACTGTGGTGGAAACGACTATGTCAAAATTAACCTATTTGACCGTGATTTAATAGTAATACACGTTTCAAAATAATAATAATAATAATAATAATAATGCCGAAGTAACAACATATTGAAAACTGTTAGTAAAACCATGTTTTAATGCTTTACAATTTACATACCTAGATGCACGTGTGTTGTGTTTATGCAGTGCAACTCCCACCCAGTGGGTGGCTATGTAGAGTGATAGAACAGAGCAGGCACGCCCCCGAGAGAAGGAAAGCAAGTCACTTCACAAATTAGCATTTCTAAAATGTTAGCGTGGATTAATAAAAGTGCAAAAAGACAGCGGTTGTCGCCGGAAGAAACTTCAAATACAGAGAATGCTGTGCCTGTGTTGGAAATTGTGTCTGATGGGGAGCTTTCTTTGGTTGATCCTCCTGCTCCAAGTTCTAGTGCATTAGCATTAGCACTAGCTCCGCCGCCTCCTCCAGAGCCTCTAACGTTAGCTGCTGCTGGCGCAACTGCCACCACCAACACCGGGCAAAGCGATGCACCTGACTGCTGGACAACGGACCAGGTGCAATATTTTTGCAAGACCAATGCATGGCTCCTTCTTAAAGATAAGAAGCTAGGATGTCGGATATGCAGAGATGTCAAATCTTTGGGAATACACACTGGACAAGGACTGAAACTGTCAACTGAATGGGGTGAGTGTGCAGTGTCTCATTTCGGTGTTGACAAGGGCAAACAACAAGCTAGCCTGAGAAAAAAAATCAAAGAACATAAAGAATCACAAGCCCATGTAAAAGCTGCTGACATCCTTACATCTGCTTCACGTGAAACTATTCAACATCAAGTGCAGTCTATGCATACATCTGAATTAGACACCACTATCAGAGTTTTTCGAACGGCATATAAAATTGGCAAACATAGCCGGCCATTCACAGACATGCCAATTGATTTGAATGTACAGAAACTGAATGGGCTGAACGTGGGCAGGGTTTTGCACTCCAATAAAACCTGTGGCGAAATCATCGACCACATAGCTCATGAGCTGAAGAAAAAAATGGCAAAAGACATTACAGAAAAGCAAAGAAAACTCTGTGTTTTGGTCGATGAATCTACCACTATTAGTGGTAAAACGGTGCTTGTTGTGTGTCTACGCTCAGCATTAGCTGATGCTGAGCCCGAAACGTTTTTTTGGGAGCTGATCGAGTTGGATGGAACAACGGCTGATGACATCACAAAGGCGTTAATGGAGTGTCTTGGAAGAGATTTTAACGAGGACTTTTTAGGTCAGTGTTTCGTTTCTTTTGCATGTGATGGGGCTTCAGTCATGCTAGGGAAGAGAACAGGCGTTGCTACCCAGTTGTGTAGTAAATTCCCAAGCCTGTTTGTGTGGCACTGCTCCAATCATCGTCTAGAGCTGGCAGTTGGGGATGTGGTCAAGGAGGTCTCAGGGCTCAATCATTTCCAGATCTTTTTTGACAAACTCTATTCCTTGTTCCATGCCTCCCCCAAAAATCAGAGGCAGTTAGCGCAGTGTGCGCAAGCAGTCGGACAGCGTCTCCTGGTGATAGGGCGTGTTTTGTCCATCCGCTGGGTGGCTTCAAGTGAAAGGAGCGTCAGAGCAGTCTGGGAAAACTACCGAGTGCTTCATGATCACTTCACAAATGCTGCAAACGACACGAGCAGGGATTCCAGAGACAGAGCAAAGTACAAGGGCCTGGATGATGTGCTCACATCTGCAACGTTTGTCAGCAATCTGGGACTGATGTACGATGCGCTCACAGAGCTCAGCGACCTCTCTCGGCAACTCCAAAAAAGAGAGATGACACTGCCTACAGCAGATAGGCTCTTAACTCGAGAAATACGAGTTTTTGAATCCATGGTCACCATGCCTGGCCCACACATGACTACAGTCCATACAGCTCTAGCTGAGAAGTCCTTCAAGGGTGTTGCCCTGCGTGAGAATGGCAGGCTTGTACAGATTCATGCAGGTCAGTTTTTCCGCAGCACAAGAGAAATCCCATTACATGGCCGGGAGGCCCGGGACAATCAGCTAATCCAGGACATGAAAGTTATCCATCCTGGAAGTTGGCCTGAAGAGGAGTTAGACGTACAGTATGGGGACGTAGAGGTGCTACGTTTGTGCGAAGTGCTGAAAGTGGACAGAAGAGAGACTGTTCAGGGCTTTCGCGAATACAAGGAAACCAGGGCATCCCGTACACCTGCTGCCATGGAGCCTCTACTGAAAGCAGTCCGAACCATCGCTGTCTCCACTAGTGAGTGTGAGTGGGCATTCAGCTGCATGAACGATATCCTTACTGCAAAAAGGAATGCTCTCTCTGTCAGCCGACTGTCCAGCCTGGTTTTCATTAAATGTAATGGACCATCACTAGGACAGTTCAATCCGGAACAGTATGTGAGGTCCTGGCTGGCAAAGGGAAGGAGAAGTGCTGATGAAAGAGCCTGTCCAGCTCCAGCCCCTGATACTGATGTCCCCAAGGCCTTCTGGAGCCTTTTCTAACAATGTGAAGTATATTGCAAAGCAGCTCACCCAGTGAGAAGACTTTTGGCATAATGTGCCGATTTGTACAGATCCTGGAGATAGAAGGACTTGAGACCAACCAGGGAGTTATCTGATCAGCTTGGTGTTCAATGTAACTCTTTACCATGGCTCAGACTTTGTTACTTGCAGTTACAGTTTCTCATTTTAGATTGTGCAAATTTTGCATTTGTTTTTACATGTTCTTTGTTCATGCTCTTTATCATTTTTCTGAGTTGGAAAGTTAGATTGCATCATAGTTTACTTTATACATATTTGTATTCTTCAGTGGTGAAGTATATTGCAAAGCAGCTCAGCCATGTGAGAAGACTTTTGGCACTTTTTCGTTTTCTGAGTTGGAAAGTTAGATTGCATTCAAAATGTACAGAAATACTTAATTTTGTTAAAGCTTTTTATAAAAAATGCTTCTGACCAGAGCTTTGTTTCCTTGTCATTAATGTTGAACACCACCAGAGGGGCTCTCACCTGAAAGGTCTCTGCTTCATGTGTCTTCAGCAGAAGATCTAGACTTTGATTGCTATATTTTCAGTTAATATTGACCTTACTGAGCTTTAGCCATATCCGCTGCCTATCATAAAAAATGTTAAGTACAGTGAACCTTTCTAAAATATACAGTAGTAAAGAGACAAACTCACCAGCATTATAGTAGCCAAATTCTTGTTTGTGGGCTGTATATATAAAATTGACTTGAAAAAGTTGCTGATTTTAGAGTACTGGCACCTTTTTCATTCCAATTCAAGCACTGACTGCAACATTAACGTTTCCTCACGTTTGGGAAAAAATTTATAAACCAACATGTGAATTACCTTTGTTTTGTGTTGGTTTGGTGTGTATGGGCCTTTAAACAAAGCATTTCAGAATTGGCTAATTAAAGAAAACATGGCATTAAAGGTTACCTAAAAACGCGTTTGACCTGTAGTAGTGCTATGGAGCTGTTTTTCTACGAAAAAGGACCCCGGTTTGTTGGACATAGGTACATTCAAGGGACAGGGAATACACTTCTGCCAATGGTTTCAAACTTCTCCAATGATCTAAAGGTGGGACTAATACAGCAATTTCCCAACAAAGGCAGCACAGACTGAAAGCTAACCACGCAGGGCTCAAATACTACCAATAAATCAGCATGCATTCATCACATAGAGCTCAGTGACTCACACAATGTACATTGCTGTAACATTGCATGTAAACATAACTTTATTTAAAAGAAAGCTCACTAGGTCACCTTTAAATTGTGGTCAAATTATGTTATTGTGAAGTGACTTAACTTGTGTGGCAGGCATGATGAATACACACACTGGAGAGTAGAGGTCACACATACTACATGTAGCCTACTAATAATCTCCTTGACTAAAAGTAGATCTGCATGTATGCATCCATGCACATCACCCCTTGTCCTTGCACCCTTGGGAGAACATGACAACATACATCCTCCACTTTCTACCCCATCATCATGCTTGATCTGGGGACTGTCCAGTGTGTCAGTGACTCAATACCAACGGCCCTGTTTCCTCATGGTCCTGACTGAGCGGGGGCTAACGCGGAGGGACAGGCTGAGTCATGCGGCTGGGGACGCTCCGCTGGCGTGCTGCCTGTCTCTTCACCTCACCGCGGTCTCGTGGATGCAGTCTGACAACGGGCTACGGAGGCGCTGCGAGTGCCTCTTTCTTCAGCATGACACAAGATGCCAGAGTTCAAGAACACTAAAGTCGTTACAGTTGTTCAGGCCTGTTTATTCTACCCGTTGGTGTCGAGCTGCATTTGTGACCTGTTGGGCTAAGAGAGTGGGAACACCAGGGCCTTGTGGGGTTTTCAGCATTGCTCTTTTTGTCAAACTGAAATCAAAACACTTAGGTGGTTCTCATCAGAAAATAATTCCCAAATCCCCACATTCAATATAGAATATATTCACTTGACAAATCCACCCTCAGCAACACACAGAGAACTGCACCAAGGTTGGGTCGGGGACCTTCTTGGTGACCTCAAAAACAATTATTCGTGGCTGATATTTTGTCCTAATTTCATTTTTGGGGTGCAAATCTGGGTAAAATAAAGAACATACTATTTGGATTGTTCTGATTTTATATTTCTGTTTAAATATAGTACAATTTCAATAAAATAATAACTTAGAATATGTTATTTAGAATACAAAATGAATAACAATCTAATGTTATAATTTAAAGTTTTTTATCAACGACATTTATTCCATTCTGGTTCTTTCCAAATCTCTCGCAGGTAAACAGCAATCTGCGACAAAGGAAATCTAATTTGCCGCAGGTCAGGTTGGGTTGCCTTTCTATATATGCATTTATTGCACGTCGTGGTGTCTTTATCACCCAGAGTATTTTTACTTTTGATTCACACACACACACACACACACACACACACACACACACACACACACACACACACACACACACACACACACACGGATCTGTATGTCAAATATGTCTTATATGTCTTAAATGATATGATGAATTGGAAATGGGGGACCCTGATGTAAACAAGACGAACGTCTTTCTCTGGTCTGCATCCCCTTAACAATTGTATGTTTTGAGCTGTACTGTACCCAATATACAAGCTGTTAATAAACTTTTCAATCAATCAATCAACACACACACACACACACACACACACACACACACACACACATACCATGTATACATCACTTCAGGGGACATTACATTGACTTACATGCATTTCCTGGAGACTTATCCTAACCTTAACCATAACCAACACATGCCTAACCCTAACCCTTACCCTTAACCTTACCCTTACCCTAACCCTAAGTCTTCACCCTAAAATTAATGATTCCCAGTAGCGTGGCGTGGGGAAAAATGTAGGGGAAGCCCATTTTTTGGGTCGGGGGGTGGTCAATAACGTAACCAGATGAGTGATTACAGCGCCCGGTATCATTTGACACACATTTGTATCACACAGATGCAGGACTTGCACACGCCTGTTATCTAACCGACAGGTCCGCACGCACTCTCCAGCTGAAACTCTCTCCTTATTAATTTAAGCATTTTACTTATTAATGTATGCAGACAATCACACAATCTATGTGATTTTTGGATTTACCGTGCCTCTCAATTGCCCGTGACAGGTTGGCAAGGACGATGAATCCTGAAGTTGCCCTAGGATTGTTCAGGGAGCACGAATCCTTGTCAAAAAGAAGACATGGCCAGCAAATTTGACGCTGAAGTTTAGCGCTTCCAGTTAGCCACTCCGTGCGGACATAATTGTCCTCATTGAACGTCCGATTCTCTCCCTTTTTCCTCTGTGTACACAGCTGGAGTGCGGGCATTGGCCTGTCATCTGATTTAATTTTTAGTTGCTGCTGTAGCGGAAGTTTAGTAAAGTTATGTTTGATTAAGTACGCCAAATCTCCACCCTCCATAATGCTTCATTTGCTTGATAATTTCTAACGGCGGTGATGACAGTTACAGTATTAAAACTGATGTTGATGTGATTTGATTGGATGGCAGTGTCCAATCAAATCGCCAGCCGCCAGCCGCCTCTGAAGGGAAGCAAGAGGCGGCTAGCTTCCCTTGGCATGGCCCTGACCAATCACAGGTTGGCAGGGGCATCACGTGGGCCTCATCTGATTGGTCAATCCCTCCATTTTTTTTCACCAAGGGAAGCTAGATTCGGCTGGCCTCCTCTCGCAACAGTGAGTGCAATCTACTGTTTCACCATAACATCTAGAGGGGCGCTGTTTGTTTCACTCTTTGTAAAATACTCAATGAGAATGGGGGAGAGACGGGCCGGCAGCAACACACAGCAAAGGAGAATTATCGAAACAAAACAAAGTGTTTGTATTTATTTATTTAAATTATAACTACAATCCGAAAAAACAGGGGAAGCCTGGCTTCCCTTGGCCTCCGGGAGAAAACGCCACTGATGATTCCCCTCATGGGGACCTCCAATTTGTCCCCATAAGGGAAGCCAGTCCCCACACGTGACTATGTAAACAGATTTAGGTCCCCACAAGTATAGTAATGCTAGCACCACACACACACACACACACACACACTCAGCCAGCCTTATTTTTCTCAGCTGCAGCTCTGCGGATTTCTCAGCCTGGACTCAGTCTGAGACAGCGAGGCCCGGCCCGGGCCCGGTCCGAGCTCCGGCCGGGCCTCGCCGTGTCCGCCAACCCGCATACCCCACGCAGCAACCAGGAAACAACACCAGCAACCCAGCTTACACTGTCCGCTCCTCGCAGCAGCGAGCCGCGCAACGTCCCGCCAACACGGCACCCAGACCCCACGCAGCATTCTCATCTGTTTGTCATTACTGGTGTCATTTTCTGGTTGCTAACGCACGCCATTGTAACACATAATCACGGATGTTCCGCTGTAACGGTGGTGGACTCATCAGAACAGAGTGGGCGAGCTGACCAATCAGAGCACATTGGGCTCATAGGGAGGGGGGGGGGGGGGGGGGGGGGGGGGGCAGGAGCTACAACAAGCCGTTTAGGACAGAGATTGAATACACATGCTATACAGTAATACAGAGATGCTGTATGAGAAACCAATGTGAGTTTGGAACATTGAACAATGTAAATCTATTATAGTAGACCTCAACAATGGAATTATGATCAGTAGAAATGGCCATGACCTTAAAGTAGTGCTATTCCTTTAACTTGAATCAGGACATTGAAATGTAGCTGACTGGTTTTCAGCTATCATTACTTGTGTTATTTACACCTCTGCTTTTCTTGGCTACTGTGACATGTCAAGATTCTGTGAGAATGCCCCAGAGGAAATGTTAACGGTAGCAGGTGTTGTAGACTGCGTGAGGTGAATAAAGTGGTATATTTTTGGTTTATAGCTCTATATAATCTATTAAAGGCCCTGTTCTCCCTCTTCTGGAACAAAGTTTATGGACCAATACAAATCATAAAGGTGTCCCATCCTAAAAATGCGACAAAACATTCAGGAGATAATGACTGATGATTAAAATAAGTAAAAAACAAACAGCATTTGGAAGGGTTCCAAATCAGATGTGTCACCTATTTATTTCTCCTAGACACAAACTGCAGTAGATACAATCCTGCAAACACATACATAGTGTCAGGGAATAATTATATATGTATGTTTACCTTTTGCCCTCTGACACAGATGCCCAGCCTTGGGCAGCCACTATCTCCCTTAGGGGCTGCCCAAGCATTTTGTTGTTGTTACCAGTTTATGACCGGGCAACTTCGGTCAGAGATAGTTATTGTTGTGGGACACCTGGAACAAATCCTTCTTGGGGTGTAGATGACCCCGAGCCATAAGCGACAACACAATTGTGATTCAGTGGCCTCAGCTGTTTAGTCTATATATTGAAGAATGTTGATTATTACACTCTAAACTAGTTAAAACCTGGAACTACAGGAGGGTTCTTCAGAATTGATGTGGCATCTCAACCGTGGGGTCAACTCGTGGCCCGTGACCTGTCTTGTCAATTCTCCGGCCGAAGCTCCAAATAAACCGTCAGTGTTTGTCATCGAAGCTCCAGCTCTCCATCGCGTCTCTCTTTGAGTCCTGACTCCAATTGCTTCAGAAGTTTCCCCCACACATAGATATTAAAATATGTCTTGAACTGCAAATGTTTACTATGTTTTCATTTTCAATTAATTGAAAACACTCAAAAAAAACGAATTGCTTTTAACAATCCCTAATGAATACCGAAACCCTCTAGGCAGGCATTCTTTCAATTGTGTTAAAAAAATAAATGAACCCCTTGAGTCAACAATTCAGACTTAAGCTGACATATGCAAGAGTTAAACATTGCATAACATGCAATAAAACATGTTTAATGTCCGGAGTAGAGTTTTGTGCAAAGCTATTTATTTGGTTTTCCTTTGCTCCCGCTGCTTTACCTTCCCTGACGGCAGTGTAGGCGGGGGGGAATGATGAAAAACCACTCAGACAGGAGATTCAAAATGTGGACACACTGTGGTGCCGCAGGCCCACTCTCTGAAAATGATGGTGAGATTATAGAAGTCTTTACCCCCTGCCATCAGGAAATGATTTGCCCTGCTCCAGGAGAAGACCTACCACACACAATGAAGTGTTAGGTTGTGCCTGTATCCATGCACTTTTACAAAGTGTAACAAGGCAACTTCAGACTTTCACCTTTTAGCTTGACACCCTCAGAATTAAAAGCAATTTATATTCAGACTGAGATTTCGACACCCTTTTTCCGCCTGGAGCCTTCACACTTGCTGGTGTAGATATAGACTTCCTTACACGCTCTGCATCTGGCCTCTGTCTGTGTCTGAGAAAGAGAAGAACATTTAGAAATCTCTGCTGATGACTGCCCAGTAAACCATGTTACTTTCAGACAGAGGCAGGAGTAGATTTAAAAAAACTAAGAAAACTAAGAATAGACAATCATGTTCATCATTGCTCTCACTAAATTTGTCATGCCAGTTTTATTGTGTGCATTATGTTGCCCCCCGCCCACCTCAGCCCCAGTCACTTTGCATTATTTCTGCTGTGGCTTGATGAAAACAAATATGAGACCAGTAGGAGCTTGAGACCAAGCCAAGTGAGCCACCCAGGCTCCTGGGACTTCAGTGCCAAGATGATGTCACCACGTCCGCCTGTAGGCCTGAATTTTCATGCCGAAGCTCTAATGTGGTCAAGAACAAGGACATCACAACTCACCGTTAACGGGAGTTCATTATTTTCCTCTCCTTAGGAACTGTCACTAACACATTACCTGAAGGATGTTATTATATCAATGTGTTTCGCAAAGAATATTGGGTTGTCGATAGGATTTATATCTGTCATAGGATGCTACCAAATATGGTAATCTGATGGAATAAAACAATTAGCATTCTAATAACTTCTCATGTGTAAACATTTGTTAGTCATACAGAAAATATTTAATTAATTTGACTGTTGGTTGGACAAACCAAACATTTGTAGATATCTACTTTGGATTCTAACAGACATTTGTCACTTTTTAAAAGAAACAATGATAACAATACATTTCTAGTTTCTTCAGTTACAGTTTTTCTCAGTTTATTCCTAAAAAGTCCTCATTCTGTGAAAAAAGGTTGTATAATGTCTCCTGTTTCTCTGAGGTGAGCTTTCTACAGTCTGAGAATAACCCTGATGATGTCATAGTGACGTAATTTCCCTGGATTTTGAGTATGACCTAAGATTTTACAGAAATCCTTAGTTGCAATTACGGTTTTTAAAGATGTGGGCATTGAGACTCAACAGTTGTGTAAAGGATATTCAAAGGCTCAACATTTGTGTTAAGTTGTTGTTTTTTTTCCAAATTAGTTGTAATATCATAAAAACCTCCTCAAACTAATATGTATTAAAATCTGATTTAAGAGGCCAAAAGAAACCTCCCCCATCCTTAAAGGAATTAGAAATTAACCTCAGAATCATTCTGCACAGTAAATATTGAACAGTATTATATGTTCAGGACAAATGGCAAAATAAAAAAATGATACAAAATAAATAATGAAAAGGGACACCATCTGACAGTTGTTATTTTTTAAAACAGTGGCGCTTTTATAATTCATTCAAACAGCTTCTACAAATGTTGTGTATAGTGACAAGTGAGTGCTTACAGAAAATAAAATCACAGACTTAGTATTTACAGAGAGCCGCTTCAAGTGTAAGAAAATACAGTGTTACAGTATATATTTATAAAGTCTGTTGATTCTGTTCCCATTACAAATGGATTGTCAAATACATCCCGTGACATCTTAATTATACATATCATCAACATGCAATCATATTACATATTATGTAAATATCAGCTCATTCATGTTGGGTATTGTAGTCCATCCAATAATTTTGCACATTTATCATTGGGGACAGGGCTGGCATTTGTGCTAAAAATCGAGGTCTTAAACTGCAAATAAACGGTTTTAAGAATGTGCAGCTGTTTACTTTTTTCTGCTCTTCATTTTGTTTTATTCATAATGTATACTATCAACCAAAATGTCTTATTTGGATATCATCATAGGGTATAAAATACAATCAAATAAAATCTCATATATACTAGATCGAGTCATTTGCCTGATATTGCTGATGATGACCAAAAAAAAAAAAAAAGTTTAGCTAGTTTTTTGCCCCAAACTGGGATCACTGTTGAGGCCCTTAAAACTTAAAATAAACGTTACTGCATTGTGCAGCAACTCTAAGGTATCACCTTCATGTTTGTAATGTTTCTGAGTGAAACCGAAAGAAATTGCACATTCAAACCCTTCCCACTAAACCACATTTGTCAGTGCATGTTGTGTCAATAATGTAAGTCGGTGTTAGGAGCAAACAGAGCATGTCACACCACTGAACTGTAGTGGTGGGTGCTGGGAAACTAATCTCACAGTAAATTGAATCGGGACCCCCCCGGTGTGCCTTCGCCTGTTTCTACTCACTCCCCCACTTATTGTTCCCCGCGTCTGTCCTCTGTTAGGACATAAGTATCTTGGTTGCATAAAGCAGAATCCCACCCAGACTAGTAGTGGCAGCGATAGCGATGACCCTCACTAAGAGGAAGTCCATGGAGTCCTCCAGCCGTGTGTGCAGTCGCAGGACCTGCCTGTGGGTGTCCTCTCGGCTGCCGGAGTTCTCCACAACGTGATTGGCCAGGCCGCGCTTTTCATTGAGCGGCATCTGTGCGGCAACACGCTGCTCCGCATGCTCCTGTGTCAGGCCGTCCCTCTGCATCAGGCGCAGCAGCTGAGTGGCAGGGTCACTGAGAGGGAACAGACAATGGAGGTTATTTATGGAGCAGCCAGGGTGCCTTGTTAAAAAAAATCCAGAGGCAGTGAGTCATGCTAATAAATGTCATACAGAGGGTAAGAGAGAGGTAACCAAAAACTCACAAAACTGGGCTTAATGGCCAGTTTCTGTCAAAAACAAACATCGACATATTTTAAGATTTTGATGAGAGAAACCTGTAAATAATGAGTCATGTAAAATAATGGGGAAGTTAGCAGTGGGCTTACCAGTAGACTACTACAGTGTGGTTGAGAAACTTAGTGAGACGTCTTGTTTCGAACAGAAGGGGCACATCCAGCACGACGTAGCGGTATCCTGTGGAAACAAAAGAGGAATCATTTTTAAAAAGTGCCTCAAAACATTTACACTATAACATTATGAAATACAAGTAGCAAATTTCTTAACTTTTTAACAACATACACAGTGGCTGGATCCACCATCACGTTTAACCTCGTAAAAAATATTGGTAATATTCTAAAATGTTGGCATTATTTGGCGTGTAGTGAGAAATTCATACAGCTTTGTGACAATCGGCGCTCCACATCAAAACAGCCATAGCTCCCTTTCAGTAGATTGTAACTCAGACACACTCAGCCTCACCTCTGAGAAAGTACAACAGGATCTCTTTGAGCATCGCTTTATGGATCTCCGGGTGGGTGATGGAGTTCAGCAGCTTCCTCTTCTCCTCGTCGGCGAAGATGAGCTGACCGAGCTTCTGCCGGTCGATCTCGCCATTCTCGAGGAGGATCTCCGGTCCAAAGTGGTAAACGATGCGGGAATAGGCCGGAGTGTGCTGCTCCACAACTTGTATCAAGAAAAGAACATCTTAATTAAAGGTCCCCTATTATACTGTTTTCTATCAATATATTATAGGTCTCAGATATATACAAACATGTCTCTGAAGTGTTTGGCTCCAAATACCAAACAGATCATTGTAGCATCCCATAATCCCCTCTGTTTCAAAAGTGCTGATTCTCTGTCTTATACTTTAGATGAAAATAAGGAGCCACTCCCAACGCTAGGGGGAGATTCAGGTGATAAGGTGGGCGGGTGTTACCTTGGTTGGTTATTGGCTGATGGTTACACAAGCCAAAAAATCGTTATGACATCATATAGAAATCAATCAAGACAAAAAGTGAGCAAATCTTTTTTCCTGAAACTTTCAGAATCTCTTTACACAGAGGGGACACATGTTTATGTATAAAAGACATGACACAGTTGCATAATAGGTGACCTTTAACACAGTGTCAAAAATAAGAACATATACCATTTTGCACTAACTAAGAAAAGTAGTACACACAGAAGAATACACAGAAAAAGATACATAGAGGGGAAAAGGGGGATTAGAAAATATTGTAATCGATTTAATAACAATCACCAGAGTGCATTTCAATCTTTATTCTATTATTTCCTACATGCAGCTGGGACATTTCCCCTAGTTCTGTAGCCTTTTATCTTCACCAGATAACTACTAGATCATCCTTGCAGTAAACAGAGACGGCCGTCATGATTCATGCACTCTCTCCAAGCGTTTGTCTTAATGAACCTCCTACAGGCTCAACCTCTTCATGTCCATTTCAGTATAATAATAAACGTTATGAGTCAGTGATGTGGGACATATGGGTGAATCCATATTACCACATGTGAGTTAATTTGAGTTATCCTGGATGACAATGTTGACTAGTTATTCTAACTCTTGACTTGAAATCTTAATATTTGCAGGAGAGATTTCCACGTACCTTTCCTTGCTACAACATCAGCGTCAATAATGGGACACCCGAGCTCCCGCAGCATCGTAGACACTGCACTTTTCCCTGAGGAAATACCTCCCGTCAGTCCCACCAGGAACATCTTGAGGCAAAGACACAGGAAGTTTAACCAGGGAGTAATGTCACTAAAGTAATACAAGGGTTACTGTAGCTGTATGGTGACTCTGAGAAGCTGATTCAAAAAACTTGTAGATTGGAAATGTCAATTGTTTTTAAGTATAAAATCATGGCTAAAAGAGAAACAGCATTGTTCTCAAACCCAATACCACAATGTATTGGGCATATTTGTGGATGGGTTTTATCTTCTTTTTGATCCATTTAAACTTGTGAAAATAACCGAGTATTGTTAAGTTTTACAAATAACTGTCAGCATGTTAGTATTTTAACTTTCATGTAAAGTTCATACCAAATAAAAAAAGTTTTTGTAAATCAGGGCAATGCAAAAAAAAAGACATTATAATTAAAAGGAATAAAAGCGTGTATATATTATGTGTTTGTCCACATACAGTAGAGCCAATATAAAGGGTAATACAATCTAAGAAAGATGATAGACATATACAGATGTTTCGAATACATTTCTGGAAATATCCAGGTGTTGCTTGCTATTTATAATGAGTATATTAAGCCTGATGCTGCTATGAGGACAACACGCCCCCTGCTGTGGAGAGGCTGAGCTGCACTCAGTTTGTGCACAAATTAGATAACAAGCAAACTAAAGTTAGTTAGACAGCTTTAAAGTTATTCTTGACTCAACACCAAAATAAACCCAGACCAGACTCTACAGCTCCTTTATTATGCAACCAATTTATTTGAGAGAATGACCGGTTAACAGTTATTAAAGTTATTTTGTTAGTTAACCACCAAACCCTTGTTGTATATTCACCTTGTAAACGTGTGCTTCTTCTTAATTCGGCTGAATGTACTTTGGGATGTCCTGCAGAGTCACAGCGGTGTAGTAAACAACCAGGATTGCTAACAAGCTAACGTTAGCACAAGTCTTTATCAGGTGAGAGCGACTACACATCTGCAATACCACAAACCAGCAGCCATCTCCACTCCGCCCTTTCAGATATGCCGTCAGAAAACAATGTCGAGCACAGTCGTGTCGCTAGATATTGCTGTCTGTAACTCTGATTGCACTCAACTGATTGCTAACGACCTAGCTTCTTGGCTTGACAAGCGCCACCTCGAAAGTCTTCCGACTTTGCCGACGTACGTTGGTTCCGCTTAGGTAATTGCAAATTCCCATTTACAACTTGAGGTCGGACCACTGCGTTCAATAACACATTTGAAAACAAATATCAGCGATAAACAATTTCTCCAAAACGTGTTTATTTCAAAGCAAAAATATTTGCATGAATGAAAATGTAATAACACCGTTTTTAAGAAATTAAAAAGGGAAAAAAAACACATTTTGTTTTCGAATTAAAATGTATATACAATGCTTGCAGAAACAACAATTACAAATTATATATTGGCAAATTGATTCTCCTGTGAGAATATATTAATCTTCTGCTTTTTCATCTGTACTTTGTTTTGGTGATGACATCTCTGATGAAACAGGCAGACTAGGGGAACTGTGGGAATGTTTGGACTTTTTCCCTCTGTGCACCGTTTCACCTCCATTCTCCCCTTCCTCCCGCTCCAGCCTGCCTCTTTTGACAAAATGGTTTATCCTGGACTCCAGGCTCTCGCAGCACGGACGCTCGAGCAGGGGCCGGTAGTTTCTCTGCTTGCTGCCTTCTACTAGACAGCAGGCATTGGAGGACACTCCACCTGTAAATAGAGACGAGTGAAACAATTTAAACAAATATTTGAATGTGTAGGCCTATATACACTATACTGTGTCTAAGCAAAGTATTCTATCAAGCAAACTTTATTTGTAAAGCACCTTTTGTACCGTTTAGTGCAGTTCAAAGTGTTAATAATTATTCTCACTGTGGAGTCTAATATCCTTTTTGTACTCCTGCCAATTAACTTATTGAATTTAGCATTTTCCTTTTTTTACTACACTTTTATTTATTTATTTACCTTTGTGGTAAGTTTGACCTTTTTTATCCTGTGTATCATACTTATTACTGTTGCTGCTGTGACATATTTTCCCTACAGGGATCAATAAAAGGTTGAACTTATCTTAAATAATAAAACTAAAAGATGTTATTGGGACACAGACAAATATTTCAACAAAAGAGTAACAGTATATGTTTTTCTGTATGTAAACGTCTATTGTTAATGTGTGAATATTGGCCTGGAGTGACATTCGATTCCTAAATTATTATCCCAGTCTGGCCCTGCAGAGGTGTATTTTGACATAATTAAAAATGTTGAGGTGTGTTCATCTCTTTGAACATCTCACCTGCGGCCTCCAAACCCTGGATCATCCCGTGCAGGACGTGGCTCCGGACTGTGCTCTGGGTCCAGTGCTGTTGAAGCTCAGACAGGACGTGGCTCACCTCTTCAATGTCCTGTTCCCAGGCCAGACCTTGAAAGTGGCAGTCGTGCAGAACCAGCGGGTAGTCTACTGCCATACTAGAGACAAATGACAAAAGAAACATTCATACAGATGCAAATGTAGTTTTACCATATTGTTTTTTACTATGGATTTGTACACAAACACACCTGTATTGTGGCTTCCTGGGGTTACTCTGAACATCCATGAGCTTATCAATTAGCTCCGGGTCTTCCAGTTTCTGCCCTATCAGGAGAAGGAGTGCCATCATGCATCGTACCTGCATGAAACACAACATGGAGTTCACCCAGACTGCAAATGTCACAAATCACCAATATATATATCAATATGACGGCTTGAAATTAAACATTTTAAGGAAACAAAAATCACTGATCAGTGTGTCTTCATACCTGATGGTACAGGAAGGCCAATCCTTTTATTTCAAATATGAATACATCATATGGGCCAGTGCTGGAGATGTCCTGAGGCTGCACAGGCTTTACTGATGCAGACAAGATGGTCCGCTCAAATTGAAGGACTCCATTTCCCACGTCCATTTTGCACAGGTTGCGAAAGTCATGAGTTCCCTCGTATCTGTCGGGGTTAACAAACCATCAAATCAGAACTGTGACATTGATGGGTAACATCAGCATTCATCATTTTGTGTCTTCACCCACCTTTTTGCAGCCTCTGCCATCAGTGTCACATCCAAAGATCCGCGGGGGAAGTAGTACCGGTACGTGCGAGACTTACAGTCAAAGCGAGCGCTGAAGCCCTCTGCAGCTGGAGACCAGTCCAAGATCCTAATGTCCTGAGGCAGGACTCTGTTCAGCATCTTCACATAGGGAACCTCACTGCCAGTAGCTTTGTTCTTGATGCTAACATCAACATGTTCAGGAACTGAGATGCCCAGTCCTCCACAAAACTGTGTGGAGCGCAAATCGATTGTTATGACCTGTGGAGGAATAAAACAGTTGAAGTCAAAATCTAAAATTAAACATTTTCCTACCTTACCTGTAGTGCTATTAATAAAGCTAGAATCTTTTAATATGTGTTTATGAGTATATCAGAATGATATGTCATGGCACATGGGTTGAGGTGCTTAGGGGGAAAAAAATAATAGTGAAAAAAACTATTATCTTGAGAAACAGAATCATGAATCCTAGACACAGCTGTTTAATTCAAATGTATTTCTTTGGTACTTTGAGCAGTAACTCTAGATTGAAAAATAGCACTACAAAGAAAAGGAAAAATGTCTCTTACGTTTATGCAGCTATAATATTGTTGTCATCATATTTTGGGCACAGAACTAGAGCACCATTCATATTAATGGCATATTTTCTCACCATATTGTTACATTAATCCAATTTAGATGATGAGTACTTTGAGAACTCACTTGGGAAAAGGCACTGACTCCTTTATCAGTGCGACCACACCGGTGGTAGTTGGAGCTCTGTCTGTCCTGGATCAGCCTTGTCTTCAGCAAAGCTTCAAAGAGTCTGGCCTCCACGGTGTTGTCAGTGTTATCCTGAACTGCAAACCCTTGGTAGGACCATCCCAGGTAAGCCAGCCGCAGAGCCACATGTCGCCGAGGGTGTGCAGAGAAGTCGAAAGGACGCTCTTTGGCTACTTTCTTACCCTTTTTACAGCTGCTGGTGTTAACATCAGGTTTGGAGTCAGTGTTTTCATGAGTGGATGGATTGGACGTCAGCTCTGAATCCTCTCCAGCTTGACTTCTCTCCTTCAGCTCGGACCTGAGCTTCCCCCATTCTTCCTCCAGCTCCTTTATTCTCCTGGTTAAAGCCTTGGACATGCTGCTCAGCAATATAGTCGAGAAGAGAGACCATTGAGAAGGGTAACTAATAATTTTACAATTATCTCAATCACTATCATCTCATATATACTTACTAAGCAACTTGTTTTATTATAAATATGTTAACCTGTGTAAATCCAGTCAAGCAGTAGCCTATAGTTCGTGGTTGGGTTTTATAACACAATATTCATCCAGACAGCTCATTTAGCTTAAGTCCAAACGCTACACACAGTCTGTTAGCTTAGCTTGTGTGGTATGGTACATAGCATATATTAAGACTGGTAGTGGGAATACATTATATTACAATAAAACTATTTATTTACCTTTGATTGTGGTTTCAATGTTGTTGTTAAATTAGATTTTTCCTCTCTGCGTGCTGCTGGCGCGCACGTTACTTTTCGAGCTGATAGCAGTGACGGATTGATTTTGAGAGCGGACGCATTTCCTGTTGTGGGTTTCTGGAAAATGTAGTGTACTTCTAAATTGCCTCTGCCTAGTGCAAAGCGATTAGATCCTTTGATTGAGAACATTGCTTTTCCTAAATTATTTATAATTATGAGATTATTTTACCTTTTCAGTCATAACAAAAAGATCGCAAGAGCATCATGGTGAGCACATTTAACATCTCTATGTTAAATAATCTGTTACTTGATTACTTAGTTTTGATATGTCTGTAAAAATGAATGTTCAGTATTGGCCTTCGTAGAGCTGAGTGAGTGACGCAGAATTGTTGTTGAAATATTGAACATTTGTCAAAAGTTAAAAACTTTAAAGATGTCAAATCAGTTGTCAAACATAAATGAAATCCTCCAACAAGAGTGTATCACACATTTATTAGATGTATTCTTAGTAGCAGGACAATTAAATATGAGACTATTATAGAGTGGTGTTTTCGATGGCATAGACCAAACCATTCCATTTAGATATATTTTGTTAAAATAGTCAAATTTTACAAGTGCAAAAAAAGCAGTCATTCAGTTGTTTTCAAACATATCAATTACAGAATCATCTTTAAGTCCAATTATAGGATAAAAAGACTGGATAAAGCAAATAGAATAGTTCCAATATGTCAGCAATGTGTGAAGTCTGCTGTGCTTGGCCACGATGACACATCAGCTCATGTTGTCATAGTCTTTCCGTTTTATGTTGCAACTGAAGTAAGCCCCGATGAATACTCCAAAACACTGTAACAGGTACAAATGTTATAAGTTACTGGAAGCAAATGAACTCAAGACAGGTCAGCAAAAGTTATTTTCTCTCTCCATAAATTCTAATTAATTCTGGATTTCACCACCTTGGGCAGACAGGTTGAGATAGGCTTCATTATCATTCATGCCATCATTTTACAAATGTCCGCATTACCATAACTTATTGATGTTCTCTCATTCAAATTGTTTAAATATGTTTTCCTATGTAATTTAATAAATAACTAAATCATACGACGAATTACACGTTATTTTTATTTTTTTACAGATATGTTGATTGCATTTTTTTATTTATAAGGAATGTGTTTACCTCTGCAATTGCAAGAAATATACAGATAACTCCCACCGCCATCAGTCTTTTCCCCAGAAATAAGTTGATGGCCTTAATGCAACCCTGAAAAGGACACACGAAATATAAATAAAATACTTACTTGTTCACAAAAATGAATTCAAATGACTATGCACTTGAAATAAGATTTCCCAGTAGACCTTTTTGTGAGCTTTGTCCTTTTCTTTCCCACAGCCGGCACCCTTCTCCACGCAGCAGGAGTCCGGCGTAGCTTCGTGGTCCTCCCAGCCCACACTGGTGGCCCAGTCGTCGGGGCCGTCTGCTCCACAGCATTTGAACTGTAACATGGTTTTATCATACATGAAAAAGTCACCAAGGTAACCTGGTGATCTGTGTGTTCATGATGCAGTGTAAAACCTGTTCGATGGACACACAGGCATGTTTGCTTTCTTTAAAAAAAAACACAAGAGTTTCTTGGACTTCTAAGAAAAGCTGGTATACCACTACTGTCATGTGTGCACAATAAACGAAAATTGTATTTAGAAATACTTTTTAGGAGAGAGGTTTATTATGTAGCTGAGCTTCTTATTGTTACTCATTGTTATAATTTGTACAGAATTGCATCCAAAATTGAATATGTGAATGTACTGTAGGCCTGTAAAACTCTTTCTTTTACAGTGAAGTTAACATCTGGCATTACATTTAATACATTCACTTTCACAATGCAAAGTCAATTAAAACAATCTAAGTCTTATTGGTATCTATTACATACGCAGTTCACAAAGAGAGCTGAGAAAACAGATGGCTTAATAAGAGCTTACAATATTTTTTGGGATGATTAGGCCTTTTGCAAATATCTCTGTGCGTTACCTTTTCCTGAATTCTGTCGATGGCAGCTCTCTTCTCCGGGCTGTACTCACTGATCACCATTTTGATTTTGTCCATGTAGTTTACTGAACCTTTTATGTTCACTAGGGCAGAAGGATTCAAGATCATCTTGTTGAAGAATGTGTAAACGATAGCTCCAGTGATTATCTCCATTAGGATAATGATGATCAGGCAACAGAGGAACTAGTTCATAAGAGAAACCGAGTGAGCAGAGTTAGAGTTCAGTCTTGTCACATATGCTTAAAATAATATATGTATAAATATATGTATATATATTGATCAGCCTTGCCCTATTTGTCCCACAGGCACAGTTTTTTTAATAAAATGTATGAGGAGACATTTACATTATGTAGTGTTGTGTTACTCACAGATACCACCAAATAAAAATTATCAAAGAATGCTCCGAGACAGCCCAAGATGGAGACCACTGTAATGATGGAACCCACTGCTATGAGGACTATAGCAATTTTGGTAAGGGTTTTCCCTGTGAATTCTCCCAACTCTTGGAAAGTGGGGTTGTGCAGTACTCCGATAGTGAGGAGAGCAACCCCAGATGCCTGAAAAGCAAATGCAACAAAAGGACATTAGAACAGTGGGCTTTAAATAGTCAAATAAAACCCAATGAACCCTGTTCTGCTGTTGATTTAAAGTACTGCCAACATACTGTAGTGTGAAACTAAATCATTGTAAAGAGGAAGATCTTGTCTAACTCTGTCTTCAAGATTATGGTATAGGACATTGTTAACATAGTTGGATTAATCCAAAGTACAAATCACTCTTATTAATACAATTCTGTAAAGCAGTTTAGAATAAAGTTTTATTCAATTTTACTGCCACTAACACTTTTACTACAGATACAAATATACAATTGTATATTGATCCATTCTTTGTTATCTATCATTGCTGTAATCAACACTTTCATTTATAGACAGAATTACCAAAATGACTTACCATAAAGATCATGTTGAAGAAAATAAATCCGCATTTGAAGCTGCAAAACGTGCACATTGTGAGGACTTGTTGAAACTGTACTGTAATGAAAAGAAGACAGAGGACAGAGAGAAAGGAGCAGACGTCCCTCAGTGTGTGTGTGAAGAGATACAGACTTTACACCTAGATGTAAGTCGTGAGTGTGTGGTGTGACCTTATGAAAATGAACCTGCACCCTGATAACATGTAAATTGATATATCACATGGAAACATTCAGCGAGGTCCCTGTTAGACGATTTGAATAGTAGCGTTTATGAAGTACCATAGAATGTGATTAGCTCAATATCAGGTAGAAGCCTCTATATGGCTTTTTGTAGGAATATATAATGTCAATATTGGCCTTGGCTTTAGTGTCATGACTTTCATTTGTAACACTACATACCAGACTTCAAAATTCGAAATGGTTAAAACTAAATTTTAAGCTTAGCATCAATAGAGAGGCCTTGTGACGTGTTCAAAAACTTGGAATAACAGCTTGTTTGGTCACACGTCTATTTTAACCTATTTAAAAACTGTGGGAAGCCTTTTCTTTTTCTGTTCTATGCTTATCACGGTCCTGTCTTTCCTACTGCAAGTCAATTGTTTAGAAGAAAATGGCAAGGGCGTTACGTTTTGTAATTTTACAAATGTAAAAACATCTGACCAATTCTTACTTTTAATTAAAAAATAAAACACCATTATTGTATCTTATTAGGTATTTGGTCACTAGTACATTTTATTAGCTCTGTCAGTAAATCCCACATAGCATTTTGACAAACATATACAAAAATAACAAGAGATTTTGAGTCTTTATTCGCAACGAAACAGAAATGCAGTTTCTTTCTGTCACAGTTTGAAGTGTCTGAGCACTTGGAGCCGTCTGACTACTGGAACTTGCTTCAGGGTTCCTCCCATCCCTTTTGAGGACCAAACTCTTCCCCAGAGCTTCTCCAGCAACATATGGAGCAGCTGCAGGAAGCCTGACCCGACTCCATCAGCTGGAAGAGGAGCGAGGCCTCTGGCTGCAGCACAATAATCTTTGTCACAGTAGAAGGAGCAGCCGGGATGCTTGACACTCTGCCAGTGTCCTTCCTTTTTCAAATCTCTTTCTATCCATTCATGTCTTTTTCTGTGTCCATCTCCTTCTTCTGCTTTCTTAGAGCTCAAGCCAGCGTGCATCAGGCTGTGAAGGACCATGCTGCTTTCCTATTTCAGACAAAACATCAGAAATGACTGTCCCCATTAACCACTGAATGCAGTTTCTTTCGATGTATGTGAGGAATAGATTATGTCAAACATGGCTCAATTGTGAGTCACAAGGCTTTACCTTTTTATAATAATACATACAGATACTAGTCTATCTGTTAGAGGACAAGTCATGTATGTGCGCACATGGAGGTGTGGTTTTATCTTTCTTCTGCTCATTACTGCCTCTCTGTCCACGAAGCCTTATCCGTAACTTCTTATTTGCCTGCAAAGAAATGTAGGCTCAAGAGATAAAACATATTTTGGATTTCTGCAGTTGAGTGTGCATCAGGCACCAGCTCATCTTAAAAGCGCACATTTTGATATGTTCAAAGTTTAATTGAGGACTTTCTCTCCCGTACGGCAGTCAATGTTCGTTGACAGACTTGTTCATTTCTGCAATGCGAGGCATGCTACCACAGGAGGGCCCCATTCCACTTTTTTATAAAAATGTGTTCAACATTTGGGTGTAATGGATTGATGGCTTGTGTTTAAAGAAGTTTGTGGGAACAGGATAACACAGAGCCTGCTTGTCTTTGAAGGACTTCATGGGAACAGGAAGTAAAATGATTACCATAGTTGGAGCACTCAGTCGCAGAGAGAACATTGTGCTGCCCACTCTTTGCTTTTTCCTGTTTTGAATTCCACAAGACTTGGTCAAAACCTTGCACGATTTCCGTCTGATAAGGATAATTGTTGAGGAAAGAGGTGGGGTTGTGGGCCTGCATAAAATACAAGTGCTTTGTGCAATAAGTGCATTATTCTATTGTTGAAAGGTCCATATATGGTTACAAAAACTGTCCCACTGAATGTACTTACTTATATTATTCTGTGTTATCTTTTTACCTTATATGGGTATTTCTAAAGAATGTGCCCAAGCTTAGTGGACCTGTACTCAGTGTACATAGTTTTCAAGGGTGATGTCATGTGTTTTGAAGTTATTTTATTTATTATCCCCAAAACACATGACAAATGTCCCATTTACAGTGTACAATTTGGGACTTTCGGGGAAAAGGAAAGACAAACTAATAACAGGAAATAAATGAATGTGAAATGTGCAAGAAGTCTTGATGTACCAACAATTAGCTTTTGTTATTAATAATCATGACGGAGAAAACAATAACAACACAACTAATGCTAAATCAGTTAAGAATACTTTCCGCAGCAAAGGAATTGATGTGGTTATGCTACCCCAACATATATTACATATAATAAAATGTATCCAGCAAAACAATTATTTACCTAACCATCTTGAATGTAAGTATAGAAGGAAAATAAACACAATTTGTTGGCAATGCATACTCTCTGGCAGTCTGCGGAACAAAACATTTTAGATTACTAATAAGTAAAAATATATGTTCTGTCTAACATCAGTCTTATGTATTCCTTGAACCTCATGAGTGTAAACTGTTTGTGCATGTGTGTTTGTGTTTAAAGCAACATTTGTCATTTGTCTTTGTATTGGAGTGAGTAGAGTGAGTCTGTACATCAGTAAACAGTTAAGCTTTGCTCAGTGTCTGGTCCATCTATCAACATGCTTTCAGAGCGGGGGGACATGTTTGTAGTATTAAGTAAATTATGTGCCTCCCATATGGTTCTAATTACACATACCAGTCCATGTGACTGTTTCCCGACATTCCTGCACTGCCCACCATTTAAAACCACAAGATAGCAGCTCATGTTTGAGGTCGGCTTTTAAGGAAAATATTATGCAACCGTTGTTATTGTTGATGCAGCATTGTGTTAAGTGTGTAGCTACAATAGACAATTGTCTGTCTTAATAACTATCAGCCACAAAAGCATCAGTTTTTGATTCCACATTTCCATGCTAAACTGTGTCAGCATTTGTGGTTTATTATCAGAATACGTTCACAGTCCTATCTCTGAACACGTGCTGTATCAAGTTTTTATTTTACTTTCACTTTAGATAAACAGGAAAAAACACACAAAACCCTCCCCCCCAGCCTCAAGAACACAACATTTCTGGCAAAAAAAAAGAAACTAAACAAATTGTATATGTTAACAAAAAAGTAATTACAGACAAATATATGTATAACACATTAAAACAAAATGAAATCTTAAACACACACTTACTGTTACTGTTGTCTACATGTACATTATTGATCCCATAAAGTAGATATTTTCGAACAAAACTACACTGAACAAAAATATAAACGCAACACTTTTGTTTTTGCTCCCATTTTTCATGAGATGAACTCAAAGATCTAAAACATTTTCTATTTACACAAAATAACCATTTCTCTCAAATATTGTTCACAAATCTGAAAAAATCTGTGATAGTGAGCACTTCTCCTTTGCCGAGATAATCCATCCCACCTCACAGGTGTGGCATATCAAGATGCTGATTAGACAGCATGATTATTGCACAGGTGTGCCTTAGGCTGGCCACAATAAAAGGCCACTCTGAAACGTGCATTTTTGCTTTATTGGGGGGGGTCTGGGGGGGTCCGAAAACCAGTCAGTATCTGGTGTGAGGGGTAGGGTTAGGGGTAGGGTTAGGGTTAGGGTAATGTTGTGAATTGAGTGGCCCATGGTGGTGTTGGGGTTATGGTATGGGCAGACGTATGTTATGGACGACGAACACAGGCCACTCGATTCACAACATTACCCTAACCCTAATCCTACCCCTCACACCAGATACTGACTGGTTTTCGGACCCCCCCAGACCCCCCCAATAAAGCAAAAATGCACGTTTCAGAGTGGCCTTTTATTGTGGCCAGCCTAAGGCACACCTGTGCAATAATCATGCTGTCTAATCAGCATCTTGATATGCCACACCTGTGAGGTGGGATGGATTATCTCGGCAAAGGAGAAGTGCTCACTATCACAGATGTTTTCAGATTTGTGAACAATATTTGAGAGAAATGGTTATTTTGTGTAAATAGAAAATGTTTTAGATCTTTGAGTTCATCTCAGTGTAGTTAAAAAATCAGCAATGATCCTAGATGATATAAATTTGTATTCACATGATCTAAAAAATAAAACATTTAAGTCAGTGAAATAATTTTCTAGAATAGTGAAAGAGACAAAGTGTCTTTAATAGCTTTAAACATGGAGAACATAGATAATATAAACTAGATCCTACCAGGCAACAAAAGGTAACATGAGAGCACCTTGGAGACACACCCAACCAGCAGCTACCTATTACCATATCAATATAAATCAAGGCGTCGCATTTAGAAGTAGAGCTTTCTATGTGTGGTCACATGGTTGATGGTTCCTTTTTCATTCAAAGAAACCCAACCCCCGGAAGTCCCCGGCTTTAAAGAATAACCTCAATGATTCTTTACATGTTGTGCACAGGCAGCAGAGTAAACACAGACAGAAAGCCGTCCTACAGGCTCTTCTTGATTCCTGCGGTGGCTCTGGCAGCGCTACTCATAGCCCCAGTTTAACTCCCGTGTTTACAGGGAATAGGTGTTTACAGGTGGGAAATGGCCAACAGAAGTTGAGAGGGGAAGCAGTATATGAATATAACCAGGTAAAAATGCTTTTTTAAAACGTCTTTTGTGTTTCTTCTATCCTTTTAAAGCACTGTTTTTCTCCAGCTTGAATGTTTTGCCTCTCCCACACATTTCCTACTCATGTTTTCTATCACTTGTGTCTTTCTCCCTCTGTGTGCGCAGAGGGACAGTGTGGGCTGGACATGTGTGTTTTTAATTGGCCTTCCACTTCCAGATAAAAAGGGCTGTGTCCTGTGTATCGGGGGGCTGAGGGTGGGTAGAGATTGCAGAGGCAGCCTGTATGCAGAGGCTCTTTGTGAAAACATTCAACACATCAGCTTCACACTATACTTAAAAACGGACACCATAAGCAAGAGAGGGGCCTGACTGATGAGTGATCTGAAACTTCTCTGGTTATCATTTCTACCTAGAGATGGATAAGGATGGGGGAAAGCCAAAGACCTTTGTGTCTACTTTCAAGCTGGCCCTGAAGCCTCAAGCCAGGACTTTCTGTGTGGAGAAACAGAAAGAGAATGGACTGGATACCAGTAACACGAAGATAACAGGAACTCACAAGCTTGGGATCCCATCTGCAACAGGTAAGACTTATTTTTACATTATATTACATGTTAGACGCTTTTATCCAAAGCGATTTACATGCTCAATACTGTGGGCAATCCCCACAGGGTGAAGTGTCTTGCCCAGGGACACAATGACATGCTGACTGCAGTGAGGTTTGAACCTGTGACCCCTGATCACCAACGTACTAGTCCACTACGCCACAGCCTCCCTGTATTATTTCACTGCATGTCATGTAAAACAGTGCTGCCATAGCCAATTCTCCCAGGTTTTATCACTCCCTCCATTCCTTCAGTTCGTACAGAATCTGTTAAAAATACATTCTCCTATTCTGCCCCTTCAACTTTGAACACATTTCAGCGAGAGGGGAAGCTGCCAAAAAAATGTATTTCCCTAGGGGATTTTAAACTTTAAAAGAGGTCTGTAGAGAGCGCCCGTGCGTGGGTTTGCAGTTGTCCATAGTTCTTAAACGATCACTTTTGCACTTATCAATTGATTTTAATACTATAATGTGTATTAAAGTTAAATAAATGAAATGTACCACGTCACATTTCGTCCTGCAGACCCTGCAGGCATTTCATATTGAAACTTGAACTTCTGTTCCTTTGTACGAGGGCAAATAGGAACTGTTATATTACACATGTTTGATATTGTAACGTTCCCCAAGATGAGTCGGAGACAGGCTTGTAGTTATTAGGCTTTAATAACTAGTAATTGAAGACAGATGATAACAGGTCAAGTATACTTCGTGGGTTCTACCGCACACTAACTTATTTCCTAAACCAACCACAAGATATAGCACTGTCTACGTCACAACTCCCCGCCCTCCCCCGTCCGCTCTACCAACCACAGGACCGCACCTCAGCCACAATCACGGTGCAGCTCTATGATTGGCAGAGAGACGGGGGATGCCTAAGTGACACCCTGAGTAGCCTATCAGGATCGCTACACTATGTTCAGCTCCACTGGGGAAAGTTTGCCACTTTAAGGGTGCAGCTCTCTATATATAGCAGGATATTGTGAAGTGCAAAGTTAGGCTATCAGAAATGTCCTCAGGAGTTTAAAGGAGTGACATGCAGCCTGCCCGTCCCATTTTCTCCCCCAAATGTAAACACACTGAACACCAAAACACGTGTGCAAATACACATCTGGTCGGAAAATCTTGTCAAATTCCTCATGCTGGTACCCACAGCTGTGACCCTTTCCAGTGGATTCAGCCACAAGTGACTGATTAACTTAGCTGCTCTGCCTGGAGGTAACATGAATACTATACACCAACATCAGTCTATAGTTTTTGACTACATTTGCATCCACACGGGGCATTTAAAGTTCATCTATGATTCAATCAGTTTGTTATGAACTGATTGAATCTAAATCGTACTTCAAACCAAAACTCACTTGACAAAAGGTATATTTCTCAAAGTAAAGTCTCAAGAGTCAAAAAGCCCAGGTTCTCACGACATGAAACATAACTAACTGACATGGGACAAAGAAAAGGGCTATTTATAGGTGAGGAGGATGGGCACAGGTGAAAACTATCAGGGCAGGGCCAAGCAATCCCAAGGGCAGGAAACACACAAAGGCAGGAAATGTGGGATCTGGAATGAGAGGGAATGATTACTTTCTAAATAAAAACAGGAAGTGACAAGATCAAAACACAAGAGTAAAAAACATAGCTTAACCTAACATAACTGTCGAGTCACAACCTATGGTCACTCACAACACAGTTGCATCATGCCTGCAGTGGAAAGGCCCATAACTCTTCACAATGTAGTTGCATTCCTCTTTGCCACTTTATTTTGGTTAAGATGTGCAATCTAATGCAATACAATGCAACATGTCAGCCATAAATTATACCTTGACAAAGTTTGTAATGTTAGGTTGTTGACATTGTTAAGCCTATATAAAGGCAATTATGTTTAATATTACGGTTTTAGTTTGCAATGATCTTGTATTGGACGACATTATATTTAGAAGTGTTTCACATTTTTTGTCCCCCCTATTTATGTACATGAGGGGGATGAATATCAGAAACAATTTTTGATATGATGCCAAAACCTATAATTGCAAAAAACATTGTAGGTATCATGGTAAACTTCAAGGCAGCACAGTTGTTTTGGATTATACTAAATTGTCCAGGTCACGGAGTTTATGCAATGCATTAATATATGTAAATTAGATTTGATTTGATTTGATATACTTTATTAATCCCCGTGGGGAAATTGTTTCTCTGCATTTGACCCATCCTAGTGTTAGGAACAGTGTGCTGCCATTTTGAACGGCGCCCGGGGAGCAGTGTAGGGAACGGTGCCTTGCTCAGGGACACCTCGGTAGCACTTGGTCTTGCCGGGACTTGAACTGGTGACCTTCTAGTTGCCAAGCCAAGTCCCTATCGACTTCGCCACCACCGCCCTTTTTAAATATGTGATTTACTACAGCTTTAAGGTGCTTCAAAAACCTTAAAATGTAACTTGAAAGTGCTTTAATTTGATAGGAACCCTGAATAAATCCCGTCTTTAAAAAAACCATTGTCCCAAACCTCTCCCCTCCTCTTAGATTCCAGACTTCCACTCATCCAGGCGCTCCAAACGCCTCACTTCAAACAACCACTCAGCGACTGTGCAGTCTGTAAAGGAAGTGATGCTACCTTTCAAGGTGTTATCACAGGAAGTCGACCTCTGAGCGTTTCCTGGCTACACAATGGTAAATGTCTAATTACCATACCTACAAAAAGCCTATCTCATCTCCTTTAGGAGCCAGGATTGAGCCACAATATCCCATCTTTAGAAGTATCGTAATGATCCCCCTCTATACAGTAAAAACATGTGTTTGCCTATTTTTGTTTTGTCTTCTAGGTGAGAGGTTGCACTCAAGTAAAACCTCCTTCCAGAATGGTGTTTCCAGTCTGTCTCTGACTCAGTGTAAACCTGGCGATGCCGGGACGTACACGTGCACAGCTGAGAATACTGCTGGGAAACAGTCAAGCAGTGCTGTGCTACAAGTCACAGGTAAAACAGGTTGGAGTGAGTTTAAGCATACATGTTTCCTATTGAATCACACTGTGTACATATAACCTGTATCCACTCTGTTTGCCATGATACAGAAACAAAGGAAATCCCCAGAACAAGCAACCATGAGCTGCACAGTGAGGTCACATTTAAGGTTGCGTTACCCAAGAACACCCAATTGTCCTCAGCTTCTAAAAATGGACGACAGCACAGAGAAGAAAACAAAGGTAGACTACACACTTTTTTAAAAGCTTTATAAAATAAAATGCCTTGGTATACGTCCACAAAATCCCTCGATTTTTTTCTGCTTTTTAGGGAAAGCCCTGAGAGGCAAGTGAGAATTATTTTGGAGATCCCATCTTTAAGTCTGATGTCAATTCCTTTGTGTCTATGACTTAAGAACAGTTGGAACCAAGGTTTTGCTATGATTGTCTTTCTTGGTTCCTTAGAAAAAAAAGAATCTCTGAAACAAGTGGGGCCAGGATTAGTTTACATCTAAATGTCCCCAAGAGGCTGAAATGTCCCCCAAGAGGCTTCAGATTTCATCTTGCAATGTATACTTTAAACATTCTTATTATTGAAGATAAAAGCAGCAACAAACACAAATAATGTGAGGTTACATTTGGGAATCACATGCATTTTGTTCAGTTAACCTCTTAAAAAACAATATTGTGTCTTTAATCTTCACTCACCTGTTGAAGTCGACCCACACAATCATGTGTGGCTGCAGTGGTTGTCTGTTGATAGCTGTCTCTGCAACCTAACATGACTGCTGACATGTGATTGGTTAGATACTTCTTAAATCGACCTACAGTAGCGCACACCTGTAAATCCACCTTCTTCTTCAGTCTCCACAGCTATCAGTGATACAAACTTTCAAACAAAAGTCTCCCCAAGCAAAGGTGAGTGGAGAACACCACAACATGTAAGCTTAATTTGATAGCACTTAAGTCATGTTTTATGAATCAAATGAACTCTTTCCTTAGGGCCTCCTGTGGAGTTTGTGGACCCCCCAGAGCAGGTGGAGGTTCGAGTAGGAGAGCAGGCCCGACTTCACTGTGAGTTCAGGAGCAGCTCTGTCCCTGTGGCCTGCTGCTGGATTTTCAACAAAGACAAGGTAACAATAAGAGATTCATTGGTTCTAAGTTTAATTCATTACTTGATTATTCTAATTTTGAGATTGAGCAACATGTTTTGATGTGCACTTCCACTTTGCTTCCTCTTCAGGTGGTAGTAAGAGGGTCAAGGAAGTCTATCACGAGCAGTGAGACACAGAGCAGTGTGGAGATCTCTCAGGCCTGCCCAGAGGACAAAGGCTCGTACACCGTCGTAGCGCGAAACAGAAAAGGCTCTGCCCAGCACACCATCTCCCTCAGTGTCATGGGTAGGAATTGATACAATGCAATATACACAATATAGCTGAACAATTAGTTGATAGCTGATACAAAATGAATTAGTTTTGATTGTTGAAGTGAAACTTTTCCGAATTGACTATTTCACTTAGAAAACTAAGTAAATCTTCCTGATTTTATTTGTATAAATGTACTTATATTAGAGTATTTTAGTACCTTAACTTGATCTGATTTCTTCCTCTATTTTTCCTATCAGCACCACACTTATATTTAATTGAATAAATGAAATATAACTGATAAAAAAACTATAGTGAAGAAGGGAAAGTATGGAGATTAAGGGCACAACATAAGAAACTGATTCAACCCTCAGGCCATGTGTATGGAAATAAGCATCTCCAAATCAATACACTGCAAAATACACAATATATGGCTGCAAATTAGTTGATAGCTGATACACAATGAATTGGTTTTGATTGTTTAAGTGAAACTTTTCCGAATTGAGTATTTTACTTAGAAAACTAAGTAAATCTTCTTGATTTTATTTGTATATTGTACTTAAGGAACATTTTACATGCAGGACTTGTATAAGAGTATTTTAGTACCTTAACTTGATCTGAATTCTTCCTCTACTAAAAATCTCATATAATTTTCCTATCAGCAACACTTGTTGCAGGGATGTGAATTGATTAAAATAAATATAACTGATAAAAAAACTATAGTGAAGAAGGGAAAGGGCACAAAATAAAAAAACAATTCAACCCCCATGCCGTGTGTATGGAAATAACCATCTCCAACCCATGCTACCAATCAGTGATTTTACCTGTAACATTGTCTCTAGCTATTCAACTAAACATATTTTGCTCTTGAATTTCTCCTCAGACCGCCCAGCCCCTCCGGCCTCACAGCCTGTGGTGTCCCAGATGTCCACTCAGTCCCTGGTCCTGTCCTGGACGGGGCCCAGCTACGACGGGGGCACAGCAGTGTTGGGCTACAAAGTGGAGGTGAGAAATGAGGGCCAAGACAGCCCTGAGAGCTGGACAGAAGCAACCAGCCGTTGTAAAAACACAACCTTCCACGTGCGCTCTGGCCTGCAGCCTCTGGGTCAGTACCGCTTCCGTGTTAGAGCCTACAACTCAGCGGGGGTCAGCGAACCTAGCAGGGAGTCTGAGTGTGTGAAGATGGCGACTGCAAGTAAGTGACATGTTGGATATGTCAAATATTTGAGAAGAGGACTTGAGGTTTATCTGTCAGGTTTCAAGTGCTTATTTGGCAACTGTGTTTTTTATTTTAGAAGAAGACAAAAAGGACGAGCCTGATTCATATGTCACAGTGACCATTGACACCAAACACAAGGCCAAGGATCACTACAATGTGCACGAGCAGCTGGGAGTGTGAGTATATAAACTCCAGGTCGATGAGATTTTCAATGCACACATGTTTATTGTAAATATGTTAAGAACTGTCTTTCAAAGCAGAGTAAAGTTGTAATGCCTGTTATTTGCTTTGATGACAGTGGGAAGTTTGGCCAGGTGTTTCGGCTGTCCCACAAAGAAACAGGTCAGGAGGTTGCTGGGAAGTTTTACCGAGCCCGAACCTCCAAAGAAAGAATGGCAGCACGCAAAGAGATCGAAATTATGAACCATCTTCACCACCCAAAACTAGCCCAGTGCCTCGCTGCCTATGAATCGCGGTCTGAGATGGTGATGGTCATGGAGTAGTAAGTACATTTAAAAAAAGTGACTTTTAATGTATCAGGTGCTGCGACGTTTCTACTGCTGATCAGGGCAAAGCAACAAGTGATTTAAAAATATTTTCCAGTGCTTACAAAGCAGCAAGTGGAGGAAAGACCTGGGTTTGTGTAAAAAGACAAATAATAATCTCAATTTAAACCATAATTTGCCAACAAACCACATGGGTATAACATATTAAAGTATTAAGTATGTTTTGTCCAAACTGTCATTTGGACATTTAGATGCTATTCAGCCAAAAATATCAACACCTTTTGTCATTTTATAGTCATTTCGAACATTATTTCATTTGGATAATAACCTTTCATCTGATGTAACTCATAGCGACAGTAGACCGACGTTGTTTCTGAAGCATGGATTTAAATTGGTGTCATTTGTCTGCCCAGTATTGCAGGCGGGGAGCTCTTTGAACGCATCGTGGATGAAAACTTTGAGCACACGGAGCCCACCAGCGCCCGCTACATGCAGCAGATCCTGGAGGGCATGCAGTACGTTCACAAGCAGAAAATCGTCCACTTGGACATCAAGCCAGAGAACATCGTCTGTGTGGATACAACTGGCACACGGATCAAAATCATCGACTTTGGCTTATCTAGTGAACTGGGTGAGTTTGCTGGATCTGTAGAAAAACTCTCATAGAGATATCACTTGGATGTCATATCCTTATATTGTAAATATGAAGCGATTAGGAATGGAAATTCCCTTGAATATAGCATTTTATTTCTACATTAAAAAAAGTGTTCTTAATAATGACATCCTGTGTGCAGTCCAGCTAAAGATTCAAGCCATGAAAATCAAAGGGCCAGTCCATGCTGAGTAGTCATGTGCACATGGAGAATTAAACCTATTCTTGGCTGGATCTTTGCATGAAGTTTAATTATGTATATTTATATATTTTATAAATTTGCCAACTTCTCAATGTGTGAAGTTTTATAACCTTTTATTATCCTGACGCAGCAGGGTTGACAAAGGATCACTCATTTCAATACATGCAAAAATAACCCAAGATAACATCAAGGAGTGTCATCTCTAAATTCCTAGATGTCTACAATGCCCATTGCATAATAACCGTCTTTAAATAGACTGCTTTAACATGTATTATGTATTGTATTATTTAACATGTATGTACATGCAGCAAAGCCTGCAAAGAAAATGCAAGCACTAAATTAGGTGATGCTTCAAAAGCTGCAATTTGTAGGCTCTGTGATCTATTCAGAGAGGACTGTAGCCATCTTTAAACAGGCTAATATAAACAGGCAAACATTTTGAATTCCTTTCTCTTCTCTTGTTCTCCAGAGGAGGGTAAACCTCTGATGGTGATGCATGGTACCCCGGAGTTTGTGGCCCCTGAGGTGATCAACTATGAGCCTGTAGGCCTGGAGACGGACTTGTGGAGCATCGGAGTCATCTGCTACATCTTGTAAGTCCAACAGAGGCTGTAGTGATTTAAACTATAGGTACAGTCGTACACACAAACATAGTTACAGGTGAAAACAGTAAACCTGGGGGGTCAAGTGTGGGACAGTAAAAACCCTAAGACGACAATGATAAGTGTCCTGTTTTTACTTTTTGTTTATATATGTAATTTTAAAACCACTTAAAGTAAAAATAAATACATTAGCAACTTGGATTTTGTCAGTGATGCAAGATTAATTTCAATTTCATAAAAACTATTCCACAAATGCAGATTTGGCGCTTCCTGCTGGTGGTGTTGCATTACTGCAGCCCTCCTTAACATAATATGAGTACAACATCTTTTGCAAAGTTTAAACCAAATCCAGCAGTCATTTTGGAAATGAACAAACTCAAGACTATTAATTTGTACACACGGGTCAATGTTTAAAAACCCACATTCCTTTTGTTTATAGGTACAAACATAATCTCTGAATAAACGAGGCATTATTGTGTATCTTACTTTTCATTAATTGTTAAATTGTTCTGTGTCCTATAGACTCAGTGGAGAATCTCCCTTCCAGGGGAACAACGATGCTGAGACTTTGGCTCTTGTGACTGCTGCCAACTTCGAGTTTGACCAGGAGAGTTTTGAGGACATCTCTGATCAAGCTAAAGACTTTATCAGCTCCCTGCTGAAGAGGGACCGGAGGTTGGTCTATTTTTTTCATGACACCGTTACCTACAGTATATGATAGCTGTGTTTAAAAACTGCTTAGATTCTCATTGTGCTAACCTCCAGTTGATAATGTCACAGCAAGGCAATTATGAGCTAAATGTCCCCTTTGACATTTGTTTTGCATGTTACCTAAACATTTAGAAATGACTCAGGGAGAGCCAGGATTGTATTTATGCAGCAGATAATCCAATTCACAAGACACTGCTGGCATTTGACAGCTTTCCTCCCTGTCTCTCTCTATCCATCTGCACTTTAGATGCAGACCATCATGTACCGAGGCCCTCGCACACCCCTGGGTGGCCTCTTTTACTCCACTGAGCCCCCTACCCACCAAGTCCCTGAATAAGTGCAAGATGAGACGCTTTCTGGCCAAGCGCAAGTGGAAGGTAAAATAATTACTAAAATGCCGTCAGCCAAGAATGTGAACAGTTTCCTTATCAGTGCTTCCTGATGATGACCTTTCAATCCATTGTCCTATAAAGACCTTGAGCTTGGTTCTGAGTGTGGTTTGTCATCCATTGCTATTTGTCCTTTTAAACTTCTAGAAAACTGGCAAGGCTGTTTTGGCCCTACAGCGGATGTCTAATCTCTCCAACAGGCCAGACTCTCCTGGCAGCTCCTCAGAGGGTAAGACTGATACAAAGACACACACATACACACTCAATGCCCTCCTGTGTCCCAGAGCTACATACATATGGCAGATGACTCACTGTTTCCGATTGTCTCTTCAAGTTTACCCTTTTGTGATCTGTAAAGCCTTGTTTCTGTTTTATTCATCATCATCATCCTCATCCTCATCCTCCCCCTCATCCAGAGCCAGGATGGAGCCAAGAGGCAGAGGAGGCCATCCAGTCGCTGGATAAGCAGCTGCAGAGAGAGCCTCGCTTCCAGCAGACCCTGAAGGACACCACCCTTCCCAAAGGAGCCACAGCTCGGCTCACATGCCTTGTCAATGGTAGGGCAACAGAACTGTGCTGCACTTCGTATAATGCCTCAGCACACGCTACAAGTAGAGCCAAAAAAGACAATGCTCTGATATAGATTAAACCTAAACTGGCTGAACTTAAAGATTCATGGTTATTGTTTTTATATCCGCCATGGATCAAATTCCTTTGTTTTTAATAAGGACTTTTCATAGAAATCAACAAACAGATAGGTTGCGGTCGAATAGTCCGTTTTGCTTAGGAACCTTCCTAACGGAGTGAAATGACCCGGAAGTCCCTCAGTGGCAGCCATGATAAGTGCCGTTCGAATTATCTATGATAGGAAAGGAGGTTTCAAACTTCCTTTATACTTCCTTTAGCTTAGGAACCACTGGACCTTCCTTTACGAAAGGAAAGGAGAAAATGCTGCCTATATATATATATATATATAAAATAAATACATTTGTATTTATTTTAAGATATTTTCATACAATAATACGTATTGGGATCATTTGTATTAATGTGGACCGGAGGGAGAGGGTGACGAGCATAAGCTTCACTTTCCTTTTTTATTTCAATTCCAACTTTGGTCATGGAGAATATGTTTCTCTGTTGTCCACGTTCACAAAGCATAAAACAACAGCATCAGAGCATGGTGCAGAGTCTCTAGATGAGTTTACAGTAGTCCCTCGTTCTTATTATACATCCATGTTGTAGTCCGCTGTATAGAAAACTGTAGTTTCCATAGTTTCCCCACAGCAGCAGACGCACATTCATGACGTCCACTGGGGCATCATAAATACGTTGGATAGTGAAAGTGCAGTCGGATTCTCAAAGCACCGCAGTCTCTTCTCCTAAATCCTTTTGAATTCTCCTATCCACTATTCCTTAACCCTGTGAGTGTTTCACCCTCTTTGAGCTTATTGTTTTGATGAAGGCTAGTTATCTACAACTTTGCTTGGCAAATCCAACATTGTTTTTTTAAATAACTAATTTACGTTCTAATTCCTTTGTTAAATCGGTTCACAACCAGTGTGGTACTGACACATGGATTCAGTAAAGTATGTTCTCAGGGTTATGTTTCCCTGCTTAATGACACATTAACGGGACCGTTCAAAGGTTTTTATTTTCTCAGCAATGTATATTTTTCTAGGTCCAATGTTAAAATCTCCTACCTATGGTTTAAAGCATATTGATGTTAAACTCCTTAAAACCGTAAATTTGCAAGAAATATAGTTCTATTTATTTTTTTCTTCACACTATCGTATCACAACTGTGGCTAAACATATTCACCATCATTGTGTTCACCATTCAAACTATTTGAGCTATTCTTTTAACATTGGAAAAGCAACCATTGGCTTTGGGAATATTTAACAATTTGTTGTATCAAGACCAGAAACCATTTGTTTTTTTATATATGTGATCTTTTGTATCCCCTTTATTAGTTATTAAATGTTTTAACTCTGTAATAATGTCTCATTGTTTCAATTCTAGGCTACCCACAGCTGGAGGTGAAGTGGCTTCAGAATGAGAAGGCGCTGTGTGAATCGGGCAGAGTGAGCATGGAGCACCATGAAGACGGGCTCTGCTCTCTGACTCTGGAGGATTTGGAGCTTTCTGACTCTGGAGTTTATGTGTGCAGGGCCGGCAACAAGCTGGGGGAAGCAATGTGCTCCGCCAAACTGAAAGTGGAGATGTAAATGGAGAAAACAAAAGGAGCTTTAAATGTCCTTCATTCGTAAGGAGACTCTTCAGAAGTAGACTGATGTGAAGGGTTTTGATATAGCCTGGACATGACGTCTGTACATGGGTGGACAGGTGTATACTGCCACACAAAAAGGCTGCTTACAATTTATTTAAAGGGACAACTACTATTATGGTTGTTTTTGGACCAAATACCCAGAACCCTTTGTTTCACTAGCCACATTAAATAAATAAAGGTGAAATCATGTTACTGTGAGCTCAGCACCATTCACGTGAAAACTGTACATTTTGCACATTAAAATATTATTCAAATGTAATGTTTTTAAAGGCATCACGATTAAAGGCTGAATGAGGAAAATAATTCTTGAAATGCATTTATTTTTCACTCAAAACTAGTGAAATGTTCCATGCTACATAGCATTTTAATAAACAAACGTTAACAACATCAAATAAAAAATAAAGTTGGTCCATTAGCCCGTGCCTTAACTAAGAAAAATGCAGAGATCACTAATGGGTTAATATTACACCAATTTATTAATATTTGTCACTGATTTCCAAGATGACATGCAAAGCAATGAAATGAAAGAGGCTTACACTTTCAAACTGTACCACCAAATGTTACTTCAATGACTTCATGGGACAAAACCAAGCTTTGGCAATGAAGCAGTCTTTTATGTAAACATTGATTTATCATTTTAGGATCTGACAACATACATTAAGATAAACTCATCGGTTTTTTTATTTTGTTTCCACTTTGATGTATCTTTGGCTTTAATTCAGGTATGTTCAGAGAAATTAATAATTGAATGTTCAGGTGAGTTCATTCTTGGATTTCCATTCCATTTTTCCTTTTTAAATAAACCTTTCAAAGATGTATAGATAATGTTCACATCAGCTGGATTTAAATCATTGTCTTTAATGTGTGTCAATGTACAGTGTCATTGATTATTTTCATCATGTTAGGGGGATAGTGTATTAAACGCATCTACACTGATATTTCAAAATATCCTAACCTATTGCACAGCATTCTCAAATATAAGTCATCTAATTTGGTTAATCCAAATATATTTCAATTATTTTTTGTACATTTGTTAAAAATATTCTACCAATCCCTGAAACTGCACAGATAAACCCTTTACCATCAGTTGCCTTTCTAAGCTACATTCATTAATTGTGCTTTGAAAACATGGAAAGAACTTGTGTCATAGTGTCAACTGAACAGGTGCTAAAAATAGACTTTGCTGAGAAATGAGAATGTTCTTGTTTGCTGAATGTTGGGCAAATCATTTAAACGGGAACTATTTCAAACTCATGTCATTCAAAACAATATTTGAAGAATAATCCCAAACATGAATTCCAGTCTTCAAAGTCCAAAATACTATTGTTTGGAATTATTAATATTGTTTTTCCTTATGCATCCCTTTTTCAGTGCATCTTGAAATACAAAAACTATTAAAAACTAGTGGGAACTCAATTAGGCACTGAGTCTTGGTCAGAAGTAAGAAAGCGTGTTGGATTTTCTGAAATGGCACAGGAACCATTCTCACTTCTTCTTAAGGCATCTTGTTCTGTAATAACATCTACACAGCTAAGATGATACATCTCCCTTTGTCCTCTGCGTGATTCTCTCCTCAAGAAGCTCCCAAGCTTTCAGTACCTTTAAAGAAAATAAGACATAGGGAGAATTATTACGACATAATTAATGTAAAATGTAACATTTTACATAATTAAAATATTTAAAAAGGTCCCCTATTATACAGTTTTTCATCAATATATTATAGGTCTCAGATATATATACAAAACATGTCTCTGAAGTGTTTGGCTGAAAATACCAAACAGATCATTGCAGCATCCCATAATCCCCTCTGTTACAGCCCTGTTTCCAAAGTGCTGATTCTCTGTCTGTTACTTTAGATGAAAATAAGGAGCCACGCCCCTCTGAGAGATATTTGGTTAAAAAGAACACAATGGTGCTCTAGGAGGAGATTCAGGTGATAAGGTGTCGTAACAAAAAATCGTTATGACATCATAAAGTGGCCAAATTCTGATCAGCTCATTTTCAGACAGGTTTTTATATAAATGGATCAGGACAAAAAGTGAGTGAATCTTTTTTCCTGAAACTTTCAGAATCTCTTTACACAGAGGGGACACATGTTTATGTATAAAAGACGTGAAAAAGTGAATTTTTCACAATAGGTGACCTTTAATGTAAAGTACATGTGTAGACTATGAAGGTCTGTGAGTGTCCGACCTGTTTCTGAGTGACCTCAGGCTCCCACAGTGTGCTGAGCACCACGTTGGCCCGCTCTACTTGCTGACTGTTGGACCACTGGCTCTGCAGCCGGCGGAGAGCATCCTCTGTGGTCACCCCGTCACGCTCTGTTATCCTTATCACAGCCTGAGAGGGGAGCAGAAACAAGGAGAGGTGAGTTACGAGAAAAAGGTGTAAACCAGGATGTGTACAATTTCAAATGGCCAAATTTGGAACCCCTCAGTGGTAGTATATCAGCAATGCGTGACAGCCACACACCCCTTCACCACCAGAAATGTTGTCATATTTTTTTTCTAGAAACAAGCCATCAGACAAAGTAAAAAAAAGAAAGAATATGCACTAAAGTTCTTAAGAAATGTCGACACAAAGATTCTTTAATCCAATACTTTTCTTCACATCCTTTGCACACTAGTGCATCTTGCCACTGGTTTCACTTCACTTCCCAATATCATTTTAAGATTAGCTTGCATTCTGTAGCCCAAACTTAAACAGCCTTTTCAGACAGACCATTCCAGTATCGAGAAACAAATACACGGTAAAAACTCTTCACCTTAGACTCATCAACTTTACTTTGTATTATTTTCCTCACAGGTCAATTTGACTCCATGTCTGTTACATTGAGATTTGCAGGTGAAAACATATTACCTCCTCCTCAGGGATGATGGTGACCCAGACCTCGTGAGTCATGTCTGTCCAGCCGGCCTCTAGAAGAACTGCTGCATCCAACACACACACCTGTTTACCTGCAAATAGCAACAGATCACATGAACACTGGGGGAAATCTCTTAATACGATCAGTACAAGGAAATATAAATGTTAGTTCTTACATTACCTTCCTCTCTGGCTTGGCTGATTATGTTCTTCACCAAAAGTGCAATCTCAGGCCATACAATGTCGGTGAGGGCTTTTAACCGCTCCTGCAAACAAAAAAACATCTTTAATGTACAGTTGATACACAGTGGTTAGTCTGTCATGTCATTTACAATGTTGTGATGTGCGGAAACTTTATTTATAGTTGTCACATTACCTTGTTTCCAAAAACCTTCCTTCCTAATGCGCGTCTGTTGATGGTCTTGTCTTCATTCAGAAGATCTAAAAGTGACGAAAGAAACTCATCACCGCGCTCTTCATCGTTATATATATTTCATTAAAATGGTAAGATATCATGAGGAGATGGATTACGCATTTCTGACCATAGTCCAACCGGTCCTTATCACACAAGAGTTTCTTCACCTGACCCAAATTCTTTGAGCACTCTGTGATGTGCCGCGGTGTCGGGCTGGTACACCTCGTGGCCCAGCTTGTCACAGTCAACCCGGACGGCACCCAAAGCCTCCAGCCGCTGGGCGATGGAGCTCTTCCCACTGCCGCTGCCTCCTGTCAGGCCTATCACGTATGGAAGTGGAGCGAGATGGGATGTGTCCTAGTGCAGAGAAAGCAGGAAATGCATGGGAGCAGGGAATGAAAAACCATGTTTGTTTATTTTTGCAATACGCCTATATACTGTAAAGAAGAGCTATTTTATTTTGTATCTGTAATAGGTCAGTTCTTATTTTAACCTTTAAGCATTAAGACGTTTCCAAAGTCTGATCTGTGTGCTTGATACCAATTGTTCAATAGCCAGGTTTTGTATAAAAACACTTTTCCTCAAATGTAGCAAGTATAATCTTTTGCTTTAGTAAGTTAATAAAAAACATATTTGGCATGACTTTTTTCATGACTTAAGGTTGCAATAATACCACACTTAGTAATCTACATGCAATAAAATGCCTTATCAAAACTGTTAAGCCATACTTTAGGTGGGGTAAGGAGGGTTCCCAGCAAACGAGAGCGTAGACTGGAGGAGCTGATCTTCTCCTCCTCTGTCTCGGTGTGGTGGGCATCTTTGAGCAACTGGATCTCATAGAGGACGAGAGCGGGCAGGCCCTGATTTAGGATGCAAAGACAACAAAACATCATATATATGTGAGAAGGAGTACCCAGGCTAAGGTTACCTATATATCTGGACCAAAAAGGATTAAAATGAACATTTAAAGTAACAAAACTGCACTTGGGCTACATGATATTGATATATGCATGTTTATTGTTGGATGGAGCACTTTTGGATGCATGTTTGTGTTTAATAAAAGTTGAGTTGATGTTAAAAAAGTAAAAAATTCAGCCCAAGAAAAAAAATCACTTAGGAAGAGGACCTTAATTGAAGTACAATTGTATTATAACATTTGAGTCCAATTTACTGGTAAAAGTCAACATGTTTGGTGTAACATTTATCGGATATTTCCTAACTTACGTTCTCAATGCGTTTTTTGTTGACAGCCTCGCCTCCCTTCCTAGTCTCCTCACTAACCACAATGCACTGCAGCAAGGGGTCAACCACAGACACTCCATAGGGGTCATCAAGGGGCACGATCTCCACCTGCAGCGAGGGTTTGATTTCTTGAAGGAACTCCTGTAGTCTCTGTACCCGCACAGAGTAGGGCTCCACCAGCTCTTTAAGAACTTTTTCTAAAGCCATAAAGAAAAGTATGTCAGAGGGGAGAGGGGGTTCATCAAAATATGAGAAATGTGCCTATATGATGACATTCCTAAAATGACAAAAACACTGGAAATGTTCTACTCACTTTTCAGCATTGCTTTGTCACACACACCGATAAGGAACCTCCTATTGGCTAGCAGGCATGAGATGTTGAGCAGCGTCTTGTGGGCCCCATGGAGACGGTCAAAAGTCCCCCCTACCACCACGTCACTGTAGGTCTCCAAGGGTTCTGCCTCTTCTTCAGGCTCTTTCAGTGCATCCTCTGTCTCCTGCAGCATCATTAGCTGTGGGTGAAGCAGCACTGAGGGCAGGCCGGGGCTACAGACGTAGCAAAGGCCTGTATAACTCTGCAGACATTGCATGACCTGATTAGACTGACCCGGGTTCTGCAGAGGAAAGTCTGTAAGAACCACATCCGGGGAGTGAGACAGAGACTGTGGTCTGGGGAAGGGGACGTTTGGGATGGTGGTCCCGCTGCTTGTAGCTGACTGAGCGCGAACATTAGTCAGCAAAACACGAACATCCAGGTGCCCGCACACATCAGCTGCGTTGCTGTAAAGGCGGCTAATGATTGTTGACAGGTCCACTACCGGTGGAATGAAGACGGGTCGAGGCTGGTTCCCACCCCCGAGTATCAGCCCTGGGTGGAGGTGGACGTACAGTGTGCGCTCCACAAGCTGAGCGGCTGAGCTGAGAACAGGAGCGATGCGCAAGGGGAGGATGTTGAGAGGAGACGTCAGCACAAGGATGCCCGTGGTGAACATAGCCATGGTACCGGCCGATATCACGGGGAATCACAGCCGTCACAGTATCTGCTGAGTCACTGTTAGGGATGGAAAGTGAAAGACAAGTCAAATGAAAGCAGTTGGCTGAGATTTTTTATTTTATTACATTAAAACCACCTTTGAAGGCTCTCTACACAAGCAGTGGTACTAGGTAGCAATTTCTTTACGGTTTAAATAACAAAAAGAGGATATAATTATTGCTAACATGCATCCTTTAAACAACCGCCCAAGGACAAAACTGCATTTACTTGGTGATAAAATGTTTTTCTTTATTTTAGCTGACCTACTAACAATTGTAACAACATTTTGGCAACACAACAAGTTATTGTCCTGTTTAGCATCCCTATCATGTTTATTTCATACTGCAAAGCTATAAGCATGCCATGCATAGTTACTGATACACTCCACATTAACATTCCTCCAGTCTGCGGGCTCTGTGTTTATGATTACCTAGCTTTTACAACAACAAACTTTTCTTAAAATATTCCGCTTGTTGTGCAATGCAGTTACATTGTGACAAGCCAATTCCTGACTCACTCCATCGGTTTCACCCTAGAGGCAAAGTATTTCAGTGAATAAAACAGCTGTTTGTTATTGTCACTATTCTTCATTCAGCCAACGAGGAAGCTGACTGACCTGAACCGACCTAAACTCTACCATGTTATTGGTCAGATTTTTAGCCATTGACCAATCAAATACAAGTATGAAGATACAGTAAATAAAACAGATTTAAACTGAAAGTTGATCAATGTTTAGCCACTACGAAGTCTTGCTTACTTACAAGCAAGCACTTTATTTTGCTTAGAGTTGACAGTTAAAGCTCAGATTAACTAGTGTTTACTCAAAGTCGTAGCTAGCTAGCAATGTAGTACTACCATCACATTGCCTGTAAAAAAAAAGGCAATAAAAACCCTTTGCAAAGTGACCCTGCATGATTATAAAAGAGCAACCCTTTAAAGATGCTGGTGTTTCTTATTTACCTGCATTAACACAAACGACCTGTACTTTTAGGTGCGGCTCACATACTAAGCAATTATCGTTCGTGACAATCTGGCACATATCTGGCAACCTTGCAATGCAACCGTTAGCATGAGCTTACCTTAGTGGAGGAAACCTAAGGCGACGTGAAGTACGGACGAATCGTGCAATTTAAGTGGATCTGGTCACATATCTACTGAAGAGATCATTTCCTGAAAAATATTTAACTAGCAACTGTCTTATCCAGTCCCCTTCAGACCAGTAACTCACACATAAACTGGTTGGGGTAATCACGTGATATTTTACACGCACCCTGAATGGTTGAGGGGGGAAAGCGATGGAGTCTGGGAAACGTAGTCATGTAATTAACAGAGAGTCACCGTAAGGTAAACTTTATAAATCCAGGCATGTAAACAAAGTGTGTCTGCTTGATTTGACCGGACTTTAATAGTGTATTACTTTACAGGTCGATTGAATGACATTTACAGCTTTATTATATGAATCCATTAATGTTTGTTTTGACCCTAACCCTAATAAAATACAGATGAAGCAAAGAGGCTACAGAAAAACACAACAGACCCAGGATAAATACATAGAGATCATTAGACGACATGGCAAGACATCTTATTTTTTGGTTAATGCCAAGTATCCTATAATAAGATCCCGAGCAGATAAAGCACAATCAGTGAGTTATTTAAAGCACTTGCATAGGTGTGCAAAAGCTTTAAATAAATATGTTACTCTTTGTTACAAGTTTTTACAATTTGTAATAGTTTTATTCAAAAAAAATTGTTTCAGGAGAACTTTGAATCCTTGTTTGAGGTATTCTGGCTGTGCAGTATAAGTGTATTTACGCATACTCAATGTAAACATAATTGCAAAGTTTAAGTGAAACGTCCTTGCATATACGCCGCCATCAATTCTAATTTTTCTACGAAGACCTAATTATTTGACAGATATACTCAAAGAATGAAAGTTGTAAGTCATGCATACATTCAGTATGAACTCAGCCTTTGTACTTACTTGTGTTGCATGCAGGTATGTTAGGTAGATTCTAGAGCACGAAAACAGGAGTCGAGTTTTGCAGAAGATATTTTAATTTTCAATTTAGAGTTTGAGGCCAACAGTTTGTTTTGTAACAAAAATAATAACAAGAAATAAAGTGTAATTTCCATACTGTAGAAAGAGTTGCATGAAGAAGTCCCGGGGTAAACTGGGCAGAGGCATCGTATAATTAGCAAAAAAACAAGTAAAAACAACAGATTCAAGTAAAAAGTTTGTAATCAAAACAAAGTCACATTTAAGCTTGGGGGCAATTCTTGGGAAATTAAGACTCTTGCTGGGTTTCACTTTTGGTCAGAGGAGTACAACTGAACCCATGGGACCACTAACTCTCCAAAACTCTGTAGTCATCTTTAAGTAATGAATTCAAGTTGCTCAGTAGGACTTAGTGAACTATGTTCCTTTAAAAAATTCAAGTTGGTCAAAGTATGAGTTGTTGAAGGTGAGCCTGCAGCAGGAGGCACGACATCTTGAGTGGATGTATATTTATGAACATGGACAGACACCTTTTGTTCAGTTTAACTCCCCTGCTCTACTTGAATCCTCTTCCAATATATTAATTGACTTTCTTATCGCTGGTGCTATCGCTTGCAGCTGTGTCATAATGGCACTTCTCCACACATCGTCTTGGAAACCATCCCCTTACACGGTCTCCTACTGTAAAAAACAGCAATAAAGGACACAGTTATACATTTGTTAGAGGGAAAACCTAACTTTAACCTTAGCCCATCACAACTTACCTATATTATGCTCCTCGTTCAAAACTTTGTCTCCATACATCCACCATCTGAAGAGGAAAAAAAACCCATTAAATATAAGAATTTAAATAGACAATTACAATACAGTTCTGGTCCATTACTCATGGATTTAAAAATAAATCAAAGATCACATTTCAGAAACGTTGTGAGAGAGGAAGATGTGTTTTAGAGTTTGTTTCAAAGAAAACTACAACTGCATCAACACGACAACATTTTGGATTTCAAGCGGAAAAAAGAGGAAAAGAAGCAACTTGTAACCACAACTACAATAGGTACGCTCAGTCTCATTTTGCTTCACTCAGGAGGCGATTCTGAGTCAAGTTTGACACCTAGTGGTACAATTTGGTATCCCAGTCTGGTCAGGTGTTAGGCCTTATATCAAACCATTTTAGACATTTTGTTTTTTTACATCAACAATTCAGAGATCTACACACACAAACAACCAACTTACTTAGTGCCACGAGTTGCCAGGATGGTGTCCCCCTTAATGAGGGGGATTCTGGGCTCTTCGGTGCAGGGGGTTCTGAAAAAGGTTTGGAGTCCTTTGCTGAGAGGACAGCAGGCTCCATTATAGTTCTCCACTGCCTGATACTGGACCTGCTGGCCGATGCATACAACATATCTGATTATTATACTGCTCCCACAACAAACTTAATTTAGACATGATAATAATGTGGGTTAATAAAGTCACATTCATCAATCATAATTAATTTCAATGTCTGACAACATTTCTGACAATCTGCATTCAATTACAGTGATTTTGTCTTGATGTATGAAGCACAATTGATTAAATCTCACAAACATTCTGCTGGAGTCGTATACATCCTAGCCAATCCAAATTAAAACCTTCTCTTGTGTATCTGTGTGTAAATCAAGTCCACATGGTACTTACACTTCTCACTCGTTTATCAGCTTTCTGCTTCAGTTGTTCGATCTGTTTGAGGGGGAACAAGACAATTAGCCTCACTTAAGTCTCACTGTTATCCAGAAAATGTATCAAGAATAGGATTTATTAGAATACCCAATGCTAAATAAAAAAATCAAAGAAACTTTGACATCAGAAATACAAAGAAAGATGCAATACTAAACAACAAACTGAACCTACAGTTAAGGTGTGCTGGTGACACTTGGGATGGACTGGCCATACGAGGCCGTCACCCTTGGGCGACCCTGTCCACGTAAAGACTTGTTTGAAGTTGAGCCAGCGGGTGCCGAGGTCGTAAGGGAAGATGAAGTCCTCCCCTGTTTGGTAGTGCTGTATTCTGTCTTTGGCCTAGTGGAAAACACAGAGGAGGTTGTGTTCGTATGTGTTTCAATAGGACTGTTTAGGCGGGGTGGTGTCAAGTTTCAGCCTGCTGTATTGTACTGACAGATGATCCTGGGATGTGTGTGAATTAGTCATAAATGGAAAACAAATTTAATTTAAAGAACAAAGCTTTAAATAGCAAAGCTTGTGATATTCTACATTATTGTTTGTAGATCAAACAACAAATAATACAAAAAGGCACCCATGTTAAATAAAACTGACATATCATCACAAAACAAGCATTGGAAACCAAAGAAACATCCTGACCTTTTCCTCGATCCAGGACTCGATCGAGGTCTTATTTCGAAGGATGACTTTCATCTGAAAAAGATAGACTATTTCAGTCAACTTCTATTAGCCTTTTAGCTTGATCGTAGGACTTTTATACATCAATAAATGTCTGTTACATTCAAGCCTTCACCAAACGAGGTCACTCAATGCTGAACTAGGCTATATCACCGCAAGGGAATGCTCTCTTTATTTTGCAGTGTACCAGAGCTGTGGTGTCTGTGGAAACTCTCTTGCTCTGGTGCACTGTCATGTGTCAACTAGTCAGAGCTATAGGGGCAGGAAGGGGGAACAGCAGTTTAAAGTATGGAGGAAAAACCTAAAAAGGGTCTGCAAAAGCTTCTTCAGATGAGAAAACAGCGTTAAGATAAAGGGGACCACTGGGGGAGCCGCTGCAAGCTTACCTGAATGCATAGGCATTTGTCAAAAGCACACATCAACAGTGTTTGTGTAGTTTTTCTCACTGCGAGAAGTGGGAGATAGAAGTTCTGCACACTCGAGCTTTAATAAATGGCATCATTTCCAAGGTTAATGCTGAAATGATCATGTCAATGACAGCAATACTAGCCACAAGCTACTATAAATGTACAACCCCAATGAAAAACGTACCTGTATGGCGAAGAGCATACCAACGGCAATAGTGGTGCCAAGTGCCAAGCCTAAGGCAAAGAGTGTAGCAGCAAAGGCAGGCACACTGAATGGCATGAGAGGCTGGAATTGACGCACAGCACTCATATCAATCTTTACAGTGCTCCAGCCAAATGATATCTACAGTTAGGAAAAAGAAAACAGTGTGTATCAAAATGATTAATTAACTGGAAAAGCTGTGTTGGCAGTAGGCCATGAAAAGCATAGTGTGGTGTGGTAAGGAGACTACTGACTCTCTCATACAGCTGTGTGTACATGGTCATGATGAAGATGATGGCAGCATGTGAGCATCCCATTGGAGCCAGCAGCAAGAAGCTGGTGAAGTAGGCGTGGTTCAGGTGGCCGCAGCAGTTGTTGATCCAGGGGCAATGGTGATCCATCTTCATCACGCACCTGGTGGAGGGGAGGCAGAGGAGAAGAGGAGTGGTGGGGAATGTTAGGTTGTTTTTTTACACAACAGATTATATGATGCATGCTCTTTAATTTTCACACAGCTACCTGTTACATTTGCGACAATGGTGCGACCTGGGGGCCTTGTAACCTTGGCACACTCTGCAGTACTGTAGGTACTGGGCTTCCAATTGATTCTCCTGTTTGGGGATAAACAAAGGTAAATGTGTAATGAAATATATTTTATATGACTGTATGGTTTCACTCTATTTCGCAACTTTAAGAGGTAATTTCACAGACATGGTCAAACCCTGTTCTGTACACTATTTTGTTTAAACAAACACTGAATGCTTTCAGCTTTAGTTTTTTATTGAGTATGCTTACTGGTTTCCAGCCTAAAGGGATGTATCCAGGTCCAACAAACATTGCATTGAAGTAGTTGTAGAGGATGAGAACAGTCCAGTTGAGTAGCATGATGAAGTTAATACTGCCTCCTGTAGTGTCTAGTGGCCAGTACCAGATAATGGAGTCCAGAATGGCCATGGTGGAGCATATAGAAATGACAGACAGGGCTATGACTGGACCCCAGTGGCACAGTCTTCGAACCTCATGGAGGTTCTGAAATGTCACAACATTTGACAGGAAATTCATCTTCTCGCGTTTGTACTAATATTTTGGTTGAGTTCCTGAAATGTATCGACCAAGCTTCAGTCTGTTAATTTTTGCCTCTGCAACCTTGCAAAGTCAGGAGTGCAGGTGAAGCACATATTTTTTCTCGTCTTCTGAGTACCCAGCAACTGGCCTGCTCTTGGGTCATTGGGGCTCTCCGTGTCCCATTGTTCCTTGCCGTGGCAAAGAGCAGCATCCTCTCCAGCCAATCTTCGGAGCACACTAGTCTTGTGTCAAAATCTAATTCCCCATCTAAGAGAAAAATAGAAAGAGAGAGACAATTACAAACACATGTGATCTACACTTAATGACCCAAGTTTGTGGTAGACACACCCAGTTGTCAGATTATTAAACACACCTACCTACAAATAGTATATTGTAATATAACAGCCCTGTAATAAATCATTATTCCATAAATGTTATACGTTTTGGATTTATGTTGTTTGACAGAGAATACAATGTAATTTCCTGGAGTCTTATGTTAACAGTAATGCAACCTGATAAGAGAATCCGATGTTTTAAACTTCATCACAATGATTGTCACTACAATAAAGGCAATCATATTAGCTAAAAGCTTTAGATCAAGCACACTAAACGCAAATCTATAATACACCAAAGTGGCTGACGCTGCATTTCTACTTATTGGAAAGCCATAGCATTTCCCAAACAGAGGACAAACTAATTAGCTTGTTACCAAGCTAGCTAAACCGCATCAAGAACAATACATTGTATTTTAATAGTATATGTAGGTGTCAACATCAGACCACACTGGCAAAAATAATAACTAACTACAAAAGGGATTGTGCATTTTGCAATTATTTTTGTTTTGTAGAAGAGCTAACGTGACATCTGTAAACTAGCTAGCTAGCTTGTTATCCAGCTTGACAATATTAACGGATCACTGACACAAGGTGCTAAGAAAAAAACACGGATTATATTGCATCTTAAAAATATAACGAATGCTTACTGATACGCATATATGAACATTTCGTATACATGGAGATAAAAACTGTCACTTTAAATTACCAACCTGTCCACTTCCTTGGTTTTTTTCTTCGATTTCTTCTGTGTACAAAGCGAGTGGAACCTTTCTGATGGTGTCTCACATATTGTTACCCCCAGCCTCTTGTGGACAAATTAAAATCCTCAATTTAATGTATTTGTTTATTTATTATAATATAATTGTATTTGTATTTGTTAACCCTTGAAAAAAATAAACGTGACAGATAGAGTCTTTTCACAAGCTGAATCACTTTTAGCGTCAGGAAAATAACATCATGTTTCTTACCGAGCGCATTTTACTGCGACTCAAGGAAGGAACTCCATTCTACCATTCGATACTTGTTGTTATTATCCTGAGCTAACTGTCACCAACCTGTTTTAAACCTAAACGTCACAATGTCTTCTGACTTTGAAGCATACGAGCTGGACTTTGGGACCATTACAGCCGAAGTAACCAACAAAATTGGCCGAATTCCCAAACTAAGTGGAGGTAAGACAGTTATATAAATGAGTTGAACCGCTGAGCTGGACCTGGCTATCAGTTAGCTGGCATTTCTCAGCTGAGAAGGCTAGCTAACGGTAGCATGTATAGCCTACAGTACATGTTATTTCCTCAATGTACTACCTTATCTATGGGTAACAACATGTATTGCGCAAAACGGTGACACACATATCGAGTGTGTTCTTGACTTGTATACAAATAGATGAATCACGTGTTGCTGGCTGACATAATAGCTTGTTATCATGTCTTAATGGATTTTAATCAGTGTGAAAATGTGAGCCTAAAGACAAATAACATCTAATATTTTCTCCCGTTAGTTAAGTACGACTTAATTTATAGTCTTTTAACCTCAGTAATAGTAGGCTTAAAAGGACACAAGTCTTTGGTCACTGCTATTATAGTTGTTAATTGTAAATTAAAATAATCGAAATTAATTGATAGTAAGTGAGTTTTGACTGGTATTTCAGTCTTTCCATGGGATGACATAAATACCAGATAATACCAGATATCTGGATGATGAAAAAAAGGTGTTTTTTTTTCTTCATGAATGGACATTGTTGAGTTTGAAATCACCATGGCAACGCAGCAGCTTGTTGCGTTTTCTTGCACCAATGAAACTGGATTTCCATTACAAAATGATCAATGTTATTGTTGATTTGATTCTTTCAACAGTCCAGAGACATGTTATGATGGTCAGGTGAATTAGTCGCAACACATTATACATCAGTGTGAATACATCTGTGTGTGTTTCTGTTTCCTATGACATCTTTCTGACTAATAGATTCTAGAATAGCTATCAACTCAATGCTTGAAATTGAATATGTGTGTGAAGAAAACGATAGAAAGATGGATGGATGTCTATGTTAGCCAAATGATCTTTAAAGGGTTTAAATAGGGGTCAAGTCATATTGGTTTCTCCTTTTTTTCCGATTTGCCTACTGAAGATTTGTTTTCCTTTTCAATACAGATATGATGGGTCTGTATTGGACATGCAAGTGACAAGTGTTCAACTCGGAATGTATTTATTTTGTCGAATAGAAAATATGTATTTATGTTTTGACCAAATCACACTGTGAGGCTCAGTGAGTTCATCGTGACTACTTTACAAATCATTAAAAACCATAACAACTAAGAATAACGTCTTGGTTTGGTGGCAAGGTCTGCAAATGGATGCTGCACATAGAAGTTACTAACATAGTCACAATGGTGTACCAACAATCCATCATTTTAAAAGGATTTATAAATGGATGGGAACAGGCACAGCCTTCAGTATACAGGTCAAAGATGATGTGATAGATCCTACACTCATGTGTTACTGGCTTCTTTACTCTCGTAAGGTAGGAGCGTTTTGGCACGAGCTTCAACCTGGCACAGACCAAAAAGGCTGAGGGCTGAGCAATCTTTATCCCTCTCTCTCTTTGTGGTATTTCTAAACATTCTGGTCTATCCCTCTATATGTATTTGTATTAAGGTCCCACAAAAGGATGTAACAAACATGTATTTGAATAGTGCAATTCGATTTTTACTAGTGACAATTAGAATTGGAGTCAATTTGCATTTTTGTTAATAGGTCAAATAAAAAACAAGAATGAGAGGCAGCATGTGACTTCATACTGATATTTTACAGTGTAAAATACACAGCATGTTATTTTAATTTACACCAACTGCTCAAATCCATTAGGATATATAAATATCAAGTATTGCAGAGATGCTATTTAAGGAACTGCAAATGCTGTGGAGCTGGAAAACTTGGATTCTCCATAACTGACTTCTCCTCTAAGTTTATTTTCCGTTTTGACGGCTAAAAACTGTTTCCAAAACCTACCTGGAATATTATCGGCCTTGCTCATTGTTATTTCAAAGGGCACTGCCTCTCACAAAACCTCGCCTCACTGAATATTTTGCGTTTGGAATTGGCATCTTTGAAGCTTCATGGCAGCCCATTCCACAGTGTAATTCCACATTGCATCCTCTCGCCATCTGTTGACTGTGTCACAGTAAGCCCATATGAATATGCACAAAGCCGGGAAATGCATTCCAACCATAAGTAGATGTTCAACGTCTTCTGCCACCAACAAATTAGTCAACATTTGAATTTGAATTCCCTCCGTTCTCATTTGGGTTTTCTTCTTTTTCTTAAGTCAATCTGGCTCTTCTTCCTGAAGTGGCTGCATTTTTCTTAGTGATTTGACAGCCCTCTATTTAATACATTAATATAGCTCCCGACAAAGGGCTTTTGTTATTGCTGTTGTTGTATCTCTCTATTCACATGTGCACAATGGCTGATAATGGCCAGAGTGTATGGACAAAATGGCATTGACTGTCTTCATTCATTCAATCAAAGCCCTACTTCTTCTTTGTTTGCCTTACTTCTGGGTACAAAACTGCTCATCCGTCCGTCAGCAGGTTCTAGTCTCGGTAAATAGTCATACATATTTCACAGCCCTCCAGCTCGGGCCTGAGTTCGAGTAAGAAAGCAGCGCTATCGCACCTTCCAGTGAATGGCCTCTGGCTGTTTACTGTGTAGGTTTCGAGGCTGGACACGGGTTTTAAAAATGCATTTCAGGTCTCGCTAAAGTTAATGTTGGTCCGTGGAGCCTGAGGAATAAAGATATTGGCTTAGATTTATTTTTATGATTTTGTAGTCCCACAACTGATAGTCTTGTGGTTTGCTTTGAAGCTATGTTGACTTTGAGTTGAATTATTTAAAATGATCAAATATTTATCACAATAAAGCTTCTCCTCAAAATATATATATTTTTTAATAAAATATATTTTTCGTGAAATTATTACTTTCAAGAAACTATCTAAAGTTAAATAAAAATAATTGAATACTGTTAAGATTTTCTGAATGTTTTTTTTTAATAGAAACAATGTAAATTGGCCCTACACTGTCTTTGTTGATCTCTTTTGCTCCCTAGTTCTGGAGATACATAGTGTCATCTAAACAAATCCTAAATATTATTAGTAATCAATTAGCATATGTAAAATCATATTATATTATAAGTCACATCAGAATTTGTATTCAAATGTCTGCTGTGATAAAGCTAAATATGCCATTCCTTGTTTAGTTAATTTCGTATAAGGACAACTCAACACTAAATTAAATATTAAGTTATTATACTGTAAACTCTGTACTAGGATTGTCATTTGTTAATATACAGTCGCTTTTCTAAATAAATGGTTTTTAATCCTAAAAAATAATTAAAATAATGACACTACATGTTACCAGTGATACAATTGATGTTTCAAACTGGCTTTTTTGTGTGTCTCAGTTATGAATCCGTGAATATACTTAAATACGAGTAATTCAAACGCATTTGTCATGAATTTCAACATTTTGGTCAATCCGTTTTTACCTCCATTAAAATAACCCGTGCTATTGATGCTTGTTTCATTCAAACATTAAATGATTCTACAGGACCATATTTCTTCTTTTCATGCAGTTCACTTTCAAGGCAAAGAGCTCATTTTAGAACAGAGACCAGGTCTCATATGTGCAGAAATTAAATGGTAGCGTGGCTGCCTTAAATAACGATGGGATGTACGGTGCTTTACGTGCCTATTTGGAGCGCTCGCAAGTCGTAATGAGTTTCAATGGGTAATGTGGAAGAGCAGCCACGGGGTGATGAGCTGAACGGCGCGTTAGTCATTCTGAGTGGGACTCATACTTCTGGCAAGTGAGCAAAGCTGACACCTCCCTTCCCTTTGAGTTGGCACGAGGTGTCTCACTGCTCCTCAACAGAAACCAACAAAGGCCTCATAGACGCCAATAACTAAGAGACATCAAATGTTGGCTCATCGTGTAGAGAGAATGTGTAAATATATCTTCAAATGTGTCCTTGTGTGTTGTTTTCTCCCAGTCTTTCTTTCTCTCTCCCCCTCTCTTCCCCCGTTGCGGGGGAGTTAGATTGTTGTCATGAAGCGCTGTTCCTCTGTCGGCTGATCAATATGTTGCTGTTTTTTCCCTTTCAGAGGAGAAGACACAGCTGGTTCTAAATGTCGACAAACAGCTCGAAGAAGTCAGAGAGTTGGTACGTCTTTGATCAGTAATTTTCTCCTCTTCCCATTTCCTAAATAATGAATTTGTGGAAAGAGGGAGGGTACCATTTTATCTGGCACCAGACAACAGCACCTGTATTATCCTGGTGGTGACATGACATGCAGACACACACACAGACACACACTTCACATGGCGGAAAGGAGGCTTCCTCCACACATGATTACTTTCCAGTAATCTGCTTTTAAGTGACACCCCTATGACACATTTCAAGCCATTATCTTGAGGTGGGAGCCTTCATGTCGCTGTTTAAAAACGAGCAAAGTCACTTGACAGAGACAAATTGTTGTTGCAGTTGTCGTGTTATGTCACAGTGATTACTTTCCTCCAAATGCGCCACGGAGAGACCTGTCTAGCCATGCATCAAATGTACTTTTACTTTATTCACTTTGACATTGTTGGGCCTGTGCATGTCGCTGAAATGAAGGGGCGCTCACATTTGATAGTGTATTTATTTACAGAACAGCCTTCCTCTGTCGCAACTTTCATCACAGCTGAGTGACGTGAGCGGGAGGTATTTTCATTTTACAATCAACATTGGAGCATATTAAAGTTATTGCTGCTGGAACAACTCATTTCAGGAAGTTCAATATTTTCAGAGTTGTCACAATTTCTATCTTAGACAGCATTTTGTCATAGATAGTAACCTTTGTGAGACGTGCGTAGATTGTAAAACAATAATAATTAGAGGATTTTATTTCAGCATTCGTTCAAGACTGCTATAAAAAAAAAATATAATAAAAAGTGCTCATTTCACCAGGTTTGTACCTTCACATTATGAAGTCAATTTGGATCAGAATAAACACTAAACCTGTCACTTGTGTAATGTTTTGTATTCCAAGTTATTCTTTACTTGTGAAATGAATTGGATAGTGTTATCCTGGAAAACGTTTAGTGGAGGTAACTGGGTTTACTGCGGGTTTCAGCTGGAGCAGATGGACCTGGAGGCGCGGGAGATCCCCATCCAGAGCCGGCCCATGTACAACAGCAGACTGAAGAGCTACAAAGGGGAGATAGAGAAGCTGGAGAAAGACTTTGTAAGTACCCACACACCTGCTTCAAACTTTATGGTTATTTAAACATTACAATTATACCGCACACGTCAACAATCTACTTTAGAGTTACTTTTAAAATACCCTTCTGTGTAGAGAATACACTATTTATGTATCAGTGCAGGTGTCACAGTCACAAATCACACACACACACACACACACACACACACACACACACACACACACACGCACACACACACACACACACACACACACACACACACACACACACACACACACACACACACACACACACACACACACACACACACACACACTGAAGCTCAGAGGTGCGTCCACTGAGGCTAATTCCGAGTTCAAGTTTGAACTTGCATTTGTTGCCTATTGAGAATAGGCTGTGTGTTTGTGTTGTTGCAGCAGAATCTGGCCTTGTTTAGTAATTCATGAATCGCGGTATGTCTTGACTTGATCTCCAGCCTCTATCAAAGCTTAATGAACAGCCCAGTCAGGTTGTTGCCTACGGAATAAGGCTGATTTCACTTATTCCATTTGTAAGAGCAATAACTGTACTTAATGTAAATCCAATACTTGCATATTCTCTTCTTCCCTTTGTGTCCGATTTCCCTAAGTTGAAAGACATCTTAAGTTCACTGATTCTATTTCAATCTTTACCTTGCCTAGATATGTATCTTTAATGATATTTTCCCCTTATGTTATTGTTTTCTGTTGTCAGTTTTGTTTTGCCGATACTCACAACCCGTGGTGTAAATGCAACCGACCTTGAGTTTGAGAAAAGACGAGTGCTTCCACAAATCTAATGTGATGTGTGATAAATCCACAGACTCAGAATGGGCTGGATAGTACATGCTGAATGTTATGTTTAGATAGTTAGTGGCAGCATTTTACCTAGTTGCTAATGTGGTTCCAATTAAGTATTACACTATTTTCGGTTTAAGGGCAAAATACATAAAACACACTTTTCTCAAAAACCTTAATATGAATTCAAGGTGTAGCTTTCCTCTCAAATGTGAACTGTTTCTTTACTTGGAAAGAGTATTTTTTAGTTTTTTCTTGAAGGAAAAGATTTCAGGAAATAATGGTAATTAATACAGATGATTAAAAATACACAGTTTTGTCTTTGTTACAAAATGAAATGAAAGCTGTAACAATCACATGTAATTCAGTGAAATACAGCTTTTCTCCAAAGAAATCTGAATTACAAGTTTAAAATGTTTTGTCTTTGTTACAAAATGAAATGAAAGCTGTAACAATCACATGTAATTCAGTGAAATATGAGATATTTATCAATCATATTGACATTTTGTGTTTCTTAGCCCATGCTACTGACCAACAAATGAAATCAGAACCTGCTCATATTTCACCAAATCGTTAACTCAAACATCTGCCTAATACCGTAGATCATTCACCATGCAATAAAACAAATCCCTATTCAATGGAATGTACAAACAAACAAGTAAACATGCATAAACAACCCATTTGGATGGAGCTATCCTGTGCCAGTGATCAGGGAGAACACCACAGAGAAATGTTCGCTGAGATCACAGGAGGAGATCTCCGTGCCACGACAGCTTACTTTCCTCGCCATGGGCATTTAATTGGCTCGTGATTAATCTTGAACTTTTCTTCTCCACACACTTACCGTGCTCAATTATCAAGCAGTAAACCCCGCTGTGGCTGATATTGCTGCACGTTTTCATTACTTGCATTTGTATGCTTGTTTTTTGGTCAAAATGTGTTCTTATAAAACAAAATGTTTCATGCTCAGATCCTAATTATTTCTAAAATCGTACTTCATATCAGTGCACACTTGTGTATCAAGGCCCACAATGCTGACATGTAAAGCAGAAGGTAGCAGTAGGACAGTCTGACTGGATGAAGAATAAAAGAATATTGCCCTGCTTGTAACTGTGACTCCACAGTTTAGCGGAGACATTTTCGTTTTTACCCCTCTGTGTGTGGTGTGGTCCGATCAGTGTGCATTTAAACCAGGATCACCCACCTCACACGGTAACATCAAGAATATCTAGTCCCCCGTAAATCTGATGCAAGTGTTCAGAAGGCAAGAACTTCAGCCCCCTCTGAAGTGCCTCAGATGTGCCAAATGCTATAGCTCAGCCTCTCACTTCCTGCAGGCCCAGGGAGGACATGACACTCGGCTCGAAAGGCGTCTAGTGGAAAAAAGGCAATCTCCTTTTCTTTTTAATGTAAAATGCTCTGGCTTTGTTGTGCTTTCTGTGGATATCAAGGTCTTTCCACTCCCTCACTACCCAATCCCCCCCCCCCACCCCAATCTCACCCCCTACCAGCCTCCCACGGGTGTCTCCCCCCTTAACCTGCTCTCTCATCCTCCCTTTCACCCGTGGTTTGAAGTCTTGCTACCACCGGTGTGCCAGCTTGAGACCTCATGGCTGCTCCTTTCCAGACAGGGCCCGAGTCGACCTCAGTAACCCAGCCATTTCATCCGGGAAGACAACTTATCAAACGGGCATCCCAAAGGTGTATATATATATATGATGTGGCTTTGTTGGCTTGGCTGACAGCTTCATTGCGATAATAGAGGGGGACAGTGGGGGTCTTAAAGGTGCTGGGTCGTGACAAACGGGCACCAAAAAAAAAGTGTGGACATGTTTAAATGAAACAATGAAAATCCTATTTGGTGGCTTTTTTCTGGTCAGGGGAAGCAGGATGGCTCTTAGCAGTGTTTTTGATCAGGTTAGGAAGAGGCCCGGCATAAGCTTAATTTAATGAAATCTATCGGGTAAACAGAGCCACCATCCTCAAAGGGTCCGTCCCAGTAGGGGAGGTGGGGGGTCTGAAGACGTCTGCTGTGTCTGACAAAACACAATCCACTTTTAAGGATGTGACTGAAATGATATACCATGCTAATTGCGAAAGTATGACGTCTCTGAGAAGGGCATAACAAGATGTCCTAAAGCAACATTGCCTCAGAGTTTTAGAGATGGTTTTATCCTGTTGTCAGTACACCTGGTGCTTTAATATGTTTAGTGAATGTCAAATATGTTTTGTCTAATGCAGATTGTATTCGACCTGCAGTTATCATTGTGTTTTGAAGAACTTTAAATAGGATATCACTGGTTAAACCGATTTTAACCAACTGTGTCCAAACTTGAGCTTTCCAGTTTTTCAGTTCTGTGCATTAGTCGAATTTTCACAAGAAAATGTAAAAGGCGCATCTTTTAGCTCGCTGTTATTACTCCACATTACATGTATTGTATTATGTATTGTGATTTTAAGGGTGCCCATTATCATTTGGCCGGAGGCAACAGCTGGAAGTTAGCAATGTTTGTTAAAGCTGCCCCATTTACTGCTTTTTGTGACAGTTGATTAATTGAGACTGACCACGACACTATAAAAAAATAAACTAAACTAAACATTAGCAAGTTAGGGCACTCAACATATTATTGTATGCCTATTTTCTAGTGCAGTGTTCAGAGAGGTCTCTTAATAATGTCTTTTTACTCAATGTACTGGCTGCTGTGGTTGTTAATCTATTTGAGCAGCAGATGGCGGTGTTGCTCTAAGAATGATCCTCTTCTTCAGGTGCAGGACAAGGACAACATTGGGCACATTAACCAATTACTTTGCCTTTCTGATGTATGAGTGGACTCATGATAAAACCTTCCCCTTATTACTCTGCCTGACCTCATTAGTTTTGCCTTGAAAATGTGTGTTATCAAAATGTCCTTGTGGCAAAAACCCATTTAATGGCCTCCAAGTTTATGTATTTTCTTTAGTTTGTCTCTTTCCGCAGTCAAGCTCTAAAAGGTCATTAAGGCAGCAAAACAAATTATGAATTAAATAACGATAAGTCTATTTCAAATGATATTGTGTAAACATTTGATACTGTATCTCTTCCGTCTCCTCTCCCTAATTCATCTCTGTGACATCAGGTGTTACTGCTGATAATTCCCCTCAAGTTGTGTTTAAGGTGATGAGATTAATTTCTTTGCATTTTGTTGTCTTTTCAATAGCAAAACACTTCTGGTCCAAATGTGAGAAGCTTTTGTGTTCAAGGATCCTTGAATCTGATGAAGGTTAATTGGTAGTCATTAAATATCACGCACTTACAAGTTCTGAGGTAGAATTGTTCACATTTTATTTTGTATTAAGTGGAATTGGATGTCAACGATGGTCAAGGCTAATTCGTTGGTACAATGTAGCAGGTTTTATTTAGTTGTATAACCAGAACCAAAGCTATTGTTGCTTTCCATAAAATGCTGTGTAGTAATATATCAAGTACCTTGAACATCCTGTACCTAGCAGCATTATTTCTTTTGAGATGTATATCATTACCCAATCTTTATATTAGATTCTCCATAATGTAAGGTCATTCAAGTTGTGAATCATCTGAGGTTGACGTCGTCAGAACAGCAGTACCTTAGACCAAGACCAAGGTTTGAAAATACAATTTAATCATTGTATTTTTCCTCTAAGGTCATTTATTACATTATGGATATTAAAGTTAATATGTTCTGTTATTGAGTCATTTAGCCAACTGTCACAGGGATATATCTTTATTCCTAAATTCTGATTGTCCGTAGGGGTTGTTGTTTGGAGTGAGTCACGGACAGTCAAGTGTGTTTTCTGGACCGCCTTAAAAACCTTTAGATGGATGCCTCCTGTCCGCCCAGGGACATAATTAATGTTTTTCCAAAGAGCCAGCCAACCTTGAAATATTGAACAGTTTATTTGCCAGGTACACAGAGGTGAATGGAATATATAAAAAAAGCTCTTGCTGCTGATACCATTTGTATTTCTTGTCTTACCTGGATATATGAGTTTGATTAGTTGTTTTCTAACTGACCTTCTAGAGTTATCTTCAAATCTCAAAAAGCAACAAATTGGTACATTGGACTTTTTAAAGAGCACCATGTAAATAAGGGCAAATGGTTTAATACAAAAATGAGGAAATTCAAATATAATCAGTGAAAGATTGAATCATGCGTGTAGAATGTGAACACCTTATATGTGGCCAAGGCAAACTACTTTATCTCGTGGTTTTTATTCGGTTCCCCATCAGAATAAATTGTCTTGTTGTAGAAGAACTAATGAATGACTCTTGACTTTACCACACACAGCTCTGGCTGCTCTTTCAGCTGCCAGTAAGAACGCGAACAGAAGTTTTCCATAAGCCTCTTTTCCTCTTTCCAAACCCCAGAGCTATTTGTTGCTTCTGCATCTGAAGGTCACCCACCATCGGTTCATCATTGGCAATGAATTAACATTCTTCCAGGGTTTTTCAAATGCCATGATGTAAAGTATAGGGTATTGTCTCCATGTGAAATCTTCCTGTCTTGGGTTCAAGTTTAGTGTCTTATTTACTCTTCACTCAAAGCATATTAATACCACTTTTCTTGTTGAGGAAACCGAAAAGACGGAAATGAGGCTGTTTTTTCATTTAGGTGCTGTGCGAATGTTTACGTCCAATTTTATAATTAGTGGTCACGGACGATCCAAGGTCGTGGAGACTATCCAACTTTAGCTGATAGCGGCCATAAACTCATTGTGTTTGGCACACTTAGCAACCTAAAAGGGGAAAGAATACTTTGCAAAGTCATAAGCGTTTGTGTTCATCTTAAGAATTTAAAAAAGGAAATAAATGTGTTTTATTTTTTAAACCAGATGCTGATAATTACGTTGAGATTTAGGTTTTGATGGGAGGTTTTAGGACCACTGTACTTCCCACACTTCACTAGTAGTGATAAATAAATCAGCATCGTTGTAATCCATCTTGAAGGGTTCTTGTTTTTTGCCCCCTGTCCTCGTTTCTGGTGACTCCTGCAAGTAGACAACATGACAGACACACATTAGTTGGATGTAAGACACTGTAAATCGTCTTAGGTTGCCTTGGCTTGCTTGTTCTTATTAAACACTGAGAAGTGAAGGCAGATTGACTCTTTCTATGGTTTATTGCTTAACAAACCCATCAATGACACCAAAGTCTCATAACTTTTAACCAGTTTTAAAAGGACTCTCCCAATTGACAGCAGTTTTTCCCCATATATTTTCTCCGAGTGCAGATTTAAGATGTAAACGAACGGATCCTCTTCTCTACTTATGAATGATGTCTTTCATTTGGAAGTTGTTGTGCACAGTATGTCTTCCTCAAGCCCTTTGTGGATTTGTGGCGTTGGAGGCTTTTCCATGTCCGCTTTATGGACACCAAGATGGGATTCATTTGCGGATTAGCCTTTAGTCACTCATGTTTCATGGGTTTGATGGTGTAATAGCAGCAATGGGTCATGTTTGGGTTGAAGGACAGTGTCAGAATAATGACAAAATGACGTGTTCATATTTCGTTTTCAGAAACAAATCCAAGTGGACACACCAGAATTTCACACCATAAGCAATCATTTCATAGAATTGAATACATTCTTTGTGTAACTTTCTTCTTCAACTAAAACACACATTTTTTAATTATTGGGAAAACTGTGAATAATCATTAATAAGTAATATCAAGTAAAGTTTTCAAATGGAAGTTTTATTAACGGTTGAATGGTATATTTTTCAAGTTCAAAATGCCTCTTATGGCAAATTATTGTTGGTACTGCTGCTATATAGTTTATTCTCAAGCATTTAGTTTGTACTAAGACACAAAACTAAAACCGAGCCTTAAAAGCAGCAAGTCTTTACACTGGTGTTGTCCTTATTCAAACCAGACCTGATTTGGAAGTTACAGAAAACGTATCACAAATAAAACACGTTTGCCAACCATTTCTGAGATTATGATAAGTATTAAGATAAGGGTCCCAGACAGAGAGGCAGGAATACATTTTGGCGACATGTGCTTTACTGTCATCCTGATGAGTTTTATGGTCATTAACAAGACGAGTTCTTGTCAGTAGTCGCAGTCGCAGAAATCACATAGCCCATCATTTGTAAGCCGATCACCTGTTCTCCCCCCCCCCCCCTGTCTCTTTATGTTAACACTTGTCTGTATGGACGGGGTATCTGCATTATGCCTGGAGCACAGGTTTTGTTTGTCAGTGTGCAAATTCGACCGTTATCCTTCCACGCGATCGCTTCCTCTGTCGCTTATCTCTCATGGCCCCTCCAAAGTCGCCGTTCTTCCGCACATACTGACAGCGATCAGTATAGCTTTCAGACGCTTGTCTGGCTGAGTCTGCCATGAAGCGAAGGCCCTCCCAGGTCCCCTCGCTGTCCTCGGGGCTTGTGTGATTGAGTGACTGGAGTGAGTGGGGGCCAAAGATAATAAGGGGGGGAATATAAAGACATGGGGCGATGATATGATAACACCCCCTTCCTCCTCCTTTCTCTGCTCCCTCTTTTTTACTTCCCTTTCCACCTCCCCTTCACTTTTCCTTCTGTTCTTCTTTCTGTCCTACCCCCGTTTGCTTGCACGAGCCTGTCCCACGCAGTACTGTAAACCAGAAGTGACATGTGACACCCACTCCCCAGTGATGTGCTGACAAGCGGGTGCTAGAATAGGTGACAATGTTTTTTCTTGCCAGACTGGCTTAAGTATGGTGAAGGCATTCATGAAGTATTTATGAAATACATTATGAATCATTGGGTCTGTGTTTTTCCTCTGTATGTCAGGCAGTGGCATTTGCCTTTTTAATAAGTAAGCCTCAAATAAGGCGAGAGTGAGGAAAGGGGTAAGAACTCTTTACATTGCATCTTTACCAACGAGAAGCTCTATGTTTACAAATGCTTTTCACCCCTGCTCACACACACACACACACACACACACACACACACACACACACACACACACACACACACACACACACACACACACACACACACTCACACACAATTTAAAATGAGTTTCTTCCTCTCATCCTAAGTGTTTCTAATGAGGGAGCGTGTCAGAAAGAAAGGGGAAGTGTTTTTGCTCTCAGCGACCAACAATTTAGCCTTTTCTCTGCTGTTTTTGAAGCCTGCAGTGGAATCTGGCTGTGGCCTTGATCAGAATTTCATTGTGGAAGATGAATTAGGTTTTCTTTTTCAATTATCCCAGAGGTTGGCCACCATTAGAGCATCAGCGTGCTCCTGCAGTGAGACTAAACTCTTTAGTTTTGTTCCCATTATTACCATAGATCACTTGTTTGTATCGTCAAACTTTTTGTACATTTTCTCTTTGGACATTTTTACTTCAGAATAATCACATATAATATTCTTTGCTTTTTGCGCTTGAATGTATCAAATGGCCAATATTTCCCAGTAGGAAAACATATTTGTGCAATTTAAAAAAACTATAATATTTTCAAAAAATGGCTCAGTAAATTGCAGATGATTGAATTATTCAACATCTCTATTTATTCGTTTACATGTTCTTTTTCTTTTGACTTTCGTTTTTTATAATCTGTTCTAAGAGTCATCATCTCTGTAGCCTTCAGGAGGCTTGTTCCCCAAATGTTTTGAACTACTGTTGTGAATTCCAGTACTAAAGCTGCAGACTCCCAGGAAACTGGTAAGTGTATTGGGAAGTTCAGGAGGGCACATGTTGGAAGGGCTTTGGAAGGGGGCCTTACTGGCCTCATCAGCATTTGAATGCGTTCTGGCTACTGAAATAACAAAGTATACATAAATATATAGAGATAATGATCTGGCTAAGTCCCTATATGTGCTGCTGTATTCTTATGCTAATGAGTGCGCTATTCAGCACCAACAATGGTCACATTACAAGAAAAGGCAAAGCACTGAAGGAGATAGTCTTCTCTGCGTGTCCACTGACGGACGTGCAAACGCACATGCTCAGCAGGCCCGACTCCTCTCCCTTTGTGTCTAGGTTTTTTCTTTTTTTATTACATTTTTCAATTTTAGATAACACTCCAAGAATAGACATCAAACAGAAATGAATCATAAATCGAGGTCAGGAGTGAACCTCTTTCCAAAGCAGAGAAAGGGTTAAAAGTGAAGGTATTTCTTTCTTTAAAAAAGATGGCAGGACTGATAGGAGAGGAGCTCTTCTCAGCAGTGGGTTCAGTGAACCATATGTAGGTAGCCACAGGCTAATGGGCCGGTTGGTCCCTGGCTTGCCAGGTATCCTGCATTGCACATCTCCTAACACCCCCCCTCCTCCTCCACACACACTTTCTCTCTCCTCGTCATCCTCCAACACCCACCTCTACCACCCCTCCCACCTCCACTCTGTGAAAATCCCTCCTCCACTTTCCTCTAATCTCACCTTTTTCTCTGGTGCTGACCCGGGGAGGCCCACTTTATTCCCCACTGCACGCCAGAAGCCAGCGTTGTGATCGGAGCCCGGGCACCTGTGCTGGTTCCCCCTCTCCTCTCTCCTTGCCCTGGCTGCCCGCCTCCCCGACGGCTCTGCTCTATTGATTTACTCCTCCAACCACTGCTGTCTGTCTCTGTTTTGCACCACCAGCACCTAGGTCCCTCATCTCTATAACCCTCTCTCTTTTCCCTTTTTCTTTCTTTCCCTCTCTTGCTCTCTTCTTTCTTTCTTTCTTTTCATACTTTGTTTCGGTCCCCTCCTACACAACCGTGGGCTAAGGGAGGACAACCTGACATAACACGATGGAGGGAAGGAGAGATGGAAGGATGGGGGTGTGGGAGGGGAAACAGGGCCTTTGATTTTTCATTAGAAGCGCCTCCATATTTTAATATTGGGTTTAATCGGGCCCTCATGCCTTAAAGAAATAACCATTGAGAGATGATCCCTCGGCCTTCAAAAAGTGTATGGCGCTTCTTCAATCAAAGCCCTCCTTGAATTGGCTCTTTTGTTTGGAGTTCACTTGCAATCCTTCCCCCCCTCCTCTCTTCTCTTTCCTCCTCTCGGCCTCTCGCTTTGTGGGTACAGTCGTTAGGCTTATTGACTGATCTCTGCTGTACTTAGCAATAGAAATGACTTTGACAGGGAAATACACCACCGGTATCACAGAGGTACAAGCATGAAAGCGCCCTATCAGTATAGTGTACTCTTTCACCAGCGAGGTATTTCCCCCAGAGATAAAATCCTGTTTACTTGCGTAATACAACTATTGATAGATTCAGTGATACAATTTAAAAATAGGAATTACATTTTTTTTTTAATGGTAATTCAAATAAAGAGAGGTTTTCTCACAGTCGCTCTGACCATCATGTTTTTATTTCATGACAAAATGTTTTTTTTCCACCCTAAAAAAAGTCTCCTACCTCATCTGTTTGGATATGTCGCAGGCTCATTTATTACCTTGCAGAGGTTGATCATTCACCTTTTATTTGTGTTTTCAACAACGGCTTCTACAGTATGAGACTCCTTCAGGTTTTTCATGGAAGTGGAACACAATGGCGTGTGCGTAGAAGCCACCAAAGCACCAACCTGTGAGCTAATGAGAGACCCCCTGCTGTTATCTGAGGCTCCGGCTCCTCTACCACTGCTGCACTTCTATTAGGGGAGAGAACACACACACGGGGCCACCATTCACATATGTTGTGCGCGTACGCTCTCTAAAGACGCTTTCCCTGGGATGCAAAGGCTCGTGGAAGCCTCCGTCGCTCACACAGTCGCCCTCGCGCACGCGTGTGAACTCACACAAGCAGGCACTACAGTCAGAATCGGGGGATTGGGTGGCACCAAAGACCACAATAAAACAAAGGCACAAATGACACCCTCCTGTGACAATCCCAATTGTAGCTACTTGCCTTTGTCTGATAATATATCAAATGTATTTAGAAAGAGCACTTACTTAATTGAACAACCTCTCCCAATTTGTTTGTGTTAAAGGAGAGTAGAAGACACCAGACAACAATTTGTGTGTGTGTTTTCCTTTGTGCCGCGCGCATGTGTGTTAAACCCCTGCCAAGCAGAGATGCATTATTTAAGATGCTGTTGTGATACTTGTGCCTGCTTAAAGGTCTCCGCTTCCTTTTAACACCACGCCACATCGGCCCACCTCTGCCCCATTTGTGGGGGGGGGGAACCAGAGTGGGACCTGCTGGTGCTGGTCCACACATCACCTGGGAAAATATCACAGCACAGCAGGAGGGGGGAAAGAAAGTGATAATAGATAACCTTTGAGTTTAACACACATTCTTGTTAACATAAAGAAAGGTTTTTACCCCACTTTATTGTCATTTTATTCCTGACTTTAGACTTTTTATTGGGAAGTTTTTGCAAGATATTCCAGACAAATAATTCATATTTGTGTATTCCTGTTCATTTTATGCCACATAGTTATTATTTAAATAATGGTTTTGATTTGTCTTCACTTTCTTAGAGCAGTTTTAACTGTTAGGGTTTCAGACAAGCGCATGGAGCTGGACAAAATAGTTATTGGGTCTAAATTTGGAAATGCCCTGCCGCTCTCCTTGTGCTGAAAAAGCCTGTAATGGAACGTCGGATAGTAAATTGAATATGCTTAATTACTCTTCATGCTATGCCACCAGCCGTGTGTGCAGGGCGAAAAAAGGAAAAGCTCGGGAAAGTGGAGGGAAAAAGCGTCTGCAGAGGAACTTCAGGGCCCCTCGTTACACTCTGCCCCTGGGTATTTTTACGCCTTTTATTTCCCGTCTAATGAACTGTTTACATTTTGTAGCTTTCCAGGCGCCACAATTATTTGCGCTTGTCCTTGTGTCATTCGTTGCACCGGGCGAAAAACAACGAGGAGAGTTGGAGGGCATTGAAATGTGTGTGAGTCTCGGTTTATTTGATTTTAATTATAGCTATTTTATTTGTAGAACTTTCCTTTTTCATCACAAAGATTGTTGACCGCTTGAAATTAGGAATGGTCCTTGTTTTACAATCTTCAACACATTTTCTGTAAACAGATGTTCTTTAAGATTTCCTTTGTTCTTTCTTTAAAATAAAAAAATCATCATCTTTATCTAGACGATATATACCCATGCATGCCCACATACTAGAAAGGAATTGGACACAAAGGAAATATCCATATATTTGCTATAATTAAATAAATACCATTTGCTGCTCAGAGCATTATGCCAAACTGATTAGCATATCTGATATAAATTGTTATGCATGCATATGTAATTACGTTTTGATGGGTAAAGAAGAGTCTTTTTTGTGTCGTCTGCTATGCGTGTCAACAGAGGTAAAACGTGTGTTTTTGACAGGACACCAGCACCTCCATCGCTGCATTTGACGGGATGTGTAGACTTTTAAAGGCAGGCCACTTTGCATAAAGTTAAGATGTACCTTTGTACTGTTCTTGTGTGCTTCCGGGAATAGAAGCAAATTCTCACCCAAGATTAAAAAAGTGACAAAAGACAGACCTTTCAAAAGGATTAAAAAAAAGCTCTTTTTTTCTTTTCTGAGCAATAAGGTATCTTCTGAAAGCGCTCGTTCTTTTTTAGATTACAAAGGCTGATTAGTTCGTCTTAAGATATGAAGCTCCTTCTTTACATACTGTAACTGAAATGAGAGAGCTTCAGTGCATTTTCTTTATAGAATAGACAATTTGCTTTACTATGGAACAGGTATCTGATATCTGCTTTCCTGACCTCAAGAGTGATCCTGTTGTCACTTTTTTCTTAACACCCTAACTTATAATCAAAATCTGTTCCTGTATTAGGCAGTCAATATCGCACAGCTGTTTATGTTTATACATGAAATGGGAAGGCAGTAATCACTCAGGAATCTGTTGTTTTCCTGAGGGGGAATCCAACAACTGGAGTGTATACAGTAGGTACAGGGGAAGTAGCGGCACACTTTCATTTCACTGACATTTCCATTCTTTATACTTTCCTTTGTTATCTGCACTGTTCTCATTGCAGAAACGCTTCATACATTCATCTGTAACAGACAGCTATTTAGAAATACCCCAAAATCCCTGCATATGGTTTGAAGGCGACGTAAGCCTTAACATTCAAATCAATGCTTCTCCCAGGCTTCCTCGTCTCAATTACTGCTGAAGTCGTCTTTCCCCCTAAGTTGCACTGCAGCGCTTTAAGATGAAACTTGACTTAAATGGAATATGTGGGTGTTTTTCCTGGTAACAAATATGAGTTTGTGCATCGTGTACAAGTGAACAAGCCGTCTTTAAATTGATGCTTATTGTCTTTCTGGTTTTTTCTCAATTCTGATATTTCTTTTATTGTCCTGACAGAAGCACAGAGACCCAATTCAACCTCTGCACAGAAGATGGGCTTAAAAAGTACTGACATAAGTTTTCAATTGGAAAATTAGATGAATTTATTTTACAGGGACAAATCCTTCCACTTCAATTACCTTAACATATACACATACAATTTAAATATGATTGCTACAATTATTTCTTATTATAAATGTTCCATATGATCACTCAGTTATTCTTGATTACAAATATTTGTTCTCAATAATATTTTCTTGAAATAAACATTTTCTTCAGAAATGTGAACAAAGGAGGCTGTTCAGAGGAAAGAAAAAAAAGGCAGTGATTACTATATTATGTATGTTTGTGTCACAAATATTTTCCGTAGATCTCAATGTATCTATTTTTGATTTTTAGAGTTATTATTAAGTTCTTAATTTTCTAGGTATTTTTGAATTTTCTGTCACATTATAAAGTGTCGCAACAATTAACGCAAACTAAAGAGTTGATAATGTGGCTAATCGTTGTTGGGCACAATCACAAAACAATTGCAGAAACATCTGAACAGCACATTCTGACATAGTGCTCCTGTGTAATACGTATTGGGGGGGGGGTTTATGTGGTGTTTTATTTGCTGCCGATCCTCTCTTTCCCCCCCACTGGGCATGCTGTGGTTGGCTCATGTCCCTGTGGCTGAGGATTGTTTGGGTGCACTCTTTATCTAATGGGTTTCGTGGTCTGGCCCTCCGTCTAGTCAGTAATTACTCCAGAGAACTGTGGCCCTCACCATCACGATAATAACAGCCAAATCACATCAGCCATGACTTTCCACTCACTGCTCCAGATTATGAGGAGAGAGAGACACACACAAAAACTAGCTCGGTTGTGATTGGTTTTAAAGTTATTTCAATCAAGGAGCTTGATATCGTCACTCATGAGGTTAGAATTGGCCTTTTTGAAGTTTGAGTTGTGCTTGTCTTAAAGGAGGCAGCATCAAAGAACTTCATGCAATAGCTTCTTCAAACTTTTACTGATAATAGAAAGATTCCAGGGAAGGATATACTGTATTTTAGGGGGGGAAGCAGGTCCCCACCAGGTAATTGGTGTTGGTGTTCCTTCACCGATTCTCTCTCTTTGTTTTATTTATTTACAGTCGAGAATTAAGTGAATGTAGAAAATAGAAAGAATTCGTGTTGAGAAAAAGTGATATTTTCATTCCTATGCTAGTATTTGTCTTTGATTTTGCCCACCTCCTGCAGCCCACCTAGAAACCCTGTCAAGGCAGGGAGAGAAAGCGAAGGAGGCTTAGTAAACACTTTCTCTGTCTGCTGCTGGTGTGTATTTAGTTTAGAGGGCATGCCAAGAGGCTGTTTTTCCACGGGTCGGGTGTCTGTAAACAAGCGGTACAACGGCAGCCCACTCTTCCACAATCGGAGGTGGCACACTCTGAAGTGTGTATGAAATGTGTGTGTTTGTCTTTTTGGGTTTCTTTTTTTTGTTTTGGACATGGCATTCCCTCTTATTCTCACCCATCTGGAGACGGGGGGAAAGAGAGAGAAGGGTTTTTGTGTGTTGGAGAGAGGCAACCCCAAAATCCGAGGGGCCGCCAATGGGTGATGAATTATTCCCTGTCTGAGTCTCAGCATTGGTGTTATCACAGAGGCTGCCACTGCACTGGGATGACAGCGGTGACAGCCCCTAGAAAAGATTTAGCGCTGACAAGTGATACTTCCTCATAATACATCTCCCCGGCCCCTCTCCCCTGTCGCCCCTGTTCCACAATCTCCCCGTGTGCACACGAGATGAGGTTTTTATTTTGTATCCCTCAACTTATATTTGTTTAAGTGGGCAAGGTGGGGGGGCTCTTTGCCATCACTTCTGTGCCACAAGTGCACTAGGTACAGTAGTTCACCTTGGAAGGAGGCACACACCCAGACGTGCTTGTTTTCAGTACATGTGTTGTAAGGGCACACACACACACACTACATGTGTATGACTGTTTGTCACCGAGTTCCATTAGGGGGCTCTCGTGCTTAAGGAATGTCTGTTGTGTCTCTGCTTCGACGACAGTACTAAGCCATATTTCCCCACTTGTTTTCTCTTTTTCCTTCTCCCCCGTTTCTCCCCTCTCTTCTTCCTTTTTTGTCCTTCCTCCTCATCCTCCTCCCCCTGCAGAAAAGGTCACGTATCGCCTACAGTGATGAGGTGCGCAACGATCTCCTGGGGGATGACGCCGGCTCCTCGGAGAACCAGGTGAGGTGCTAATCAGGGGCCCAGACGACACCAGTGTGGGTGGCTGACTGGCCCCAAGGGTGAGGAGGTGGGGCCCCTCATAGAGGCCATCGAGAGCTCAAAACCACAGCATTGTCACCAAGTCATGCGGAAGGAACACTGTTTAATGCAAAGCTGGGCTGCCAGTGAGTCGGCTCAGGGCCTGGGACCAGGGTCTGCTCAAAGCCAGATTGTCACACACACACACACACACACGTGCACACACACACACGTGCAACACACACACACACACACACACACACACACACACACACACACACACACACACACACACACACACACACACACACACACACGCAGCAAAACACAAACACACAATCCAACACAAATTTAAATCTAAAAAACCCGGACTCCCCACTCCAACCGTCCCACAGCTGTTCTCCAGCCGGGTGTGGACTTAAGAATATAAAAGACCCTCCATCGAGGTCCGCACTCAAACAGAGACACACACATGCACACCCAGAATTTCTAAATCTTGCTCTCCGGTCTTTCTTTAAACTCCCGCACAATTCAGATACTCAAATGTATTAAGAATACAGGTTCTCATATTTTTGACAATTGATATTTTTAAAGAAATCACAGAATTATTTTGGTGTGGTACTCCTTACTAATTATCCTTTAGCCCCTAAATCATTTTTTATTATTCTTATTTAATATCAGCAAATATCTAACTGTTAGCCGGGTTTGATCTATTATCAATCACCGTGTTCACAATTAGTTTATTGTTCTCTAAAAGCCGCTGACTGACATTTTGTTTGGATATCAGTTCAGCCTGTTGAATTGGAGGGATATAAACAACAGATAAAGACCAATTTCCATTCATTGTCAGCAAAGTCTACAAAAGATTCATTCACAGCTCTTGTGAAAATTGCAATGGAGAAGACAAACAATCATCATGAATTGTGATCTTAATTTCCCAAAATATGCCATGTGTTCTCTTAAACTTAAGTTGTTTTGTTATTTTTTTTAAATAAATGTAGAACGGCATCAAAACTATGATACATGACTGGATTCAGCACACAGCGTTTTAACAGTTAAGACTTACCTATTGCTCACCTGCACAGCTGCCACTCGTACACAGCCACTCTCAACTATGACCAAATGTCTTTTAAGTAATTATATATTACCTTTACAATCGGTTGTCAACTTGCAGGGCTTACTGTGTCTCAAGGCACACACAATCACACATTCACATGCAAATAAATACTTTGCATTTACGTGCAAATCAAGAAAGGAAAAGGACAAAGATGAATACCTAAATGCATATTTGCACATTGAGTCCCCCAGTGCTCTATGTGAGTATATTTAGAAGACTCATAGCTAAGCAAAGCTAAAAAAAAAGTTGTTTTTATTTATTTTTGAACATTTCCCTATTACCATTTCAATGATGACCCATGAACCGCACATCTTAGAAACATATGTATCAAGAACCAAGATGCGTAATTGAAATGCATATTTCTGGCAAATTAGCGAGACACAAAAGTGACTCTGACATTTTGTGCAGAAGTTGGAAGGAGACTCGCTGTCAGAAATGTCACGTCTCAGACACTGAGGAGTTCTATCAGAATCCTGTCAAGGAGAAGCTGAAAAAAACATCTCATTTCAAATCTTATTTTCCTTTCATTCAAAATGTATCCAAACATGTAATAAAGTAATATTTATAAGTCTATACTGTACATATACAAATAACATTATCAAATTATGATTAGATATGGGTAATATTATGGAATCTCATAACATTTATATTCTACATTTAGGAAATTGCTGTTTATTGTTGTATTTATAGTTTTAGAAATGATTTAGTTATTATTATTAATTGACACCAACTGTCTGTAATTTATTTGATATTGTTATACGTCAAAAGACTGTATTGCAAAATGAAAAACAATAAAACAAAATAATTTAATCCAGGTTTACACACATGTCAAAAAAATAGCAGAATGTGACATTTAAATCAATGCCCAACATCATCATGTCCGTTATAAAATTATAAAATGTTAAATACAATTTAAAATATTGAAAGATATCACATTACAATAACATATTTATATTTAGGCCATACATGATGTCCATTAAAACAGATCAACTATTTAGCAGGGTATTGTTTCCCTTTGTTTCATCATTTTATTCTTTTATATTTTCCTTATTTCATTTTTTTCCAAATATGACCAGGACTCAAAACCTTTATATGTTGAAAAAATACAACATACATTTTTGAATGTTCAAAAAAGCTGGTATAATTTGCAATAATAATTCCTTACGTGAAAAATTGCAATAATACATTATATACCTAAAACACACACACCTACACACTCCAAGCCTTAGAAAAAGTTAATGGTGGGGGCAAAAGCACAGTAAATAGAGGATATACATTTTCCCTTTCTCCTCACAGGTGCCGTATTTACCTCATTTTTTCTTTTTAAACTTGTGCAGATAATACTTGTCTTCGTCCTGCTGTGAGTGGAGTACTCGGAACTTCAGAGTTTTTTATCTAACGAGACGGCGGTGATAGGAGAGAGGAAAAGATGGTGGGGGCTGGGGCAAGTCGGTCAATTTAATTCCTGACGATCTGAAAGAGGTCAGGATCATTTCATATAGCCCTGGCTGAGCAGATCATTACCAGTCACAAATCTGTTGGTAACATGGCAAGGATTTATAGCTAAGTAAATAGGGAACTGTCATAAGTTCTGAAAATGGCGTATTGGCCCTGCGATAATGGCTAAAGGACGATTTAATAGAGTTCGGCATTTATTCGTTATCTGTATGCGAACAGAGACTGAATTGGCACTATCACTCGTTTTTTTAATAATGTGGTAGGCTACCATTGCACATTTTTTCTTTCTGTTTCCCTCTGCATGCAACACACGCACATATGTTGGTGCGCGCACACACACAACGAAACCACACACACACAGAGACACCACACACAAAGCAGCAGAAGCACACACACTTTTCACACACGAACACTATACGGAATAGTTTCGATTTCAGTCACAGCAGAAGGCTTGGCCACAAGAGATTGTGCTGGTTTAAGCCGGCATGGACCAGATTTTACAGGCTACAAAGGAAGCAGATTACCACTTGTATCGAATTCCGTATTGGATAAAAAAAATCTTTTGTTTGAAAAAAAAAATTGCTGATTATCATAACAGAAAAATTGCAGCAGTGCAATTTTGAATACTGGCTGGCATCACAAAAACACAGGCAAAGGCGCTCATGCAGGAGTAATTATAACATTTACAATATTCTGTATTTACTGCTCTATATCTCTTGAGCAGCACAAGCGTCGTTGGCTGTATTAAAGAATGGATGCCAGAGAAAAATAAAGCTAAGCAGGAAGAAACACGGCTCAACGTGCCACTCGTATAGTTTTTACAAATCCTCCACGAGCACTTGCAATCAGTCAGGCAGCACAAATGAGCTCGAACAAGTTTTGTTTGGTACCCATTGACTGATGGCTGAGCCGGGGTGAGGGATCTCAGGATCTGCTGGGTTTTTTCATGCCCCAAATAAGCACATCCACAGTATAGTTTTAAACTTTGGCCTCTTCAATAATGCATTCTTCGTGGGGAGTTGTTGCTCGAGTTAGAAAAAAGACAGCTTCAACTCTTTAGTGCGTCTTGAATACGACCGACTTTTTCAAGGCAAAGAGCTCCTTAGAATAACATGCAATTATACTTGTTTACCTCCAAGATAACACACACCGACTATATTTTTATGTTTGCGATATTGAGGTGAAGCGTTGGATTTTTTGATTGGTGTATAAATCCAAAATGATAGCAGAAGTCTTTTTGAGATGCTTCTAAAATAACAGGGGGAGTGCTGCGAAAAATGCTAAATTGTAATATGTGAAGCACATTGTGTTAGTTTTATATAGTATATATTTATCCTGCATTTATTATCATACAGCACTTTACAGCATTTCTTCGAGTGTTTAACTAGTGGTGGAATATTAATAGAGCAGGCAAATATAGTATGCAGTATAATATTATTTTGGTGTTGTTTAAAATTCCAGTTTAAAAGGTAAACATTTGAAATATAAGTTATATTCAAATTTTATTCTGGCATAAACCAATAGAAAGAGGCTGATGCTTTATTTTTGTTTTATATTACTCAGACACAATATGCATTTTGTTCCCTTTCTTTTCACAGAATTAGTAATTAAAGTTTGTATTTCAAGATCTCAAAAATGTCAGCCTTATATAACATAACATTATTACAGTTTGCACAATTCTAAATAAACAGCACAAGTAACAGTGGCCCTGAGACTGCATTAGAATCTAATCATCTTTTAATGTTGGCCAAGAACCGTGGATTAAAAAAAACAAACACCTTAAAGGCTTGCAAATCTAGGAATATGTCCTTCCCTTTTTTCTACCAACCGCGTTGCACTCCCACGATAAGCCCCAGCCTTCCCTTTCTCCTCTTTCCTTCTCTATAGCCCTTACTTAACAACAGGCCAGGGAAGCAACCTTCTTTTAATTGTGATTAGACATAATTAATGGCAAATGGGATTATTTCCCTCCTTCAAATGTCTGATTCATTTTTAGAGATGCAAGGTTTTTTCCAGGGCAGAGAATAGAATAGCATTTTTTATTTACTTCACTTTAAATGTGCTATTCTCTTTCATCAAAAATGTATAGCTATGCTAAGATTAATTTTTCATGATCTGTGGCTGTCCCAATAAGGCGCTGCACTGGATGTATACAGGGGTATCCTCACATGGTTTATACATAATCTAAATGCACCTTCGTGAAGCTACATGTAGTATTGACAGCATATCAGCATTGATAAACAGTGGAACAAACGGAGTGGCTCAGCATTTCTCCAACTCTCTTCCAAAGGGCACATATTCCCTTTGTATCCTTTCCAGAGCATTCAGCAAAATGACAGATGCAGTTTAAAATATTGAGGAAAAATATTTTGCAACTGTGCAGACTATATTTTATTTTTTTGCTCTTGCTATATTGACTTGTGTGAAGTGACTTCCTTGATAATGTTAGTTGATATTGCAAGTGGAGCGATCCATTCCCTCTCTTTGTTTAATGTGACAGCTCCAGGACTTGATCTTTGTTTGTTCAAAAAAGTCAGCCCGAGCGCCGTGTTTAGCTGCGTTTAATGTGTTTGTCTAGTGATTTCCAAATGCTAAACATGCAAACCAGATAAATCGTCAAGGTTAATTCTGTACTCAGCCACATGACTGATTTTCCTCCTGCCATGTTTATCTCTCCTTCACTCTCTCCATCTTTCTCTTTTCTTCCTTCTGCTCTCATGATGCAGTTGATAAAGTTGCGTGAAGAGGTAAGTGCTTCCTTAAATTCTGCTTTCCCACTGAAATTTCAATTTGCCCTGCTCTCCTGAAGAAAATTCAAATCAACTCAGTTGGACATATTTTTTTAGCATGTCTGATTGAGCGGCTTACAAGCCAAGCCAAAGATAGTGAATTCACCTAAGGTCAGTTTCTCCAGTTACCTTAAATATCATAAAGATATTATTTCTGATACTGAAACAGCAAAATGAAGCAACACTTCAAAAGCTTTGGTGATTTGGCCCAACACTGATCAATGTCTTTGTTTCACGAGGGATTTGCTGCTTGCAAGATGTACTACCCCCTAATTTTCTTGAATGAGGCCATGTAGTTGCTCACTCCATTTTGTAATGAATTGGATTGAGTGCAATTCCCACCGATGTGTTTGAAGCTGTACAATCATGACTGTAAGGTAGTTTTATCATTCACTTCTCCATTAATATCACCCCCCATTTTCATAGATTAGTGAACTCAGTGCATGACATTTGATGTATTTCATTGTTCATGTTCTAAATTGTGCAATGTAAGGGTTGTTGTCTCCAAAGCAAGCAAAGCAATGAAACCAAGTGTCAATCAAGTGTTGTTATTAGTGCACAGCAAAAATGTACATCAGTGCAGACAAACAAAAATGTCAAGAAAACACTTCAACACTTCAGGTACTGTACAATGATAGTTTGTAAATAATGGTAAATTACGAACATGCAACATCTGAAATATCATTTTGGTTGAGCAGATCTACTTACAACAATCCACAGCAAACAGAAACAAGAGTTATCCTATTGCTTAGCCGATTAGCTTACCGCATGCTAATGAAATCAAAGTAAAATAACTAAACTAAATGGCATAAATGATTATTTTTCCACATAAGAATAACTTTTCATTAAAGTTTTCTGTGACGGATTAATTTAACAACAGTTGGTATTTTTCTCTCTTGTAGGTTGTAAACGAAACGCTTTGATTTGAAATCAAATGGGTATTCCTTAAACTTGTATGTTGTTGTATTTGTATAAGCTGTAAGTATAATATAAAGGCATGATTTGAGCGGCCATGGCAATCTGTACATGGAATGTTGATTGAGTGGTCAAAACTGTGTTTATGAATTAAGATGGTATTAATGCAACCGTTTTGTTTTGTTTGACTTAATCACTTGTTCTCGGACCGTCCTAAAGTATTAGTAATATTCTCTCAAACGTTATACTGGTTATTCTGGTAGTGCAATATAAATGTGAATTCTAATAACATTATGTTGCTTAACAAATATAAAGCATGTTATTCACAATCATAATTATTCAATCAACACTCAGTAGTTGTGACTAGTTTTCATTGATACCCACAAAGATGTATTTCCCTCTAATTGAGGCAGATTCAGTTGTTCCTGTACATTTTGTTGCTTGTCCTTTGAAGTGTGGCTGAACTTGTATTTGCAGGTGTACCTACAGTATGTTGTTAATCGTGCCTTTGACTGAGATGTGTTCAAAAGGGTCTCTTCTGAAACAGAGTAATTCAATTCCTATCAAAGGCTCACCATTCACACCTATTCATAATTTAGAGCCCAGATGCCATGTTATCACCCCTTTTTCTTTTATTCAGCTCTACTGTTGTTTCCCCTTTTTCTTCCCACCTTTATTTCTGTGCATTTCCTGCTAGCCTGAGGGTCAGAAGACATCTTGAGTCACCTCACCTGTCTCCCCATTTTGTAAGGACCCGATCTGTGTAACCGGGCTTGATTCTGCGCCCTCTTCGCCATTGCTCTTCTCCCATTGCAGTCTTTTACCCTCCTGCTCTTCCTGCATATGAATCAAAGGCTGGCACAGCTTATACACACTTAAGCCTTGCTTTTAAAAAACTATACTTTTTTTTCTTCAGCTGAAAAACATGTTTAAATATTTAGCACCCATATTCACAGCTGTTTGACACTTGTAATTCCTCGTCTTACAAGTCCCAAACAAACGGCACAGAAGATCACACAGTCAGTCTGAATCACAGCTGTCATCATTATTCACTTTGACTCTCCCCCACCCTTATTGAAATAATAAGGAAATCATCTGAACTTTGGAAAATGGTGATAGTAACCGCCCGTGTTTGATATTGAAAAAAGGCAGGAGAGCGAAAGAAGAGGGGAGAGATTTCGTTTGAGCTACAGCTGCATTGTTCTGGGGCTCCCTGTTAATAACTTACAACTGAAGAGTGTTTCTTGACGCAAAACAGCACAACAAAAAAACACAATTTTCCTGGCTCCTAAGAAGACCTTTGTTCAAAATGTAGGTGTCAGATGAAAAGGCATACATGCATATGGAGAAATGATGGTGGAGGTGGTGGGGTGCACCAGTACACTCAGAGATGCACAACATTTATCATATGTTGTATTTAAATATTTTTGCTAGAAGGCTCCATGAGACAATCAGATATCATTATGATGACATGCATAGTTTTTGTTTTGTTTTTGTTTATTAATGTCAGGGCTGAATTGTGAGCCAGTATTGGAGCTTGAATAGATGTCATTGTACAGTATGTGTGTCTTATTCTGAAGATCCCATGATGCTTATATCAGAACCACGGGGGTCAAGCCTTGATATGTCTTTGTAGCACAATAGGAGCTGGCAGCCACTTTGCTTTTCCTTGGACACAAATGCTGACAAGGATATCTTGGACTTGCTATCTGCAGAATAAAACCATAGCCGATCACTTGGATTCACATTTTGGTGATATTTGTTAAAAATTGCTTATCTGGAGATTCAGAGTCGCCTCATTTTAGACAAAGTTTGTACACATAATCTCTCTATCAGCCTCAACACAGACAATGTAGTAGTGTAGGATGTTTTTATTGCAGATGTTCCTTTTCATTATTTTCCATGGTATCATCCTGCGTCCATGTCTGGATTGTTTCATTATTAGGGCCATCACAGTGTGCCATTACTGGATTCTTAGTGGCTGAACTCTCACCCTTTCCTTCAGGTTCTGTCACCGTCAAACTCGGGGCGCATTATTCTAATGATCACACACACACGTATACACCGCCACTGCCACAACTAAACCCCCCCAGCACCCCCTACCCACCTCACACACCCACCCGCGCTCACCCTCCCCTCCCCCCGGCCCTAAAAGAAGACAGAACGCGGGAGAGAAGAGAGAGAGAGGGAGAAATTCAGGAGGAGAAAGCTTTGAAGTGGCTTTCCATCGCAGTGAGTCTGCCGGCCGTCTCCCCGAGACGTGTCACCTTTGCCGAGAGGGAATAAGAAAATCACGTTTCGAATGGTAATGATAACATACTAATCACTTGAGCTCTTTGAAGAACCCGGGGAGTGCGCTACTCTGTCAGTATCCCCGACTGCCTCATGCTCCCAGGCACACACAGGCACTGCAGCCGTGGTCTAGGTGTATAAGCTTAAGCATTGCATGTCAATACGTCCCCTCTGATCCATAGGGGCTCATTATAGCCCAAGCTTGGTATCCATTTTCTCCCACGAGCACACTGCCACCATCACTGCTGGTGCCACTACCACTTCCACACCCAAGTAACCCCTCCCTGAAACCCCCCGCCACACCTTACACCAAAAACACACCACACCTTGTCCCACTCACCGTCACCCCATCGCTTTTTTTCCTAGCAGCGGCCCATTTTACCACACATACACCCACCCGTTCTCCTATCCTCCCCCTGCCCCCCCCTTTAACTATTGAAAAGTATCTCTGCAATTTTAAATGACATCTGTCAGCGGCGCGAAGAAAAAGGAAGCGAGGGAGAGAAAAGAGTTCAGAGGGAGTTTTCTCCTCCCTGCTCTTTTCCCATCCCTCTTATTGTCAAACTTTGAAAAGTGTGTCGTTGACTTTTCTTTTCTTTTTCTTCTTCCACGTTATTTCATTTCCTCTGAGTGATTAGCTGGTACACATTTTGACAGCCTAACCAAAACTAGAGATTTCACTTCTCCCCCTGTCCCCTTCGCTCTTGTGATGGGTCTAAACCCTTGTCAGAGAGGCGGATGTCATTCGTCGGGTTGTTTTCAAGTGTCAAATATGTTACATCTGATCAGTTTCTTAACATAGCATATTAGAAAGGGCCATCAAAACCAACAACATTGGAATAAACATTTATGCCTTCCATGTTTACGCTGTTTATGATCCTTTCTTCTGAATTCACTTTGGATTTAATGAAAGCCTGACTGCTACAGTGGACTTTATTTATGTTGTTTGAAGCTATGTTTGTATGTTAGATAGGTGGTCAAAACTTTGCACTGAACAACCATAGATTCAAAATAGACTTCATTAAAATGTCTATTAGCCTCTGCCTAGTTTAACAGATTGCATGATGGTATTGCCTTATAAGGAAAGGTTTAGATATACAAACGACTTTAAGGTAGTTTTTTTTTGATTCACCAAATTGTTTGAATGAAAGTGGTAAAAGAAAAAAACATAGTTAATTTGAACTAATCAGGAAAATAACAATGAAATCAATATCTAAAGATTTGCTTAGAGCAACCATGATGATTAAATAGAATAATTTAATTGAATAAAACTACTTCAGTGTTTTATCCACGCATTATTTGAAACAAAGACTGATCAAACAAATGCTTCCATGATTAACCCCCTTGTGATACAGTACATTAGAATATTTTTAATGAGATATGTAGTTTATTAAGTCTTGGGAATCGTATTATAAAGATTAAAGGTCGAAAACACAGAATCAAACTTAATGCAGACATCTGGGAAACATGTTAAAACAGTAGCCTTTTGAAAGAAAACCATATATGACTGTCAAAAAATAAATAATCACACGTTTGTGGAGAGGGAGGGGGAACCTCGATGGGTAAACTGTGGTAGAATAATTACTTTTATTGCAAGAACTAAAGCATGATGCATAGTTGAGTATTCTCTTTTGTTCAATGAATTAAACAATGTAATGTTGAAACAATAAAGTAGATATTCCTAACTAGAAATGTTCTGCTTAATTCAATAATCGTTTGGAGGACTCATTGACAAATTGACTAGCTGTTAATTTAAATAAGAGGCAGGCTTTCCTGATGGTGGCAGTTGGAAGAATAGGTTTAAAACCAAATATTAAAATAGATTTAACAACATTTCATATCAAACAATATACATCATCAGGTATAGATCAACAAGTTCAAGTTCTATGCATGGTGGGGTATTTTAATATGTAAACTCAATTAAATGTAAACATAATGGCAGATTCCTATGTTAAAGAGCCCATACTGTGAGATGGAACTCAAGGCCATCAGTCAACAGATCGGATATTTTTTCTCGCCTTGCCAGTCAGAAAAGATCAAATGTTGCCTTAGAAAATAAACCAGAAGCACTGGTTCTCTTAGTATCTAAGGCACTGCTATCAATTGATATGTTTACACACAGTATTACAGCCCTAGCTAACACCTTGATACTCACAAAGATCCACTTTGAAAAAAATGATCAAATTGCTTATTTAATTATTTATGAAACACATTTTTCTTGATATGCTCCCTTAGCTCCAAGCTTTCAATGGACAGCCTTGTCAATTGTTGATAGCTGTGAGTAAACCAAGTGGGGGTGAGGCGGAGGGGTGCATTTATTCATACATCATTAAATACTGTATTGGTCCATTAATGTAGATAAACAAGAAGGCAAAAAATACATTTGATAGTTTTGTTTAGGATAATTATTACATTTCCTGCCGTTACAATGATGCCCATTTGATATACATTTCTGACATTGATGGATTGTTATTATTCAAGATCTTAAACTTTAAAGGTTGCATAACTCTCTACAGTTGCGAGAGTAATGTTGATTTTGTCTTATACTGTATGTCTCCTCCGGTGTAAAGCCATTACCTGAACAGGATGTTCCTTTGGCAAGCTTTAAATGACATTTTATTGTATCTTAATTCCCTCCACATCCCTTCCTTAACTTCCCTCTGTGTGCAGCAGAAGGCTACGCTGTGGAACAATACCAAGAGGCAACAAACCTCAAAGTACTTCTTGTTTTTATGTCCAAGATGAGGCGGCAGCACCTCTTACATTGTCAGCCTCAACATGCATATGCTTGATATTCCATCAGCAAATAACACATTGTCATCCATGAAGGTTATTGCCAACCTGGCTGCATTATGTTGTTGCTGTGGATGTGGTCTGTCTGTTTAGTTGACAGTGTTGATGTGTTTCTTTGAAATGGGTCCCAGCCCTCTCAATCAAATTATTTTTTTGCGTTTGTTTCTCTGGTTTATTTTTTTCTCCCCTTTATTTGTTGCAGCGAGCGCATCTGTTGGACAACACAGAGAAGCTGGAAAGGTCATCACGGAGACTGGAGGCCGGCTATCAGATAGCAGTAGAAACTGGTACGTCTTCTGTTTTGGATTGGGGTTGTGAGGGAGCGGGGTGGTGTTCAAGATAGTGATGAGGATGAGTGAGCGACAGCAAATTGTCTTGCTCATATGCGAGGTGGGTGGATATGTGTGTTTGTGTGTGTTTGGGGGGGTAGCAGGGAAAGGGGGGGTCTAAAAAAATAAAAAAAACCTCTTTCCTTGACGCCTGATGACATTTTCGGGAGCACATCAAAGGCGAGCCAGGGAGGGAGAGAGAGGTGTACAGGCAACAGATCGAGCGCCGCTTCTCCTTGCTCTGCTCCCGAAGAAAATATGTGCATCACTACGGCGGTGTGTGTGTTGTGCATTGAGTGTTGGTTGGGTGGTGGTGTTTTATTTTTATTTTTTTTACAAAAACAAGGGGGGGGTCTGTGAAAATAAACAACGTCAGCGTTCCTCCTGAAGTTCTTAATTCAGGAGTGCACAAGGAAGAAACAACACAATATCACTTTCTAAATAAACCATCCAAACAAAGAAACACACAGCTCCTTTTTTCCTCATTATCAAGGAGGGTTTTTATCTTAAAATAGGAAAAAAGCTCATTGGGATCTTAAATAGATTTAACCAGTTAACATTTTTTTTTTCTTCCTGTCTTCCTTCCTGACAGTCCCCACATTGTTGAAGCAGAGTGTATTCCTCAGAGATGTATCAAAGCTCATTCTTGAAGTATCAACCAGCTTTCTGAGGCTTCCGTTGTAGTTTTGAAAAAGTTTGTCAATTTACACTATAATCGCGGGTTGGCTGGCGTGTGCGACATCGACAGATTTAATAATTCAAGTCAAGGAAGGTTCGCACACAGACCACCGGCTTTTGATGTTCCCTGTAACTTGCATTCACAGATTCGTAAATACAATCTGCTTTCTCTGCTTAAAAATGTTGATTCAAATGCCTCAGATGATCCCGCCGCTATCCCACTTCCTCCACTGCGTCAAATTCTGCGACAGCCGACTGGTTTTAAATTCCACCCAGTCGTGTTATCGCTATAATGGCTTGTTTTTTCATGTTTCCCTCATAGTGTGGTTGGTGTTTAAGAAGCCCACCGTGGCTTAACAGTGTTCAGTACCTCCTGGGCCCGGCCGTTTCTCCTGCCGTAGTCGGCCACATGCCCTTTGACCCTGTGTCACCGGTGGTCCTCTCATCCACCGTGTGTGCAGCTAGCTAAGAACAATGCTCGTTTATCCTGCCTTGGTCCCACACACTTGGCTTGGTCCGCACCAGCTGGGGGTTGTGTTTGTGGTTTGGTGGGGAAAATTCGCCCCACGTCTTTAATCCATGACCCCTTCCTTTACTCCGCTGTCGATACCAACCCTCCGCTCAGATGCACAACCTGAAATGGCAATGTCTCCGGGTCAAACAGGGAATACATCTGCAGAAAGAACATAGATACACAGTGAATATTCAGTCCTCCACTAGATTAATTACTATATATGCCTAGCTCTCAAATTCAGCAACACACACTGGGCACAAACATCAGGTTAACGTATTTGTATACGGCACGACATCTAATACTATATTCAGTTTGGATCAAATCAAATTATCTGTGGTTCCACAGCGGCAAAAGCACAACACTCCCCTGACATCTTCATGAAATCCTGCACTATTTACATCATAGTACTGCCTTAGCTTTTACTGTATTGAGACCCAAAGTACTGGGATTTATCTTTTTGCAAACCATGAAGTAAAAAAGCCTGTATTTTGTGTAGTTCCTTCCCTTTCAAATCAACAAATAAAAAATAACTAAATAAAGGTCCAAGAAGCACACCTGCTTTATTAATGCACAAAATGGCATTTGCAACTGTCAAAGAGTAAGCTTTGAGTTTAAAACACACAACATAGGCGTAAAACACAAATAATTAGAGCGTTAAGTGTTTCTCCTATCAGACACTCTTTAGTCATATTGTAAATGATTTTCTTGCTACAAACCTCAACTCTCCTCAGACATCTAAGCTGTACTTTTTACGAAGAGCAATTTAGCATCGTTATTTTACAGTAATTCAAAGTTGCATTCTTCATCCACAATGACACAGTAACCCTTAAGAACTGTAATTGACCAATGGGGGAAGTGGAACCAAAATACATTTTATTTCAAAGAGATATATCCTGAACAAAGAAATGGCGTAGAAACTCAGCTTTGCCCCCTTTTTCTCTTCAGCGTCGACAATATATCTCTTAATGACCAGGAACAAAAAAGCCAGGATGCTTCTAGGTCACATTTAAGGGAAAAAAGACGACTCTTAGTTCTGAGAAAAGATAAATCCTCACACAGTACCATTTTATCAGATTTCAGCCTTTTTTTCTACCATTCTCGATGTCTCCAGTGTATTTAGCGAAAACAAAGGCCTGCCAAAAGCAGTGAGAGCCCTCAGAGGGATATAGAGGAGACTCTTTGGACATGCAGAGCTATTTACCACACGCACCCTCAAGAACCAAAGACCTCTGTTTGTCTCATAAATAAAGTATAGAACTTCATTAGTGAAGAGCACTGACTTAAAAGCCAAGGCACAGCAACAAGCAGACATGGGGGCTAGCCCAGTTAAAGAGAGCCCTAAATAAAGAGGGAGGGCATGCAGTTAGCCAATTTAAAGACATTTGAGTCAGGGGCATTTGAAATGCCCAAATGTGGAGGCTTGACTGATGTTAAATCAAAGACATGCCAGATTTTGGTCCATCCCTCCACAGTTGAAAATATTTTTGAATGATTTATGATTGCTTGTTTAGAAATAGATAGCATGTCAGATAAGACATCTAAGTTGCAATGATTAGCTGTTTCACCTTTTTGATTATTATTCATTGAAAGGGAGAGAGTTACATGCTGATCGACAGCTCATACAAGACGAGGCAGAGAAAATGCTGCCTCAAACTCCAGCCTATTTTCCAGTTATGGTAATAAAAATCATCTACTTTGTTTACCGGCATCACTTTAATAATTGTATATCTCAAATTGCCATGTTGAGTCAACATAGAATGGCCTTGGCTGATGGCTCTGTAAAATGTAGGACAATAACAGTAATAGTAGACTTAGGGTCAGACCTGAATTATGGGCTTATTGTAGCAGCAACAGTCGTATTTGTTCTTGAAGCTTCTGTAGTTTGCTTTAATGTCATTCTATTTTTTTTGGTATTAATATTTAAAATGAAATGGAAATGCTTCTTTTTTTTAAATTGTTGCGAATGAATGAATCTAAGAGGCAATATAAACACAATACGACTCAATAAATCAACCAGCAAATGTGGGAGGAATTCACTTTGAAAATCCATCCCCCTTTATACTTGTTCAGTTGACACAAATAACTTAGCAAGGCCAGCAGAATGAGCCACTGAAACAAAGACTGACACAGACAAAAGCGTTGCTACTCTGCATTTTAAAGGTGGCCAGCAAGAGGCTGAGAACACTTCTTAGGCGACTGTTCTTGGTGTTTAGGGGCCTGTAATCAATCCTGCAAAATGAAAACAGCTCATTAGGGATTGATTTCAGTCCCGTTAAGATAAGCAGAGAGGGCCAGAGCGCGGCCCCCATGGGCCCCAGCACAGCCCAAAGTTCACGCCATGCCAGGTAGAGAGCAGCACCGCAGGCTATCAACTTTATTAGGATGGAGATAAGCTGATTAGACCTTGTCAATCAAAGGTGCTTGTGACTCAATCGTTATCCAGGGGTCTTTTCTCTCTGTCGCTCCCCTTTTCTCTCTCTTCACAATCTCCCTCTCTTTTTTGTGATAAATCATTGAAGCGACCAACAAAGTGGCAGCCATCGCTGGGCTAAGCTAAGCAGCCCTGCAGTTGTCACCAAGGCAGACGCGTGGGGACCCTGTGATGATGTGACGACTATATTAAAGAGTACATCAATTTGTTTTAGAGCAGTTTGATTTTCAACTGCAGTGGTATTAAAAGAGATGGGGGGGAGAAGAGGGGAGGGCGAGCACGTCGGCGTCATCGAACATGATTCCTGTGGCAGAGCAAGGGGTGCTGGGACAGCAAGGGAAAAAAACAGATAAATGACAGAGTGACGATAAATAAATAAATATTTTTTTGTAAACATAAAAAAAAATCTTCATGGCTGCCTTTTGAAGCAGAGTGTGGCTTTGAGTCTTGCTGAGAGTCCACGGGCGCTGGAGTGGCCCAGTAACACAGCGTACGTTTGTCCCGACTCTCTATCTCTCCCCCTCCATCTTCGTCTCGTTCTCTGTTTCTCTCACACTTGCTTTATTTCTCCCTCTTCCCTCTAAAGATCAGACTCCATGATTCTTTTGGTGCTGGGCCACCAAAGTGGTGCTCGCTCCTCAAATCCATAAGCAAACACTTAGCAAATGACACAATCACTTACATTTTATGAAGCGCAAGAGATATTTTAAGCAGAGGCTATTATTAACTACTAGCACATTTTATTTCATTATTCAATATGTACAATATTGGGAAATACCAAAACATTATAACATATTTTTGTATTTCATTTAATTATTGTTAAAACATATTCTTTCATAATAAAATCCAACACATTTAAAAAAAAATGTTTTGATGGAAATTGTCCCATTATAACATTTTCTTATTTATTAAATATTAAGCAAAGTGTTTTATTATTTTGGTAATTCCATACTTTAGAACAGATAATTTTATGAAGTTTACATAATTAAATAGAAGTTGTGTGTGACCTGCTCAAACACCAAAATGTGATACTTGCTGATATTTCAAGGGATTCTTTTTATTGAATATATACAATATTTGTTGGATCATATACAGTATATATGCAATGTAAATCTTATCCTTTCAAACTAATAGATCCATTGTTAACTCATTCTCTCTGTTCTACAATGTCGTTTGAATATATGTTGAATATGTATCAGTTTTCGTGGATTTCCTTAAGGTATAGAATAATGAATTACTTTTTGTTGGCTGATACCATCATCTTGCCCTATTGTGTTGAAAAAGAATATAAAGTTATTTGATAATTGTTTGATTAATGAAAGGGAGAGCTAAATAAAATATTTCTCAGCTTGAGCATTCAGCTGGAAGGGGGAGAGCTTTTGCAAAATACATTTTAAAGAAAAGTAGTTTTTTCTATAGCTAAAATATATTATTATTGAAAACGCCTCGAAAATGTAGCTTGAAACCATATTCCCGCAATATATGTTTCAACGCATAACATCTCGCTCTCAGAAAATCTAGCCGCGGGTGAGCTGTTTATCGGTAAACCCCCGGTGGATGAAAGGCGTAGCAATAATGATTTTTTCTCTCCTAATCGGACCTTGTCAGCAAGGCGTCTTATCGTGGAGAGGAAAATGACACCGATCCTATCGAAGAGCCTGGAGTCCGAGTCGGCGGCGTGTGTCCCCCCCAATCATGGCCGGCCGTGGCCCAGCCATATCTAGCGCCGCCACAAACGGCGGGCGACGCTTTTTTCATGTGGACTTCAAAAACGTTGCGAGTCATTAAAATTGCACCCGCGTTCGGCAGCAGGGATCAGCCGCTCTGGAGCGAAAATGGGATGTGGGAAGAGGAGACTCGCTAAATGTGTTAATTCCATCCTCACATGTTTAAGGCTTAATTTTAATCTGTTTGAGGAAGGGGGAGGGGTGGGGGGGGGGGACTATTGGAAAGGGGGGCGGGAGGGGCAATGAGAAAGCCTCGCATTGCAATAAATCGCCATTATCTTTGACACCCTAGGACTCAGCTGTTCCAGGGATTTAGGGGTCCACTGGCAACAGTGTATATCGAAGGGCATGAACACACTGTTTACGCTTGAACTGCGGTAGCTAAGGTGCAATCACCAGTTTCAGGCTGCACAGACAAAAGGCCTAAGGCGCACAATGGCCAGCTAGCATACGCACCCTCAATGGAAGAGCTGAACCAACAGACTCGAGTGTGTGTTTGTGTGTGTGCGCCTGTTTCGCTGTGTGAGCGGGCAAGTCTGTATTTCCCTGTGCATCGACAGGTGTTGGCGCAAACATCCAAATATTAGCTTAAGTTAAGTGCCGCTACAGAGATTGCAACAATTGACATGTTTGAGTAAAATTAAATGAACTCACACAAGGTAGACTGAAGTCCATCAAAATGTCCCTGAATGGATAATACCATTCATTGAGTTCAACAACTTCAGGCAACAACCAGCCTGATTGTATCCCTGTGTTGGGTGGGCACTAAGTGTTAGCTAGCTTTAATAAAATTAGGAGAAAATCTAATAATTAGACCTTTAGTCAGTTATTAGCTTCAACAAGGCTCTCAACATAATGAGACTCTTGGAAGTAATGATCTGACTAGAGAGCTCATTGGAGCTTTCAGGCTCAGTAAATCATGAGGCAACATTGCTAAGAGAAATATTGGGTGTCCATTCTGAAATGATGCTGATTTATCAACGTAAACTTCATTTTTCTTGTTATTTTTGTTTGCAGTTCAATTTAAAAAGCACAGATTTATTCAAATATTAAAGTTCCAATCCATAACTTTCCACACATTGCAACAACAGCTTCAACTCATGCTGGTGGTATGCAGTGAAAAAGGTTACATTAACCCTCACATATATATTATTTTCTGAAGTATAAAGACGACAACATTAACATTGTTAACTGACAACATGCATTGAATTGATAGTAAATGCAGTTTATAATAGTGTTTCATCACTCTCTACTACACTATGGATTCATTTTGTAACACTACACATCAATTCAAATAAAAAAAAAAGGCTAATTTCAGCTTTAAATAATGGTCAGTCAGTAATAAATGTTAAAATTATAAATATGTAATTTCAGAAACAGGTCATAAATTGGTCTTTATTCTCAATCAAACCTCATCCAAATCATTGATTGATGTAATCTAATCCTTATCTCAACATATTTAACACCCTCCAATTGCTAGATAGTGGTACGCCGCTATATCTTAAAAGACACCTTGGTTCCAACCTTAAATCAGATTTTCTTTTTCTATTTTTAGGTTACAATAACTAAAAAGATACCCCCTGCCTGCTTGCATGCAGAAGAAAAAAGTGAAGCGTTGACCTCTGGCTGACACAGAGAAAGCTGAGGGAGGTAGGGGGAACGCAGCAGAAAGCGCGACAGAGAGGAGAGCGCTAAAACAACAACTGTGAAGAGGTTAAAGAAAAACAGTTTCAGAAGGAAATGGGAGACAAAAGCGAGGACTTGGAGCCCCCATGGGCGCTTTAAAGAGCTGCTGCTACATCTAAGACGCTGAAATATTAAAAACGGAAAGGGAGAATCTCAAAAATAAATAAATAGTGAAATATATTAAAAGAGTGGCAGTGAGAGAGAATTGTGCCACCTTGTCACCCGAGGACGTATCAGACATTTTTATTTAGTGATGATGGTGACGCACTGGATGACAAGAGGATTGATGTCAGTTAAAACACTAAAAGAAGTAAAAAAAAAAGAGACATTTATCAGAGTGAGTGTGGATGGGCTGCAGTATAGGAACAAGAGATGGTGGTGTTAGGTAGCATATGACTAATTCACAACAGACACATAACATATTATTACATTTTTCCCTCGTTCACAAAAGAAAAATTCCCTGGTTTTTATTTGACCAGTGTCTTCCCTTACGTCTGTTACATTGTAGAAAAGTCACAACCAGCTTTATTTAAAAGGAGAAAGCTGCTACAAAGAACATGAGTAATGACAAATGAGTCAAGCTACCATTAACACCGAGTCTTCTGTCAAGCTGGCAGACGTAAGTGAACAGTTTTATTATATTATTAATACGGATTCAACAGAGTTTAAAGCAAGACAAATCTAAAAGGGAAGAGCTATTACTGCTTTTCAACATTTCCCTTTTGCTTTACTGATAGTTGTAAAATAGTACTTTAACGACTAACATTTGTAGTTGCATCTAAGTTATGTGTGGTGGTGTTAATAGTAAAACCTTTTTCCTTTACACAAAATAGATCCTAATAACTACAACTGTTTGAATTGAATGTAATCAATTATTACATTATTATATGTTTGTATTTAAATAAAAAATGTATTTAACACAGTTTCAAAAAAATCTCTTACTGACCAAAAATGAATTCCAATTCTCAAACATTAAATATTATGCAATTAAATAAACATTTAATCACAGTTTGGTTGAAATTGTCTGTCAGATTTAGCAGTAGTGAACAAACAGTCTAAAGTTACTAATAGTAGTTTTCCACCCAGCTGATAACATTTTAATATAAGTAGTCTGTCATCATAAACTTACTTTAGATATCTACATAAAAGTGATATTTTTGTATTCTTTAGCTTGTGCTTTAATGTAACAGAAAATAAGTAATGAATAATTACTGACCCAAAAAAGTATTAAATAAATATTAGTTTTTCCCTCAAAATAACTTAAACAACACATATAACTTATAGTGCACAGTTTGTGAAGCTTTATATTAATTATTAAGCCCAACATTGTGTTTTTATGTTGATTTTGTCTCCTTTTAATAGTAATAAATTACTTTGACATGATCAGTTTTGATCTTATGATGCATAAAGACAATATCAATTGCTATTCTAGTTTTTACACAGTCAATTATTTGATCAGAAGGTTTGTTTTTCTTATTACCCTAATACCAGTGTTTGAAATGCACTCTGGAGGATTATGAATGATAATACAATCATTTATCATGAAAACAATAACATACTTTTAATACTTGAAAATGACACATTTTGTTTGTTAAATTATAGATTAAAGTTTTACACCTGTGGACATATGGTTGATTAATGTGATAGCATGATAGCAGTAACAATAGTCTCATCACATCTGTTAATGTGTTTTGATATAAGTGCCAATATGTTTCAGATGATAAGATTACTGGTCTTAAGTAACCTAGAGCGTTTTGATGCCTATTATAGTTGTAAACAAGTTATTAGTAGATGTTATTACATAGAACTTTCCCAGCTGGGGACCGCATCTAAAGGTCTGAGGAGGAACAACCCACCGACAACAATGACTCCTTTTTAGCTTAAGACGGTGAAGCTGCTGCTTTGTTGTCACTTTCTTTTAGCGAATGCACTGCGTGTCAGTTCTCGTATCGTAACACAGATGTTTTTTCAGTAGCACAGAGAGAGACCCTGTAGCCTCTCTTCTGCTATATGGCACCTTTTGTGTCGAGTTCTACTCTTAGATTTAAATTACTTTGTCTAAATCTAAAACGGAAATCCAACTGCTCATGATCCCTGCGACAGTAAGCGTTGGCTCTAACCTTGAGGACAAATATTTGATCTGTGTTAGAAAACCATATAGGGCTAAATGCAGTCATTAGCTCTTTATTAATCTGCGTCTTCTGTCGACGTTCCCCGAGCCTCCCACCCGGCAAGACGCACAATTATACTGTACAAACACACTGAAGCACATTAGCCATCTCCGTCTGTCCTTGCTCTTCTTTTCCTCAATGGTAGCCCCAAGGAGCACCCCCCCCCCCTCCCCCCTTCCCCTGTCAAAGGAGCTTCCTCCTTGGCTGTCCTGTGCCCATCAGACAGGGTGCCCGCCCGTTTAAGACACCCGGGGAACATGAAACAGAGCCGGGCCGAGATGTCAGCTGGTCGCCCCATCTGCCAGTCAGTGGGATGGTAAAGCTTTTGTCCTGGGGGGTAACCTTAGGAGTGCTCTGTGTGCCTCTTAAGCGTGTTTATGAGCGTGCATGTGTGCTTTGGGACAGGAGACTCCGCATCACAGTTTTGAGCAAAGCTAGCCACAAACAGACACGCTGACATTGTCCTTTTAATTTATGTGCAACTTGCAGGACTTACATTTGGTCCAAAATGACCAACAATTAAATTCTCTGTTGTCAGATGAGGGCAAAAATAACTGCTGTGTTTATCACGACATTTTTGAATGGCATTGGATTTCAAGGGAATACAAATGTGTAGGTCTCAAAGAATTGTCCTCGGTTGGATGGCAGTTAATTGGTCTCGTTTAGGATTCGCTCCCTTCTTATGGATACACAGTTGGTGGAGCACTCATCAGAATTTTAAATTGCCTGGAACTTGTCTCGATCCTTTCCCTGTTCCCCTGTTAAATAACATAACCTTGACAGTACTAACAGTTTGACTTCCATATAAATGAACCAAGGCGCTGAGTGGATGGAGGCTGGCCGGCTGGTTGAAGTGAAGCATTATTCCACTCATGCATTCTATCGTTTGGTAGATAGGCCGCGCCCTTGAGCTGCTTTACGAGGGAGGAGCCGCTTGTTCTCGCTCTGTAAGAAGGTGCTGAAACGGGGGCCTCTATGCATGCACCGATGCACGCTCATAATCCTTTGGACGGGTCTATGTGAGCCACAGAGTTCCTAAAAAGAGAATTCACGCAGACGGCATGAACTTATTTATTTACCACTGAGTTATGCTTTTGTAGTTGTGCCTGTCAAGGATATCAGCACAAGTTAATATGTGTGCTTGTGTGCGGATGTGTGTGTCTCCTAGTAACGTGGATGATGCACATGCTTTGCACCTCAGTTGTTTCAGGGCTCCGATAAAAATGTGATTCATAACAACAAAGTCCTCCCTTTTCCTGTGCTGTAATAATTTGTAGTCAACTTTGACTGTTGACTACCATGTAGAAAGCTTCCCTTAAGTGGTCTACATAGTCCCCATGCTAACATCACTCAGTCTCACCACATGATGTATGTACTGTAGTGGTAGTCCTGAAGGGCTGATGTATGCACAGCTATGCACCGGCAAGTCCTCCCTGAGCACATCTATGATCTTGGGTTACTCAATCATCAATCAAGGCCAACTGCAGTGTACTGTACAGTCGCCCATCTTTTAAAGCTCAGTTGTGAAGGACTGGCTAAGATGGCCTAAGGGACGCTCTCCTTGGTCTGGCCCATCTCAGGTTTGATGTGAATATGTGCGTAGTTATGACTACACACAGAACAGAGTCCACACATTGATGTAGACTTGTTTAATGTTTATTGAAGGCCACCTGATAGTCAAAATGTACTTTTTAGTATTTTCTTTCTACACATTTTTCATTAGTTTTGGCAAATAGTTTTCGGCAATTTGTTCGTTTGGTTTCCTGAATAATTCTGGTAATAATCAACTTGTTACAGCATAATCCAGGAACGGTAACTAACTTTAATTTGATATCTAACATTTTGGATGTACTATTCTCTTGCTACATAATTATTAAGACTTTAAACTTCACATATTTCATTGTTGTTACCCGTCATACATTTCTGTTCATTTCTATCAAAAAGGTAGGTGTCTGTTTATGGAAATAAGCATGCAAAAATAATTTGACAACATAGCATTGATCTAATGTTATTGTCAAATGTATGTCATCCCAAATGAGACTAACTTGAAAAACGTTCAATTGGACAGACAAAGAAAGTAGTGCAGGAAAACAGAGCCAGAGAATCAGAAAGTGATACAACGTATATTTACTTTGTCCACAAAGCTACTCAGAATTCATTATATTATCAGGAATGGGCATTCAGAGCCATACGATATTATAGATAGAGTTGCATGCCAATTTTCCTGTGTGCTTGAAGTGAGCTATTGTGCTATTTTAATGAGCTGTTTAGACTAGTGGCCAGTTGCATTTGGGCTGTAACCACCAGCTCAATGAATAATTGTTATTGCCTCTTAAAGGCCAGATGTATGGAATGCAAATTCAGAGCAAAGGGAAAATGTGAGTGTGTGTGAGAGGGTGTCTAGGAATAATTGTATTCCAGATGTCCTTCTTTTATGTGAGCCGCACACACACATGAGCTTCCACACACACAAACACACACACTAAAAGGACAGAACAGATGATGGTGATGATGATTAAGATCTTAAGCATATGGAGATGCTGTGTTGGTTTAGTGTTTGTGTGTATGTGTGTGTGACTTTGGCGTTTTTTTGAACATTTCTACTCCCTCAGTCTTCTGTGACAGGTTCACCCATCTCTCCTGGGGAGGCCTTCACTCCCAATTTAGACGCAAGCGTCGTCAAGTGACAGCAATGGCTCCGGCACCCTACCTTTGCAATGTGACTACAGTTAACTTAACAAGTCTCGATATGTGAGCTCCGTCTTTGATGAATCTGATTTGAGTGGTTTGAGCATCTTGTTTGGCGGAGCAGTTGACATTTTTTGGTAGATCTGTCAAGATGATCTTCACAGGGAAGCAGGTCATTTCTGTCACTTTTTAAACAAAAAAATACTAATCATATTTTACATAATCTGCACTGGGTTGTTGTTTTGTCCTTGAATGTCCATCAGTTAATCGTGCGTCCTCTGCCTCATATATTTCAGCTACTGAGTGTTAACTCCCAGTCATCAGGAGGGACATGTGTGGCTGCGGTGTGCTCAGGTCTCTAAACGGGAGCAGAGCAGCAGCACAGAAACACAATCCATCTGTCCAAGCCTACTTGTAAAGTGATCGTAAATGTCAACAGCACAAGATTTATCAAAGAGCCCTCTGATATAAAACTGTAAGCAAGGTAGTAACTTTACAAGTAGGTATTGCATTTCAATACGTACAATGTCTACATTGGACCTTTCGTGGGCCGGGTTTTTAGTGTAAGTGAGGGCATTTTGTTGGGGTTTTGTTGATGAGATTCAAGTACAGTGGTGTATTGTTATGTCTCCTCTTTGATGCTTGTACTGCCTCTGTAACACCTTAAGCTTGGATGTTGCATCTGTTCTATAAAAAAAGGGAAAGAACACCTAGTTGCAGTGATTGTGACAAAAAGTGCATTATACAAAAACAAAGGAATGCACTAAACTGGTTTATATAACAATGCTTTATCCTTAAGAACACATAATAATACAAATCTTCTATTCTTCAGTGACGTCAACTTAAATAAATGCATTTGTTGAATTAATAAATAAAAAAGGTGTTCTTGATGTATGTTATATTTTATGACAACCCTTTTAATCTCCAGTGTTTCCTAGTCAGCCATGCTCACACCCCCTTTAAAAGTGAACTACAAGTGCACAAGTATCTTTGAGTGAGTACATGTCATCACGTGGGCCTTTGAGTGAGCCTGTTTGTGGGGGGTGAAGTTGTGTTGAGTGATAAAGGGCATCGTCTTGAGCCACCTGGATTCATTTGGGCCAAACAGGAGGAGCCCGTGTCTGTCCGGGCGATGGGGCGTTCAGAGGCTCGAACAGAAGGTGCCTCCTCACAACTCACACCTGAGCTCCTCCCAGCCTGGGACCATCTCTCTCTCTCTCTCTCTCTCTCTCTCTCTCTCTCTCTCTCTCTCTCTCTCTCTCTCTCTATCTCTCTCTCTCTTCTCTCTCTCTCTCGCTCTCTCTCTCTCGCTCTCTCTCTCTCTCGCTCTCTCTCTCTCTCGCTCTCTCTCTCTCTCTCTCTCTCTCTCTCTCTCTCTCTCTCTCTCTCTCCCTCTCCATCCATACTGCCTCTTCTCTCTGTTTCTCTCACCGCCGTCTGTATCCTCTCCTCTTCTCTCCAAGGCCGTGGCCTGGCCTACTTTTACCTCTCCCACTCTGGACCCTTTGATGTCGGCTATGTTGGCCCTTTCCACAGATCATGTACATGTTTGGAAATGGCCCCTTTGCTCAATCCTCAGTCTGTTTATGAATATACATTTCACAAACAGGATATCCAGTTAATGGTGTACAAAGAGAATCATCCTCTCTTATGTATTAGCTGTGCTTATCACAGTAAATGATGCTAAAGTTCACAGTGAAAACCACTCTTCCGTTTGCTTGATTTCTTTTTGAGTCACTGTTGAGTTTGTTTCTCTTTTGTTGTTGATGTTTTTTCCCTTACGAATTTCCCTACTCAGTTTCCTGGTAAAAAAAATAGACTTTATTCATAGAGGATATGTGTGTTTGCTTGTCAGTTAGCATCTTTTTCATTTAGTCTTGAAGTGACAGGGTGTGAAGCTGGGTAGGCGTGTGCATGTCAGAAGTCAAAAGCACAAACACTAACAAGACACCAAGTTGGCTTCTCTATTTTTGAAGGTAACATCAACTCAAAATCATCAGAATTCATATTACTCTGGTCAGTTTGGCTTTCTATCTGAGAGTTTTGCCACATGACATAAATGTACCGTATCAGATTTCACAGAATATTAAAGATAAGGCTATGTTGGCTAGAAAAGAGGCTAGAGGGGTGGCTTTGAGTGCATACATATTTGTATTTTAGTTTTCTTCATAAAGGTGTAAATTCAGTCTTTAACTGTAAAAGTAAGTGGCTTGATGATGTTCCATCTTGGGGGAATTTTACTTTGTGGAAAATGCTTATTTTACTTGGAATTTGTTTTAAATGATTAATGCAGCATACTATAAAGCCAGTGCACAACAACTGTTGACCCTAGGAGGTCAAAGGTAGAACTCTATGTCAAAAGCATAGACAAAGTAAGAGTTGGTTTCCTACTGGAAGGCTTATACTGGCTTTGTGTCTTAGTGGTCAACACTAACACCTAATTGATCCAAACTGGTCTTAATAGGCGAAGCAGGATGTGGCCTGCCATTGTAACAAGTGGCATGGGAAACCTAGCAATTAATGGACATGGTGGATGTCTCAGATTTAGTGGTGTCGATAGAAAGTTGCCCCCTCACACTGCAGTATTGCTGTAATTGAGCCATCGGTCTTTTTTTGGCTTGTACAGTCGGAGAGGTTGTAACCTGGATCCAAATGTAAAAATTGATTTGACGATATTGGCTAAGCCACTTTGGTGTATATCCTAGAGGTCAGCATTCAATTATTGTCTCTCTGTAATTAATATTGGCACAGACAATTAAGATGAAGAAAGTTTTTTAAAGCACTGTATTTACTTGAGCGTCAGTCAATACAGAGTGTGTCCACTAATATATGTGTGTTGAAGAGGCTGTCTTTCTTATCAGACTAATAGTGTGTTAGTCCGTTCTTAAAGATGTCTGAGACCGTAATTAGTGGATTGCTTTGAGTCGGGCCAGCCCAGGGCGATGGGAGGGACCGCGGGAAGTGAAGGGAGCACCAACATGAGGGAGGCTGAAGAAGAAAAGGGCCGTCCATTTTATAGTCCTGATGGAGGTTATATTTTCTGTGACAACTGGACCAGAGTAATCAAAATGTGTTAATAATCCCTTCAAAGGGACTGGCGGCACATCAGTGAGAAGCCTCAGTGAACGCCAATCCCCCGCTAGACCCTGGTTCTTGCTGCCCCACCCTCATTGACACTCTGTCACTCTCTCTTCCTCCCCGTCTTCACGTCTCTCTCTATTGATCTTATCCGTCATGTTCAACCTATGTTTCAATTGACTGTGTCTTGACAAACCTGCACCAATCTCCTTATTTTAAAATCATATTAGCCCTCACCCAGGATTTTAGAGTTTTAAAGGCTGTTTTGGCCCCCCACTGCTTGAGTATACCCCCCTGAGACGATTCCAGGTCAGACTGTATAGGTTCCAATAAGTTCTATCTTTGTTTGAGGATTAACACAGAGGTCAGAGTTCTCGAAGATGGCCAGATGGGGTCTCTAGCGCTAAATATCCATACCTACCGTTCCTAAAAGCGCCAGGATCAATGGACTCAATCAATGGGCATAGCAGTGGAGGTAATGCTGGCAAAAAGTTTGATTGCATGCATATTGATCAGAGCGAGGCTAAGAGGCTGTAAGGCTATTGATTTAGTTTTTTTGTTGAGATTTGCACAGTTTAAGCTTTTGTCATTTGTCTCTATGTTTAGATGGTAGTAGTATGTAGTAATACCAGAGATATTTAAATCAAGGCAATTGTCCCATCTTTAAGAAGTTATTGTCATTTACTCATCCATCAGTAACCAGTCATTGGCTTAGAGTAGGTGCTTGAAAAACACAGAATGTTTTGAAGTGTAATCGTACACACTCACAGTAACTTGTACATTAAAAGATATGTTTTACCTTTATGCTACTTTTCTTTTTATTAAGTCCCTGCCAATTACAGAAACTCTGCCTCATTTAGTAGTCTAGACTGAAGCTGCTTGTCAAGATCAGTTTGAGGCATTTAAAAATGCATGGGGTCCAGGTGAGGTGCCCGAGCCCCAGTGCGACCTGGGAGCAGTTTGTGTGGCGTCTCAGGAGAGGCTGTGTCCAGTGTCGGGCAGGAAAAGGGACCGCTCTTATTAATAGAACGACTGCATCAAAGGCTGGAGACTTCTGCATGGCTGACATGGCATATATCATGAAACCTGTCTGAGTTTTATAATGTCAAGTTTTTGTTGCAGCTCTTTACTTCTATGCTATTGAGCTCTTACATACATGTGTGTCTAGTTATGTATACCTACAGCAGGATATACAGCACATATATTATAATAGTTTGTGTGTGTGTGTGTGTGTACATGAATGTTCACAATAGGGCCCTCGCTAGGTGGTGTGGCTCCCTGGGAAGGCTAGCGTAGCTGCAAGCGCGAGAGGACTCATTGACTTTCTAATGATTGGTGGTCAGGCCCCCAGCCCATGCTAGTACCAGGGGTTTGGCCTAGCCGCTGCTGCTAGCCTCTGGCCACCGCCGTGCACCACTATCGACTCACCCCCAGCCCCCTCTGTCTTTGGCCTGCTGGCGATGTGTCGAAACCCATTAGCACAGAGTTCCGCAACTATAGAGAGGGATCATTTTAGGTTTATCTTTCTTGCTCTCTTTCTTGCTGCTCCAATAGCGTTTCCTCTCTCTCCCCCTCTCATTCGTCCTCTCTCCGTCTCCTCATCCTCCTCCGCCTTGCTAAAATGAAGAAAGAAACACAGAGTAAAAGGAGTAACCTTTGACAGGAGTTGTTCCAGTTGTGGTATGTATGGCTGTCTATTGATCTGCATTGGCTTAAGGAACTATAGAGAAGAAAGTCAGCGAGTTGCCGCTGCTTTCAAGTCCCACACATTTATTTTTTCTGGGGAAAGACAAGGAAGTTTTAGATGCATATTGACCCCCTTAGGTCCCATAAGCTATGGAGATGTGTTTAGAGAAAGGGATGTGGCGTTGTAACATGTATATATGTAAGGGAAAAGTTCAGGAGCCCATCATCCCATATGTAATCTTCTATAATGTTAATTTCCATTGTGTGTGTGTGTGTCATTTCATGTGTGTGTCTTAGAGAGAGTGTGTGTGTTTTTTTACTACATTGTATTGCGTATCATGTATAATGTATCTTTCTGCTCTTCTTGTTACGTTTGACCTTTTGACGCACTTGGTTGTTTCTTTCAAGATAGATATTGACAGACGCAGCCAGTTTATACAGATAACAATTTAAAAAAAGCTAAGCCATGGTTTGAATTAAAATAGCCACACACACACACACACACACACACACACACACACACACACACACATATACACATATACACATATACACATATACACATATACACACATACAGCTCAGCAAGATAGCAGCTTTCTAACCCAGCACTCCTTTTCCCCGTAAGCTCGATCTCCCAAGAGACAAATGCCTGTCAAAGACTTTGTCCAAACAATATGAAATCTGTGGAAAAACAAGAATAAACACAAATACTTCTCCATCACTGTTCATCAATCCATCGAGTGGAGAAATCATTATTTATTTATAGAACTTTAAAGCGCGTTATTTGAATAATGCGGGGTATGACGAAGGGGGAGCTGTACGGAAACAACAAAATGACAACCACACCAAAACCACCCGAGGGCACATGCCAACACATCGCATCAGTGTCATCATTCCTCGCTTTGCCCCTCTGGGCTTACTGCTCAGCAGGTAGCCACACATGCACACGCAAACTCACACACACACAAAAACACATACACACATACTCATTAACACTTAATATATGATATTCAATACATAAATAAACCTTATGATTTTGCTGTCTCGTAAAAACACAGTCAATAGTTTTCTAGAAGACAAATATCGACTCTACAGAAACGTACTTTTATTCTCACTCACTAACACACACCCAGACGTAGACACCACGCCCTCAGGCCTTGGAGGCGGCAGCAGTGGCATCAGCGGTCTGATAGATGGCTCCTGTCTCCTTGTGATCTCCACTTGTCAGACAAGTGTCACACAAAGCCCAAACACAAATCAAAAACACAGGTATGGGGCACATGTCAGTCTGATAGGACCTCGCGGTTGCCTCCCCATCCATCAGAAGCTAAAATGCTCATCCATTGACTTGGAATAAGGGTGTAAACGTGTGCCTGTCACAGTGTTTGGGCTATTAATGTACCTGGTTTGCAGACTAATGGTTTGTGTTTGGAATACGATGCTGTCATCTTGAGCTTTGTTGTCATCGAGAAACACATTTACAGGGCATTAACAGCGGTTTTGCATGGCAACAAATTATAGGATAACGGGACATTTATATGATTCAATATGATTCCGATAATACAATTATAGCCAATATATTATCAGTTGGCTATTCAGCGCCAAATAGTTTTTATTGATTTAACAGGCGCAGTCTTTACACACGCCAATCGGTAGGTGGCAGTATGCACTTTTGAAGTTGGTTTGCGGTCTGCCAATAAAAAAAGAGAAGAAATTAAAACCAAGCACGCACACCATGACGCACACTGACTAGAGAGCCAGACATGTGGTCGATTACCACGGTTCAAAGGAAGACAACATGATTGCAAATTGTGATATACAATTTTTTATCAAGGGTACCTAACCAGAAAAAACAAGTGAACATTTCAAGAACTTTTTCTATTTGTTAACAATGTCTGTTAGCTTTAGAGCTATAGCATATTCAATCAAACATCCCGGCATAGCCTTTAGCCTTTTTACCCTTTAAATTTGCATAAACATTTTTAAATATGCGAAAATATAGGTGATCTTATTAGTATCGTCCTTGAGAAGCAGGTAATTATTGGCATCGGTTTAAACAATTCCATGTCGTGTACTCCTAGTTTTTGAATCGCTAGACTGCTGTGAGAGTTCTTTATACATCGTGAATAAGAAGCCATCTACACCATCCTGACAGGCACACACACTGTTGTGCACATAAGCTCCTTACTCACGCATGATCCTACTACAACTTTAGCTCCCAGTTGTGGATCTGTCCCCACACCAAGCAACTGTACACCTGAATGTCACAGCCAAACCACAAAGACAGCCAACTTGTCCAACAACACAACACAGCTACCTTACCCCCCCACCACCACCACCACATACAGTATACTCTCCAGACAGGAACAGCCCAAACCAGACCACAACAAAAACAAGGGAGAACCCACCTTTTGTTTACTATTCTCAAAGGTGGATCATGGGCCAGGCCTGGTAAGGGATTGTGACAGAGGTGATGTCTAAATTAATCATTCATGCTCTTTCACATGGGCAACAGTAACGGCCTTGAAATATTAATGACAGCTGCAGAATAAATTTGATTCCCTTTTCTCTCTGATTATAATCCACAGGCGCGCTCACACACACATGTTTATTTATGCCCTGGAGATGAGGTACGGGGTCACTATCAGGAGTTTGTCTGCATACACACTCACACTCACTCCTTCCCTCTCCCTCTTTCCACTTCCACTTGTGTACCACCTCATTGTTTTGGAATATGTACATATTTTTCACATGTGGTGGGCGAGCGGCCTATACATTATACATTATGTGCTTGTACAGTCTAGGTATGATATACTGTGCAGCTTTCAGTCAGGGGTTTTGTTTGTTATTTTAATTAGGTGCTTTTTTTAAGTACTTTTTTTGGAGAGCACGACCTGAGTGGAGAAAATACTGTAGGGTGTAGGATGTGATGCGGTGTTCCCGCCTCTACGTAGAAATTCAATGCAGTGTCTTGAGGTCATCTGACTTGCAAACAGACTCGCCTTTGTTCAGGTCATGCCACTTTTTGGATTTATAAACTCCCATCATTTTTGATCTTTTGGAAATATTGTCAGTTTTCCAGTTGTAAAAATCAACAAATGTTTAAAAAAACGTTAGCTGTCTTGTAACTTTATTAGCATCACAGAATGTTCAACATGACGAATAGCCGTAGAATGATTTCTGCCTAGCATAGCTAAAAGTCAGCAATAAAAAGGACCAATTCCTTGGCAGTGACCACTTGACAACTTGCCTCAGAGTGCAGGTTGTCTGTCATAACATTTCCTCAGATTTAGTTTCCCCCATCTCAGACATCATCGCTGTAAGCCTAACTCACAGCAACATAACTTGGGCTTGGTGCACACATAACACTCAGCTGTTTATGTCTCAACATGTCACTGGAGATCTCTGTCTTCCTCTGTCACCTCCTCGTATCCATCATCCCACTGTCCTTCCCTCACTTCCTATTCTGTAATGAGCAATACAGAACGAGCCAACAGGATAGGAACCCAAGCCACATTTCAAAAAAGCTTATACACAAGTCCAAGTTTCTCACTGTTTCTGGCAGGAATAAAAAACACACAGCACCACAAATTTAATTTCAGACATTAGAATATTTCTGGTGCTCGTTGGGTCAAAAAAAGTCTCAGGAAAGGTCCGGTTCGGCTTGAAGCAGTCCTTTTATTTTGTTCTGTCTTGCAGTAAATATTCTTATCTTATCTTCTTATTTCTATTATTATTCACTTTGTGGATAATTTTATGTAAAAATGTTCATTTTAGGTTTGCTTTTATCCCTGTTGTTTGTCAGCTTCAGCCCTTGTTTGGACAAATAAACAAGTGATGGGCCTAATTGCTCATCATTCAGTTGTCATCTCCTCTCAGGAGACGGGCTCTCGTGAGCAAAACTCGCCTGTCAACTCCCCAAGTTTGCTCATTTAAATTCATCATGGTGAGCTAATGCTGTTGTCAGGCCAGTCTTCTCACATGCTGTCCATGTATCAAAGATATTTTTTCTGCTATTTAGAAAAAGAGTTTGAGGCCAATATCTAATTTGATGTATTTGGCATCAGTCCTGGTGGGTTAATTTTCTATTTCTGTCTTTCATTAGAGCCACCAAAGGTATTCACACTGATTTGAATTGGTTTCCAACACACTGCAGGTGCTTCTTTTTATGACACCATATGGACATTGATGTTTAGCTTGCAAGACTGTCAGGTAATTTCAAGCTAATCTATTTTAATAAAATGTCCTGGCAGTGATGTGTGTGTTATATTCTGTCATGCTCTGTGGAGTTACGCTCAGTAATGTGTTTATGTTCATATTAAGGCTATGTATTACTAACATGTCATATACTGTAATCAGTTTCCTGTCTGTTTGGGGTGTGTTTAGCCCTGCCTGGCTCTGCCACAGTTTGCTTGCTACTGTGACATGACAGCGGCCACAACTTCATGCTCTGTTTGAGGTAGAAATATCAGTCAAGAGATGTTTTCTTTCTTTTTGCGGTGCAAGCAGGCATGCACACATTTCCCCATGTCTGATGGAGTGTACGCGAGGATTCCGTACATGAATATTTGTGCGCTGATGTTTTGTGTATTTGTGTGTGCGATCCTAATGATGCCTTCCTCCTCTTCTCTCTATTGGGCTGTCAGCACGGTGCTGGTGACTGTCACACACACCGGCCCCCCTCCAAATCTTGCTGAGATAGGTCATTTTTCAGTGTCAGGACAGACGATTCACGTTGGCACCAGATAGATCCGGGACACGTTGGACTCATTATTCTCTGTTTGCATATGTCTACCTGGCACGAAAATACAAGTCGACGTGCACAGGAGGCTTGAGCTGAAAAACCTAGCACATCTCAGTGCTTTGTTACCATTAGCCTAATCAAACTGCAGTGTGAAAGAACTATCTAGCACTTCAAACATATCATTAGCTGTATGTTCAGGACCTTTTTTTTTCCTCTTTTGCTGTTTTATGAAGTCTAACTAACACTAAATCTGACAGAAATTAAAATATATACCCTGTAAACAAATAAAACACTGTGTTTATTCATAAGCCGTGTGAGATACAAAGGATAGTATAAATGGATAGACGATCCCAGGAGAGAATGCACATGCAGAATTTGGTTCCAGATTTCAACATGCAACTTCAAGCATGGATTTCAAGTCATTCGTCATCTTGCAATATGTATTTTCTTTCTGGCTTCTTCTTGTCATTCCTCCATTCTATCTTCTCCGTCGTAGTGTTTTCTTTAGGTCAGATTACCAACCATCCCATTACTCTTTATCCATTTCTCCACGTCTCTTACCCTTTCCGACCTTCCTCCCTCTTTCTTTCCTCCCTCCCTTCCGGCAGGGTGGGTAACTGTGTGGGTAGACATGTGGCAATGTGGGGTAGGTGGAGGTCAAGGCCCATGCCCCAGGAGTGTGGTATTTTAATCTGGGCTATTTGTAATGACAGGCCTCCTATGAGCGCAGAGGAGTGGCAGGTTGAGAGGCTCTGACAGGTTCTAATCGCTGTCAGGAAAAGTAGCTGAAGAATGTGCCCCCCCTCCTTCCTATCCTCTCTTATAGCTGTTGTTCTTCGCTGTCTCTGTCTGTCTCCCTCTTCTCTTTTTGACTCGTACCTCTTAAAGGTGAGTGAAGGATCTTTGTCTGTCCTTATTTTGTTTTCTTTGCCCCTTTTTCTTTGTTTTGGCAGGCATCCAGGAGCCACTACCTGCCTGTAATTCCTTCCTCTTTCCGCCCCTTCCTCTCTGTTCCCCCTCTTTTGACCCCACCCCCTCATTTTCACTGCTGTGGACAGTTGTTGACATTCCTTGTGCATAAAGACTTGGCCTGTCCCAGTGTGTCCCATGGTCGTTGGCATCCTGCCTGGTTTAGTGTCCTTGCCAAAATGGCAAAATATATGATAACTGAAAGGATGGAAAAGTTGTTTTACTGCGAGATTATGACTTCCAAATACATCTTTATGTGTTCATTTAGCTTTTATTTCTGTAACTCTCATGACTTTTCTTTTGTAGTACTGTATGCAATTGATTTTCATTACAATAAGCGAATATTCTTAAACTAACAGGTTGCCATGAAAAACCATAAAAATAGTATTCACTTACGTTTATTTCCGACAGAAAATGTTGTATTTTAGAAAGGTCAGATCATTTCTCATTCAGATTACCCTTTAATCTCATTAAATTAATCAAAAACCTTCTTTTATGTGTCATGTATGAACATTTTTTACTTTACTTAGTATCGACAATATACATATGCAAAAAGTTGAAACTGAAAGTAAAAATGTCTGAAAGAAAATGAAAACATGGGCCACATCTGAAATTCCAAGTTGTGTGGGTGAACACCTATAAAGTTGTTGTGATAGGATTTGTTTCAAACTTTGTGAGGATCTGGCCTTTATATTGGTATATAATAGGTTCATGTTGCAATGAATCTTTTTGACTCACCACTCTGTTGAGCCATTTCAATGAGATTTGTAGCAGTTATTTTGAATTTGGAAGACTCTTTTTATACTGGTTCATGTTTCCTGCTTATATTACTAATAAAAGGGCATCTATAGGCAGAAAATCAATAAAGAATACATGTTTCCTTTTCCCATTCGATAACTTAACCATCAGCAAATGTCAAAAATACAAATATAAAAGCACTTCAAATACAAAAAATAGAGCCAAAGAACTTTCAGGTTCAACACAAACTTGCTGCTCTGCCTCTCTTCTTCTTTGGCACGGGACAAGGGTGGCCAGGCTTTGCCCAGGTGCCGTCTGTGCCATTGGCGCTAAAGCTAGGAGAAGCTGGCACACTTTGGGCATGGCTGCGGCCCCTTCTTCCTCAAAGGCTTGCCTCGTCTCCCTTCTTTCCACTCACAGTCCCTGCTGCTCCGTAGCCCAGGGAGCTCATTAGGCCAGACTTCCTCTTCATTTAATCCATTTTTCATAGCCTAAAAAACAGTCCCTGATCTTAAAAATCCTGGCTAATTTAAGCCTGGATGTTGGGGAAAAGAGGGAGAATATCATGAAAAAGCAGGCCCATGCATGCTTTTTTTCTATCTGTCAAAATTAAATGTTTTTAATAAACTGTAACACTATGGCGGCCATAGACCAGCACTAATTTGAACAGTTCTTGAACAGAGTTTTAGACCCCAATAGGCAGCTTCCTATTCCATCTACTTCCTTGCCTGTTGTCTGCGGGTCTTGTGGGAGACCAATGTGTTAACTTGGCCTAATGAAAACATTGGTAAAAACATTGCTCCCTCTCCGTGTTCTTTTAATTATGTATCTCTGGCTTGATACCAGAAGGCCCCTGTAGGCTTCTAGCTCCACTTGTTGTGGATGTGAAGCTTCATTCGTAACTCGGATCCTGGTGGGGAGCTTCTGTTCAGAGAAACGAAGACTTCTTCTCGGTCTTTATCTCCCTGCAACTCCCTCGCTCTCTCCAACATATTCCTTTTTCGTTCTCAGTCTCTTATTGATCAAGAGAAACCTTATATAAATATAGCTTCCTTTTAAAAACACATGACCAATTATTAGTATATCCCGTGTCTTTCGAGATACAACTATACTGGATGTAAGATAATATTCGGCCTCTGCTTCTGTCTTATGCTTTATTTTACCTTTCACATTATATCCACATTAACAGCGGCAAAGTTAACATCCTCAAAAGTTGTCCAAGGCTTTGTCCTTTATCTCTCTCTACGAGGACAAAGCTTTTTTTTCTCTTTCCTCTTGCAAGCCATCACAGCATTAATATACCTCCCAGGTATAAAGTGTTGATGAGTGCCTGTCTCCTCAGGCTGACACTTATTTCACCAAAGGTCTCAGAGCAGAGGTGAGGGTGAGGGGGGGGGGACACGGAGGGCAGAGAGGAAAAAGGAGCTGCTTGCATACCCAGCCAACGGATGTGGTGGAATTGCTAAGCAGTCTCGCCTGCCCTCTCGTTAGCCTCCGAGATGCCTGGTGACAAAGGTGAGGCAGCGAAAGTTGTGGTGGGTTGAGAGGGAGAGGGGGGGGGGGGGGGGGGTCTGTGCCCCTAAGGGTACCATGCTCTGGCCGTGCCAGGCCAGGACCCTGTGCCATTGTCTCGGGTGCCTCCTCTGTCAGCACGGCCTCTGCCCCGGGCCACTGCAGGGAGGGCACATGGGGGGCTGTCACGCGTCGGCCTCAATTACAATCAGGGGACGGAGCATGCAGAGGCTGCCCGCTGTCACGGCTGCGCTGTATCACATCCTATCTCTCATGCAGATAATGTTCGCTGGAGATGTACTGCCAATAGAGTGTCTTTATTTGGCAGATTATTAACCTTCTAATTTATTCAAAATGTATCAGTATACAAAATGCTGTTCATATTTATATAGCCAGCGCAGTGTCTAACATTGGTTTACATTCAAATACTTTCCACTTTATGATAACTGGTCCTTGACAACACTACATTTGTATTACATAAAAGTACTTGCTCACCTTGGGAAACATTTTAATCTCTCAAAAGAAAACTCTTTTAATGTACTCGTGTCTCTTCATCATACTGTATGTGTCACCCATTGAAAGTAACCTCAAGGTAGTGCCGCCAAACATATATTATGCTAGTTTCCATGTCAATGCGCTTTCCAAAAGGAAAAATAAGTTTCAAAAAAATGTGTCTATTCAAGTTAAAGGTGCCTTATGGTGGTTTCTTGTAAACAACATTTATGTTTACATCTGCTGTTTCTGACAAAAATGCATGTGTCCTTGAGTTTGAACACATTTTTTGAATGTTTTTCCTTTCTCGTGGAAAAGGTTTTTCAATCATGTTTCCTCCGTCTTCTTTATCCTTGCCTTAGATGGTACATTGTTAACCAACCGTCAATACTTGGAATAACATAACACCTCAATAAACACTTCTACATAACGCTATTATTGGTCAAAAACGTTGTTTTGAATCTCTCATCTGCACATAGACTTACATATTGAACTCTATAAATCTCTCATCCACCCCTTATTTAAAACTGTAAGAACACTGTGAGTCAAGGGACAAATAAACTACTGCCACCTGCTAGTCTATCCAGAAATGTTCTAATTCAATGAAAACAGACACTCCTCTGTGGCTGACTTTGGCTATTTGATTTCTTTAGTATCTCTAGCCTAATATTCGTAACACCACATCTTCTCCTCTGACCTCCTGCAGAGCTGTTATACACCCGTGTGGTGGGTGGTCTGCATGTGTACTTGAGGTGCAACAAAAGTGTTTCATGACTTGGATTGATCTTGTATGCAGAGTTTTTATTCACGCATGGATACTTGTTGGCGATTATTTTTTGTTTTGGTTTCCAGGCTGTGTGGGCCTCATGCTGATTTACACGGAGGGTCCTCATACTCATATGAGGAATCAGCATATACGTATTAGTGTCTCGCTATAGGGTGTTGTAGCCATGCCTGGCTGCTGCTGTTCCTGTCAGTCATGGCAGGGTCGCATACCATCATTCTACCCCTGAAGAGAAAATGACACCTAGCTAAAAGAACTGCTGTGTGTAAAATACATTTGTCCCCACCTCCTCATGGCAAAACTATCTAAACACCACCATCAGCTTTGACATATGGCATTTATTATTCATGAGGGAAAACTAAATGTATCTAAAGTTTTGTTATAACAGTCTTGATGACTTTCTTTGTGTCTTTAATCTCTATGGTAAAGCTGGCGCCATCAGCATACCTTATAACACACAGGGAGCAAGACAATCGTAGAAACCTTCCCCTACCCAATTGTCACTTTTATCTGCAAACTTCACAACACAAAAAAAAGGATACAAACATTTTGTTCAGAAGCTTCAATGACTATGTACATTGCTCAGTTATAGATTAAAAGCGAAGGACTTGCTTTAATAGAAAAACAGTTGAAGACAAAAGAGAGCGACAAGCAGGGGGAGGTTAAAAAAAGGGCTAGCTAATGAGTTGACAATTGAGTTGTAATATCGTGTCCTTTATGAATAATTAATTTGATGGCCACTAAGGGCCCTTTGGAAGGTAGATTAAATTAGTTCTGCCATGTCTCAAACTTAGATATGCTTCATTAGTGTGGAAGATGGTGGCAAGACGTGTTGGGTATTCACTTAAGCCTGTTTTAGCTAATGATGAGGAACATGAGACAGCTTAGCACCCAGCAGTGATGCATAGTTATATTATATTTAGTACAATTTCAACCCATGTGTTATTCACCTTTTAGATATGTCACATATCCGATACTTCAGTATAAATATATGCCAACATTTGGATACATATATTTCAGATTTCAGACAATACACAAGGCAAGGCACGTTTATTTATATAGCACCTTTCAACACAAGGCAATTCAAAGTGCTTTACAAAATGAAAGACAATTAGAGCATAAGAAATAGTGCAGCGGAAACACATTAAAATGCCATTTAAAATCGGCAGGCCGTTTTGTCACTATTAAAGCAAGGAGTTGAAGTTGCCTTTTGCCTAAACTGTTGAATAAGGAAATGATGGGTACTGCATTTTAGTTTGGTCAAAATAAGTGATTGTGCTTGTTTTCATACTTTATATTTCTTCTTTATTCTGCCACTTTTGCCTCACTGTGAATCATAGAAATCATATTTATTGTTCTTCACTAGTATATCTCGCTATAAGGGATCTTTTCTATTGTTCATAACTTTCTAAGACGAGGTGTTCAAGGAGAATTTCTGAAGGATAGAACTGCCAGAATTGTCTATGTTTTTGTCTATGTTTTACGGGGAACAACGTAAAGTAAGTAGACATAAACAATGTACACTATATGCAAGAGCTTCGACAAGCCCTCACATGTCGTGCATGTTGTGTATTCACAGTGGGAAGCTGACAATAATCTGCCTTCAACTCTGTGGCCCCGGTCCATTGTTGATTGAGGCGCATGATGCATTTCTCTTTTGTGAGTTCCCTCTGTGCTTCGTATTCTGCCTATAATGGCAGTATTATTTTCCCTTTACTAGACCAGGGAAGTGCGGTGGTATTACCCTAAAGTAAAACACACACTTGTGTTTGTGCTGTCTGTCGGAGAAGATACAATGACGCAGTGTTCGGATAACAAGCTTCACTGTTGCTCGCTCAAATAAAATTGTCAGAGCACCTTGAATTTGCCGAAGAGAATTTGATTAATTGTTTTGTGCATAAGAGGGGCACTGTGACTGTGGCAGTACATTTTTAAAAGAACTTAATGCATGCTACAAAAAAACGCACATAAAATGTTGAATTGATGCATAAAGGATCATTTTATATTCAATCCTCCCATACACGACAAGTATCTCTGTCGCCGCGAAGGATAAACAAACATTTCCATCTTTTATGTTAAAGTGATTTACTGCGCACTCTTAGTTAGTTAGCCTTAGTTCGTTTTGTCCCCATCAGCTGTGTTTATTCATCAACTCAACCACCTCAGGGAATGCAGAAAAATGCAATTTATTAAGAGTGATCAGTAAGATTCAAATTTAAACCTTTATATTATTATTATTATTATTAGACACAAGTTAAATGCAGCCAAAAGTTCATTATAAAGGTGAAAACGGTGCTAACTTTGTTATGCACGGAAGTCCACATTTGGTTAAAAAGGTGAAACAAGCCATCTGATTAGTCGCTTGAAACAAGCCACTTGATTGGTTGATTGGCACGATTAATCATTCTTAGCTGCTCACTTACTTCCCTCCACTTTCGTTCCCTCGTTTCTTTCCCTTCCTATTTTCTTTCCTTCCTGTCTTCCATTCTTTCCTTCCTACCTTTTTCCTTACATTCATTGTCCTCCTTTCCTTCCTTTTTCCTTGCTCACTTTCTTCCTTATTTCCATTTTCCTCTTGTCTTTATACTTTGTTCCTGCTTCCTTTCCTACTTTCTCTTTCACTTCAATCTTTTCAATTCCTAACTAGGCGATATGTTTCATAATCAAACTTAGATTTAGCCGAATATAACCAAGAAAATGAGCTTCATTCACAGATATTGATACCTGTCATTCTGCAGCCAGCTTCAACACTAATCCTATCTGTGTCTTATGTTGTGCTGTGATTTGCAACCTCTTCTCCCGCTTATGAGTATAATTAATACAAAGTTTAGGAAAAATAATTTGTAAGTGTCAGATCCTGTCGGTGCAACCACTTCTAATAGCCTGCGGCTTCCATTCAGGCTAATGTTTGATGTATCGCTTTAATGCCCTCCTTTTTCTCCTTTGCTAAATTGCTGCCGACAGTCCTGTGTCCCCACAGATTGTTTGTTTGTTTTCAACCATACTTGTTTTACATATCATCGACGTAACAAAGATTCAATTAGTGCTGTTAATGGGGGAAGGGAGGAAGTTGTTCATTGCTTTCTTTTATCCAAATAGGATGTGATCATGAGTCAGGTAGCAGTCTGTTGTAGTATTGAATGTGCTACGGAACAAGTAGGTCTTTCCAGAACAGTGCCAAATGTTTCCCAAATGTAGTACAGATTTTTCAGGGAACAGCTATTTAGGAACAATTAAGCTCCATAAGGTGTCAAATCGTCATCAGGTTGAACAAGAGTGGCGATCAAGCTTGTTTAAAAAGTCTAGTGGCTCTTTTGTATGAACCTCACTCAGCATACCCATCCATTTGACCTTTTAACTCGAAAACAGTAAGCGGTCAAAGCCAACAAAGTACATCTCACAAGTTATTTCATTCATTTAGCAACAAGAAGCTATTATCAGTCAGTGTTGAAAAGTGCTAAATACTCCTAGGGAAATATAGAGAGAGGCTCCCAACAGGCCTTGTCAAAACATGCAAATGAGCTTGACGCCACGTCCGATTTTGACAAACATAATTAAGGTGTTCCAATTCGGGACATGTTAATAAAGAAGACTTCAGGCCTCCCCCAGGTCTTCACTAATCAGAAAGCCTTAAAGCTTTGTGTGCAGATGCGTGTAATTGTGTGTGTGTGTGTGTGTGTGTGTGTGTTTTCTCTCCCCATGTTCCATTTTATTGGATAATGAACTGCTGAGGAGTGTTAGATCTCCTTTTGCAGTCTTTCGCTGAGTTTGAGGAGATAGGCAGGGAAGAGCTGCCCGAGGTGTGGTGTTGTACAGATAATTAAAAGGCAAGAAATGTGTGTTTCGCTCTTTGATCTGCCTGTCAACTTTCTGATTAGAGACGTGAAAGCCTTTAATCAACAGTAATGTGATGATTAGCGCTCCTAAACTGTTGAAAATGAACCAGAGAAACGTCAAGTTTTCGCTTTCTTCTTCCCTCCTCCTCTTTACATCTCTCCCTGAGTCCATTTCCGAGAAACTGGCAAACTTTTCTCCTCCGTCAGTTCCACCGGCGGATTTTAAATCAGACGTTGTGTTTGATTAGGACCAACTGACATGTTGTTCTCTCCTACATTTTAGTCTCTAGCCATCTTGGCATCGTTGGTTGAGCTCAAATTGGCTCAATGTGTTTCTCTTCTAAATCCAACTGAATATGCTTTTATGAAATGTTCCTTTGATGAGGTCTGTTGTGTTTTTACATGACTTTGACCTTTGGTTTAGATATGGTCATTATGTTATTACAATGCTCATGTGGTGTGGCACCATTACTTATACAGCTACTCAGCTAATAATAACATCTAATTATTTAAGTTGCATACTAATGCACTTACAATCGAACTTTATTGAATAAAGTTTGACTTACTAATGTTTGTTTTGTTTTTTATTCATGTACTATTTATTTTTTTATATTTTAGTTACTACATGGCCAGCACAATTGTGTGACACAAATGTCACCACTATGAATAATGCATATACAAATTAACTCATTCGAAAATGAGTTTTAATTCTACACTTCATGCATTTTTACAATTTTGACCAAGTTCATTTAATAAAAAATAATTTCCCCAGCACTGGAAATGGAATTAATAAGTCCGCTCAATTGACCAATCGGGATATGCGTAGAATAGGTGTATGGGCTGACCAGCCGTCTGTAGTAATTCCCTGTTTTTTAATTGAAGACCTCAGAAAGCAATGCTCCAGCCCACAGCAAGCACCCAAGTCCATTAGTTTTCATTTGAATGGTTCAGTAAGACTGGTTGATTAAGTCCAGGCAATTTGCTCGTAGAAACTCTCATTCTCCCCTCACCCCTCCTGCTTCTCACCCCTCCTGCCGTTCAGGTTAATTTAATCGGGTTTGTTAGACATTTTAACACAATAGCTTTGTGGCTGTCTAGATGCTTTGGCACAGCATTATGATTTAGCTGTAGTTTATAATAACACATCTTTGTATAAAAGTTATTCTCTTAAACAACTGAATGTGTTGGTAATTACACATAAAATATTCAGTTGACATTGTTACTAACCAACCCGAGTGGCCATGTCAGCGAATCTGTCCACAGGGACGTGTAGGTACGGGTAATTTCCTAAATGTAAAACAAGCTATTCACTTCCAAGCCTCATCAATTCTCATTGAATGAAGGTGAAGGAGACTTTGCTTTAAAAATAAATGTAAATCAAGTGATCTGAGATTTGAGGCTGAGGTGAATAGAAAAGAAGAGGGGGAGCTCAAATGGAAGGAAAATATAGCTTTCAGTTCTCTCCACCCCGGTTCAGCTTGAAACAAATGGTTCTATTAGACGCTGCTCTCCTGCAGGCACGGTCATTTATACCCATTACACTTTCGTCTCATCACCCATAAGACGCTCTTACGTCTCTCCATCCTCCAAATGTCTATAATCAGCCATTTAAAACAGCAGACATTTCTTTTTGCGCTTTGCTTCGGTCTGACGGACAGGCAAACGAGCCGGGGGGGGGGGAGGAAGGACGGGGGGAGGAGAGAGGGATATTTTCTATGGAATGATGAATAGGCCAAGTTGAGTGTCTGACTAACTGAGATCTGTCTTAATCAGAAGTGATTTATCAGAACAGGAGCTCTGCGGGGTCAGGGCGCAGGCGATGAATAAAACAGAGCCTGGCGGAGTGAAGAAAGGCCCCAGAAATCCACCCTGACTGCCCACCACCACTCATACACATGCAACGCCGCTGCATGGGCTAAGTCAGGATGGACTCATATGGCTCTGCTTCTCCCTGCCCAGAATAGTACTAGTTTTGGGCCTTTAAGGTGCTTATACCCTGCCACTGCATCACCTTCATATACACCTATTCAGTGTGTTGTTAAAGACTAGTCAATGCTAAAGCCATTCTGGAAAAAGCCCAATGTTGTGCCCTTCCTTTAATGAATCTAGACACTTTATTAAATGTACTCTGCTGTCCTGTGAAGAAACAGTTCCCAATTAACATGCAACATTGTCTGTTATGCTGCATGCCCCCCCTGTGACCTAGCATTTGGCACCTTTTTATGCTCAGTGCGAAGGCGCAAGCCTCATGGCCTGTGGGCTCAGCATTACAAATACATCCCAGTGTGGGTACAACTTTGATGGAGGTGATGAAAGTATGTCACCAGGCAGTTGTAGATGTAAAAAAAGCTTCTCTGGAAGTGTAGAAAGACAGGTAACTTTATTCACCTGGGAGTAACAGGCATAAGTCGACTGCCACACTTTGTGTCTGTTGTGTGTGTGAAATTGAGCAAGCTTGAGAGAGAGATAGTGAGAAAATGTATGGTCTAACATTTATCTGGCTCCTCCTCAATCTTCCCATGGGTGCCCCTACCCCGTTTGTTAGAGTGTGTGGCTTGTGTCCGGATACAAGTGTGTGTGGTAACCTTCAAAAAGTGGTCTCAACTGCTTAATGAAAAGGAGCTGTGCTGAGCCTCAGAGCACACCACTGTCAGGTCTTGTACCCTTTGGGCTCTGGGGATGGAGAGAGCAAGGCAAAAATGCAACTCAGAAATAGAGAAAGAGCCCTTAGACAGTATGTAACTGCTCTGAAACAGCTCCTATAAAACAGATGATACCTCCAATTAAATGTGTCGTGGACTGAAAAAAGTTCAAGGAGGTGGAGGTTTTTCATGGCACCAAAGTTGTTGGTTTTCTGCATGGTTTTGTCCATGATAAAATATTTACATTTTACACAGAATTATGAATTATTATGTTAGCCTTTTCTTTCTAGCATGTGAAGGTAAAATAAAATAGCTAAGCCTCTCTGTTATCACAAAAAGCTAAGAGAAGCAGAACAACTTTTGAGTAAGCTTAATCTGGGGAAATGTTGGCAAATAAAAGATTTTAGGAAGTTGTTGAATATTTTTCTGTCAACTTATTGTATCAGCTTTGTTCCAGAATCGGAGCATATAAAAGCGTTCCTCTCCAACTGTGTCTGGCTCGTTTTACGGTGGTTTATTGTTCTGCACTAGTAAAGTTAATTGTCCATTAAATATATTTTCCGTCCACCGTATTATTATTAGAAACATTTAGCAGGGTTGAGCTGAGATAAACTGTGCCATGTCAATTCTGTGTCTAATTCCTGATGCAGACATTATTCCCCCCTCAATCTAATTTGTGCCTTCGACTATCTATACTAATTCTTTTCTACAGTTACATTAGAGGAATGAGTTGGATTAAGGCTCAGTGGTGCTGGTGTGAGTGTAATGTAATGGAATAATGGGCTTGTTAAATGGACCTTTGGGGATGGGGATCTTTAACAAGTGAGTCAGAGCAAGGCCTCTGGGCCAGGGTTATTTAAATTGTTAATAGCTATTTAAACAGGAGGGGAATATTTTAAACACTAACAAGCAACAAGTCAGGGCTATTAACACAAAATTATTTCTCCTCTCCTGCTTTGGTTTTATCAACCGTCCACCTTTCTCTCTTTTTACCCCACATTTTTGTTGTAGTCCTAAATTCTATATTTATTGCGATTGCTGTGCTGTATACTTGAACATATAGGGTTAACATTGCACATTTTACACACCAACATGCCATTTAAGGTCAGGTTCTACCAAACATGTTCCCACACATCAACATGAGCTAAGACCAGAGGTATGAGTTCACTGTGGTCACATCGACAGTATGGGTGAAAAGCCCATATATAGCCTAGTGTTTGATGATGATGATGAAATAGCATTTAAGTCATGCAAGTTGTTTCTTGAGGAGCTTGTCATTACTCTCCTCCAATAGATTTGTTGGTTTTAGCTCAATATTTTGCACCATTTGTTGCCCAACAACTTATTTTCCCCAGTAACTAATGGTGTTTTACACGGACCACTGGACAGCAGGAGTTAAATAAGATGAATGTAAATGTAGATACATGCCAGAGAATGACTAATGCAAGGGAAGATACATGATAAAGACAATAAACACCATACATTCCCTTGGGAGATGTTATGCACACCCTGAATAGCTTGGTGTGGTGGGGGAGAGTCCTCCAAAATCATTCCTTTGTTGGAAAGGTGAGAGATGTTTGGAAGACCTGGGAAAGACCTTAACACCGCCAAGGAAAATGTTTTCATCTTAAGGAGTCATGGTGACATATTTTATTCCATAGGGTTATATTTAACCCTAATTCTTTAGAACAACTGAATATGCCACCGACCATTATATCTTCAATGTGATATTAGCTGTTATTCCTCCATTAACTCATGCAAATGTTTAAAGGCCTGAATTTGCTTAAAATCTTGTGTAATAACACTTCTCTGATTTTTGAAGAGTATAGCATATTCTCTCTTGATCAAGGCTGTGCATTGGGCCTCTAATACATAATTGTATCCAATTTTTAACAAAAACATACGTGTAAATAGATGTACACTTTTCTGATTTTACCATGAAACATTTGTGTGTTCTATATTATGGTCTATACTGATAGTCCTTCAGCATGGAGCACTTCTAAAACCTTGGTTTCATTTCATTCTTCAAACAGCACAAGCACTCAGCTACTCGTCAGCATCTTACAATAGACACAAACCTGAATCCAGTGGTCCTATTCTCGTCCACTGAAACATATCTCATTGCCAAGGCTGTCCATTATTTCCTTTTACCTAAACGTTCACAAAACCATCATTGGCTTTCAAAATAAACAAACGGAATGAGTGTAATGATTTCTCAGTGCTTAGACTGAGCTATCATCGGAGGCCTTTTCTCCTGCTAACTCATCCATCTTTTCACACGTTGCAAACCTTTCCAATAATGCACTTGCCATAAAAACTCTGCTGCTGCAGTCCTTGTCACACTCATTTATTTAAAAGAAAACGCCACAGCCTTGACAGAGATGGATAGATGTTCTTATTTGTCTGTTTAACAGAAGAATTCGGCAAAAACTCCCTTCCTGTTTATCCCTTGTTCTTCTCCAATGGGGACGGGGGAGGGCTTGTTTTTTATGGTTATTAATACCTGCACTCAGTCTTTTAATCTGCCCTATTTGTCACATGTGACTGTCTGACTGCACTGTTTAATCTGGGTATCCTTCAATCTGTCTCGTCCCAGATTAGAAATTAATGAAGGCAGGAAGAGACACATTTGAGTCACTTACAGTGTAGGGGGTAAAAGGGATGGGATGAATGGGAGACGAGTGTCGTTCATTTGACAGTGCTTCCTCTTTTTTCTACTTTTCCCTGATCTCCTTTCTCCGTCTCTCTATCTTTTACTCTATTTCTCCCTCTCTTCTCTTGTTTAGCTGCCAGATGTAGCCCATTTTTGCACTGCTCCCCCCAAACAGGGGCTCAGCACGTGGGCCCTTTGGTGTGCGGCACCTGTGTAGTGTAATACAGTCAGCAACTGCGTTGTTTATTCCGGATTTGTTTGGTACGCTTGAAAGCCTGTCTTTGATCCATGCAAAGATTCTTCACTTCTTTTCCTTTTTTTCCTGATTCATCCTCAGCCTCCCTCATTTTTAAACGCTAATGCTGGAGCAGCATGGTTACATTGATGGCAGCAGTAGTTTGTGGGGGGGGGGGGGGGGAGCGGCCGCAGCTTATTCATTTTCTATTTTGTTTTGCTTTCTTTTTGGTCCCCAACCCAAGGGACAGGAATCTGACAGTGACCACTGACGAGCTTGTCAGGTGCCTTGTCGGGGATGTTTTATAACTGTGCGTTAATGTGTTTACATCTACAACCGACGAGAGGCATTTAAAAAGAATGGCCTCTTGATTATTGCATTGGCTGTTTGGACCCCACTGGTAGAAAAGGTGCTGGGGTATTCAGAATTTTAAGAATATATATTTAAAAAATGAATGGAATGTTTTATTTTCATATACACAGTACCTACAATGCAGTTATGGCAATGAAAATCTTGAATCCGAGGCTTCTTCAACAATGCAGCATACAAATCTAATATATGATATAAGACATAAACAATTACAAAATAAAAACAATTGAATATTGCACAAGGCCTGCATGCAGAACACTCCAAGTAAATGTAAACATGAAAATTGTTCTCCCTTTTTGTTTCTGAAATAATTGAATGATTCAACCCTGGATGTTATTTACTAAAGAATCTCGTGAAAAAATTGTTTTCTATAACAAATCTGTGAATCTAGGTATAAAATATTCTGTTCACATTATTCCGACTTTCCGGATTTGAAAGACAGAGAATAAAAAGTTTTAAACTGTAGTTACATTGCTTAAAAAATACATCATGTATTCAAACTTTTACGTTTTGAGTGAGGCCGTCTTTACGGTCAGTTTGCAAATGTCAGACACACACTCCTCTCACCCTGCACCGTCTTCTCTTACAGAACAAGTGGGCCAGGAGATTCTCAGCAACCTGCACGGTGACCGTGAGAAGATCCAAAAAGCCAGAGAGAGGGTGAGTACACACACACACACACACACACACACACACACACACACACACACACACACACACACACACGGCACACACACTGTCTTTGGTTTGCTTACTCATGTGTACACATTACATCAGCAGAATAGTAATGACGAGGCAGTTAATGATGGCTCCATATTGCTTAGTTTAATGTGTTGTCTTTAATGTGAGGTAACTGTTGAGCCTATATTTCTTCACCACATGCATTGAAACTTTCTTGTGGTGATATATTATTAGAACCCGGTATTTATTTTTCGAGGATTTTCCCGCTTTTCCTTTTCTCACCTGAATGGGGATAGCTTTGCCAGCAGCCATCCTTCCTCACCTACCCTCCTTTACATCTCAGCACTCTTCTCCAGTTTCCCTCTCTCCTTCCCACTTTTCCTCCGAGAGTAACCCGCCACCCCTCCAAATCCTTAGCGCTGCCCCTCCTTACATTCAGACAGCCAAACAGACAGTTAGGCAGAGACAGAAAAGACCAAACACAGGAAGGGGGCCCAGCACTGACGGCACCCTCAACGCAGAATGCTTAAAGATCACAACATGGCAGTGGGCCCTTTTCAAAGGAAATCAAACATCTCCTTTCAAAACGGTCCACAGTGTCTACTGAGAGTACCTGCTCTCTTTCTTTTGCTTTCGCTCTCGCTCTCCTTTCTTCCCATGAGTCTTCCTCGCTGAACCCCCCCGACCATGTACACACACATTCAGGAGGGCTTTAAAGGCAGTTTGTGGGGCAGAAGTTAAGTAAAAATATATCAAGATGTAAAGACTCTGGATGCGAGGGCTGGTTAACAGATCTTTTGCATTAAAAAGAAGGTGAAGGAGTCATAGTTTTAGCATACAATACAGCACAGACACACATTTAGATCTACAAGCAAACACACACACACACACACACACACACACACACACAGACCCCCATGCTCAGCAGGGGGTCTAGCCTTTTGTTTTGCTTTTATGGTACACAAAGAAGTCAATGGAAGGTTTCAACACTGGGTCAAAGTAGTACACTGCAGACTCTGAACCGCTGAGTGGATTGAAGAATGTAATTTAACAATTCTCCAGGCTAGCTAATACGAAACAGACAGGTAACAGCATGGAACGAAGACTCATTGATAACCTACAATGAGTGTTTGTATCCTTATATATAATATATAACCCTTATATTTCTATTCCAGAGTTTAAAATTAATGACTTGATTATTTGGTATTAAGGGGACAAAAAGGGGATTTGAATGCACAAATTAAACATTGGTTACACCAAATAAATACTTCTTGCCTTAAAATGACTAAATCAGGTTACCAAATGTGTCCTCTCCCTTCTCTAGGGGTCAGATGAATCCTATCTCCCCCGAAGCCCATGATCTGTGCATTTATTTAGCCACAAATTATACCATAAAGGAAATTATTTGAAACGGCACCTTCACATTGAAAGCTGACAGAGAATAAGAAATACATATTATTTAGGGTAGAATGTAGTCATTTGTGCTCTGATTATTCACATACAATTATTTAATTTATTGGTAATTTGAAGGCTTTTTAAAAAAAAATGTTTGAAAAAACATTACACTTGTCATGCTCAGTATACTTGCAAACTTAAATACATTAATACAGGCCTTTACATTTTGCACCTTTCATCCTGAAGGCTGAACTTTTCCTCAATGCTCTCTTTTTTGTCTGGCACTCTGGATAAAATATTCATAAGGATTATTTTTCGAGATTATTTTTGAATTATATTTGCAAATGAGCTTTATTTTATATTCATGGCAACATATTCTGTATGGATTTAATGCCTACAAAGGGTGTCTTAGCTGCAATGTTCTGTCTTGATCTATACATTCAAATCCCCTCGTTAATTCCAGTTTACAGTTAATTTCAGACATTCAACTGCATTAAAATGTCAGCTGGTTTCCATTTCATGTTAAGAAGGAGAGCATGAGGTTTGGGGAGAGGCTGTGGAGAGACACAGAGAGAGGAGTGGAAAGAAGGAATGATTCAGAGAGAGATGTATTTTGGGAGAAAGTGTGAGGTATCTAGGGGACAGATCTGTGGGAAGAGGCAGACATCAGGCAACTGCAGGACTTGTTGTCTTTGCCAGAGGGCCCATACCCCAGGTCCCCCACCTCCTACCCTGTACCACATGCATCCTTGGCTCTCACAACCTGCATCGCACCAACTCAGCCTGCCAGAGGGTAGGAAGGGAGGATGGAAGAAGAGGAAAAAAGTATCAGTAAAGAAGGGGTGGGAAGAGAGGGCGAATTGCAGGCAAGAGAGATGAATGCAAGATGAGCCAGAACACACAGGAAAAAGAGTGATGTTGGAACTATTGTAGAGAAGAGGGAGGGTGGAAGAACAGAGGTGAAAGTGAGGAATCAAAATTAGAATAGAATTCGTAAATAATACACTGATTACGACATACTGATTTACTGGGAAAGCAGTTATTATCTCGGAGAGAGATGAACATAAATGACTCCCGGCTGACTCCAGAAAGAACCTCTCTGCAAAAATTCTTCCTGCACTCCCTCATCACCCTCTAGAAATGTGACTACAGTTAGTTAGTGGCAGCTCACTCAGTGCGGTGTCAGCATTTTTTTAACAGTCACACTCGCACCTTGTTGGCAACATGTCTGCCAAATACTTTTCTCTGTGAAAGAACCTACACCTGATGAGAGTATAAAATAAAAACATCTCCCTGACCCCGCAGAAAAATAAAGCCAGGGAGAAAGAAAAGACAGTAGATGGAGCAAGAGGAAAAATATCCACGGCAATTAGCTCTGAATACCCATGTTCATTATTTCAAGTGTGCTTCTCGTGCTCGCTGTGTACACTGAGGGCCCTTCTCACTCTTTTTCCCTGCATGACTCTAATGTGTGCTTTGCAGCATGATCAGCAGAGGGCTAGAAAGACAAGTCCTTACTTAGTGGGAATCTGCTCTTAACTTAGCAAAGTTAGAGATGTTCTATAAAAAGAGAAGTGACATAACAGTAAAATAAAGTGAATACTTTTATCAAGTTTCTTAGATTCATCTCTATACAACCAAACATTTGGGTGTAGGAATAAAATGTCAAACTTTAGAGGTGCCCTCTGAATTTGCCCTTGAGCAAGGTACCTTGCCTTGAGGCCAGCAAAACAAGTATAGCCTATACAGTATGGCCTTGCATGAGTAGTTTATATGTAGACTGTGTTTGATAACCTTTAGAATTGTTTATTCACGATGGAAACTAAAACTTTTATTTTTCCCAATTCTGTTCCCCCAGCTGAGAGAAACGGACGCCAACCTGGGCAAGAGTTCTCGCATCCTCACTGGCATGCTGAGAAGGTAAGAGGCAGGTACGGACTTTGTTTCTGCATCCATCTTTCCATTTAGGAGGAATACCAACCATTGTTGTTGCTTTTGACCGCACATTGCGCTGCTATTGTGGAGAACGGGTACATGTCAATGCACAACGGACATAAATAAATGAAGGAATACAGTACAATTATATTCAGTATAAAATAAATATGCTGATAATGCCATTTTGGTTAAATTGTGACCAGTTGATTTTATCCACATTTTATTTGGATGAAATGTGGATAAAAAAACGACTCAACAAGGAACAACTGCACTTTATGCAATACTTCCGAAGTATAACTCTTATTTTAAGGTTTTTGTTATCTTTGGTTTATAAAATGATTCTTATTACTTTTATGTTCTAATTTTATGACAATTAATGTATGTTTGAATGAAACAAACAATCTGTGTGAATGATGTTCTGTTACATGCGATGGTACTGGTGTCTGGGTAAACTGAGAACAGAGTAGCAGCCAGCAGAAAAAGGCAAGAAAAGACAAGTGTGCGCACTGTACACGTCTCCATTATTTCCTTCTCTTTGCCTTTGTTTTTCACACTTACCACCCATATTCAACTAGCAGCCTTTGTCTCTTCACGCACATGCAGCCCGAACAATCACACAAACACTAGCATTCACACGCAAATATTTCAATAGTCCTGGCATTATCTTATGCAGCCACCACATCACACACTCACACATCCACACACACACAGACGCACACACACACTAACACCGTAATGTCTTGTCACATCTCCATTTTATAAAGTGCCTGTGTGCCTACCTCTGAACCGTGACGCCACGGTTTTGTTTCTCGCTCTCTCTTTCTTGTTTTTTTTTCTCCCTGTCGCCCACTGTGGATTTTGATTAAGAGTAATATGTAAATGACACCGACTAAATGTAAAATCCTGGGGCCAGGAAGGAAGTGCCAATTGAAATAGATGCTTCAGTGCCCGTAGACAATTTGGAGGGCGGCTCACAGGGCGGCCGGCAGTTACCAGAGAGGGGAGGCCTGAGAAGGGCTGTGACGCCGACTGTAACCAATATTTCTGCATATGTCTCCATTTTGTCAAGTCTGATTATGGGAAGAGGAGGAGGATCGCAGGGGGGTCAGCTCGCCTGGCATGTCACCCAAAGCTGTCCAGAAATCATTCATCATTCCCTCCTCCTTCCTCCTTTTATTCCCCTCCACCCCCCTCTGCCGCCGCTGAAGTAAATAACACACTTATTTCAATATTATCATATTAATGTTAAAGTTCAGCTGTCACCTAATGGGAAGACTTAATCAGACGTAGCATTTTAAAAAAACATGCTGCCACCCCCCTCCTAGTCTCCAGCCTCCTCTGTTGACGTGCCTCTCCTCCTCTGGTTAGCGCCCCGCTCAAATCAGGATTTATGAGGGCCTTCCAAAGAGGGGCCCGGCTGCGAGCCCCTTCGACTGCCGCCCGCCTTTCTGCTTGATGGGAGCAGCACAACATACAAGCCCTGTCATTCTTTAACAAAAGTCATTTTTTCCCTTTTCATTTCTTCGCCGTTTGAATAAAAGAGATTGTGTTTTGTTGTAAGGTTGTGGGCTGGAAACGTCAAATCTGAAGTCATTTATAACCAGAGATAGAGAACTGAGAGCGAAAAGTAAGTTCAGGATGGTTCAATGATATCATACCCCCCACCCCCTTTTAGGCAATTTGTCCTCATTTCCCCATTCAATTCATTATTTGCTCCCCCGGTTTTTCTGCCTTTTGATTAATTGTATATTTGTTTTTGTTGTCAAAGCAATAGTAGTTTTTTTACACTGTGGTTCGGGTTGGGGGGGGGGGGGTGGTTGCTTTGTCATTCTCCACTTGTTTGTCTCAGTTATAGAAGTAGTAGTGTATTGCTTTGCGTAGGTCTACCAGGAGTATGTAAAGGACTTTTACTTATAGTTGGGTATACATTTTGCAAACCAAAGAACACAAAAAAGAAAATGTGTTTAAATAACTTGTTAGGTGTTCCTTTTTGTTCTAATGGAGCAATTAGCTACATTTTAAATCCCCAAATCATATGTTTCTGCAAGCAACAAGGTTTAGACAATTGTTTTGCATCGATAATACAGAGAGATATAGCTTTGTTTTGCCACTACACTGTGATAGTGATCGTATAAATAAATAATCGCACAGTTGTTTTTAAAATGATGAACAGTAAACACGTTGGCCTTGGTCCATAGTCAGACAAATAGGCTTCAGTGTGCGGTAAAAAGAATGAGGGAATTGTCGTTATCAAAAGGATACATGGTGTGCTTCTTCATTGTTGGTGTAGCTTCTCTCACACCTCCTTTTCTTTGTGGTCTGTGGGTTTCACCCCAGCTGGGAAACAATTAGACACTCATTAAGCTAGCTGTCAGGGTTCAAGAAAGCTAATTAACTTAAAGACTCTGAGTCTCACCTATTTGTAAGAAACAGTCAGAAACACAGACATCTCAAATAGCTGTTGCTTTGTTTGAAAATGAATCTTAACAAATGTGGGTCTGTGAAAATCATCACAGCCCATGAGGGTAATTAGTATAAAACACTGTGTTGGTGCTGTTGATTGGCTGGGTCTTGGTTGATAACTGTTTTTTAAAAAAACAGTATCCTCTTTCTCGCGTCAACGGTCCTCATTTACTTAGTGGATGTCAGTGGTCTAGTGGTGGGTATCCGGTCTTAGTTCATTTTAAATTCAATATTCTGAAATCCATTGGGTTTTAATTATACCGTGACAGGCACAGTGATCCCAATGAGGCAGAAAAGGAATCCTGATATCATATTAATATCTATGATCATCAAATAAACTATTATCATTTCCTTTGGTTCCTGTTTAGCAACAACACCAGTCCCTTTGTATCACAGAGAAAATATTTTGGCTACAGCTGGCATCTGGGTTTTTTTAAACAACTTTTATTGGCTGCATTCCTTTTTAGTGAAATGCAATGTAAAATATTAACTCCACCTTAATCCCGGCAGGAGGCGCTCGTTAATGTCTCATCAATATAACTCATCAGAGAAAGAACATTCTAGTCAGTTATTGGTGGCTCAAGATATTAACATGAGTTGTCTGAGTTGTAAAATCACACCACTGGCTTTGATGTGTTTTTTAAACTTTGTGTATTGGATTTTTCTTTCAACTAATGGGTGTTCATTACCCACCAATTTGGTTATTTCTGAAAGAATTAAAGGTTTGGTGCTGCCTGCATTGAGAAGGGTTACAGCTCACAGTATGGATCAATATCTCTTGATAGAAAAGCCACAGACCTTTTGACAAGTCGTCTGTTTTTTTACCTGACACTATGGCTTCTCGTAAATACAAAACGGCCCTGTGTCTTTAGCGTGAACCTTCCTGCCGCTACCCTGAACATCTCAAGCATCTAACCCACCACGGGAAGCTCAGTTGGGAGCGGGATGCAGCTCCAGACCCAGTTAGGACCACTGGGGCTCCATGGAGGGAGGAGGCACAGTGAAGGGCAATGAGGCTGGGAGGACGAAGAGGGGGGGAGGATGTATATTTTGAAGCAGAAGGGTTGTCTGCTCTCGCTGGCAGCTGATCCCACATGCAGGTGGTCGACTCAGTCGCCAGGCAGATCAAAAAGTCAAAGCCCCGGGTGGACCTCCCTTTGAAATGGGAATGGGGCCTAGATATCAGACAGAAAACATAAGCAAGCTCCCAGCCACAGAACAGCTCCATATTCATGGCTGGGACTGGCAGTAGCGACGGGCAGGCAAGATGGACACAGCCTCAGCCATCAGAAGAGGATTCATGCACACTCTGGACACTGATTAAGAGATCAGCCCATGAGCCGCCATGAGGATGAGGCAGTCGCACTGTTACCAAGACACCAACTTCCTTTTCTTTAAACCTGTCTTTACACGCTGTCTTATTGTGCGACCCAGTTCCTTTTTCAGATTTGACAACTGTGGATGCATGTGGCTAGTTCAGTGAAAATATATTTTGAATTCTGTCTGAAACATTGACTTTAATTTAATGTATTATGTCAACAAATGTCACATAACTGTATTAGGTTAATGTAAAGCTATTATATTAAGTTGAACCTAATACGGTTGATCTAAACCTAATATTATTGATTTCAACTAATCAACTTTTTTACATAATACATTCAGTTCAAGTCAACGTTTCAGTTTTTTCAGTGTACTGATTGATTCATTAAATTGAACACAAACCTTTTCATACAGTATAACTAAAGAAAAATATGTACAATTTGCTCTTGCCTATAGACAAATCTAAAGTTTCGTCCCTGCGTGATTCACATGAAAATGTACATACTTTGTATCTTCATTGCTTGGACGCACATGCTATCAAAGTCATGAGCCACTGGACCAAAGTGCATGGCCCAAAAAAGAAAAAAAAACATCTGGAGAGGGCGCACTTATGATTCCCTAAGATCTGTAAGTTTTGCCTTTATCCTGTATTATTGGCAAATAAGTACTCTCTCTATCCGTCTGTTTGGAATATTAATTACTGGGATATGTAGGTCACATTATTAATGGAATTCAACCCTACCAGTGAGCTGTGGTGTGATCGGAGTCTTGGGGCCCTCTTGAAGTCTTGTTATGAAGTTGAACAAAAAGATAAGATTTATTTTAATTGAGGCTGAAACATGGTTCAGATTGCTGATCAGATGTTTTCTCCTTTGCTTTTTCTTATTTGTTTTTTTCTTTTAAAATGTTGTGTTTTGTGTTACCCTCTTTTAGTGTGAAAAAAGCAAAGGAAAGCACATCAGATGTGAGGTCATGAGTCAGCCCAATGTAGTCGTTTCAGGCTTTCTGGCACTGTCCTCCACCATTATACCGACCATCACATGCATTTAGGATCATAAACACTTTTGACTATACTTGATGTCTAACACAGGTTTGCCCTATTTTAAATTCTATCTTACTTTGTATTACATCTGAACTCATCACAGTAGCCATAGCGGAGCCTCGTGTTTTCTGTCCAGAGAGTGGCAGATCACTCCCAGTAGATCTCACTCTCTCTGATCTCCTCTCCATGTTGCTGCCCCGATAATTCCATGTACTACATTTAAACGCATTGCCTTTGCAATTTGTTCAGCCTGGCATCATTACCACCCCGCTCAACCCCCTGCCCCCCACCCCCATATTGCAGCATCCCTCTGGGTCAGTCCTATCCCTGGCCTTTTCTGCCACCTCCAGGGAAGCATTCTGTCCCTTTTAATGTCCAGTCTGTTTTTATTCTGGCAAAGCAGCAAAGCGACAAAACATGAATCATATCTGCCCTCTCCGCCACCCCTAGCTCAACTTTAAACATTTGAAGATGAGCGCAGCTGTTGTGCATGCACATGTTTAATGGATTGAGGAAAGCATGTTAGCCTGTAAAGGTATTTTGGGTTGATAGTTTAAACTGTTGACAGACAGACAAGGGAAATTGGAAGACATTGCTGGTCTTTAGGCCAATTTACTTTAGCAAGGAGACACGAATATATTAGATATATAAGGCACATGTATACTTCCACATCAGAAAGACTGTGATGGTCCTGATGACAGGACTCATCTCTTCTTTTGAAGATCAGATGACTGAATGAGATATAAGATACAAAACCATCAAAATAACTATAAAACCATTTTTATATAAAAAACAATTTTATTTTAATCACATTATATTACTAAAAAAGTAATATAACTTGATAAAAATAAAAGTGTTTTTGAATATCAGTCTGAATATCAGTCTTTTGAGTGTCTCGTTTGTAGATAGGAGATACTTTTGCGTGTGTGTGTGTGTGTGTGTGTGTGTGTGTGTGTGTGTGTTGTGTGTGTGTGTGTGTGTGTGTGTGTGTGTGTGTGTGTGTTTGTGTGTGTGTGTGTGTGTGTGTGTGTGTGTGTGTGTGTGTGTGTGTGTGTGTGTGTGTGTGTGTGTGTGTGTGTGTGTGTGTGTGTGTGTGTGTGTGTGTGTGTGTGTGTGTGTGTGTGTGTGTGTGTGTGTGATGTGTGTGTGTGTGTGTGTGTGTGTGTGTGTGTACAGGCTGCTGCTGGGACAATGACAGGGTGCGCCTCAGCCTCATTACTCGCTGCTCCTGAGCCAAACAAGCACCACTGCCACCCCTCTCCTCCTGCTTTATCTCTGTCTTTTCCTCTCTTCCTCCACATCGCCCATTAGAGAGTGCTGATGGGACATTTTCTGCAGAAAGGAAAAGATACACACACACACACAAGCCAAGGCTGTAGAAGAAGGGGTTGTTGACAAGGGCAAAGACGTGTTGTTGTTTTATATAAGGGATGCATTTGTCTGTTGAGGATTGACTCGCTTAACTGGCTGCCAAAGCCCCCTTTTTCTCCCCTACATATCTCCCTTTCGCTATTATCTAGTCCATAGCGTACTTCTGTTTTTTTTTTATAGATATATCTCAATCATTCCAAGATTGATCCTGAAAAATGTCTTAACATATTGTTAAAACCAAAACATGTCAGAGTTTGAGACAGAGGGCTAGCGTTAAAGATGAGAACGATTCATTCATTCATTTTAATGTCGAAGGCATTCACAATCAAAGCAGAACAAAAAGAAGTTCAGACATATCGTGGTGACAACTGCTTTATCAGCACCATAACCTAAATATCACCTAGTCCCTTAACTAGGTATCAAGGCCAAACTTTAAAATTCCATCAAAAAACTCTCACAGTACCATCACTTCTCCAAATGCTCGAGGGTCAGCCATCCATGACATTGAGGTGATCCTTCGTTCAACCTCGCTCAAACCGTCCTGGTTGATAGAGCTTCTTTCCCCCCCCTCCTTTAACCCTGACAGACTGTCGTTCTGACGAGATGACTGGAGATCAGTGGCGCTCTCATCCCTTGAAGTGGCTCCAGGTGTCACTCCAAGGGTACCCGCCCTGTTTGATCTGCCGTCGAGCGCCTGTCGGGCCACGGCACCCTCTGATTTCCCGGTCAGAGGGGAAAGAGGCTCTCCTGTCCAAAAGTTCCACCGCTACTTTTGAGTGACAGCAAGGCAGAGTGATTGGCGGCTGTAGAGCAAACTGCAGCCATAACCGCCGTTTTGGGGATGGACTGTTTTCTGTAGTCATCATTTCCACAGTCCCGTTTAGGAACTATGGGGAAGCCTCTCACACACCCCCTCGTGGGAGCATTGCAAAGACGTGATCTTGATTTGATATGCTAGGCCCTAGCAGTCCACACAACAGAAAAAGGAAACAAATCAGATGAAACAATACTATTTTCACTGATCAATCTGTGGGCCTTGTCTTAAGAAGAACAAAAAGACATCCTCTGCAACATCTTCAGATGCTGTCCAAAGGAGGTCCCTGTCTTCACTGAGGAGCTGCACAAACAAAAAAGGACAGATGAAACAAAATGGAGGAGTACAGGTATAGCTTTTCAGAAAACATAGATGCCTGCATCCTTCCTCCCTTTCATTTTATTATATCCGTTACGTTTTTTCCCCCACCTACTGTGAGCTTCTTTAGAAATTACAGGTGAGATCTCAGTCTGTGGCAGGGCCTGCCTTACGTCTAGAGGAAGCAGGGGTAGGGGGGGAGGAAAGACTGAGAAAGAGAGGAAAAAAATATATCATGCTTTGCAGTACTGCTGTGTTGTTTGTGGCACTCTTCTCTTTGTGTGTCTGGCGATAACTTATTCAGCACAGGGCCATTCATCCAGGGGTTGAGCGCGGGCGTCCGTCAAGACGGAAAATAATGAGGCGACAGCAGCGCAGAGGATAGCTTTCTCCCTCTGCCTAGGTCGCCCCCTCCTACTCCTCCTCCCCTTCTCCATCTCCTCCTCCGAGCCTCCCATTATCAGCCGATTTAAATAGATAATAGGGGGCCTTCTTCAGGACATTTTGAAGCAATTAGAACCTATCACATTGTCTCTTATTTGACTGTTGTTCCCTCCCAGCAAGCCATTGTGCATACTTCTGGGCAACAGCTGCCTGGAATATTGTGGAATGCAACCACATCACTGGATGCCAGTATTTGTGTCAAGGAGAAAAATGGCTGTTTTGTTTCCTATATCTTTGCAATAGACTCTGTACCCATATGCGCATGTCGGGCACTATTCCATCTTGTGCCATGCCAGGACATGGGACCCCTGTGCCATGATTAGTTGCTCTCTGGCTCCATTGCTTGCCAGGATACAGTGGCTTCTGCCCAAACACTTGCACTGTACATACCTTCCTTGCACTTTCAGTCTACTATCAATAATTTATTTATTTCACCATATGTGTCTCTTACCAGTCCATTCAGTCAGATATATCATATAGTGATAGTAACAGGGGACAGAAAAAACCTACTATATTTTTTTTAAATAATTTAAGCTGATAACTTCATGTGAAATCATGTCACATGGGGTGTCAGATTGCTACTGTGTTAAGTTTTCTACCCAACCGAAATACATTTTTTCAAAACAGCCTCAACAAAATAAGTCAGCTGTCTAAGTTGTGTTTGCATCAGGACGGATGGTTAAGTATAGATTTTGCTGTTATTGTTGTTGCCCCTTAGATCTCTCTTTGGCAGGGTGCAAGAGCTTGAAATATTTACAAATGCTGAATTTGTCTTGCTTTCTTTTTAAATATTTTCTTCTAACCCATCAATCATTTGTATCCGTCTGTGTATATCTATATCTCATTCTAACGGACCCCGAGGATGGTGCAATGAAACAAAGGCAGAACATTGTTGCCATGTAGTTGATGGCATAAAAGATCCCCTTTATCACAACGGGCAAAACAATATATAAAGTGGACCACTTTTCTTTTTCAAGGAATGGAAAAGCGTGCAAGGCAAGACAGTAGTAGGCATCAGGATTCAGCTCTTGTCAAAATACTTAACAATATAGGTATCTTTTATAAGCTAAAAGCCTAGCCTTGAGTGTGTTTATATTAATAAAAAAAAAGTTAAGGCAAAAGGACAGACCCCATTACGCATCCGGTTGCTTACTTTAGTTTGGTGGTACTTGCTGTGGATGGAAATTCAATGGTGTATAAAACATAACGGTCATAACAATTATTTTTGAAAACAGGGCTTTATAAATATATATATGTATGTGACTATGTGTGGTTACGCCCAATACAATCTTAAAACACATTTTAATTTACAGAAATAATTATTGTCAATGTTATTTGAATTTGTATATTGTAATAATAAAATGTGTAGAATCAATTGTTTTAGACTAAATACATACAACAAAGGAACAAATTACTCTTTTGTTCTTGGGTCATCTAGTTATTATATTTAACTTAAATACTTTTCATTTAAAATGTGTTAATAATGAAAACTCCATCTCATCTTTTAAAGCTTTGTATGATTATATCAAATATCCATCCAAATTAGTACAATACCCTTTAATCTGTATTGTTATTTTTGCAGTATTTTGTCAGAAAATAATAAATAATACTAGAGATGGATTATTGCTCTTGCTTTGGAAATGTAAGAGGTTCAATAACATCAGTTTTGCAACAGAAGTAAATCACCTCAAACTTTTTTTGGGTATTGTTGACCCAATTCATCTTGGTCATTGAGCCTTTAGAAAGTGACTGAGGTTCATAAAAGAGGCCATCATTTTAAACTGCCGAGGCAGCAGCCTATAGACTGAATGTCTGCCTCGAAATGCTTTTAGTCCAAGGCCTTAGTTTTAAATTGAACTAGATTTAGTGAAAATGTATGTAGCTGCTGTTTATTATCCATATGCTCACTTAAGCACATCCTCAAACTAAATGCTATTAATTCCTGCTGGCTGATACCATCATCATCTAAGATCAATTAAGGTTTGGGTTTTTGGAACTTGTACCATGTGTTGCCGCATTGTGTGTTTTAGACGAATGAATACATGGTCACTAAACTCCACTCAAACACTTTTTCTCAAAATTAATTTTAGACGACATTTATTTGTTTCTACACGTCCCTCCATATTTGCCTTTGTTCGACTAGTGAATTCCAGTGAAAGCATGGTTGGACATCAAATCGTAGCTTTCCTTCCTCTCACTGATTCATATTTTTAGTGATGTAGAAAATACTTCTTTCATGATGGCTGCCTTAAACGATCATCTTTTGTAGCCAAAATCGTAAGGACAAAGCAGAGTTATGCCACAAAAGCATGTAGAACCTTAATCAGTGAAGAAAACCCCATTGAGGTCAAATGCCCATAGAGTCCGTTTTTAGCACAGGGACCATAGGAAGTTTTCTAGATGTTGTATAATTAGATGGTATGCAGTTAATGCTAAGGGACTGTTTGGTAGGCGCTGTCTTACTTGTTCACTCATATGTCTTAAACCTGTCAGTCTTGACTTTAAAGTTATTCTTATTTTTGCTTTAAAAGTGATGACAATTATAATCAATATTATTTAAAGAGGTAAAAAGACAAATAAACCTTGATATGCTGGTTATTTAGCTTAGATCCAAAAAAGGAATTCTCTCATGGCATACCCTGGCTGAGAAATTTGAGTCAAGTGCAGAACACGTTCAAGCCCTTGGCCTGGCTTGGGTTTTGGGGAGTGAACCAGCAATGCACGGCTGGTAATGACAGGTTCTATGTTGCCCGTGGCTTGTGGCCCAATGCACTGTTTGTTTGGAGAGTGGTGCTCGGCCGTGAAGTGCTGGCCCAGCTGGCAGCAGTTCCGTTGCCCCTTTGGCCCGATGGCTGGGTCTTGTTTGGCCCGCTCCATCCAGTCAGACTGGCATCGTAAAGTCTGTGGAGGAAGAGGTGGTGAAGGGGGGGGGGGGGGGGGGGGGGGGGGGGGGGTCTGACACAGGAGAGGAGCTGTTGGCTGAGCACCCGGGTGCTAGGCCAGGCCTGCTGCCAACTAGAGGGAAGACTTCCTCACTCACACCACGGTCTTCACGTCTCTGTGGCGACAGGGATCTTAGTTTGCACCTCAAGGGTCAACAACATCCCATCGCGATTCATCTCAGCTTGAACAACCTTGCTCACAGAACAGCACTGAAAATAAATATTGCAAATATATATATTGATTTCTTCTCCTCAGTCAAAAAAGTCCAGTTGCCCATATTGTATCCGCCAAAGTTCTTAAAGGGATGTGAAAATGAAAAATGCTGACCTATCTAGACATTCCCTTCCCTGTTTCGATTGTTACTTTCAGGATTAGGTACTATGCTACTGGCAACAGAAAAAACAGCTAATCACAGTCTTTAAACACTAACTAAATAGATATAATCAAAATAAGCACATTGTCATGAAAAAAGTCTTGTGATAATTAATTTGGGTAATTTTATATGCAAAACAATTGTTATGAGTAAAACAAGATTTTCTTTCAAATTACCTAGTTTGAAAATAATGAAGAAAATACAGATTATTTGACCCATATCTGAACCAGGTAACTACTGCGTTAACCCTTACATAAATATCCCATTCTCTCTGAACCATTTCGTTAAGCCCTCAAAACTGTTTAGAGCATATTTGTTTATTTTCTGACAGTTTTCTAGGTCACATGGACATCCTGTCAGCCACCGTGTAAACTTTAAACCCCAACCCATATTCTGATGGCGCCAGGGCTAACATTGCTTCAGTGTTAAAGGAAAGTTGCGAGGACATTGATGTCTTGGCCTAGCATCCTAGTGTCACTTTCTCAGCCTGTTTGTGGAGCCCGCCAATCTCCTCGTTCTCCTCAGCTGACCTGAATGTATCACTGAGTATCACTAACATGTGAGGAGCCCGATATCCCAGCCAACAACAAATGTTTTCCTACCGTTACCATTGCCTTACAATTGAACTCAGCCTTCGTCTTCTGACCTGGCTCACACTAAGACACACTGTTGGTTAGTTGTTTGGCCGGACTCTTCAGGCCAAGACTCTTCTTTATTTAACATGACGTCGATGCACACCCTTACCATCTCAAAGTTTCCCTGTGGTATAGCATTTCAGAACATACTTGACATAAACCATTTCTAAACACTGGTTTCATTTAACCAATCTTTAATTACATCGTTTGGTAGAGGCCGAGGTACAGAGTTGAAGCAAAGCACCATGTTAGCAAAGCGTAGCGTATAATAGTGAGGGATACCACAACCAGAGGACATTGGGTTGAGAAGAGGAAAAAATATCGTACACAAAAATGCTGAAAAAGGCTTAAGGTATTACGGGTTCACAGACTTTTAAACCATTCAGACACATTTGGTATGGCATAAAATATGTCTTGGTGGACATTTAGCACTTTTGAACTATTTGATTTTGTAATGGAACTTTTGGTTTGTGATGACGTGTAAAGTTATCAATTAAAACATTGTTGTTGTTTTTAGAATAGCCGTTTATGGATTTGGTACTACTTATTAATATAAACCTAGAAATACATTTAACATGACTGTCAAGACAGTTGCTGTTCCATGACCTTTAAATGAACCTCAACACACAAAGACAAGAGTACATTTTCCCTATTCGGGCATTAATCGTCATACAGTATGCAATGCAGGATTTACTGATACCAGTATATACAGTGTCGTTTCTAAATTAATTGGTGTAGTTATTTTGTGCTTGTCTTTCATTTATTTTTCACTGCTACCTCATTGCTTGACATATTTCAGCTTTGTGCCAAAAGGCCAGCCATGGTCAGTCAATTAATTGTAGGTATACAAACCATTGGGTTGCATTCCAGTTGCACAGTAGTTTCAGTGTATTATGGTGCCATGAAGAGTATCATTGTAGCACAGAGTGATGGTTAAGCCTTCCTCCAGCTCTGTGACAAAGGCGGCTGTGAGGTCGAGCCCAAGGCCAGGACTATCAGAGCATCAGTCCAGCAGAGAAAGAGCACAACAACAAGCCCTGTCAAATAATGGTGTCAACACTGGGGTTGTTTAGCATCATTTGTGCAAGGAATGTCCCTGGTTTAATATTGACATGTCGCTGTCTATTGACTCAATGGGTCAAATGTTACTCTGTTGTCTATTCTAGTGTGTTCTGCTGTGGAATGTAATGTAAGCTATACTTCGATTTGAAATATTTCCATTTACTCAAACTTTGAAAGTTCAGTGAGGTCAGTTGTAAAGGATAGTTGGCCTAAAGACATAGATGTGGGAGTTACATCATAAATCCTGTTCGACTGAAGCTTTTCTTGCCTTCCACTGAGACCTTTATTGTATAGGATTGATCCCAGAGTTGTTTTCTCCTTGTTTATAAAGTTTGGTTGCGGTTCAGTCATCAATATTTAGAAATAGGCATAATAACAAGACTGGCATTGAGAGTTTTAAAATGAATTGTCCCTGAGCTGAAATTACAAATGGACCCTTCAATTTTACTTTGTGATCTTCAGCTGTGAAATCATCACTTTTTTCACAAACAGTTTTAATGGAAAACATCTAGATTGAAATAAAAGAGAGTAGAGTTTTCAGTGGGTACGTTTGGCCATGCTATTATGAAGGAGTCTTTCCGGATTGCTAGTTGCGTCCTGAACTGTCAAAATGTCCGTTATTATTGAGCACCCTCTGCCATGCTTTACCCTCTGAGTTTCAGCACTTCCTTTACCTGACTGTGTGGATGAAATGATTTATTTTCTCCCCTCTTCTTCTCTAGTCAGAATATTGCTTCCCCCCACCATGCCACCACCCTCTCCCTCTCTTCTAACGGTAAACGTTAAGATCCAGGAGTGGATCAATGGCTGTTATCCTTTGATGTGCTAGGACGCATTACGAGCGGTGAGTTCTAATTGGAGCAGAGAGCTGAGGATCAATGTTGGCTGTAATTGCCTGACACAGGGATGGGTGTGAGACTTTATTATCATTAATATTTAGACATGATGTGGGAGGAACCAGCCGAGGCTAAATGTACAACGGCGGTGCGAGCCTTTGATCTCGGGAGATAAGCAGATCGATTGGTGGGGGGGTGGCTGAAGGAAAAGAGGTCGTGGAAGTGCAGCAAGCTGGATGGACGAATTAGAGAGGCCCGTGCCCTGGATTTTATCGGATTTCTCGAGGAAGTTTCCCTTCGGCTCAGAAAAGGTCACCCTAGGCCTCAGTCCTCCCAATAGCTAAAATAACAGCCCGGTATCTGGTCAGCGTCAAGGGAGGAAAGAGGGCAAGTAGGTTTAATTTCAAGTTAGGTCACAAATTGGAGACAACCATTATGTTACAGAATGGACACCATTGTGAATTAATGAATTCAGAAGTTACTGAAAGAGCAAAGACAATTCCATAATAGCATGGCCTTGTTTAGGCGTTTTTATAACCTCACATTGTTTAGTTTTCTCCAGGAATCTTACTACTTTAGGGTAAGATTTAGATGAAGCAGTGAGAAGGAGTGATAAAGAGATATTTAGGGTTTATCTCTTTGACAAAGTCCATTGTTTGGCATAGGTAACAGCATATGGCGGTGGAGGAGGCCCTACGGGGTAAGAGGCTGCTTCCTTAGTGTCAGCAAACACGACATGATGTTACCTAATCTTATGGGTAATTAGACTGCCTGATGGAACACTCCCTGTCATCATGACCAGAGGTTGCAGGGACTATCCCCTGACTGTGTCCGTGAAGGCTAAGGGCTTTCTGAAACTGTGAGGCTATGAAGTGAATGCTCATTTATGTCTCATGGTTCCCCAGGGACTGACACCTTAATCATTGTACTTAGCTGGACAAAGACGGGTAACAGGTCGCACAATAACAGGTGTATTAGTTTTCATGGCATTGACCTGCTGCATGATGTTGGACAGAATGATAACCCGGGCAGAATCCAGGTCAACTGGGATAATGATCCTGAAAGTGATTAGGTGATGTGTTGTAAAATGATTTATGACACATTTTCCATAAAGTCCACCAATACATTATACCCACATATGTTTCTTTTTTATACAAGAAATGTCTCTCAAAGTGCTTTATAGTGACAGAGACAATTACAGGTGAATAGAAAACATAGGGGGGAAAAGAATAGCTCCACTTTGTTCACACTGTGTATGTCATATTACATTAAAAGTATGTCCCATTGCAGTTTGAACAGTGTGTAAATCACATTTTGGGTTAGATTATATTAAAATAGTAAACTGTTTATTGTTTATTTGTATTCCCATTAGTTATTTCTTTGTCAAATGGGGTGAATATTAAAAATACAATTTCTAATTATTCTGTTATGTTGTTTTACATACTTTGTGAATAGTTATTTATTTTGGAGAGTTGCACTATTGATGAAAACATTCTCAAATTGAATGTAGATTATCGTACAAGCAGCAGCTGATTATATAACCTTGATTGTAAGATTAAGTAGCTGACTGTTATGTTCTCTTCTATACATTCTCACATTACTGCTTTCCTTATTGTAAAAAAATACAAGCTTACAGTTGTTGAACCTTTGTGAACGGTATTGAGGATACGTTTGCTTTGTCTTCACATTCATCGCTTTCCATTCATGTGTACATCCCTAGCAGTACATCGTGCAGAGGCTAGTACCATTGTGGGAAACCTCAGGGTTGTGTAACAAGTGACCCTTTGTGTAACATTTTCTATCACACCAGTTTCAGCAGTGTTAACACATATTTGTACCTTTTGTGTTATGGAAGTGTATACAAAGCCCACACTTTCTCTGAACCTATGTAGTATCTATTGACTGGTAAGTTTTCTCAATTCTAACTTTAAATTATGCACGCATAAGAGCTGACATTTGCTATGTCAATCTTTGCTTTTCATCAACAGTGAAAGCCAGTGTTCTTTGCTATGAATATCTAAGGCCATCGTTTGTGTTTTCACAGCTCAATGTTTCAATGTGTCCATATTTTCAATGTTCTTGTTTAGCCTCTTGTAAGGGGCTCGTCTTTTGACAGTTAACGTTAAAAGTGTACTCGGCATGATCCGTACTTGGTAAGCTCGCTGGTTTGAGTGTATATCTAAAGTGTGTTTTTGTGTGCCTGCCCAGATTTGTGTATTTGTGTACACTTTCTACTTTGTGGTCATGTGTGCGTATATGCGAGTACCCCGAGTGCATGTGAAGGAGAGTGTGAGATAAGAAGGAGATGAAGACTTGTTCAGAGGAGCTTTCTCACTCAGAGGCGTCCCCATCTGTTCGTCTGGGCCTAATTGTTCCTGGGTGCGAAGACATAGAAAAAAGGGATGGAAGCAACTGTACTCGTCCCCTGTCCCAGAGTTATTTCTGTAACATTAAAAGAGCGCCACCAGCACGCTCCAGATTATTGCCATGTAAATAATGGCACTTGGCTCGATTCCCTGCTAATGAATGTCATTTACTTTTCCAAACGAGGATTAATTATCGACCGAGGACCCTTCTCTCCTCCCACAGGGAACACGTTGCAATTAGCTGCCAAAGATGGCTGTTAATATTTGTGTTTTTTAAATACGCATATATGTATGTAAGTGTGCATATGTTCCTGTGACATGGTGAATAACCTCCCAATTAACTGTCTGCTTAAATATTTGGCGTAAATGAGAGAGACCCAGGAGAAGAGAAAAGCAGCTTAATGTCCTTCACTCTATTGAATTTAAGGTTTTTGGTTGGTGTTGGACATTGTTGTTTTGCAACTAGGGGGGGAAAAAAAGAGTTGTGCTGCTTTGGAGCCAGCCTCCTGGTTGCAAAGTAAGGCCAGGAAAACAAACACAGGCCTCAAATTAGATTTCCCAAAACATTGCATTCCCTCTCATTTTACACACCACTGTGGCCTGCAGACAAGAATAGAATAACCCGTGAAATCTGCTCAGATTCACAATGGCACAGTCACTGGAACACTTGGCAAATCAGTGCCTCTCAGGTCTATCTGATCATACATCCTCTTTAGACAAGCATATCGAAAACTCTTAAATAATAAGGGTTGTTGCGAAATTACCTAGCTATGTGGATTTTATATCATTAAGCACAGTCCAGCTATTAAAAACTTTTTCTCCTAACTCTCATTTCAAATCCACCTCTCATTTCAAATCCACCTCTCTTTTCTCTCTCGCTTCGTTTTTTTTCACCTCCGTTGAATTGCTTTTCCTTGCGTGGGCTCTGAGAGCTGATGCACTTAACCCAAATGAAGGAGAAGATGGGGATAAGGGTTATTCCTGTTGACAGTGGCAACGTTTGAGGTGTGGACCCCCTCCGGAGAACCTGAGACTTTGATAGTGCTGCCGAGCTGAAGGGGTTAAATTGGGCCCTGACTTCTAAAGATGAAATATGAAGAGATCCGTTCTGCCAGGTTTTAACTAACACGCCATTTTCAGTAAATGTGAGCCATTCCAGCTTGAGTCTAATTTTGTTGCAGGTTTTTTTTTTTTACTTTCAAGTTGTCAAGTTGCCTTTGACCGGCTGACCAAGGAAAGTTGACTAATGATTGAAAGTGACAATAACGATGTTCGTTAAAGATCAAAATAATGATTTTTTTTATATCACCCCATGAGAATAATTCAAAGAAATGTTGAAGAAAACTCACAAAATGTATTCAGTGGAGCACAAGAGGTCGAACAGAATTCTGTAATTCATTTTTCAGCTTTTTCTTCATCAAATAACATTCCCACATGCTCAGTTTACGTCAGCAGGAGGCCAGTCGAGGTGAGAGCCGCCACGCAGAAAGGGGGCTTGTGTGTCAGTCATGCCCACAGACAGAGACAGGGGTTATGATAATGGATAACTGTGAGAAAAGGCTTGGAGGGAGGAATAGGTGGCAGCTAGACACGTACTTTACCACGGGCTGCAGTCATCCTCCCTCCCCCTTTTTCCACCATATTTTATGGCTAGATTCTGTTACTGCTCCCTGGCTCACCTCGCAGTGTGAAATGAGCAAGTCTCGACTATCCTCCTTACCCCACCCCATGAGCTCGCACACACACGTGAGCACAGCCAAGAATGGTGTTTCTGTTTGGGTCTAAACATGTGGAGGTTTATGATCTGCTGAGTGTGTCTTTATAACTCGTACAGTATGTAACAGAGGTTGAGGAAATGTTTGTGTGTTCAAGTGTGTGTATATCGTAATCTTAAGAGAGATGAACTTCTTGTATACTAACGGTATTGCTTACATTAGGTAAAGGATTGTAGGGCCTCTTGTTTGCTCAGTGCACATTTACAATCTTTAATAATATTCCAACATTCCTACATCACCTTCCGATCCTTTTCTATTTTCTTTTAACTAGTTTCTCTGTCCCCTTTCTCTCTTTCTTTCTGTCTTTCTCTCTGGGGAAAGTGAGGGGGGGCATGCTCCAGGCTGCAGCAGGTTTAGCAGGTTCTGAGGAGTGCGAGAATAATTTTGGATCTGCTCTGTTTCATCATCTCCCGCTGTCAGAAGTTTGTTTCTGAAGCAGAAGCCTAAACACATGCTTCCTCGGATGATGTGTCACAAGTGGCACTTTGTTGAGCAGTTGAATTCGTCTCTGGCAGGTTTTACACGCTGGAAATGAACAGGGATTGTGCAGTGAGCAAGTACAGATCTCTGTTTAGTGTAAACCAGGGCTTTGTCAGAACTTGTATTCTTGTTGTGTGGTGTTTGTCGTTTCAGTGTCTGATTCAAGTGGGGGAGTTCCCACAGTCTCACATGTACACACTATACCTGTAAAAGCCTTTTTTTGGTTTCAGGATATCCTACTGTATGAACTTTGCCCAATAAGCATTTGCATATTTGCATTTTAGGTATATGGTACAGTTTGTTTTGTATATATTGTACATAACAAATTAATTTGGTCAATTAGTTGTTCATTTAAAAAACAAAAACAATTACTTAATGCAGTGTCATTGCAATGTTGCCAAAATACAGGAACGAAAAAAGGTGAATCCAACATTAATATGTGGATGTTTATGGGTTAGTACAAAGATAAAAGTGAACTGTTCTACACTGTAGTGAATACAAGTTAGAGTAAGTTATTTGATTTAACCCAGCAGTCATTCAGTATTTGTTTTCATGCAGCTTTGCTTTGGAATAGGAACCCTTTTGACATAAAACGGTTTGTTACAAACTCAAACCCCTTGAAACTACCTGTGTAGTTCAAAGGAGAATGTTGTCAGAACCTGTGGAAGTGGATGTGAAGGAGTTGCATTGTTGTTTTTAAAGTGCCTGTGTGCATGAGGTTTAAGTGAATAAACAGATAAATAACCACCAGCCCTTGTAGAACGAGTCCCTCTGGCCAAGGGCCAAACAGGTAATTCCTCCGGCATCGTTTTTGGAAGGGCCACAGCAAGCCAAGCCTTCCTCAGCAGTCAGACTGTCTGCACATTTCTGCCACTGATGGCATACCAGGGGCGCCATTTTCCTCCCTGAGACAGACAAGCCGGAGGATCTGATTGGCCTTCCGCCAAAGCGCACTCACAAAGGCTCCTTTGACAGCAGGTCAGTCGGTTAACCAAGCAGTAGGCAGAGGGAGAGAGGGATAAGCCAGAAAGAAAACTCTTCTTCACCTCTTCACCCTTAAGCCGTATTAAAGGGTTCTTCACACTAAAATTGATTCACCCTCCTCAGTTTTCTAAAATGTAAAAACAATAGTTTCAATTATTTGTTTTTGAGTTAGTATCTCGCATTGGGACGATTGTATACTGTAAACAAATCCGCAAACCTAGTCCCTGTGTGTACATATAATTCATGGGTAAATATGACCTATGCTTATGTTTTAAGTGTTGTATTTTCAAACATCAAATGCTGACAAGAGCATGCTTTATGTATGTACCATAATTATCTGCTGAAGTTGACAATTATCATTCAATTTCTGCTTTATTAAAACGGCCCAAGTATCTATAATGAATAATCGCATTTATTGCAAACTTGCAGACATTTCTGAAATATTTTTGTGAGAATCAGTGGAAGTTGCAAGTTTTGATTTAGAGAGCAGATGGAAATGTTTGAGAGCAACTCAGTATCCAACACATTGATACTGAGTCTGCATTTTGAGCTATATAAATATGTGCTCGGCTCAGCCATTAGCGCATCCTTGTTATGATGCTGATGGAGCCTCACATCTTATATTTTCATCATAAAGCTATGTAGGAGCTAATACGGAAGCGCTAAATAGATGCTGATGTTCTCCAGTGTGCTCCTGCGCTCATTATCTCTCCAGTCCAGGCCTTGCTTCTGTGCTTTCTCCTGCCGCCCATCTCTTCCCCTGTGTACCAGCCGCTTTGCATACGACTGATGTTTAAATGCTGCATTGTTAACTGACGTGGGGTAGCCCTTTGCTGACCCGGGAGGTATTTGCTCGTTTGATCATGGGGCAGCAGTTTTAATGTATCGAAGCAGCGCCGCTCCGTAAAGCCCCTAGTATAAGTGGAGATGGAGGGCGAAGGCAGGACGAGGGATCCATTGGTTGCTGGCCTGACAGTACAGAAGGAAGGTGATTATTAGAATATCTGTTGGTCAGCAAGGCCAGAGGGGACGCTGCTGACCCTGCACTTCCACTTATGCTGCGATGGTGGGTGTTGGTATTCTAGGGGGGTGTTACGAAGGGGTTGTGGCAAAGACAGAGAACAGGGCTCCATTGATGAACCGTTTCCATATTTCCGTCACATTGAATATTTCAATGGAAGTTTGTTTCAGGCCTTGTTCTGTGGTTTCTCTGTTGTTATTGTTTGTCCTGCTATCTGATTTGCCTTCTCTAAAATCAAACTTTCTCTGTAGCCGTTAGCCACAAGGGCTTTTTCATTCTCAGGGAAAGGTTTTGTTCATTTTCTTCTCATAAAGTACATTTTAGCTGTTGCCTTTCACATCCAACAATCAATGATTTTACAAGGTTATTGTTCTTAGTTTGTCACAAAGACTGGAAGAAGTTAACCAAAAGGGCCGGTCCGTGAAAACCACCTTGCCTTTACATCTGTTACACAATATTCCCATGTGGCCAGCTGACAACACAACAGAAAGAAATGTAGAGACACAAACAGTGTAAAAGTTGGTGTTTACACCTTGGGGCCTGTGTATCAAGACCCTGTTTGTGCTGAAGCCAACCAGCCTCTGGCCCCTTAAAAGAAAATATCGAACACCCATATACCCTTCTAGCCTTTCCCTTACCTTTCTTTGCCCTGCTATCCTCTCCTTTTCTCTTTTAGTTTGATTCCTGTGGGAAGTCTCTTAGAGCGGCAGTGACCATAGATACCAGGGGGAAAGAAAATTGTAAGAAAACCCACTACGCTCGACTTCATCATTTATTTGTAATGGCCAGTTTCCCCATGAATTTCCCATAGCATTACTTAGTGGGCTTGTCTGAACGTCAGGCTCCAGATGGAGATGATTTATGTCCATTCTACATTTGTCAGCCTTGCAAATGTCACAAAGTCCTACAGACTTTCCTGTCTTTCGATGTTCACAACAGTGAGCGTGTGATTAAAATATATGTATGCCTTTAGATTGCCCTCTTAATAATCTTGTTAACATGCTTTAGGTTAACTCTCTCCTCCTATATCTATGTTTAAGCACTATGGGTCCTCTTGAGATCTCACAATTGGATTCTGTAAATATGGATTGGCTCTTGCATTTCCAAAAGTCCCAAAGCAGCCCAACTGCCCCTTGACTTTTGAACTGCGGCTCACAGGAAGGCAGAGGTGAAGCAGCAATCTGCATCTCTCACTCCCACACTGCTGCTGAGGAGGAGAGCAAGGATATGAGTTTACCTCTAGCGGTGTAAGGAACGGAAATGGATTGAAAGGAGAATTCTCAGTCGATTATCACCGGCTGCCATCATCGGCTCTTAAAGTTCCTCTTCTTCTCTTTCTGTTGCCCCCTTCATTTTCTTGCTGCTTTGCTTCCTCTTTTTCTCCCCTCCTCATTTTCTGAGTTGTGGCAGAAGGCTGACCCTGCGTGGCTGCAGGCCCTGATTAGCAGGGCTTCAGAGCTCAGAGTCTATTGATCGGGCCTCCAGAGCACTAAGCAAATGTAGCTGGAGCAACAAGTCAATAATACTGTTACTGCAACAATCCCTGTCACACTGGTCGCCCCCCCCCACGCACACACAATCCATGTGCTTTTTTTTCGTGGGTTGGGAGAGATAGTTAGCTGTGAGGTAGGGAATCATGAGCAAATCAGTTTCACTCAAAGGGCCTTTTTTCTCTTCCCATCTGTCTTTATAAAACATTTTTTTCATGGAATTTTGGCAACATGTGTTAACGTTAAAGCGGTTTATTCTGAACCATTATCTAACTTCTGGTTCTTATCTCACCAAGCTCGAACCCTCCCCTCTTTGCCCTCTCCCGGCCTAGACATAGGAACTAGGGAAGCTAGTCTGCAAATTTAATGGAACAGCATGGATTATTTAGACTGACTAAAGCCTCCCTTGTAGTGTCAAATGGGGGGTTGTGGAATGACATTATACCTCTCCATGTTCTCCTTCCTCTCTCTACTTTCCTGCTTACCTGGATAATCTGATCTGTACCTGCATGTCCAAACCAGGCAGACCCGATGGTTCACATAATCCTTAATTGTACTGTGTTATTTCACACCAGATTGCCAGACGCGCTCCTGTAGGTTTTCACACATTTGACTCAACGCCCTCTTGATGCGGACACAAGCATGTGCAAAATCGCTCTTGCACACATACACGTATAGTCTGACACTGTGACCTTTGGCTGGCTTAGTCCTTTCATACCTGCAGGACAGAGCGCGGGGCAAGAATGGCCCGGCGGTCATGAGGTCAAGTTCAAGAAATGGCTTCTTCTCAAGCGCACCCGTGGCCCTGATATGAAATCCATGCGTGGGTAGTCTGCATTCTGTCCACACTGACATGGAATCGTGACCTTTAACCTCTTGGGACCAACAGAGGAAACTACCTTAGGTTTTGTTTTTTGTTGCTTTGGGCAGCCTGCTGTTCTAGATATACATTTAAACCAAGTTAACAGATAAAGAGAGGTACTTAGTTCCCCCTTTCAACAGGTTAAGAAGTGTGTTGCTGTCATATTCGTGATTGAAAGACCTATACATTAAATTACTTTAGTCCCTTTACTATAGTCTCAAAGAAAATGGCCATTGTTAAAACATTAAGCTGCCTGTACCATATGGATTGCTCAGGGACCGTTGTTGTTTTTCAGATGTGTTTTAAGTGACCTTATTTTTGCCATGCAAAGAAATCAGCTCTCTAGATTCTGTCAAATGCATCGGAATGATTTAATTCAGATAATTAGCACATAAGATAGAAAGGAAATGAGGAGATGTTTCTTCTTCATAGAAGAGATTGACGTCCATGATAAAGAACATCTTACAATGTATACAGCAGTCTTTCAGTCTTGTGAGAAATCTGTAAACCACTGTTTTCTTTTATGCAAGCAAAGAGGCAAACATTCGAGAAGGACCAGTGATGTGAACAAACTTTGTTATAGAAAGTGTTTTTGTTTTTTTGTACTTACATGTGTAGGAATGTTTGCAGGCAGTACATGGTTTGACTTGGCCAGTGTAAGCCCTTTGTACATTTATTTAGGAAAAGGGTCAGATTGTGTGGGTGTGTGTGTGTACTTGTATGTTTAGTGTGTGTACATGTTTTTGTGCATGCTGGTGGGCAATATTGCAACATCATGTGTAAATGGAGACACACAGGATGCAGAGCCTAAACCACACGGGACTTGAAGCAAATATTTGGAGAGTTGATTTCAAATGGCAAACAAACACCACGCAGAAGAGCTTCCCTGACCAGTTAATAAAAAGACTCAGACATAAACACTAATATCCTCATGGCTTCTTTGTCGTGGAATCCTAAACAGACGTCTCTTTAGGCCCAAAGAGTTTAAAGCATTTATCTTATGAATGGTTTTGCTTTGAGTGGAAACCAGTAAAAGGCACCTCGCAAAATGAAACTGTTGCGGCAAGTCCTTGTGAAGATATGTGCTTTGATTCCGACTTGTATAAAACAACGTATAACTATGGGAACCACGGCAGGATAAGGAAATGGATGTTCTGTCTTCTCCCAATTACCACTTCTTTAAATTGAGGAAAAACACACCAAAACCCTTTTTTGCCAGTATTTTGCGTCATGACAAATTGTACATGGCGAGTCCAAGCATTTCATCAGTATCTTTGAAGAAGTCGAGTCAAATTTCACAACAATAGAGTTGGCGTTAGGTGTCAGAATGTTGATGTTTTAGTCCTTGCTTCTCCGACTCAAACTGAAAAACATCTAAGTATCTTTACGTAAAAGAAACAACAACAAAAACACTGCCTTTGAAAAGTTATGTGGAGAAAAAGGTGTGCAATAATTGGATTAAGAAAACACTGTGTGATGCATAAGCAGTCTCTCTCCTCCCAACCTGCGTCACTATGTTGTTCCAGTAACAAAGCATGCAGAGGCCATTAACCATTGCCTCAGGTGTTCTCCCTACGCATCCCAGCTCTACTTCTCCTGTCTTTCATTCTTCCTCATTTCCTTTTCCTTCTTTACTGAAAGTGAGCAGCAGTGTGAACAAATGATTTATGTGTTTTAATGAGATCTCAGTCCTGAACAAACAATAAGAATGTATGGACATCATAGTTTTGGAGTCCTGCAGCTCTAATGGCTTATGTTACGCCCTCTTTCACTGGGGCCAGTAATCGGATCTGCAGCTGGCCCTGGAAGCCTCGCAGAATGTATACAAGGGGGATTTTGTGTTTAGGGACTTCCTAGCAGAGAGGATAAATGGTGAGGAATGCTATCAGGGTGCAGGAATATTTCATCTACATATTATAACAACCACATGTGAAGTTATAGTTGAATGAAGAAGGCAACACTTATGTTTGTTTTTTCATAATTACAATCCAGACATGCTGTGAGAAAACAAAGCAAACACTGAGAACAAATGTTTTTTTCAAACAAGTAATGGATCTGGATTTTCTTTCCATTCAGGCAAACTTGACCATGACAGAGGAAACTTCATCCCACTATTGTTTGACTAACAACACTCCTGTTTCTTGTTTGCAATTGTTTACGTACTGAATCGTTTTATATTTACTCTAACATCAATTTAAAAACTACAATGATATCCAAGGCAACCATTATTGTTAGCTAGTGACTATTACACTATTAATCCTTCTTAGTCAAAACATTTTAATTTTAATTGTGTCCTTACTTAATTAAACCTTTAATAGTAAGTACACAGGATCTGATGTGATTACAGAAGGCTTGAATAAGGTTGTGGACAGCCTACATTGACGTTCATACAGTAAATATGGGCTGTTGACATGCTCCTGCAGACTATAAACCAGTGACGTGACAAGCACATAAGGTAAACATTGTAAAAACAAATCCTATCACCACCCCCCTCGAGCAAGAGCAAGAAAAGTAGAGCCAGACAATGAGAAAAGATAGAAAATGTGAGTGGAAAATAAGCAATGAATGCCTGAGGAAAAAGGGACGAAAGGAGGACAAAGATGAGGATGGAGATAGATGGGGGGGGGGGTGCGAGGGTTCAGGCAGGTAAGCAGGCAGGGGAATGATCTGTGTATGGAGCTCAGAAAGCCACCTGTACATCACACCGGGATGAGGAGAAGCTGCAGCAGGCACAGAAATTGCTGCCGGCGAAAAAAGTTCATAAAAATTCCAAACACAGTTGCAATGTGTTCTCGATTTCTCTTTCTCCTTCACCCACTCTGTTTCTTTTCCGTTTCCCTCTCCATCTCCTCTTCTCTATCTCCATTTTTTCACTGCTTTTTCACGTCTCACATACTCCTGCATATACACACTCTCCTCCCACGCTGCATTTTCTCCATCTTTTTACATCCCTATCTCCATCCCTCCTCTCGTTCTGTTCTGCTTTCACTCTCTTTTTCTCCTTGCAACACTTTTCAGGGAGAGAGCTGGGTCCCAGTCTAGGCTGCTGCTGGCCAGGGTTGTTAGCCGCCAAATAAAAAATGGATGAACTTGTAGAGCCCTGGTGCTGTTCTCCTGCATCCAGTTGGTAGAAAAAGGGGGAATAAAGTGGGAGACAGAGTGGAAGAGAACGTGCAGATCAGGCTGAATTGAAATACTGAGCTCAGACCACGTACTCCAAATCAAAACCTGTCTATCTTTTATATCACTTTTCTCAGTTGTGAAAAAATAATTTTGACAATACAGGGATCTTATGGGATCAAATGGTTTCTATAAAACTTTTTTTTAAACTAGTTATATTTCTAGATAATAAAATATATACATTTCAATTAAAAATTGTGTTCAATCACAAAATTCATAATGTGTTTATTCACATACATAATTGAATGGTTTTAATAAAAAACATCAAAACGATTTCATAGCATTTTAAATTGCCTATCTCTGGGTTTCTTTCATTGGATGAAACATAACATTTGATTAATTGTTTGTTGCAGTTTGCAAATCAACAATTCAAATATAATAATTGGGTAACACTTTACATTAAGGTACACAAATTAACCATCAACTAGCTGTTTATTAACATGCATATTAGCAGTATATTGGCTCTTTAGTAGTCATAATAAAACACTTATTAATGCCTTATTCTACATGACCATATTCTACAAATAATAAGCCATTAGTTGAGAGTTTTTCCTCAATAACCCTCTAATTAGTGTTTATTTGTTGCAAGTAAGGAACTTATTGTACATGAGTGTTGGTCTTAATATGAGCTGCCCAATATGGGCCTAATAAGGCAGTAGTAGCACAAGAATAGTAATTCTCCCATAATAACACTTAACAAATATGATCTATTCTTATGGAACAAGACATGAAACTACAAGTGTTAATTAAGTCTAAACAACTCAAAATTAGCTATTTATATCTAAGAACATGTTCCCTATTTTAAAGTGAAGTCTTGTTCATAACCAATAAGCTAGTAGTTTGACTCTAATTGACCTGAACAGGTTCCCTATTCTGAAGTTGCCTCCTCTTCACACTAAGTAAATACATTATAGCACACAACTACTGAAATTAACCTCAACAGTACATGAACAAAGTAGGCACACGTTGAAATATCTGTTTTATTAATTAACCACTAAAGAGAGGTTCAGACACATGTACCAAAACATGTCAAGTTTGAGAACACATATGCAGCCTGTACTTTTTAATAAAAACAGATTTTTAACAGAGTTTATGTATTTGTGATCACACTGTGTGACCTGCTTGTATGTTCTTACACAATAGGTGTACTGTTCTCTCTCTGTGTTGTACTGTCTCAGTGTGAACATACACTGAACAAAAATATAAACGCAACACTTTTGTTTTTGCTCCCATTTTTTATGAGATGAACTCAAAGATCTAAAACATTTTCTATATACACAAAATAACCATTTCTCTCAAATATTGTTAAAAAATCTGTGATAGTGAACACTTCTCCTTTGCCGAGATAATCCATCCCACCTCACAGGTGTGGCATATCAAGATGCTGATTAGACAGCATGATTATTGCACAGGTGTGCCTTAGGCTGGCCACTCTGAAACGTGCATTTTTGCTTTATTGGGGGGGTCTGAGGGGGTCCGAAAACCAGGCGGTATCTGGTGTGAGGGGTAGGGGTAGGGTTAGGGTAATGTTGTGAATCGAGTGGCCTGTGTTCGTCGTCCATTACATACGCCTGCCCATACCATAACCCCACCATCACCATGGGCCACTCGATTCACAACATTACCCTAACCCTAACCCTACCCTAACCCTAACCCTCACACCAGATACTGCCTGGTTTTCGGACCCCCCCAATAAAGCAAAACTTCACGTTTCAGAGTGGCCTTTTATTGTGGCCAGCCTAAGGCACACCTGTGCAATAATCATGCTGTCTAATCAGCATCTTGATATGCCACACCTGTGAGGTGGGATGGATTATCTCGGCAAAGGAGAAGTGCTCACTATCACAGATTTTTTCAGATTTGTGAACAATATTTGAGAGAAATGGTTATTTTGTGTATATAGAAAATGTTTTAGATCTTTGAGTTCATCTCATGAAAAATGGGAGCAAAAACAAAAGTGTTGCGTTTATATGTGTGTTCAATGTAGATTAAACAGCCAGCCAAACTCTTTTGAGAGCCAGGGAATGAGCAGCCATGCTCCTTTATTGACTTATTTGCAGTCCACTGACATTCAAACGGAGTGAAACTATACAAAAATAAGTTACAAGGCACTTAATGATCTCATACATGCAAGTGTAACATACACAGATTAACACATAGGACCGCTAAGTGTAAACAAGGTAAATATAGCTAATGCTAGCTGTACGCTAGCATGTATGCTAACGCTAGCATGTATGCTAACGCTACAGTCTATGGCAGGGGTGGGGAGCCTCCGGGCCGTATACGGCCCGCGAGACAATTTGGTACGGCCCTCGAGGTAATTTATAAAATCACGCAAAAAAGAAAAAAATGTAAGAAATCTAGACCGAAACAAAATTAGACAAGCGAGTGCCTGTTTTTCCTGGCCAAGGTCAGGGTCCTTGAACACAACACGAGTTTAACGTGTCATCACGTGGTATATGTCTCGACTGACAGGGATGCAGTTCTGACGGAGAGCACCAGAACGCCGCTCCAGCACGTCAGAAATTGCAGTAGCCATAAGGAGCCGTACACATGCCGCAGTTTTTGCGTGGCTGTGTCTTTAGTTGAAAGCCCAGTGGCGATCTGTTCATCCGTCATACTGATCATACAGTCAATAACTTTGTTGTTATTAGCATCTGGTTAGCTAGCTATGCTAACGAATATAAGAAGCTTTTTCTACAACCAGTGAGGTAAAGGCACATCTTTATATGATCATTATAGTTATAAAAAAATAAGAGAATAAAGTAAACAGGTACAAAATACTATATGACAGTAAAACAAAGTTGTTATTAATAAAGAAGAATACAGTTTAAAATGATTGATTTGTAAAATATTCATAAAGAAAAGTAAATCTGCTTCCAGTTCTGTTTCATATGGGTGTTGAGAGATGTTTCCATAGATCTCTTCATGTTGCTCTCAAAGTGCACCAGATTGATGCTTTTAACTTCAACATTTAAAAAAAATCTTCCCGGGGGAGCATGCCCCCCGGACCCCCCTAGAGGAGGTTAGGCCCCCCCCACTTAAATCATGTTCACATGGATAGGAAACTAAATACATTTGCACACATCTTGTGTCCATATCTTTCTGTTTTGGTGGTCACGCCACACCGTGCATGTATACGCGAGTCATGGTGAGATATCTGGATTAAGAGGTTGCTTTTTCTTTGCACAGAATGAAATGAATGGGCTGTGATTTTAGTTATTTTAAGCAGAGGTCAATAATTTGTACGGCCCTCTGAGGATATTGTAAAAATTGAAATGGCCCTTGAGAGGAAAAAGGTTCCCCACCCCTGGTCTATGGCTACAGTGTATGGCATACACTGTAGCTAACGCTAGTGCGAATGCTAACGCATTTTCTCATTGTGTTTAAACATCTCCACATGTCATCACATGAACACAATACATGTTACTAATCCTTACAGTGTAAGTGTAAGGCTCACACTTACACTTACGCCGTTTTACGCGAGGTGCAAGCAGCCGTACACCGTCTTGGTGTTGCTAAGCTTCCTGTACTGAATTCTTTCACACACACATACGGGTTTTGGGCCGAGGGCGACACCGTACTTCCGGTATCAACCATTTCACGCGAGGTGCATACAGAATATCATAGTCGATTGCCTTAATCAATATAGTCAACTCTAAAATACCACATATATGCATTGGCATGATAATATTATTGTGACAAGTGGGGTATTCACCTGGTGTTTCCAGAAGATAGACGTAGATGCCAAAATCGACCGAAGGCCACTTTTGAGGGTCGTAATTCCATACATTGTACATCCAACAACCCACACAGCTCTAGTTTACGCTGGTAACTACCTAGAGCACACCCCTCAAGTCCAGAGATGTAATCCGAAGACATGCAGCGATTTCTTCGGTCGTTAATTCAGAAAAAAAACCTAGTGCGCTCTGCCTGGCTACATAAGCTAGCTGTTTATATTAGCATCACCAGGATTTTTGCACCTCCAGAAAAATGGCGTCTTTATAAAAAAATATATGGCGCGCGTTGCATTGTGGGTAGCTGTGACGTCACTGTGTGTGAAAGAAAATCATAGTCTATTGCCTTAATCAATATCTAGTCAACTCTAAAATACCACATATATGCAATGGCATGATAATATTATTGTGACAAGTGGGGTATTCACCTGGTGTTTCCAGAAATTAGACATAGATGCAGCCAAAATCGACGAAGGCCACTGTCGTTTTTCCATACATCTGCAGGCAGTCTGTAACAACCCACACAGCTCTAGTTTACGCTGGTAACGACCTAAAGCACACCCCTCAAGTCCAGAGATGTAATCCGAAGACATGCAGCGATTTCTTCGGTCGTTAATTCAGAAAAAAAACCTACTGCGCTCTGCCTGGCTAGTTAGCTACAGCTGTAGCTGTTTATATTTGCACTTCCAGGATATTAGCACCTCCAGGAAAATGGCGCATTTATATATATCTATATGGTGCGTGTTGCATTGTGGGTAGCTCGTGACGTCACTGTGTGTGAAAGAATAGGGGAAATTAGTGGCAGTGCACTCATGGATGTCTACTGCCATTCTATTCAGTTCACGTTCTCATACGTCTTCCTGTACCCGGTTTCCTGTCTAACCTTCAGTAAAAAAAATTACAAAAATATAAATGTGCAAATTATGAAACATACAGGTCAATATCACCTTGTGGTAGCTGAACTGTCAATACTCCAAAACACATTATAAGATATAAATAGCTAATTTTGAGTTATTCAGACACAATTAACACTTATAGTTTCATGTCTTGTTCCATAAGAATAGATCATATTTGTTAAGTGTTATTATGGGAGAATTACTATTCTTGTGCTACTACTGCCTTATTAGGCCCATATTGAGCAGCGCATATTAAGACCAAAACTCATGTACAACAACTTCCTTACTTGCAATACATAAGCACTAATTAGAGGGTTATTGAGGAAAAACTCTCAACTAATGGCTTATTACTTGTATAATATGGTCATGTAGAATAAGGCATTAATAAGTGCTTTATAATGACTAATAAAGAGCCAATATACTGCTAATATGCATGTTAATTAACAACTAGTTGATGGTTAATTTGTGTATCTTAATATAAAGTGTTACCAATAATTGTTTTACTTTACAAACATTCCCGACACAAACAAACCCATTCCCAGGAAAATAAAATGTCAAAAAACAAGAAATACTCAGATATTTCTCCCTCTGTCAATCAATTGCTGCTTTTTACAAAATAAATAACACAAAGGAAAACAGGAGTTATGATATATTTATATATATACAGTGTTACATCATTGTTCATGGTTGCTAACAGACTACAGATCTTTACAGTGTGAGCGTGTGACTGTTAAGGTGTGGGCACGTTCTTAAACATTGTTTGTCTTTAGGGAATTACATGATGTTGGGGGCTCTGAATAATTACACCAAACAGCTCTTAATTAAAGACCCACTCCAGCTGTGGTGTTTGTGTGTGTGTGGTGTGTGTGTGTGGTGTGTGTGGTGTGTGTGGTGTGTTGTGGTGTGTGTGTGTGTGTGGTGTGGGGTGTGTGTGTGTGGTGTGTGTGTGTGTGTGTGTGTGTGTGGTGTGTGTGTGTGTGTGTGTGTGTGTGTGTGTGTGTGTGTGTGTGTGTGTGTGTGTGTGTGTGTGTGTGTGTGTGTGTGTGTGTGTGTGTGTGTGTGTGTGTGTGTGTGTGTGTGTGTGTGTGTGTGTGTGTGTGTGTGTGCACTTGTACTTTTACGATGAAACATTTATTTGTATTAGTTTGCGATAACAGGTCGATGCATTAGTTAGGACTTACCCCCACCAGCGTTCCACCTCCATGTCCATCACTCAAACCATTTGTGAACACATTGATCCTTCCCTCCCTCCTCTCCCTTTCTCCCCCTCTCCTCTCCCATGCTGCATATTCCCAGGGTTTTGGAGGGAGGAGAGTCAGAATGGCTCAGACAGCCATTGATTTTTATTTTATTGGTCTACTCGAGGAAAGAGGAGGGATAGGGGAGGGCCGGAGAGATGCAACTCCGCAGCTAAGTTTCTTCTTAGTGTGTGTGTGTGTGTGTGTGTGTGTGTGTGTGTGTGTGTGTGTGTGTGTGTGTGTGTGTGTGTGTGTGTGTGTGTGTGTGTGTGTGTGTGTGTGTGTGTGTGTGTGTGTGTGTGTGTGTGTGTGTGTGTGTGTGTGTGTGTGTGTGTGTGTGTGTGTGTGCCCACGATCATGTGTTGTGATTGGACGCACACAATGTGTGTGTCATTTAAGGGACTGGAGAATCGGGGGCGCGTATGGAGCTAGAGCTAGGGACCTGGACCCCAACACACACACACACACACACACACACACAGCTGAGGTGTATCCCTGTGCTCATTAGAGCTGGTAATAAGGCTGTGCTGCTGGAAGAGGAGGGGAGAAAAAAACAGGGAAAGGAAGAGAGGGAGGGAGGAAGAGGGTGGGAAGGGAGAAAAAGGGGAAAAAAACCGGGAGATTTTAAATTTTAATAACACTGGTACGATTTTGTAAATCTTTCCTGACAGAAAAGTCCTCATTATTTTTATCTGTCTCCGAGGAACCTCTCCTCCTGCTCTGCCTCCTTGGGTAAACGGACCTCTCTCTCTCTCTCTCTAGCTCTCTCTCTGTCTTTCTCCCCCTTACTGTCTTTTTCTCACTCCACCTCTCTATTTCTGTCTCTCCACTCCTTTTTTCTCTTGTTTTTCACTCTCAGCTGCTTTATTGTCCATTTCCATCCTTCCTGCTTGCTTTACTTTTTTGCTCTCCTTTGCACTCATATCATTTCGACTCTCTCTCTCTCTCTCAGTTATATATATCTGTGCATTTACGTCTTAGTAAGGTGTAGGCTGACTGGCAGCCTGCGATGAAGGAACGTCATGAGCCAATAGAACGACCAGTATCATGTGCTGTTATTGGCTGATCTCTAAGTCACATCTACTGTTGGTCTGTCTCTATATGAGTGGTGTTTTTTAGGTGGGGGGCAGGGACAGAGAGAATACTTGGGGATCTAAGTACCATAGTAGGGACTGGGAGCGGGGTAAAGGTAAGCCTTCTCAAACTTGGTGTGCGTCAGTGTGTGTGTGTGTCAGCCTTGTACATGCGCTGTGTGCATCACTCACGCATCCCCAAACCTTCCCCTCCCAACACACACACACCCACCCCTCGCCCCCCACCTCTATGTCAAGTGTCAAAGCTGGAGGATGGATCCGGTTTGATAAGTTCTGTTCTGTCTGGCCACGTGTCAGGATGGGATCAACCATACGGCATAGGAAAACCATGTTCTTCACTCTCCTACCTCCCAATTTTTGAGATTTTTTTATTTCATTTTCAGGGGGTTTGGCAGGGGTGCCGTTTCTTTTTGTGGGCTAAGTTTTATTCTAGGCGCTTCTGTTGCCTGAGGAACCAACCTTTCCTTCACTGTAGAAGCTCATTTGACTGGTGAGCTCATAGTAAAGTGCCTTGCCGGATAAAGAACATAAATCCATAGATTACATCTACAAGTGACAGCATGCAGATGAATCGCTCTGAGGATTATGAAGATGATCTGCCCGCTGGGATTTTCATTTCTTTGTATAGACACCAGTTGTTATGTGTGACCAAATGGAAAAAAGATGAAATGCACAACGAGCAAAATAACTTTGTTACTTGTAATCTTTTTTTATTTTACAACAAGAACGATGCTTTGTGTGATGGTTTTTGAAATGGAATATTTTCCTATCCAGGCTATAATGTAACATAACTCGTGACTGTCCAGCCTTCTCACCTGTATGGTATTTAAAGCAGACATCAATATCCTATACTTTTATATCAATATAAAATACTCTACATCTTTCCAGTGTCACAGGCACTTTTTCTTAGGTGGATTTTTATTAGTGTGTGTGTGTGTGTGTGTGTGTGTGTGTGTGTGTGTGTGTGTGTGTGTGTGTGTGTGTGTGTGTGTGTGTGTGTGTGTGTGTGTGTGTGTGTGTGTGTGTGTGTGTGTGTGTGTGTGTGTGTGTGTGTGTGTGTGTGTGTGTGTGTGTGTGTGTGTGTGTGTGTGATTCAAGCTTTGTTGCTTACAGTGGATTAAAACACACAGCTTGAGTGTGAAAGGCATGCTTAAGAGTTGTAGTTATGGATTTGAGTTTCCTGTTAATAAGAGTAGCTCCTTTAAATTGTACTTTTTTGTTAGATTGGTGTACAGAGAATCAGTTTAGGTCAAAGTAACAATTTTTTCCAATATCTGTCCCCTGAGAAAAGTTCTTAAATCGCAGCACTGTCACTTTCCTTACGGCTTTGAACGCTTTAGTGTTTGAAGTTATTCAGCGTTGTTTGCCACCAGATCAGTCTCCTTTTAATGAATGCAATTTTTACAGCATTGAACCCCCCTTCCCCTCTCTATCTTTCAGCACCCGGGCTCTTCTTCCTTGAGTCTAAAACTAACTTCCTGTTCATTTTACCCCCGCCCCCCCCAGGCCTTGAGTCACCCTCCCTCCCTTCTCCCCAGCTGAAAAATTAACAAACAACACAAAGCGATCTGGATTCTCCCAACGCGCTCACACACACACGAGAACCTCCTCTGGGTATTTGGCTGGGATAAATAATCATTGTAAATAATGAATGTCAATTAATAGGGGGAGACGTGGCCTTGCTAAGCATGCTCTGATTAGTGTTTCAGAGGGGTCTCCTCCCCAGCTGGCTCTAGCCAATCATCTCCGTCTCATCATAGCATCCCTTAATACTGCTTCAACTCGTACCACAACATAAACATGTACATGCAGTTGGATTTATTTTTAGTATTTTGTTCTTGTTTTTGTTTAGGGTGAAAACTCAGCATGGTGTTAGTGAGGATAAGAACATATACCATAACTGCTACTTGTGTAGACATGGATTAGTGTACAGTATGACACTGTATGATAATGTATGCATGTATTCAAGGATAAACTACCTACTTATAAAGCAGTGCTAGTTACAAACAGTGGTTGTAATGAGCTCTCTGGTTTTATCCAGTGAGGGATTTATGGAAAAAGTGTCTCGTTCATGAAAGACAGTGTTTTTTTTTACAAACGATTGGTTTTCAGGATTTTTGTATTTGGCTCCAGAGCCCTTTGTGCAAAGGAATTGAGCAAAGCAGACACTTCTCTGTTTAAAAAAAAAAAAACATACACAAGGGGAATACAAAGGCGTATGCTTAAAAACACAACTGTGATACATTTGTGTTGTCCTTTCTTCCATAGCGATGGGTTTTAAACTGAGTGTGGAGGCTACTGCGGGTCGGAGCCGGTGGCCTGGAGGAGGTGTGAGCTCCACTAGTGTGTCGGGCTTTAGAGGGTAGCAGGGTGACTGAGCAACCAGCCGGCCCCCCCTCCCCGGTGATAAATGGCCACAGCATGGGCTATTCATCTCCTGCTTAGAGAAGTGGACAGTGCCCCCCTCCTCGGCCTCTCCTCCACCCCTCCACATGTCAGCAAATGTGATAATTCTCTCATTTGTCAGGAGCAGCGGAGGGTTTGCAGTGTGTGTGTGTGTGTGTGTGTGTGTGTGTGTGTGTGTGTGTGTGTGTGTGTGTGTGTGTGTGTGTGTGTGTGTGTGTGTGTGTGGTGTGTGTGTGTGTGTGTGTGTGTGTGTGTGTGTGTGTGTGTGTGTGTGTGTGTGTGTGTGTGTGTGTGTGTGTGTGTGTGTGTGTGTGTGTGTGTGTGTGTGTGTGTGTGTGTGTGTGTGTGTGTGTGTGTGTGTGTGTGTGTGTGTGTGTGTGTGTGTGTGTGTGTGTGTGTGTGTGTGTTTGTCGCGGCATGTGTGGTGATGCAAACTCTGGAGAATTTTGGGAACGCGCACATGAGATAAGCTCGCACTCTTCCTGCTCAGGCCTCTGCACACCAGCACCCACTCCCTCTCTCCCAGCTTTGTGTGTTTTCTTGCATTCAAAGCCCCCTCTTGTCAAGTTTACTTAGGTCACAGTGGGAACATTTAAATGCGCAAAATAGTGAGTCGTTTTATGGCAAATTCCATCAGTAATTCAGTGATTTTATTACCTCCAGGAGACCTTCTGAGCCACTTTTTCCACTTTATTGTGCAAATAAAGTTTTAGAGCCTGTGTGTGCGTACGTGTGTTAGTGTGTTGGGCTTATTAAGTGTTTTGTGTGTTTGAGTGTGTACACTTCTGTATGACATTTTAATAGCGGCTCCAAGTGTGTTTGCCAGTCAGAAATCATCTGTCAAGACACAAGCTTTGCACAAAAGTGTTGCAGTTTTAGAAATATTGCGTGTGTGTGTTTTACACCCCCATGCCGGTGATTGTCTACCAGTAAATACCATGTACGCAGACCTCATGGTAGCTATTAAACATGATAAGCCTCCAGTTGATGGCTAGTCATTTAGTTAGCACATAAACATGTGACTGTTTTACGTTGATCTCAGTAGACACAACATGACTTTAGTGAACCCTGCCTGTTCTCTAACTCTGTTTCTCTCTCTCTCTCTCTCTCTCTGCAGGATCATCCAGAACCGTGTCCTGGTCTTCATGCTCGGAGCCATCATCCTTCTCACCATCATCCTGGCCATCTATTTCAATCTGCGAGGCCACTGATCTCCCCTCTACACACACACACTCACTCCTCCCCTGACACAAATACAAACACACACCCGTGTGATTAATAGCGACAAAAGCGTTGTTCTGCTGTAATTAGGACAAATGGTCCCCATGAATCACTGTTTCCAAAGTCTGACAGCGAGCTTTTTTTTTCTTCCATCTCTTTCTTTTTCCTTCCTGTTTGCGGTTTCTTTCCGTCCCTCTCAACCTTTTTTCCACTTTGCGCTTCCCTTTCTTGTTCTTGCTTTTCTCCTCTCACTTTTGCTCTCTCTCTGTCAGGCTCGCATTCATCTCCAGGGATAAGAATCGTTTGTTTTTTATGAAAGTTAATATCTTTCATGGCGTCGTCCTCATCAATGTTCTGCACCCCATCTTGTCCCCAGGTGAATTCTGTGGTTTTCGTACGTAACTCAAAGCAGATTCAGATATGTAGATAATTGTTTTTCTTGTGATGGAGGTGGGTCAGGTGTTATTCAGGATGTGTGTATGCATGTGTGAGAGACAGCGAGAACGATAGATATAAGAGCGCACACTTATGAATGTTTGCATGTGCATGAGTGACAGACATTGGCCCACGCTGTTTGTTATTAACTCCAACACTCATTCTGTAGGTATGAGCGCCGTCTGTAGCTAAATGATTCAGCTGTTCTTCATGTAGCCCCTACAAAACAGAGGACAGTGCCTTCAGATAAGATGTGCTGTTCACACTCCATCTTTAAAAAGCTCACCAGAGCCCAAAATAGACGAGTAGTGCAGCCTTCAAAAGAGAGGGTGCACGTAAAAAAAGATGGAGGTCACTTTCAGTTCAGTCAGTCAAAGTAAATGTTTGTTTTCAATTAGCTGCCTTCAGGAAAGGATATATGAACACAAGTTTAAAGATTGAGGAAATGAAACAAAATCGAATATTTTAATGTTTTTAATACAAAGCCGAATTGACCATAAATACAATGCACACATACAGGCTTTAATATCCACATTTGGTACAATTCCCATGCACCTCCCAAACTTCCACAATTGACTCCCGCAGACTTTTTAATATATCTGCATTTTGCTAAATTATAGGCATAATACTGTATCTACTAACATTTAATTCCACATCATGTATAGTGTTTTGCTCTAAATACAAGTGATTCTGTTATTATTTATTTATAATGCGATTAACGTTTCTGTGTTAGAACTGTATATTTTATGAAGTTAAAAGGTATTCAGAATTAACATTAACCACATCTTTTGTTTTCTTGATGTTTGGGTGTTCAGTGATAAGACGTAGGTAGACTGCACACCAGGACCAACTGAAATGTGTGGATTTCAAGTTTTGTATCTTTAAGGCATTTTTTTCCTTCTTCCTCTGTTCTTATAAATGGATCTAACTTGTCTTAGAACGGGCACTTTTTGTTCCATATTTTTCTTGTCAAGTTCTGAAGATTGTGATGCAGTCCTTGTGTCTGTGTTTATCTGTACGCTGACTTATGATGTAATACATTTGCAGGTGTTTGAAAAAGAAATGTGTGTGTGAGTTTACTGCTGCTTAATTCTTCAGGGGAAAGCCATTCTTCAGGGGGTCTTGGAAAATCTAAATTTAAGAGCATCTTTTCAGAAGTTGAGGGAGATGAATCTGACACTCACACACACACTCACATATCCATATTGGCACACACAGGAGTAGAGTATTGGAGTGTGCATGCATCTCCTGTGGTCGATGTGGTGCTTCCCGGCGAGGACATTTGCTATTCTTTTTCAGGGCCTTGGTCTTCATTTTCGAAGACGCGGGGGTATCAGGGTGGTGAGCCCCCGACACCCCCCCCCCCCCCCCCCCCCCACGAACCAGCGTTTCACAGACCCTCACGAGCTGCAGCGACGCCGTCTGCTTCAAAGCCTCAAATTAATGGCTGACAAAATATTGTGCTTCTGACCGTCCCATGCGGGGCCGACCCACCAAGACTTACATTAAAGTGGAGGCATAATGGAAAAAGGAAGGAAGTGAACAAGGAAGCGTGTACGTAGGGGGCTGGAGGGGGGGTAATCCCTGGCAGTTTGACAAACCTCCACTGATAATGACCCTCGGTGATTGTTTTTTCACCCAGTGTGCGTGTGTCTCCACGTGCAGTCTACCCGATGTGCTCTCTTCTCCTCCTTTCTCTCTATCTCTCTTGTCTTTTTTCTCCCTCTGCATCCCTTTTGCTCCCCCCTTCTCTCTACCTCTCCTGCCACCTTTTCTCTCCTCCTCCCTGTCCTCCCCTCCCTCCCTCCCAGCCTGTCAGATGAGCGGAGCAGGAGCGAGCGAGCGGTAGAAGGCAGCGTGGCGGCGGCTTCTATTTGAAGTTGTAATGGTGTCAAAAAGTCAGGGCTGACTGACAGACGTCAGTCCCACAGGGCCTCATTAAAAACAGACCCACTTGACAAGGAAATAATTGAGCGCCGGCGACAACTCTGGGGCCCCTCTGCGTTTTTAGATGTTTTTCTTTTCTTTTCATTATTAGCACCGAGCTATTATGTTCATTAAGAAATGGCATTAAAACAAGTTTTTAAAAGCGGGAAAATGGAGGGAGGGGCAGAGGCAAGGCAGGATGCATGGAGGTGGGAAGATAACGATTTGTTTAGAGCCCCCGTCCTGTTTTATTATTTAAACAGGAGCACTGTCATGTGATACCTTGGCAGACGCCGGCTATCATCTGCCACTCCTCCCTTTCCCCCCTCTTTTTCTCCTTTTTTCCCTTTGCTCATCCCTTGCTTTTCCCCCAGCTTTTATCTTTCGCTCCTCTGTCCATCTCGCTTTCTCCACCTGCCATCTCTCTCCCTCTCTTCATTCCTTTCTTTCTCTCCCTCTGAGCGGCGGGTGTCGGTAGAATATGAACTAGATTATTCATCAATGCCCCCCACTACCACTCCCCCCACGCGCTGATTTGGTTTTCGACAAGCGTCTCACCGCAGAAGGCTGAGGATGAAAACTTGTCAAAAATAGGTTATATCTTATTCCAAGGGGCAACAATAGTAGCAGGTACAGACACCTTTTAATATTTAATTTAGACGGGTGTTAACCCTCCTTAAGTGACTGGAGCTGTGTCTTCCATACAGACTCCAGGAGGGAAACGGGGGGAGGGGGATCGAGCAAGAGGGGAGGGCAATTCATGATTTGATGTCTGAGAAGTGATTTTGAACCTCTCCCTGTTTGCCATAGAGGAAGGAGTCTTTGGGTGTCCCTGTACATTTTACCTACACCAACCACGTCCTCAGCATGGATGTCCTGTGAGAGTTGAAACACAACCAACCAATCACATTCAGATCCCGGCTTCGCTGTGCCTCGCTTGATTCAGTAATGATTACGACTGATCATAAAGCAATAGTCTTTTTATTTCATCAGTGGAAATCATTTTCCAGAGAATCTTCTACACCTCCATCTTGCGTCATTGTGTCTCGATAACATCCCTGGTGCACACCTCAGATGTCAGTCTCGTCCTCCTTTTATAGGTTTACATACAAGTTTTTTTTTGTAAAAAAAGGTAAGGAACCTCTGTGATTCGCCGCCATTACAAAAAGCCGGATGTTGTCAGCCATTTAAGACGACAAGGGATTGTGACAAGCGTCGTTTGAGCTGTCTGTCCCCTGGCGAAGGGCGGGCCTTAAACGAGATAAAACAGCTCCGGTGGTGGGATCACAACAGGAGGGTGGGCTTCATCTCCAGGAGTGTCCATGATGCTGCCACCCCCCACCATACACACAAACACACACGTATTTAAGGAGGCCCTGCAATACTAGCTAGCGAAGAAAAACCCCACAATGGCACTGTTTGAGAACTACAATGAGGCTTCTACTGTTTGATTCAGCAAACACAGAAAAGCGCACATGCACTGCTGCACGTATGGTGGACGCCCCCCCCGATAAAAATATACACACGCTCTAGTGTACGGCTGATAGAAGAGGAGCCATGTTCTCCGTTTGTACACGGCACCAGTCCTAGCAGAATGGCTTTCTTTCTCTCCCCGGCCCTTTATCTGTCTTTTCTTTCGCCCCCATCAGCGCTGTCGACCATTTTATTGGTGTTTGTGCTCGTCAAGAAATGACAATGCCCCCCATTATTTGAGGAAATCACTGGGGCTGCAGCCATACATACATGGATGTTTGTGTGCAAGCAGGATGTGTCCCCCTGTGGTTGAGATGGAGCTGGAGGACTTGGTGTAGAAAGCTTTGTTGAAAACTGTGAATGCACGAAATTCTGCTCGTTTTCATCCGTAATGTCCGGATGACTCAAATTTCCATTTAACCCGGATCTTCAATTTGTCTCGTTTCCTTCGGACTCTGAGCTGCTCCCCTAACTATGAAGATGACTTTTGTGATCTCTGTTATTGTCGGTGTTGTCTTATTTGTCATTAAAGCCGTTCTGAATTTCAGTTACCAAGACGCTGTGTCATAACTTACATTTCCCTCCTGTAGTGTCGTCATTGAACAGACAAGAAAACACTTCGAGAGGAACCAGACTTACTCCTGGAGGAGGTAAAGCTGACATTTGAAAAGCCTATAGCAGTGCTGCCTGCCTTCTTTTTGTTTTTAAAGGCACACCTAGCCCTGGCTCTCTAATTCAGCTTTGCCATGGAGACAATAGAAACACAAAGGGCCGGTCAGAGCTAGGCTGAGCCAGGCTAAACCACTCAGCACACCTCCCCTCCTCCTCTCCCCTCCATCCCCATTTTACCCTCCATCTCTCTCCCTGTAGAATACTGCCACAGCCTTTGAACTGAAATTAACACTTTACCACTACAAAGACATACAGTTGTAACTAGCAATGTCATTTGCATGATAATGGGGAGTTGGAGAAAATGGAGCTGTTTTAAAGTGGCAGAAGCTTGTGCTTTTATTTATTTATTTCTCACTACTTGTATGCCCTTTGACCTTTGAATCAAATTTGAACTATATGTAAATGAATGCACACTAAATGTTAAAGATAATCATAAATGATGTTTAAAATGTTACATTTATGATTTTCTGCCCATGTTTGTTTAGGCAAGGCAAGGTGAATTTATTTATATAGCACCTTTCAACACAAGGCAATTCAAAGTGCTTTACAAAAAACGAAAGACATTAAGAAAATGGCATTTAAAATCAGTCATTAAAAAGAAAAGATAATAAAAGAAACATTAAAAGAAAAAATATATGGATAAAAGTTACAGTTTAATTGATTTCCCCTGTACTCAAGCAGGTGCAGCCATCAAATCTACGGCTGGTTTTGTTCAGTATAGTTCTTCCGGTGTTGCTGTCCATTTTAAAAGTGGACGAATTAGAAGAGACAAATGAGAAGAAAAGTGGGGATGAGCGCAGAGAAGGTGAGCTTGCCTGGGAGGCACTCAGTGGCCTGGACGTTCAGAGAGAGGAGGGTTTATTCGGGCTCGCCCCTGTACAGTAATTTACTTTGCATATGGCGGCTTAGCAGACACGTTTCTAAATTTCCAACTGGGAGGCATCAGTGGAGGAATCACTGTCTTCAAAAGACGGCCTGCCAGTCACGCTCCTCCCGAAGCCGGAGATCTGAGCGCGCGCTGATAACCCGCGACATCTTTCTGGAAAAACGGGGAGTCGATCAGCTTTGATGGAGCACATCCGCCATGACAGGCTACTGAAGAGCCCGCTAATCAACTGGGGGGGAGGGAGGTGGGGGCATCGCTTAGCATGACAGCACAGAGAGGGAAGGGTGGTGGAGTGGGGGATGGATGGACGGACAGATGGATGGATGGAAAAGGTGTGCACTTGCTTGTTCGCTCTTAGACATGCAGGTGGATGAGAGGGAGAAAGGAATATGTGTTTGCGTTGTCTAGAAGAAAGGGCAATATCAATACCCCCAGCAGCCTGTTACCTAACCCCCCCCCTCCACCGCTCTACAAAACCCCCGCCTCAAATGGTTGGTGGCAATTAATTATTCATGAGCGTGCATCCAATCCCAGAGCTCGGCGACCAGTTTTCTCCACGTAGGCCAGGAAGTGGAATTGGATTCTTATGAGGGGGGCCTTTCTCAGGCTGGTGCATGGGGTCAATTGAATCGGCAGTCCAAAGGTTACAGAACCTGTATGATGTCCTCTCATATCCCTCCACCTCTCAGAAAGAAGTGACGCACACAGAATGCCTGCATGAAAGAATCCCGGGTTTCCCTTATCTGTTTTTCATTAAAAGGCGGATGTTTTCTCAGACGCTTTTGACCGGTTTAGAAGTTGGAAGAAGCTTGGTCCAGTTAGCACGGGTCCTATTCAGTCACATAATTCACTCAAGCTCCAAATGATCAACCAAAGTTTCCCTGATATGCCTTACATGCTGCCTCTTCAGTGCTCATGCTGCCTTGCACACACACAGATGCATCTCCTATAACAGTACAAAGTCACACACACACTCACCTTACACACACAAATCACACACCTCTCTATTGAAACGTATGGATGTGGCAACAAAATGCACAACTTTTTGTTCATCTCAAGGACTTGTGAGGGCCCCAGTGAACTGAGAGGCCATATTGATTTCCCCTCTTTTCATGCTGCGACTCTGGGATTACCCATTTTCTCATTCATTTTTAAAGACAACTCGTGAGATTCTTCGTTCCCATTTTCTCTCTGTTTTTTCCTTTTTCCATCACCCCCCCAAACACACACACACACACACACACACACACACACACACACACACACACACACACATATATACACACAATTCCCAACCAGTACAGTGGTTGTACCCACCCCTTTTCCACAGCCAAGTCCCTCCTTGACCCTGAAAATTGTAATTCAGCCATAGATCACAGCTGCTGAATATTAGGGCTTACAAAAGCAGTTAAATAAAATATGTTGAAATCGTCCAATCCCAGAGGCCACGGCAGAAATTCTAATCAGGTGAGAGAAAGGGGAAGGAGTCAGCAGGGGGATTATGGGTAAAGAGAAATGTCTGGATCTACCGGCCAAGAGTGGAGAGCTGACATAGAGGTGGGAATGAACCCAAATCATAGCGATCATAACGCCGTACCATGTAGTAGAATGAAGCATTTTTTATATGAGCTGTATCACAAGTGTATTTCTACTGCCCTTTAAACAAGTACATCAAGTCATTGCAACAAAAATCCACCAGATACATACAATCCAGTGACTATGAGTTATTTTTGTGGCATGAATATCTTTGTTTTGATTTATAATACTAACAAATATACAGACACAAACCAGTTGATGCATATATTGGCATACACATTAAATGATATGTGTGTTTTGTATTATTACCAAGATGTTTTGAATGAAACACATCATGCCATACTGATATCTATAATTAGTGTCAATGAAACATTGTCTCTAGCTAGAGGTCTTCAAAGTCAGCAGCTTCCCGTAACCTATAGTGCCATCCAAACTATTTGCAAAATAATTGAGTCTCCTGGTATTAATGCCCTCATTTAATACTTAACAACACAGTTGGCCTATAGCTTCTCCTATGACCGACGTTGGAGAGGGTCAACACATATTAATTATTCTGCTGGCATGCTTGTTAAAGTGAAGCACTGTGGTTAACTGAATTTAGGACCATTCATGGGACGATACTGCTTTGGATTATCAGATGTTATGTTATTTCTCCATAGAGGGAAGAACAACTGTTTCTAGCATGAACTGTGGGGTACATCCAACATAAAAAGGCTCCTAAAATACTTCAAATGCTTTTTTCTTTCATTGAAGGTACACAAAATAAATATTCCTTTAAGTGAAAGTCATGCCACATTGATGTCATCAGAAAAACATCAACTTGGCTCGCACACAAGCATGTCACGAGTCTTAAAACTTTTTACGCCTTTTTTCTTCATTGCTCCACCCAGCCAGCAGTTCGGACTCAGCCACATGTAAAGCGGCCGGACAGTCCGGAGAGGTGATTGATCGCGCTTCAATCCCTCAGCGGTTCTCCAGACAAGGGGACGCTCCATTACGCTCAGGGATCAAAATGCTGAATTTACACTGTCCCCTCCAGGGAGAGAGAAAAAAAACCTGGTCAGGCATATTCTGCACACCAACCATCCTAGGACTTTGTGCTTCTTCTTCTTTATCAACCTTCATTCTGAATACGAGTACTTATATCTGAATTGGTGCAACAAAACAGCAAAGCATGCAGGGCTTGTTCTTTGTAGCTGAAACAAATGTTAAAGGTCTTAAAGCTCCCCTATTATACTGTTTTTCATCAATATATTATAGGTCTCAGATATATACAAAACATGTCTCTGAAGTGTTTGGCTCCAAATACCAAACAGATCATGCATCCCATAATCCCCTCTGTTTCAGCCCTGTTTCAAAAGTGCTGATTCTGTGTCTGTTACTTTAGATGAAAATAAGGAGCCACGCCTCTCTGAGAGATATTTGGTTAAAAAGAACACAATGGTGCTCTAGGAAAAATCGTTATTACATCATAAAGTGGCCAAAATCCGATCAGCTCATTTTCAGCAGTTGAACTAATCTTTGTTTCTGAAACTTTCAGAATCTCTTTACACAGAGGGGACACATGTTTATGTATAAAATACATGAAACAGTGGATTTTGCATAATAGGTGACCTTTAAACCATATTAGATGTGTAAAAAAACCCTGAAAAACGGCAATTGAGAACACTTTCACGTCTCTGCAGAAGGAAGAGCAGACTAGTTCCCATATGAAGCCTAGTTTGGTAATATAAGCTAAATTAGATTTGGGATTTGCCTTTCGTTTCTTTGTTGGTGTTACAATATGATTTTGTGATATCAGACTTAACCCTCCAATAATAAAATGTAATCAAACCAAGTAAACACTTGTCAATCAATTCATTAATAATGTTTTTATGAATAATTTGTGGCTACATAGTTGACCAAGTTGTGGCTGCAGGACAATGTTCTGTTTTCCATCAGCCAGACTGAAAGTCTTACAACTGTTTTCAACAGCTTATAAAACCTTGGATCTATCAGGTTTAGTCTATGACTGAGAAAGGGTGGCAGGGGTGTTGGGTCAACGCCAAAGCATTCTAGTGATTTTTTAAATGAAGAAATAACACCAATGGAAGAAAAATCTCTTTAATTAGTTGAATAGGAATTTAAATGAAATGTAAGCTTGTCTGCTGAGTTGGTGGCAGTGGTTGAAGGACAGCTCTATTAAAAAAGGAATGATACAGTAATACAGTTGAACCCATTTAGTGCCTTTCAATGGGCACGTTGTGCTTATAAAACTGATTGGTCTTTCTCTGGTACGTTACAATGGGATGGAAAAGTAAGTAAAAGTGTTAGATGGTGTAACTAATAACTTTATATTTATATTCACTCCATAAAAAATGCAGTTAGGTCAGTGACCGGAAGCAATCATCTTATCTTCGGCAGGTACTTTCTCTTTTCCAGGCACTAAGGTGACTATATCCTGGAACAGATTCCCAGAAAGTGACTGTACACCTCAGGGCTCCATACTAGGTCCTCTTTTGTTCAAAGTATACATAAATGACATGGCTCATTAGTTAAGAACAGCTCTATTCATTATTATGCTGATGACACAGTTACTTACTTATCAGCGCTTTGTGTTGACTTTGCGTTGTCAAATTAAAAAAGTGTTGCTATTCCAAAGATTGATTGAACCTTGATTTTTACATGCTCATCGCCAGATCCCAAATACAAATCTTCTTAGTTTTAATATTGGCAATAATCAATAACTGTGGATCTAATAAATTCCTGTGTGAGTATGACAAATGTTAAACTACCTTTGAATTTCTCCCCTGTTGAAACAAAGTTGAAAAGTAAACAAACTGTTTATCTACCTAGTGTTATTGTGCTGTGGCCTTGGGTTCCTACACAGTGGACGTCTGCACCATTATGTTTCTTATGTTGAAAGTACTGTCAGCTAGAAACCTTAGTCGGTATTTCTCTATACATTCTTTCAGATTATCTTTTCCCTTTATTGTCAATGGAGAATGACAAGGTAAAACAACTTACAATGCTGACTGACGTCATTGAGCCACGTTGAGCCATTGTCACAAGGTTTTATTTGCACATGTCTTCAACCAAGATTCAATCAGAAATCATTTCTTTTCTGTTTGGAGATAAAGTTGCGTATAATTGCTTTGTCATTGAAGAGTTCATTTAGATGGACCCATACATCATTGAGATACTGTCTGGCTAGTTTGGACCTCAATAAGGTTACAGTTGAAATAAATCGTGTTGATGTTGGAAACCATTTGTAACTGTATTATAATGTAGAAAATCTAAGAGCAAGACCCTGCTTTTGCAACCTAAAATATAAAATATGGCCCCATAAAATTGAGTCTATTTTATTACAACTTGGGTCTTACTTTTGCAACTTTGGGAACACAGTGCCAAACCAGACAATAATAATCATGCAAACAGACTTTAATGAGGTTATCTAAACCTTTTTATTTGGAGGTACAACTGAAAATGTGTAATTCATCATTAGAAGTAAAACTGGGAGTTTGTTTACAAACCTGTTTGATTGTCAAACGGTTCACAACATGTTCTCAAATCCCACTAATTACCTTGTTCTCCAGCATTCACGTAATTAAAAGTTAATGGGGTCGTTCAAAGATGTTTGCTTTTCCTTTTATGCATATACAGCTTATGTACCTTTTAGTTTTCTTTGTTTCAAACCTGACGTCTGTGAAGGAACTGATTGAGATATCATTTGAGACATTACCTGTTTACCAATATGTCTGTGAACATGTGTTTCTATCCTAGCAGCACCTGAAGGCAGCATCACGAGAAACATACAGCAGCATACTGTAGGTCAGTCGTCTGTCTGCCAGGTACGAGGGGCCACTGGAATTCAGAGAAGGCAACGCTTACAAGGCACGGAAATGGTAGCTGCCTCCGATAATGCACCGGCAGGAATGTGAGTTCAAGTTTCACGGCTCTAATGATAAGTAGTTTGCTATATGTGTTCCATACCTGATAAGTATAGAATTGGATGGCTAAAGATTCCATCGCTGAGTAGATGGAGCTTACATGGCTTTTAAAATATTTGATAGACACTCCTCTTACAGAAATATATGCATAGAGTGTTCTTGAGTAATGAGTGATGCATGTCAGTCGACACACTCCTGTGAGTAAGCAGAGACAAAAGGACACGAGGGTCCAGGTTTATTTCAGCTGTCAGGGCGTCTCAGTAGGTGTCTGTCAGAAGTTTAACTCCACAGGTTAAGACATACAGTCTGATGGATGATGGCTATCCACCTGAGGAGACACCATCCATGGAATGCTAGACACTCGGTCAAAGACAGGCTGAACATAACCCTGGAAGCCATGGTCTGAAGATTTGCTTGGAGAAACACGAAATCAACAGAGAGGGGCGGATGGATCTGGAGGGAAAAGATGGTCAAGGTAAGTCTGAAATGAACAATTATTTATTTAAACAGTTTTGTTTTAGTTGGCTTGTCGTGAATGTTTATAAGGTTACATTTTCAACTACTTTTGACTTTTTAAAAGCCTTTTAATATTGTATTTTATTTAGCTTTTGACTCTCTGCTTGAAGTACCATCACATGGTCAAATGACAGAAATATGCAAGTCACTTTGATTAGAGGTTGATTATACCTCAGTCATCTGCCTATCCAGCTATTGCATTCTGGGACATGCTGTATACCCCCGCTTGACAATAGCCGGGTCATTTCAGCACCATGGACAGATTCAGCAACATTCAGAGCAAAGCAATTGGCTGCTCTAATTTCACCTCTCTGGAGGACCTTTACAATGAAGCTTCATGGTCAGCCAGTGTTTTCCATATGGTTTTGAAAGTCATTACAAAATGTGCGTTGGACGTGCCTCAACCACAACAGATGACACACAGGTATCAAATCAGCAACAAAAAGTACACCCACTACTACAAGAGCTCCATTATTATTGGGAAACCAAAGTAAAGCAGTACCTCCTGGCCAGAGATGAAATAGTTGTTTTACATGTAACACACAAAGATACCCAGCCAGAAAGGGTGGTGATGATGAAGCAGAGGCCCTCCTGGTTACACTACGTCTTCTTAAAAAACAAAAATCCCCCAGCGCAGCTCCAGCTCCGAGCTGATGTGCTATAGGCAGCCGAGGTCACCGGTTCATCCGTCAGAGAGGCTCCTCGCTGATGGATGGCACTCAGAGCAACGCGCGCCCAATCCGCTGTAGCCCTAACCGCCGAGAAGGGCCTTCGCAGGAAGAGAAATAAATAAATAAACAGCAACATCAAAGGGATGTTCAAAAGAAAAACAAAGCCTGCACACGTTCGTTTGCAAACACACACACACAGACACACACAAGCGCGCATTGGCTCTCTCGCACACATCCGGTGAGAGAGAAAAGGGAGGCGGAGGGAAAAAATACAAAGGACTGAAAGCATACACATAGTTTACTCTCCAATGACACTCGGCTTGAAGAAAATCTAGACAAAACAAGGCAGAGTGGCGAAAATTGGAGCGTTTGATGGTTCGATATTTGAGCTGAAAGACTTGAAAACAAAGAATCTACAAACAAACACAATGATCTTTATCCTCATGTGTTCCTGTTTGTCATTGAGGGGATAAACTGGGACACCTTCACCCACTGGTGACCCAGCTGAGGCTCTGTATGTGCAACACCCCAACACTTAATGATACACTATCACCACATTTTAGATGATAAGTTTGGTGATATTCTATATTTTTCTCATGTAGAAAAACTCAAACCAACAATGACTTAATCCAATAACACATTTCCCAAAAACTATTCAAAATACACCATTAATCCACACTGTTTGCATTTATTGTATCACATTGAACATGGGCATTGCAGTTTATATGAGTCAAGTCCACATATACCGTCTTCCTGCCGAACATACTTGGTAGAGCAACAAAACGCAGTTATAAGTAAGATTGACAAAATAAACAACTAGAGTGCCCAGTGGTTTAATCAATTATTTAGCTTTTTTTATGAAAGTGGTGAATTTCTCCCGCTTATAAGGTTTGTAAGTCAGAAAGTGTTGAGGATGGACTAACATGTTGTTGGTTTTGGTCTTTTTATGGAATGTGTTGACGATTTCAGGATATATACAACACATTCAGCCTTATCCTTTAAGCAGGAAATTACAAAATGGCATTTTGTGATCTCCAGTTGGGATCAAACTGCAAACCTCGTCCATGTCAGTGCTATCCTTTACCAACTACACACAGCATCAAACAAATGTAAGAACACCTTTTGTTTGAGTGTGTTTAATAATTCACCAAAGCGTGTGACCATGAGCCTTCACATGTTTCTGGATAGAAAACTGTGATTGTAAAGGAGGACCAGCAGTTGAGACAAAAAGCTCCTCCGAAAAAGTTGAAGAGCCTTGCATGAGGTAACTTGTTGCAATCATCGAAATAAAAACAAAAAAAGTTTGAGCTCGAGAACTTTGACCAGTTAGAGACCCACAGGATGCTATCAAAGACGAGCCTACGTGTAATTGTGTTTGGGTTCAGCATTCCATCGTGCAAAATTACTCTTTATTGATGCCAGGTTAACAATTTGAGCTCAAAAAAGGGAAATCATATCAATTTAATGGCAGTCATCTTAGATCCAGTACTCTCTATTTGTCTAATTGATTTGGTTCCTGTGAAATGCAGCTAAATGTTATTGTTTCCATGATCGTAGATATTGGCATCCAGGAACCTCTGCAGACTACCAGCGCTTTGGACGGTTAGGGAACGTTGCTTGCACGGCCTTGAGTTAGTCAGCATGGGCTCTTCGCATGAAATATTGAGGAAGCTGGAAGGGCTGGGCTGGGGCCTCATGTAGGTGTGTGTGTGTGTGTGTGTGTGTGTGTGTGTGTGTGTGTGTGTGTGTGTGTGTATGTGTTTGTGTAGTGGGGATTGCCTGACGGTGGAAGCTGTGGATGTTGTGTCAGCTCCCCCAAACCAAAACAAACTCATAAGCCCCCCAGTGTACTCCTAAAATCTGAAAAGTGGATTGCAATATACCTTCCATTGAAAATATACCATTCTCTCTGTTGTTTTTCTTATCCTCTTCCCCCTCCTGCTCTCCCCTTCTCTCTGTCTTACACACTCACACACACAGACACCAACCGGGCTCTGTGAGATTTAATCTCATCCTTATTCCAGTGCCCTTAATCTTTTCGTTTCTTAACATCTCCGTTTCCCCATGCAAATCAGTTCTTCTCATCTCTCTCACTATTCTTTTCCACTTTCTGCTCTTTTTCTTTCTCTCTGTTTTCCAATCAGATGGCAATATGTGTGTGTGTGTGTGTGTGTGTGTGTGTATGTGTGTGTCTAGTCAGTCAGCACGCTGAGTGCAGTGCAGACAGTTTAGTACAGTTGAAAGAGCACATCACAGTTCTGCCCTGCTCTCTCTAAGGGCTGATAATATGAGCCCTTCTTACCTGTTAGGAGCTAGTGAGCCGCTGCTCCTCCTTTAAATGAACTTCAGAGGGGGAGTCAGATTGACAGGAACACAGAGAGGGCTGCCCCGTCTGACTGGCGGTCCTGTCAAGGTGAACCCAAGGTGCTCTCTCAGGCCCCGCGCTGCTTTCCACCAGGCTGCCCCTAGCTGGGCTGATTGGGCCTTAATGGTACAGTAATGACCAAAACAAGCCCACACACACATATGCACACACACAGCCTCACTGTGTCTGAGGCGGGGGCGCTATCTCAGAAGATCTCAGAAACTTAAAGGTCTAAGCCAGCTAATTTAGCAAGTTAACATCAGTTGAGCCTCCCTGTTAATCTTTGTTTCAAAGTGTGTGAGGGAAATATAAGGCTGAGTGTAGTAGCTGTTTGAGAAACCATTAAGAGTGCATGGTCTCGACAGATTATGCATAGTAATAAAGGCGAGGGAAGCCTCTCTTTAAGCCGCAGCACCTTAATAGCCTGTATGATGACACTTTATCTATAGTTTGTGCATATAATCACTAAACTAAAGGGGGCGACCCCAGGGCGTGGGTTCACCCGCTGACATTTGACATCTTTATAATTAACTGGGAAGGTCTAATCTCTGCCTTCAAATGACGCGTTGCCACATTCCATTTAATATGCTTATAAGCACTATGTATTATTCAAATATGCAGATGAGGCTCCGTTAGAAAACAGTCTTTTTGACACAGGTTTTTCCCTCCCGTCGGGGTGGGGTACGGGGCCACTAAAGGACCTGCAGGGATCGGAGAGCAACAGTCCTTCTGAAATGTTCATTCCCTGAGAAAGACGTCAACGTTTTCTACATCTTCGTTGTCCGTTTGCTGTTATTTAAAGTGAAACTACTCAGGACAGATGGGCCGCTTTGTATTAAAAGTAAAGGCACTGTATTCAAACCTAATTCTTCCTGCTGTGAAAGCCACAGAGCACTTTTATCAAACCCTCGTTACTCTATATAAAACATTACTGGAACAGGGACTGCTTTTTCTGAAGAGTTTTAATAGCTTTGGTCGGAAATGTGTGCAGGAGTCGGCCATCTTTAGACTGAGTGAACCAGCAGAGCTTTTTATGGATGCGATCTCTAACAGGGTTGGAAGAAAGAGCCTCTTATGTTCACTTTTGGCTTGAGTTACTTTTGAGAGGCTGGTGGTCGCTGGGTCAGAGGCTTCAGTGAGCCGGTAACCACTACACGAAGCCCTCAGTCCTCTCCGGAGCTTTTCAGCAGCATTCACAACCTTATATCCTCTCCCTCTAAGAAGTCAGACTTCTCAGTAGTGTGCTCCATTGTATAAACTGCTATTCATTTATTTTTTGCTTTCTCTTTTAATCCATATTCATGAATCACTTATACATTTGAAAATCAATACCACGCTACAGTTGCACTGTGGTGAGGTCATGCGGTCCTATTATTTGGAAATCATACATGCAACTAAACACGAAATAAATAAAGAATTGTACGATTACTGTAGTGAATGTGAGATCATTACAAACAGGAATATTCATTAAATCGTCTGGATCCAGCTTCTAAAACACACATGCTTCTTGTAAAAGAATTAGAAATTCAAGTGTTTTTTATTCACCTAAACAATAGCAGCTGCTTTATGAATATGATCCTTAAAGTGTAAGGAGATGATAGAATACGAGTTTTGAAGGAACCTGCTATCTTGTGTTCTTCTCCGTCCAGCATTAGTGTGCATTATCAAGGTAAGGTAAAAAAACTGATAGTCTGAAATGATATTAAAGACCAGGAATAATAAACAACAGTCTACTGTATTTGCCCTCTGTTTCAGTTGTATCCCCAGATTGCCGTTTGGCCGTTTCAGGGCTGATATCGAACGGCATCAAATCACCTTTTTTTTGTTCCTTAAAGGTTGTAAACATTTGTAAATGAGTGCTTGCATGTGTTGAAGGCATATTAGGTTTTCTCCCCGGTGTCTGTGGGGGTTTATTGAGTGTGCTGTTGTTGATCCTGGGCCATGAATCCTTCCCTGCCCTCTCCTGTGCCTGCAGCCTGCCCCCAGCCTCTCCTCCACCTCCCACTGAGCTCCCTCTGTCTCTGGCTTCATCTCCAGCTCTGTCTCTCCAGCTCACCATCGCAGCTCCCGCCTCCTGTCTCATGTCCCTTTCAACTAAATTGTGGGCTTTTTTTGTTTTGTTACATGAGCGTTCTGTTAAAGCCTTTGTTATTTGACCTTCTCTCGTTTCTAATTTTTTTCATGTGGCTTATGTATTTGTTGTTTGTCTTACATTGGCTTTGGTTTATTATTTCCTTTACAGGGGAAGATTATTTTATTTTATTTCATGTCCTCATCAAACATATACAGTATATACATACAGTTCACTAAATGTTCCATGCCTAATTGTTCTCCTGTCAACTTCACCTGTTGAACGAGTCCCCTTGAAGACTCTCACAAGTGTTTTCCACCTTCTCTCTGCCCACATGCACACTTCACCTGTCTCCTTCATAAGATACAAATCCAAGGTAGATGAAACAATAACATGTAGCTCTCTATTGTTCTTTGTATACAAACCAGCTTTCTATATCAATTCGAGACATGCAATATGGCAAATTCACATGCATTTTCATATTTCACAAAGTCGTTTGTGTAGCATTTCTACACCCCCAAAATGACTTTCATGGGGAACACACAGTTTAAAGACAAAAACACAGAGATTAGCCAACCACTGTGGTAGCTATACCGTTCAATCACAAGCTAGCTCCGCCCTAAAGCATAAACTGCATAAATGTCTAATTTACTTTAAAGGGGATCTATCATGCAAAATGCACTTTTGTATGTCTTTTACACATAAATATGTGTCGCCGGTGTGTCGGGGAACTCACGCAGCATCAGACAATAAAACCCTTTCTCTTTTCCTCCGTACCCAAATCTTTTAAAAACGGGGGTACAACGAGCGGCAGACCCGGCGTCATGGGCAGGCCCCATGGGTTCGGGCCCGCCCATCCAGGATTTGGGCCCGCCCATCCAGGATTTGGGCCCGCCCATCCAGGATTTGGGCCCGCTGTTTTAATCAGGGCTGAATACCACATTTCTATTGTTTTATTATTATGTTTATTGTTGTTATTTGTAGGGCTTTGTCCTAATATTTATTTTTGTATTAGTTTAATATCGTGTTTTTATTTTGCTATGAAATTCTGAATGAAAGGCTGAGCGCAAGACTGGTTTTTCGCTGGGTTGAGTCGTGTGGGTTTTTGAGTGAGATGCGGCACAGCAGCCTGTCAGTTAGTCTACTCTTGCTAGGTCAGTGGTTCACGAAAGGAAAATGGCAACTAAGCGCCAGATGCAGGCACATTAGAAAAAATCAGTTACGTTACCAACGAGCAAGCAAGTCAGCTGGCAATCAATTATATTTTGAAGAGAAATTGATTCTCAAGCCGGCTCTCACAAACTCCTGCTCTGTGCGCAAGCAGACCGCTGCACACGCTCTCTGCCTCGCTCAATCTCTCTCTCTCTCCCTTTCTCTCCGTCGCTCAACCTCACTCCACCTCTCCACCCTGTGTGCGCTCAAGTTTGCCTGCGTGCTTGCCCAAGTTGGCACAGCGTTACATATGTGCCACAAAACCAACCAATGGATGTATAAGACCGTCAACAGCCTTATGGCAACCTAAACCCCCCCCCGTTGACAATTCAGATTTCCCGGGAAATGTAAGTGTCGTGTTGGGCCCGCCCAGAGATGTATGTCTGCCGCCGGGTCTGACGAGCGGATACAGATTTGCTGCCGATATGACGTCAAATCTGCGGCGGACCCACAGAAAGTTGCTATCAGAAATAATGCCTGACGTGTTTTGGACGTAATCTCGTCTTTGTTTATAGCAAGCCTCGCTAACACTCAGAGCTAACCTTTACTGTAGAGCACATGTGTTTAAAAAGCAGGAAATAAAAAAAGGTGATAAACCCGCAAGAGAAAAAGCATTTGAGCTCCATACTGTTTCAGAAATAATCCTTGATGTGGTTTAAACAGGATGGCGTTTTATTACAGCAGAATTTAACTTTATCTCCGGTATAATTCTGATCAGGCATTAGCTCCACCTCCTCTTTCTTTCTTTTTTTCAAGCTAAGGACCCAAAAACCTTGTTTCTCTAACAGGGCTTCAAAAGAGGGGTATGAGCAGTATGAGGCATGGCTACAATGGGTGATCTGTTTGGTATTTTAAGCAAAAAACTTCACAGACATGTTTTGTATAGGTATGGCCCTACAATATATTTTTCCAATATAGCATGATAGGTCCACTTTAAATAGAACAATAATTTACAAAATAAACGTCATACTTTAAAACCTGTTAGGCCCCAAGCCTGTTTTTCAGGTTTCAGGCTCGATAATGACATTCCCAGAACAAATGACCATATCTTCCCTTCTAAAAGGGTTAAATTAATCGTCTTTTTTCTCAAAGTAATGATAAACCTGTGAGTTGGATGTAGAAAAGTCAGAATCAATATAGATGATCAATTCAGATCAATTCAGATTGAACATGGTAAAAAACTGTTTTGTATTTATAGTTAAAACCAGGGGCGGACTCGGACTACAAATCAGCCCGGGACTCTCGACCGTCCCACTTCGGTACCGCCGGCCCACCGCAAGTAAATACCGCTAGTAAATTGACGGGGGGGGGAGGTGTTATAGTGACTTACCGCAGGAGTAGACATTAAGGGTAAAATTAACACATTTGTTGCAATAGTAGCCTAATTTATGCACTAACTACATTACTACTTGTACTACAACATTTTAATCATCAGTTCTTCCCTCAATTGTTCATATTTGGTTTATTAAAATAATGATATTGTGGTCATTGTTAAAAAAATTCTGCTATTATGAGTATTATTATTTGTATAATGTGCATTCTGCCTTCCTGTCATTAGGAGTTAGACATGTAATGGCTATGTAATTGATTAGATTAGAACCTTCATTAAACTGCTGGGACATTTCGCCAATACCTTTATATTGTCTACTCTTCACTTACTTGTCAGCATAGGTCGGCATTGATGTACATGTAACCAGACCCGGCGCCAGAACAAATCTAAAGGGAGGGCCTATGATTTTCATGGGAGGGCACACAAAACGAAAAGAACGAGATCGCGGATACAAGCGGCCGAGATGGGTTTTCTCCGCAGGGTGGCTGGTGTCTCCCTTAGGGATAAGGTGAGAAGTTCGGTCATCAGGGAGGGACTCGGAGTTGAGCCGCTCCTCCTTCGCGTCGAAAGGAGCCAGTTGAGGTGGTTCGGGCACCTAGTTAGGATGCCACCTGGGCGCCTCCCTAGGGAGGTGTTCCAGGCACGTCCAGCTGGGAAGAGACCAAGGGGTAGACCTAGGACCAGGTGGAGGGATTATATCTCTTCGCTGGCCTGGGAGCGCCTTGGGATCCCCCAGTCAGAGCTGGTTGATGTCGCCAGGGAAAAGAAAGTTTGGGGCTCTCTGCTGGAACTGCTACCCCCGCGACCCGACCACGGATAAGCGGGAGAAGATGGATGGATGGATGGCACACAAAACCGTCACGTGCTGCGGCACAATATATTTCAAACAGCAAGGCCAACAGCATTGCGTAAAGACGCACACTTATCGCAAACATACACAAATAAAGGGCAACATAGCAACCACTTTGAAACATTGTGTGCGTGGCAGCACAAACACTGGTAAATCACGAGCAAGGTTGACAGCTAAAAAAGCTATAATATAAACGACAGCTGACACGTAATAACGGCTCCGTGCAGCTGATCTGCACCAAAGTACTCATTTCCTTATTTGTTTCCTCGCGTATCTCTCTCTCTCTCTCCACAAACTCTCACATGAAATGTGTTCTTTTGATGCGGCATGCCTTAGCAGTCCTTTATCAGTCTGTAATGCGTGTTTCCAGTCGCAAAAACCTTTGACAGTAAAAGCCGCATCAGATGAAGACGTATTCACTTTAAACTGTCTACAGGGGAAACAAAAGGCTGCGTCTGCTTTTAACGAATCTTCAAGCCATGGTCTGTTGTGTACCATGCAGTGGCAAAAGTGCGCTTCTTTCCTGAAAATCTCCCTGGATAACGATCCAGCTTCACCTGCTTGGGTTTATTAACCCCAAGATCATCGCTAACTCAGCCCCGGGGTTTGCCGAGGTCAAGCTTGTGACATTAAGGCGTGCTGCTGCAACGGCAGGTGCAGGGTTGCCAGCAGCACCATCGGCTGCAGTTCTTTCATCGCTATTTCGTTTGAATACATCCTTAGACCTTTTGAGCCAATTTCTGATGTCCATTTTGTAATGCAAACAGAAATGTGAGTCTACAGAATGCACAATAAACAAATCCAGAATAGGCGGCAGAGTGTGACGCTGTGATTGGTCTAAATGGGGACGAATAACAAATCACAGACTCATGCATTTATTTGACATAGCCTGCGATTTTTTTGTTTTGTTCTGACATCACATACATCGTAGCATAAAAGTTCACAGTTTATTTATAATTAAAAAAATAAAATAAAAATATTTTTTAATTTTTATAAATAATAAAAAACGTGTTTATTGGGGGAGGGCAGGAATGTCAAATGGGAGGGCCTGGCCCTCCCACGGCGCCGGGCATGCATGTAACCCAAATGTCCAGTAGCCTCTCTGAACACCATGGGACTCTGCGTTGTGTTTGTTATTGGTGATGGGATGTTATGCAGAGGGGTGGAAAACAGGACACAGCAGATCGGATTGCGTTGGAGATGCTGAGTAGCGATTTATTCTTCACAATGGCAGCTCTTCTGACACACCTTTTGCGGAGTGAATGCAAACATTCGCGCATTAGCTACATGCTAACCAATACAATAACCAAATGAACAGACAAAACATAAACATCTCACTCCCAAACATACACAAACGGGTAAATAAACATTTAAACTAACCCATTAATTAAATAAATGGAATGTTTGGACGTTTTTAACATAATAATGTGTACAATTATTTGCCGCCATTAACACTGCTCACCTTTTGCGGAGTGAATGCAAACATTAGCGCCAAGATGGCGGCCGCACCCAGAACAACAAGAGAAATACGGTGTCCCACAATGGACAAAAAACAACAATTTGCTGCGCAACAGACACCTAGTGGCCTGTCAAGGCTGTTACCTTACATCTACCCCTTCTTTAATTGATGGCGTCCCAGCCATCAGGCCAAACAAAATACAACAAAGGCCATGTAGCACAAACAATTTAAACAGTTAAAGAGAAACAAATAACCTTTCTGTATGTATGATTGTCTTATAAAATGTGTGTGTGTTATACATTTTAACAGTCAGAATGTTGTGGCTTGATTGTGTCACCCCTGTCCTGCTTCTCTACTTGCGTTGGCCCTTTGCCACAACTTCCATCCCCTTTCTCTCCTCCCCTGGTCCTCTTCCGAACTCAGGACTTGTGACTCACATGACTGTCTCTTCGGGGCACACCGATTTCTTGTTGGATTTCTCCTACGAGCCTTGTCAAGTGATTTGGTGTCACTCCCAGTCGTACTTTCCTCATCTCCTTCATCCATTTGTCATTCATCCACATCCACTTCCTCCATTTGTTTGGGCTCATCGTGTACCACTGGTGTCCCAGGTCCCACATTCTCCTCAACTTCCTCTGTATGATCGATCTCACAGTCCTCTTCTCCTATCACTTCACTGACTCGTTCCACTGGAAGGAACATACACTGTGTGAGGAGGTTGCGGTGCACCACCCTCTCTCTCTCGCTGTCCTCCAATCGTATCACATATACAGGTGTGTTGAGTTGTTTCTTCACCACAATGTATGGACGTGCCTCCCATCTGTCTCCCAGTTTCTGCCGTCCCTCCACATGACATACTTTGACAAGGACTCTATCCCCCGGTATGAAGACTTAACCCTTTCCTTTTCTGTCATAGTGCTTTTTCTGTTGAGCCTTAGCATGCCGAGAGGTTTGATTAGCCTGTGCATATGCCTGTGACAGACTGTCGTACAGAATTTGGACATAATCACTGCATCCACGTGGCTCACTTGCGGTGGAAAGCCCACAAATCAGGTCCACTGGGAGCCTAGGATGTCTCCCAAACATCAGGTAGTATGGTGTGTAACCCGTTGAATCATGCTGTGTGAAGTTATAGGCATGTGTCATTGCGTCAAGATGCTCATGCCAGCGGGGTTTCAAGTGCGGCTCCAAGGTCCCCAGCATGTTCATGAGGGTCCGGTTGAACCTTTCGATGGTTCCGTTGCCTTGTGGGTGGTAAGGGGTCGTATGAGTCTTTGTGATGCCAGTGCACTTACACAGCTCCTTCACAACTGTACTTTCAAAGTTGCGCCCTTGGTCCGCATGCAGCTTCGCAGGGAACCCAAACTGGCAGAAGAAGTTTTTCCACAGTGTTTTAGCCACTGTAGAGGCCTTTTGGTCTTTTGTCGGGTAGGCCTGGGCATAGCGGGAAAATTGGTCTGTAACCACAAGCACATTTTCTATGCCACCTTTGGACTTCTCCAGTCAGAAAGTCCACACACACCAGCTCCATTGGGGCACTGCTATGGATACTGACCAGGGGAGCCCTGGAGCCTGCAGTAGGGGTCTTCCGGAGACAGCACCTTTCACACTGCTCACACCAAGCCTTGATTTCTTGAAACATTCTTGGCCAGTAGAATCTCTCCCTTATCATTTGCAACGTCCTCTCAAATCCTAAATGCCCTGAATCATCATGGAGAGCAGTCTTTACTGCTGTATGCAGTTTCTCTGGCAATACTAGCTGCTCCACTACTCCCCTTTGGCCGTCCTGGATGTGGCGGTACATGATACCATCCCTCACCATTAACCTCCTCCACTCTTTTAAAAGAAGGCACACCTGCCCACCACCACTGACCCTCTCGCTGCGGCTTGGTTTCCGGTTCAAACTTTTGTAGTGCAAGACGGGGCCAATGACAGAGTCCTCCTTCTGCCCCACACGGATCTCCTGTTTTGTCATGGCAGGCAGGGATTCCGTCCCCACCTCCCTGTAGGACTCACTTGACATGCCCGGCCCAAGGTCTTGTGAGTCAGGGTTCTCTGCGGCAGTGTTCTCATCAGGGGGCCCTCCTGGTTCTAGTGTGGGCTGTGTCTCCCCATGCACTCTCACATTGATCCCCACCCGCTGAGGACAGGTTTGTAGGACCTGTGTGACCTCCTGGTTTGACATACGGGAGAGGGCATCTGCATTTGCGTTACATTGTCCCCTCCGATACTGGATGTCAAAGTGGAATGTAGACAGCCGAGACACCCATCGCTGACCGGTAGCATCCAGCTTTGCAGAGGACATCACATATTTGAGGGGGTTGTTATCCGTCTGGACAGAGAATGGACACCCATAGAGATGGTCGTAAAACTTGTCTGTCACTGCCCACTTCAGAGCAAGGAACTCCAGTTTGTGTGCAGGATACCTCGACTCGGCCGGGCTCAAGCCTCTGCTCGCATAGGCTATGACTCTCTCAGCTCCATCCTGGACTTGAACCAAGACAGCACCAAGCCCCTGTCCCGACGTATCGGTCTGAAGCACAAAAGGTAGGCTGTAATCCGGGTAACCCAGTACTGGAGCAGTCGTCAACTTTTGCTTCAGGGACTGAAAGGCTTCTTCACACTCTGTAGTCCACAAAAAGGGCAGCTCAGGACCCAAACTTGTCTTCCTTCCTCTTATTTTCTTCCTGGGGTCACCAGTTGTCAGGCGGTATAAAGGAGCAGCGATGCTCGAGTAGCCACCAACGTACCGCCTGTAATATCCAGCAAACCCTAAGAACTGCAACACTTCCTTCCTGTTTGTGGGCCTCACCCAGTCCCTGACCCGGCTGATCTTCTCTGGGTCTGTCCTGATCCCCTCCGCCGATACCAAGTGGCCCAAGTACTGCACTTCCTTTCTCACAAGCTGGCACTTGGAAGGCTTTAACTTCAAGCCATGTTCATGAAGCCGATCAAACACCAGCTGCAACCTCTCCAGATGGTCATCAAAGGTTTTGGAGAAGATGATGAGGTCGTCAAGGTAGATCAAGAGGTGGGTGAAGTTCAGATCCCCAAAACAGCAGGTCATGAGCCTCTGGAAGGTGGACGGAGCATTCTGCAGTCCGAAGGGCATCCTGTTGGCCTCAAACAGCCCCATGGGTGTGCTGAATGCTGTCTTGTGCTTGTCCTGTTCCGCTACCTCCACCTGCCAGTAACCAGATGTGAGGTCAAGTGTGGAAAAGTACTTTGCTTGCCCCAGAGCCTCCAGGGCCTCTTCTATTCTGGGCAGGGGAAATGCGTCTCTCGTGCTGTAGGAGTTTAGCTTTCTGTAGTCAATGCACAACCTTAATGACCCGTCTTTCTTAGTCACGATCACCACTGGGGACGCATATGGACTCTTACTAAGCCTGATGACTCCTGTCGCCTCCATCTCTATCAACAACTTCCGCACATCTTGCCACTGTGAAGGCGGAATCTTGCGATACGGGAGCCGGAAGGGCTTGGAATCAACCAGGGGAATGTCATGCTGCATTGTTTTTGTGTGGCCGTAGTCCATGGGATGCTTGGAGAAAACACCTATGTTCCTGTCGACAAGATCTCTAAGGAGGGAGCGCTGGTGTTCATTCTCAACTGCTGCTTCACTTAGGTCCACCCCACAACTCACCACTACCTGGTCCAGACTCAGGCAGACTTCCTGACTCCCATTATTGCGACATCCACTCAGCTTTTCGTCTGGAAATTCCACAACATTGTCCACCAGGAATGCATTGGCCAGGTGAGTGTGTGGCTTAATAGTAATAGCATGTTGGGACAGGTTCATCACTCTGACCGGGGCGCAGCCTTTCTTTACATCAGCCAGGTCTTTGGCAACCAAGAGGTCCTGGGGAAGCTGCAAGGAGGAGTTGCTTTCAATGAGGGCAGTATAAGTCTTTCTCCGTGGGCCCGTTTTGATCTCACACCTCAAGTCCTTCTCTTTTCCTGCGGGAATTCGAATCTTGCGCCCGGTATACACAGCAGGGCCCACCTTGTCATCCGTTGCCTCACGGTCGGTGCTGCCAATCTCCAGTAGAGCGGTGTACCACTCCGGGTGGTCTTCCTTGACTCGGTGAAGAAACTGCTGGCCGTAGGTTGCTTGGAGGTGACTCCTCGAGGCCCGAATGACATTCGTTCCCACAAGCAATGGAACAGAGGAGCGATAATCAGAATCAGGGACAACAAAAGCAGGCACAGTTTTGAACTCTTTTCCCAGCACTTTCAAGTCAATTTGCAGGACACCATAGTAGGACACACTTTGACCTGCTGCACCCTCTATGGGTACTTTAGAAGGCTGCAGCTTTTGGTTCTGCAGGGCAGGGTGGTTGCACCAATATCTGTGAGTAATACTGGTTACCTGAGAGCCAGAGTCAATGAGAGCTTTGCACTTCATTCCATTAACTTTAACCTCACCCTCGTTCCGTGGGCCTACTAAGGGGGTGCCCTCTTTTCCACCAATTGATTTTTTTACTTGCTTTGGGGGATCTTGCTGCCCGCCCATGGTTGCCCCAGTTACCATGGGCTCTAAGCGTTTAAATGCTGAGCTGAGTTAGGCCTGTTCTCCTCCGCAGGGGTCATAGGCTGTGGTTGGCGTGCCCAGGCCGGATTGGGATCTGGGAGCACTGCTCTACAGACACGGGCTGTATGTCCTTCCTTCCCACACCGGTAGCATACAAAACTTGAACTCTGGATTGCAGTTCTAGGGGGTGGCTGAACCCTTGGAGGAACCGTGGGTGAAGCAGAAACTCTTGACTCCAGACGAGACAACTTTGCCATCTGCTCCTCTTGGTTAACAGCCAATCTCTTGACCATCTCTGTCAACTCTGACCACTCTGAGGTATTCTTTGACCTTTCTGCCCTTACATTAGTATCCTCTGTTGTAACATGCACCTGGGTGTATGTTTTCTTTGCCTTGTTTTGTGATTGGAACCTTTTAGACTGTTTTGCTAGGTTTCTGAGTTCAGTTTGAAGCTCTCGGAAACTGAAAAGCAGGGGCTTCATAGGTGAAATCCTCGTGTAGACTTCCTCATCAATAAGCCCTCTTAGGAGCTGTCGGGTAAGTTTGCAATCTCGGTGAGGGAAAGGCCTGCCCCCTCTTTGACTTTCTTCGACAGCCCGCAGTATTGCCTCCAACGCTATAGCATAAGAGCAGGGAGATTCTCCGGACCTCTGGCTACGCTCATAGAAGTCAGCCAGTGGATCTAGAGAGCCCTGTGTGTCACCGTACTCTGCCCTCAGTTCTTCAAATGCCTTCTCAGGGGTTTGATCATGGGGGGGTAGGTTCAGAACCAGCTTCCTAGCCTCACCACCCAGGTGTCGCACAGCAGTGGAGAAGCGGAGGTGCATGGGAAGCTCTACTGCCTCCAGAAGGTACTGCAGGTCACGAATCCAGTCCTCTATGAGCATTTCACTGTCAGCATTGCCAGTGAAGACTTGGACATTCTTCACCTGATGGGTCTGCATGAAGCCACCATAGGCAGGCAGTGGAATGCTTGGGTGGGTGAGGGCTCTGCCAGGAGTCCTTTGCAGTGGCTCAGATAGACCGGGTTGAGTGTGGTGAGTGGGATATGGAGGTAAGGGCGCGGACTGATGGAGAAAATGGCGATTACTGCTGACTTGATGGTCCGAAGCAGGCATCCTTGGAGCAGGGGCTTGGGTGTGAGCTGCATAAGTTACATTCAGGGGGTTGGGCGCTGTCATGTTGGGGCCCCATGCACTGGTGACAGAATGTAGCCTCGGGGCTCCTTCACTTTGAGTCAGGTCATGTGGATATTGGACAGCAGCTTGTGACATATGTGATTGGGGGGTTCGTTCATAATCTGACCATCGGAGGGTCTGCCCAGCAGCAGGGGGGTTATTCATAATGTTAATTGTTTGTGGTGTTTCAAACCTTGGTGCGGGTACTTGGGGTTCAGGAGCGGGATATGCATAGCTGGTGTAGACATGGGAGTTACGCTGAATGGCCTCGGTTGGATAAGGGGGGTTAATTGGAGGATTTATGTTGGGCTGCTGCATAGTTCGCATTTCAGGGTAGGCGTTGAGCGGGAAGCTCTGAGGTGGTACAATAGCTGTGGGTTCATACACACTGACTTGGGGTGGGGGGGCAGGGACCATCGTTGACTGTATCACCGGCTGAGAAGCGGCTGCACCCAGTCTGCCATAATCAGACCTGTTAGTCTGGTGACTTGGACCCGGGCTAGGGCTGTTGTCGAAACAGAGCTGAGGTACCTGTATTGAAGCTCCAGGGCCTGGAAATGAAGATACATGAGCTGGAGTAACACGGTGATCAGTATAAGGCAGTGTTTCTCAAACCTTTTCATACCAAGGACCACTTAACCAATAAAAAAACACTCGCGGACCACCTAACTCCAAAAATATCCAAAAGCACATCGTTTTTCTAGAACAGAATACAAATCGCGTGAAAATGGTATAAACAAGTGGCAACATGTGTGATGAAGGTGTTGCGCTGGGCTATATCATGCAATCGAAAGTGAAACTTAAGCTCGCTCCATTGCGGAGATATTCCCGAGAGTGCAGAAAACTTAAATGTATTTATTTATTTCAAATGTGAAATGTTACCAATATACTCACGGACCACTAGGGGGCGCTCACGGACCACCGGTGGTCCGCGGACCACACTTTGAGAAGCACTGGTATAAGGTGATAGGATTGGGGGTTGTGGGGTATTATGCAAGCCTGAGTCTGTGGGGTTCCAGCTGATCCGGTGGTCTTCAGTATCAAACTGTAGTGAAGCATTTGCAAACCTGGTGGGCTGGTTGGTGAGTTTTGGCCTCACTGATAGCTGGTGGTTCGCTGTGCTTGTGTCAGCGGATGCCCCTTCACTCAAGAGGTGTGTGTGTGTTTTAATAGGGGAGTCATAGTTGAGGCTCATTGCAGGCCCAGGGAGAGGTTGCAGGCCTGATGCCTCAAGCTTTGATGGGGAATCTGTACGAGCACTCCACATCTGTTTGTGTGTTAACTTGTGTTTATGTGGAAATGTTATTTCTAGTGTATTGTACGGTGGCCCTGAAGTGCAAGACACCACAGCATTTCACAAAACGCCACAGCATTTCACAAAACGCAACAGCATTTCACAAAACGCCACAGCATTTCACAAAACACAACAGCATTTCACAAAACACAACAGCATTTCACAAAACGCCGCAGCATTTCACAAAACACCACAGCATTTCACAAAACACAACAGCATTTCACAAAACGCCACAGCATTTCACAAAACACAACAGCATTTCACAAAACGCCGCAGCATTTCACAAAACACAACAGCATTTCAGAAAACACCACAGCATTTCACAAAACACAACAGCATTTCAGAAAACACCACAGCATTTCACAAAACACAACAGCATTTCAGAAAACACCACAGCATTTCACATTGGATGGAAAGAGTATTCCTTAGGGAGAACACTTCTTGTTTGTGATTGGACAGAGCCACCCATAGCAGCACTGCTGTGATTGGTTGTTTTTGCTGCCAGTCAAGAAATGACGCTTCGTGATTGGCCCAACACATCAGCCGTTAGCTGTTAGCACACACTCAGAGCTCACAGCTCCTCATATCTGTTCAGAAACTGGACAAAAGTTCAACATATACAAAACACAGACTGTCTATGTCATGGTGAATACAGTCTCTGCTTTATTTATGTCTGTATGACGTTGTTGTGAGTGTGGACGGAGCAGCTACAGGTTAGTTTAGCCTGATCGATCCGATTCCGATAGGATTTACATGGAGATACGGCCCGCCCCCTCTCCAGCGTCTTGTTTGAATGACAGGAGTAAACACAGAATTAATGCTTTATTAATTCATGGTTTTTAAGGGGCTTATCTCCATGTAAATACTATGGTAGACCACCCAATATTCGCATCGCTCTAATCGCTCGAGTTTCACCGCGGCTGTCAGCTGTGTTTGCTCCTGTCATTCAAACAAGAGGCGCTGAGAGGGGGCGGGGCATATCTCCAAGTAAATCCTATGGGAGATACCAACTACAACAAAATGAACATATTTGACCGTGATTTAATTGTAATACACGTTTCAAAGTGATGCCGAAGTAACTACATACTGATAACTGTTAGTAAAAACCATGAATTAACGCTTTGACAAGTCTGCAGATAAGACGGCAGGCGAAAAGCTTTTAAAATGCGTGTTTTCTTAATGGAATCGGATCCATCAGGCTAAACTAACATGTAGCTGCTCCGTCCACACTCACAACAACGTCATACAGACATAAATAAAGCAGCGACTGTATTCGCCATGACACAGACAGTCTGTGGTTTGTACATGTTTAACTTTTGTCCAGTTTCTGAACAGATATGAGGAGCTGTGAGCTCTGAGTGTGTGCTAACGGCTGATGTGTTGGGACATATTTTGCTGTCGGGTGTTGACCAATCACGAAGCGTCATTTCTTGACTGGCAGCAAAAACAACCAATCACAGCAGTGCTTCTCTGGCTGGCTCTGTCCAATCACAAACAAGAAGTGTTCTCCCTAAAGGAATACCCTTTCCAAAGTGAAATGCTGTGGTGTTTTCTGAAATGCTGTTGTGTTTTGTGAAATGCTGTTGTGTTTTGTGAAATGCTGTGGCGTTTTGTGAAATGCTGTGGTGTTTTGTGAAATGCTGTGGTGTTTTGTGAAATGCTGTGGCATTTTGTGAAATGCTGTAGTGTTTTGTGAAATGCTATATTGTTTTGTGAAATGCTGTAGTGTTTTGTGAAATGCTGTTGTGTTTTGTGAAAGGCTGTAGTGTCTTGCACTTCAGGGCCACCGTAGTATTGTAATGAGTCAAAACAATCAATACAAATTATAATGTCTAGCACAATATCAGCTCGTAATTAAATTACATCTAGAACACTGCTCAATAAGAATATATATGAGATAAACTGGCAACAATAGCTTAATATTCGTTGCAGAGTGGTCTCACACACAATATACTCTTAACCATTCAAGTAGTGGTGAAGTTGCTATAATAACAGGAACATTTCTCTAAAGAAAACAGCAAAGTTCACAGCCTTTAAAGGATATATTGGAGAAGGTGAATTTCCTGCCAATACAGCTACACAGATGATAATAGCTCAGTCCAACAAGCTGGGGGGGGTACTGCCATCAGTCTCTCCTTCTCAGCAGTCTCGGAGCACCACAATCCGGGTCACGGCACCAAAGATGTAACCCAAATGTCCAGTAGCCTCTCTGAACACCATGGGACTCTGCGTTGTGTTTGTTATTGGTGATGGGATGTTATGCAGAGGGGTTGAAAACAGGACACAGCAGATCGGATTGCGGTGGAGATGCTGAGTAGCGATGTATTCTTCACAATGGGAGCTCTTCTGACACACCTTTTGCGGAGTGAATGCAAACATTCGCGCATTAGCTACATGCTAACCAATACAATAACCAAATGAACAGACAAAACATAAACATCTCACTCCCAAACATACACAAACGGGTAAATAAACATTTAAACTAACCCATTAATTAAATAAATGGAATGTTTGGACGTTTTTAACATAATAATGTGTACAATTATTTGCCGCCATTAACACTGCTCACCTTTTGCGGAGTGAATGCAAACATTAGCGGCAAGATGGCGGCCGCACCCAGACAACAAGAGAAATACGGTGTCCCACAATGGACAAAAAACAACAATTTGCTGCGCAACAGCAACACCTAGTGGCCTGTCAAGGCTGTTACCTTACATACAGAGCCGACAGAAGACCTTGTTTATATTGGCATCATATTGAGAGGTGCAGCCAGTGACGCGTCATAAAACCAGGAAGTAAGCTGTTGGTTCCCTCGACATAAAGCAATGGGATTTATTTCTCCACAGGGTTTTGGAAAATAGCTGGAAATAAGGTCTGTGGAAAACAAACCTGTTTGATATATGCACGTTTTGTTCAGCTGGATAATCTCCACATGTCTACCCTACTTTTATAATTTTCGAATCATAAATCTAATCGATAGATTATAAAAGGGTTTTAGGACGCGTCACTGCACCACTAGAAGCCAACTCCATCGATCAAGCTGGCTGAAACTTTCTCTCCCTCTTCTTCTCATGCTCCCTGTCACTCTCCTTTAACTCCTCCGGTGACTTTCTTTTATTTGAAGATTGTTTTTTGCCCGGCTACCGCTGGTATTAAAAACATTTTTGGCGAATGGTTAGATGGCGTGATAGTCTGTAGTGAAGGAGCGCGCTCCCGCTCACGGGAGCCTGCTCGCGCTGCGCTCCGCAGCAAACAGCTGTTTGCTTTTCACCCAACAAGGACAACCGACTCACGGAACGCTATGTTGTAGCGTTGATAAACGAAACAATTTAACTAAGTTGCTAGTCAAAATACCAATACCACAGGACAATTTTTTTAAAGCAATATTTGTAGTGGCCCGAGCGGGCAAGTGGAAAGTAGCCTACGTTATGCTGGCCCGGGGTGTCTAAATAGTGCTTCCGGGCCAGCAGCGGGCCATTGAATGTCGAGCCCTGCCGGTTACCGGCTGGCCCACATCGTCCGACCGGCCCACTTCAGTACCGGCCCATGGGGATTCGAACGTCCCGATGGCCAGTCCGCCCCTGGTGAAAACTAACCTTGGATGATGGGTTAGTAGACTAAAAGCTTTAGGAATCCAAAGTACAACATATAATAAGTACCCTGTATCAAGATTGATGCAAAACAAGTGATATTTGACCTTTTTAGACAGATTTAGCAAAAAAATCCTCTTCTGGGGCCATTTGGGTGGATTTTCCATATCTCTGGGCCCCCTTGTTCGATTTTGACATGTGACATCTCTTTCTGACCGTTAGAGCCATTAGAATCCAAGGGAAATCGTCCCGCACACACTCATGTTAAAAAAAAAGTGGCGTCTCTGCGCATGCTAGCTTGCAGCAGAGGGGAGAAATATCGAGCGATGCTCTGATATCAAGCAACGGAAAAGCTGTTTTATTGCTTATGGATTCTCAGAACATTTCAAATGGGACGCAGTCACATTGGATATTAACCTATGGATTAACTACATCATCGTTGTTATCGTTTTAATGCCATTGAAGACCAGTTTAGACCAGACAAAGCCGAAGGTAAGCCATGTTAGCATTGTGGGCTACCTAGCGCCACTTGATTTGATGTACGTTTTTGTTGATAACGTCGAGTTTGTATCTTTCAGTGTTGAGGTGGGCACCGTTAGATTCTGTGTCTCCTTGCGATCATAAACGATGTGTTGGATGTGCACCTAGGATAAGTAATAATGGAGCTAGGAGTGATTATCGGTGCAGTAATAGGTTAGCATTTTTCGCTCAGGGGTCATTTAGATGCTTCTTATAAGACTTGTGTTTTGTTTTAGTAAAAATGGTTTGTATCGTCAGTTAGCTGAGATTATTCCCGTTAATCACATTAATAGGTTCTTAAATATTAAGATCCCCGGAGACACAGTGTCGTGAAAAGAAAAGAAAAAAAGTACCCGCCGGCGGGGACCTTGGGGTTTAAAGACTGGAAACTAGCAATTAATACCCCAAAGGCAATTATAAAATGTTTCCTATGGTAATAAATTAATTGAAAAGTTGGGACATTTTCTCATAGACTTCTATACAATCGGACTTCATTTTGAAACCAGAGAAGTCACCCCCTGCTGGCAATTAGAATAATACAAGTAATTCAATTTGTTTCTCTTAGCCACAAGCAGCATCACTAAGAATGATATTACAAAATGCCACACAGAAATGAAGTGCTGTAAAGTATGCGTGGGACGCACACAGCATTGTGCATCTGTCCACCGACAATTCCCACCCGCAGACACATAAAGAGAAAAAACACATTCCTGTTATAGCAGCCATATTGGCTGAATGATTTATTACTTTTCTCACATCCACCTGTTGTTTTTCATGGGGCCTAATTAGAAACCTGCTGTGCATGACGCAACGTCTCTAACAGAAACATGGGGGCAGTTGGGTAAAATTTGATTATCCCAAATAAACAATGTAAGAAATATTTGACGTCATCGGCCTGGTGAGATAGCAGCACCAGATGCTGTTTTTTTGCCATCTCAAGACTGTATCAGACATGTTGTGTTTTCACTGTTTAACACCCTAAATGTAATAAGCACGATATTTTCCTCTTCATGCCCTTTTCTCCCACTCTTCTCCCTTCTTCTCCCACTTACCATCCTCTCTTTATCGCTTCAACACATCTCTCCTTCTCTCCCTTTCTAGGCCCTGCAGATTGTCACTGTTATTTACCAAATATAGTCTGACAAAGAAGAAGTGGGATTTTTTTACTGATTGAAGATCAAAGTAGCAAAGTCTCCTCCTCGAAGCCCGCCCCTTCTATTAGCCGCCCTTAAGAACAGAGGAAAACATCAATTTCTCCCACATCAATGGCGGCTTCATAATCAATTGAAAAAGACACTTGTATGGGGATGCAAATCTTATCTTTGTCTTATTAGAGCTTTTAGAAGATGCATGTCGGGATTTAATGTTATGAAATAAAAGGGGGTCGCTTTTTTAAAATCTAAAGATGCAGAGGCGTTAGTAATGGTCGAAATCAAAGCTCAGAGACTGTGGTAATTACTGGAGGAGTTTGCCTATCCTTATTAATATTGATCAAATATTACTGTGATCTGATCTCTGGGCTTATGATGAATTTGGAAGGTGGTTAACGAGCACAAAGGAGAACATGGCACTCGTTTTCCCCCGTGCGTCAACCACGAGCTAATGTCCGTTTTCTTCCTTTCCATTTTGACCATAAAAGAAAGAAAGTGCAGGAAAAATGCTGTTATGTTTGAGGACTGAACCTGTTAAAATGCTTAAAGATTTTAGCCTCACAACTTCTCTAATAGCCCTTTTTCTCCGTTTTGCCTTTTGCCTTCAGTTGTAACAAAGTGATGCACATTCTCCTGTTTGAGTACTAGAGAAAAGACAGTTGTGTCAAAGGGAATTCAAGGTTGCTTTTTCATTGACCTGATGATAATGTGCTGTGCTTTAAACATCGCCCTCAATATGAAGTCCTCTAGGCAAGAGGGATGCACAAAACACTTGCTTCATCCAGCAACGATGCCGCAGATGATCACAGAATGTTAAAAGATCCTCATTTTGAAGTGTAGAAAAATAAGTGTTGCCGGTAAGGGAACAATTACGACACAAATACATCAACATTCTAAGAAAGCTAGTTTGTGTTAAACAATATTTAAATGCTGACAAAATAGATCATTTTATACATTGTACATCGCAGGGGGTAACAGTAAACTCATTAGTGATTATTTCATTGAAATTCACATATCAAAATCCTCCAGCTATGAGCGCATAAACAAAAGAGTGAGGGAGCTTTGGAGCCACCCAGGTGGAAAGCATTGATTGAAGCCTTCAGGAGCCTATTGGACACACAACTTGAGGCCAATTGATTTTTCTGCATTAATTTCTCAATTAGGATCCTAAAAGAAGACCACAAGGGCTGCAGCCAAAAAAGAGTAAACAAAAAAAGAGTAGGCTGAAGCTCTGGGGCCTTAATGGTACCTGTGTGTGAGCATGTGTGCATGTTTTTGTGTATCAGTATCTGATCTGCCTAAAACACAACTATCTGTATAATAATGAACGACTTTAGGATCAATTTTCAAGAAAATGTAATACCTGAGAGGTAATCAATAATTGAACCAGCTGCGCACTCACACTTCTTACACTCACATCCCTCCATCAGAGTGAAACATTCAAACAAAAGACGGTCAGACATTTAAGAGCAGCTTTTAGTGTACAGTGTCTAACATATTGACAGCAAAAAGAGGGGATTACTTCATTAAATGTGATTTCTTTGTCCTCTTGTACCTAAAAAAAACAAAACTACTGTCAAAATGTTGTGTCTAGGGACCTTTCAATTCACTTGTCACTTGACACTCCATTACAACAGACAGTGGGGCGATTCGAGGTATGTCTAATATGTTTTGGTTTCCCGCTTTTTGTAACTTGATACTTCTACTCTGCAACATTTCAGATGAACATATCATATTTTGCCCCCAACCAAACCAGTATCTTAAATTGTTCAAATGAGCTCCATGTCCCCAATATAAAACATTGTAATGCTGCTTTAATGCAAACTAATAAGTCAACATATAAATATAACACTCTTAAAGGTGGGGTAGGTAAGTTTGAGAAACCGGCTCGAGATACACTTTTTGTTATATTCCATGGAATGCTCTTAACATCCCGATAGCAATGAATATCTTAAGCGCTTTGACAAAAAATCCATAAAAAAAATTAATCTGTGGAAGCCAAAGCACAACTAATCATTTTAGCCGGCCCGGCTAAAATAACTGGATGGCCTACCTGCCTGTCAGCCTTCCATGTGTGTTGGAGGAGGGGCTTTATAACGAAGTGGCAGATTTTCTCCGATCGTTTTTTTTTCAAATTCTAGCGATCTCGAGCCGGTTTCTCAAACTTACATACCCTACCTTTAAGTCTGTTTGCATTATCAGTGGTTTCACTTTATAAACTAAAGTATATTGATGTTAAAACCTAGATAAGATTTTGAATACATGACTTTAGCTAAATGCTCTCTTTCCAATAGTGTATGACTTGGATTACTCACTAATGCGAACAATGAGTCTGAGTTATACACTTATGTATACAAAAGCATACATAATATAAGTATCTAATCATCTATAGATATTTTGGAGGGATGAGATACGAAATTGCGTGTTATACACGAGTTGTTGAATATCTATGACGATAAAAAAATAGTAGGCTACTTGACTAACACTAGTTGAAATAAAGCTCATGCTAAATATGAACTGATGTTATATATGCATTTTACAGGTGTTGATGGCATGAAGTTTGACCAGTAGGCTACGTGCCTGGAGACTAAGTTTGGTAAGTATGTGTTGCTAATTAACATTTCCTCTCCGCCTCTGTTTGTCTTAAATATAAAATATTTAATTAAGGCTGAATAACCTTAATCCTTTTGACGAATAACAACAACAACACAAATGAGATGTTAGTGAAGATGTGCATGCTGTTTTCCCGTTCCTTTTGTTGGGATCTTTAGTGTCAGAAATTAAAATTAGCCTTTGCATCAACTATAACCTGATCACAACTTAACCTTGGATGATGTTTAGCTTTCTTTTAGCACGTATTGTACAAAGACTAATGTCTCATTAATGAGTTCCTCTTCCATTCTGTTCATGAAAACATAGCCAAATGAACACGACAGTGCTCTGATTTGTATTGAGAGGCAACTCATTTGTCTCAAGGTCACGTCTTCATTGTGTGGCTCATTAGTAAGTGTGTGGAGAGCGTAAAAGATGCAATTGTTTCTCTGTACTAAAGTGTTTCCAATAGTTTATAGCATTGAAAGAAAAACAGCCGCTGCTTTATAACTCCACAAATGAGCGGCAGTGACATGTTGAAAAGAGAAAAAGGTAACTTTATGTTTGCTATCATTTCCAAAGTTCCCCTGGTGCTTTTATTTGATTTTTCTATAAAGATGATGAGATAATGCGTGCAGATCATTTGCAACCAAAATGTGTCCTTCATTAAATTAAAGTGCCTTGTACATTTTGGAAAATAGCCCTGTACCCAGTTAATATGCACCGGAATTTGCTTCTATAAGTAACACCAGCACAGTGTATTGTCTCTTTTATCAATATGCTATGATTGACCAGTCACGGTAAACATAATTAGGCTTTAGTAAAGCTTCAAATTGATGCAGATGCCAAATCAGACACAAAATAGCCAACAAATGCGCATAAAACTTTGCTTAAAACTCACACACAATCTCACAAAGAGAAACTGCCTGCATCGTGCACATAATGACCTTTTATTCAGGGTCTCCAAAGGTCAACTTGCCCTCACTGTGATTATAATTATGCCCCCCATTGTCAGTAATACTAAGAGGACACTGTTCCTCCTTTTACTTCTCTCACAATAAGGCCTCCTGCTTCCTGTTTGAGAAAGTACCTTCTAAGAGATGCTCCCAGTATTTTAACCAACAGTCAAAAAAAGGGCTTCTCCTCATTAAGAGCCCAGAGATGTGGAGGGTCCTGCATACAAGACCACCAGAGAAAAGGAGAGTTCCCATGTGCTCCTCAAACACAAAGCAGGGGTCAACAGGAAGCCACTTTCTCTGCATTTGTCCTGTGCATCTGCTTTTGGGCTTTTTTGTTTTGGCAGCCGAGGGTTTAAAAACACAGAGGTCAGAGATTAAATGTTTGACTTTACATTGCGTTAGTGACAGGCGACAAATGAAAACATCTCAAATTCATCAGGATCTTGCAATCAAGGCTGGATACCCTAAGATAAGAGTTTATATCCATCTCTTTACAAGGGGCCCCCTATTTTAAAAAGAGCACCCATGGGGGTTCATCCATATTTAATTCCTTTTCAGCTTTCATTATAGGAGTCTGTTAGTGTGATACAATCAACACCACGCTCCTTCTTGTAGGAGGATAACTGGACTTTGCATTGTGTCGGATATAGGTCCACACACGCACACACCATCTTTTCTCCCAATCAAGACATAAATCAGCATATAAAATCCCTTCGGCTACCTGCCAGTCTAAAAAAATATGACTCAAATCATCGACCCGTTGGCATGTATACCATTGACCTTTAAGTAACATTTAGCAGCCAGCAGCGGCTTGGCTCTCCTCCTCCTGCGAGATGACGGGCAGGTGAACGGTGTTTGTGCTGGCCGCCGGTTCATACTGCAGGTTACCTCGTCTCTCTGGTGGATTCCATGTTTAGAGAGTTCAGGACCTGCCTGGGACCTTGATTAATGACTATCGCGTCCATATCTGAAAAACGCTTGGCTGTTTGTTTTGGAGGCGACGGGAGACAGCTCACGTAGCTTAATACGGTTCCCACGATGCTGTGTGGATCAGTTCTGGAGACACTCCGCTCCAAAACCTACAGTGATATCAAAAACAGTGTACCTACATTAATCATGAGTGTCCAGACTCCGGATCCCACTCCTGGGATTTGTCTAGGGGGGAAAAAAAATAAGGCTCTGCATCCTGAGATTTTGATTATTGATTCGTAAACTTTTAACCCTAATGAAATGCTTGTTGGGCTGTTTGTTATATTAGTTGAGACATCTCTGGAGGTTGGTATTGATTTTAGATGAGTGCAGAGTCACAGACCAATGTGACTCACTGTTCATTACACTATTATCCTCTCTCTCCACTGTCTTCATTGTGATTGTGGATTGTACACGGGAAAAATATTTTTGCCATTGTTTCAAGAAGGTGCTTTTCAACACTAATGTGCTCTTGACTTTCAGAAAACAGACATTCTGCATTTCTGTACGTGAGTGCATTGATAACAATTCAAACCGTTTTTCTATATATGATAAAATATGTTGCCCCCATTCAGTAACCTTAGCTTTGGTCGTCATAACACGAAGACTTAAGAACATACTTCTTTCAAACAAAGCTTTTATTTGTATTCATCAAATGTATTGTGCTATTGTGACAAATGATAAAAACGCTGAGAGACAAGAGAGCAGAGGAACTACTTCTTCAAGTATACAAAAAGAAACAAAATATATAAATTCTCTCTCTCTATACATACATTATGTATTCAATATATATACAATTATTACATTTCCAAATCTTTCATCCCAAATCTTTTCTTCATCGTTTTGATGTATGGAGTAACAATTCCAAGCCAGCAGAGACTGAGCAAATATTCTTCAGTGATAAAAAAAGAAAAGTACTCACAGAAATATTCTTCATAGAAAACTGTCAAATGCTGAATTTAACAAGCACAGTAATAAGAACACTATTAGAAAACACACAATTAACTATTCATGCAAGCACAATCTAGATATTCATTCTCTGATTTGCTTTTACTCGAATGAATTAAATAATAATATATGAATAACATACAATATGAAATAGTCCATTTTTATACTTCTCTCTCCTGTCCGTTCTTAAAAAAACAGGACCATTAGTACATGTAATTATGGCTAACGACAGCATTATCTATAAATGCCAAAATACTTAACAGCATCTCTCCCAATAATAGAGGAAATGTGCACTTGTCTAAAGTAAAATGTTAAGTTTCACTTATCAAGAGAACAAACTTTATTACTGGAATAAATCAAAACCCAGCTACCATAAAACAAGCATTTTTCTGCGAGGGAAAAAATAGAAAATGTCCAGCAGGAATATGTTAATCAGCAACGAGAGACCTTTTAGCTGGTGTGGTTGGCAACATGGATGCATGATGGGTAATTAACTGTTTGCAAACACAGAGGAAGTGCAAAGTGTGCTGCTGCTGCCTTCCCTGCTCGAGATGAAACAATGAGGGTGTTCACAAAAAAGTAGGTGATTTCTCAAAGTAGTTTGGTGTTCTGTATGAGGATTTTTCCAATGTGTTTCTTTGAGTACTTATGTACAATTGATTTACTTTTATGAGACAGTCATTTAACCGCGTACTGTAGATGTAAAAGTAGAGTAAAAGCTGTTAAATCAAATTACAGAACAATCAGAGAAACGTGTGAAAGCATAATTATATGACAAATATCAAATTCATATTAAACAATAATAAAATATCATATAAGGTTTCCCAATGCACACTATTCATTTAGTTTGACGGATCTATTTCTTTTATTTATTAATACCCCTTTAAAACACAGGATCAACAAACATAAACATATGTGCAGTGGGATTCAGAGGATTAAGGGGGTCTTTTATTCACTCTGCGTATTCTAATAGCGCTGACTGACTATAGATCTAATATTTAATTATTCTACATTAAAATAAATAATGTCCCTAGAAAATCCTTTAAAATTGATTACTGGCTGCTTTTAAGAGTGCAATCCTAAAAATATGTAAATAAAAAGCATGCCTCACACAAGCAAAGACAATTATTACATATTGGAAATTCATTGTTTTATGTTTTTAAAGCAATACATAAAGATTCTTTGGTTTATTTGCCATATTTATATTGTTTTGTTTATTGCCTAAATGATAGTAGCATTACACAGGCAGGATTAGGCAAAAAGAAAACATACATATTGATAAAAGAGGCAAACATGTGTTACTATATTTTATTTTAAACTTCCTAGCAGACACACATAGAGAATAATTCCAACAGAGCTGTCTGAAAGGTTACACAATGACATATAATTAATTATTTAAAGTATTTGTATCATGTATTTTCATAGCTAAATGTGTATTGGCCACAGACAAATATTATAATTAAATCTGCAATTGATTATCATTTAATTAAAATCTAAAAATCAGTGTATTTATTTATCATCATTGCAGATGAAGACTACAATAACAAGCTGAAGTCATGTGATCAGACGCTGGTGACGCCTCTGACTTCCTCCACACACTGAGACATGGAAGTGCGTGGATGAAACAATCCCCAGTTGTACCACCAAACCACAGCTGCACATGGAGCAGAGGTGAGGCCGCTGCCACCAAAAAAAAAAAAACAGCAACAGAAAGCTTGCTCCTGCTCCACTATTCAGAGCAGCATCGACGCAGCCTATCATCATCTTATTAAAGGGTCCTGCAGATTAGAATCACCAGGGCAGCATCAGAGGCAGGTGTCCCCACGGCAGGCATGATAACACGCTGCCAGCCCCCGGTTAACTCTCAGGTACCTGCTGAGGCAATCCGGGGAGAGGCCAGCTTGGAGCTCCTCTGCTTTGGTCTGGTCTGTGTGGGCTCAGGTTTGGAGGGCCCCGAGCCGCGGGGGGCCTCTTCTTCTTCTACCGGCTGCTTCAACACACACTGGATGAGAACCAGAGACTCTCCCTTCCTCCCTGCTCCCTCACACTGCTGGTTGCTAACACAAACACTGCCTTCACCTCATCCAGATAAAGCACATCAGTGATCATTGAGCGGAATCGTCTGCTTTTCATGGTGTTGCCTGGTCTAGGTACGTTGGTAGGCAGATTAACACTTTGGTGCTACACTGTGCACATAATTCCCCCCTCACTGCTGTTTGACAACACTTCTGAGGGCAGATACAGAGGAATTACTGTCATAACATTTGTTTTCCTGCGTCTAACAGCACCGTGACATGAAACAATATATTTTTTTAATCAGCAATTCTACGTTTTGTTTTGATCTTATAGAGATGTATTTATTTTGCTTGCAAGGAGTCAGCCATGTTGCAACACAGTGTAAGTGTCACCTGGATGTATGTATCAGCTCTATTTCTGCCAGATACATTTTAAATTCCTTGTTGATTTTGTGATTGCTCCATCTAATATCGGCTATAATAGAAATGGCATTTCCTGAGCAGATGAGATAAGGTTAGTGAATCACCGGTGCTGAGCACATCCCCCCCCACACACACACACACACACACACACACACACACACACACACACACACACACACACACACACACACACACACACACACACACACACACACACACACACACACACACACACACACACAACCCCCTTGTTCAACTGGAGCAAGCATCAGCTTTTCCCCCCTCCTTTTGCTTTTAAATACATTATTTTATGCAACGGGAGGTTTTTTTTATACGTTATCTTGCGTGTCCCTAAATAACCTGTTTTTTTTTATCCGAGGAAAATTGTCGTAGGCTATGTTTTACATTTAACCTTTTTTTCTTTATTGTTATATTTTCTTCAAATTCTATTTCTTAATTAATTGGAACACATTAAATACAATAAATGTCTTCATATAATGTCAAATGAAAAAAAAAACACAGGACAAATACATTTTTTGTTACCATTAATATATTAGACACCTATTTTTAAATTCATGTTGTCAATTTATTTATTTGTAGTTAATGCAATCACCTACAGGCATTGTCTTACTAATGCCCTATTTAGGCTGTATTTCAGTAGGAAGAAGAGACAAAAATGGAGCATCAGTTATTTTTGTCCAGTCTGGTTGCTGAGGGAGGAGAGAGAAATAAAAACAGCTCTGTCTGTGCTGCCAGGGAGGAATTCAGGTTAGTCCCAGAGGACATCACACCTGTCAACAAAGCAGGATGCAATAACACCCTGCATCCCAAAAAATAGATCTGAGGGAACATTATCTAATATAATAAAAAATAGATCTGAGGCACTGACAAAGCAGATACAATAAGAAAACAAGCTTGGATTAAAAGCTTGCTTTGATAGGCCTCGATTTTATAAGCCAAAAAAAGGTGACTATTAGAATTCAAATAAGGCATGAAAAAGAAAAGAAACTTTAACTTAATTTGGCCCCTGTGTGACAGACTGGTAGGGAATGGTGGAGTCAAACTGGTTGCAACATAGCCTGAGGAAGAACCCTCTTTTCATTTTTTTTCACCGGGAGACCGCCCATATGTGCGTTTAATCCACATTTACAAGTAACTCCTATCTTCCTCCTATTCCACCATCACTGTCCTGCTCACAAACTGGCTTTTTCCTCCTCACATGCTTTTCTCTGCAGTCGTCCGCCGGCTTCCTCCTGCCTCCCTCTCTCTTTTTCTCTCTCTCTCCCCCCCCTTCTTCTTTTTTTTCCTCCTATTTATGAAAACGTCACTTCAAGTCCCTCCCTGTTTGAATCTCATTAGTTTCTTGTGTGTTTCTCCCTGTCAATAATCCTGAATCCAGACTCTCTCTATTTCCATCCCTCTCTATCTGTCAATCAGAGCCGCCTTTGAACTGAAAACCACTCCGACCAACTTCAACTCACTCAAACCGAGCGGCTCGGCTCCTTCTCCGGCTTCCTTTTTCTGCCAAGACTCCCTTCTTTTTTAGTTTTCTACCAACCGCCAGAGCTTTGGAAAACGCCAATACAGAACCAAAACTTAAACTCGGACTTTCCTGATCACCGAGATCAAGGGTTTAAAACTTCGTGTTTTGCCCTCCAAAATATTTTTGCACGGGAAAAAATGCCGCAACTCAACGGCGGTGGAGGGGACGATCTGGGTGCAAACGATGAAATGATTTCCTTCAAAGACGAAGGAGAACAGGATGAGAAAATCTCGGAGAACCTCTCGGCAGAAAGGGATTTAGCCGATGTCAAATCTTCTCTTGTAAACGAGTCGGAAAACGAATCAAAACAGCTCTTCGGATTCAGAGGTAAGTTGCAGCATTAAACGCGGGGCTCGCTGTTCCCCGGCTCTGTGAAACTGCTGCCTTCATAATTCTCACATTGTCACGCTGAGACACTTAAAAAAGAAAGTTAACTATCACCCTCGTCGGCCGTTGTGTTAACTTTAACGCAATCCCTGTGTTTCATTGCATTTCAAGGCGGAAAGACGGCCTCCGCCTAGATCTGAAACTTTCAGAGACAAAACAAGAGAAAGTTTAGAAGAGGGTGAGTTTCTGCTTTATTGTTCCTCTCTTGGCTGTTTTTGCACCATGACATTATATGTGCCTGACGGAGGACATCTCCTCCGCTTTATTCCTCAAATGCATTTTGTGGGAAAAAAGTTTTCAAGGCCGCTTTTATTAAAAAAAAGTTTTCTTCTTTCCCCCCCCGCCATGTTAGCTGCGAAAAGGCAAGATGGAGGGCTGTTCAAGAGCCCACCGTACCCGGGCTATCCATTTATAATGATCCCCGATCTCTCAAGCCCCTACCTTCCCAATGGATCACTTTCGCCAACAGCACGCACAGTAAGTTCATTTATTTACAACCGTATGTGCACACACAATCCTCACATACTACACACACTCACACGGGGTCTGGGCAGACACTGTCTGCCGGACACAGAGTGTTGTCACCCGCAAGTGCAGCCGATAAAAGCGTAGAGCCAAGTTTTGCAGCTCGTGAAGTGTACAGTACAGTGGCATGCATGTCCGCCTGCAGGCAGCTCGTGCGTGTTTGTCGTGGGCAGCAGCTAGCATGCTAACAGTGCTAAGCGCTAGGACCCAAAACAATGAAAATGGTCATTCTGGTTATATGGCAGGTCCTGTGCACTTGCCTTTTTGTTTTCTTAAATGCTGTCTGAAATTTTACTTGAACAACTTTTTAATTAAATGCATATCAAATGGCGAAAATATTATTCTATTATGTTATTATTGTCCTGTATTCCAGGCTACAAGTGCATGTTTTTAACCCACTGAATAATGCAATTGGCTTGTGTTTGCACAGCCTCATCAAACATGCCCTTTTTTCTATCACAAGCTGCATGAGCATTTGAGACCTTTACACTGGCTTTCTGACACGCTGCAAGCAGTGTAAAGCAATGTAAAAGCACACAAATAAAATCAATATGCAAATGAGCTTTGCAAAGTGATTTGCATGTGTCAAAACCTGTAAAGACATTATTTGAAAGGTGCATACATTAACATTTTAGAGTTGTCTTTCTTCTAAATCGTTTAATAATTACTTATTTTTGATATATATTATTTAAAATTATTTATTGAATGGGAATGATTGTGCAACACTATGCTGTGCTCTGCATGTGCGCCATATGCTTCTAATAAGGAATACACTGCCTTTAAAAAAAGAAAAGAAGCATGTGCTATGTTAACCCATATTTATAAATAAATTCATGTTATTTAGACACAATCAGCTATGCTATAATTATGCACACTTACTCATTTGCTCAGCACCTCGCAGGTCCCACTGGGCAATAGCAATCCTTAAGCGGCATAATTTTCTCAACCATGGGTGTTTTTTAGCCCCCCTATTTTAAACGGTTGCAATTACAAGTCTGCGCTTTAGGACCTGTCATCTCATTTTACAAGGTTAAGGCAAAGACCAGGCATTAGGAAATATGACCCCCCCCCACCCCCCCACCAGCTCAGCCTTTGCCTAACGAAACTGATATTTGTTACCTCCATTTTTTTGTTTTGTGCGCTGTGCACACCTTGAAATATAAATGCACATCTGATACATAATGCCTTCTTTTGTGTTTGACACAATTTCTGTTTTCTTGTTCAACGTGATCGCCCAGGGTTTCAAATAATTTGTGATGCTTACACAATCCTTTCTACGCATGTGTGTGTTTTATGGTTTTTAAAAGATTTTTATTATTCCCAGCATATGAGAACATTGTGCCATTCTTTCCCTCTTAGTCAGCCAGCCTTGTTAACGCTACTGGCTGGTATGTGGAATTAGTCACTCATTATTCTCATCAGTACTGACACAAACACACATTCACAACAACACACATGGTTTAAACTGAGGCACTTCCTTGTGTCAGTGGCAGAGGTTTGTAGTTTTCTTTGTGCGTAGTGCTAGTCCGAGGAGCGCTCATTTCATTGTGCTTATGCAGCAGTAAGAAATGTAGTGAATTGTGCAGCATGGCTGGAAGATGCTGCGGCAAGACAGTGTTGACCTTTGCTCCCTTAATTCCACCCCTGAAATACTATTTTCAGAAAGAGAAGGATCTTTTATTATTATTATTATACTTAAATATATACATCCCTTTATCTGTTACCTGTTGTGTAGTTTCCTCTCTGTGCCACTGTATTTATTTACAATATTACAAAATCTCTAAAAAGCCACTGCTGATTTTTGAGGAGGTGTTTATTGGCATATTAAGAGACAACATTTTCCACAGCTGAATTCCCAGATCTACCTGAACAGTGCAGATGATGAACATGGTTTTTCGGCTTGCGGTGATCTTCCTTCTGTAGAGCCTCGGCCCCCACTGTCTGCAGCGCCCTGTGTGTCCAGCCATTAGAGCTTTGAAGTCGGCGGTCGCTGTAATATAAATGTATTAGACTTAAAGCTGGCATAAATAATTCACCTGGACATTGATTAGCTGTCTTGCTCCCTAACATGTCATGTGAGCCACTGAATATGACTGCTGGTATTATTGCAATGAGACTTTCTCTGTCTTGTCATGAAAGGCTTTGATTCTAGCTGCTTTTCCCTTCATTTTCATTCTTCTGCTCCTCTTGGTTAGGCGATGCTGTACAATTATTTTCAGGATGTAGAAGGCCTTTAAAGCTGCGTTGTTGGATTTAATTATAATGTTTTAAATGTAAATATGATTCCTATATTTGAAAAAATGCAGGTAATTCTCAGTGCAAAATTCTGATACAAATAGATTTTTTTTCTGTCAGTTAACCCTGATCTGTTTTGACATTTCCCCCTATTTCTGTGATTTTTGTTTTTGCATGTCCAAAGTGGGCGAAAAAAAAGTGTGGCGGTTACCATAATTTGTCTGACCTCTGGGAGCCATAATCAGTGCAAATTTGTTTTTCCTACCACCTAAGTCCAAGGAGACTCACAATTTAGTATCATTTAGCAATTTGACATGACGTGGTGCCTGGGCTTTAAAAGCCTTCCTGTCCTCGTCTCCTCCTCTCCTCACCCTGCCGTCTCCCTCCTCCCCAAACCTCACACAAAGGCCTGCTGGATCACTGGGTGCAGGTTGAATTGGACAAGTGGCCTGCCCAGTTCACCCCGGTTCTCTATCTCCTTTTGCTCTCTCTATCTCCCTTCCTCTCTCTGTCTACCTTTTTGTTTCCTGCCGATGCTAACACAGGGCTTGTGAAAAAAGGCGACGGGTTAACTGCGGTTCTGTGGGCTAACATCACACCTCAACAGGTCTGGAGACGCAGAGGCTCAGGGAGGGAGAGCGGGATCTGGACGGCCAGCTCTCCTGCACCAGGGCTGCAGGGCCGTAAATCCACTGGCTTTATTTACTGCCTCTCGGACTTATGAATGTTAAGATATTTGACGCCACCCCTGGCCCCATAATTCTCCAAGCCTGGAGACTTTTGGCGGAGGTTTTGAGTTTCGACCTATAATTACGAGTAGTTTAAAAAAGAACAAGAAAGTGGAGGGGGGATGAAAACGCAACACCAAGCATCCTACGTTGTGTTTAGAGTGAAAAAAGACGCTCCCAGAACCCGTGGCGATTCTACTACAAGACGCTGCAAAGGCTTTGTGTTGAAACAATAGCTTTTCTCCCCTTTTCCCTCTTTGTTTCCGCTGTGTTGTCGAGCCAGGATCGCTCCTGTAGTCGCAGATTCACCTTCTTTAAAAAAAAAAAAATCCGCTCCCATACAGGCTGACTTCTTCCTTTCTCTTCTTATTTTGGGAAGACATAATAATGGAGGATTTTCTGGTCGGATTATTGTAATGAACATGCAGAAGTGAATGCAGCACCACCTCCTTTGTGCTCACGTGCACACATTGCTGTGGCCTTATCTGTTATAATTGACACAGACAGACAGTATCTTTCCTAAATGTGGCAGCAGCATAAGCATAACAATGGTATATCATATGGATTATGTGTGTTCGCCTGCTGTAAATGGGTTTTTGGCAGTGACAAGAGGAAAGATAGTTTAATGCGGATTTAAGGGAGAGGGCCCACACCTTATCAAATTGGCTTTACATGTTAATAGGGCCTAATTGGTGTCCGCGGGGGGTTTGGTGGCACGACGCGGCCGTATTTTGAGCCTCCAGCCGCAAAATGCACTCTGAATTTAGTTGGAAGGTTGCGCTCCTTTTGTCTTGCAAATCACTTTTGTTTACAAAGTATGGCGGAAGCGGCTCCCGCTCTCTCTCTCCCTCCCACTACTCCTTTTTGTGCTCCATCTCTTCCTCTCTCTCTCTGCTGTTTCTCTCATCCTATGCGAGGAGAGGGGAAAGAAAAGGTCCTTATTTTTCTTCGATTCAATAAACAGTCATAAAAAGCACAATCTGCTTTGGATTTGAGGAGTTAAGTTAGTGGAGGGGGGGGGTTGGGTGTGCTGGGAAGCAAAGTTTGGCACCATTAAATTAAAATTGGGGCCTGCTAGACATTAGTGGTGCACAGCACATTCTCTGAGCTTAATTAGTCCGAACTGTAATTGTTCATGGTCTGCCAATAGGAGTAATGCTCAGGAAAAGTGGAGTTGCACTAAATCGGCCCAGGGTTTTTAAAACAATAAATCACTTGCATATTTGTGCCGTGATTCAGATGGAGGCTCGACCTCTCCCATCTCGACATGTGGTAAATTGTAAAGTCAATGAATCGCAGATGTAGGGGTAGGGAGGTGGTGGTGGTGGAGGGGGGGACTCAGAAAGAGAGGTTTTGTTAGTGCCTGGTGAATGAATGTAAAAGATTTGTGCAGTAAATATTTACTGAGAAGATATATATTTTTCTCTCAGCTAGCGGGGCTTAATTGCCTAATGCTGATGATGTTGGCAGGCTGAGCCCCGTGAGAGCTTATGCGCTCGTCGATCTGTCACTCTGCTAAAAACAAAAAACACAGGCAAAAAAAAAAATCAGTTTGAGTGTGTTTCTAATCAGATTGTTAACTAGTGCAAAGGGAGTGGTGGTTCCCTGGTGGCAGTGAGAGCTGGGTTTGGGTGTAGCTAACGTTCAGCTGCAGTCAAGTCTGGTTTGGGGCTGAACCTTTTTTTTAATTAAATCATTGACTTCATTGTTTTTAATGTAATAACAGCTAATCTGATGCCTAATTTTGACTTCAATGTAACAGATTATGCCTGTTACTCATTAAGTCACAGAACAGCCTGGGTATTTTTTTTTCTTTTTCTTTTGGTAAAACAAATTATGCTCAGAATGGATAAATTCATTTTCACCTCCTGTATCCTTCCTTGTTTCTGTCAGTGAGCCACCACACTCTGCTTCTCTGTGCCTGAGCGAAGAAAAAAAGGCATTAGTTTAGCAGCTGTGCACTGGTGCCCCCCCTCCAGCCCCCAGTGTAAACCCCCTCCTCTTCCAGCCGCACCCCCCTCTCGCTCCCTCTTTCTCCCATGCATTTCTATAGAGCTCAACACAAAGATAGTACTGTACATCTGGAATGCAACTTTTGTCATCTGTTAAATATAGGCTAGCTGTGCTCCTGGCCCACAGGGCTTGGGGCTCCCTTAAAACATGGAAATGTAATTATTGTGCGTGCGTGTTGGCCACCAGTTACATTTGTATTTATATACAGACCATGTTGCTTTATTTCTATTTAGGTTTTTTTTCCTTGGCAGACACCACATTTTGTATTCCCTTGAATTCCTTTTTCATTTAAAACCTTTTCTGAATTTTGGAATCCTTAAAACGCAAATTCACACCAAACTTTGAGTCAATACATTTCCCCCTTTTGCATTTTCAAATTCATGATTGATAACGAATATCAGATTCATTCATCCCTGTTAACTGTCCCCCAGTATAAGTACATATGTTGTTTTGTAGAATGTGGAGCTTATTCTCACTTTCCAGCCAATAAAGTGAACTTACATGCAGCTGTTACAAATAAAGGCTTATTGAATACACATAGATTATAAATGATGAGATTTTATTGGCAGTGGTTCTGCGCTGCATTCAGCTGAAAGATAAGGTTAAAATGACTATTGATTGTATCTTTTAGATATGAAGGTTAGGATAAGTTCGTTTCAAGAGATTATTACCTAGAATTGGTGTTTTTCACGAAGTGTCATAATTACAAAACCTTTAGAATAGCCTTTTTCTAGAAAGGCTGATGAGTGTTTAAGATTTTCTCAAAAGTATTTTATTCTGTTGAGCTGTAATTTAAAATGTTGTTGTTGTGGGTATGACATCCAAAGGGTGTTACATGAAGAATAGTTTGAGCTCAGGTATCACTCTAGAAATGCTTCTGGAATGTGCATTTCTTTTTTTCTTCTTCGTCTTTTCCCTGCCTTGAATTTCTCTCAGTTCATTCATAATGGGAGCAGAGTGCTCCAGTAGCCAAATGAGTTCAGCAGTAGCGGAGTGGGAGGGAAAGCATGGGGCAGGAGGAGGGGGCAGAGAAAAGCGGGAAATGTGTGTTTGGGCCCTGAGTGTGTGTGTGAGTGTGTGAGCGGAGGGGGACGTTGGGGCGACGGCAGGGGGGCTGGGGGTCGGACGCACAAAAGCCGTCTGAATAGAGCGCATAATTGCTGTTAATGCCAGGGCAATGAGAGCAGCGACAGTTCCTGGTTAGATGTCCAAACAATAGCGCCCCTAGGCTTCACATTTATCTTCCTGTGGAAGGAAAAAAAGAGAGGAACACAGATTGGAGCATGCACGTTTCAGTTTTCAGCCACGCTTGACGAGCAGGCATGTGTTCATGTGTGCGGTTTCTGCCCCCCCCCTCCACGTTGCTCTCCGTGTTTCCCACACTCATCGTCATCAGAAAATGTTTCCTTAAAAGATCTTGGTAATAGAGCCGCTGTGACGCTGGAGGAATTCTGGTGGTGCCGGCCTTCTGTTTGGATTGCGGAGTGTGTTTGGGAAGGGTCAAAGTGCACCGGCGCTGACATGCTTTTTCGTTGAGAAAGGAGCTTCCCCTCTCACCCCTTTTTACAACAACTGATAGGGACTGCTTGAGTCTCCACTGGAGGTTTTTTTAGTGTGTGTCTGTGTCTGTGTGTGCTTTGAGGGAGGAGGTGCCATCACAGCTCTTAATGATCATGTCGGGCTAGATAATGACTAGCCATGCCAGTGTGCAGAGAACACCTGTGGTACACCAGCCTTTTATAGATGTGGTAGAATGCTCTGGAACGTACCACAGAAGAAGAATCTCATTCATGCTAATGTGTTAAATAGTTTGTATTTATCTCCTTTCATTTATGCTTTTCCTTTTTTCTCTTGTACATGAATAATCAGAGGAAAGTGGTAGAAAATAGAGGAATCTTCCTCATCAGTCAATTATATTTTCAACATAAAATAGAAACACGATCTTTAATAGTTTGAGCTCCTATATTCTGCAATATTTAAATTCGAACTACAACATATACAACGTAAACATATGAAACTATAGGCAATATCTAAATTAGTTTCCACCACATTCAGTATAAAATGCCGATGGTGTCTTGTTTTTGTACCCTGGTTGTATCTCTATTCTTAAAATTGTCAAGGGAATTTGTTTATGCAGATAATCTGCTCAGATGGGAAGGAGGCATTCCTCCATTATGTGCTAAACACATAATGGAGGGATTTTAGGTGATAAATCTCCAGTCAATGTATTTTTGATCTACTAATTAAACTTTTAATTGTAGCAGGATAAGCTCCGAGGAGTGTGTGTTTGTGTGATTATGTGCGTGTGAGGGAAGCGGAGTGAGTCGGCTAATGAGGTGATCGTCTGCTTGTTTGTCGTAAAAAGGTGCTGGATTCATAACTGCCCGCGAAAGGTGAGGGAGGTTTCAGAGTGCAAGCAGAAATAAATGAATCTGCGGATTACTGTAGGATTTGTCAGGAGGAAAGAAATGTTGCCGAGATTACTTTTATAATGCACAATGCTAATACAATGTAACCCCTTTACACTGGCGTGCCGTGTGGAACAGCATTGTTTTGTTTTTTCTAGTTGATGAACCAATTCCAGTGGAAAACAGATTAGGAGTAAATTCCCATGTTAGCTCTTTAACCAGCTGTTAGAAACCTATTTACACAAAATAATAATACGCCTCTTTTAAAGAGACAGCTGTCAACTTGTGTACAGCACTAGATAACATTTCATGTGAACAGCTTGTTACATCAACACATGGCCTAAGCCTTGCACGTGAGCAGTGAATTGCCAACCATTGTGCAGGTAACGTGTACAAAAAATTGGCAGAAAAATGCAGCATGAAGCAATATGATTGGTAGTGTAATCATAAAAACATTACAATGTATTTGCAAATGGTCTAAAAACAGTGCTTTCATTTTTAATAATTACATATAAGATGGACTTTCAAATATGTATTGTTCTCTTAACCCTAAATTGTGTCTACGCAAGTTAAACTGTACTACTAAGATGTGTAGCAGTAAACTGAAAACATATGTATGGAATTGTTTTAGCATGTTTTAAATGCTTTAAATCCTCCCGGTTGCTAATATTCATTCCACACTAGTGAGAGGCCGGTGTGTCAGCCGTGGTTCGGGGTCAATTCCAAAAGTGAACAAATTGACTCACTTCTTTGAGTGAATTGTCAATTGGCTTCCTCCCTGCAGGGGTCAGAGTGAATAGAGTGTCTTGTTTGGACAATGTCCCGAGGTGAGATGAGTGGCCTTGACCAACAGCCAGATGGAGAGCTGACGGACAGACAGAGGAGCTAATGAACTGGCTGACAAACAGATAGGCAAGAGGGAACGTGGCACTCCTGTGGTGAAAAACAATGCAGTGTAGACACCCTGAAATAAATATTTGATTGAAATAATGACCATTGGTGTGTCCACTGCTAAGGCATTGACTAAAGGAGGATGTCATGATTGTATTTCCTTTAGTCAAACCCTGAATGACAGATGCTTCTTTTTTTTTTTAAAGCTCTGTGTTAAGTATTACATTCAGATTAGTGCTGCACATGTTTTACGGTTCTACGAGTTTACATACTTTGGCACAGGAATCATTTAAGGATGATTATTCTGCATTCTGGTTTCTGTAATGATGGGTCTTACCCACAATGGGACAAAAGTCTTTTTCCAGTAGGTTTCCATGTGGCAATTAATTTGTTTTTAAACTGTTACGAGTGAGAGCTCTCTTATTTGGTTTGGAAGTTACTTAAGTGGAACAACCCCTGTTAAGGTCCAGAATTAACACCACACCATTCCAAAGTTTGTCTTTGGTGGATAAATAAAAAAATGTCACTTTTGGGATGTCTTGGTTATATAGTCTTTAATTCTTGTGTCCCTACATTTCTGTAAAAGTGAAAATGTTGAAGTGGACTATACTGTATCCAGTTGTTTTACTTTACTATCCCTCAGAATGGCATAGCAAGGTGAATTTCTGATTTAAGGTGTCCTTCTTAAACCTGTACAGTCATATCGGAAGTTGAGATAAGAGACTGGCATCACTGAGCGGGAATGGCCTTTGTGTCATGTGATGCCACGTCACAGTGCCCTTTAGAACCAGGAGGCTCTTTATCTCCTCTTTATTGCCTTCTGTATCTTTATGGCTGCCACACTTTGCATATTTGAAATATCAATAAAGATAAATGTCCAGCTTCGTCATTACAGGTGGCGTCAAGCGGTTAAGATTTCACGATGGACCCTTTAGCGACGTGATGAATTTACTTCTTTCAATGGCTAATCTCTGTTCTGTGGGAGGTCCGTGAACTCTGGCCGTTAGTATTTAAGAAGCCAGCATAGGGCTCTGGAGCATTTCAACTACACAAGTCCAGTTTTGCATGTCTATAAAAGCCCTTTGTGTGTTGTGGATGACCCTTGCTGTTGTGAGGCCTGTATCTGTCTCTGCTCAGGCAGCCGGGCAGGCCTGCAGTGAGGATGCAGCAGCTGGCCGGGGCCCAGGCACAGGAATGCTGTGTGTGCTGTTTAAACAGTGGCTCGTCTCAGTGCAGGCCTGGAGGAGCTGAGGGAAGGAAGTTGCTGCATGTTTACATAGCTGAATTGTCCTTTGGGCCCCCCCAGTGTCTAATGCACTTCTGTTCAAACATTCACAAGTGTGGAGATGACCCCCACTGATGCTGGTGTTCACAGCTCTGCCTTCACCCTGCCTCTGCTCTCCGTCTGAATGTGTGTTTGTGAACAGTGAAGACTCATGGCCTCTACTTTCTTCCCTACTGTGGGTGTTTGCTGCTTTAACCTGGTGGCTTGGATGATAGATAGAAAGCATTTACAGGGCTCAATTTATCACGCTGAGACATAAGGGAAGGGCAACGTAAGAGATGTACAGACAGATGAAGAGATAGGAGGCAGCTCATTGCTCCAACCAAGGTCCTGTCCAACAAGGAGCTAGACATTGACATACGGCGGGAGTCGTCAAACTAATTGTTGTTTGAATTACCTGTTATGATCCGATGACAAATCTCTCACACTCTTGCCACCAGAGCGGAAAATGTATCCGGGGATTGGCATGATCTTCGCGAGTGTGTAAACCTGGCTTCAACAAGATGGATAAATGCAATTATTGGGCAGACCTGGGGAGAAGAAAATCCATTTAAAGCCCGTAAAGCTAAGCAGGGGCCGTGGTTAATTCATTTGGCCAATTTACGGGTGATGTACGAGTGTCAGGGCACATTAGTCAGACGGGGAAGAGGTGAGTGTGTGTTGGCCGGGTGGATATGGGTGTGTATTTTTTTTTGTCAGGGGGCTATATGTGAAGATGCTCTTTAGTTGCACAGCAGTCTCCTTGAGAACTGGTTTCCAACTTCTCTCCACTCCACCCCCTTTGCCGTCTCAGCGGACAAAACAAATGGACCCTGGACATGGAAATGACAAAAAGATGCACTGAGTGCAGTGAGTGAGAGGGAAGAGGGATTGCTTTGCAAATGAGGTGGGGGAACAGGGATGTGGTCCGCTGGGCGGCAGAGTGAGTACCACAATGCCTTGCCGTACCACAAACTCAATCACATCCTGCAGGTTAAATGACTGCTCTCTCTATATGCAGCAGTTGAAGCAACACTGTGACAGGCCATAGTAATTAAACGCCCCCAAAGAGCAGACCTGTAACCTAATTCCCGGTTCTAGTGTCAAGCTATCAAGTAGTGTGCTAACAAACAGTTTAATTACTATGTAATTGAAAGTTAATACATAGAAGAGAAAGCTTTATGAATTTTTTGTTGACATTCTGTTACACTTCACCCCGAGCCACATTGACTTTTGTAATCTCTCTGAACTCTGGAGTTTCCAATTGAGTTATAATTAGAGTGTGGATGGCGATGTTTACTTTGAGTATGCAAAGCCCTCAGCATGATGACCTAAGCACCTGAGACATATTTCCTTTTGGCTCGCGCATTTTCAGTTTCACTTATGATTGTTTTTATAAAAAGTATTTTCTTTAAGGTGTTTTTGTCCGTTTTCCTTTGAATAGCATGGACAGATTTGTGTTTGTCAACTCTTGCAACACATGGACATTAGATGACTTCGCTCTGCTTAGTCTGCTACACAGCCATTGTCTCGCTAGAGTGAAACCACTCAACGGTTACACAAGCTGAGCGGTATGCAAAAACAGCGGTTAGAGCATAGCCGGGCGGGTAAGAGGTGTTGAGGGAAGCTTTGGTTTACAGCTCCAAGCCACAGCCTGAATCAGGGCAGGGTTTGATATCAGACAGAGAAACATGAGAGGCTAAGACTTCTCTCACTAGGATGCCGATATATTTTAAGTGGTTAAGATCACACTTAAGTGCCTCTTGGTTCAGATTTGGTTTGCTGGTGAGCATACGCGGTCTGTGTCGGAGACGGTGTGTGTTAGCATTTGTCACCTGACTGCCAGGCAGCCGGTTTCAGGAAACCAGAGTCAGTGTGAATGCCGAGGCTTGTCAAAGACAGGTGCCAGTGCTGTCCGCTATGCCTGCCGTACAGCAGCTGGGGTACACAGTCAAGTGTGGGCCATTGGGAGACAGCATCAGCTTGAATTCCCTCCCAGTTGGGGATCAAATGGGCAGTCCTCCCTGCAGTCCTGAGGCTTAAGCCTGAAACATGCTGTATGCGCCTTCTGCAACTACTCTGTATGCCGTACATTCTTCAGTCTTGTCTTTGCACTTCTATAGGGAGAGATGTCAAAATAAGTGCGTTAAATCTTACTTTGATTTAAACAGCTAAAAGATTCTGGTCTTATGCAACAAGTGTTTTAAATATTTTAAAGGTAAGTGGGAAACATTTTGCAAACATGTCACATCCAGCTGATCTGCTGTTTTAGTATGCACTGCACAGGAAATACAATTAACAAGGTGTGTAATTGACAGTATCCACATTGTCTTGAATTGACAGCGATAGTTAACAGACCTGCACACATGCTATGATTACATCATTGGCGACGTGAGACCTGTCATGTGCTAAACAACACGAGGCATGTGATCACCTTCATTGTTGGAAATACTCCACTATGTCACATCTGCTGCCTAATTGTGATTAAGAAATGCCATACAATACTTTCTAAAGATTGTATTCTGGTATGGTTTGATTCTGCATTTTTGCTCTGGGTGTGTGATTATAACATTCAGCCCTGCCTGGTTATAGTTTAAATTACATTCAAAAGTTCCTTTTGATAACCCTACACAGCATTAGAGATGCAGACTAACTAGTAAATCATTATGTAAAAATGCCCCTTTAACTTCTCTCTGGTAAGTTTCAATCTCGCTGATATCCCTGTGAACATTGTGGTATTAAAAAGCCATGCAGCTTCTCTCCCATGCAGAGCAATGTCACAACTGGAAAGTGGAACAGGAAGCCTCCCCCGTCCTCTCAGGATAGTGGGGTTGTAGATGTGCCTGGGAGCCATTACTGTAAGCCCTCTGAGCCTTCGAGGGGAAGTTCCATGGACCCCTCTTCTCATTTTCTACACTCGCCTTTGGGATCACTTTTGAGTCCTGCAATCTGAAAATCCTGTGCAGTAAATATGCAGATCCAGTCATCATCTTCTCCTGATCCGCTCGCTTGCTTCTTCCCAGATGCTTACCCACCCTCATGGGAGAACAACTGCTGGCTGCCGTCTATAGGCCAGTGCAATTCCTCACACTAACTCAGAAAAAGAAAAAAACATGCATGGAAGTTTTCTATATGCTCCCACAGATCATTTTACATCAGTAGACGTGCCTCTCAACACAACTGTTCCCAGTTAGTGGCGAGCAGCCAGCCTTATTACAGTCAGCAGTAGGACAAATGTTTTTCACTGTGTCTGTGTGTAGTTTCATAGGACATGGCTTGGGTGTGAAGTTATTTGAGCCACTCACTTTGGTGCTTTGGTACATTTAGAAGTAACAATTGCCTCAGCTGTACATAACTCAGACAAGTTTTGCTTTACATAGCATACATTTGACTACTTTTAGCATGACAGTAATATGTGGTCTAAAACAATCCATAAGTGTTGGTTCATGGGAAGTAATGTGCCCCAACAAGCAGCCAATCACTTGGACAATTAACAGCCAACACATTTATTTTGGTATGACCAAAATGTTGGTAATTGAGTTCACATTGGTGGTACATTCAGAAATGATATCATTAAAAGCATGTATTTGACATTAATGATGCCAGACAGCTCAGTTAATTTGCTGTTATTCAGCTCTGTGTTAGTGTTAAATCTTAAACAAGCTCAAAGAGGCCTCACTAACAGTTAGTGATTAAATAGCAACATTCAGGTCTGAACTTAAGGAGAATCTGGTTTCTTGGCCGGACAGCTGAACTGTTAGAGCTCCCTGGCCAGAGATTGAGATGCTGTGGTCTGAGACGCTGGGAAAGTCAACCTCTAATTGTTCACAGAAGCCATTGGCAAAAGAAGCTGAGACATTACGAGTGAGGCATCGATAGGGGCGGACGCTGAGATGAGATGAGACCGTTCTGGGGTTGTCGTGCCCATTGGGATGCTCCCGAATGACAAACCGTTTGTCCTGAAGAAAAAACCCCTCCAGAACAACCCAACTCTATTTCTCTTGGCCCACTTTTAAAAAACAGACACGTTCTTTGCGTTTTGAATTGGCCTTGTCATGCGGTTTCCGCAACGCGGCTGCTGGGAGCCGACTGTTTCCACATAGGCTGATGTTCTGCACCAGTTTTGGTTTTGAGAAGAAATAAGGGTCTGTTTTTTCTGGCACTGATCACTGTGGTATTAAACTCCCAGTTTTTTTCCAAAAGCTAACACAGTCATGCGTTTGTATTCTTCACGCCTCTTTGATCGCTGTCACAGTTGCTTGGCAAGAGACACATCAGCTTCTGTATCCTAACACTGCCACGACCCTGTAACACCCCCCCCCCCCTCCCACTTGTCACACAAATCCAGTGTTTTGTGGTGCTTTGCCATGTGCCATGATTTAGCAAATAACATAAGTAATGATTCAATTGGGCATAAAGTAATTGAGAGGCGGCCTGCTTGCCATCTGTCTTGTGAGATTACTACTTTCTGTGTAATTAAACGTGTGACCTTGTGGCCGTGGAGGGAGGTGCCAGTGGGCAGCTACTGCCAAAGAGCCAGGCCGTTATTTGAAGTCAGGAGAGACTGGCTGGGAGGGGGGGCAGAGTTGTTGTGCGGTTTTCACAGTTTAGCCCAGCTGCTAAAGATAGCCCAGGCTGATGTGTGTTGAGCTTAAGTGGCAGTCTCCTTTACATGGATGACTCCTATGTATGTGTGTGCGTGTATACACACACACACTTGAGGTGTGTGTGTTTGTATTAACACACACCAACGAGCCTCTGTCAAAACCCAAGTCACCAACCTTCAGTCAATTTGGCGATATGAGTGGCGCCCAGCCGAAGTCGGAGTGATCCCTGTGTGCACACAGTGTAACCAGGAGAGTGTGTGTGTGTGTCTGTGTGTGTGTTCTAGTGGGGTCACAACGGGCGGAATAGAGGCTGCTGTTTTAACTCTGATTTTATGTGTGGTTTTGTTTTGACTCCTGAGGTTTGGTTTCTCTTGGACAGTGTCCAGAGATTACAAGGCCTGCTTCTCCTCAGCTCTCCTGCGAGGCCGACGCAGGGCCCGTGATTGGATTTCAGTCCTGATCTGGTTGTTTCGCGTTGTAAACAGGACATTAAAGGCAAGGGAGATGGTGCGCTAATGAGTCTGTCTGTCAGTGTGTACATAATAGGGGGGTGGTGTTTTTAGGCTCTATCGCAGTGTCTCACACCCAGTGAAGAAGAGGAACCAAAACCCCCGTAGTACGCTGTCGTTGACATCCAGTTCACACACAAACACAGAATGAGCAGCTGAAAAAGACATCTGTATGGTTTTCTCAGTGTGGGCTGGATGGTGTCTTGCAATACTTCCGCCCAGAGCTTGGAAAAAAAAAAATCCTCTTGTTCCCCAAAACAAAAATAACCATTTAAATTACTATGGTTGTGCTTTGGTGCAGCCACAGCGCGACTGGCAGGGCCCGGCTGAGGTGGCACCGGCCACTGGGGATGGGGACGAGGTCTGGGCTGGCCTCCAGGGAAATTACAGGGTGGAGGAGGAGAGGGGGGGTGGGGGGGAGCTGAAGCCTGCCTCCACTCCCTGCTGTCAGCCCACAGCGCTACTGTTTGCAGCTAACCAGCTCTTCTCTGTTTTATCTTCACCCTCTGGAGATAATTGGAGATGTACTCTGTGTAAACATGTTTTTTCTTTCAAAGTTTCAATTCATTGTTTCAGTCAGAGGATCTGTGTATCTGCCCAGCATGCAGAAAAAGCCTTTTATTCTTTATTTTTTCAATAACAACATTCTCAAGTGCACCCATTTTAGATTTCCTAACATTCGTTTGCTTCTGTTTTTTCTAACCTCTTCAGCCATCTCTTGTCTACTTTTTCTCTTTTTCCACCTCCCTCCCTCAACCCAGCACTTACTCCCCTTGTCCCCCCACCCTCTCTCTCCTCTCTCAGTATGTGCTCTGATTACCTCTCCAAACTGGCAATAAGTTGATTGCTTTACAGAGATGATGTAAGCCTCTGCCCTAGGGTACATCAGGTTGGATTTCTCCCGCTTTATCTTGTAAAGCCTAAATTAACAGCTGGTTTGGTTGGAGTTCTCCTGGATCTGACTAAAGGATTAGGCTTGGTTCTCATGCGAGTCAATCCGGTTTGATTTATTGCAGGTCTATCAAAAAAGATCAATGGGAGTCCTTTTGAAAGTAAATCCTTAATCGCTCTTTGCACTTACGTGTCATCATTGTGATTTTTCCCCCTCCTATCTCTTGCTTTCTCCTTTCTCCATTTCTCACTCCCTAATTCTTATTCTTTCCTTACACCACAGCCTTGTCTGTTTTTCAATTTTTTCTTTTGCCTTCCACACCGCACCCAAGCCAATCTGTGGTAGCGATCTACCTCTGTCGATGGTATCATGGTGAATCGCCAGATAGATGTTTCTCTGCTCTCATTAGGTATCCATCGGGGCAAGGCAGCCCTAAGCACGGTTTTAGCATCCTCTAGTTGGGATCACCGAAATGTTATCCTGCTGCTATTGCTGCTCTCGTTTTGTCTTCACCCAAACTTCCCTTAGCCTAAATCATCCCCTGTCCTTCCTCCATGTTAGGCCTGTCACTCATTTCTGAGGTAAAAAGAAAGTTCAAGAATTCATTTGCTACATATTTCAACTTTCTCTATGTAGACTTTTGAGTTATTATGATATAATCCATGGGATCTTTATGGAACATGGATACATGTATTGGGTTTCAGAACTTAATGTTTGACGCTTTAGATTTCTTGGCTCCTTAAATACATGGAACACTTTGGTTTTATGAGAATGAGTTGTTAAAGACTTGTTGAACTCTGAGATATTATCGGTATCAGTTTTAAATATCTGCTTTCTGTTCCCGTGCTGATCACATCTTTCTGGCATCTTCATTCCCATCGGACAAAGATGCCTTCACAAGTCATCTCAAATATTGGAATACTGAACCTTTATTTTCTTGCACATCCAAGTGCACATACTTCCCTGTCGACAAAATGATATAACACTCAAACGACACCGTGCTGCATATTTTCCTCCAGACATTTCGTAAAGTGACCTGGCAGCTGTTGAGAAGTTAAGAAGGGGGGGGGGGATTCAGATCTCCCTATGTTTATATTCTTCCTTCTACTCCAGTTTTTCTCCACTCATTTGGTCTCAATTTCTGTCATTCCTCTATAACAGGGCTCATTAATTATTATCTTCAGCACCTTATTTTCCCTACTCTTTCCTCCATATCCCTAAGGTCATGAATTTCAAAACAATCTTTAACTTTAAGAACACAACCAGCTGCACAGTCCAAGGAGTTGGATGGATGTACAATGCGCAATAATAGTATACCAATGACGTGTAGCCTACATGTTGGCATATCCTCCCTATCCAGTATCCACCCAACATTGATATTTAACAGGACTTCCTGTCTCTTTAAATACTCTGGGCTCCATTTTTCTTCCATTTTTGATAATGTGCAAGGGGCGTATAGAGGTGAAAAGGGCTCAGGGTCTATCGATGTCAAACTCAGGTGTGTCCTACTGGCATGCTCAGCGAGAGAAACGGCTGGCAGACCTGGGTTGGCGGTATGGGAGGGGTTGTTGAGAGGTTGGTTATATGTGTGAGGGGTGGGGAGGGGTGGTGGGGGGGGGTGAGATCGACGGGATACGTGGGAAGGAAGGGCTTGCTGTCAGCCAGCTGGACCTCTTAATCCTACAGCCTTGGGGAAAGGGTGTGTATGTGTGTGTCTCTGTGTTTGTGTGTGTGTGGATTGTGTTTGTCTCGTTGATTCGTCAAGTTTAGCACACCTCTGCTCCCCTCTTTGGCCCAGCTGAGCCCACAGTGTGTGTGTGTCTGTGTCTGTGTCTGTGTGTTGTGTATGAGAGTTGGCGCTCCGGTGAGACAACCAGGATTTCATGTGTACTCTGTTTACTGTAGTCCTCGCTTTTAACGGCACACTGTATATTTATGTCGGGAGGACACAGCCTCTCACCCCCTTGATGTTGGCGAGGCGCTGGGGGGTTGGCGTGAGGTGGAAGTAGGGGAGAGGCTGTCCCGCGTTGCTTGTTGAGGGTGGGGGAGGAAGGGGGAGGAAGGGGGGGGGAAGGGGGGGGGAAGTTGTGAGGGCAACAAACACTGCCTCTCCACCCTATCCCATCCCCTTCCTTTATGCCCAGCCCTCTAGTATCACACCCTATTCTCTAAAACTCGTGTGTGCACTTTCTCCCGCTCTACGTCACACTGCAAGTAACTGGCTGATTGCATCATGCCCTTGTCATTCATTAGTCACAAAACATAATATTTAGCCACATTCCATGCAAGTTTCCTCTTTTTTCCCCTGCACCCTCTCTCTGTCTCTCTCTCTGCCCCACTCTCTCTCTTTTGGCGTAGACTTTGCATATATCACGGGCTGGCAGGCTAAGAGCTTGGGACTTCCCCACGCCACACTCCAAGCCTTTGATCCTTTGCTTTGGAGGTAACATCAAAAGGAGAGGCATAGAAAGGCAGCTACTACTGTGAAGTTCAATGTTCAACTTGATGGCTTGGCTGAGGGCTTTTTTTTTCCCTCTCTCCTCTTCTCCCCCCTCTCTCTCACCTCCCTCCCTCCCTCCTCCCGCTGCTCCCTCGATCCCTCCGCTGCATCCCTCAGCTGACAAAAACACAGTTTGTAGCCAAGGTTTTTTTTTTTGTGTGCCTCTGACCTCACCTCCATGGCACAGAACAAGACCTCCTCCCCGTAAAAACTCAGATATACAGATGGTGTACACAAAGATTCAATCATGTGGTAAAAGGGGCAATTCCAGCCCCCGGACCCTCCCTTTCTCACTGTGTGGATAACATGCAGCATCCTATATTGCAAACTGGTTGCATCAATACAATGCCAAACCAGGCCCTGTGCTGCAGTGGTAGTGGATAGGTAAGCAGGGGGAATAAGCACGCCCTCTCCCTGTATGGATCCATCCTTACGCTCAACGTCACTTAGAGAAACACAGAAACATTTCAGCGAAGAAAATAGACTCCTCTGTTGTGTTTTTCAGCTGCTTTGGTTGCTGTGTTGACACAGAGCAGAGAAAGTTTGCAATCACTCATTCACAGGAAAACAAATGATTTTCATAATGAAAGCCTTATGCAGACTCTCTAAATGAAGGCAGTCTCAGAGGAAGCCATGCATTCCAGGTCAAAGCCAGGCTTTTCTGTGGTATATTCAACTGTGCTTAAATGACACCGACTTGATAAGACGATCCAGAAAGCTGAGGTGCTCCACTAAATGCTTTTTCGTCTTTTATGAGCTTCTCTGTCTGACTGTGCCAATTAGCAAAGCCGTGTGGCCTGCTTTTCTTCTCTTTTCCCTGCTCCAACTCTCTTTCTAGATAGACGCTCTCTATCATGCTCCCGCACATACACACACACACAGTCGTACACACACCAAGCACACGTTTGGTGTATCATTAGCTTAGTGTGCGGGGAGGCGTGCGAGCCTGGGCTCTCCCCTGCCTTATCTCCATGTCAATCACAGCGTGTGTGTGAACATCAGTTGTAATGATCTCCATCCAGCCTGTCGGTGCGTGTTAGCGCCTGGCTTCCCTCGCCCCCGGAGCAAGCCGTTCCCTAGCTAATAGATGCAAAATTAAGCTGATCAATAGATGGCCTCAGCTCATTATTGACATGTTATCGCGGCGTGGGATTTTTGTGCGGGGGGTTTTTATACAGTGCTAGCAAGAGATGCAAGCATTGAGGGAAAACAAGTTAGCCATCTTCCCCAAATGGCTCAGGCCACTTCGTTACAACCCCTGCAATGATATTACATTAAGCTAATTTATGCAATCATATGCATGTAATACTTTATATGCTAGAGCCGTTTTCTATTTATATTACTTGTCCTATTGGAAGAGTAATCACCGGCTCAGTGGTAGGAAATGAGATGGAGACTTTGTAAAACGCCATATTAAAGATTCATCAATAATTGGCATGTGTGCTGCTGTTTGTGTTGTGGGGGGCTCTTATGGACGGATCACCACGTGATTGAGCTAAGTGGTAATTAACCATGAGAGAGGTGAGTGTGTGTGTCTTTCTGAGCCTGTGCTTGGAGGTGTGTATGCATGAGGATACTGCCGTGTGTCAGAAAAGGTGGGGATGCAGAGGGTAAGATGGGGGCTGCATCACTGGCAGAGTTGATTTGGAGGTGAGCGCTGAGGCCATGTGGTCAGGTTATGGAGGGACGTGGGGGAGAGCCACCCACACTGGCCCGAGCTACACGGCCGCCCCCCCTGACCCTCCTCAGGTCTTATTGTCATGGAAGCATCTCCCATTTTAATGAGCTCCAATATCCAAGCCCTTATTACTTATTTATTCATTAAGCTACCGTGGCAAAGCAGCAGTACCCCCACTGTGTGAGTGTGCATGTAATTGCTTGTGTGGGATTTTATTTCCCTTCGTTCATGAACGTTATCGTAATAAATACCATGTTGCGTAACAACATCGATACGTAAGCTAATTGAACCTAAAATAGATGGCTTAAAGCTGATGAAAAGCCTACATGGCTGGGTTATGAATCCATAACCTGAAATCACATTTGAGATTTGAGTTGAAACCCTTAAAATCCTGGGCTTTAGGTATGCTGAGGGAGAAGCCTCATGAATATGGAGCCTGAACTGCTTCAAGGTGTATGTGCAAGTGTGAAAGAAACACAAAACAGACTGAAGGTTTGTTGGTTTCGTATGATGCGTGTGTGAAGATTAATTGCCTGTTGGTATGTGTGTGTGATGCTTTCAACATGATGCTTTCTGATTGATAAATATGCGTAGGTGGAATTGTGTGATTCTGTGTAGTGTTTTCACAATATCGGAAGTCTTTGTGAAGCCTGAGAGTGTACACATTCTCTCCCTCTGAGGCATGTTTCATAGCTTCCTTATATCCAGTCTACCGTTTAACTAATTCATACTGAACTCTCGCAGAACAAAACCAGACACCCAACATCAAGGGCAGCGTTCAGCTCTCCTCCAGCACAATACCAAATACAGCATTCCCCAGCAGAACGTGGGCGCTGCAATCAGCTTACTTTCCTTCCTTAGCAGAGCTCAGCTGCTGTTCACCTTTTTAACTCTCCCCTCCACGCCCCAAACCCTGCTTCCTGCAAACAAAGGTAAGCATGTAGTGTGTGCATAAGTTGCCCAACCTCTTCTCCTCTTACCCCCTGGCCAGGCCTTGCATAAGGCGCTCAGACACACCTAGGCTTGTGGATGTGCCTGTTCACTTCCATGTAGCGTGTAAGTAGGTCAGTGTGTACAAGATTCCAACCAGGAAGGTCCAGGACCTGACTTTGGCCTATGTCAGCCTACTTCTACTGAGCTTTGGGTCCTCTACTGACAATTTACAATCCCTATTAAATTATACAGAATGTCAGAATGCCCCAAAACCACAATTTATTATGAAAACCCACACTGAAGCAATTGTTCAGCCACATGTTTACATGGATATCAGTAATCTGACAAGATGATGTTTCAAACTCAAGCTGATGCATGTGTGCTAGACTACAATATAATATGAATACAATACAGTAAAACAGATTATCTAGAAATGCCATGTCAAAGGCAACTGATTTTTTTTTTCTTTTAACCTTGAAGATGCTTCACGGCTTATCCAAGATGCTCATTCGTTTTCAGAATTGATAAGTGACTAAATGTCCTCAGGACAAAACCAGTATTCCCGTTGCCTTTTGAATAAGTAATTTCAGATATCTTTATAGAAAGAAATGCAGAGAGAGTTATTTGTCGTCGATGAATTGATGGTTCACCGAAGTACAAACATTTAGTTGTGCTTTTAGCATATTCCTTAGTTTTTATTGACCAGACTGTATGTGATGTGATGACATATCTTATAGCTTATAGCTTATTGCTTGAGCTACTTTTTTTTTTACCGTTGCAATAAGCATACCTTACATATAACTAGGGCTGCTCGATTATGGCAAAAATCATAATCTCGATTATTTCGGTCAATAATTGATATCACGATTATAAAAAACGATTATCCATTTACTTTGAAAACATCAATTTATTGGAGAAATCTTTTTTGAAAAGTATGTTTTTAACAGTTGATTACCCTGAACTTTAAGTATAATTCAACAAAAAAAAAACTTAATAATAATACAAAAAATAAAATCGTTTTATTTCGATTACGTTGTTTTCGTAATCGTTGCAAGCCATAACCGTAATTGCGATTTTAAAATACGATTAATTGAGCAGCCCTACATATAACCCATTCAGTTGGTCACCCGAGTGGTCATGAATGCCACTGAAGGCAAGTTTTATTTGTGTCCGAGTATTGGAAAAGCAAGAAAGAGTCACTCAGATAGAGGAGTAGCTCTCACCTGAAAGCCGAGGCATTCTGCAGCTGAGCCTGATGCTAAAGGTGCCAGAGCGCCTGTTCATTAGCGGGGCTGACGGAAGACCAGCCAGCTCTTGCTGGCCTTCACCCTCCCTGCCACAATATTTATAGAGCAGCCAAGAGATACTCTTAATGACACAGGGAAAGGGACAGTGGGAAACGGGGGGAGGGGGTGCAAATGCCAGAAATGGAACGGTGTTTACTTTCTGAGGCTTGTTGAGAAGTTGGTGGGTTTTACACTGTATTCATGTCACCCTAACACTTCCTTTAAAATCTTTGCAGACTGTGTATGTCGTTTTTGTTATAGTCTATCATCATCCAATCAATCTAATTAAAGGTAGTGAAGTACATTTTGTAAAAGCTTTTGACTAAAAAACTATTTTGTGTCCTCAAGTTGTAGACAGATTTGTTGTCGGTTTCATGTTGCCCAATCCTTTGAAACTTTCCGGTCAATCAGCTGGTGTTTGAACACCACATTTGTCCACACTTGCTAAGTAAACAGTGTCAGAGCAAAGCCATACTTATCTCATGAACTAGTGTTTAAGAGAGCGAAACTAACTTCCAGAAGAGGCCAGATAAAAGTCAAGTGTTCATTGAAAAAAGTATAATAGAATCCCACCAAACTGGTTAAAATGTAGTGATTATTTCCCTTTTTTTGCCAAAGACTGAAGTTATTTCTGAAATATTAACAACAGGAGTTGTTTCTCCTGGCCCATTTCACCGATGGGTTAGTAAAGTCTGAGTTGGGTGGAGAGGAATTAAAGGTCATTTGCGAATGACATGGAAAAAAAGGCTTATATGAAAAGTGTCAGGTTGAGTTTTTATGCAAGAAGGGGAGTTTGAGGTGGAGGTGGAGATTTTTGGCAAAGGGAGTAGGGGAACAGGAGGGGAGGTTTTGGATCAGGTCGGCGGCCCCAGTGCTGTCAGGGCCAGTGGAACCCCCAAGCGGATCTGGCTTTGGAGTAAATATGGGCCCAGCGGACCCCTTCCTGCCCCAGGGCACACAAACCCCAGGCCTTCCCACATTCCACTTTATTTTCCTGGTTGCAAAATGCCTCTGGCTATCGGAGCAGGTGGGGTATTTTTTTCTTTTTCTTTAATATTAACTCATAAAATGTGCATTAGTAGAACCAAAGCAGCCATGATGGGCCGTCTTGTGTCTGCAACTTTCTTCCAGTTTTGTCAAGGTATTCTTGCGTTACTCTATTTGCTCTACAGTCATTACTGAACACAGAAACCAAAACAACAATGTATATAGCTCAGTGGGCTAGTTATTTCTTTTTTAATTAGGTAGATTTCAAAGTGTCTGTGTTGCATTAGGCTTTCCCTCCCCCTATTACAGAAAATGACTGCCCCTTCCTCAACAAATTACGTGTTTGTATAGGCACGCAATTGCTTTTTCTCTGGCACCTGTGAGTGAGGACAAAGACTGCCGGTAATATCCGCAGCAGATCAAGATAATATGCTCAGCTCTTGTTTTTAAAGGGATATAAAATTGTAGTCAAACTGGATGGACTAATCTTTTAAGCTTGGTGCAGTTTACTTGCAGAGCTTTGAATGGGCTCCCTTTTACTAGCCTTGATCATTTCAGACTTAAATAAAGCTCTTTAGAGTAGAGGTCTGATTGGTGTAATCTGCAAGCTGTCAATCCCATCTCTGAGCGCTCTCCCAGAGGAGCTGCCAGGCCTGTCCACCAGAGTATGTTCAAATGTAGGTGAGCATTGTTGTTTAGGTGTGAATGGTTGAGTAAGCATGTCGGGGGGGGGGGGGGGGGGGTGGTGGGGGGGGTCGCTGTGAATGTACATGTGTCATCTGTAAACGTTGTCAATGACGCCTGTGTAGAGCTATGTCATGTCTGTCATGTTATGAGGCCACAGATGGGCCGAAGATCTGCTGGACTCTACAGCAACACCCAGTATCCATATGCTAACTCTAAACCCAAGCTGCTATCTGTCTCTCTGCCTTTGCCTGCCTCCCCCCCATTCTCACATTGCTCACATGGACGGGATGCCTGCTGGAGCCCCAGTGGTCCTCATCATCTGTCCCCTGGTTCCCTGCTGGAAGTGTTTTGGAGCCACATTGGCACATAATGAGCTCTGTTTGTTTGATTGGTCTGAAGCCCTCTGCTCTTAATCCAAAACAAAACGAACACGCCGTGTGATGGCTGCTGCTCCGATAAACACATCAGACTGGGGCTTGATCAGAAAAAAAAAGCTGCCCAGAAACTGGCATAACAATCCTGCACTTTCCTTGTCTCTCATTCTCAATAAAACATTTATGAGTAAGACCCCCCTCCCCCATTATTTGTCAATAGCACATATTGACGTTTGGTTAATGTTTGATAGGATGTGGAAAAAATGGTTTATATTTTGGTAGGATCAGAGTCCAGCACTGGTACCAAGTTTTAAGCCAAATAGCCTCCGTGCCAGCTTGTTGAATTAGTAACAACAGTGGTGAGAGCCGGTGTGTGTGTGAGGATGATGTGTGAGTGCTCAGGATGCCCCTCGAATTGTCTCCAGCCCACTTCCCCTCTGCCACGAGCTGTGACATCGGGACCAAGGCCCCAGCTTGTTTTCACTGCGATGACAGTCAGTGTGGATCTGGGTTAACACTCTGTAGCTCATAACATGTTAGACCTTGGTATAGCAGCAGTAACTCACATATGGGTGAGTAGTCCAGCATGCAAATAGAAAGCACCTGCTCGAACTTAGTATTGTAAAAAGAAGAATAGAGTTTGAGAAAAATACCAAATTGTATTGGTTTGGTCTTCAATGTAACGATAAATCTGCACTTTGGACAAATTGGACCTGAAGGTCTGCAGGAAAAACTATTGGGACCTTTGGCCCTGGGAACAGGCATTTTCTGACAGATTTGTATAGACGAATGGGTAATTGAAAAAAGAAGATACAAAATAATCAATAAGGAAAATAATCATTAGTCATAGGCATGTAAACAACTCCCACCCCCCACCACCAGCCCCCTTCTTTTGCTTGGGAAAGCAGTATAGGAGAGGAACATCGGAACAGTGAGAGTGAGTTCATCCCTCTGTAAGGATTTAGAGGACTCCCTTGTCTTTCACTTCATCAGAGACAATTGAGTCATTCAGCTCCCATTGTGGGTCTGGCCTGGCGTGGAGGGGCGCTGGGTAAGGGAAAAGAAAGGGGGAGGCTGAAAGGGAGAAGGAGAAGCTGTCTGCTGCACAACCCAAAGCCAGCACAGTCACTGGGTGGCTCTTACAGGGTGGGGGTCTGTCAAGGGGGGCGTTTTAGTGTTTGTGTGTGTGTGTGGGAGGAGGGCAGGAAGAGAGACAGAGGAGAAGAGAGAGTTATCCTGGAACTCCGGAGCAATTTGTCACATTGGAATGGCACTTGAGTTACCCGGGGGGCCCCCTCATAGCGGGAGAGTTTTCAGGTTGCAGAGTGGGGAACAGGGAGGGGTTTGGAGCAGCAGAGAGGGGTCAGAGGTCATGGCCTACTCAAGCCCAGGCGGTGCGTCGGTTAGCGGGGCAGGCGGATGGGGCGGAGGAACAGGAAGGAGGCCAAGAAGGGGGTGGTTGGAAAGCCCGGTGCTTGCTGGGACTCCGTTTTCTTTGGCATGCTTGTAAAACCTACAGGAGAGATTAGTGTGTGAGAACATTTGTAATAGCAGGGCTGAAGTGGAGCCACTTGTCGGGGCATGCGCTGCGGCACCCTCCCTGTCCGTAGTCTTTCAGTGTCTCTCTACCACAGTCGGGTGTCACCTTCACGCTCCGTGCCCACCTTCTCAGAGCGTCCTCTCGCCTGACCTCTTCTCCGGCTGCAGCTGTGCAATGGCAGGACTTTCCCATGACTGTATCTACATCTACCCCCCTTCTCTACCCAACTACCTCGTCTTCTAGCCCCCCCCACCCTCCCCGGCACCAGTGGACACTGTCTTGAATTACCTCATGGATGACAACAGCCCAGTCACTCTCTTCCTCGTCTTTTATTGTTACAACACCACCCCCGTCTTCTCCTCCTCCTCTCCCTCCTTCATGGCAATTAATACCCAGTGTGGGGGGTCCATAAAAACCCACAAGACTACAACTCTGGAGTTTTTTTACAACCTTTTCTTTTTCCACTCTAAGGACATACAAACAAGCATAAACAAACTCAGTTTTTTAGCAATAAAAACCATCTTGGAGTCATAAATGAGTGGTAGCTGTGGAGAAAGACCAGGCAGCAAACCGTTTTCCCCCTCGCATAGGCTGTAACCGAGGACATGGAGTCAATAACTCCCTCCAGCGTCTACCACTGGCAGGCACCCCCCACAGTGAACTCTTCACTAATTACCACTGATTTAGACACAGTCTCAGGAAGGGTCGTGACACACTCACTCTCTGACTAGCTCTGAAACACACACAGCACACAGACACACACCCGGCCTCACATGCATACAAACTCGCTGTCACCATTAGTGGATGGCAGTACAAATAAATGTAATCTAATGTACCTGCATTGGTAAACAACTGCCAAACTGGACTATGATTGAACTGTTTTTTTTATTTATTAAACGGCAATGCCTTACATTTTACTCGCCATGTGCCAAAATGTGATCCTGGGTTCTGAGCCAATAATGATGGTGAGATAATTATGCAATGTAACAGGATTTCATCAACCTTTCTTAGGTCTTGTGTCATAACTGCAAAGAGGCACATGATCTCAATCACTCATAAGTGAAAAGGGTTCAGATAGCATCTTCAAGTAATGTGTAAAGGCAGTCCAAAGTTCAGATGAGTTCCTTAGTATCAGTTAATCTTTCGGACTGTCTTTAGGGGAATACTGTGGTGTAATAGCAGCACATATGAATGAACATTTTCATTTCTTTCTTTGTGTTATCAAGTATCTTTGGCACAAAAGTTACAAAACAGGATTTTTGTATTTATTAGCCAGCACAAAATGTTGTTCCTGGTCTTCCATGTGGTTTCTTGAGACATATACAACATTTAAATGTATGCTTGGCGATGGGAGATGGTTTTTAACTACCGGTTTCCTTGGTGGTTGAGTCAAACAGTTAATTTCAGGCCACTGAGGTTAATATTTGAACGTGAAGGATGTCCTGCTGCCTAAGTAGTTTCCCTTCTTCACATGTTTTAGGTCATTCAACTCTCAGTACGGTACCCATTCCTAAGGCCTCAGAGCTGAAACAGCAGCTGTGACCTTTTTACCTCGAACTAGGTGGCCATGACATTGACATGCAGTCTGGACTACATACTTTAGCAAACACCAGGCAGTCCATGGCTGACATGTCTGAAGAGAATTGGCTGTATAGTCACAGAGTAATTTCACTTTCATATAAATATGCGCAAAGTGTTTTTTTAGTATTGGGTATTTTTGAAGGAATATGTGAAGATGAAGACAATAACCTTGTAGTGCTACGTAAACCATTCAAGGTAGAGTCAGCAAAGCACGTCATCAAATTAGAAGGACTCCACCCAGTTTATAACAGCCAGATGTTTCTCATGACCCTCGTTTCTGCTTATCTGTTTTTCCTGTGTGTGTGTGAGAGAGAAAGAGGGAGAGACTTTTGATAGAGCCCAAGTCAATCATTAATGGGAGCCGTCAGGAGGCTTAAACCCAGAGGAGTGGAGTCAGACGCCACACTTTAACCTTTTTATGTGTTCCAATAAAAGTCTGACAACATTTATGACATTAGGTCATCTCAAAGCCACGAGCTTAGTACAGTACTACCTTTGACCTCTGCTCTCCCCCAACTCCAAATGAGTTACTTAATGCAATCCAAAGTCACTAGTAAGCTACTTTACAAAAGAAAAAAGAACCTTTTGTTCTAAAATTCCTGCTCACTGAGTCTGGCTACCAAAGAACTACCTGTTTTATGCTGTTTTTATTTATGATAATACTACTGTGTGTACCCATACTGGACTCTCATATGCATGCTTGAGGCCGTCCTCACCCCATCCACCTTTTAGATCTTCATTTTGTTTTCCATGTTTTTGAGTTTCCACACCGATGTCAAGAAATGTCTTCCTTTTTTTGTCTTATTTTGTATTTGTTCTTTCTGGTTTTTGCTTTCTGCATTGTTAACATGTTTGCTTTCCATTCTGTTTCCTTTCTACCATTCAGTACCTACAGATGAAATGGCCCCTGCTAGATGTTCAACAAGGAGGTCTTCAAAGTAGACAAGCACTTAAAGATGCCAGGTCCCCATCACCGGCACACATCGTTGTAAGTAGAACTCCGCCCGGTACTTTTCTTCTTTCACCAGCTCTTCTTCCCTTATGCATGACAGACAGACAAACAAACCCTGCTTTTCTTCTCTTACCCATACCTCTTCAGTGTTAAAGCCTCCCCTTGTCCCCATAAGTGGATGTTTTGACTAGAAAATGCACATTTGTTTGCATTTCCCCTTAAATCACAGTCACTAACGCACCCAGACAGTTTTATGTAAACTTGTTATTTTATAAGTGCACATTTTGACATTGAGAAGTGTTGTGAATCCCAGAATAAAAGAGCTTATGTCTGTTAGTGAGTGATCAGGAGGCAAATGTCAATGGGGGTTGCCACTGTGGCAGGTGCAGCAGTTGTTCTTTGGACAGCAACACCACCTTTAATCCCAGAGAGAAATGATAACCCAGCCCAGCCTCTTTCTGAGCTGCAAGATTGTGGAAAACTGGTCTTATGTTGACAACTTTTTCAAGAGAATGGGCTAATGCTGGTCTTTTAACATATCGTATTTGAGGAAAGTGTGGGCCTTCCTTCAACATTGATTACCCTATTCATGGAGTTGGAGGAGTAGTCTGGCAGGAGAGTTGGCTGGACAGCCATAGGGGCACACGCAGCACATGCACAACACAGAGCATCCACCACTGGCATGTCAATATCTGAGAGGCAAGCAGCGCTAGAATGAACAATTGAGTATAAACTTAGTCGTTAGCTAAAGGCGGAACGTTTCTCAAGAGGTCAATGGAAAGGTTGAACGTAGGGAGGTGTACGTACTGTATGTGGTCACAGGGTTAGCACGAAAAAATCAATGAGTGGGGATTGAGCAGAATTAGTGAGGTGATCATGAATGCCCTGGGCCATTATTGGCACAGTTGTTACTTTTGTCTTGGAGTCGGGCATCTTCTGCATATTGTTATGAAAATGAAAATTTGAAAAGCACATAACTATTTGAGATTGAGAAACCTTCCAAGTTTGTTTGCTCATGAATAGAATATCTCCTGTAGTAACCGTCGAGCTGGAGCTAATAATACACGGCTGACCCTTTGTGTTTAAGCACTCTACGAAGCAATGCAGTTAGTAGTGGTCACGGCTGTGGAGCTCACACAGAAGGTAGCAAAGATTTTGTATCCCACAAATTACACTGTCGAGACAGAGTGTCCCTCTGAGTCGCATTTGACATTTGATCAGTTGAGTTACTTTTATGGTCTGTAATAAATACCATCTCGAACAGTTACTCAAAAGTTGGCAAGCCGAGGCCTCCTTGGTATTTTGCCCATTTAAGTTAAGCACGTCTTAAAATAGCAGGAGTCGACAAGGCTGTTTATTTGAAACAGAAACCTTGTCAAAAGTTGTGTTTTTAAGACAAAGAGCTAGCGATGACAGCGTTATACTGAACAAAACAAGCCCAGCTAAGGCCCTCCTTATCTTTCTCTGCGATGCTAGTGTTATTTATATTCCAAAGAGTTCAGGGGCCTCTTCGTACTCTGTTATTTTAGGAGAGGCTGAGAAATGAGTTCCAACTCCTATGAAGTCATTAAACTGGTTGTATGCAACAAAAGCTGCAGGTAAATACTTGAGGTTTTATCCTGCTATGACTCATACGGCTGTAAATACTTACTACCTCACATCCACTTAACTCCTGCTGTACGATTCCCTTTTAAATGAGCTTTGAGAATAACACATTAAGTGTAATCATTGCAGCTTTAACTTGCATTAGTTGCATGATTTAATTTTTGCAGTAATATATATCTATCTACTAGGGATGTACCCGAATATCCGAATATTCGTTCGTTGGAGTACTATTCGGGTTTCAATTTCGTTATTCGGATATTCTTTTTTTATTTATTTTATTTATTGAAATCTCCAATATTAACGTAAGAGCTTGTGCCTCTTCGGGGGGTGCTAACACTTAACCATAAACGTTAGTGTTTACTTTCTCCGTCTTTATATGTAGATATGACTTTTTCTCCATTAATCTCCGTTACGTTGTTTCCATAGCTCTTCTAACTCTCCTTCAAAATAAAAGCATGTCCATACAAAATAGGAAGCCAAGCCAAATTACACTTAAGACATATACGACTGCAACGAAAGTAACACACACAATGCAATATCCTTTTCAATTTCAAAGAACACAAATTGGGTTATATACATTAACAAATAAGTATAAAACAACAATACTGTAGAATAACAAAAAGAATGCTGTGAATAAACCGAAATACACGTGTCGAAGCGGTTCGCTGCTGATTACTGCACACCCCCCACTGATCAATATGAGAGAATATATTGTAATATTTGTGGTCATATTGCCCAGCCCTAGTGTGATCTGTTTGATAGAGTACACAGGCTGGTAAGATCAGAGGCATTGCAGCATCGCTGCCTAGGCGCACATCTCGCTGTTAGCCCCGAGTGATAAAATTGAATGTGAAATGCAGCTTGTATAGTTGCCGCTCCTGCCATCCCGCTCCAGCACACACCTCTGACTGAGAAGGAATTGTGATTGAATGTTTCCCTGGTTTGCATCATACTGGCTGTTGTACATATAGAAAAGACAGATTACGGTAGACAGCATCATGAATGCCAATAATAACTCCACATGGACTCCCACTGGTCTCGCTCAATCAGTCAAGCCATTTTATTTATTTTTTAGTGGAAGATGTAGGCATACATGTTCCAGTCCGTGATGCCCTTATCAATAAATAGGGCTGTAAACGGTAGTTGGTTTTTCGTATACCAATGCAAAGGAACACCTTGATCTCTCTAGCGGGAGTGGAAGTTAGATGCTCCAGCAGTGATAAGAAGACCCAGATTGGCCTACTAGATAACAGCAGTCTGAAGCCTGAGTGACCCTGAGTGAGTTGAAACAACAATAAAAACAGACAGTGAGAGATAGAGGGAGGGATAAAGATGTCTGTAGATAAGGCCTGTTAGAAAGTTGTGGCTGAGGAGAAAGATGGAAGAGAGATGGACAGGGACGGAGGTGCAGACAGGCGGTCTCATTTCTGGCTGGAAGGCTCAGTCGAGGTGGAATGCTGGAGGATCAGCTGAGAAAAAGAGGAAGTGACCTCACGCAGGCCGGTCTTTCGGAGGGCACGCTGTATGCCCCTGTTTACCATGCCCTCAAAGGGGGCCACGCAGGACCCTTTGAAGTGCCTGACCACCCCGCAGGCAGTCTCAAAAGCTGCCGCCGCTGAACTTTTATGCCATTGGCTAAAAGTTATTCAATATTTATCCATCTATTGATGTGTATTTTTTGAGGGAGAGACTCCAAGAAATATTTGTATGCTTCACACAGTCCCTGAAGGAAAGATCATAAACAGTACTTGCTTTGTCAACTTGCCTTTCATTGTGATTTAATTTGACACGTATACTTAGCAGGAAGTTGTTTAAAGCTATGGTCAAATGTTATAAGTGGTGTGTATTCTTTTTGTTATTACCCCACTATTTTCAAGAAAGTGATTATTAGATTAACCGAGTAACAACAACAAAAATACCGCACCAGATTGTTTGGTAAATCTATGACTTGAAGTGTGTTTGTGTGTGTGTGTGGGATAGCATCAACATAAGTGCAGTAAAATATGTTAAGTTATGACGTCATTTGGCTGAAAGGCACAATATATACTATATATGTTAGCATTTAAAATATGAAGTATTTATTACTGAATGAGATTTCTGAAGTTATCGTTCTGGGAATTGGGACAGAAACATGCAAATGATAAACACATACACACAGACAAACTACTTTCCTGACATTCACGTGCATACACACGCACGCACACACGCACACACACACAGCCTTAGAGTCTAGAGCCTAGCCCTGGTCGAACAATGTCTCCATTGTTTTGTAAGCTTTCACTGGCAGCAGGGGACGGCTGGAGTGTTAACCATTTCCCAACTGCGCCTCACTGTGTGTGCGTGTGTGTGTCAGAGGTAGTGAAGCATGGGCACAGGGATGAAGAGAGGGAGGGCACTTGCTCCAAGTGTATGGTAATTAGTGTGGAGGAAGTGATGGAATCTGGCCATTTTTATGGCTTGCAAGACCTCCCACCTGAGCCTTTACAACTACAGAACATGCTTATTTTATCCCCATTCATTCTTATTTCTCTAAAGAATGGGTACTGGCTTTGTGAAAAGAGCTGACGTGTTTTTCATATTATAAGAAAAACAGACAAGAACCCCATCTTAGCCGAGCATTCAAGAAAGACATGCCACAATGACTGTGGATCCCAACAATGGGCCGAAGGACTGTATGAGCATGTGACTGGTACTCTAGTTTGGTGTTAGAAAAGACAGGCCAGGATCACATTCACCTTCCTTGACCGCGTCTCTGTCCATGTTAGAGGAATGGGGATAAAGGGGGCTTCCTGTGGTCTGAATGGGCCATGCACCTGGGCTAGGCAGACAATTTCCCAGAACTCTGGGATGCCTGGCCTCTGCAGCTGTTAATGAGCAACCCCATGGTCAGCAGGCACCACCCACACACTGTCCATAGGCTTTACCTAGACGGCTTTCTCTATCCTGACTTATGCCGACCTTAAACTGCTCTTTCCTTCTGCATTTAAAGCCTTTTTTTCCGACTAACCTCTCCCCCGCTTTTGTCTTCTTTCCGTGCATGAATCCCTCCATTCACCCTTAACCTTTGCTGCAATAGAAATCTCTTATCCCACAAATGTATTTATTGTAATGGCCACTTTTGAAGTAGGATTGACGGATCAGGCATTCCTATTTAAAAATGTAAATATTTGATATATATATATATATTGAAATAATAATCCTAAATTACATAGACATTGTAGATTTTGTCCATTTAATCTAGTTCTTTTAGGCACGTAATCCAGACCTCAGACAGAGGCCATTGTGCCTGTCTCTCACTGTCTTCTCTAGACAAGACGTTTGTTCAAGAGGTCACGCTTACATCATCGACTCTGGCCAAAATCTGAGGCCGTCGAGACATGGCGTCAGGCTCGGGCACAGACAAGAAAATGAGAGCACCTCAGTCATTGTCCAGCAGTCTGGACAGCCACTTGTTCCCACAGACAATCCACTCAATGTTGGCTTAGTCAGGGACAAACCACAACAATGACTAAAGACTCTTATCTAAACTTAACAGAACACTTTAACATTTGAATGTTAAAGGTACCCGATTACATGCCATGAGGTTCCTCTAGGTTAAATAGTTATGCTAGTGAGAATCCAAAATAACACATTTAGCCATACTTCTAACATTAAATGTGTAAAGACTATTGTCTCCCTATTGTAACACTGTAGGAAATGTCAACAGTAGTTTTGTATTGTTTCTGTGTGGGTGTGAATGGCTGTTTGTCTATATTCCTTGCTGTGTTATTGACTGTTAAATAACCTCTGTGAACTTAAGCTACCCCAGGGAATGTGTGACTCTGTTAGACATGCACATTATAGAGGACAATACATATTTGTATCCATGAGTGTATTTGTTTGAGTGTTTGTGTGTGTTTCACCAATAACTACAGCATTCATTGTCTAGCTGTTATGAAGCGTTATCTATCTGGCCCCGGGGTCAAGCACAAGTACATATATAACCCAGTGATCTTGCTGCAGAGAAAGCGACCTGAACAGTAGCTCTTAGGTCCTGGAGCCCTTCAGTAAACTAAAGACCCTGTTGCTTTTCTCGAAATGTTCTAAGACTTCCACTAGCATGTGCTTTCTTCCTCAGAAATCAATACCTCGCTTTCCCTATTTTCTTCCTCTTTCTTCCTTCTCTGTCCTCTTATCATCTCCTGACATCTCTCTGTAAGATGTCAGATCCGAATGTTTGCTCTTAGGAGCAGTAGGTACACATCTGCCAGGTTAAACTCTGAATTCCTCCTCCACTTAAGAAATGTGTATTTGAACAGTGAGTAAGACTAGTAAGTTACATTTTAGTGCGCGCAGTGACGTGATAAAAATACCAGACTTGACTTCTCTAGGGACCCGTAGTCGGTGCACTTTCTTAGGTTATTTATATTTGCTCCTAAACAGCTCTAATAACAAGAAACACATATCTCAGACACTCAGGTGATATTATTTACTCCTCTGTGCCAGATCATGTATTCAGAGCTTTTTGACCACAGTGGAACCCCAGACCAGCTGACTGCTCCTAAGCGTCTGTAAAAGTGTGGATGCTGTGTAGTTAAAATGTTCTACCAAAGTGGATTATTGTTTTAACAACCAGCCCGCCAGTAGCACCAGCCATGTAACCAGTGCAGAGCCAGTGTTCTCCAATTCCATCTGTGTAAGATTAATAATAATGAGGCCGTACATGCACCCAGGAGAAAGCTGAGCCAGCAGAGACAAGGTAGTAGTTTAAATAACTAAAAAGCCAAGGGGATGTATTATTCCTAGGGAGAACATGTATCTTTTGCATAAAACCTGGCCGGCTAGGAGTGTGTGCAGATGTGTATGTGTGAGAGAGTGAACAAGAGATGGAGAGCTGATATAATTGTGTGACTTGGGAACGTCCGTCTTTGCCTTTCAGGGGCCCTTCTGCTGGGAATTCCCCGGACAGTCAGATCTGAGCCTTCACCAATTTCATTTGGTGAGAGAACTTTGAATTCCAAAAATATCTTGTTGGATTTTTTGGCTGATTCTACACGCAAATTAACAACTGATAATTGATGATTTCTAAACAAAAATAATGAATGAATAACCCCTAAATTCTGGTGATGATGATAATCCTGCTGTGTTGTGCTTTGTGCTATAATTCAGTGCTGCTGCTTTGTTGCTGGTGTGCTTTCCCAATGTCTGAAATGTCAATCTAGGTGAAGGGATATTTGTGAAGGAGGGATATCATTTAATTCAATATTTTAAGCACTAAACACAAAATGTATAGCTTTGTAATTTCTTGTTTGGCTTCTTACTCATTTCTGTGTGTTAAGGATTCTGTTTGCCTTCTCTATTTGTCTTATGACTAACCGGTGTCAGTTTCTGTGTCGTTCTGGTTAATGACGACATCTTTTCTAGCTCCAGGAGTCGCTGTGTATTTGGTTTGAATTAGCCTACAGTCCAGGAAAAGGCAGTCTCTCTGTTGTGTTTGTGTGTCTTTGAGAAGCTGTTTTTATTAACAGCATCTGGGCCGAAATATAAGACTGAGAGATAGATGAAGCAATAACACACTGTTTATGTCCACTGGTTGAAGGTCTGGACTTAATTGACCTAACCTTAATGTGACGTAACACTGCATGTCGTCTTATTTAAAACAGGTTAGATTCCTCTGTCATTGTCCTGCAACTTTAAACCCTCTTGAATACGAGCTGTAATTTAAACAGACTGGAACCTAAAGGTAAAGTTAGAAGATTTGACTGTTTGGTTTACTTCCTGTGTGAAGTTGGATCGCTGCTTACATAAATAACCAAATGATAACTTATTAACCTCCTCTACCAGAGCTCTCTGGATTGCCTCCTTGAATTGTTTGACTAATCAATTGCTTGTTGATTTTGCACTCCCTGCCACACTTAAATAACACAAATGTATCAAAAAGAAGGAATGTAAATACTGCTACTACTTTATTGTGCAAATATCCATTAATATGATCGCGCAGTTCAGTAGAATTTAAAAGGAAAAGAAAACAAACTCTGTTCCTCTTGCCATGTCATATCATTGCATGCCTCCCCTCCCTCTCAAGTGCCTTTGCTAGAACTTGTTTGACAAGGTCTGGCAGGATCGCTGTTGGGTGTGTCTGTCTTCTCCGTGTGTTTGTGTCTTACAAACACACCTTTATCTGCACTAGCGTATGTGTAGTATAATTTTGTCCTAGGTGTGACTGGAGTTTTAGGTGACAGCTAAGCAGAGCTAGGTCAGGCCAGGTTACAACATGTGTTTTGCATACAACAACACAAACTCAGTCAACCCAGAGAACCAGTAGAGCATAGAGCAAAAACTAAGAAGGCTTTAAGAGAGATGTAAGCACGATTTGGTTCACAGTTCATTTGCACAAAGAACTAGGATCAAGGTTCAGGAGTGATATTGATAAATCATCTAATTTATGATCCACCGCTCCCAATAGACCGGCAGTTGAGTGCACTCATCTTTTACAAATGTCTCCAGATAGCACGATCCCCAGCTCCGTTCAGCGGCCAGTCCTGTGAGTGACAGCAGACTCGGCAGCTCCCTACGCTACTGTATTAACACTGGAGGCCGTTTCACAGGGAAACTTGTTTTGACAGAACTCCAGGTGTCTCATTGTTGGGGCTGGCATGGTTCAACAGATTTACCAATTAGCACTGGGCTGAGGGCACAGGAAGGGTGGGAGTAAAGAAGAGGGAAGGGAAGAAATTAAACGGGGGAGGAGGAGGAGGAGGGAGAATGGATGAGGCGGATTTGGCCAGAGTGATGGAATGAGGGTTTGAGTGAGAGGTGCTGGTAGGGTAAGGTGTGGAGGGAGGGGAGGGGGGTTGTGACCATGCGGAGGAAGCCTGGAGTAAGTCGATCCGCGACCTCGTTTTTGTTTTCAGCAGCAGCAGCAGTATGGAAGGGGCCGAGGATTGAGCTGAGCCACAGAGAGGAGGGGACGACTTGGAAAAGAAGGAGGGGACAGGAGGGCAGCTGAGGAAATGCAACACTAACACATGATAACTTTCTTTCACAATATACACCTGAATCTTTTTCTATCTTTCTCTTAATTTAGGTGCATACTCAATGAGCCATATTGTAGGTAATTTGTTATAGATAAACTCCTGACACTTGATTCCGTTATTATGCGTTGGTAACACACATCTGTCTGCCGGAGCGTTGGTTTGTTTGTACTGCAGTCCCCCTTGGCTCGCTGTTCTCACCATGGTACGAGGCAGAATTGTGTGGGATTAAACACAATGTTATTACTCGCTCTAACCCTCTTTGTTATTCCTCAGAAATGCCGGCTCCTTTTTCCAGGAAGTTTGGAAGTGAACTTTTGAGAGCGGGGTGAAGTGATTTAGTGAATTACACAGAGGTGGCCTGCAGAATTTAGAGTAGTGTTTGCATCTTGAGTGTTATGACACTGATACAATGCATTCAAATGGACATGTACTGTAGGTTAATACAAATGAGAGTACCACTTTACAATAAGACTACCCTTATAAAGGATTCATTAAGGGTTTATAATTAGGTTATGAATTAGGTTGTAAACACTTTATTAATCATTAAGAACCATTTATAAACCAGTTCTAACAGTTTTCATACATCAACACAGGCTCACTATTTGGCAAGATGACTAAGCCTTACATTGGCTACTTAGCGAGAATCAACTCAGTGAGCAACAGATACCAAGGATGCTGGCTGATGAAGAAGATGAAGTAAGCTAAGTAGCCAATATAAGGCTTAGCAGTACAGATAAATGTGGGCTCACTATTTGGCAAGCAACCGGTCACAGTTGCCCTGTTTATCTCATGTCTTATAAAAGCTTATTAATGATTTATAAAGTGTTCACAACCTAATTAATAAATAAATTACAAGCGATTCGTAAACCCTTTATAAGGGTAGTCTTATTTCTAAACCCAAATGAGTTTGTTCAGTTGAAAAATGGACTTGAAATGCTTTAACTAGTTAGGGAGTGACAGCCTGTCTGAAGTGTAGTAGCCGCTTTGTTAGTGGTAGCAGAGGAACATTTCGGAGGTAGCTGTTTGTCTGATGTCTTCGGTCTATAGGCAGTTTATGGGATGTCTTGCTCGAGTCAGTATTTAATATTAGGGACAAAAGTTATTCTTAAAGCAGCCATTCTTTAGGGAAACCTGTGCCCTGGGTTTATAATAAAATCAAATTGACATCAAATGTTTAAGCTCTGACACCTAAATCCTAAATATTTATGCACTTACCTCGTGCCAAGATAAAAATATGACTTTATTATATAACAATTTAAACTTAAGTCTTCCTCAAAGCAATCAATAATCCAAAGATTTTTTTCAACAAAGCACAAAATACATTGTATATACGTCCAGATTACTGCTGTGCCTCATACATCTCTCAGGTTTAGTTATGACTTACTGTTGAGGGACTCCACAATTGCTATAGCATCTCTTTTATACATATGTACAACAGCTTTTGATTGAGAGTGATGGAGACAGCTTTTTGGACAGGCAGAGGAGATGGGGGACTAGGGTGGATAAAGAAGGGGGGGGGGATATGAAGCTTCACCAAATTCCCCAAAGAACAATTTACAGTTATGGATGAATACACTGTCACAGTCAAATTTGAAATCTGTGGCTGTGTGTGTGTTGAAGACGGTGGAATGCTGAGTGATTCCAGAGAGCACTTAAGCCGCCTTGAATTCACTTTTCTGTTCCCACCCGCGTTCTAACAGGAGAGGGGCTTTTCTTTGGAGTTTACAATGGTAAACACCGGGTATCTGCTTTCTGAGTCATTTAGCATCGTCCTCCGTCACCTTCCTCATATATTCTAAACAGTGTTTTCAGGTTTGTCGGGCCAGCCTGAACGAGACTAACCCCCCAATTTATTTGATTTTGTTCCACTTGGCAGTTCCACTGAAGACCCATCTGAACTTCTCTTGGATTTCTTTGGCTCCGGTTTTGATGTGCGTGTTGTTATTTTATTCTTCTCCGTCTTCGAAGTGTGTGTAGTTGACAACGCCTGAGTGCTAGGCCTGCATGTATTTTCCAAACCAGTCAGTTTCTTTGAGCAACCCCCCCCCCCCCACTCCTGTTTTTTTGTTTGTTTTCCCTTTTTTTCTAATAGTCCTAGAAGTTTGGGACACTTCTTTGAGGCAGGGGATGCTGGGATTTGACTGGTCTCGCATACCTGTACAAGTGTGTACACGTATTTTTATAGAGCCCTTTTTCAATAAAGTTTACTCTAATTGAATTGCCTGTTAAAACGTCACTGAAATCAGTCATGTTATAGCTGGAGGAAAGTGTGATGGGGTGAAAAGGAGACCTGGATTCCATGAGATTAAGGAGGATCATCATGCTAGACGTTTTGGATGAAGGGAGAAATGGCTCAATCCTCACAGTATATGGGGTATTTTTCATGGGAGAGAAGTCTAAACTAATGTGTCAGACCTCTTTTTTCTCATCAGCGAGATGTGCTATAGTATTGGCTAGACATCGCCTGCGAAAGATGCAGAGAATTGCATGCTGGGAAAAGAATAAACAAGCCTGTCACTAAAGTTGGGAAGAATCCTTAGTGCAGCGCTACTGTCAAAAAGCAGCTTCCATTTCATACATTATTAACATTACCTAAACGCATTATTTGTGTATTTATTCATTCATTTGTCTTGTTAACAACCTCCTGGAGTAAGATAAACAGCGCGGACAGACTGCCTGTGTGACAGTTGTGTGTGAGATTTGAATAAAAAGCCCAGCAGCGTGATTGGAGCGAGACAGGAGCAGATTCTATGGACCCCAGACTTCCTCTCCAGGCTCATTAAGGGACAGTAAGGCGATGATGTCGAATCGGCGCGCACTTTACCGGCCTGCCTTATTCTTTGAACAGCGTCGCCCTCTTATCTGCAACATGCTCTGTTCCTCCATAACAAGACGCTCCCACTCCCGTGCACACACCCGCTCTGTCTGTCTCCCTTTCTCGCGCACTCACATTCTGCCTACATACACACTCTGCACACTTATTTAGTTTGTGTAGACAGAAAAACTCTTAAGTATGTGGATTGTCCACAGAATTTTGGCAGCTTTTGTTGTATTTTCTCCTACGCTATCGAAAAAGCCTGGTACTTGTTTGTTTTTTTATTTGTCCTATTTTTCTGCACAGACATCACAAATGGATATTTTAATTGGAACTTTTGGCACTGTCTCCATCTTGTGTTGAGATGGCAGACAAGTGAGTGGCTGGCCGGGCTGATTGGTGTGTAGCGAGGCGTGGCTAAATCAACTGGCAGCATGAATAGCTCGCTTGATTCTCACTGGCATTCACGGGAATCCATTGCAGTTTTTTTTAATACAAGATTCTTTCTTCGGATAAGGTCTGGAATAACCAACAAGGGAGAGAGAATACCTCCTCCTTCCTTGAAGCATGACTTCCTTTTTGTTTTGCCGGTGCAGTTTACTTGACTTTATGCCAACTCACTTTTTGGTGCTTAAGCATTGTCAGAAACAAATGGCTAACCCTTGTTGTTGCTGTACTCCAGCTTTAGATTCATTCACTTTACGTGCAGGTTTTGAAATGCTAATGGAATCGTGATAATGGAAATAATCACATTACCGTAATGAATGATCATTGCACTTTTGATGTTTCCATTTTGCAGTCTACTAACTCAAAGCAAGTGTGGTAAGCCTGTTGGGATTAGTGTAGATAACAAAACTGATGGAATCAGCCCTGACGATCATTTTAAATGTCTGCTTTTTGAAGTGACATTCAGTCTCCAGACTACGTGACAGACTTAGTCATGACTCTGTTATGCACGCTTGGGTTTTGTTTCTTAAGTTGTTGCAATGACTTACCAGGATATGTGTGCACCTTAAGGTTTAAGCATTAGCACTAAAGCAAATGGAATTGAACAGCTGATAAAACCTGCTAACTTGTAATGTGATAGAGGTTGAAACCTGAGTAAATGCTCACTAACTTAATTAAGTGGATTCATTCCTGTACATTTTTAGAATAATTTAGTCAAAATCCAGCTCCTTAATTCAAGGAATTAAAAGCAAGTAGATCCCCAACCCCAATTGACATGTTGAGCCTGACTCAATCTGGCTCCACTGCAGCAACTAATGCAAACCACATGCTTGAGCTGCCTATCTGCATAAGTAAACACCTGTTTAAACTGTGGGCAGTCTTTTCCCTCAAACAGTAAATTCAGGCACACTCACGCCAGAGGCAGAGCAGCTGCGCAGCCGGGTCACGTTGGAGTCATTGTAATCCTCCTTGACATAATGTAGTCCTTGTGTTTGGCGGGGCCCTTGAGTGTGTGTATATGTGTGTGTGTGTGTGTGTGTGTGTGTGTGTGAGGAGGAGGAGAGCAAATGGGAGAAAGATATTGTGAGTGCAGGTGGGGTTGTATGATCTGTATGCTCACATACAAATAAGTGTTTTTGTGTATGTGTGGCAGTGGGCCTTTCTCTCCGGGCTGTATTTGTCAGTGCTGTGTAATTACCTGGCTGTCTGCCACCGAGCCCCACTGGAGCAGAGACAAAAGTGGAGCTGTGTCTTACACAACGCCACGCAGCAGCCCATCTGAACCACTGGCCCACAGTGTGTTCGGGGTCGGGACACAACATGGGAGCTCTTGAGACGCAGGTCAGGGGAGATTTCTAGAGACAAGAACAAAATAAAATCTAAATTCACAGATTTTAACTCTCTGGTTGCTGTGGTCGTGATCAAATTAGTATTATTTATGCCAGAACATTCCATAGTTGAAAGTGCTTCCTCAAAAAAAAAATCACATTGGAGATTGAAAAAAAGTTAATATTTGGCATTATAACCTTATACAATTAATGGATAATTAAAGTTGTTGCTTAACTTTATGTGACTACAGTATATGGAGAAATACATACAAAAGTAAGCACAGGGCCACAGGCCAACGCAGGGCTACAGGCCAGAAAATGTTGTGACACCGCTGCCACAGGGTAGAGAGCTCTTAACTGACAGACACAGACGGAAACCCGGGCCAACCAATCAGAAGCCAGGAGACACCACATGACAGATTTACAGCATTGGCATAAAGAACATCTCTCAACTGGTACGTGACTTCTCATTGCCTCACCATTTTCTGGTCAACTGATATCTGCTCTAATACAGATGTGCCCCCCCTACTTGTGAGGGCCAGGGCGAGCACGCGAGCTGCACGAGAGCATAGTGTCAGTCTGCCTCTCCTGCCATTTTAATTGTTATATCTCCTCAGCCTTGATATGAGCAAAAAGGGAGGCCTCTGCAGAACCTGGCACATCAAAGGCTACCTCCCCTAGTCTTACAAGTTGCCTGTCTCTTTGGAGGAGCCCAGGCTTCGGAGAGCCAGAAAAAGGGGATTGGAGAGGCGGTGTGGATTCCCGGCTGGAATGAGTTTGATGGGCTAATTGTAGCCCCCAGTGGACACAAGCACACATCACAGAGGGCCGTCAGAGACTGGAGCAGAAGCTGTGGGGAGGAGCTGCAGTGGCTGGAAGAAACTCCTGCTAGCTTTCCCCTCCATCTCTGGATTTCTGCACATGGCCTTTGATTTCAGTATCCCATCTTGAGCATATGAATTTCAGAAATATACCCAACATATATCACTCTTTTACTCAGGTGTCTTTTTCTAGTTCTGTACATGTATCTCTTTCTTGGCTCTGTAAATCTGTCCTCTCCATTAAGTAGCCCTTTGTTTTTTTCATCCACAAAGCTGCCGGTTACTTTTTTATTATTTTGTGTTTTTCTGAGATGGAGCTTTAGGCCTAATCTGCTCACTTTCACAATCACCGTCGGAATTGACACTTTCTCCGGGCGCTTGTGTGAATTAATGATGCAAGCACTGGGAAGCTTTGACCAGAGTGCGTGTTGGTCATTACATTTAATAAGCTTTTTGACGGCTGAAACATAACAATGGATTACAAAGCAATGTAAGACACTGACAAACACGCACAATTCTTACGCCTTACTACCAACAACATTATCAACTGGCTCGACTGTACTGGTGATCAAAAAGCTTCCCGGCATCTTTGAACAGTTCTCTTTTCATCCCCATCTGCATCAAAAAGAAATCAATAGCCAAAACTTTTGAGCGCTTGTATCAGTTCTTTCTCCCAATAGCCAGTTGTGAATTGTGCCACAAGAGTAAAACACAGTTAAAAGGAGAAAGGCACAAGGAGATGACACCAGCAAGGAAGCGGCTCGTGTTGGGTAGGGCCCTGGCTGGGAGAAAATCAATGGCAGGGAACACTTCCATACACGGAAATGGCACAATGGGAGGGAGAGGATGGAGTAAAGATTCTTTTTTTTTTTTACTGAAAAATGATGCATTTGTTTTACCCAGGGAGAGAAAAAGCAAAGACGAGGAGAGAGAAAAAAAAACACTCTTCTGAACATCTTTTGAAAAAAGCAAGTTCTTTGGTGAGGTTGAGTTGTGTGGTTAAGGTTTGTTTTATCCAACTGTGCGGAAGCGTGTGTAGCTGTCTTTCAGGTCTCTTTTTAGTTGAGGCGCAGAAAGACTACTCATGGCATGTTCAAGGGCACTCAGTGGACACGGATGCCCTGCAGGAGGCGGATTTATGAATACAACATGAGTAAACAGACACCTACATATACTATTAAAATAGTAAAGCCAATACTCTGCTGGAGAGACGCTTATGTAGCCATTTGAGCTGGTCCGTAGCAGTTCAACCTTACTCTTCTGAGGGTCATTGATAAAGACTTGTGAAAAATCAGCTGTAATTTGCCTGATAGAGGAATGATTTGCACATTGGCAGTAATGTATTCCTGTGTGCATTCCTCCAATACAACCATTTTAGTATTCAGTTTAGTGATAAAGGATTTTTTTACACAGCAGCTGTGAACAAAGAATACAATAGCGCACAAACTCGAAACACAATTCCAAGCCTGAGCCTTGAATGGCATTCAGACTTCACTGTGACTGAGCGAACCCATTCAGAGGGAGTACGCGGCGGTTGGAGAGATGGTATCAAGTTGCCTGCAGATGGAGGTCAGTGTGACTGGCACAGTTGGCACCTTGGCACAGCGGCAGTGTGCTGCAGCACTCAGCCCCGCAAAGGATGCGTCTTCTGAAGGGGGGACTGGGGAGCGAAGCCTTTTTTCTCACTTCTCCATTTTTTTTATTGTCTGCGCTTCCTGTTTTGAAAGCCATTAAGGAGCAAATTTCCTCACAGCGAGAGGGGAGATGAAAAGGCCCGGTCTTTTGAAACATGTCCAAGCGCAAATGTGTAAAAGAGGGGGAATGATAGCTATCTGTAAACATCTCTGTTGAGGGGTCGACGGAAAAGGAATTGTGAGGTAATGATACATTCATTTAGGTTCTTTTATTTTTTTTTGATTTGCTGATGAAAGAGATGCTGCCGTTTTTGTTCCAAGCCAGCTGTATTGCTCTATTCACAACCACACTAATATATGAGGGTAGGCTCACATAACTACACAGCCACCACCCCCAATCCCCCTTCCGAAAATGCTTTGTGACATCTGCATCCACACATGTCTGCATTCACTGTAGCCAGTGAGTATTCATAGACGAGTTGGTTTTGTCATCCATTGATCCCTTCGGGTTCTCTGATCACAAAACTGTTCTTTTAAGTAGCTTTTATGTGGCATCATAAAGGTAATCTCTGTGTATTTGAACTGAGAGCACCCAAGGTTACCTGCGGAACATGACCTGGTTATAGAAACTTGAACAGGCCCTTGGCAAATCTTTCCAACCAAGTCCAACACGGGGGACACCATTTAGTCATTTCGTCTGTCACAGCTGTCATTTCTGTTTAGTAGTTGGCATACAGTATATTTACACCAGTTTACCCTCTATGGTGCTTGCCTCATTTCTCAAGAGTAGCGGTAGCTTGATGCTGCAGACTCTCCTCCTCCCTCTCCTCTTCCTCCTCCCTCCTCTACTCCTCACTGCCCCCGAGCCTGGCCAGTCTGTGCCTCTTAATAAAACTGACAGGCTCTAATTGGGCTTAATTGCACCCTTCGGGCGTCGTCAAAAGGAGTGTTGCTAAACAAACTGCAGGGTCTGCAAGCAGGCCAGCCAGTCTGCAGCAGCACGTTGGCCGCTGAGCATGTATGTGTACAAATGGCCAAAGCTCTCGCATTGATGTACAATATGTGTGTGCGTATTATAGCACAATAGGAATGTGCATGAGTAAGCATCACATTTAATTGTGTGGGTGTATAGGTGCACCGAGGTTGGATGGATGTAGCAAACCATTCATTCCTCACAGTGAGCCAACTAAACAAGAGCTCACAAGTCTGAGAATCTTATGCATTCAAGCAGGCAGCGTCGCCCGACTGTGAACCAACATGAGCTCTCTGCCGCTAAATCGACACCGACAGTAAAGCGAAGTACGTCTGTGTCTTTGAGGATGTGTCTACAACTCTAGGTGTCAGAAAAGCCTTTTATTTTTAAATCCCTGCTATTATGGAAAACCTCACACCAAACATATCCCTGTCTGCTTTTTAGCACTATAAGCAACAATAAAGAGTAGTGCTTTGCATCCCAGTAGCACCACCTCCTGGTAAACGGACAGGGGCGAGCATGATGCTGGCTCTCATTCGATCGTGGTCTAATTCAGAGAGGTGGGGCAGGCACTCGCCACATGGGCCTTTGCCGGGTCACTGAGCACAATCGATGGAGAGCTCCAGATGCGATTGAGTCATTGAATGGCAAAGCCTAACCTGTGTGTGTGTGTTGGTGTGTGTGAGATGGAGAGTATAAGGCGGCAGTGACCCCTAAAGCCGCGAACCGCAAGGAAAAAGGAGATAATCACATTGAGCACAGCACTGTGCTATAATTCTTCTGGCCATTTGTTCCCCTTTTCCACCCTCTGAGCTTTTTACTCATTATGGCCTTTCACAGGCTGTTAGTCCTCCCGAAAAGTTTTTGGGGCTTCCAGTTTGTTTTGAAGCCATACAGCTTGATACAGAAAATGCCACGCACAGGACGATTTCTGTTGTGTGAGGCGTTATATGCAAGGAAAGACACGGGGAACGAGGCATCCACAGTGTTCTTTTTCCAGAGCCTAAAAGTCATGTAATGATGCAGTGGCTGAGCTGAAGGCCCCATAAAGACTGGAAGGGCCTCATTTCAGTGGCCTGCTGCTGCTTCAGTGCCCGGCTAGCAGACTCTGTCGCCCCTTCTTTTAGGAAAAGAGGCAGAGCACATAATTAAGATATACAGCCCAGGGTGGACTGAATATATAGACGGAAAATATAGAGAGGCAGACCAGTCGGCCTCAATCACAGCCTGTGGTTTAGTGTTTGGCTGCAGACGGTGCCCAGACCTGTACGGGTGTGTGTGTGTGTCTTACTGTTGGTGTGTGTGCGTTTGTCTGTCAGCAGTCTGAGCAGCATGCTATAAAAGGCTGGTGAGTCGAGCCATAGCCTCTCTGTGTGTCGGGGTCACAGCGAGCCAAACTGTGAATAAGTACACACACTGTGAGTATTCTATGTGTTTATGTGAGAAGGATGCAAACCCCACTCCCTGACCCAAAGTTTCTTCCCTATAGCGTCTCTCCGTATTCATCCCTGTAGTAATATATAATCCTGCTGTCTGGGGCAATAGTGTGTATCTGAGAGGACATATCCTCCTGATCCATGACTTTACGCTCAGCGCTCTCACACACACACAAACACACATGCAGACTTTACTGCTCACGCCTCAGTTGTTTCAGTGCTTTGTCACTCTCTAATGATAACTATCCATCAATGGTAGGGGCGTTGCTCTTGGAAATGAAGATGGATTGAATTAGTGTTGAGCGCACTGACCGCTGTATTGTGGCGGCAACCCGTAATTACACTGTCAGGTCCATTGAACCCCCCTCAACGAGACACTGAACTTAACACATTTGCACCAGTGTTGATTACAAGGTCTCTTAGTCTGGGCAGATTCACATCATGTAGTTCCTAATGTCTAGTGAAAGGCCCAGTCATTTGTGGAGGATTAGTGTGTCGTGGTGTGTGTACGCAGCGGTTCCCCCACATTGACTTAACAGCAGTAGTAATTGCCCACAAATTGACCCCATATTGTTGGAAAAATTAAAACAATAGCAAAGGCTTAAAGCTGTCCCATTATAACCAAATACACAATTGTGTTTAGAACTTGAATATACACTATAGATAATATATCGTACATATCTTGTTCATATGTTATATATCTTACATTGTGACTTTGCAACTCAATAAAAAAAAGGCTTTTAAATTAAATTGTAATAATTTAGGTATGTTGTGACCTTACACATTTGAAAGTGTATGCTTTTAATAATTAGGAATTGTGCAATTTATATTTGAGTGTAAGATATGCTGCCACAGTAACTTCCAGAAATATGCCCAGCTTCATGGAAATGCAGATTTTTTACAAACAAACCTTAAACAAGTGTTTGGCTGGTAATTAGCTTTCAGATATCTTTTAAAAACCCTGCTGTATTTGCAGTTTTAAGCAACAGGACATTCATGTTAGTTCTGAATGGAATCTGACATTACACCATTGGTCTTTGAAGAAACACAAACACAAGATAGCGTTAACTGTGGGGAGGCGAAGGTGAATTAACCAAGCACAAACAACCAAACTCTCCCCCCTCCATCACCCTATCTCCCCCTCTCTGTGGGAAATGGAAATTGGGCTGAAGTGTTTGTTATTAAATACGTCCGGGGAAACTCCAGGAAATGGACTTCATTTCATATAGAGACACATGACTCGGAGGATCTTAGCGAACCAATTAACCTCACCTCAGCTCATTAAAAACTCCCCTTTCATGGCCAGAAGCAGCGACTCATCCGCTAACACGGGACATGAAAGCACAAATTTGTCCATCCAAAACTCTTAAAAGTAATTGGAAAGGTAGATACGAAGGGCCAGTAATCAAGTGACACAGCCTAAGTCGAGTGAAGTGAAAATAGAGTTGATTATTGAGAACGGGGACGAACACATCGCAGAGATGATCTCATGAAAACACTGAATATATTATCAGTTTTAGAAGGGCAACAGTGTGCCGTATAGTTCTTAAAGTTACCCAGGGGGATTAAGACCATTTCACTCAAGGTCACCACATGGTAGAGGGGCATCCTGTGTGCAACAGCAGCTGGAGAGACTCAAACAATAGAAGTCACCTCGCTTAGTGCCTAAATGAAGGCCAGGGGAGTTGTTTTGCAAATGATTTAGGTAGCAGCAACCTGACATCATCAATTTACTGTAAGTAAAATACGGAGAACAAAATATTGTTTTCCTGCTTTGTTTGCGTTTGTAAGCTTAACTCCACATGACTCATTGTTACCTTTTTAGTTTTCTCTTTCAATCTCATTCATAGTCCATTTGTGTCAGCCAACAAGAACATGAATATACGTCATAACTTAAGGATTAAGGCGCAGTAATTGCATGTGCAGCGTGCTCTGATTATTATTTTTTTCCTGCAGATAAAACACTATTCTCAGGCCTTTGTTGAAACCATCTAATGGGTTAATGGCATTGAGAGGAAACCATTCAGCCCTTTCCACGCCAGCGTGTGTGTCTGCGTGTGCACGTCTTGGCTCACACTGTGCACACCCATCAAGCCGCATGCAAACAACCAATCTCTGTCATCTGCATCAAAATAATTACAGTGAGATAAACACACCATTTGACCATTTTCACAGTGATCTAATCTGAAGCCGGGCTGTGAAAGCGCACGGGGGAGATGATCAAATCCCTGCTTAATGGAACTGATCAGTACTGTGTGTTCAACATTCAGCCGAAAGCCGTTTACAAATGCATCTCCTCGTCTTTCTCTGCTTTTAGCATGCCCGCTTTGTCTCTTCAGTCATGTCTATTTACAACTGAAAATTAGGGTAAAAATTACATTTAGTGTTCATTTAGATTTTGACTTGTGTTCTATTTTTCTTCGCTGTAGATTAGAAATGAGAATAGAGGCAAAGGCCTTTTTGTCTTGAGGTCAGGATTGCGATGAACTGGGAGTGTATTGGTTACATCCCCGTTCCTCCATCCGTTTCCATCTCTTAGCTAGAAGGCAAACGGCATCCGAAATCTGATTAGCCCCCATTATAAAGAGTGATATTTTCATCCCGCCGATTCTCGGCACTGCGTCAGAGCATTTGGTCGCTTTAATGCCGGGAAAAGCCTGCTCCTTTGACAGATAGTAGATACTCCCAACATCACTTGTTTGGACATTTCTGTCTTTTGTGACATGGAATAAAAGACGGGCAAGAAAATAAAAAGCAACTAAATAATGTTAAAAGATCAGAAATCAATGGGCCGGAGAAACGTGATCCGCACGGCTCCGTATGCGACCGGCCCCCCCTTCGCATTACGAGTGTCTATCTACAGCCACTAAAGTTGCTTTTGTTCACCCCCTCGGAGATGTAACTCAAGCATGAGGAAGCCGTCTGACAATGTTTTGATATCGGCAAAAAATAGCCTTTTACTTAAAGGTTACTGGCCAAGGTTTATTGAGTTACATATTCATCAGTGATGGGAGGCAGAACAGTTGAGCCATGAGAGAGCTTCATTAATGTGTAGGTTTAGATTTCACATTTTGATGTAACCGTGATGTGGAGTAGCAGGAAATGATCAATGAGGCTGTGGATAAAATGGTAGTTTAGATGGAAGTTGGGTTTAAAGAGTTTTTTTTTCATCAGAGTAACAAAAAATCTATGCAACAAAATCCATATTTAAATATAGGTTAGAACGAATATATATAATGCACTCATTGTATTAGAGAATTCAGGATTTGTTGGTAATAACCAATATATCAAAACATGTCCCTTACATTTGTTATTAAATTATATATGTTACAGTTTACGAAAAACATTTGATTTATGTAGGTGAATTTCATTTAATTAGCAAACGTTTTTTTTCTCAATATCACTGCAATGCAAACGTTTCTAATAATGAATGATGAAGACTGATAAATACCATATTGGAAAAGTAAAGACCTTTTTTTATTTCTTTAATCTGATAATAGCTCCCCTTGTTGGGTAAAAATAGACACTGCATTTATCAACGTCATCGTAGTATTTCCGTTAAGACTGTGGGTCACTGTCAGGCTACTTTATCGCCTTCTTTTCTTCCGAAATAAATAGTTTGACTCTTTTTTTTAATATGAATTTTCACGGGTTATTCTAGAGGTTACAGAATAGGGTTTCAACTTCTGTGGGAGTTGTGATCTGTTCTAATGAAAAAAAGAAAATGCAGCACCACAATGCTTTGTGTCACCCACTGAGGCTGAGAGATAGACACAGGATTAAAAAAAAAAAGAAAGGGGGAAAAAAACAATTTCTGGACATTTCTAGGAGATAAATTTAATTTCTTTGCTATTTGGAGGTCTTCTTTGAAAATGCAATTGTAATGAACACATTCAAAACTGGAGAATAGATTTACCCTCGGCTTCAAATAAGTCGGCGTTATCGGACTCTGTCATTCGCTCCTTCCCATTTTCGAGCTGCTAATTGATGTTTTTGATGTCGGCGAGAAAATTGAAGAAAATGTCATGTGTGAACCGGCGCGGAAGTTAATAAGATTGACTTCGTTGACTGAATTCACAATGAGGGAAAGAGAGGCGTGTAATGGGGACTGCTGCGAATTCGCCCGTCCATCTGCCGAGGGATGAAATCGACACCTAGCACGAATGGGCCCGTAGAGGTCGATGTGGAGGGATGGAGCATTTGGGATGCCCCCTCCACCTCGTAGGAAAAAAAAGAAATCTGGGTTTTGTTTTCAGACTGATTGGAGTGCATAAGCAGCTGTTTTTTCCAGGGTCTGGGTGAAGCTTTTCGGTGGAGTCGTCTCCCAGAGCGGCCTCCTTCGTCGCTCCAAACAATAGTCGTTCTTTATGCTGTTTTGAGTCTGAAAAGCCACAGTGCTTCACAAAGGTTAGATTAAAATGTGGCTAAAAGATGCACCAATATGAGTTAGGGTCATTGCATATGCTTGGCCAATGTGTAACAGAGCCTGAACTTAAATCCCCTTAAATAAAAGGATAGAAGCACCACCGGGGTCGCTCCATATTGAGCCATTTATCGGGAGCTGGCTGAAAGCCAAACGGAGCCGCTTTACTTCGCACGTTCTGTCTCTTAAAGTGGATTTTATCGAGTTATCAAATTATTTGTCAGAATTTGCTTATTTTTAATAAAGGTATATTGTTAATTTAAAATCATTTATTTGTCGATTCTCATTAACGTTAAGTGTTATAGGTTCTACGTTTTTAATTGGGGAATGGATTAGCTGAGTTTGGTTCAGTGCTTCTGATTATTTTTCCTGGCCTAAAGGGGACTGAGCTAAACCCCTAATACGGCCAGTACCCCTAAGCGCTCTTCTTTTTGAAGACACCAAACAAAACAAAAAGTGCCCTCTGCTTGCGTTCGGCCCTCCGAGGATCGTGGATAAGGGACATTATTCTCAGAATAGGCAATTAATTCCGCTGGCAACGATCGGTTAGAGCTTCTTCCCCACCGCCCCTCCAAACGCCCTCCTCTCCACCCTCCACTCGCCATTTGAAATGCTAACACAATGAAATATTTTTCTATTGGTCCGTGTCCCTCGGCTAAGCCACCGGCGCGGGCAAATAATTTAATCGACTGATGAGACCACAGGCGCGCCCGATAAAAAGGTTAACTGTACGTGACACGCACTCCAAGTAGCCCGCGGTACCTTGAACTCTCAAGTTCTGTAACTTTTATTTGACTTTTTATTGTTTGCGAGGCTGGGCTTGTTTGGCCGCCAAGGCCGAAAACGCAGCAGTTTTTTGTTGCCGTATTACTGAAAAATGAGGATAACGTGACGGATTTCTTTTTTATAAAGCAATTTTCTTCGTTTTGATTGTGCTATTCCTGCGATGGCATTTAGCGAGCGGGTTCTATTGTCCGTTGATATTTGACGGCTTTTTGTCAGAACGATAATCAAATGCAATGCCTTTCAGATGATAACTCAGGACAGATTAATCCATGTAATGCAGTGTTTCAGTACGATTGAGGAATTCATTTGTTTGAAAGGTGAACATATTTCCCATGAACAGAATCAAATTGATTAAAACTATTTTTATATTAAACAAACATAACAATTATAAACATTCTAATTCGGAAACCAAAACCGTTTTCTTTCATAACATTTCTTCTCCATTTTGTATCCATTGTTTTGGGTTTTACAATAGCCTGGCTCTGCTGTGTGAGCTTAAAGAACAATCCAGGCTGGCACATTTCTCCACCTTCAGGGATAGGCAAGGTAGACTGCCAGATAGTGGGAGGAGGATCCCAGGCTGTTTTTAAATTGTTAGTAAAAGATATATGGGCACAGAACAGGTATGGCTGCTGCAGTACCCCCAACCCCATCTTTCATGCACACACACACACACACACACAGTGCTGTGTGAGGACTGAGGCAGGTGGCTCCCCATGGCTGCAGCTTCATGACAACATGCCATTAGAAATAGCAGGCCTGTTGATCAATCCTGCCGACATGACAGCTTCGCCGCGAGGCCTGGCTCTTTGAGTGCCGACGCCGCGGCAGCTCCCTCTCCCGTTTCTCCCCACTAATTGGTGAAGGTTTCTCTTATATATGCTCGTGGCACAGGGCTTTTTTCTCTCCTCCACCTCCTCCTCCTTCTTTTCTTCTTTTTCCTTTTCTCCCTCTCCCTCTTTTTTAGCTTCTCTTTCCCCATCTATACCCCCACCGCTGCCACCCATTTTTTATCTCTCCTTCTCCCTATATATAAAATATTTTTTTTGTTTTTCATTTTAACATTGTCACATTGGAAGTGATAACTTTGGATGAGATATTGCAAGTGGGTTGAGCAAAGGGATGTGTGTGCCGCGGGCACTGTTCGTTCTGTATTTTTTGCGGGACTATTGGAGCTGGGATTTGACATTGACTCTAGGCAATGTGCATCAGCACCAGATACACAATGGGGATCATTTTGAAAAAAAACTGTAATCTTTGTCAGGTGGAATGAAGGAGAAACTAGAACTTTGATACATGGCGTTTTTAATTGCGTGGTTTATTTTGATAATTTAGGCAATGCTGCCATAAATACTATATCCATAATTAAGTGACACTGTCATTTACATTGAGACTCATTTATTTATTTGTTGCTTTTCACAAACAGCTGTGTAGTAGAATCCATATTTGTGTTTATTTGATTTATCACATAATCCCTTTCTTTGTCATCAAAGAGAATTAAGTTGCAAAATGTCAAAACAATTGTCAGAAAATGGCTGTGTGTTGCTTGCCGACTTGTCACAGCACATAGGCTGCGTTCTAATTCCACCAGCGTTTCGCCGTGCATCACTCTTAAACGCCACCCACTCTGAATCTCTCCCAACTAAATAAATGAGGGGGGAGATAAGCACACATTAAATGTTTAACTGTCTCGCATTTGTCATCTGTTTTACCCCTCTTAATTAAACAGACGCAGCTTAGCACCGGCACTCCAAGTGCAGACACAAACACACACACACACCCTGCCTGTGAGCGCTGGAGCCTGAGCGCAAACATGGCCCTTCGATGATTAATTTAGCCGTTAATATTTATTTTACTCAGTCCTGCTAAGTTAGCAGCTCAGTGGAGGGCGAACCTGAGATCTACTTTCTCATTTGTACAGACTGTCTTGTTGCAAAATGAGTCTGGAAAATATTATTTGTTTATTTTGTTTTATCTATTTTTATTGTTAGAAATTCTCCCAAAGTAGTTTCAGCTGGTGGAGAAGATGAATTCTGTGGGCCGGTTGTGTCTGCTTCAGTATATTATAGCGATACGCTGCATGTTGAAAACATTAACTACTACCTCCACCCAGTGGCACAAAATGAAAAAAAGGCAGGTGTGATTGGCAGCACACAGTATTTAATGTAGTGGGAAGACTTGCCTTAAGCAAAGAGGGGGATGTATTCACCACACAATAGTACTGCTATCTCCCGCTCTGCATTGTCTCTCTCATCGCCGACCTTATTACATGCCGTATTTGGCATGAAGAATCCCCTTCTTATCGGCACTGAATTTTAATGCGAATACACTTAGATGGCCGGCTTATTCTGGTAGTTGTTTTTGACATCACATTGCATCTTCTGTGTGAGTGTTGGTTTATTTCTCAGCGAATCAGAAAAGAGATCTGTCTGCACCACTGTTTACCACTGTGCTCTCAACTTGCTGACTGTTCTGTAAAAATGTGGTGAGATTGTACATTGTGTGGCACTGATGCCGGTTGTTGGGCCATCAGCAGACGTGGAAAAGGGAAAGGGAGAGCTCAGGCCCGGGGTGAGTGGGAGAAGAGAGGAGAGTAGAATTGGGGGGTTCCTCTGAAGCCCCCTCTCCAGATCCGAGGAGCGGAGCAGGGATCAAAGTGGCTTGTTTTATGTGGCTGGTGTGAGACTTTGAAGTCTCGGAGTCACCTACAGCACTCACTTCATCAAGTTCACTAGTGTCTTAATAGCAGATCAATAAGTTTCAAAGTCAGAGTTAATTTGATACTAGCGCTGATGTGATCACGCTGGGCCACAGAGCTGGCTGCTCGGCTCCCCCTCGTCTCTCTCTTCCCTTCTCTCCTCCTCACCTAGATTGGACCTGTTTTAGGCTCTCAACTTGAATTAAGCCGCGGTGGGATTCTGTGTTCGGTGCCTGTTTTCATCGAGGGCCCCGTGTGAACGCTTAATCAGTGTCTGTGCTTGTGTCACTACAATTAAAAAATCATTTGTTTAATTAGAATGCAATTTACAGCATTCCTTCGCAGCGCTTTTGAATTTCAAGATCTACATTTTAGACCCATATTCTTAATGTTTTTATTATAAAGGCACAATTTATTATTGTGAATTATTACTGTCATAGCTGCAATGCAGATATGTATTTCTTTGATAATTTGTGTAAAACAATTATTTAATTAGTCTGGCATAATATAATTACTCAAATTAATGTAATAATACAAATTTGATTTATTTTTGATTGAATCTAGTTTTGCTCTATAATTTTATTATATTTATCTTTCTTTGGTGCCGAAATTGGATCAAATTGAATTCATTAGATCACCGCAACATCTTGTAAATAACAGATCTAATTTGAAAAATCAAATAATGTCTTTAATAATGCATATTTAGGTTATATTTTAACATTTATGAAATTATCAAAATAAATTGCTAAGCGATTTCTAAAGTTTTAATTGTGAATAGAGCGCTTAAACAAAAATTACGGCAATGCCGACGGCTTTTGGAGATTGTAAGAATCGGGAAAACGAAGCGCTTTCTTATGCGCGCTATTCATTTCACAGAAAAGGCAGCAGCACCATCTGTATTTGGGTCCGTGACACCGGTGAGTCGGTGAGGCTGGATCAGCACCTCGAGAACAAAAGGCCAATTTAGTATGTTCATCTAAGGGTTGCTAATGGTATTAGGGCGCCTGCAGGGTGGTCGGCGGGGGCCCGGCGCTCCAAGGTGAGCCCGCAGCTTGACCCCCGCACTCACACCAATTCACAGGGCTGTTGGCATTAGTGCCCCACATCTGCCATTTTTTTGTGTGACCCCCACTCTTTATTTTATAGTTGTATTCTTCACAACATAAGTTTTAATTTGACCCATATAAGATTTGGCCGCTCCTCTAACGGAAGTCGTAGAACGGAGAAAATTAATCAGATAATTGTGGAAAAGGATGAACGCTGTTCTAGAAGCTTGACTCTGTGTGGCTCATCATTTAAAATATGTGAGAAAAGAGAAAGCGGTCTGCTTTTGAAAAATCCTTTACATTTTGTTTTTGATACGGAGGGAGAAGGATGGCTTGTCATCTGCTCAGATTTACAAATCAGGTAGGAATGTTTCAGCTTTAAATATATTTTATCAGAGAGCTTTATATTTATAACACCAGTGGATAAAATCATTTTCATGAGAAAAATTGGAATGACATCATTCTGAAGAAAAATATTTCACATTGTGCATTGTGACATATTTGATGAAGGGTTGGGAAATTGTTCAGAGAGCCGTGTTTGACTGAGCCGAGGGTTCCCGGTGTGAGGCTGTTTCTGTGGGGAGCGGGTGGCGGAGCAGGGAGAGGGCTCCAGGATGGAGCTCTGCGGCGGGTGGTGCTGATGGAGCTGCCTGTGTGGCTGCCTGTGTGGTCCTCAGCGCCGGGGCTCCGCCGGGCTCTGCCGGGCTCTGCCGACAGTGCTGGGGGTCCAGCGTTTTAATTAATGTTCATGTTAAATTTAGTGCCAGCGTTGCTCACTTGTACATCTTATTTCTAATAATGTTTCCCACAAAGGTGAGAAAGCAAATCCAGATCTTCTTGTAAAAGAAAATCAAGGAGAATAAATCCGATGTATATCATCAAAAGAAAGGGAAAAAAAGGATGTTCTTTGAATTTAAATTGTGTCTGCCGTCATCAAAATTATTTGTAATTTATGATTTAAGTCCTTAAAAAAATTGTTAAAACTACGAGGTGAAAATATTTCTATATTCCTCCTTCCTTTTTTCTTGAAATTCCCGCTGTTCATGCACCATGAAATGTTCATTAAAAGTGTATTAATCTTGTCTCGTCTCATGGGAGGTACCTTAAGATGATGTTGTGTCTTTTCTTTAAATTGTTGGAAGAAAAAAAAATCTCCAGATTTGGTCCCTGTCAGTCAGAAATAATTGTGTGCTTAATCTTGTCCCTGATGGATGACTTGGAGTTCAGCAATGGGCCAGCTCCAATGACAAATACAATATTAATATTCATTAACTGCTTTGACAATGCTAATTTTGATGCAGTAGTAAAGGGCCTTCCAAAGTTAGCGGCCAAAGCATCAGAGCTGAGCAAGGTGGCAAGATAATTTGTGCTGCTTTACTGAGCTGAAGGCTTTTCAAGTCTTAAGCAGGGGGAAAAAAGGCTAGGTAGCACAAACAAAATAAAAGAGAAAGGGAAAAAGTTCAGACGCATTGGAAACCAGGACTGTGGAAGTAATACGATCAAGAGACGGCTACACAAATCTGACACCTCCAATGCTGCATCTTTTGAGCAAATCTTTTTTTTTATTTTAACAAAAACTTGCAACAGAAAAGGAGCACAACATGGTAAGTCAGCACAATCTTGTGTTTTTGTTTAATCGTTTTGATCTTTTCAATTATCGCCATTTGAAGATCAATAGTCTTTTTTTTCTGTTGTGGTTAAAAGGCTCACAGCGGTGGTATAGTGGATGGTCGGATCACGGCTTTAAGAGTGGGCTTCCTCTCTTCAAGCCACCATTTGGCCGGGTTGAATTTGTCTATTGCCAGCTCTCCTGCAAAACCGTACAGGGCTTGTATCCATTTATTGGTATTTGGTTTTGTTTTAACTGCTGTTGTTGGCTTGTTGTAGGGCGAGTTTGACTTTGCAGTTGGGGTTCCTTTTCCCCTCTCAGATTTCTTAAGAGAGTTCAGGCAGGAGAGTTAAAGATGTAAAAGCTGCACTACGATGACAGGCTCTTTCGGTGAGAAATGTTAGTTTTTTATGTCTTTCGTGCGGCGGATTTTTTTCCGGGGCTTCTTACATCAAAAATTGGGGCTAGCGACGGGCATGACTGAGGGGTAACGTGGACGCTACACCACAGACCCTTTTGCCCCGGATCGTAATGCTTTTTCTAGCCCTTTTTCTCCTGACACTTTTTTCTGCCTAGCGTTTTTGATTTTGTATTTAATTTAGTGTGACTTGCGGTGAATGGAGCGTGGCTAGTTTTGGGGATTAATGACATGACGAGAGACACCCCGCTGCTTGAGTTTAGCCAAGTTAGGGCAACTCCTATAGACGGCACTCCACTACCTTTATGTCTGCCAAGCCGCTGAATGAAAGCCTCTCGCTTTCTCTCCCTCTTTTTGTTGTTCTTTCAACTTATCAAAGAAAGAGAGATGGACACAAAAGAGCTTATTAGGGGGGATATGAAGATGGGCGAGGGGGAAAGAGGGAGTCTCGGTCAGACGCGGGGAAGAGCAGCGGAGCCTGAGTGTGCGTTTGAATGCATGAGGGGGCTGAGAGTGAACATCCAGCTCTGGCCACCACGCTTTTTTCTCCGCTCTGGGACCTAAGAGCTGCCGTCCTAAGTTGCTCCAGCGTACCTTGGCTTTAGCCCGGTTCTCCGGACGCTGTCTTATCGGCTTAACCCATCAGGCTTTAGCGAGGGGCTGCCGTAGATGAGGTGCTGCCCCCCAGTGGATTAGTGGCTGACATGGTTGTGGGAGTCTGCTTGGAGTCTGTGCACTACCACGAGTGCCAGCATGCTTGTTTTAACCAGGAACCGAGCAGCATCCCAAATACAGCTCTTTTAAATGGTAAGACTTTTCAACATTTTAATTACAGCTCTGCTTTATTTTATACTGCTTGTTTGGCTTTATATATAATGTTTTGATTGGATTTATTCATGGTTATTTTTCTGGGTTCCGTTTGGCAATTTATAACACTTATGTTGCTAAGTGACAGATTGACAATTTGGATAATGAAAGGCACTGTTTGATTGCTTTGTCTTGACAACCTGACAGCGGTGTATTATTCTAAGACATCAAGATAAATATGATTATTGTTTATTTTATTGTATACCACAATTATACTGAATGTAATTCTTACCTTTATTTATATTGGAGCAATTTATATTTTGTATTGACATTTAGATATGAGGAATTGTTATCATATCTTTTATTTCTGTGCTTTTGTTAACATTAATAATAGGGGTTGATCAGTCTTTAATGGTAAATGTCTAAAATCTGTCATTTCGAATAAAATCTGATTTTTGCACATTACAATAATTAAAACAGTTAATGCTTAGAGAAGAGAACGAGGGGCCACTTTTATATTAGACACGTTTGTTAAACATATGATCTCTTTGCGGTTTTATCTGCATTGTTTAAATGTATCTAAAGAGTAATGCATTTGTAAAGGTCAGAGGCCGTTCCGTTTCCATGTTTTCCAAAAGTTTTTGTTCTTTTTTTTCCTCTTGGATTGCACACTTTATGGTCTCGTGCGAACATCTCAGACAGTGGAGTGGAATAGAGTATTTTTGTGTCCCCCCTGTGCTCTCTTGTGTTGTGGTCGTTGATGCCATTGTGGCTGGGTGATTGGGAGCTGTCCATCACTTGCTGGTGAACTGGCAGTTTACTTAAGAAAGTGCACGTGGGACAAAAGGAGATGGCAGGAGTGTGGCAGGGCGGCTGAATAGAGGGAGGGCAGGCAATTAGCCACCGCCTTGTCGGGGCTCTTTTACTTGTCAAGCTGGAGCCCCGGCGCTATTGTCCAAGCTGTGTAAAGGACATTCCCAGGGCTTTGTTTTGGCTTTAAGGGCCTCAGGACTGCCTGCTGCAGGCCAGGGAAGAGCCCGGTCCCAACAGCGCCAGAGAGGCTGAGCGAGTGCAGGGGGGGGAAAAGAAAAGAAACAGCGCATTAAGATTAAAGTCTTTGTTAGTTTGTAGTTGTTTCTGTAGCTAACTTTTTCAAATGCCCTAATACAGCTTAAAAAAAAACATGATTATTTCATTTTATTTGCCTTGTGTATAAATATATCTAAATAACCTGTTCATATTTTCTTAATTATTTTCTTCTATAACAACCTTAATCAGGTCATATTATACATGTATTAAGTGTTACTGAGCCTAGATGGAAAACATTTTTTCTATAAATATTTAATTTGTCATGGTCATTAGTTAGATTCAGGTTGTTAGATGTTATAAAAGGTAATAAACGGATGACAAGGCTTGTTAATTATAGAATGTAAAAACGAAAATTATCTTTACATTAAGAAACTGATTATTCTGTTGACAGAATTTTGATTTGTAATCATTTAAATGTACTATAAAAGAAAATGCATTTATCTGATTCTAAAATAGAGTTGGATAATATTTCCCTAATTGTAAATGTTTAATGTGGGAACCAACCTTTTCTCTTAGCCTTTTTGCAATATAAATAAATGATAATATTTTTGAGGCACTCATATTACGTAGTTATTACTCATATTATAACATTATTATTTTAGCCAAATAACAAATCCAAAGTCATGTTTTTGATGTAATTCCCTTTGATGCACCGTGTCTGCGTGCTCTGATGGCCAACACATCTCTTGAATTTCTTTGCGCCTGTTGAAAGAAGGTCTCGACCATGCAAAGCTCATCATTTGACTTAAGTAGTGAGACTAATAATGGATTTGAAGGTGAAATAGTTGCTAAGAACAGAGGATGTGAAGAAGAGGGCACTGAAGAGGGGCTCAAGGCCCTGTTCACAAGAACCTTGAATGGAGCCACAGTTGAGGGAGGGAGTTAAGAGAATAACTGTCCTCCACTCTTAGTTATTGTTTAGAAAAGGGGCAGAGGGGGTTGGAATAAAAAGGATTGTGAGGAAAGGTGCCACGTCCGTGTCAGAGTGAAGACCCCTGGATAGTGGGTATGAAGAAAGGACTGTCAGCATCACACAGATAAAGTGACTGTTGACCACACTTTCCTGAGCCTGCCCTCCCTTTGTGGATGTTGTTGTGTCTTGTTTCTTTTCTCCCTTTCTATTTCTCTCCCCTTTGTCTCCATCTCTCGCCTTGCCCATTTTTACCTTCTGCTACCAGTTGTCTCTGGTTCCTCAGATTTTCTGCATTTGTTGAAAGAAAGCCTCCATCATGGGGAGCTCATCATTTCACCTAAGTATGATGGAATATTGGATTTGAAGGTGAAATAGTTGCAAAGAAATGAAAAGAAGAGGGCACTGAGGAGGGACTCAAGGCCTTGTTCACATGAAACCTTGAATGGGGCCATAGTAAAGGGTGGGAGTTAAGTGAAGAACTCTAAGGTATTATTGAGAAAAGGGCAAAAAAGGATTATGACGAAAGGTGCCACGTTCATGTCAGAGTGAAGACTTTCCCTTCCCCTGTTTCCCCCCTGGATAGTGTGTATGAAAAGGGACTGTCAGCATCACACAGATAAAGTGACTGTTGGCCACACTTTGCTGAGCCTGCCCTCCCTTTGTGGATGTTGTTGTGTCTTGTTCCTTTTCTCCTTTTCTATCTCTCTCCCTCTGCTGCTCTCTCCTCTTTGTCTCCATCTCTCGCCTTGCTCGCTTTACCTTGTAGCCAAAGCTTTTCAAGCTGCCAGTTCGTCTCTGGGCATCCTGGAGGCACAGCAGAGCCCACACACATACACACACATACTCCTAAGAAACACACACACAGACCCAACGTACTGCAGGGATTTGGATAATAACTGCATTTTTTTTCTCCGTTTGAGTATTTTTTTTTCTGGAGTATTGCTAGTGGGGAGACTCCTGCGTTGCTGAGAAGCTGCTCACGGTATTCTTTCCTTCTCTGTCCACATTCTGGTTCTCACGTCTTGTACTTCTGTCACCGGCGTCAAAACTTTCACTGAGAGATTGCGGGCCGCTAAGAGCGAGAGCTTCTCTGGGTAGAAAGGGGGGGGCGGAGGGTTTTTGGTGACTGTGTGTTTATGGGGAAGCAAGGCCTAAGAACCTGAACCTGCTCTCAAGAGATACTCACACACTCTACTTTCAAAACCTGAGGGAACATTGGTCAGCCAGCAAAGAGAGGGGGGACGATAAACACACATGCACACATGCCCAGCAACACACTCGCAAACAGTGAAGAAAGGAGCCAAGGCAGAAACAGACAAAGAAGGAGAAGTGGAGGAGAGAAGCGGCCAAGAGAAGCAATAGAGCTTCTCCCCGGCGTAGAGAGGGAAGGAGGAGCTGGGGGGGCCAGGTGGAAGGAGGAGGAGACGAGGGCGGGGGTGGGACCGAGGGGGTCATGTACCCGCGGGATGGAGCTTCAGCCGGGTCGGAGGAGACGGGGGCCAAGGCAGGAGTCCTGGGCCCCGGGCTCTCTCTCCTCCAGCAGGTGGGCTGCTGGCACCTCAATCTGAACAGCTGGGTGAGTAACGCAGTCCTGCTCCCCTGCTTTTCACTCTTTTACCCGCTGTTATTCTGACAGGTTGTTGTTGTTGTTGCTGTTGTTGTTGTTGTTGTGGTGCAGGTTGGCAGTTAGCAAGTGGTATTGAGGCGAGAAGTTGTTGTCCCCCTGATCTTTTATGTGCTTCTTCCTGGAAAACTTTTGTGTGTGCTTACATCGTGATTTAATGAAATGAAATGCTCAAACCATGGATTCATGCTCCATAGACTTACACACCTTAATGTTACTGATGCTTTTAAATTGAGGCCTAAATGCAACAAATAATTGTCAAGAGTGTTAAGTTGATTAAAAAAAGTGCATTTTCAGAAACACGGTTCTCTCAAGAGGAATATTATTTACTTGACAAAACATTTGATCGAGCTCATGTCTTAACCATGAAATGTAAAATAAGATTTCAATAACCTCACAGATTAACATATTCCTTTGTCAATGTTGCCATCCCATTCAAATTCTTAATTGCCTGGCTTTCAACTGAAATTCTGAGGGGCTGATTGCATTTCAAAAGGCAGGATTCAGTGTGGCTCTTACCACTGTGATACAATATCACCTCTTAGGAAGCCCTTTAACTCAGGTATGGGAGCTCAAGAGGCTGTTTACATTGAAAAGAACGCACGTGTGTCTAAGAGGTGATTTGTCTTCACAGAATACAACTGTTCTAGCAAATACCACTTCATATTTAAGCTATTTGTGCGCAGTTTTATTTGTCTGTGACATATCAGAACATGTCCTTTCTGCGATTCTATTTGAAGTGCCGACTATCAAAGATGGGAAGCAAAAATAAATGGTGACGAACGACTTGAGTGCTAGCGAAGAGAGCAGGAGGAAGGGGAGCAAAGGCTCTGGCCCACATCATATTTTTGTTCAGCGCTCTGATCAAGCAGTCGGCATGTCACTGCAGCAAAGTGAATAGATTAACTTTTAAATATACTGTGGTCTCCGGAGCCCCTTGCCCTCAGAGACGCATCTTCTCTGCACGAGAAAACTGATCAACACCTCCACATCTGCTTTTTAAATCCCTTTGCTCCCCTTCTACAATTCCCAGGTTCTTAATATTGGGAAGTTTTTATTTTTCTCAAGTGATTAACCAAGAAATATAATTTCTGAAATGTAGCAGGGTTTTTTAATCAGCATGTTGTGCTGGGGGATCGGGGCTCTGATAAGCCTTTAATTTGTCGGAGCATTTCAGATTCCATTGCCGTTCGTCTCCAAGTATTCCTTTTAGATTGTCTGCTCGAATCTGAGGACTGAGTGCTAGCAGGGATAGTGTGTGAACGTTGCTCGGTATGATATGTGGTTAGCTAGGAGATGAAGATCTGTTGCCTGGAGGGGGCACTCTATACCTCCCAACGGAAATCACAGCAATCATGTGTGTAAACAGATTTCAACAGGACGACATCGAATGATACCAGATGATACAATAGATATGTGGCAGCACAGTTTGTACTTTTTGTTTTACTCAAATCAAATAGTGCGCACACACTTACAAATGACTCTTCTCTGACACTCTCCCCCAGCACCCCTGTGTTGTGTGTTTGTTTTCTGTGTGGTGTCACTCAATGTGCCTTGGACGTAGGCCATTTGCACGCTCTGGGAGAGGCTCAGGCAGCTTTTTCTGCTTGCTTTGGAATTTGGAGGCCTGAGAGGACCCCAATCCATCACAGCTCTGTCATCCCCTGTCTGTCCTCTCCTCTCGTCCCGGCCTCCCTCTCCTGCACCGGCCTCACTACAGCTCATTAGCGCCCCGCAAGCTGTTGTGACAACTCATCATATCATGACAAAAAGCAGAGAGGCAGAGACTAGCGCGCCCCCCCCCCCGTCCGACCACCCCCTGGGCCCACAAGGTCGCCACCTTCACATTTAGGGCTCAAATTGGCCCTGCGAGGTGCCACCAGGCGGAAATGCAAGGCCAACAGCTTTTTCCTGTCTGGCCTCCACCTCGCTGTCTCCCTCCCTTTGTCTCACTCTGTCCCGCTGTCATATTCTCACCCCCTCTGCCTTCTCCTGTACCCCCCCCCTCTCCCCAGAGGTCCGACTTGAAGCAGCTCATTCATTTGACAACTTCCAAAAGGCTCTTTTCACACAGTGGAGCAACAGCATTAGTCACCATTTAGCTTGGGAAATATTAGACACTTGATATAATATTCTGGTCCTATCTGCAATGCAGCTTTGGAAACACTTGCAGAATTAAAGTTTAAAAATCCTGGCGTTTGTTAGCCGTTAATGTGCAGGTATTGTAGAGAATCACCACTGTAAAACGAGGCTGTTGGAATGACACAAAAACCCAAATATATTCAGGCATATAAGCATCGTTCCCTTTGAGCATTTGAGCCTTGCAGCTGGAAAAAGAAGAATAGAATAAATAGAGCCAAGGCGATATCAATAACATAACCAGAGGCGGCAACTACTGCTTCTGTTTGTGTCTGCTGTACTTAAGTGTGCTGCCTGCACTTCACAGCACTGGCCTTCCTCAGCAGCAGGCGCTGTATGTGTCCTGGACGGGGAAAGAGTCAATGTGCTCATTGATGTTCGTGCTCTTAAATTTTACTGCAGGGTCTTTTTGAATGCCAACTCTCTTTTGAGGCTCGAGAACCTGGTCTTTATGACTACAGAGTAGTGCGTTTTTTGTTTTGTCTTCTGCTATATTTGTTTATTGTAATGACGGAGGTGGTGCGAAAGGATGCAAGTCAGCGGGGGTGTAGGAGCAGGAAGCGTTCTTTCTTTTCCCCTGGCTTCTGTTGAGCAGGGAGAGTAAAGCCTCCCACGTTGCCTGCTTTTGTTTCACTGCGCCCTTTGAGCTCTGTGCGGCTGAAGCACCCAACAGCCTGCCAGACGAGTCCCTGGGCTTGTTTTGTCCCACAGTGGCCACAGGGCAGGTGCTGGGCTTCCGTACCTCAGGGACCACCGGGTGCTGCCTTGGCGTCAGCGGGAGACAAAGTGGATGCTACTGCGTGTGCGATGATCACATGGCATGTAGAGAGTGAGCAGATTGAAGACATCGGACCACAGGAAGTCAGCTGACTGCCCATATGTGTGTTTGGTGATCAATCAACAATGTGGGGGCGAGTTTGACTGATGGCACTAGCAGCTTTCACCCAAGATCTCTAAAGGAATGTTATACGATGGAAATGTAATGCAACGTACTCACTAACAAAACTTTATGTTGCCATGTTCTCGCCTTCACGCCAAGCTCTGGAAGCAGTCGGTCCAGCTCGTTGCTATTTGCCTTGCTCTGGGCTTTTCAGGAAAGAAAATAAAAGCACACTCTTCGACCGCAAGTGACTGATGTAAATCGGCTGGCTTCTAGCTCTCTCTGTCTCTCACACACCCTCTTTAACACCCTCTGTCTAAATGTGGACTCAGTGGATGGGCATTTTGAACTGTCTTCTCAATGGCCGGGGCCCCTGGACAAAAGAACTCATTTAAAATGGCCACTAAAGCTTTTCAGCACCAAGAGATGAAGAATTGACAACATTCTTTCACATCATTACCCGAGGGAGGAGCAGGGAGTCGCGAAGGAGGAGGTTAGGAGGTGAGAGATATGGAAGGGGGGGGGGACGAGAGGAAAAAAGAGGGGGCAAGAGAGAGGGAGACACAGGCCATCTTCTAGCAGCTGTCATAACCCCCATCCTGGGTGTTTCTCTACCAGTTTATTCTTTTTCATCCCACTATTCTAGATGATCAGATCAGGAGCCTGTACGCAGCCCTCGGTTTGTGTTCTTTTTAATGAATCCCATTCCGCCTACCGCCCCTCCCCCCCCCCACGACACACAAACACACACACACAGCCCCCCCTCTCTGCTTCTCTCTTCCATAGCCTTTTCAGCTCAGGGCTGTGAATGAGTCCCAGGAGTCTCTCTGCCTCCCTGGAGTTCTGCTGGGGTTCATTAATCTTTCATTGGGACCATGGCAATAGGGAATGCCCCCCCCCCCCCCCCCTCCTCTCTCCCATTCTCCACTCCCCCACCACTGCCACTACAGAATAGAGGTCTATATGGCCCGGCTTGTACGGACAGCTTTTTACTACCCAGAGAAAATGTAGTACGGGCCTCTGAATGGACTGTTGCTGTATTAAGCTCTCGCACGGGCCCAATATTAACTTCCGCCACACAGATGATTACTTTGCAGCATTAAGTTCTGCCCACATTGGTCTCGCCCTGAGCCCACCGCTTTGCATTTGTATAGTCAATGAGCATGGGGCAACTGAGCATCATTTGTATGTATCTGCCAACATCTAGTCCCATTAATGTTTTTCAAAGTCTTCTGGAAATGTGCCACAGTGGAGCGCTTCTTTTTTTCCCTCTTCTTTCTTGCATGGGTTAAAGTCGCTAATGAGGGTGTGTGGCCTGTGAGAGAACACACACACACACACACACACACACACACACACACACACACACACACACACACACACACACACACACACACACACACACACACACACACACACACACACACACACACACACGGCTTGGTGTCTTACTCCTCTCCCCCCCTGAACATATCATCCATGTTATGATAAGCCTGATTAGTGCTGCTTCTTTGACTGCTGAGGGCAGGATAAGGATGTGTGGGTAAAGAGGCGAGAGCAGCCTCTTACACCAGCCTAATCTACAGCAGAGCTCTAATCTGGTTATCTAGTGGTTTGGGGGGACTGTGTGTGTATTAGTGAATGTCTCGGCCTGGCCTGATGAGAGGGGCTGAGCTCCGGTTAGCGCAGGGGCCCACGGCAGCACACCCCTAAAGCTCCACTGTAATCTTTGGGTAATTGAAAAAAAGGGGGCCTGCGCCACTTAGGAGCACAAAGACAAGATTACATAGCTAAAACTAATTTGGCAAAAATGCAGAAATGGATTTTCAGCCCCACCTCCTCTTTCCTAACCCTTTTATTACAATACACCCCTACCCTCCGTGAACTGAGCCCTGGGGGAATATATGTGGGAAGGGGAGACCAGGGAGGAGAGCAGGGAGGAGGAGAGCGCTGACTGGAGCTGCTAATGACTGTGGATTTACACGTGCTGCCTTGATTTTGTGGTTTACAGATGATCGATTACTTGACTGCAACCATGGTTAAAAGTGCCTCATCACACAGCAGACCCAAATGTGAACTGGCAGCCCCCCAAGCCTCTAAGATTGTGTTACTGAATTCCAGGGTGACACCACAGAAGTGTTTTTAATTACAAACCACACTATTTTCACTGTGGCTTGGTGGTTTGGCGAGAGTACCATGAATTGGATCGCTCTTCTTTCAGGGCCTTCAGACCAAGTTGTAATTCTGTGGCAGGAGCACTGCAATCTCTGACCGCTTACCTAAATATTAACGTTCTGCTTTTTTTTCTCTTTCTCCCCTCCTGTCTATCTCTCTGTTCTTTCTCTCAGTCTAATAAGGTTCCAGTGGTACAGCACCCTCACCATGTGCACCCTCTCACACCTCTGATCACCTACAGCAATGAGCACTTCACACCGGGGAACCCCCCACCTCACCTACAGACAGACGTGGATCCCAAAACAGGTACAGTATTTTTCCCCTGCATGCAGGAATATCTGTTAGCAACATGCTACTTGAATCCTGCTAAAACAGCAGAACAGTGTGTTTTAAAGTTGTCAGGATAACGTTAAAAACATTCAAATAAGTTTCACTTAGTTGTTAAAACCCCAGAAACAGGCATTTCAGCTCTGAGAGAGTGTTTGCACTGACGAGTGTGTTAATGTTTTACTATGCCCTGCCACCATGGTTCACATATACAGACTTTAGTTCATGGCGTCTGTCTGTAGGCAAGTTCTTGTAAAAACAATTTGAGAATGAATTACTTACAATATGTATTCTAATAGTAGACTGTGTAGTTTAAACGTATCTCCTTCTTGATATTGACACAGCAATTATTTAACAACCTCAATAACATTTCTAGGACTGTTTATGAGACTGATAGTTGGACAAAGTCACAGTCATCTTAAATACTCCTTGTTGACAACAGCTGCTCTCATCTGTTACCGATTGATTTAGCTATCACGCTCACATTAACGTGGTTTGACCTCAGTGGAAAGTGGCCTTACATTGGAGATCAAGAACCTGAACAGTGGTTCATAAACTCCCTCGTAAAACACGGAATTTAGCAAACAACCACGATTTAGGACCGCAACTCCTTTTGCCAAGACTCAAAACAAGACAGCCAGTGTAGTTGGAGGTCCTCACATATAAATACCAGAAACCTCAACAGTGTCTGCTCGGAATGATGTCATAAGCTAATCCTTAAAATGCTAGATGTGACCTGAGCTCCTGGATTTAAACAGGTTGTCATAGATTGACTCAGTGCCCAAAAGGAGTGTAGTTATGTCTTTACCGCCTGTTGATCCTGCAGATGGAGAGTCAATGTTAAGCAGTCAGATGCTGCCCACTCACATGCCCCTCCCACAACCATTTAGCATACCCTTTTAGAAAATGTCATTTGTTTCCGTGAGCATCTTGACTCAGCACTTCATTTCGTTAACTGTCATACTGCCCATCCTTTCAGGTTAATGCATTTCCAGTGCGAGGAATAATTTCATGCTATTCAGCGGTCTCTGGTGGACTCAGTCAGCGTTTTAGGTAATAATGTTCCATTATTATGATGGTCCTTACAAAGGGGAAATAATGTGCCAGCTGCTGTTTAATGTAGTGCTTAATAGGGCTGCTTAATTGGGCTCAGTGTTTAATTAATTAATGAGCTGTATTAGGTCGTCGGCGCTGGGTGGCGATTGGATAATGTTCCAGGGCTTTCCTGTTTAATATAATTTGCCTTTGCTATAGCAGTAGTATGTTTTTTTCCCCGCTTAGGCTTAAAATGCTGCACAGCACCATCAGTAACAAAATCCCCCCTTAGTTCCTGGATAACCGGGATCAGCTGCAGTTAGGGTGTAACCACCAACAAGAGCCAAGTTCTGCTCTACGAAGATCGATCTGGCCGTTCTTCGGTTGTGTTGGCCCAGGTATCTGCAAAAACAGCTGCATAGGTAAGCCAGCTGTGTGGAAAAAACGCAGATCAGCCAAAATGAAAGTCCCCTAGTTCCTGGTCTGCCGAGTGCACACACCTCCCTGCTGTGCTTTTACACTTGTCTAGTGTTCCCTGTTTCAAGTTTGCCATGAGACGGAAAGTTATTTTTACACGCGACTATGTACGAGACCTTTTCAAGGCATTCATTCAGGGCAGCTTGTCGATGCAGTTTCTTCGCCTGTCAGCTGCCACAGAAAGCAAAGGCAACACTGCGTGGACGCTGTGATTGCTCGGCGAATCCCTCAACGGGAACTGTCCTTAAATTAGACATCTTTGTCACTGCTCCTAACAATCAGTTAATACATTCATTAACATTAACTGGAGTAGTCAACCGTTAATCCAAAGTACTGTCTAACTGAAAATTCACTTTTTAGCTGCTAATTCATAATATTAGTTTATTCATGTATTTATCAGTTGGAATCCATATCCATCCAGCCAGTGTACATCGTACTGACTCAACCTGGAGCCCTGTATAAGCAGCTCTCTGATCACAGAGAAGGCTTTAATTATATTGTGTTTTGTACACTTCTAAACCTGAGTCATTTAATATAATTAATCTCCTGAATCAGTAGACAAATGTGACAAGAATCGTGTTGGTGTTCTCTCCTCACCTCTCTCCCCTCTGCCTCTTCCAACACATCGTGCCGCCTCAAAGGCCTTTGATCAGGAAGTGTGATTTAGCACTGTGTACATGCGAGCAACAAGCCCTCTTCCTCCGCCTCATCCTCCCATCTGCACTCCAGTGATGTCTGCCCCGTTCAGATGTGAAAATCCCAACAAAGAACGAATTCGGGGCTGACAAAGATTTGGTTCTCTCTCTGTCATCATCTTGTTTGTCCACCTCCTCACTGCTCCTGTCATCCTCTTTTTTTCCCACAGGGATTCCAAGGCCTCCACATCCTCCAGACATATCTCCTTATTACCCACTGTCACCTGGCGCTGTCGGCCAGATCCCACACCCGTTAGGATGGCTAGTACCACAGTAAGCAAACCCTTTTTTTATTTTGACACTTTTGACTGTATTCTCTTGTGTGAAAAGGCTTGCAACACCCACACATTGTCATGAGTAATACACGTTATATCAAGCTAAATCATTAAAGAGAAAAACAGCTAACAATAGTCGGCACACAAAGTCAATTATGTAAGCCGTCTCTGTCTCCAAAATGACTTCGCTCTTGTGTTTAAAACCAAAACAAACCTTAAACACACTCACTGCGGGACCACAGAGGACCATTGGCTCTTTCTCACACCCTCACAAACCTCAACTTGCTACTTTGTGGCAAATACTATTTTACATGTCGCTGTATTGTCCAATTAGAGTAATGAACCGCGATTGCCCGTACTTTACCCACAATTCCACACGGGGGCTCTCCCCTGGTAACTCTTGTCAACACTTGTTAATATGACAAAGGCTACAAATTAAGCTCTGTTAATTTAATGTTTTCTCACCGCGATCTAAATACCGAGAGAGGCCCCGAGCGCAGCCATGGCGCCCTTTGATTTGCTGCACTTTATTTTGGTATAAATTTACATTCATTATTGTTTGTCTTTGGATGTGTAGACCTCAATTAGCGTGATGGCTCCATTAAAGAGACCCGCGCTTCGTCTTTAATTATCACAACAAAACACCTAGTTCCAGCTTGGGGAGGAACAGGGCCCCACTCTGTCGACACCGAGCGAAGGGTTATGAAATTTAATTAGCCATTGCTATCAAGATTTGTGGCATTCAAATTGTTCAGAGTTTTCCTCCCTTTGATCTGCGCTCTGCAATCCCCTAGATTTTTGTCCTGATCAAATGAGAATAAAGAGGCCCGCGGTGGGGAGACGAGAGAAACAGAGGGCTTTAGCTTCTCCTCTTCCATCAACCCTGTTCCTTTACCTTTGCTTCTTTCTTCTTTTCTTCCCCCTTCCCAGGCAAGGTCAACCTGTTTATCCAATCACAACAGGGGGTTTCAGACACCCCTACCCAACTGCGCTCCAAGTCAACGCATCCATGTCAAGGTGAGCTGAGACCTAGAAGCGCGCACACACACACATACACACTCATAGTTGTGCGTGTGTTTGACTGAGGGCAATGCCCAAGCAACATTCACACGCAGAGACGGTGAGCAGCAACTTCTCCCTTAGGGAGAGCTCACACTCCCCATATCTCTGTTCAAAAGGCCAATCCTCCAGTGTGGGGCTCCAGCTAGCATGCTCAAATATTAATTATATTTATAATTTTCTAATGAGGCCCCTGAAGAACATTTACCCCCACTGCATGTCAGGCAGATCTGAAATGAGCTGGGGCATGTCCATGCTGTGAGTTTGAGCAGCCAGACAGATAAACAAACACAGCAACACTTTGAAGGGGACTACATGATATAAGCCGGGGCTCTGACACTTGGCTAGTGCTTTGGTCCAGCCCATTAGGGTCCAGCTCAAGTGCTGCTGTGGACATTAATGCACCCAGGGGGGATATGTGTATGTGTTGCCATCTTGTGTACATGTGTATGTGTTTGTCAGTTGGTGTTAAACGACTTACTGTTCCCTGGAGGAACGCGTGTCCTCTATATTGTGTGGAAAGCCAAATGAATTACATTTAGATGACTAAATGCCCTAAAAAGCAACAACACAGAAAAACAAACAGCCTGCTACTCCACCTCCTCCCTCTCCTCCCTCCTCCCCGCTCCGCCCCTGCAGCATGGGACTATGGAAGGGGCTGGTTTGGAGTCTAGGGATGAGGCCAAGCTTCAGTTTAATTACAGCCTGATTGGAAAAGCAGCTCCTCAGGGCAGCGTGTTTAGACCTCTGTGACATTGATGGATCATGTAGATGCAAGGAGGGAGGAGTTGCAAGGGGGGGTGACTTTTTTTTAAAGCAAAGCCCTGAGAATAAGGGAAAGTTTAGTTTGTTAGCTCAGCCTGACATCGCAGTTTTTCAGATTTGTTGCTGTTAAACTGTCATTTTTATTGATTCCAATAGAAATACATCCTGGCATCAAACCTGAACTTTAAACCCAGTCTGGATCAGAGTCGGGTTTTATAGTGCCAGTCTCAGGTGCAAAGGGTCAGACGGCGGCTCTGTCCAGACATTGGCATCTGGCAGCAGTACCCAGCCAACCTGGGCTTTAAGTGACTGCTAATTTGGTCCCTTAATGACAGCCTCTACATTGTGATCATCTTATTTCCAGGGCAGCTAATTGAATATACGTGCTGGGGTTTGGGGGGGGACTGGCCATGGGGAAGAGCTAATGCCCTGTGATGAGGCCCCTAATTGAATTAGTATAACTGAATAGATGGAGGGCTCTGGGAGCTCTCTGGAGAATGGGAGGGTTTAACACATGTCAACAAAAAAACAACTAAACTCTGGCTTTGACAAGGCAGGGGGAAAAATCAATTTGTTGAGCAAATCTAGTAGAAAAATCAGTCTAATTGTGTCAGCAAAATCTCAGAATCTTTTCTTACATAGCCTTCAGCCAGTTGGTTCTGTTCAAATAATTGACCAGACCTTGTACTCTTGTCCGGAGTCAGTTCTTTGCAGGAGTGCGCTGCTTCAGTATCAGTCCCCTGTGCCGTAACATGGGCTGAATTAGGATGCAAGGAAGGAGTCTGGTACCTCATGGTCCTCCAATGAGCACCTTACACCTAGGTCCTGTTAAAAAATGCATTCTTTTTTGGATGGAATGAAAAAAGAGCCAGTAGTGACAGTAAAGGGAGCAAATGAAAGACATTATTTTGATAATAGGGTTGGACCCAGTGCAGGTCCCTGATATAGTGTGTCTGAATGTACGCGTGACAGGTAGGAGGATGTGATGGCCCCTGTGCCCCTCATGCTTAAGCCTGCCCTTTGATATGTTCCCCCATCATCCCGCTCCCTCTCTTCTCCTTGGGAACGGGAGAAGCACACCGGCCAGATCATTAGACATTAAACAGGCACGGGGGCTACTGCTTCGCGTCGGCAATTAAATGGCACTGGCTTACACTGGGCTTGCTGCGCCGGTGACCCCTCCCCCTCAACCCCCACCCCAACCCCGCCAGCCATTCTTACCTTTTTAGATTGAGACGTAGGAGCCCCAGGGTTGGCGTGGTTTGGGGGTTTCTGCCTCGTCTCCTTCTCTGTGTTGGTTAAATTGGTCCAAGGCGCTGCTTGCTACTGATGAGCCCGAATGATGATGATGGTGGTGATGATGATGATGCCCCCACGCTTCAAAGGGATGGTCGTCATGTTTAAACCATAACCTGGGCCATGCAGTGGCAGCGGGGGGAGGGAGGAGGAGAGGAAGTGTGGAGGTGGTGAGGGGACAGGGAGGAGGAGTAGAGAAGAAGAAGAAGAGGAGCAGAAAAAAATTGATCTTGCAACAGAGGACATTTTAACAAGTGCACAGAGAAAGAAGTAAGGAGGGTGAACAGGGAGAGAGGAAACGGGGAAAATGCAGCAGCCCTAATGATGGGCGATATGCAGCCGCTGCTGCAGAGCTCCCCATCAACGGATGACATGGCACAAACACCAATGTGTCAGTGATGAAGGGAGAAGAGGGGAAAGGAGAAAAAGAGGGAAAGAGTTTGAGGGGGGAGCGCACTGGCACTCCCCTGAGATGGCCTCCAACAGAAAGTAGTTGTTCCTGGCGAGTTTATCCTCATCATTATATTCTGGCTCCGAGCCATGCAGCCAGACACAGCCGGATAATGAGCTGCTTTAAAAAAAAAGAGAGAGAGAATTATTCCTCCTTTCTTTCCTGTTATTTCATCCTCCTCTCCTCTTTTAAATGCGTGTGTGGTCACGTGGAGCCGTGCTGTAAACGTACACATGCAGATAAGACGTGTGCAAATAATGTGACACAAATAATTAGTGTCATACATACACTGGCACATACTGTACAGCAGTGTCTTATGGCTGCTCTGGCCACAGAAGCGATTTCATAAATAAGGGTTTCCGGCCTCGATATGGGGAGCGTGGAGCGATGAAGATAAAAATGACTGACAGTGCTGAACCGGCAGAAAAGATGGGAGGAAGGCAAATAGAGACTCAATACCTGAAGTGATACTAGACTTTGATGGAACATCTAGTTTGAAATATTCCTTGATAAGACATAATGGTTCAAGCTTTACCCCTCCAAAACCTGGCATTTCCATATCAGTGCAAATGCTAAAAATGCAGTTTCCTGAAAAATAACAATGGCTTTCAATGGGCATTTATCATCTACAGATGGCATTTAAATCTTATCTGGAAACCATTTCCTCATCTATCAAAGGTGACAATTGTTAAAGGAGGTACAAGTGCTTGATTAGTCTGTGCAAGAATAAAAGCTATGGATGGCACTGCTGTCAGTCTCTGTGAATACATAGATTTCAAGGAGCAAAAACCCTCAATCTTACCTATTTCATTGGATCTATTACATTAATTGTTGCTTGGTTAGGATGAGGTTGTGATTAAATAAAGGTGAAGAGAAGCACTTGGCTCAAGTATTCAGTGTGTCAGGTTTTTTGGGCTGTTCAAAAAAGCCATCAAGAGATTTACCCTTGTGCAATTGCATTTAATTATTTCCACACAATATAGCGTTCATGCTTTGAATTGTATTTAACTGAAGCTTGTATTTGTAATATCCTGCTTTTATACCTTTGAGTTAAGTGTATAACTGCCTAGGCTGAATTCTGTGACATGTTTAAATAGAATATCTAAGCATACTGACTGTATAATAATAATAATAATAAAGAACTCAGCCTTGGGACATTTTCATGTGGATGTTTCTATGTACATTTATTTTATTGAAATAAAAGACGGAATTGGAATTCAGCTATTTATACATGTATTCCATTTCCTCATTTCACCTGTGTCCATTTACACAGTCTTTTGTCCTCTAGATTCCCCCCACACATGTTGCCCCCCCACCACAGTTTGCACGCCACGGGCATCCCACACCCAGCCATCGTCTCTTCCAACGTCAAGCAGGAATCGTCCCACAGCGACATCTCTCTCAACTCGTGAGTAGAATTTTGTTCATTTTGTTTCATTCACTCGTTTATGAGACGTAGGAGGTTAACCTTTCTTAACTCTGGTCCTCAACAGGAAACAGTCAGAAGCTAAAAAGGAAGAGGAGAAGAAGAAACAAGTCCACATAAAGAAGCCTCTGAATGCCTTCATGCTTTACATGAAGGAGATGAGAGCCAAGGTTGTGGCTGAGTGCACACTGAAGGAAAGTGCTGCCATCAACCAGATCCTGGGGAGAAGGGTAAGTCAACAGACACTAAAATGGTCAAAATGAAGGGTTGAGCACAGTGGTTCCCAATCCCGGGGCTCAGGACCCTCTGCCATGCTAATTTTATTCCAAACATGGATTCATATAGACCTGGGATTCAAGGTGAATGCAGTTAACAGCCAGTAGTGTACATTTAGGTCATCCTCATTACCTGTATTTTCCTATTTATGGTTAAAATATTAATTTTTTCATGAATTATTTTCCATTTTACAGTGGCATGCCCTAACGAGGGAGGAGCAGGCCAAGTACTACGAGCTGGCCAGGAAAGAGCGACAGCTCCACATGCAGCTGTACCCAGGCTGGTCAGCACGAGACAACTATGTAAGTTACGAAGTTTACAAGTCGTAACAGGATGCTCTTTTTCCCTTTCACTAGGTGACATGACGGGGATGAGTTCCCTCTTTGGCTCATTTCTAGCCTGAATTCCAACATTCTTGTAATTTTCTTTGACATGTATACCTGAGACTCAACTAATTAGCTTGACCCAAGCCTGCTTTGTTATGACGTGAAGAAATATTTATAACAAAGTGTTCAGACTTCGTTACAAAGTCTTATCAATTTCATCTAGTTTTGGGATCAAGCTGACCAGATTCCTCCACAAGCAGGCTTTGAGAAATCCTCCTGCCAAAACAAAAGCTTGTCAAGATGTCTAGATGTTCACAGAGCTGAGGAAAATAAGACAAAAGATTACAGAAAAAAAACTGAGAGGATGGATAATTCTTGTCTGGCCTGCAGTGGCTGTTACAAACCGGAGGGCAGAGACAGAAAAAAGCAGAGAATGAATGAATGAATAAGTAAACACAGAGAACAGTCCTATTCTCTGTTTCATGTTTTGGGCATTCTGCAATATAATAACTAAGGTTCCTGTCTGTGTCTATTTTTTCTTTCTATTTTTTTGGCGGCTAACCAACAGGGGAAAAGGAAGAAGAGAAAAAGGGAAAAGCAGCAAGCAGAGAGCAATGGTAAGTGAGCTGCAATTATCTCTGATATTAGAAGAGCCCCATCATGTGTCAGGCAGATGGGACATCTTGCAAGATAAAAGTCATGCTAGTTTTTTTTGTTTTATGTTTTTTGTGTGTGTGTTATTGTGCCTGGCTTTCTTTGTATATAGTTATGCTACCCAATGCAATATTTAAATGCTAGAGTTGCTTGTAATACCCCCCTTTTCCCATTTTGCCCTAGCCCTCCCCAGCTAATAACAACTGAATATGCATGACCCCCCCCCCCCCCCCACACACACTGCTTCTTACCTCCCCTTTTGACACCCCCCCCCCCTCCCCTCCCCACTTTGCCCCTTAGCGTTCTGGTATTGTGATATGTATGTTTTGAGAATGTGAAGTTGAAGTATTGTGAGAGCCATTAACTTTGCTAGTGTTGTGTGCGTGGCCCCGTTTTATAATGCCTGTGCCCTGCAGATGTGTGTGTGTTTGCGTGTGTGTGTGTGCACTCGTTCGGCTGCCCCTTGCTTGCTTTCATGCATGCTTTTATACCAACATAAGAACAATCACTTACATCTTAAAATTAAGGAGGTTTGCTTATTTCATGATTTATCTATTTTTTTTTTTATTCTTATGATTCATATTCTTCTCATCTCGGAGACTTGTTATCATGTATTTGGCGCTCGTTTGGTGACGGATTTCTTCTTGAAGGCCTCTCTATCTGTTCTTTTTTTTCAGAACACAGAGAATATTTTCCAAATCCTTGCCTTTCACTCCCTCCGATTACAGGTGCTAATGTCATTTTGAGTATTAAATCACTAACTTGTTTAATTTCTTCTTCTTTTTAAAAAAAATAATGTTTATCTATGAATAATGTGTAATATTAGGCAGGATTAAGGTTAAATTCTATCTAAATATGCTCTTTTTGCATTCTTTGCTGCTTTCTTTTCTTAAAGTGATGCTCTTGTTTATTTGACTTCAAGCTAGATTATATTGCATTTAGTTGACTTCATCTCGCTATTTAGTTTAAAGCATTTGCAGTATTAATCACTATGCAGAATGCTTAAAGATCTGATTATATAAAGTTAGCTTTGTGGAGTATGACCTGAAGGATGTGATCTCAGGGTAAACCTCCTTAATCTATACGCTTCAGTAGCTGCGCTTTCCTATAGGCTAGCATGAGTTTGGCATACTCCCTCCTTTTAAATCTACTCCGCAAAGACTTGGTCTCAAATATTGAACCACAATATTCTTTGGTCAGTGACGGGCAGCTTTAGCCAGTGTTGATAGGAAACAGCCAACTGTTTGATGCCAGGTCTAATGAGTAGACCCCCTCTCCATCTTTTTTAATCCTTCCCCTGGCTAGGGCTAACACACCGTGCTGATTCAGCAGTCTGCTACTAGTTCTTCCCCCTTTGCCTTGTCTTTTTTAGAACCGTAGTTCAATGATAACCTCTAGCGAGTAAATTAATCCAACCTGCATTTCCTCCGTTTATACCCTCTCGACTAAATCTTATCTTCAGCTTCAACTCCAGTCAGAATGTAGATAACTTAAAGCGTTTGTTTCCTTATTAATGTTATATTTTGCATGCCGTTTGATTTGACTAATGTCTGAAACACACTAATGGTGTTCAGTCCTGTCTTTAAAGGCACTCTTGAGAATGGCTTTACGGGGTGTTGTTTGGGGATGAGGGGATTTCTTGCACAATGAGCCACTGCAAAGCTTCATAGATTCACTGTTACCTGTTTTTTCTCCTCATTTCTCTTCTCCTTTTTGATTTCTGGTTTTGGTTATTTTTCCTCCTCTCTGCTGGCTTCCCCTCCCTGTTGCGGCATCAGACCTGAGCGCTCCTAAGAAGTGTCGAGCGCGCTTTGGGCTCGATCAACAGAATAACTGGTGTGGCCCGTGCAGGTGTGTATGGTGTGTGCTTGCACCGGCCGGGGCCAGGTGAAAGCTGGGTAACTGTGCACTGGGACTTCCTCCTTCGCTTTTTCTGCCGCTGCCTTTACTTCCTCTTCTCCTCCTCCCCTCTGTCGCCCGCCAGGCTATCATGAGCTCTCAGCTTCCTCCAGCCACGCCCTGCCGGTCTATCTCTAGGCTCCCACTATTTTATTTTTTTACCTCCTATTTGGGAAGAAGGGTATTAACAGCATATGCTCGAGTGTTTGTATGAATGGTGTCTGTGAGTGAGGATTGGTGGAGAAACATTACAGGGGTTTCATTGCAGGATGTACAGTACAATGAGTCTGAGATTGATACAATATCCTAAACTGGCAGGTCGGGGCTTGGAGGATCTGGAGCCTGATGGCTTGTTCAATATGGAGGACATCCCAGTGTTACTAGCCTGAACCTAAGCCCTGGCTATATTATTTGTCTGTGCAATGACGTGTCCATTTTGTTTTTTCTTTCTTTTCCTTTTGTTATTTGTCTCTGTGTGTATGTTTGTGTCTACCTGTTTGGCTAACAGATGCAAATACCCCAAAGAAGTGTCGTGCCTTGTTCGGGCTTGACCAGCTGAGTTTATGGTGCAAACCATGCAGGTATTACTGCTGTAGTGCCAATGGGAGGAAGACATCCACAATGAGCCGTTTCTTCTTTTTGATTATTTGCTCAGATTTCCCTCTTAAATGTGTTTCCATCAGTGTGGTAACAGATGGCAAACTCCTCTGCTCTTTTTTCCTAACTGAGGAACTACTTCCTGCTCTAAATTCCCTCACAGCAACTTTTCCTCACTGAACTCAGTTCAAGCCCAGTGGCAGAAAATGGATTTCTTGATAAGATTACTGAATATTTTATCTCAACAAAATAATAGGGATAATTATTTCTTAATGTCAATTTTGGGAAAGAAATTACATACAATTTGAGTTATTAATGTTTGAAATCCATGTTCTCTCCATGCAGGGGATGATTCCCCCACCCCATCTTAACTGTCATGTTTGTTCTAATTGGCGTCCTTTTTGAATAACAATGTTATGCTTACAAATTTAGCCCTGCTTTCTCTGAGGGCCTGCTCAGTGACACTCTTTTCTGTGCCCTCTTCCTCCTCCTTCTCTCCTTCCTCCAAACTCCTCTTCAATAACCCTTACTTAGTCCCTACCTGTTGTCTTTCTGTTCTGACACAAGCAGTCTTTGAATTGGGAATATTTTCATGGTAGGTATTTGTTTCTGCTAAGTAATACCCTTCTCTGTGTCTGGCTCTCACCACCACCCGCCCCACCTCTTTCTTCACACCACTCATCGCAACACATTGTTTCCTGCCACACGTTTCATTTGTGTTGTTTTAAACTTTCGGCTCCAAATTTAGTCAAAGGATTTTTCTATTTAGCTCTAATTTGTTACTTCATTTAGAGGTCAGTTTTTAAATGTTTGTCAAAGGATTTTTTATCTTTCAAAAATACTATGTCCAACTAGAGTTGAACACATTACCTAGACTTTCTTGTAATTAAATATTATTTGAATCAGGCAGGACGATTACTCACCAAACCCTTCACACGGTCAGCCATTGTTGGCCTCTCCACTTGGCTCTCTTATTAACCTCCCAGCTGGAACACATTATCAAACATACTGTATTTTTCTTAAAAAAGAATAGCAGATTATAAGATAAGATGCCTAAAAAGGGCAGCGATTCAGCCCTGTAACAGCTGAGAGGTTAAAAGTTCTCTCTGGGCTCCATTTCCTAAAAGATGCATCTGGTGTAATTTCCCCCGAGACGGAGAAATCAATAACATACACAGGCACGTACTATGAATCGATATGTCTGTTAAAAGATGGATATTAGCTCATTTGTTGCAGCTTGACAGACAGTTATTGAGAGCAAGATGTCTATGTAGTGGCAAATGATACCTTTTTACGGCGGGTCGATATCCCGCACCACCCAGCGCTACAGTATCAGTGCAGAATGCACTAAGAGCCTCATTCCCACTCTTTTCTAGTCCTCTATTCTCGGTGTTGTGTGCCTGTACTATTGAGCTCATCTGTAATGCATGCCTGTCTTTCACCCTAGCATGAGATCAAGGTTTCGTGAGCCTTTTTTATGTGATTTGATGTTCCTTTTCATTATCAGTACTCTGCTCTCTTTTATTGTTTGTATAGACTTCCCCTTCAGAACTACAGGGAAAAGGTTGCATCTGAGAACCTCAATTAAACAAAATGAGCTTAATATCTTTCTAAAGACTCAATCTTCTTTTTTAAAAACACCTTTAGTCTTTTTTGTACCTACTCCCTGTGAGTTTTAAATACGAACACTCCATGGCCTTCAGGCATCCTTGTGCTAGCATGGAGAGCTGAGAGAGGGGTCACTGCCAGGGTCAGGGTAAAGATGAGAGGTGGGCAGAGAATTCCCCCTTAACCAAATCTGCACACAGCCTTTCGCAGCAGAGTCACCGCAGACAAATGCAACATCCCCTACTCTCTTAAATCCCCTCCCCTCCCCGTTCATCGGGTTCCACCGAGCGCAACGGGCCTGGCCTCAGGACTCTGCAAGCGGGGGGGAGGGTCCTGACCCCGGGCAGGAATGCAAACATGATGCCTTGACCCCTCACTCACACACACTTGTGTCTGTGGGGCAGATTCGGAGTAGTGTGGATCTTGTTGACTTTTTTCGCCTCGTATCCAAACTCTGTCCCCTCAGGAGAAGAGAGAGTAGGGCCAGATAGAGTCAGAGACAGGTCCAGTAACCTCGTGTTGCTGGAGAGAGCAGGCTGATCCCCAGCTGAAGCTCTGCCTGTAAGAAAAGGCTAAGTTAACATCCAGAGAGCAACCATTACTCCATCTAATCTTCTCTATATGTGCTTTTCATTTCCCTGCTGCTTCACACGTGACCTTTCCTCCATGTCTGTCCTGTCTTATGGTTTAGAATTGGTATATTGACTGTCATTTCTACCACTTTATCGTCTTAGCACGAGCCATTTAAATGCACCTGTAAAATCTGTGATGCAAAACAAGTTTCAAGTTTTTTGAAATTTGAAAAAAGAAGGTGCATTTCAATGAGCTACAGTGCTAAGAGGCGATGCAGTTTGAAGATGCGTTGTCTAAAACATGCTCTCTTTCTCCCTCCTTGTCCCTCAGGAGAAAAAAAAAGTGCATTCGCTACATCCAAGGTGAAGGCAGCTGTGCCAGTCCTCCCTCTACGGACGGAAGCTTACTAGACTCCCCCCCATCCTCCCCTTCCTCAGTGGTCCCCTCCCCCTCCCCAAAAGAGTCCAATCCTCAGACTGAACAAATGCAACCTCTCTCACTGACTATGAAACCGGCCCACCAGCCACTCCACCATCCGCACCGCCTGGTTGGGCCTCCACCACCATCTTTGGTTCTGCTGGGAAACTCTGCTGCAGCTAGGAAAACGCCCGGCGCCCCCTCCCACAACGGAGCCCTGGAGCGCGGCGACGTCTCGTCCTCGCGGCAGCCGGGCTCCTCCATGGCGTCCTCCATGGCCCGGTCCTCGGCATCGCTGTGTCATTCCCTCTCGCTCCTCCCCTCCTCGAACCCCCAGCCTCTGTCGCTAGTGACCAAGTCTATAGAATAGTCTGCCCTATTCTTCTCCTCTTTTTTCTAGCTCTGCACACACACATACACAAACACACACCTTTCTAGGCCCTCTCTCTGCTCTATTTCACTCTGTCGGTTCATTTCTCTATTCGTTTCTGTGCCACAAGGCGTTTTGAACATTTGAGTTTTTCTTTTATTAAAGTTCATTGGTCAATATTTGACCCATCATTATCAAAAAAAAAAATCTAATTATTATAAAGAAATGATACAATGAGCTGTAGTATAGCTTTGTGAATCTGCCAACATTTTTATGGATTTTGTTTGTCTTTTTTTTGTAGTGTTTAACAGTGCAAACAGAAAAACTATCTAGATCAACTTCAAAATGTTTAAAAGACGGATATAAAAAGGTAGGCTAGATTATTCAGTGAGCCCTTTTCTTGAAAGAGTTGGTTCTCCTTCTTTATTTGTATTAAATACGAGCTTGCGAACCAATCATTTTGACATCTGTTCAAACTCTCGGAGGGCGTGAGGCTAGCAGTGACACCTCTCGGAGGAACAACTTTAATTGTGATGTTACTTGTTCTTGTTTAAATGTACAGAATAATGGGGAGGGGGGGGTTACTGTGTTAAATATGCATTCTTCCACTGCGTTGTCTTTTTTCTTTGTTGTTTACCTTTGGGGTGGAGTCAGGCAAGTTGGGTGGGCTTGAGGGGAGGTCGGGGTGGGGGGGTTAAGGGTTATTAAATTCAAAATGTCACAACGCTAGGACCAGTAGTATTTATTGCTTTAGAGATTGCTTGTTGTATCTTGTATGTGTCTCTTTTGACTTTTTTTTCTTAATACATTGTACAAATATTTTTTCTTAAGGTAAGCGACTTATATATGAATGATCCATTTTTACAAGGAGGTTTTAAAAGGCAAATCTTTTGTTATTGATTTCTTTCCTCGCTGAAAAACCTGGATTCCACTCAGTGTACTGTGTAGATCTCATGAACAGAAGTATGCACAACTTCATTTCAAGAAATGCGTCTATAAGCCATTTTACAAAAAGAAGAAAAGAAAACTTGAACAAGACAGTGGGTACCGTGTCTTCAGTAGATGGAAAAGTGTCTGAAGCCCTTCTTTTTTATTGCACAGTCACATCTCTCAGACTGTAGATTCGTGTACAGATTTTCCGTGCCAAATTTTGTGATAATTTTCTCTGCCCCTCTAACCATGCTGTAGGGATCCATTTTTTGTTTCTCGTCGTTTTTTTGTTTTGTTTTAATTTCGATACCATTCTTTGCTGTGACGTTACATAGATTGCTATGTATGTAGTATAAATGTTGCTATAACAAATGTGTTTGGTAGCAAAATTGTCAAATATTAAAATTTAAACTTAATAAAAAAGCGGACATCATACTGTATAAACCCACAAGGGCCAAATTATGTATATTAGGAGGTTCATAAAAAAACTATTAAATACAAAAAAATACACAAACTGCCACTTTTAAGTACACTACTACATATAGGTAGATAGAAAAAATAGGCATGTTGATGTTGCAAGAGGCTGTAAAAAAAGCTACAAGAGAATCATCCACTCGGTGCCATTGTAGTTGACATGACGCGACTGTAACCTGTCGATTTCTTCTCTGGTTTATTAAGATGCTAATGATAAATAGTTTGAATGTTTCCTTAACGGCTGTGATGTTCCTGTTCTATTTTATGCTCTTATCTTTTTGTTTGTTTGTTTTTCCTGTTATTTTAAATGGTTCCAAAACCATGTTTTTTTGTAATGAATAAATGTTTATGCTGTACAGTCTCTGTAGCATGCAGTTCTGTATTAATAAAAGCAACTTAGTATGTGCACATCTGTGTCTTTCCTTTTATTCGTAAATTCCCTGGCAGAACTAACCTTTTACAGAAAGAAAGGGTTATACAGCGTTCTCTGCCAATACAGTAGATCTTTCTGAGCTTTTCAACAGATAGCCACAATAGAATACAACAGTGATTTAGATTCCTTTAAGTAAAAGTATAATATAGAATCATGTCATTGTAATTAAAAATGGAAAATACTGTATCATGTTTAAGGAAATACAATGATTAAATGGCAAACTTTTGTATGCATACACATTTGATTACAAGGGCATCGATAGTCCCAACTCCAATTGACACATTTGTAATACACAAGAGGAGAGAGAGAAACGTTCAGATCGAAACACCCTCTACAAAATCTAGTTTTTACTTCTTTGTGTTTGCACACATGCAAACTTAACAAGATGCTTATTATCAGTAATATTCTGCCGCTTTAAGCCAATCAAACAACTTCAAATGTAACTTCAAATCACTAACTTTTTAATAAGCCACAGACAACAAAGTTCTGTGTCTTCTCGACTCATGCTGAAAGAAGAGATCAGGTCATCATCCATTTCCAATTTACTGGTGATTATCAAGATAACAATCCTTCACCTTAGTGTGGATGTTTCATTCAAATGATCATAGAGAACTCTGAACTGCATTTACGCACTGATATTTTATCGCAAATGATGTGGATTTTTAAATGCCACATTAGACACGACGACGTATAGTATGACAAAGATATTAGTAGAAACATCCTGAAGTATGTCTAAATTGTCTGAAAAAACGTTGTAGTATTATCAGAAGAAAAAAAATGTGTCAAGTATGTGGATAAATATCTGAAAAATAATATAGAATGTCAAAAAATAAGGCATAGTATAGTATGGCAACAATTGTGGAATAACATAGTATATATAGTATGTCGGAAAAAAGTAATTGTTTAGTTTGTCGTAGTATGGGAAATACCAGAAGAAATGTCATCGTATGTCTAATATTTCTGAAGAAATGTCTTAGAATATTATATGTTGAAAAAAAATATATAGTATTTTGAAAAATATCAGGAAAGATGTCATAGTATAGTTGTCAACAAAATTCATAGTATAGTATGACAAAGATATCAGTTAAAACATTGTAAAGTATGTAGAAAAAGAAAGTCAGAATATGTTTTACAAGTACAATTTGTCAAAGACTATATACAATACTTCTATGTACTTTAAGATCAGAACATCTTATTTTACTTCCAAATTCATACATTTATCAATGTAGCCTATACCTTTTCAGATAAATACCTTCTTTTGTGTTTCATGGGCAAGGGTAGCACAACTTATTCTCCCCTCAGTTTGTACTTCAGAGGAATTGGCAACTTCTGCAAAACAGGAAAAACCCCACGAAGGCCAGCGAGACAGAGAGGAGGATCATGGTCAGTATTTGGTATTGGACTAAATCTATTGGAAGGTATGAAGCATGGGCAAATCTGTGTTGTGCTATATGCGCTCTACTAGTGTTATGGAATTGATTTTAGTTCACACTGAGACACATGCACTCAATACAATTCAAATAGCTTTATTAGCATGACCATAATGACATACAGTACAGTATTGCCTCAGTTTTGTACAATTAAAACATCTATACATACAAATACATTTGGAATGTAGGCCTACTGTTCAGTTTGGAAACATAACATGTTTTCACTCAGTTTAGTATCAAAAAGAGGACAAAGACTTTGCGCATACCTCTGTAGGAAAAGGGGAAGGCATTCATATGTAAAGAAAACTTAAGAACATTTAGGAAACTGGAGGGAAATACAAGAACTATGGCACAAAACAACTTCTGTTCTAAAGCTCTGATCCCTTACACTTACATAAGACAGATCTCTTTTAATCTGCACTGTCTGGCTACATTTGGACGTACCTACTGTATGTGTCATGCAAATGGACTCCGAGCACTAAATTAATAATAAAGTGATACTTGTCGAATCCCTGTAGGGAAATTCTCTATTCCCCAGCTGCCGTCTACGCTGAGGCCAGAGTTCAGGATGAGCTCAGAGCAGCGCCTCTGGAGCTGGTAAATTCTGCGACTTGCTGATGAAAACTTAAACAAGGCTGCACAAAAAGGGGGCTTGTACATCGCTAAGGCATTCAGCACTTTGAAAGCGCTTTTAATACATAGGTTGTATTGTATAAAGTAATGATTTAATTTAGCGTCAGGTTAATTAGTTTGCTTTTTTATTGCATCAATTCCATTTTCTCCAGTGGAGTTTTATCAGTATTTATGTCGGGGAATTTTGTCTACAAATATTTTGTATTTGAAGGAGCACAGGCGTTGCATTCCAGTCAAAGCAGGCTGTGTTGTTTTGTTGGTCTCCTCTTACGTGACGTTCTCAATGGATCAACTACAGCTCTGTGTAGATGCTGGTAAGCAAGTGCAACATTTTATAGATTCACTCTCTACGCTGAGGAGAGAATCATTGATTTCTTATTTATTTGAAGTTTTCTTAAATCTACAAAGTATCGGAGAAAACAACGAAGAAGTATTAAAGTGAAGCTGAAATACAGTGTGCAAGTTGTTGTTGAACATGGCCATAGACGGTTCTCCGGTGAATAACAAGCAAAGAAATACTGAAAACAGGAGGATGGGTTCAGTTGTGATCAAGCAAACGCGGGTCTCTTCTTTGTTCCCTTTGAGTGTGTACAGTATACAATATGCACACTTAATGCATTTGTGTGGGCTATACCCTTGAACTATAAACCGTTAGACAAGCAATGTATAACGCGGGAGCGTCCGTGACGATTCTATTACATTCATTTCAAGAAGCAGGAAAGGCATTGAATACCTGGGTAAAGAAATTACGTTTTTTGATGTCAGTGTTGCATGGAGGAACAATGTAGAAGGCCATTGCTTCAGGCAAGCATACAAATCAGAAAACATTGCAAAACATGTCCCCTAGGTTACAACAAACAAAACACAAAAATATATTGTTTTCGGATGTTTTTTTACAAGCAATGCATACCCCTGACCCTGATCACGATGGAAGAATAAATTGAAAGGTTGAAGAAATGGACGGTGTATAGCATAAACATCGACAATATTCTTTGTTGAACATTCCGTCAAACAGCTTCATATTCACAGATGTATGTTGTCCTCCATAATGACATTCCTCTTTTCACCCCAATAAGGTATTGCATGAAGTTAAAAGGAAAGAGAGTTGAAGGGTCACTGTTCGCTTTCTGTGTGTAGGCGTGTTTTCGAAGGTGCTCTTTAGTTTGGATGCTTTTTGCGAAACGAGTTTTGATTACGCTCTCGAAGCATAACATTAAAAATGATGGATTGCACGAACAGTTCAAAAGAACATATTGAAAGCAACTCCAATGCATTGAAGACCTGCCATGACCTTCATCAGGGAAGAGCAAACCTTCATTCACTCCTCATGCAGTTGTATATGTTTGGTCCACAAAGGAGACCACTACTCGGCCAACAACATCCAGTGTTCATAAAAACACTTGTGAAAAATACAGTTTTTGTTTGTGCATTGCTTGACCGTATCTCATGATCTGAAGACTTCAGTAAACGTAAAGTAAATGTTGCACTATTCCACAAAACAAAACACATCGAGTTCAAGGATTGTGAGGTCATGTCAATACTTATTACAAGTTTGCATTATGTAGGATAAGTGGATAAAACCACAGCAAGGTGGTTAGAGTGATGTTTGCTCAGTGGTGTGAAAAAAGCCTTTTGGAAATCTTCGAGAAAGGGCTTTTAAATTCAAATATGGCCTATATTATAAAAACCAACTGACAGAAAGTGCAGGGTCTGCCCAAATTCTACATTTGAGTCTTTTAGACTCTGGTGTTTTATTATTTCAATCAAAGGCCAAAGCGTTCATTTGTATGCCCTCACTTTTGTCTTTTCTGTCTTGCAAAATTGTCCTAAAATCAACAAAGATGGTTCTAAAGATTTGTCAAGTAAAAGTAATGAGATTGTCAGTTAAATTAATTTAGCAAATGTAATCTATTTTTGCTATTGGACGCATCACTTTCCTACCTTTTTTTTTTAAAGGAAAACTAAATTAAATGTAGAATCTGATGTTACATGTTTGCCATATGTTACTATAGGAGCTGCACACATTATTACATTCAAAATCCAAGTTCTCGATAAACAGAGTAAACCCATAAATGAACTACTCAATAGTAAGAGCCTGGAAGGTAATATTATTTTGCTTTTAGAAATGTGCATCCTGAGCTTAGGATGCTCTAAACCCAATCTCTAATATTTAAACCTATTATCTATTTAATACAGTAAACACCAACAACTAACTTGTAGACTACTGTCCTCTTCTTTTCCAAGATACATTTTTGAAAGAATCCTCCCACTCTTTATTTGGTAACAATTGTCCCCTAACCTTGAAGAAGAATATGATGCACATGAAAGGTGGATATTTTGATAGATTTTCTCTTTCCTACGATATGAAAGAGTTTCTTTTATCCAAGAAATAAATAAGGGCTACCACACAAGGGAACTTTTGGTACAATTTGGTGCACAATGCTTTCCCTAAAGGACTGTCCTGTGGCGTGCTAGTAACAAGGCCATCTTTAATCAGAAGGATTTTGGATCCATTAAGGCCATATTGTGTGTATTGCGCTTCAATAGGTCCTTAGAAGAGGGACAATGAAAGCAACGATCAAGTACACAGAGGAGAGGCAACAGGGGATGCTCCATCAGAGGAACTTCAGCAATTCAGACATGGAGAGCATCTTTCCTGTCCTACTTTAAAAATCAGATGCCACAATGTCTGATGTTTAAACCAAAGGTCACACTGTGGCAACAGTTTGGCAACAACACAGAGAGAAGAAACAGATCTGAATATCTATCGTGTTTTTAAAAGGACAGGACAATCAATTGCTTTAGTAGCGCCATCACATGTGTGAGAGGTGTAGCAATGACTGACTAGACAACACTGTGGGAATTAGAAACCACAACTTCAGTCCTCAGTCATTGTATCAGTAAACGTCAGGAGTGTGAAGTTAAAGGTATATAGGCTGTTGAGATCAGTTTTGAAATGACTTGTGGGTTAACGTCAGTAGATACAGTTGCAAGAAAAAGTATGTGAACCCTTTGGAATGACCTGGATTTCTGCATAAATTGGTCATAAAATGTGTTCTGATCTTCATCTAAGTCACAACAATAGACAGACACAGTCTGCTTAAACTAATACCACACAAACAATTATATATCTTCATGTTTTTATTGAACACACCATGTAAACATTCACAGTGCAGGGTGGAAAAAGTATGTGAACCCCTAGGCTAAAGACTTCTTCAAGAGCTAATTGGAGTCAGGAGTCAAGCCAACCTGGAGTCCAATCAATGAGACGAGATTGGAGGTGTTGGTTAAAGCTGCCCTGCCCTATAAAAAATACACACCTGTTTTGAATTTGCTATTCTTAAGAAGCATTGCCAGATGTGAACCATGCCTCGCACAAAAGAGCTCTCAGAAGACCTACGATTAAGAATTGTTGACTTGCATAAAGCTGGAAAGGGTTAGAAAAGTATCTCTAAAAGCCTTGATGGTCATCAGTCCACGGTAAGACAAATTGTCTATAAATGGAGAAAGTTCAGCACTGTTGCTACTCTCCCTAGGAGTGACCGTCCTGTAAAGATGACTGCAAGAGCACAGCGCAGAATGCTCAATGAGGTGAAGAAGAATCCTAGAGTGTCAGCTAGAGACTTAAAGAAATCTCTGGCACATGCTAACATCTCTGTTGACGAATCTACGATACGTAAAACACTGAACAAGAATGGAGTTCATGGGAGGACACCACGGAGGAAGCCACTGCTGTCCAGAAAAAACATTGCTGCACGTTTGAAGTTTGCAAAAGAGCACCTGGATGTTCCACAGCACTACTGGCAAAATATTCTGTGGACAGATGAAACCAAAGTTGAGTTGTTTGGAAGGAACACACAACGCTATGTGTGGAGAATCCAAAGGGTTCACATACTTTTTCTTGCAACTGTATATATATCCACCCCCGCTTATCCGTGGTCGGGTCGCGGGGGTAGCAGTTCTTTCCTTTCCCTGGCCACATCAACCAGCTCTGACTGGGGGATCCCAAGGCGCTCCCAGGCCAGCGAAGAGATATAATCCCTCCACCTGGTCCTAGGTCTACCCCTTGGTCTCTTCCCAGCTGGACGTGCCTGGAACACCTCCCTAGGGAGGCGCTCAGGTGGCATCCTAACTAGGTGCCCGAACCACCTCAACTGGCTCCTTTCGACGTGAAGGAGGAGCGGTTCAACTCCGAGTCCCTCCCGGATGACCGAACTTCTCACCTTATCCCTAAGGGAGACACCAGCCACCCTGCGGAGAAAACCCATCTCGGCTGCTTGTATCCGCAATCTCGTTCTTTCGATCATGACCCATCCTTCATGACCATAGGTGAGGGTAGGAACGAAAATGGCCCGGTAGACAGAGAGCTTTGCCTTCTGGCTCAGCTCCCTTTTCGTCACAACGGTGTGGTAAAGCGACTGCAGTACCGCTCCCGCTGCTCCGATTCTCCGGCCCATCTCACGCTCCATTGTTCCCTCACTCGAGAACAAGACCCCGAGATACTTGAACTCCTTCACTTGGAGTGGACAGTCCATCGGTTTCCTGCTGAGAACCATGGCCTCAGATTTGGAGGTGCTGATCGATCCTCATCCCAGCCGCTTCACACTCGGTTGCGAAACCGATCCAGTGAGTGCTGAAGGCCGCAGACCGATGAAGCCATTAGAACCACATCATCTGCAAAAAGCAGTGGTGCAATCCTTAGTCCACCGAACTGCAGACCCCCTCCCCCACGACTACGCCTCGAAATCCGATCCATGTATATTACAAACAGGATTGGTGACAAAGCGCAGTCCTGGCGGAGGCCAACCCTCACCGGAAATGGGTCCGACTTACTGCCGAGGACCCGGACAAAGCTCTCGCTTTGGGAGTACAGAGATCGGATGGCCCTGAGTAGAGACCCCCTCACCCCATACTCCCGCAGCACCTCCCACAGTAAGTCCCTGGGAACTCGGTCATACGCCTTCTCCAAGTCCACAAAACACATGTAGACCGGATAAGCGTACTCCCAGGCCCCTTCCAGGATCCTTGCGAGAGTAAAAAGCTGATCCATCGTTCCATGACCAGGACGGAATCCGCATTGATATATGTATATTTAAATAATTGTCATTCATTTAACAAAATTGCCCAATATTTGCTGAACATCACTTCTAAAATTAGACAACTTACTGCTTGTCTCTTGTGTTAACCATTGTGAATCTGTTAATTGAACAAAACAAGTAATACATCGACTTGTGGGAAATGATGTTAATGATAATAAAATACATAAATAGAATAAATAATCCAGTAAACTGTCAACTGGTGTAGAGCATACATAGTATAAAGAGTAGATTGACTATTTTACAACATTCATCAGGTGGCCCAACTCCAAATGAATGCAAATGTTGCTCTATCTCCATTCAATGTGTAATTGAGAACTGTTTTAAAGGTGACACTATGTCAAAATTGTGTTGAAGGCTTGTTTCCACTGCCCCCAAGCGGTAACAATATCAGGAACTGCAGGTGTAATCGACTTCTTTAAGCGGCCGATATTGCCAGCTCAGCACAGCTAAGACTAGACATGCAGACAGGCCTGCAAATATATTTGCAAAAACCAGAAACCTCCTTAAGTCACCATTAGGTCACCGGTGCTGATTAACAACCCTATTCACTGCATCTCAGCTAAATAATGATTAATGTGGCAACTGTCTCACTGAGAGCAGGTGTGAGGCCAGAACTAAAGGAGAGGAGAGGTGCAGCATATATACAGGTGTTCTGTGTATGTGCTGCTGTCTGCATGTAGGCTTGTGTGTCACCTTCCCAGCACAAGTGCCCGAGTCCCTAATGATGGCGGTGTGCAGCGAGCTAACTACCCTCACAGTGGAGCGAGCCCCCAGGCTAGTGCCACATCTCTCCATCAAGGCCTGCCTTCATCCCGCTTTACACCGGGCCCTTCCCAAAGACACACGCACACACACACTCACAGAGAGCCAATGACAAATAATTCATAATATGGCCTGCCTGAAAGTTTGCCACACTACCTCATTAAGCAGCCTATTGTAACTGGCTGACATTCTCTCAGCATAATAACGCTTCTTGGTCAGGTTGTTTTTGAAGTGACATCTCACTAGAGGGAAACAGAAATAAATAAATAAATAAAAAAACACCCAGTTGTGCTATGTTGTTTTTCACCTTCGGAACTCTCAAGGTGATGCAACTTCAGCTGCCAGATATCAATAATGGATCCCTGTTGTTGCATTGGTATGAATGATAGATATTAATGAAGACACTAGGGCTCAATCCAAACCTAGATATTGAGTTTGATCTCCCACTTAGGGCTGCATTGATTTTTCCTCTTAGCCACACAGTCCAGTGCACCGCTTCTGACACACCAATGAACATTAGTCTGTTTGATTTCATCTGCAAATTGTACAATGGGCAAAGAGAGAGGCAGGCTGGTATAGGGAGGAGAAGCGCGTGGGGGGGCATTCGGGAAATGGGGTGTATGGCTTGATGAGGTTGGGGGAGGGGGGTAAAGTGAGTTAATCCTTTGATGTGCGCCATGTTTGCACGCACGGCAGCAAATGGCACAACGGCAACCAGTGTGGGAGTTTTTTTTTCTGAGTGCCAATCAGTCAGTTCAGAGGCGCTGAGCTCCTGGCGAGCCTACGAGGCATGTGGCTAGGCGCTCTCTGTCCTGGGGGCGAGACGGGGAGAGCTCTGACTTCGCTCTGACTTTTCCGGGGCATCAGCGAGGCATGGGAGAGGAAGAGGAAACTTTCTTAGCAAAGTGAAAAAGGGGGGAAAAAGGGGGGAAAAAGGAGGGGGAGATCATCCAAGTAAGGCAGACTTGAAGTTAAAGCACTGACGAGCACTTCAATCTTCGCTTCAGTCTCGACAAGTATGCCAAACATGGATTTTGCATAAACACACAGCACTTCAGAGGCAGACGAAGAGATAAAGACAAAGTTAGTGGAATAACAAAAGAGGAAAATGAGAGGGAGATAGAAGGTGAACCCCCCAAAACACGAGGAAAGATGGAAGACAACCCCTCCTAAGTTGGATTCTGCGGCTGTCTTCCATCTCCCTCAGCAGATAGCAGGAATGATAGCGATGCATGTTCCAGTCTCCTATAATGAAGTCCAGATGCATCAAGTCAACTCTGCTCCTCATCATCACGGGCTGTGACCTTGGGAAAACTACCTCAGCTGTGGGCCTTCTCTCATATTTACAGAACACTGCAGACACAGCAAACCACGCTCGCTGCTAAGGGAAGAGGAGTAGAACATTCCACAGTAACACACGTCTTTCACAAATGCCAAACGGCTGCATCTCCGAACCTTTGTTAACAGAGAATTAATGGAGTGGCTTGCGTTGTCTACTCCCTTTACAGCCTTCTTCGTCAACGAATTGAGCTGACCCTGACCCCTCCATGTGATAACACAGAGCACACAGTCAATGTGGGAGATCTTTTCCACTTTGTCTACGCGGCCAAATTAATCAATTGCTATGTGTAAGAGGCTGACACTGAGAGGCCAAGGGGACATAGAGAAAAACATTGAAAAGACAAAATGTCATATTAACTAGGGCCGGGACTCGATTAAAAAAATTAATCTAATTAATTAGAGGCTTTGTAATGAATTAATCGAAATTAATCGCATTTTTAATCACATATAAATATTTGACCTAAGAACAGTGAGAAGCAATTTTTTTCACATGGATTTTAGTATACCATTAGGCGCATTCACACCGCAGTACTTTTCCAACAAAGGTTCATGAGAATTTAGTTCATGAGAACTCTTTGAACCTGGGGGTGGATTAGGCAAATGAAGCCGCTGACGTCACTTCTTCTTCTTCTGCTTTGGGTTTACTGGCAGGCCGCAAACCACTTCACGGCGTATACTGCCGCCCAAAGTCCCCGGAGTTGGGGACTGGCTTCAGTAGAAGCTGCTGGAAGTCCCAGCAGCCTTCCGAGTAAATCACCAGAACGCCGACACCTCCTCATCTCCACCGCTCCCATGTTTTATTTTGTGTTGCCATAAGTTAGTCTAATGCTAATAATGCTAATACGAGGATAATAAAATGGCGGCTTCACAACACTTTTTGGGAGTTTTACGGGGCGTGGTTTGCAATCCGCCCAGCCAATCAGAAATATAGCTCTTTTCTCACAAGAGAGCCGTACGAAAGTCCCTGCTCTCTAGCAGCTCTCTGCTCTCTAGCAGCTCTCTGCTCTCTAGCAGGGACTTTCGTGGGGGTAAAAAGGTTCTCATGAACTAATTTTAGTACCGGCTCTTTTTGGTGTGAACGCGATAAAAGAGGCTAACGTCCACGCTAGCTTCCACGCTAGCTGCTATATGTTTTGCATTGAGGTGATACTTGAGGCTTGATGTGCTGCGGTGATATGCGAATTCCTTTTTGCATAATTTGCACACAACCGTGCTCTTATCGACGCTTCCATCCGTCCGCTTTTTAAAACAACATTTCCCACTGTTGTTCACTGTGGTTTGTTGTTGTCTGAAGTCATGAACGTTAGTTGGTGCTCCAGTATAATCGGTACGCCTGAAACTCATCCAGTGAGAAACGTTCCGTGGTGCAAAAATAAGTGCGATTAAAATGCGTTAATTTTTTTTAACGCGTTAATTTTTGTGTAATTAATTAATCTTAATTAACGCGTTAAAGTCCCGGCCATAATATTAACACATTTCATTTCACCCGTAAACGTAAACGTAATCAAAATCTGATTATAATACAAAATCTAAACATACTGTAGTTCGTCCTCCACCTTATAAATATTAAGCATAGGTTTAAGAATAGCATGTTCACTTGCCATTTAATTTAGGTAACATTGACATGAGTGAAGTACTTGTGCAGACCTGAATGTAAAACTTAACTTTAATCAAATTAAAGTAAAAAAGTCTATAGTTTCAGTTGAAAAAGTAGAACTTGAGTAGTCCTTAAAATAAAACCTCCAATCCCTCTCCAATGTTCCTTCAAGGTGCTGAATATATGCCCTGGAAAATAGTCAGTCGTCAATTAGTATTCCTAAGCCCTCGTGAAATTCGACAGTCGCAATCACTTTACCTGTGTAAATCTGTATTCCAAGGCTGACAGTGGGAGCAGATTGTGTTTTTGTACTGCATATTACTTCTTATTACTTATTTTTGTGATGGGAGGTTAGAAAGCACAAGACATGACTGAGAATAGCAGGTAAAAAGAAAAAACATTTCACTGATTTCCAACTCCTCAGTCAAGTGCAATGTATCATAACTTCAGTGGCGCGCTGTATGAAACAAAAGTGGTGCAAAAGTGGGACGGCAAGTCTCATCGAGTTGACACAATTACAGTGTTGAGGATATGCTGTGAGCATCGGATGTAAGACAAGAGAGCCATTTTAAAGGAGATTAGTGCTGACACTTCCCTGTGTCTCAGCGTGCAGTGATCACACTGCACCAGCTACTGTGTGTGGGAGGCCTTTTGTCACTTGTACCATTCAAAGTGGGAGAGGGAAAACAAGCGATGGGATGACACCCAGCCGCCTCCGATAGATCAAAACCAAACTAATAAGCTAGGATGCTCAAATTAACAATGAGGCCTCTTGTTTAACTCAGCTGCTTGACTTCCTCAGCTGAGGCACATCAACTACACAGGCACATTTAAATCCATACGAGGACGAGACTTTATAACTGCACTCAGCGTCATCGGGGAAAGAATTTGGGTGGAGAGAAGATACATTTCATTTTTTTACATTTCATGTCACTTTTTAGACGCTTTTATCCAAAGCGACTTACATACTCAATACTGTGGGCAATCCCCACAGGAGCAATTTGGGGTGAAGTGTCTTGCCCAGGGACACAACTACATGCTGACTGCAGTGGGGTTTGAACCTGTGACCCCCTGTGACCTGATCCGAACACCAACGGACAACCCACTGCACCACACGCCTCCCTGGTACAAGAGGTATTTTCTGTCAGCATACCTCCGTGTTAAATCTAAAGTGGATGTGCAGGGCTCACAATCACAATGGAAACTGTAGCAGACAAATATTGATAACAAATGCAGTATAGTTCAGCTGAGGTGGAGGCATATTAAGAGACCAGCCATCCACTTAGTGGACCTTGGAGTAAAGCACATGAGGCCCCCCCTTTGCAACAATAATCCATCTCCATTGTGCCCCTGAAGAGGCTTGTTGAAAATTAATTTAGGCTGGTCAACAGTCAATAACATTCTCCCCAGAGACACACAGTTTAACCCCCATACTGCTCAGCGTATTAAATCCACACTCCACTCAGTTGCCTCTCAATAGTGAGAGGAAAACATTATTGACCAATTTCTGAGCTTAATGTACCTACAATTCACCCTCCAGGCAATCCACCCTCACCACCTCCACTCGCTTTCATCGTGTTGTCATGTTATCATGTTGTCTTTTATTCATGTTGCTCCATTAGATGAGTGTGTCAGTGACATGAAACAGGGATGTTGTGTGGAGAGTTATCATAGTAAAGACCAACCTGATGATTTAAAAATAAATATTATATTCTATCTCAAGAGATGTACCTTCATATACTGTAGGAAATGTCTTTATTGGTTCCAAGTAAAAACACATTTAGTTTAAAGACTAAAGTTTGTGGTATTTGTAATTGTATTTTACTATTATGTAATTTACTTTAATTGTCAAACAAAGGCTTTGTGTTTAAAAATCTATATTATTTTTATGATATGGCAAATATATACAAAATCTCACAAAAGAAAAAACAAGTCTCAGATTCATATAAAACTAAATGTAGTTTAGTTTCCAATTTGCAAACATTAGTTTGGACGAGGTTTTACAATTATACATCACATAAAATTTCACTTAAACTATATCAATTATTATATTGACTGCCCTCCGTACTGATGAATATATTAATTTCACACGCCATGTGTATGCCTTATTGAAAATAAAAACATATTTTTAGAACTTGATTAGTATGATTTGATGTAGTTTTTTATAGTACAAATTGTCCTCACATAAATGTAATTATGAAGAATACAAAACAGAAAATACCTGAAGCCCTTATGACCATATGTTTTTACTGCTGTACATTCATTTAAGATTACGAAAAAAAACAAATAACCGACTATTTTGCTGTCAGCTTTGCTTTGGCTATCCACACCACAGACATGTTTGACACTTCAGATTTTATCACATAGTTTGCTAGAAAGTGCACCAGATGTGTTTTAGTGCAGTCAGCTAGTTTCAACGCTCCAGTTCAGTGTTTGCAGACACAGGCATGAGGCAATTCCGCAAAGTAAAAACAGAATAGCTATCACTGTCCAGTGTGTATGTATTACTCCATAAAGTAGACATTGTGATTTAAAAAAAAATCAACTCTGTCTAGTGGCACACTGAGGCAACAGTCGGGAAAAGTGTTGCAATTGCCTTGAACAAATTTAGGACACTTACATCAGGACATTTTCTTCAATTATTATCTTTTCGAGGGCTGAAAACATTCCCAGGTGACCAAACTCCTGACTGTCTTTTTATATACAAGAGCAGATTACAGTAAACTTATATAAACGATGGCACAATTAGAGTAAGACTCAATGGTGATTAAGCGCTTTAGTGGAAAATAAGACATACAAAGACTATTCTATGTTGTGGAGAAGCTTTGTGGACGGCTGTGTTGAAAACATTCCTCCTCATTTTGCTAAGAGTTGGGCCTTGACATGGTGTACTGTTTATCTCAAAATATAAAAAATCAAAAGGATGATTGACAGGGTGCTTCCACACAATAATCTCCTCTCATTTTACCTTATGGAAACAATTAAAACTGAACTGAAACAGGCATCAGTAAATATCTTTTCAAAGTATGAGCACTTGTTTTTCTCCTGAGAACCTCGACATTGAGGAAGAAAATAAAGGCTTTTTCTCTAACTTGCTTGGCGCCAGCTTCTCGTAACCAATCCAGCGCCCTGGATCTATTGATAACAAAACTGTGCTTCTCCAACTCTCACCTCCTCTGAGAGCCCCTGAACGTTTGGTGCTGCTGAGATGTGTACAGAGGAGCATACAGGAGCCATTTTGTCAGAGCAAGTGGAGAGGGTTTGGCGGTGAGTGAAGACACTAGAGGAGAAGCACCTGTATTAAAGTTGAGAAAGAGTGAGAGAGAAAAGAGAGAATGGGGCTCAATCCCCCCACATCAAAGCTTTTCCCTGCAGCGGTGTCTTGTGATATTTATTTATTGAGATGATTTTGCCAGAAACCCAGTGGCCTGGCTGTGCCCCCCCACTCTTTGATATCTTGCTTGGTTCTTAGCTGGCTGTCCTCAGAGAAAGAGGGGTCGGGGGGTCAGCCAAAGAGACCCCCAGAGGAAAAAACCACAGCTCAGAGTACACCTACAAACACCACACACCATAGCATATGTACACACACACAAACAGCACACCAGATGATGCGCGGGGAAAGAAGGGGGGCATTGGTGGATGGGGGATCAGGCATTGATTACCATTAAAGGGCCAATGATTTGTTTCCTCCACCATTTGGAGGAACACGGCTAACATCTAAATGAATGTCAGATTAACACCTTGATGTTATTACAGCTTGATTGTCAGTCCACAACAAGCTAAACACAAAGAAAAACTAGCTGAAGTGTGATGGAGATCTGGAGATTTCTTTTTTCTTCATGCGTGCGTCTGGTGAACAAAGAAAACAGATAAAACCCCCAGGGTAAATGTCTCTCATTAAAATGTCCAAATAGAAAACAAGTTGACACCTTGTAATGAGATATCAACACACATAGACGCTTACTTTGCACACATAACCAAGACAGTCAGAGATCACGTGTACATCTGTAACATTACAGCCGTCTGGCCAGGAATCTTGTTACCAGATGAAGCTTCCTTTATGGTAAACGTGTTGCCCATGCAGCTAAAATTAGCATCAAGAAGGATGATCAGATCCAGTAGGCCCAGGTGGAAACCATTTGTTAGCACCATGTCGTTCTCAGTGTAAAATAACCTGAGGATGGACCTGGGGTGGCATGTTTATAGGCCAAATAATTTCCATGGAACAGTAAAGCACTGATCTGGGAACTCTTTAAAACATCAGCAGGTACTGGCATGCCATCAAGACCTCAGAGACTCTTCTTAGATTTAAATTACACAACCTTTTTTTTAGCTGTCGCATTGGGTTTAATTCGTAACATTTCATGGAGGTACATTTTATGGCCTGCCTTTAAATGCAGGCCACAAGCTCAAGTTTTAAAGTCATGTTTAAAGAGGAGAGAAATGCATGCAAAGTTAGGGCTATGGTCAACAATACAGTACAAATCCGAGGACAGTGGAATCCATGCATATACTGATGTTTTTTATCATTTATTTTGGCAGTCACTAACTCTGAGTAAGTGAGGAGGGCCCCTGTCAATGGGCCCCCGTGTCAAAGTCGTCCACAGAGAATTCCCAAAGTGGGGCGGAAGCGACTCCTCACTGCACCACGGGTTGTAATTTCAGCCACAGGGGAGGGCATGCTCATCTTTTTTGCGTGACAGATCTCCAACATAATGCATTGTCAAATATTTCTTAATATGGCGAGTGTGACACGATGGCCGCATTCTCAATATTCAGATTTGCTCTGGCTCATAAACTCAGCCACCACCCCGTGCTACCGGCCCATCAATCAACACATCTCCACCCCTCCTCCTCCTCCTCTTCCTCCTCCTCCAACTCTTCTTCACCTGTCAGCCCATTTGAATATGAGGTGGCGCTTGAATAGCTTCCACAAAATAAGCCTTTGGGAGAACAAGGCCTGGCAAAGCTGTTTTACACGTGTAGGAATTTTGATTGAGGAATATGCATGGCTCTCCTTTGCCAATGGATGTGAAAACCCCTTTCCCCCCAGTCAGAGGTCGTCTCCAGATTTATTTACACAATATAAGGTTTATCTCACCATCTTGTGGAAAAAAGTCTAAGCTTTTATAAATCAATTTGTATATTTGCCTCTTTGTTGACACTCATCGTTTTGAACAAACGATGAGTTTGTTCAAAATTCCTTGGCAAACATGGTGGCAGTAAATGAAAGGCTTGACAATGTTTGCTCCAGTTTGATGATGAGAACAAACACCGACAGAAAATATCAAGGACCGACAATCACTCTCCATCTTTCCGAGTCTCCCCCTTCAATAAGTCTATATTCAGACACCCCCTATAATTGAACTTGTGTAAACAATCATCCATCTAAAAGCAGAAGGGCCGTTTAACACAGAGTGATTGTCTGTGAATGGGGGTAAACAAACAGAGTGCTACTGGATCTGTCATGGCATGGACCCCTCTAGATAAAGATGGATGGGGAAGTGAACAAGAGGGAGGGGGCCAAGGGACTGGGACAGGCAGTAAAGAGCCGCGTCAACTGCTCTCCCTCCTCATGCATTAAATTCAAAGGAGGCTGGTGTACAAAACTCTCACTGATCAATTGTAAGCGAAAGGGAGTGGAGGAAGGGAGGGGGCAAGACTCTGGTTTGGCATACGTGATCAGCACATTGGGCCAAATGATGTCATCCATCAGGATGGACACTGCAATTTGCCATCTATTTCCTCATCAATCAAACTCGAGCGTCCTTACAAGGGGGTGGGATATGCGTTTATGCATGTGTGTGTCTGCTTCTAGAGACGGAGAGGCATCAGCAATATCCAGACCTTACCTGAAGGGCATTAAGTGCCATCAACAGAGCAGCAATCTGCTCCACTGCTCTTTAATCCATGAATAAGATTAACTATCTGTTTAATAAAAGTCAAACATTATGGATACGCTGCTTAGTGATAGTGATATCAGTAACTTCTCAGCATTCAGCTGTTAGCTGTTTTGAACTCAAAGCACATTTGGCTCTTATACGGTCATATAAGATCCTCTAACTGACCACTTGATATTACCCTGCTAAATTCACCAAATAGCTACTTTATTCACGGAGTCCTGACTTTTTTTCATCTTTAATTAGCCGCTTGCACATTTTCTTTCACTTTTTAACAAAAAGTTATTTGACTGCTTTTGAAAAACACCATTCATGCAGAAATCCTGTTTCAGCAACGACTGGAAACTTCAATCAAAAAATACCAGCAATTTAAGGGAATTAGTTACCATGAAACCGGTAACTTCAGTGAAAACATTTGGGGGAAAAGCACTATTATGTGCCAAATAACCACTTCTTAAACAGTTCTGGATGGTTTGCCATACAAAAGATATATGGTATCAAGTTGACCTGTGTTTATTTTTAAAATAAATATTTGATTTTAACAAGGAGGGGGGCTTCCTATGTGTGAATAAGACCTCAGTCTGAGACCCTTCGGGTCATGAAGGTCAAGTGTGTTTAAGGTCTAAGGACCATTAAGCTCAGGAGCAACGTGCCTGAGGAGGTCAGGTCTTACTCAGCACCAGGATCACCTTTGCCCACTGGCTTAATTGAAACACGCTGATGATAGCAGAAAGACACCTCTGGGAATCACAGCAGACAACAGAAAGAAATAACAGAAAGCTTGGAGCGGACATTGCAGAGGAGCTACTATACATTTCTAAAAAAATCTGAATTAAATGGGCAAAAATAAGGCCTACACTCACTTTACCAGGTGTTGAGAACATTAAACACGTGAACACTTAACTTAACTACATTGTCTTTATTTTGATATTGTATTAAACAAATTGTCTTGTACAGCTGTTTGTGTTTAACATCTGGCAACATTGGCTTGTTTCTTTTTAGTGGCATAACAGGGGGGGAAAAATCATTCATATGAAACTATGACTTTTACTGCTGTCTTCATGACTGCCACGACTAATAATCATTTATCTGCAATCTCACAACCATTATCTGACCCAGCAGTTCAGATAAACCACCACTTTCTCCTTCATCACTTTCCTCTTCTTACATAGTTGAGATAACAGTCTCCTCCCCTCGGTGGGGGGAAAGAGAGACCAGTTTTCTCTGGGACTGGAGAAGATCAAGTTCACTTCATTATTAACCTACACACCCCCAGTGACCTCTGCAGCTCCCACCCACCAGGCTGCAACATGTGCATCTCATTGTGGGAGGACTCATTGGCCCCCTCTTTACCCCCAGCCTGCCTCGGCTGGCTCGTGTGGAGAACCACAGCTGATTTATGGGCCTAACGGATTGGTCCCAAGTGACTCGGATGCTTTGCAAAATGTGATGCATGACTAAAGGATGGGACAAGTGCTTCTTGCATGATTGCTGAGCAGGCAGAGTTAGTTAATCAGTTATTTAAGCTGTATTTACTCAGCAAAATCTTATTGAGATCAAGATTAATTTTGAAACCTGAGAACAACATACATTTACAGAATGCACAATAATCACATTAATTAATTCAAACAGACCATCAAAAAAAAAAAAAATGAAACAAATACAACATTACAACATATAATACTATTTATAACATTAGTAAAATAAAGTCTTCAAGAGGATCCGATGCCAACTGTTTGTAAGTATTAGAATGAAACAATTTCGGTGATGTTCAACATTAGTTTTGAGGAAAGAAAAGTCTTACTAAATCTGTAACTATTTAGTATGAATTAGATGTCCATTTACAGCATGGATAGGATTAAGAACAGAAACGTATGCATCGTGTCCTTAAGGAGTTCAAATTAAACAGAGGTTTTGAGGTCTTGAACAGCAGACTAATCCAGAGTGGGGAAGGTGGCATGACATTTATAGCATTATATCTGGTGGGATGGGATTGTAAAGTAATATTGAACATACTTGTTGTGGATAATAAAGGCCTTCAATTATAGTCAAATGCATTATAAACATGATTCACATTTGGACTCAACTACAACCAAGTTCCCTACATTCACTTTTATATTTTATTTTATTTTAAAACAAGCAACAGAAAATACATTAGTGTGGACTGGACTGGGTGGCCTTTTCGTACACTCAGACACACTCAGTGTTGGAGCACAAGGGAGTCACAAAACAGAAGGACAGAGGGCCGACAGTATCATAACAGAATAAATAAGCAAAAAAAACATAAAGTAGAGGCACTGTACAAAACACACACAGGCACAGGCACAGGCACACACACACACACACACACACACACACACACACACACGCTCTCTTACTCACTCTCTTTGTCATCCAGTCTCAGTGCTAGCGAGAGTGCTGGCATCCACTAGAGCTGGGAGATGTTCTAAGACCTCTTCTTACTTTGTGCCAGCTCTGCTATACCCTAGTGGGAGTGCGTTTAAGTTTCCCCATCTGCTTCTGTTCACATTATCTAGCTCCAGGGCAGGCACCTTGTCTAAAATACACACATGCACACACACGCACTTGCGCACAGACTCACTCACACAAACACACACACTCAGAGTTTTATCTTTGTGCTGATGACGCAGTTTTACAGTTGTGTGAAGCCCACACACACAGCATAGCAGGGGTGTTTTTTTTATCTTTACCTTCCTTTTCTTTTTCGACAGAACAGGCGAAATCAAGAGGAAGTGCTGGCCCCTGGAGAGTGGAGGCCGCTAACTTCCTCTGAGCGTTGTGATCACTGGCTGCTCATCCCTGGAGGTTAAATCAGCGATGGAGCTCAAAAGGACTTGGGGGAGCAAACGTCACTAGTTTTTCTGCTGTGAACGAGGGGCCACATTTGCATCAGAGTTCTCCTGTCTTTTTAAATACCTCCTCAATCAAATCATACTCTTCCGTATCGGGTTAGGACCTCCGAGGTATGGCCAAGCAAAAATAAAAGCAATAGAAGCTTCAGATTCTTAAAAAGCTCTGATGTTGATTTGAACAAATAAAGGCAGTGAGTAATAGAAGGATGAGAATGATTTGCCATGTTATGCTATTAAATCAAATTCTGACTGAGGAAGGGTCACAATGGGAAAGGAAACTCCAAAGAGGCTGCCATTGTCTTTTTTCCCCCAGAGAAATGTGATATGTGTGGCTCTCTTTCACTGCTATGACTGGTGCCATAAAAAAACAGATTGAGCTGTCTGCTCAAGGGGTCAGAGGTCAAACTCATCCTGTCAGAAGCAGGCTGGTGGTGAGCCACAGGGAGGGGTTAGGGGGCTGTGACCTGTTGATTGTCCGAGGTGTGATGGACTGGGAGGTGGGCAGGGGGAGGCTGCAGTGTGTTTCCCATGAACTATGAAGAAAATCAGTGGCGACAAGAGGTGACTAGGGGTGGCTGGGCAATTCTGTCACCACCCGACTCTTTTCTAAAACTGAGGAGGAGAAAGGAGAAATATGTCCAGCAGGGGGCTGGTGTACTAAGAGTATTTTAGCTCAAAGACTCAGACTTCACTCAGAGTTATTTGAAAATACATCAGTGGAAGTTAAAAATAAAAGCACCATGAGGTACCTGGCACAATCACATAGCGGTTATGTAACAAACTAAAATTCATGAAATGCCTCGGATCATTTCTGGAAGCGGCATCTCGACAAATGTATGCAGGCAATCTAGTTCTACCTTGGCAAACAAAACCTCAAGGGCAAGGTCCAACAGGCCTGTGAGTGTATTTGTGTGAAAACCAAGAGACCCTGACAGTGCCATCAAACAAACGATTATTTCCTACTTACAAAGAAGTGCATTCATATGCTTAGTTTTCATGTTTTTTTCAGTTCTTTGGAAAACCTTGTCTGGGCCCCCGTGTTTCATGGCCAGTGTTGTGTGTATGCTCGTCTGAATGCCTCCCCTCTCCCTTATTGCTTCATGTTTGCTTATCTGTTTTCCTTTACTTATTCATATCTGCGTTTTGGGCGCTCCTTTCTTGCCTTTTGATATTTGTCAATATGGGCTTGACCTCAGCGGGCCAAGTCTCTCCTCTGAAGTGGGAGCTGGCGATAGCCTTGAAAAACAGACCTTTAAATTAAACGAGGGAGAACACAGATTGTTGTATAATTCATCCGGACCCCCCGTTGAGGATCCTCTGTGCAGTCGTGTTACTGTCTAGATATAGAATTTCCTTTTGTTGCCGCCTGTTTGTGTAATACACAATGTGGATCCTGCCAGGGCCCCAGTAAATTACCTCTTTAAACATTAATTTGCCTTAACCAAGAAGCAGGCGGAGAGAGAGCGGATGGGAGAAAGGAAGAAACCTCTTGATTTCACATACAATGAATAAGTTAATAAAAATATTTTTTCCCTCTCCTGTGCACGCATTTTTTCCCCTCCACACTTGAAATCAGCCTTACCAAATCAAAAAGTAAGAGAGAGAGAGAAAGGATGGGAGGTAGGAAGAAAGAAAGAGGGAGAACTAGAGTGAGACAGAGAATGTCTGCGTATGCAGAAGTACAACAACAAGAAGAAAGAGGAGAGGAGTGAAGCCTATTGGAGAGGAGAGAGGAAGCAAGAGAGAGACAGAGAGAAAGAGCCCGATGAGCTCTTGGAATGATGTGCCTCATAGTCCCCGCTTGCGTATCCCAAAATACCTGGTGCTGGAAATGTGAAAGCCAGGCGCACGACGGACGCCATTCCCCAGAGAGGCTCCGCTGGTATCATTAGCGAGGGAAACGGCGGGCTCAAGTGGCGTACAAACTTCAGCAAAACGTCAAACGAGAGAAATGTGCACGCATTGCGCCTCTTTTTTCCTCCCCTCTTTCCCCCTTTTTCTCACTCTCCCTTTCGCTTTTTTCTTCCTTTGTATGTTGTGTTTCAGATACGACATCACTCTTCTACCAAATTAATATTTCTCAAAATAAAAGCCAGGACAACTTTAAACTAGCGAGGGGAAGAAAGGGTAGGGAAGAAAAGAGAGCCGGGGTAGAGAGAGAAGGAGAATTTGGCTTTCCTGTGAAGTTGAGTCTCTGTCTTCCCGCTCACCTCATTTTGAGGTCTGTGGTTTTGTCTCGTCTCCGTCTTGGAGTCAGCTCCATCTAACTGATGAGGTCGTCACAACTGCTTATGAATGCCAAATGAGGGAACACAGCAAGCATCCGTGCTTGTAGAGGGACATTTACATACAGTTTGTATCATAAGCAGAAATCCTCCTCGACCTGGACGAAGTATTGTCACATCAACAGACTATCCTGCCATCTTGAAAACCCCAACACTGCATTTATGCAAACCTAGCATACAATTACACTGACTCTTGTAGGCTCAGTTATAGACCTCCACTTTAAGAGGCAAACACTTTTCAGATAGCCATTTAGTAGTGATATAAAAGTATTCTTCTGTCATGTGAAATGTGTACACACACCTACACCTTCAGAACAGTTGAGTCGCTTCCATTTGCTTCTTAAATGAGATCCTGGTGGCTCATTTCTCTCATTGTCGTTGGGATGGCACGGCTACACTGCACAACTGTAATCAGGAGGGACAGCGAGCGCCCTTTGACGACTGGCTGGTGAGCAGAGCCAAATATGTCTTTTCTGCGTGGTGCAGTCTGTCGCAGACGTAATTACAAGTTAGATCTAAATAAACAAACAGCTGCTGCCTGACCGCCCCTTCAGGATCTGTTTGGTGGAGATGTCTGCCCGCTTTGCTGCAGCACAATCGTAGAAAAGCGAACACAGACATGGTCTATATAGAGCGCACAGCACACACAGCACAACAACTAACCCTGTTATCATGCGAGACCTTACATGCACGGCATTCTTCCTAATCACAACTCTAGTAGGAGGATAAACATACATAACACATACATTCAGACGCAGGACGTATAATTTTAGCTGTGACGACCTAAAGACGTAAAAGAGACTCTTTTGTCTGTATGTGAAAGAAGAAGGCACACATAGGGAGAATTGCTGAGCAAACTAACAATTAGAAGCTTTATTTTAATTGGAAGATTTCAAAGTGAATCATTTGGCCACCTAGGCTAACCAAAAGTACCGAATGGTGCTAAACGTGGAGTGTGTAGGGCCATTTTCCACCACTTCTATTTTAGAAAAGAGGGACAGAGAGGGACATATAGAAGTCAGGAGAGGTGGGAAGAGAACTGTACTCTATGATACATAAAGAATCTTACGGATCACTCCTCTGCTCTGCCACCTTTTCAAAATGTGGTCCGGCACTACAAAACCAGACAAGATACATAACATCTGCCTCCCTTTGCAGAAAGTTACAGGTGGTGAACAATTTATATTTGAGTGTTGTGTAAATCAATGCTTTAGCCAGCAGCTGACATGGAGTTCGATGGTCAATAGCAGCTGCCACTGTTCAAATGATCCTTATACTTATACAGCTAGAATCCAGCATAATGTCATCTCCAAATGTAACCTGTAAATGCTGAAGATAATCTGCAAAAATTGAGAGCGTTGTTTTTGGTACCACAATTATATAAGCATTTGTCTTCTTTGACTTATCCTGTTTTAATGTTTCTTTGGTTGTTGTTTGTAATGTGGGTGTGTGGTTAGGGTTAGTAAAATAAAAAAATAGTATATTGATTTCCTGTGAGAACATGCTGTTTTACTATTAAAAACCCAATTTTTCGGATTATGAATGACAGAAATTCCTAAATGGCAACCACATTTTAAGCAAAATAAAGCAATACATTCCTTGCATTTATGTCAAAATCTATTTGAGTTCAAAGGGTTAGAATAGCAAGAAATAGATAGGGATACTAAATATAGTTAAATGCCACATCCCGTTTTAAAAACAACTACACCCTGCTGCCACACATCAATTAGCCATCCTTCAGTTAATCACATTAGGGAATCAACATGAATCAGCATTCTGCTGTGTCATGTTCACTCAATGCATTTCAAAAGCAGAGCAAACAATTAAAGAAATACAATCCCATGAAACAGAATTACCCTAAGCTGTAGGCAAACCATGCTGCTCTGCTTACTGCAGCTATAGGTAAGCTAACATGTAACCAAATAACAGCTGTTGAAGGAGAGGCGAAGTGAATAAAGCTACTGCTGCTCAGTTAATCCAGGTGCCTTCTGGTAGAATATTCTGGAAACTGTCTTAAGGGAAATGCAGACTCAGATGTCAATTCTTGATGCTGCTGTGTTTTTGTGGCACATATAATGAATGTTTGGATAATTGTCTATTGGGCAAGAACTGGCAAAGTGGGCAGTTGGTAGTATGTATGATTATGTTAATATAGCAGGATGTGATTACGATTGTACCACACTGAGAATGTGTAACAGCTTGTAGTGACTATTTCTAACCTCTATTTGTTTTTAAGTTTTTAAGGCTTTATTGTAGTGGCTTTATCATAGAAAAAGATAAGCCAGCTGCTATAGGTCTTCTTAAGGTCTTTTAATGAACTAACAAATATGTGAGAATCTGGAGAGCAACATGTAAGATATGTGTTTATTCACAACAAAATGCTAATTTTCTTCCCTGACATTTTGCACTATTTGGCCTATAATATCCAACTGTATGTATGTGATCAGTATGCTGCAGGTATGGTGAAGATTGTCTTACAGCAAAAACAAAGTGATGGGTAGTGTGTTCCTTAGCAAGCTAAATGTACAACAATAAAGCTATATTAAAGTATGACCCTTAGTAAAACCACTAAGTAATATAGTAAGTGTGAGTTTCCAATCAATAAATAGAAACATGTATTATTTTGGGTATCAAACAAGTTGGACAGATAGCACAGCGAATGGTTTGAATCCAGGGAGTTCAAAGGTCGCTCCCTTTTTTCAAACTGTGTAACATTGTCCCCTGCAGAAAAATGAGCCATTGATAGTGGCTCTAGAGCAGCTAATGTGCTGATAACACATTACATTTGAAGGTTTCAGTGCTTTGAAACAGCGAAAGGGATGAGGTGTGGGAATCCAATCCATTAGATAAAGCCAACAGTAATAGGTATCCCATATCAAACGGGATATAGTTTTAAACTGCAGGGGCTTTGGATGCGCTCATTGCTATTTATTGTTTTAAGTGGAGCTTTATGCACAGGAGGTGATAGCAACACTAACAAAACCCTTTCAACACCATTGGGCTTTGCGTGACATCAAATGTGTCTATTAACCAACCTCTTGACAAGCCAAGGTGATTCATCTCTACTGTGTCTGTGTGTGTCTGTGTGTGTTTTCATTCCAGATAGTGATTTGAATGCAGCCTAACAAACCAAACATAAACTATTTTAACTACTCCTCAGAAGTGATTTTCAAAGTGACTGTTTTCTTTCAAACTGTTCCCAAAATCTCAACTTTTCTTCCCGAGGTGTGCAGGATAAAAAACAATAACAACAATCAAAAAATTGAACACAAAATCCTAAATGACAAAACCTAATTTCTTCCCGTCAGAAGGATGGACATGGTATTGGCTTACTACAATAAACTGTTGGTGGTGAATCTCTTTGTGTGTGGCTTTGAGCCTGCTAAAAAAAAGAAAAAGTGAACCATCATGCGCTGACAGCTCACCAGATTCCTGAAGCCTGGCGGCTAAACCCAATGCCATTCTGAAAAACAACGAGAGGCCCCAGAATCAAAGTCCCCCTTTAGCTCAATCACTTTGGCTGCCTCTCCCAAACACTAATAATCACTTTCCTCCTTTTCCTTTTTTCTCCCTTGTGTGAAACATCGCATTGTCTTTGATTGGGCTGTTTAAATTATTAGCACACCACCTCGGCAGAGACGTCTGGCAGTGGCACCGGGGAGAAGGGGAGCGCGAGCCTCCTGCTGAGAGCGCCTAGATGCACGTTGTAGAGATGAGGCTCGGACCCCCTGTCACATCACAAGAAGATGGCGTCCAATAAACACTCACAATGGCCACATCTCTCCCGCACAGTTTGTCTCGCTTACCTACATGCTTTCACTTAGTATTTGTTCCCTGGAGGGTTGTTTTATGAAGGGGAGATGGGGAGGGGAGGTTGTTCTGATTTGGAAGATGTCACCTAAATGCGGCTTTCTTTTGTTGTGTGGCTACTGGTGTGATGCAAATATGGGTGCAGGTTTACCGTTACATCTCCGAAGTAAGAAAAGTATAACATATAATGGACAGATCAAAAGAAAAGTAGTTTTCAGACATTGCATTGCGTCCGCCCTCCTTCTACATTATCTGACACTAGACCACAGTACAACATAAGGACATTTTTCAAGGAGCTGATCTACCCAGAATCCTTGTGTCAAACACTTACTAGCACACTGAGTGACAATACCTTTATACAATAAAGCCTTTGTAGCAAAAATGAAATGCAGCCTTGATCCTTGTCTACTTGAGGACGTCCTTAAGGGGTGATTTGTGGTGACCGTTGCTATTCAGCGGCTCCAGTTCCTCTGGGCAGTAAACGGAAAAATACAAGCGAGCAAACAATTGGAACAAGCTAAAATATGGAGCTAATGCCAAAGCCAGAATTTTTTTTTTCTTCACTTTGAGCACACAACTTTGGTCTCGATGCCCAGAGTCTTAAATGAATAGCATGGAGGGAGAGACTTTGATGTGACAATCATTCCCAAGTTAATTTGTCTTCAGTCACAAGTGCTCAGGGCATCCAGTGTGCAATCAGTAGAAAGACAAAGAAACACTACAGAAAGAAATGTTTTCTGAATAATGTTCTCGCTTTGATTCCCTGGTTGATCGGTGCCCACCTAAAGGCTAGACTGTAAGTTACGATCCATAAAGACAATGCATCAGAAAGAGCCTGTTATTATTAAATATCTGCACATTCAATCAATTACTTTACTTTGCTCTGAGTCCTGGATACACTCCACATGCACTCAGACAAAATGTTGCTCAGATAAATGATGCGGAATAAAGTCCATACTGTCTGAAAGAGAAATGACTACATTATGTATCAGCTGCTAGAGAGAAGGTAATATCTGACAACTACTGATGTCAATATCACACATTTCTGCTTTTCTTTTTAGTAGGTGAACAAATAGCTTAAATATATTTAAAGGTCAATATTTTAAACCATCGTTAGTTAGGCTGCATCAAAAATAAATAATGTTTTTAAACAGAAAGAATATACACAGTATAAAACAATATGCTTGCATACTGTGCAATAGATCTTGCTTTTGAATACCTAATATTCATAAGATAAGCATCAAAACAATTACCAAAATATAAATAAACAATGCTGCATAATGTTTATTCCTGAAACAGCTGATTCTCCTAAGTCATTTTTTTTTTTTTTATCAACTTCTTATTATCCTTACCTACTTCAGTAAGCTTTGTTTTATTCTCACCTTAATGATAATCATAAAGTTTACAGTATAATCTATTGATGTGAATTTGATTCAATGTTGTAAATGCTTTTAATTATGCCTTTCATTATCACAATCCCAACTTCTTTAGAGCTGTCTGCATGTGAGTTCATTATTGCAATCATTTTTTCCACAAAAGGCCCTTTAAAGTTATATAAAAGCCTTGCATATTAATGCACTTGCATCTGTACAATTGAAGCCATGTGATTATGAAGCATATGTGCATTTTTGACCGTAAGTTTAACAAACATTTCCAGGGCTGTTGGGGTCGTTGTTTTGTAGTTGCAAAAAGCCTCCCCTCGCCTCTGTGGTGTGTGAAGCCGTTTAAAGGAGCGGCCTGTTCCTTGTACTCTTCTGCCACCCGGTGGACGCTGGGGAGAACTGAGACACATCTCCAAAGAGGATCAGCCTTGAGAGGTTGATCAGTCCTCATCTGGCATCAACATATCATGATTGCATCTTAGGAGAGTCTTTGCCATCAGCCTGGAAGGCACAAAATAAATCTCTCTCTACTCTCTCTTCTTCACATCCCTCTGCCTTCCCTTCTCTTTATGTCTTTGTCAGTGGTATGACAGCTGATACCTCTTTAATGACTAAGACAATTAACTTTCTCTCGGGTGCAAAATAAGAAATAAGGGGTTTGTAGGGTGGGGGAGGGGGTCGAGCTTTTAAAGACAGGAAAAGGAAGCTATGTCTGTTTACCCACGTCATCATTAAAGTGACGGCCAACACTAGCCCAACGGGCTCATCTGCATAATTGAATAGAGTTAAGAGTTGCACCAAAGCCTGTGCTTTCTGGCTGTGTGTGGACTCTGGAGACTCAGTTTCTTCCTCTCGGTACAAACGTCATCATTAGACCTCCTTAGCCTGGTGCATAACAAAGAGTTAGCTCATTACTGACAAAAATATCTTTGCTAATGTCCCCCTCGCTTTCCCCGATTCTCTTCTAATGTGTCTTGGCACAAATGACTTCAATTTCATGACGATAACATAGGGAGGAAGGGGGGGACGTGCACATAGGAACGCAAAGAGAAAGGAAACAGCTTTGGTGACATGGCCACACTGTGTACAGAGATAGGCATGCCAAAATACAGAGAGAATACAAATAAATGAAAGAGCTTTCTTCCTGGCAATATTCCTACCAACATCTGTCACAGGCAATGCTCGGTGTGTGAAGGTGTGTCTGTATGCTATACAGTATCCGTGTGCATGGCTGTGTATTCGCTTCTGAGTGTTAAGGAATACATATTCATGTTGTGTGAGAGCGTGTACATCTGTGTACAAATCCGGCGTATGTGTGTGTTTATGTGATTCCAATTGAATGTCTGCAGGAGTATGCTTTCACACACATGGCTGCTCGCATTTTTATATGTACATCTAAAGCCTCCTCCCCTCATTTCCTGCACATTTTGAATGTGTGTGCGCGTGAAAGAGAGCAGATTTATGTGTCTGCAAGCGTGTGCGAGGCCTCACTTGCATACATCCAAAGCTTCCTCATTTACCCCACATTTGTAGGTGTGTGTAGGGTTTGGAAGTGTGTGTGTGCATTTGTGTGTGCGCACTCCAGCATGCCATTAAGATGAGCAATGACAGCTGTAGCCTCTTCACCCTGAAACCCTCCTTCTGCCTCTGGAAATGTGCCTCCTGCTTGTCATAGAGGAGCTTGGCCTCTCACCACTATCGTATATCATACTGCTGAATGGAAGTGCAGAAATATTTTACTCAAGTACAATCACTGCAACTTCAGTAAGTGCCCCTTTCTAAATGTGTCGCAAAGCTGACTTCAGTGGGAGATGAATGACATGAGTGAAAAGGTCTTTTTAAATGAATCATAGAGAGGTAATGGATCAAAAAAAGGTTGTGTTACTCTCGAAAGATCATCTCAAGCACAATAATAAGAGATTAAATAAATGGTTAATTTATACCTCAGGTCTTAAGAGTGTCTCGTAGAAACTGGATAAGAGGGGAAGTGAGGAATGTAAGGCGGATGCTCCAAAGTATGTGCCCCAAAGGAAAGCTAAAGCAACTAGTGGATGAGGAGAGGGGCTAATATTTTTTCTGGCAAACCTCCATGAAACATTTAAGCAAAGGAAAGAGAAGAAAATTACTGTTATCTGGGGAGAGAAAGTAAAATGACAGATAGATAGAAAGAAAACCTGTAAGATATATTACATTCAACATATTTATAAATGGTCTTTTCAAATATTCATAAAAGATCACAACCCTTCTCGCTCCGTTACAAATTCAGTAACCCAAGAATAAAGAAATGGGCCATGGTCAATTAAAATAAATCAGGCATCCGCAAAAGCCATTGCTTGAATATAGAAGATGGAAAATGACAATTACAGCAAGGACGATGGGGAAAACATCGTAAATCAAAAAGTGTTTTCCGTATTTTATCACAAACACAATAACTACCAAGTCTATCCCAAAAAGTATTAAAACAGATCTGTCGGAGATATGATTCATTTCCCAGTCAAATTCTGCAGGTCACATTAGTTGTGGTGCGGATGGTCAAGGTCAAAATGTACTTTACATAATTTAACATAATCATAATTGCATGGGAGGCATATGTCACCTGTGATGTCTTTTCACATTGAGAGATGTGAAAAATAGTAAGAATCAATATTAAATCTTGCCAACTCGCAATTATTATTGATCATGGGGTCGATTACCAGAATTAGTCAATCACCACACAGGGTATTAATCAATCTGCAAAGGAGCTGTGGAGCAGGAGATGGGTGACCAGGAGAGGTTCAAGAACCCAAACTTAATCTGTAAGAAAAAGCTATTTCAACCACAAACTGACCCACATCCAAGGCCCCTCTCCTCCTCCAAAGATCCATCTTCTCCTCTAAAAGTCCATCTGAAAAGAGGAGCAGACCCTGGCATGCTCTGGTCTCCTCTCTCCACACATCTCCCCTGTTCGAGTAAGCCTCAGTGCTTCTGCTGGGCTGATTGGCCAGCTCAGAGCAAGGACCAGATATGATCTTTCTATTTGCCCAGCGGCGGGGCTGCCTCTCTATCAGCGCTACCTCTGGAGGGGGTTTATCTGGCCTGCTGATAACAATGTTTCCCCCCTGCCTCACTCCAGTCCCTAACGGTTTGTTACACTAGTAAATGGGAGTCAAGGCTGGGGCTGAGCAGTCAGCTGGTCCTACGCTACTCCTTGTAAACAAGATTGACTCCATTTGCTTTTATGACTCCTCAATAGTGTGAGAGAAAGAGACAGAGTTGGTAAGAGAAACTTGAAAAAGGGCAACAATGTAGCCTTTCAACAATCCACATTGTGTCTATCAGAAACACCAAACAATTAGTCAGGATAAACCAGTTTACTTGGAGAGTGCTTCAACATTATTTTTTACACTCCTGTGCAGTGTAGACGGCTTTTACTGCTGCCCGTACATCTGTCGCTGGAGACCTGCCAGCCTGACAAATCTGTGCCGAACAATGTGCACTGGAGTCCATGGAAGCAGCACTAAATAGCGTCTGTGTCAGATGAAACCTTGGCCAGTGCAGGAGGTAGTACTTAGCAAAGTGCAGCTGAGTATAAGTTGTAGATCACTCTCCGAGCTTGGCCGGGGCAAAATCTTCAACATGCTTTTTCATTCATGCCGTGGAGGGAAAAGCCTTGCGTTCTCTGCATGGCTGAAACATCTGTAAGCTGTTGCAGAGACAGAGCCCAGAGGAAAACATTTACCTAACAGAATACTAATTCTTTCAGGCCCTTGTGTCAGCACTTCGTAAATAAGCCTGCACATATGGTATTGTTTTCCTAAGGTGGGTCTGGAAGAACCATTCTGGCTGAACTAATCTGCCATAGCCAGCCATGAGCCATTTTCTTGAATGTGATTTTGGTTTGTTTCCTTTTTTTCCTTCCCCATTTCTATGAGTATTTGTACATGTGTGTCTGTTCTCCATCAATTTATCTTGCTAAGACATGAATAGTTGTTGACCTTTGGTTAAGTGCAAATAGTAAAGCTGTAAAAAGAATTTCACAAATTCAAAACATCGCCTGTATAAATCGATTGAGTCCTTATATCCTGCTGCCCTGAATTCTTTACTGACACTCTGAATCTGCACGTCCAGAATAAGTATGCTCAAATCCTCTAAAAACGCCTTTAGTATAAAAACCGGTGCAACAATTTTCAAACAAATGGGGTGTCGTGGCTGCTTCACAGACATATAAGAATGCCATCCAACTAATGGCCTACCATCTCCATCGCCCTTGTAGCACAGCTAAGACTCTGCTTTTATGTCCCTGCAATGAGTGTGTGCATTCCTCTTTGGGATGAGTGTCCTAGATTTAAAGGCTTGTCAGACACCACTAGCCCTTTATTTTTCCATAAACTTGTCTTTATATTTTTTCTAATCTTTTGCATTTTTCACTGGGGAATTCCTGCAGAAGGAATGGTGTTACAGTGGATTATACGAAAAATGTCCACAACTGGGAGTTGAAATGGAAGGCTTCTTCATCTTTGCCTTGCAGCGTCTTTTGTTGTGATGCCTGTGTGTTGCAGCACTGGAGTACAAATGTATTAAAATGCACAAGAATTACAGGATTGCATGGAGTTGATGTTACTGGCATTTAACGACCTCTCAGTAAATGTCATTATAATTGGCATTAGTTGGACATCTGTAGGCATCTGCAGCTAATCAATGCTCCTCGGTAGCAAACAAGGTCACGGTTTGTGAGACAGGGAATGGAGATTTTCAACGCTGACAAGTCATTCTGTGCTTAGATACATAATTCAGTGCTTTTAAACTGGACCCGTCTGGTGGAGCGAGCGGTGCTTGTGTTGTTTCTTTAGTACATCTGTCTCCTCGTCACTCCTGAAGGCTGACATCTCTCTCAGCACCGTGGCACCACGGAGGAAAGAGCACTTCCGTGGCGCAGGTAAACCCGCCAAGAGATAGAAGGCCTCCTCATGAATAAATGATTGTGACACGCAGCAATAATTTGCATCCGTGTAAAAGTGACGCATCAGCGCTTTTGTCTGCCGAGCAAGTCTAGAGGTGTGTTTTTTATTTTTTATTATTTAATGGAAAATGGCTTTCATTAACAGTGGCAAACCAAAAGGTGTTGACAGCGAGGCACCGACTTGTCAAGCCGATCACAGCCTGTTTTATAAGCCGATCACAGCCTCTGCCTTTTTTTCTCTAATTAGGCATATGCTGTGAGCATCATAACAAACGCTGAAACAGGTTTGTCCTTGCCTAATCCGGGGAACTAATTTTTAAGGTTATTATGCAAATCGATACTGTTTACAAACATGAAAGCTGGAGTCCTATTTTTGATCTGCCACATCGGCTTTCGATAGCTTAAAGCCCGGCTCGGCAGGTGTCATGTCAATAACAACCAGCAATCGATCAGTGCCAGTCTGAGGGGGATTGGGACTGCAGCGCCTTGCTGTGTAGAGGGGATTTTCATCGGGCCGAGGCACAGTCACAGCTCACCCTTAAATCTTTTCTGCATGGACACAGCCTCCGAAGACAGACATGCTAAAACAGGACAGATGTGTACAGCTTTTTCTACTTATATTAATGTTGTGAAACAGCAAGATCATTTTTTTTGTAAGATCACACTTCTGGGATTCCGTACAATGCAATATGAAAACCTTTTCATATTGATCATTATACATTAGATACATCTGGTTTTAAAGGTTTCATAGTTGATATGGACTGGTGAAAATAAAAACAAATATACAAAAATGCTCATATATTTAGTTTCACAAAGTGAGTTATTGGATTGAATCTAAAGTACATAAAAGAAATAATGATCACATGATCCTAAAACCATGTACAGGTAGGTACTGGTCTTACAAATGATCTGGTATATTGTTTGAAGTTGCGAGGGAAAAAGCTATATTTTGCACATTGACTCATCCAGTGCTGGAGAGAAATACAATACAAAGCCAGGATCAGGCCTCTCATGATTCCTCTTTTGTGGCATCTACAGAACAAGCTCCATCAAAAACGGATAAGGTTTGCTCACATTTTCTCTGCTGCTGCCTTTTTATAGAGCAAAGCAAACAAAATGTGCTGATATATAAAATGTGGACCAAAAGCTGTCAGAATTAACAGACTTATTTAGGATTTAAACACATTAAACTATGTTTTTATTTCATATTACATATTTCTTTTTAAACATAAAGCAACTGGCATTGATTAGATTATTTTCAGATGTAAATGTACCACAGAAGAAGAGAAATAAGGTAGATTGTAAACTACGTTTTACACTGAACATCCCTCAGAAAAATAAAAACAGTTACATTTAAAGACTGACAGCTGTGAATATTACAAAATGGAATTTGGCATTTATAAAACTGCTGTCCATATGGTAATTGTTGGACCAGCAGAGAGGACCTTGTTGCCCTTGGTAGTTTGCCACCGCGGTTTCATCCTTTCTTAAACATTCATCTTGGCCAATTTATATTACACCAGCTGTTAACAAAAGTATGTTAGGCCGGAGATGAGTTGGCAATATGAGTCCATGTTTGACTTTGACTCATTCTCAGTAGCTGGTGAAAAATAAGCATCTTCGTGACTGCCATGGCACGGTGATACATTTTTCACTGCAGCAAAGTTATTATTTTTGTACATGTTGCACCTGCTGGTCACAGTTGCAGGACACAACAACATACATCCATGATCAACGTCAGCCGAAGGACTGGGTCTGTATCATAGGAAGCAGCCTTTAGATCCAGGGACTTCAAAGCCCTAAAGGTTAAAGAAAATGATGCTGCGTACACTTCCTGATGTTTTCACTCTCTGCCGGTGTACATAAAAACAAAAAGAAGAGAGGTGTCATTAAAAAGTTTGACTGTATTTCAATATGTTGTTATTTTCATAATTTCCATTTGTTTGGCACCCTGAGACATGACCAAATCAGATTAGATGAATGATGATACAGTAAACATGATCCGAGTCTACTACAAGTATTACCCACAGAACCTCCAAAAGAAGGCGTTTAGCAGGCATCCTGATCACACACACACACACACACACACACACACACACACACACACACACACACACACACACACACACACACACACACACACACACACACACACACACACACACACACACACACACACACACACACACACACACACACACACACACACACACACACACACACACACACACACACACACACACACACACACACACACACACACACACACACACACACACACACACACACACACACACACACACACACACACACACACACACACACACACACACACACACACACACACACACACACACACACACACACACACACACACACACACACACTTTTTGACATGAAGGATCACCAGCTCTACTCCTTACCCCATTTTTAAGGGTGTGGTAGAGAGTTGTTGTCTCTTATTGATCAAACATTTCAGCCTTGACTTGATTCTCAGCTAATCAAACTGAAACTAGAAAAAACAATTTTAGGATTTTTGTCTTTTCTGCTCTCGACATTCGACTTCAATGTCAGACTTTCTCTTGTGATTCAGTGGAGCTTTTCATTAATCAAACAAAACTATGCTTTGCTTCTGCTAAGAAACGTGAACGCTTTCCAAACTAAGAAAAGAGCACTTTCAGATTTCTTCTTCTTTTTCTTTACTACTCGGTAAAGTTCAACTCTTTGGTTTTCTCCATTGATTTCAGTCCAGCCGTTCATTTATCAAGTAATTTATTCATACATTTATTTGAAGGATCGCTCAATAGCATCTGACCCTGATGCCCCATCATCCGAATCTCCCTTCCGAGATAGAGCGCAAGCGGTCCCTCCAGAGCGAAGGAATGCAGGTCAGAGGCAGAGTTTACTTGGGGAGGGGGCGGGGGCAATTTCCACAACGCGGTGGTGTTAAGCGGGTAATCATATTGTGATGCTGCTCTAGCTGCTGGGGTCATGTATGCTCATGAATGTTAAGGAGGACTATTTGAAAGGCCTTCAAAATTACCCCTGATATCAAACACTGACCTTTCATAGAAACTGCAACATGCTACGATGGTTAGAATTACAATGTGTGCGTCTTAAGCCAAACTTCACATCTGGAAACATGCTAATCCCCTCAAATGTCCTTTGCACATGTTCGGATAAAATAAGAGAAAACAAGAGAAGAAAAGAAAACATTTGTTTTGAAAAAGTTAGATGTACTAAATTAAAGTTACTACTTGTTTTAGTGATTTGGAATATATGCCCTATAAAACACCATCAGAAAAAACTTCGCTGTCAACATGGATATTTACAAGAAATCAAAAAGTCATCCATCACTTGACACGGAGAATCAATACTGTAGAGAGGTTACCAATTAAGCTCCACGTGTCTTTAAAGTCTGCTCCACAGATCAAAATCTTATGTTCCTATGTTGCACTTTAAATTAAAATACAGAAAAGCTGTGTAGATCTATTTATATTGTTCAGCATCAGCTAGTTTCCTTTCTTCCTTCACAATAACCCTGCCTTCAAATGCTATGGAACTGGGGCTTGGAAGTTTGAATACACAAGACTTTGTCACCAATGAAAACTTTCGGTTAACTCGACGAAGCACGCATTCAAGGAGTTCAGCTCTTATCAGAGAGCAGGATAATTGTTGAAACAGGTGTAACTGTCGAGGTGTCAGCATGCCTCTCTCTGTGTTCTGGTCCCTGAACCAACCTCCGCCTATGACTCCATCTCATAAGTCTTTCAGACAACCTTGGTGTGATTTCTTGACAAAAGCACACTCGCTCTCAAGGTGCACTCGAGCGCGATATAAAAAGGGACAAAGACACCGCCTGAAAGAAGACAGGAGAAGAAATGAATTTCTTCTCTAATTATGCAAGAAACAGAGACTTTGTGAAGATAAAGTTGGGTGACACAAGGGCATATTGAGGGACACATTCACTTTAGGAAGATTTTTCAAAGTGGGAGGCACAAATGGATGTTTGTGCTATGAGCTATGTCTGCTAATTGGTGCAAACTTAATGAATGCGGGGCGCTGTGTGGAGACAGATGCGTTGTGTAATGTGGCAGATTTCAGTGGCTGCGCGTCTCTCTCCATCGCTGGAACATCAAGAAGAGGAGAACATTTGGCAGGTCACAAAATTATGCGAGGAAAAGGGGAAGCCCAAGAAGAGGAAAAAATGTAAACAGTTGTTTATCTTTCCGTTAATTTATGTGCGACTGTGTGTGTGCGCTGAGTGTGAGAGTTCTCAAGCGCTTGTCTATTTGTTTGAGCCATCGCTTTTGTTTTGGCTTTCTTGCCTCGCCAGCTCTGTGGCTCTCAATTAGCGTGCAAGCCTCAGGGACCTAATTAACCAGTTCAATTATTGAATAATTTTCTTAAAAATCCCATACAAGCCATTCTGACATTTATCAGCCACTCAGGAACTGTTGTGTGTGTGTCTATGTGTGTGCGTGTGCGTGTGCGTGTGTGTGTGTGTGTGAGTGTGTGCGTGTGTGTGTGAGTGAGAAAAGGAGAGAGAAAATCGGAGGGAATGATTAGCTTGTTTGCCAGCTCTGCTTATCCCCCAGGTGGCTGATGCAGGGGACAGCGCTGTATGTGTGTGTGCAGAGGGGCTTACTCGCAGCACAGGACCCCACAGCAGAGGAGGGCCCCCATGACCTTTTATCGAGTGTCCAATCAATAATGTGCGAGCGTCCATCCCTTTGAGTTGCAGCCCGAGCTTCTGAAGGCCTGTGGCCAGCAGCAAAGCTGGATGGGAACGGGCTACACAGTGGGGCAAAACAGTCCTTGGGGGACCAGGAGTGGAACAGAACCAACCGCCTCATGTCATTTACTCATAATGATGTCTTCCTTTAGTTGAAAAGGGAGGGTGGGCAGGGGATGGAGGATGGGGTGGGGGGCAGTGTCCCTCCCTCCTCCACTAGCCACCACAGATTCAGCCTCTCTCTTCCTTTGTCTGACGGTGAAAGCATCTTCTTTGGTCTGTCACCGGGCTCTGTGATTAAGGAGTAGAAACAGACCTCGGCTTTATTCACATTAGATTCCCATTTAGTGTTTCTTATCATAGCTATCTATCCGGTCACATGTTGAGATGGAGATGTATTTCATTGTTTCCTGAACTGTAACGTATATTCCCTTGTGGGCACAATGGGACAGACGCACTTGTTTAATTTGTAGCATTATCTCCAAACATCGACATTACAGGATCTGGTTGTCACTGCCAAAGAGCCAGCGCTGATGGATCTGACTGTGTACCAGTGTTCATTAAACACACTCCAAACAGCCTTCAAACCAACTCTATTAGTGGCTTCCTCTAGAACAAGAGGCGCCTGAATGCAATTTTGACCATGAAATGCTCTTTAAGCAGATGAACAGGACTTGAAAGATGAACGGGAATTGAAGTTTCCTTTTTCTTTTCTTGAAAATGCCAGTGAGGAGTCAATCAGTGGATATCAAAGCAGCAGGGACACACAAGAAAACATAGTGATAATACACAGGGCTGCCCACACTCAGTGAAGATGGTTAAGATGGCCATCACTAGTATCAGCGCCGACACAAAGAGCAGATAGCGGCCTTTCAGCGAGCAGCTAACTGTCGCTCTGTATTAGCTGCAGGCGTACGACGACACTTTGCGTTAAATTGAGACCCTGTTTGCTACGTAGCTGTGCAAATGGAGTCCAGAGATTTCTCCAAGACACTTGGCTGACCCACGCTGCCTACAGCGGTCAACATATGGCTCCACGGTCTGCCTTCATTGTATACGTATGCTGTAATTTATTTCTACATTGTTCTACTGAGAATACCCACAAAATGAAGCTGCTTGACTAAGGAAGAAATATATTCTGGCAGGCCGGATAAGAAGAAAAGAGAGTCAAATATACCAGCAGACAAATAACTATTCAAGTCTGCATGTTCATATTAAGCATCATCTGTGGTAGTCGTTCCTCATCACAACTGGGCTGGAGAGATTTCAGCGCATCGATCGGTAAAGTAAGTGTGTGAAAGAGAGTATGAGTCAAAAGGGGATCTGAAGGTGGGCTGACAGATGGAAGACACATGGAGGACCTACAGATGGAGAGGTCACTTTTGTTCCCTGTCAGGTTTGACCGAGGCCTTCCCTGCTCAGAGGTGACTGTTGCACTCTCTGGCGCCCTCTAACTCCCCCCCGAGATCACTCTACTCAACTCCACTGCCTCCGCTTTGATGGGAAAAGGGGGGTTATTGTGTAAATATTTTGCTTGAGCATTTGAGCATCTTAATCTTCCATAAGGTGATCTTTGGAGTGGAGCAACATGGGGTGCTGATGTTCAGAGGAGCTCCCAGTTGTAGAAAGAAAGAGGGAGTGAAAGAGACAGAGGAGGGAGGGAGAGGAAAAAGAAGAAGGTCTGTGTACTTGCTAGAGTGCTGGGAGCTAGAGTTCACTACGGGGGCGTAAGTGTGTCAAGAAGAGCGCTTTTCCCCCATCCGCAAGCCCCGGGCCCTCTCCACAACATTAAAAAGCATAAACAGTCAATACTGAATGTAACTCAGAGAAAGAGCAAGAGAGAGAGCGTGGAGGAAAAAAAAGAAACAAGTACGAGAACGCAAGGGTTTTTCAAGCGTTACACAACATAGCGAGATCAGAGAAATGGAGGCTGGGCTGTAGTGTATAGTTGCAAAGCTTTCCGATGGAGGAAGGGAGCCTCTCCATGTGAATCATTCATTGCGGGCGGCAGGGGTGTAAATACGAAGGGGAGGGTTGAATGAGAGAGGGATCAAGGAAATGCACACCTGGTGCAAGACAGGGGTCAGATTGGCCCTACACAAAAGGAAACGAAAGAGAAAAAGAGAACGAGTTGTTTGGCATTGCTCCGTTTAGACTCCAGCAGCAGCTTTTTATCGGTACGCTTGTGTAAAGCAGGACCGAATGGAGTAGGTAGAAGGTGCATATGGCGGTAGGCTGTCTGTGCCGACACACAGGCGGCAAACACATGGTGATGAGAGGGAGACTCGTCTTATTTTTAAAAAGGAGTTTCAAACGTTCAACATTTTAGACTTCCAGTTGGAGATGTGAGGGCTTGTTTATCTGTGGCACATTGTTCCTGCTCATAATCGCTCAAGAGTCTCAATCAGTCACTCCCTCTTTCCGTCTCTCTCACAAGTTTTTCAAACGCTAACTCCCAAACACTCGACACCTGGCTGGCTGACTTCAGAGCTGAAATCAGTGGAGAAGTCTGTGTGTCTCGCAGTCTTTTTTAATCATCCATTCAGTCACTCCTCACATGTTCAAACCTATGCATTCGGGGAGATCTTCCTCTATAGACGCATCATAAAAGACGCAGATCTTTCTGCTACAGCAGGTGTGGGACGGCTTGGGTGTTGAGGACATGTGTGAGTCATTGTTTGTTGGTATGATTAAATATATCTCAATGTTCTTTCATCTATATTGACATATTGCCCACAATTTCATCATAGCTTTAAAAAAAATATGAACTCTGCTATCGCCGCATTCAATTATGTGCTGCGTTATTATTTGTTAAAAACATCTACAGCATCCTTGAAATGACAACAAACAAAAATGTCAATAAAAATTGATCGTAAAGAAAAATATAAACAAGCATATGGCGTTACTTTACTTCAAGGTTTTTCAGTTCATTCAGAAGTCATGAACTAGTGTTTCCTAAATAAACAATTTCAGCACATTCAGACCACATACTGTTGTTCTCTTTGAGAGAAGGTTCGCTCGGTTTACGGCCAAACAAAAGTTACGTCTGTGCAAAGTGCTGTTTGAGCCACTTTCCTGACAGAGCAAGACTCCATATTTAAAACATTTGGAGGAGGGAACAATATCTATGAAAAGTGTGAAATTTGATTTCTACCCCACGGAATAGGCCGTTTCCTTCTGTTGTCAAACAGAATGACTAAACACGCTCATTCACATGCTCCCATGGTAGGACGTTATTAATTTATCACTTCAGAGTTATCAGTGCTCTTGCACACACGCATGCACGCACGCACGCACGCACACACACACACACACACACACACACACACACGCACGCTTCCTGATGATTGACAATGTGATAAATCTTATTTGAATATGGCTGACATGAATTATGTAACCAGAGAGACTGGTGGCTTTGTTGCTTCCCTCTAGCTCTGCGCTTTTCCTCCAAGATAACATACAGTTGATAATTTACAGTAGAACACGTTCTGAAACTATAAAGAAAGATATGGCGACAATGCCCCAAAGGGAAAAAACAGAGTGCTTCAGTGCAGCCAACTGAGCTAATTCTGAGAAGTGCAGAGAAGTGGAGAGGAGAAGGTTCACGATGTGGCGGAGCTGCAGTGAGGTTAGGTGGTTGGCACTTCAGACACTGGAAAGTGATTTTTCTCGAGTTGAGCTCTGATGGTAGCGTACAGGTCTCAGCAGACTGGGTAAGGCCAAAAAGAGAGAAAAATAAACACCAATGAAAGAAAAAAAACAACCACAACATTTGTGGTATCTGACGTTGATAGCTGCTGCGAAAGACTGCCTTTGAAAGGCTTGAGGAAAGTGACAATCCTCTATGTTTTTCCTTGTTGTTGCTCCTCCAGACGGCCAACATAAAAAAATAAAATAAACTTGTCTGATTGGTCTGAAAAGTCTGTCAAATGTCAAGCAGTTATCAAACAACAGATATGTTTTCTTTTAAAAAGATACCGGCAGAAGGAAAAGCCTAACCTTTCAGCGAGTGAGTACAAGTCACTCATCCCATCATGTGCGGTTCTCCACATAGAGAAACCCTCGCTCTTTACAAGGCTTACACTTTCCCCCCTGATTCGAATCTGTAGTTGTTGACACAAGATGTCTACGCCTGAAATAGATGGATCTGTTCAAAAAAACCTTATTCCAGGGAATTATTTACTCGGCGGGTTGCAACACTGAGACAAGAGAACAAACTCTCAAATATTCCTATAAGAAGATGTATGTAGTGTTAAAATCAAGATATTTCTATGTAAGAAAGCGTTGAGCTTAAACTTTCCCTCAATTCATGGTCAGTTGTTGATCTAAAATGTATTCAAGGTCTTTATGCAGCACCCGTCGCTCCTCTGCATCACGTTTACATCTTAATGCCGTCTTCCCAGATTTCATGTCATAATCCCGGCCTGACAGGAACAGCTTGCTCAACATCGGATGTGCAGTTGTATTTTGCTGTTCCAGTTCCTGTGGCTGATGTTCTTCAACTCCCTTCACACCGAGCACTGCTTGTAGGGAGATGGAACGACAATGTCCTTGATTTTCAAAGCGGAGAGACTTGTTAGTGCCCTCATTTACATGTTCACCACTGAATCAATTCAATTCTGCCTCTATTGCAACGTTCAAACAAACTTCTGCACAACTTTCACATTAACCTATTTTCTATTCTCATCACATTTGATTTTATTCTGAGATCGTCTCTGTGCTTCCTGCTCGCTGCGCAGGGAGGTCACAGATCAGGCTGGAGCTGGCATCGATTCAGTGTCTTGCTCAAAGACACTTTAGTAGACTGTGCGCTCGCTACCGTTGGCCCCCGAGCCCAGCAACACTGCCCCTGCAACCCCTACGCTTACAGTTGATACGGATCTCAAAGACTCTGTGTTGCACTGAATATTTTTATCTTGCACTTTCGCTCTTGGATTGTAAAGAGACTGAGATTAATCAATGGCTTTTATCATCTCCAAATAGGAAATTACAAAATCCCATGCAAAGCTTAAGGTGACTTGTAACTGAGGGAAAATAGCCACAAAAAAAGTAATCCCATTAAAGTGAATAGGCTTATTAGTAAAGAAGTCCAAAAGGATTGCATTTTGAGGAAATGTACTCCACAATAAACAATACTGGCTTTTTCTTTCCTCTCTTCTCCTTCAGAACAAAATGTGTATTGGAGATAGAGGCAAGATAGGGGATGAAGTTTTATGTTGTCACACGCTCCTCCATCTCCGAGTGGTTAAATCACAGCAGGGGGCCTGGAGAGAGTTTTCACAGCCAGATATCTCTGAACCTGGCATTGTCGTCTCTTCACTTTTGATCAGAAACACACCATCCAATTCTCACATATATTGTACATTATTTTAATTTCAGGCAAAAAAAAAGAAATCCTTCCAAATCCACCTTTTAACGCTGACAACTCGAGTCATCTTTTTAAAAGGAGATGGATATTGTTGTATCCTGCAGCCAGTTTCAAAGTGGTCACCAGCTTTTATTTAAAACACAGAGGCTGACAAGGCCACAAACATCACATCTCCGTTTTCAAACGAAGGTGAGGCTGGGACAAACTCCGTACTTTGGAGTTTCTCTGCATTGAAGGGAGGTGATAATGAACATTAATATGTACAGCTGGCTCTTTATACAACTCTTGCTGTGCCGCCTTTGGTGTCCTGTTGAGAGGGTGTCTAAGCAGTGCACCATCAATGGCAGGGGAACAAAGCCAGAGAAAATATCAAGTATTTTTCCACAACTGCCTGCCTGCCTTGCTCTGCGTTAAGATTAATCTAATTTGGTCTTTATTGAGAAATGGGTAAGAGCAGTTTTGTTTTATTTATGTATGTTTTTTCCTCCTCTGCTCCTTCCCTTTGTTGCTTCTCCTCGGCTGCCTCTGACAAAAGACAGCCAGCCTGCCAAGCCCGGTGTTGCTCTGGGACGGACCTGTCAATCACTCCTGACGGCACCCTGACAACATGTACGTTAACATTTCAAACGGGACTCAAAGGCGGCGCGTGACAGCAGAGCCTTTGAAAGTGGCTGTAGCGCTCGGCGACAGCCAGAGGAGTACGGGTGGAAAACAAACTAGAAAACAACAGTGCGAAGGGAAAAGAGAGAGAGTCAGAGACAGAGAGGGAAGAGGAAAAAAAAACAAAAGTTAAAAGCAAAACAGTGAAGAATGTGGGTCTTGATGATGGGAATTGGCTTTAGATTCTCCCTTGGTGTATCATTGTTTTTTAATTTGGTTGAAAGTCCCTTGAGTGGAGCTTTCGGTCTTCCAGGGACTCGGCTAAGGGCCCGTTCCTGCCGCAGTCCAGGGACAGCAGCGCCTCTCTCCTGCTCCTCGGAGGCCTCACACAGATCAAGTCAAGCCTCTTTTGCATCTCACTACCCTATCCTCCAACACAAAACAACTGTGCTCGAATGTTAATAACATTTTAGATTCCATCTCGTATACCTTCGCTTCATGCCTGTGCAATTAATTCCCAGTAGAAATCGAAGCCAGCGCTTGCCACTGAGATAAGCCTTTTCTGTAGAATTCATAAATCTATGATCTGTAGCTTCCAATACCAACAAGAAAATGGACAACTCAATTTAGATTCTGCTGTCCTGAATGCTCAAGGATGAAATCTTTTTTTTAAAATCATTGTGGATCCATAAACGATTGCCTAGAAGCGAACTAGTGGCATATGGCGTAGCATGTGCACACACAGGCTGGAGGATGTACTTTCAAAAGATCAGCCGGCACCACACACGGATGCAGACCACCACCACCTCTTCAACATGGCTAAATGAACCGTGCAAATGGGGTACAACAAAAAGACCCGGGCTGTGCCAGACTCAATGGGAGAACTGCCATCTCTGCAGTCCTGCAGTGTGTGCACTGATCCTTCAGTCAGCATCCACATCTGCAGTTCAAAACACACACTGGCTTGCAACTGCTACAAAGCTAACTGCTCATTGTCTGTCTGAGACTCTGTTTGACCATGCTGTGTGCAAGCGTGTAAATGAATGTGTGTGTTCAGTCTAAGTTTGTTTGAAACTAGATCTTTAAAAAGCAACTCTCAGGCTATAGTGTGTGTGTGTGTGTGTGTGTGTGTGTGTGCGCAGTGAACATGTGTTTTGCTTATATAAGCAAGTGGACAAGCAGCATGTGTGCTGGGACCCAGGTCATGCCAGCCTGTTAGTGACTTTTCTTTCTTCTTTTTTTAGAACTTCTCCCTCGGTAAAACAATGTCGGAGCACTGATAGGCTTCAGAACAGACAGGAGCCGTGGCACTGACACACACACAGACGCACCACATGAATTTGTGCCATTGACGAACACGTGTCTATATACACGTGTGTCCAAGCTGCCTTACAAATGTATACATGTAAGCAAACAAACACACATACAAGCTGCTCAGAGATATGGCTGTACTTTAAAGAACTTAAAACAGCCCTCCTGCAGACAGCCAATGCTTTGGCTTTAGTGCCCTCTAGTGCTGGGAACTACCTGAATGACTTGAGGTATATCTACTGAAACTGTTCAACTGTGAAGATAAACTCAGCGCGATTTAAAATGCTGGAACTGTTAAAAATAACAAGATATTATTATTATGACCAACTCCTCTCATAAATCATCATTATTTTAATTAGTTTTAATTAAACATCAGCTTACAAATCCTGGAAGATATGGAAGAAACTCTTTAGAGAACAATAAATCCTTCTCTTGTGTGACGTTTCAAATAATAAATACATTAAAAATAGTCACATCTACTCTATAAATTCAAATTCTGTTACATTATGTGTATTTATACAGTCTTAAAGAGCCAACACATTTAATTGTAATACTTAACTTTGTTGTGTTTTCCAGGGCTTTAACTTTATAGATTTTAAAATATTTCATTCTACATGTTGGATCCTTAATGTTGACAACTTACATTTGTCAACATTAAGGATTTTACTCATCATACCATATGTACAAATATAAGGGTCAATTCACGTTGTATTTTTCAAATGTAAAAAGTTTCCATTTTAAATTAGAAAGCTGAGTCTGCAAGGAAAATCATATTTCAAATAATATCACAGCCTGTCTTGTTGTCTGTTGAGTTCCATCAAATTGCTTGATAAAAAGGATCAAGCAAACTAATTTACATAAATACAGCTTTTATTTTATATTCAGCCCAATCAAGAAGTGATATTGTTGTAGGCATACGTGTATATCACTGCAACCTTGTCTTAATCATGTTTATTTAGTCTTTTAACTAACTTAGCAGCTGCAAAACCAACAACAAATAAAACGATTCAATTAAATGTTCACATTCTGGTAGGGTAAAGTGTTTTTAGTCTGACATTATTTACTTTATAACACTTGCTCTCTTATGGATATAAATTACTTAAAGCAACGCTGTTGGCATCCAAGTTGTAAAAAGGTAATTTAAAATAGCAAACAAATGTGGTTAATAATTACAAAGGGCTTTTAAATGAGTTATAAGTGAAAGCAATGTGAGACTTATATTATGTGCGTTATAATAAGAGCTCATGAGCAAAGAGGTGCGTCTTGACAAAAAGAAGCATCCCGTTATTATGCTCTCCGTTTTGTATTATTAATGTGGAGCACAGGAGAGGCCTTTGAACAACTGGAAATCCAAGTAATATTATTAAGGTGCCATGCATACAAACAAAATATGTGGCATAAAATGTGACTCTTTCTTTCACATAACTAAGCAACATGATACTTTTTGATGTCTTCAACGTGTAATCATTCATTCTTCAATCGATCATATTTATTGTACATCATTTTACACGGAAACATCTTTTGTTTCTGTCATGTCATGGAACATGTTCACCCTGTGAGATGAATGGAAAATTGTTAGATAAAACAATAGTTTAAAAAATGTTGATGAAATGCTTAAACTTTTCAATTAACATTTGAAGAGATACATTGTATGTGAGAAATATATAACGTACTATATAACCATAACATTACATATATTAATTTAGTAATAATTAATTGTAAAGTAAAAAGAAAGGAAAGCCAAAACTGATTTAACCCAACATATTTAGGGCAGCTCAGGTCAGTGACTGAGCAGCTGGGTGTTCCATGTGAGGACATCAGTGCAGTCGTATCTACTCCTTAATTTAATATAATAAGGAAGGTTTTTGTAAATCATATGCGTGTAATTTTTGCGCATGCATGATAGAGGCAGCAGAGGTGGGATTTGAGAGGTACCTCAAAGCTATGATTATCCTGAGTGTCTCGGCCCAATAATGTTACCTGCTGGGACAGCAGCCCTGCTCCTCTAAATAAATTGCAAGTGGCCTCGGGCAATAAGAGGAACCCTCCTTTGATCTGCCTCACTGCCAACGAGGAAAATGTGCAGGCAGTCAATCAAGCTCTTAAGGCTTTGCAACAATGGAGCCGACCCCGGTTTATTATTTATTTTTTAAATTGATGTATTTCATTATCACAAGGTGTCTACTTGCCGGGGTAGCGGGGGTGGTGAGGGAGGGAGGGGGCAACATAATCAATAATTGATATGCGGTGTGAAAAAGCTGATTTGCTGCCTCTCCTCTGGTGCACTTGTCACTAGCTGTTGTCAGAACACATTTGCTTTGATGACAAATTTGAAGAAGGGTAACAACAGCATCGCATCTGATTACAAATTTAGTGCGTGGTGAAAGGCAGGGGCCCCTTCTCACTGAGGCTCTGTTTGTACAGGGTGCTCAGGAGAAATGACTACCAGGCTCTGAGGTGAGTTACAGTCTTGTAAGCAGAGAGATGAGAGGGGGTTTAACTTTTTTGTCATGTGTCAGTAAACAGCGTGACTTGTTTGAAAGGCACCTGGATTACAGGGTGAAAAGTTGCTCTTTAAACCTTTAAAGCTTTGGGGCATGGGAGACACGCCACGTCAAAACAGAGTTTGGAGATGAGGAGTGAGAGCAACTACAAGACGTCACTCCCCCCGGTGTGTCTGCTGGGAGATGAAGGAGTTGTCCTGCTTTTCACACAGTTTGGGTCATGCTGTGTGGTGGAGCATCTCAAATCAATTTAGTCAAATAAGGGAAGATGCTCGAGTGATTTCATCCGTCCAAAACTCCTGAAAGACAGCTCGTATTGACGTGAAGAAAATCCTAACAATTCTCTCCTCACAGTTGTACTCAAATCATCACCTGCAGGTCATCAGAAGAGAATTACTGTTATGGTGATTTCATTGCCAAGTTAAGAGTTGTTCTTAATTAGCCTAAATGTTTTTTTCTTAATTACAAGTACGGAGTGGAGATTTACCACAAACTTTAAAACTAAATCCTGATGGGGAAACAGTTCGACACAAAATCTCAAAGAGAGAAACACAAACAACATATCAACAACTCGACATAATTGACAGCTGCATCCATTTGCTCGGTCCAAGCCCCCTCCTCCTCCTGCTTTTCCACTCTGTTCTTCCAACACCATTTCCTCTTTTAATTATCCCCCAGCAAAAAGATGGAGAACATCAGACGCATCGCGGTAAATCCTGGCCCTGGCACAGGCTCATAGTGGCTCCTGCGTCTGGCAATCCCGATAGAGCCTGTGCGCTGGCAGTGACAAGAGAGGGAGGATGCCTGGAGATTTTCTGACGGAAAGAATGGAGAGGATCATCTCTCAGCAAAAGAGAGGTCCTCATTCTACTCCCGGCGTGGGAGGCTTTTTTGGCGAGCGCTTTCCGATCATACCACATTTTCAGCACCAGATTAGCCAGTTCTCAGGAGCAAAACTCACATAGACCCCCTTGTTTACCCCTCAGTACCACCGTGCTTTTGTAATGACTGTTCATTTAAAGAGCACATTGGAAGCACTGCAAGCACGCCTGCTCTCCTATCTCTGCCTACAACATTTAAGGGGTGAGACTTATTGCATATAGCAGGGTCACAGAGACCATGGTTTGGATTATGGGGATATGATTTGTTTTGATTTGAAAGAAGTCTCCTCTGACCTGAAATGTGTTTTACTGAGTGAATTTTACATTCTAATTATCAGCCACACAAATGGGGTTTTTATTTTGGAAGCCGGGTAGATGAAATAGGTTGCAAGTTAACTAGTGCCGGGGCTGCTATCCGTCAAAGTTTCTCCCATCTCTGTGGGGTGCACATCAATCACAGAGGTCCCCAACTGACAGTCATTCTGCGGGCTAATAGTGTCGTCATCTCCCACGCGGTTACACAGATTGCACAATGAGATCTTCGGACACAATGGAGCTGCGAATGTAGCCCCCCACTCTGTTCCTTTCTCCTTTCCTTTTCTTCCATCATTCTGAGATGAAGAGTGGAATGCTCCACAGCGGGTAGCTTTCTTCTCCTCCGGGGGGAACTGAGAAAGCAGGCAAGGGCCTCTGTGATGTTACTTTCCCTTCAGGGTGGGGAGGAGATGTCTTGTAGCGCAGCTAAAGATGATCATTTGAGAGCCTGTGAAACAAGGTTCCCCTCTGGAAGCCACAGAGACGCAGAGACAGCCGAGGTCCCAGCTAATGAGTTAGGGTTAGCTGATGTTCCTCGGTGATGAAAACGAGAACATTGGAAATGACGGCAGTGGTCGTTTTTTTTGTCCGGGTTTGAACAACGTATTGCACCTCTGTTACATGAGTCTCTGAATGCAAAGGTCACAGGTCAAACTGAGCCTTTCAAGTAGATAGAGACCTACTCAAAGATGCCTCAGAAAAGTAAAAGCTTGCTACTGTATCACGCAAAGCTTAAACACCAGCAAGAGTATGATTTCCCTGTCACTCTGCTGCCCTCTTGCATCAAGACAGAGTACAAAGACTTTTCATTTAATAGAAATTATTAAATCAATTATGAATCTATGAAGGAACATATGGGGAAATATTTGCTGAGGAAACTCACAAAAACAAAACAACATCCCATCTGATAATCTGCCACAATTACGCTGCACACTGTGATGAAAGGATATCAATGAACTACTTATGTCATAGAAAAAGAGTGCAGCTTCAAACATGAAAGCTATTGAAGCCTATGAGAGTTTCAAGTCAATGAATGATCAAAGAAGCAAAAGCTTATCAACGCTGTTCCTTAACACTGAAACAGTGTCATATGGCTGTGGATACGCTACCACAGTTGCAGTGTTTTTGCCCAGGAACATAATGGCTATTGTGCTTTCTGCAAACATTTTGCCTTTTTACACAGTTGAAACTGCAAAAAGCACACAAAGTGTAGAGGGGACAGGAGCCCTTTATCCCGATGAAAGGCTAAAGGATGAGACTGACCTTTCTGGCATCAGCTGGGCTTTGGGAACACAATACATGGCGGCAACTCTTTCTGGCCTTTTCCCCTTCAGCTCTGGGCTATGCTTACAAGCCAAAGACTCAAGTCCAAACATCTATCATTTTATACAAAGACTCAAACCCACAGATGCCCCAAACCCCCCCCCCCCCCCTTTTATATTAGACAAACACACACACACACACACCGAGTAGTTCCCTCTGTACATCTGTAAACAGACCAGTCTCGTCTGGCATCATAGTACAACTGCAGGCTATGGAAGCAAAAAGAGACAACATATCACTGTAGATTACATCAACGCAACAGCTTGACTCAGTCCACAGTATCAACACCCCTTTCCTTTAACAGGAATTGAATAACAATTACATTGTGACCTGTATCCACTTAGGGAACGCACAAAACCAAACTATGTTACAATTCTCCACGCCAGCAAGATATGAAATGAAAATCCTGACATGGTTAAGTACTACAGTAGTTTAGAGAGTGCCCCCCAAAAATGACCTAACCTAGTATACAGTACACCTTTAAAAGCTTTGTTGTTGGGGGGCCACATACCTAAAGGGCCTTTGTGTGATGTTTCAAAAGGCTGCATCACAAGGTCATGGCGGAACAAGGGTCATACAAACACAGAATAGCACTTGTGTGGTATTCGGATTTTTTTGGATGGGGGGGGGGTTGTCAATTCTATAGGTAAACTCTAGCAGACAGGAGATAAGGTACGTGTGGGCGGACAGACAAAGGGAACACTAGTTGGCATCTGAAAAGGTAAAGAGTAGTAGTTCCTGACGTGTCAGAGGCCTCATAGTCAGTGGGAGAGTATAAAAGGCCCTGTAAGTGTGTCTAGGTTTATGTTACACATCCACAACTGCACAGCCATGGGAAAGGTATGAGCTCACTTGCAATACAGCAACCGTTTTGACAGAGAGAAAAATTGAAGGTTTTGGGTGTCAACTATTTTAACAGTGAAAGAAAATGCAGCAGAGGGTGAGGAGAGGTAGTCAAAAACGACTAATTCGAGTAAAGAAATTGGGTTAAAAAATGTGAACAGACTGCTAAGTTTGGTTATTTCTTAGGGGAAAAACACACTTATAACGGTTTAAAAGAGAAGCTTCTGTGGACATGAGCAATTATATGGTATCTATATAGGATAGATTTGCTGTAATTGTACAACACCACAGTTGACAGTGTTGAGATTGAAGGAGCATACAAAGAGTTCTTCAAATTAAATTCAGTTAACACATTTTTAATTGCCTTGATTTTCATCTGTCAAAGCTCTGAAAATAGACAGGAGAGGCTCTCGTGAAAAAGTAATTTAGTTTGTTTAAAGGAGAGCAGTGTCCCCTACAGTCCATTCATGAGTATTGCAACTGGTGCATTTATATACCTAACATTAACTTGTGAGTGACATATGTTTCTCTCTTTTCTAGATTATCTTCTACGAGGGCCGCAACTTCCAGGGCCGCCACTGGGAGTGCAGCAGTGACTGCATGGACACCTTCAAGCACTTCAACTGCTGCAACTCCATCCGTGTGAGCGGTGGTCACTGGGTGGCCCATGAGAAGCCTCACTACATGGGCTACCAGTACATCATTGGCCCCGGCGAGTACCCCGACTACCACAACTGGATGGGCTTCAACAACTGTGTCCGCTCCTGCCAGATGTATGCCCCTGTAAGTCAATCAAACAGACACATACACCCAACCCCCACCCCTTACCTTGCACATCAAATGCCGCTTTAGAAATGGATGTCAATCATTTGCCTTTTGATGTCATTAACAGATACTCAGGCAGGTCATACGTAGCATGAAAGTCTCTTTTGCAAGGCCCACAAGGAGACCCAGTCAGCCTTTAAAAGGAATATGATACACACCCCATAAGACTTGGAGCCTTCATTTTTAATTCTGTTAGTCACATTGAGTGTTTTGGCAGTTTGGGAAAGGAAAAAAAAATATCCCGTCATGCTCCGAAAGAGTTTTTATAATCTGCTTACTTAAACAAATAATAAAAGTCATAATTTGAAATATATCAGCTCAGGGCTGAAAGCTCTACCAAAAGGCTCTCTAGGGCTGACGCCTCCCAAACTAACGTAATAAATCTGATTTCTCCCACACACAGTATAGAGGATCCTACAAGATGAGGATCTACAACAGGCCCGACATGATGGGACACACTATGGAGTTCATGGATGACTGCCCCAACCTGTACGAGCGCTTCCGTTACCGTGACATTTTCTCCTGCAACATCATGGAGGGATTCTGGATCTTCTATGAGCACCCCAACTACAGGGGACGTCAGTATATCCTGCGCCCTGGAGACTACAGGGCCTGCGGAGACTGGGGATGCCAAAACCCCATGGTCGGCTCCTTCAGGAGGATGAGGACTGTCATGTAAACCTAACCCATGTGCAACTCAATATAAAAAAGTAATGTAAAAAAAACTACGTGCTTTGTGAGTTTTTTTTTTAAACACATGCATGCTACCATGAGTCTGAAAACAACACACTTTGGCCAAGCGGTCTTTTTGGTTTCTAAATATCCCTCTGGATCAATGAAGTATCTTTATATCTGACATCAAAGAAAGTCTGTTGCTGCTTAATTATCAATATCTCTGGTATATACCGATCATAACAAAACAAACCTTTTCTTTTTGCTGTCCGCACATACTTCACAGTCTGCATGTAGGTTTTTGGCATTCATACCAATAAAGGCAGATGTTGCAACTCTTATTGTAGCGCTGTGAGAAAGTGCAGCTGTACAGTGTTTTCCATAGAAAGAGAGCTTTGACAGAGACAAAGCGGCTGCTGCAGCGCACCAGTCCTATAGTGTTATGCACTCCACACAGCCCACTGTGCTGACACGGCAAAGCTTTGTCTCCAATTCCAAAGCCCTGATCTCAGCAGGGTCTATAAAGGCCTGGTACAGCCCACTGAAATGTACACAGCAGTTACAATGGGCAAGGTAAGCGTGCGTTTCAAAATCTATATCAAAAGCAACTTTAGAGTTTGATAGTATGTTGATCATTTGTAAATAAGGGGTTTAAAAGGTGGGAAACAATGCTGCAAAGGCAATGCTATCAGTTGTCAGTAGTTCTAAATGATTGTTTACCACACTATACCTTACTAATGGTCAGACGTAATTAGACTTAGTTAGTTATACTTAATTATACTCTGCTTTGCCTTCTGTTGATGGTAATAAAACATAGCAATTGTGTAACTGCGCTTTGAATCTCAATCGCTGTAGCAAAAAAATATGCCAAGACTTTTCTCTTCATGAAAGTATACCACATGGTACTCTGTATTTTACTAAACTTTGCCTCTGGTGCAACATTTGGGACATGTTTTCATATTCCCTTAAGAGTCAACTCCAAAATTCTTTACTTTCTGTAATTCTGTACAAGAACTTTGTTGGATAAAGCTAACTTTCAAACACCTGGGACAGAATACCAAATGATATAGATATAAAACTAAATTACACTAAAAGTCAAGTTATTATTGATTAACAGTCTGAAGAGCTGGAGGACAGATAGCTTGTCATCTATCAGATAATAATAGCAGTAGTTTGTCTTTGTTATAGCCCTATGGTGATAATGTCTACCTATATACCGCTTGCAGGTTATCTTCTACGAGGAAAAGAACTTCCAGGGTCGTCACTATGAGTGCAGTAGTGACTGTTCCGAGATGCAAAACCACTTCACCCGCTGTAACTCGATAAAAGTGGACAGCGGTTGTTGGGTGGCCTACGAGAAGCCCAACTATGGCGGCTACCAGTACATGCTGAACAAGGGCGAGTACCCCGACTACCAACGCTGGGCCGGCTTCAATGACTGCATCCGCTCCTGCCGCATGGTGCCAACTGTGAGTGATGCCTAACACTGTTTACAGCAATGTTCTCACTTAAGGTTTAGACATTTCGTTTCTATTTTTTCACTACTCTGTGCCCAGACCTGTGGCCATTTAAAAAGCCTCTCTTTTTAGCTTGACCTATAACTGCAGCAAAAAGATTTATGTCGAGAGAGAAATAACATTTAGACTGGGTCATTGGATCAGAACAACTTTAGTACAGGAACTTTATAAATGTATTTGAAATTGCCAAGTTAATCTACTGTGGTGAGTTAAAGTTTAATAAATGGTTACAGTAAATGACAGTATGATTATCTCTGTCTTAGTATAACGGCAACTACAAGATGAAGATCTTCGAGCGTTCCGACTTTGGAGGACAGAATATGGAGCTGAGCGATGACTGCCCCGATCTGAACGAGCGTTTCCACACCCGTGACATCTCCTCCGTCAACGTCATGGAGGGCTACTGGATTCTGCATGAACACCCCCACTACAGGGGACGCCAGTTCTTCCTGCGCCCTGGAGAGTACAGGAGGCACAGCGAGTGGGGAAGCAACAGCCCAACCATCGGCTCTCTGAGACGTATCACTGAGCTCAACTGATTCCCAGCTTTTTTCACCCTTACTGTGCCCCACTGTTACCATCCCACCCTCTTGTTCCCCTAATGCCAGCACTGTTTCAGTGTGGTCTCAACACTGTGCTGTCCAAACCTGAAGTCATACATTTTTATGATGGAGGGATTTGGTGCGTCTGATGTTGGGTTCTGGTTTTTCTCGGGCTGCGCTGCATTGTCGGGTGAAGTTCCTTCCCTATTCAGTGCTCAAGCAACGCTCAATAAATAGTAATGATCTTTTTTGCTTTGGTCGTCCCAGAGCAAAATGGTTTGCCTCACCAGTCCCCAACCTCCTGTCCTACTGGAATCACAATAAAAGAAAACTTGATGAAAGTCAACTAACGGGAGCCTTTGTTAATTTTCTATTGACTACTACAGCTGTCACTATAAAAAGATCAGGGGGATATGGCTTTTCATAAATCTGAGGAATATTCTTCTCTTTAGTGTAGTGATTGAACTTAGTTTCATCGGACCACAGAGTGACAAAGAAGAGTAACCACCGAGGTCCTAGACCAAGACCGAGAGTTTCTACAGTTTGCCGTGATATCGACATTCCACACACAAAGAGAAATTATCAAGGAAACAGAAGCTTATTCTTTGAAGCTCAATATTAAAGACAAAAAAAGGGTATCTGAGGATGAGCATGTAGGAGTCTTTATGAGATCACATGGTGCAGAGTAAGCGCGTTGGGTCCATGAAAGATGCCCATATTAGATCCACATCACAGGGCCAGTGCCAACTCAAAGAGTTGGAGTCAAAGTGGTCTGGTATTAGCCCCGAGCATCAAGCTCTCTCAGAACAAAAAACAAAACCCAGTCCACATCCATGCTCATGCATTTTTCATCAGCCCAAGATACTCAACCCTTTCAGAAATAAATATCAATTATTGAAATTGTTAATTAGACACTGCGTAATTGGCAAAGATACACATGAATAAATAACTTTGACCATTAATTATTGATTTAAAAAAAATTGAAGCCCAGTGGGGAGTGCATTTGAGAGTCTCTTAAGATCAAGCACAACAAGAAATATGAGTTTTGGCCTTGAGTAATGTCCAATTAAAGGATTGTCGGCTTTGCTGTACAAGTCCAATGATTTGCCCTCATCATCCTTTTTATATCTGTTGACAACAATACCCAGCAGACAACATAACATCAACAGAGTGCAACATGGGATCTGATCAGCTGGGGTCCGGGGGCAATGTCAGATAAGAGATGAGAGGAAACGTACAGGCTGCCAGTTCTCAGCCACAAATGGAAGCTAATCTAAGGTCATGAAGGGGCAGGGTCTTCAAATATTAATCACATTTAGAAAGTAAGCACTGTGCCTTGCATAGAAACTACAGAAAACAAGTCTATGGTCATTTATGTTTAAAGTTTATGGTTATAACCCTGCAAACTTTACATAAAAAGAACAGTGTGGCAAATAACCTGAAACTCTCCAAACAGCCTTGCTTAAATATTCAGTACAGTAACGTTGCAAAATGTACTATCCTGTTTTAGGGGCCATAAAGTTGGCACATCAGCAGAGAACAGAACTGGGGTGATGTAAATGAAAAATAAGTTGTTTCCTTGGATTCAAAGGTCAAATGTAGACCCTTTGGGAACCACTTAGATGGGGATTTGACATAGGGTTGCGGTTTATTGTAAATATATGATGATTTAAACGCAAAATACAATACTTGACTGCAAAATGATACAGAGGAATATACTTAGTAACCCAACAAAGGAAGCTTTTCGTATCACAACACTCCATGTCGTATTGTTTCGCTAAAAACTGGTGTTCACAAAAGCATCTGAGTATACCACACATGCACCGAAATAGCTACCGTTACTATAGCAAACAACTTTAATGCAATATTTTAAAATACAGTTCTATAAAACATGTGCATCGAAGAGGCTATACTCAATGTCCCTGGATTGTTCCTTCTCTACCTCAAGTCATTTAGATGATATTTTCAAGGGCTTCACATAAAAAGGACAAAAGAGTGAGATCTGAGTTTTGTCTCCCTCTTCATCTCTGAACCCTTTGGACTTGGTGATGGGATGCTGATTGAAGGGTAAGTAGTGCGATTTAGAGAATGAATTCTTTAGATGCTGGAAAAGAGAGAGAAAACGAAAGAAACAGAGAAACCAAGAACATAAGACCGTGATTCCATTATTAGTCTCAGTTCTCCCTCTTTTCATTCTGATGGGTGGATAATTAAACCTCTATAGTATTGTCTTCCATCTTCTTTGCCCCACTTCCAGCAATGCGAATTCCCCTATGGGCAACTTTTAAAAAGGCCCTTTTTAGACATCTGTTTTTCAAATCAGCACGACTTTTTTCCCCCCATTAATTTGTGTTCTTTGTGAAAGTAGAAAGACTAGTGCCAGGACAGAGATGATCATACGTGTAAAAATCCTCAACATTTCAAGTGCTAAAATCAAAGAAAGTAAGAAAAAAATATCCAAATATTCTTTTTCGACACTTTTCTTTTTAATTCTACAATACTGCTATTATACAACCCTTAAGTGTGCATTGCAAGACATCAGATGGGAGCTCAGAGGCTGGAATGTAACAAAGCTTGATTTAAAAGCAGTCGCGGTTTCCCCCTCCAGCTTGAAGGAGGCAGCTTGTCAATTACTGTTCCCGCTCTGACAGAGGCTCTGGGCGCACAATGAACACGCAGGCAAGCAGCAAAGTATGGAAAAATGAGCACAACTTGTAACAATGATCAAATAAAAAAAACATAAAATGGATGCATACAAGAATTCAAACTCATTGCTATGAAACACAACTAGGGTTTCCTTTATATCAATGTTCTTTATACAATAATTATCTTATGGAATTAACATCTAATACTAAATCATAATCTGTAAACACACCAGTAAAACTGAGATAATTCATCTTATAATAAATGCCAACATGTAGTGTTATTAGTTTCACTTATGAAATCACTTAAACCAGCACCACATCTAATCAAAATACCCGTGTATTCAGAAGCAAACAACCTGACATTACGGTAAGAGAAAGAAAAACTGATGATATACTGTATGAACAAAGAAAGCACTTACAGTGTAATCTGTATGATCCTTGTTGGTAGCACTGAAAGCAGTCAGCTAAATACAATTTGGTCTCACATTTATAGATTATGCACAATTATAGCATGAAATTGACCTCGATAAACAATATTAAATAAATTAAAGATATTTAAGATACAACAAGCCCCTCATCATAATACCCTTTTTTATTTGCTGGAGAGAATTGCTAAGTGTGCTGATCATTGACCAGATATATGATTTTGGATGCTTTATGGAAGTTGGAAAACTAAGTACCTGTAATGTATGCGTACATGTATTTTGTTTCTTTAAACATAATTAGCATTGTTTGAAGGAACCTGAGATCTAAGGTTTTTTCTTTGCAAATGATCTGTAATTAATTAATTGTGCATATGACAATAACTAAGTTGTATTTGGTACAAATTACACATAGTATTACAATATTTTTTTATACACATTTAATGAATAAAAGTAATGCCATTCAGTATCAGTTTTAAAAACACGGCCTGAGATTTCCATATTGAAAAAAATAGTAATTTCAAGCACTTCAGTATAAGTAGTGTGCATTTATGCTGTCTTTAAAACAGTTAATTCCCTTGTTTACTGTATGTGCTATTCTGAAGGTATTGTGTCGTTATATCCACATTACACCTCCTGCAGCAGCCTATGACGGTGATTTACTTCACTCGTATAATATAATCATACGCTGAGGTAGACTTTAAAACATTTGTTAACTCTCAGTAACAGTCTGAACAACGTTCTGCTTGTGCTGATGAAATGGACTATTGGTGTGGTAAGTTTCTCTCCATGCTGTGTGCTTCAAAAATGTAAAACAGTGACATCAGCCATCACCTGCAACTCATTCCCAGACAGAGCTGCTGCTGGGCAATGCAAACCATTTGGAATAATGTTAAGGCCAAGTGAGTGTTGTGAGTGTTCTGTGGTCTAGTTGCTGTCCCGCTGCCCAGCAAGAGGCTGCCCAACAGGCAGCTTTTCATGGAGGTACTTCATGGTACCCTGCTCAGAGAAGTCTGCTGCTGTGTGCCCGTCCCCTCTCAGGACCCACTTTGTGGTGAGCAGCCCCTCCAGGCCGACAGGGCCCCGGGCGTGGATACGAGCGGTGCTAATTCCAACCTCCGCTCCTAAAGACCAAAAAAGGAAAAAAGAGAGCAAGGGAGAAATGTAAAACATCATTTATGTATTGAAAGAGAGTCTGCAGTAGTTTGAGAGAGAACAAACAACAATATAAGGCTGTTGAAAAGATTTCACAGGAATACAGACAACAGATAGATGATATGGGGACATCATCACTACATAGTACATACCCAGTCCAAAGCGGTAGCCATCTGCGAAACGTGAGCTTGCGTTCCAGAAAACACAGGCGCTGTCCAGCAGCTGCAGGAACCGCTCTGCTGTGTCCTCTGAAAGAGAAAGATAGCTTGTTAGCTCACAAACTCATAACACCTTTTCAGGCATGAACATGAGGTTCGGACAACAACAACTTTTCATTGTGATTATGCCATAGAAATAGAGATTAAAATAATGAATTTATGCAATAAACAACACTACATTTAAGAGAAAACCTTAATCTGCGGTTCTGAGGATTACATACATTACAGGTATTCATTGCAATCACAAATACTAATGTTATCTTAGTACACACCCAGTGCCCTAACCTCAAATCAAGTGAGCACACAATCTACACATCCTTTATATCAGGGGGATGTAGACAACTATAGGTCCAAATGTATTTAGTTGAAATGCTAGCATTGTTTTAAAATTAAATACTCCGCAAATGTGTGTTAATAAAATCAGATCACATTTAGCTAAAACAGGTATTACCTTTGTTGAAAGAGTATCTACATATCTACCTATCTATCAAGCAAGCTACATATCTATCTACATGTGGTATATGTATAACTATTGTATCATTGGTATAAAATCTGGCTTTACTTTACCAATATTTGATTGACAGGAAATAACTAGTACAAATGCGTACATTTTAATGTATTGAAGTACCTTCTGTGGTCACCAGATGGCAGCACATCCTTCACTGCAGTTGAGTAATCCTCAATGTAGAAATGCTCACTTTTATTCTGATCACCAAAAAGAGTCAGGTGAAATATTTTGCATATTTCAACATTTGATCGAGGAATTTGCACTTCATGATGTTCCATGCATTCAAAAAGATATTTCGCAGAATGGTTCCTTGTCTTGCAGATCTAGCGTCTTACAAACGCTGCGTTTTTAATACAATTATTTAGTTCCCATCAATATTTTATGATACTCTCTAAAATTGCCTGACAAATGAAGGAGTCACAAAAAGGGCAATATGTTAGTCTTCAACACTGTCTGCATGCAATATGGCAACAGCCTTTAAAATCAGGAAATACTCTGAACCTGGCACAGAGTGGTTCAATCAACATGAGTTACAAGAATGTGGTGTGATGGCTCACTTGAAAGACAAAACTGGCCCAAAGTTATGACAGGGACGACTCTTTTAAACTGTGTTTTAGCATCTGCTCTACATTTTAAAAAGGGCTCTGTCCCCTACGTTAGAGTCACACAGGGAGGCTGTGCACTCATCCTGACAACAAAGTGTCACTGCTCATTAGTCCCTGTGGCAGGAAGTGAGATGAATGGGGAAGGTGAATCAAGGGAGTGAGAAACTTGACGAATATCAGACACCTACAGGTAGAAGCAAGGAGCAAGACAAGACTGACCTAGACTCAGTACTGCTGTTTGGCCAGGGTGAGGTATGACGTAAATAATGCAAGACTGCATCTTTTTGCCATTTTTAAAAGCAATTTGATGGATAAACACAACAAAGACAATACTAGCACAAACAGGAAGGGCCACCTACCGTTCTCTGTGATGATGACGTCTGTGTGGGAGCTGCCATACTTGTGAATATGGTCCACGGCCTCCTGCATGCTGTCCACCACCTCCATGCAGCACTCCAGGTCACCGTACTCCGCCCGCAGGGACTTTGCCTCTGATGGGCTGAATGTCAGGTAGGAAGCAAGGCGGGGGCCTGCATGAATCTTCACCTAGTGACACATTACAGAACAAAGATAAATAAGAGACAAGTAGACTTGTACTGAAGACTATATTTAGTATGATACAGGAAAATGAAATAATATTTATTCTGATTGGACTTAAGTTTAGAATCTGGTACGGCCATACTTTGAACAAGTATCTTCAATTACACCAATGACTTTTGTTTGACATTGAACTTTTAATGAGTTTTCCTTGTGGTTTTTGAGATAAAGCCATTTTCTTATATTTAGCCTTTGGGCTTAGAGGACGACTGTTTTTCTAAAATATGTATGCAGGCATGCAAGTTTATTAAGGAAATGTAAAAGCAGCCCCATGCCCATAGACAAATACAGTATGATAATAAAGACTCATTTTGCAGCTAACTGGTTTGACCGTTTAAATATTTATTCATATGCTGGCTTTGGCAAGACCAGAGTAAACTTACAAAAGAAAATGCAATTGTTTTATAAGTATTGCTAATGTTATATCGATGAATAGGAATATATTTCAAGATCAGTGTTTTACCCGTTCAGTGCGAAACATGTCAATGATCTGGTCAAACAGTGGAGTCCTGAGGATGTCCCTGTGAATCAGCAGACTCTCCATCGCATTACAGGCAGCCGGGTAGTCGCACTTGGAGTCTCGGACTGGAACGAGAAAATAACAGTCAATAACTGCTATATTCCTAGTCAGTTAATAATTGAGCAAAGTACAAGCTAACAAACACGTCTGGCCTTAATGGCCTACCAATACTACACATATTAACATTTGGTAAATGTATAAGTATTGTTAATAAAGTACAATCGTGTACACATGAACCTCCGCACACGTCAGACAAGCTTCTTATATATGCTGACCAATTTTGATGACTTTGTCAACGCTGGCTTCTGAATCGACGTACACATGGCAGATTCCCTCGCTGTGACCCAGCACCGGGATCCCCTTTGCCGCCCGCTGAATGTTTTTCACCAGCTGAGATGAACCTCGAGGGATGATCAAGTCGATCATCTTGTCCAGTCGGCAGAGATCCTCAACCTCCTCACGAGTGCTCACCTGGAAGCAAATACAAATGTGTCAATCACAGCAGCTACAGGCTGTACAGGCTTGATTGGGATGATGTATTTTCATGCAGACTTGGGTCCTCCCAGTCCATAAAATGCTGTATATAAAGTTTGTATTGCCTTGTAATACATGTATAGGAAGCATATTTTACCAGCTGTACTGCCTCTTTAACTCTGTGCATGGAAAGGGCTTCCTGGGTGAGCTGGTGGAGGACTCGGTTGCTGTTGGCAGCCTCCTTGCCTCCCTTCAGCAGGAGGGCATTGCCAGAAGCTATTGACAATGCTGACACCTACAGAAAACAATGTTTTGTAATATTACATTTTTTTTGTCCATACATTTTCAGATTATATTCATTTCTTTATCTTGTTAGCATTTGCCAATACATTACCAAATTGCCAGATCTGTGTGTGTAACGACTGCTCTGTCTGTATACCTGTGGCAGACAGTCGGGTCGGGCCTCAAAGATAACGAGAAGAACTCCAATAGGCACAGTGATCTGCTCCAGCTCCAGGTTGTGAGCCACCCTGGTTCTGCGCAGCACTCGACCCACACTGTCCTGGGCAGCCACAGCGATCTGATGCAGGCCGAGGGCCAGGCTGTTCAGTTTGGCAGAAGATAAACTCAGTCGCTTCAGCATGGCTGCTGGCAAAAGGCCTGTAGGAAAAAAAAACACACACAAAGTTACACTTTGGCATAGGGAGAAAATGGGTCGGTTGCCCTCTGGTGGAGAGGCACAGAAGGAAGTCAACTGTCCACAGAAAAAGTTAACAAAATCAGATTTTTATTTTATTCGTAACATTTGAAAACAATATACACAATGAAAGGGGTATCATGTTAATAACATACATATATGAGAACATTGTGTACATAAACCAGCCCCGAAATAATGTATGTTATGGTTAAAGACTCTTTCGTCACCTCACTACACTTATTTTGAGTGCAATTCATTTTCTAAAATAAAAAAAGACACAATGCAAAATAAACAAAGCCAAATATGAAATGGACTGACAGAATGATAATTATTGATTTTTCAAATGTCTTATAGATATCGCAATAATATTCTTATCGTGCCAGCCCTAACATTAATAGGAAAATGGGAGTCTGCTGAAAACGTATCTATAGGTACTATGAAGCTTCATCATCTGCAAACTTGACTAAATGACTTATTGTGGGCTTCTGTTACCTGTATTTACAGCCAGGTCCATGTCCATTTTATTGGCAGCCAGAATCTCTTCCTGTCTTTCAGTCAACAGCTCTGCTAGATGGCAGATGATCTCACTCCTCTGACAACAGGCAACAAAACACAGGCAGGAGGATGAGCACATCTATCCACAAGAGGTCAGTGTTTCTCTGCATCTGATAAAAGGTAAGATTAGGCCTATTCTTTTAGGTGTGTATAATATATATAGTAAGATGTTATTTAAACTATCACCCATAAACACAACTGACAAGAACACAACAATGGGCATTATTAAAGACATTGTGGCACCTTGTCTGGGTGCAGAGATGCCAGCGTTCTTCCAGAGTTACGTGCCACTTGTGTCTGATGCTCCAGAGTTGGGCCTGGTGAAGGGTCAGGGACAGACTTCAAGTTTATCAACTCTAACGCCAGGTTATAACTTTTAGTTTTTAGTTTACAACTTGTTTCATTTCATACAAATGTAATGCACATGTGATAAGTTGTTGGTAGAGAAAGCATGCAGCCCTTGTGAAATCACCTGCAGGTTTTATCTCGGAGAAGAAGGTTCCCACCTTCTTGCCCTCCACAATGTCAGTGATCACATGACCCGTTACTTTAGGGTGGGTGCCGTTGGCGATAACCACTGAGGTGCCACCTTGCAGAGCCCACAGGGCAGCCTTGACCTGCAGGAAGAAAGACACAATCTGAAAAAAGGTCTCTCTAAAAAAAAAAAGGTATCATTGATATCATATGAGGGGACTAGATTCAAATGGTACTATTAAGTGTAGTCCAGTGATTCCAAAACCAAGGGTTGGCCCCTCAAAAGTTACACAAGACAAATCTGAAAGGTTGTGAGATGATGGATGGAGAGGAAAGTAGAAAGGAGTTCACCTACACAAATCTGTTTTTCATGCTACGGAAATATAACAACATTTGCTTATGTTGGGGAATATTTTATCATTTGAACAGCTATGTAAATTAAACTGGGGAAAAGTTTAGAGGGGGAATGTGTCTTTGGTGGAACTGCCAGCATCTCAACATCTGAATGTGATATAGTGCCCAAACTACAAATATTTTTTGTTAAAAAGATCACAAGCCAGAAAGAAAAAGAGTGTGACATCACTGGCTTATAGCTTGCCCATCTGATGAATTTCCACTGAGACTTTTTACTGAGTCTTTAAAGTTGAATGAAAATAATAGAGTTTTCAACACAGTCTTTACCTTGGCCTCCATGCCTCCAATCCCAACTCTGGACTTTGTGCCATATGTGATGGTGTGCTGGTCCCCAGGGTAGAAGATATCAAGGAGCTTGGCGTCATCTGTCCCAGGGGGGCTGTCGTACAGTCCTAAGACATTTACAATTGTTACACAAACTATCAGCCCACAACTTGGTATCAAAATGCACAACAAAGCACGTACAATCCTAAAAACAAACAAACTGATTATAAATAGTTGGCTAAAATGATTCTCAGTATTTTTTTTTTGTATCTTCTCAATTGATACTGAACGGATCATCAGCCATGTCACACTCACATGCACACACACCTCGTGGCAACCCCATCAGCATCAATTTCAAACATGTAGGCAGAAGGTGTGTGTTTGTCTCTCAGTTGACCCCCTTAGGAGTGGGGGGGGGGGGGGGGTTCCCAGTGAAGAGTGCAGACAGATGGTGTTGTTACCTAACAGCTGACCCATACTGTTGTTGTGGTAACACACATACCTTCCACGTCAGACAGCGCGATGAGGAGGTCAGCCTTCATCTCCACAGCTAGCCGTGCCGCCAGACTGTCGTTGTCCTTAATGCTGATCACCTACAGAGCCAGAAAAGTGCTGAAGTAAGCTCCTGAAGACAGAAAGACATCTGCAAACGGCCTTTTCTTAAAGGTTATAGGCTGGCTGATAAACAAATACATGTATAAAGACCTTCTAAACAGTGCAAAACAGTCCTTGTGACAGAACACAACACTTTGCTAGGGAGTGCAACACTGAAAGGGAGAAATTAACTTTTTCAACAAGAGGTCCATTCATTGAGCATGGGTTCAAACCTTTTTTTGCATTATGAACTAAATACTTCAGAGAAACAGCCAAATTAAGTCCATGCAAGTTTAAATATACATGCAAGGGATAAGTTCAGTAAAAATTAAATGCAAACCTATTATAGATTTTCATAAAATAGTCTCTTTTATGTCAATAAATCCTGTTTAAAGAGAGAGAGCAAGGCAGAATTATCCCCAAGGAAAAGACGTGTTAGTGATTTCTGCAGGTAAAGGAGGGTCGTAGGGCTGCTCGATTATGGCAAAAATCATAATCTCGATTATTTGGGTCAATAATTGTAATTGCGATTATGAAATGCGATTATTCATTGACTTTGAAAACATCCATTTATTGGAGAAACATTTTTTAACAGTATGTTTTTAACAGTTGTTTACCCTGAATTTTAAGTATAATAAAAAAAAAAAATTTAAAAAAAAGTTTTATTTCGATTACGTTGTTTTCGTAATCGTTGCAAGCCATAATCGTAATCGCGATTAAAATACGATTAATTGAGCAGCCCTTGAGGGTCTACCTACAGAAGTTAGCCCCGGCCCCCCTCTGACAGCACTACCTCTCCAGTGACAGCATGCACTGCCATCCGGACCCCTCCCATCATGCTTGTGCCTTCATGGTTGAGGGCAGAGCTGCTTAGGTGAGGCCGGCTGGCAGAGGTGTTTCATCGTGTGAGGATGAAAGAAAACACTGCTGCTAATGAACAGTGACGGTCTACACTTTATCATCACCGTCTCCTACGATCACTTCGGCTCCCCTGCTGCCACCATCACCGCTGCGTACCCCCCCCCCCCCCCTCCCCATGCTGTCTGTAACCACATTTACCCCCTGCAGGTCGCTGTTGGGCTCCGGCGGGGGCACCACAGCGTCGTTGGTGTTGATGATGGGCACGATGTTCATACGCAGCAGCTCCTGCAGCGTGCTGTTCAGATTCTGCCTCTTTTGGTCATCATGGAAATCCAGATTTGTAACCAGGACCTGACAGTACAGTTAACAGAGAGCAGTGAGTGAGAGAGATCAAATATGACACTGTAATATGTTTCTTGATCATTATTTCAAGTCATTATTTTACCTGTGCAGTGCAGGTGCTGTATTGGGTGAACATGGCCTCATACAGCGCCATCAGCCCACTCTGTCCAGCAGCAGCACAGGCCCGGGCCTCCAGTACCGGCACCGACTGCCGCACAAGGCAGTAAATTGTTACATAGATTTTCTGAGTAAACAGATTAAGCCTTCAACTAGAGTTGCAAAGATGTTTTAATTAGTTGTCAAGTATTAAATAATAAAAAAATGCCAACTCAAAAAATCTGATTCTAGCCTCGTATTTGAATATTTTCTGTTGTTTTTTTGTGGACAAAACAAGACATTTAACAAAGTCACCTTGATCAATATTTTTGACAATTTTCTGACATTTAATAAAACAAACAACTGAATATATAATGAACATTCTTGTTAGTTGCAAACATGTAAAACCGTAAGGGAAATACTTTATCATTACTTGAAGCCTAAACACATTCCTCTACCTTTTCTTACCATGTCATTGAGCTGATTGTGTCCCGAGTGCAGCGCCTGCCGGACGCTCTGGGACAGCAGGATCTCATGTCTTAATCTTTGCTTGCCAAAGGCCACTGCTCCACTGGTGACAATCATCATCTCCCTGCCTTGATTCTGCAGCATGGCCACCTGCAGGCCGATTCACCCAATTAGGAAATAGACAACAGCTGGGCTCACTTGTTTTCACATTCATGCTCAAAGGAGGCAGCCTTAAAATGTTGGTTCAACAAAATGACCTACCACTTGTGATAACTAGCCTTGATATTATGTTGTATTAGTTTTAAATGTCAGACTTGTCTTATTTTACCCAAGCCAAATACCATGGGATTATACTTGCAGAAATCAAGAACAGTTACTTCAAAGCATGTGTGGTAGAGTAACATGGCCTTTTTATTCAATTACACCTAAATTCAATTGACCCATTATACTGTTGTGGTAAAATATTCCAATACCTAGGAAAATAAATCTGCATGACTTGACATAAGGAGGTTGGCAAGACACATTTTTATTTAAGTAGGAGAATTGTCTTGGAAGTTATTCAGAACTTTAAACGTATTTTTTTACTATACTGGTTTATTTGTCCTCCCACCTGCTCCACAATGGAGGCCAGCCTCCCCAGAGCCAAGCCACATTCATCCCCACGGGTGACCACAGCACTGCCCAGCTTCACCACGATCCTCTTGGCCTGGCGCAGTTCCCCGCGGTGTGCAAAGGAGCTCCCATGAGCCCTCCCCTTGGGAACTGTATAAAAGGACAAGAAGTTATTTTTACTTGACTGTTAAAAAGGAAGTGTTTTAGCTCCATTTTCAATGTGATTCATTGCAAAACGGAAGCAGGAGAAGTACGCATCAGAAGAAATAATACCTAAATAGACTAATCATTCAGGAGAGTCCGGATAGGACTGTTATTAATTAATTGGATTTAACAGTGTATTACTATAGCTTTATATTTGATTTCATCACTATACAATTCCATGACTGAGACAAACACAGTAAAGCCCTCCCCTTCATTCATCTGTAACGTGGGAAACGGATAATCACAGCCTTCAAACTGCCACATCAGCAGGGCAGGCAGAATAGCCTGTGCTGTGCTGACATTACACATCTCTCTTTACCAATGAAGCGCGAGAGAGACAGAGAGAGAGGGGGACAGAGAGATCCTGACATCTTGTTCAGACTAAAGTAGATCTGAAATCTCTCTGCAAACACAATATCCCAGTCAACGTTTGCACAGTGTGTTACATCATGTTTACAAGGAGCACTTTAAAATTCGCCACATCTGCCAACAGACACTTTTGACTATGTTGACATAACACAATGCACATTAATATTGTGTACTTTCAGAAAAACGAGAGACTGACACACACAATAATTATTCACATTATTGATTAGTCTGATTATGTGAAAGAATACATAAATAAAAATGGCCATCCCTGAGGCTCAGAAGACCTCTACAAATTGCTTGTTTTGTGAAAGCAAGTCTAAACCCCCCTTTTTTTTTCTTACAGTATATAAAACAGAAAAAAGCTTGATACATAATCAAAACTGTTTTAGTTGAATGCCTGCAACTAACGTTTTTTTTATTTGTATTGAATAATCTGTTGATTATATTTCAATACATCAACAAATTGTTGGGTCTGAATAATGTAAGAAAACTGTGAAATAATTCAATCATAGGTGACTAAACCAAAAGATAATTAATAAAAAGTGTTGTTTGCAGCACTCAGAATTCAGTTAACTTTCACATGAATTAAAGTAATGCATAAATCCCCAGACCTAATGCTAGAACTAGAACATGTTTACTATTTTTGCTTTAAAAAGTACTTATGATTAATCACATATCAGAATACTTTAATAATCTGACAATAATCCAGATTTGTTTTGCAGCGAAAGAGCATTTATATGAGCATACATAATCTACTTGTATTAAAAGATCTGGGGTTGCAAATTTGTTGTTTTACTTTTCTGTAATCCAGGATGCTGGATGACTAAAAACAGACATCAAATACAGTGTTTACATGGGATTAAGTGTGTCACAGAGTGGCTGTGCAGCATGGCTTGCCTTGTGTCAATGGTCTGGTGAGAAACCCACATACTCTTCTCCGGTAATCCAAATGGTTCCTTGAACACAGGGTCAGCCTTCGTAGCAGCATGGTCAGTGTAGTGTCTTTACTGTGACAGGTGCATACAGAGAGTGATGTAAAACATATCAGTATAAAACACATTCAACCGTGGTGGTATTAAAGAGAGTAAATAGAAGTTAGTAGTATATCTAAATTGCAACATAAAAGTGATGCATTGTATTGAAATTTACAGTCAAAACTTTATTATCCATAGGCCTACTTGTTCCCTAGATGCTAAAGTGGTGGAAAAGCGTTGGTTCTTACCTGAATTCCAGAAATCCCTGTTTGGCTTGTCCTGTTTGTGCTAACCCTGTTTAACGTCTTCTATTGAGTTTTGATCATCTTATTTAACCCGTTATTCCTGCGTTTATCACACAAATACTTGAGCAGAGGTGGGCTCTGCATGTGCACGCTCCTCCCCTGATGGAAGAGCTGCCTGCTGATGAAACGGTCACTGCTGTTTGCAAGTTAAAAAGGGCGGTGTTTCCACATTGTCGGTAAACACATTTGCAACTTGAGGACTCACAGCAAATGTTGTCAGTATTTTTCGTGTTGACATTCAAAACACATTTTCTTTTACCACCGAAAAGTCTCGTAAATTGGAGAGGTAGTGGCAGGAAATGGCGTAGGAGAGAGAGGGGTAAATTGAGCCAGTGGGTAAATTGAACCACCCCCTGTAACCAGGCAACGCCTTATAGTTGTAATCATGTGACCAGAAATTATGCAAGCTCCTCCCATTTCTCCTTGCCTGTGAAAGAGAGATCCTCATTGTGGTCTAGTAAGTAAACATTTGTACAAAAAAACGTTTTTTGCTTGTCAAAGTACATTTTCTAGATGTCAGCTGTCATGTCAAAAAAAAAGTATCCAGGTATATTGTATATGTTGATGTGTTGGCAGCGTATTAAACCATGTGAATCATTAAGCTAAAGATGACTCTGAATTTGAATGCTAGGCTATTTTTTCTAAAATGGTGGCTGTGGGGTAAAGTGAACCATGGGCCTTGGGGTAAATTGAGCCAGTTTTTCAATGGAGAAATGAATGAAAGTAGGCCAAGTTGATAATAAGAGCTCATTGTAGGCTACATTTAAAGTTGAATTTACCCTGTGTTTGATTGGTAAGATGTATGAAATTGTATCACCATTTGTGTGATTACTTTTCCTTTTAACATGTTAAAAAAAAATCAATCAATTCAATCGAAATGTATATTAAAAATATTTGAAAAACTAAGCTTGTATTTGGTTTGTTATTTATTGTTTATAGTTACCTTTAAGATTTGTTGTAGGTATGCCCAGGTTTGAACAGGTATGCCCAGGTTTGAACAGTGGTTCAATTTACCCCCTGACCTAGATCAACTTACCCTACACTGGGGCAAGTTGAGCCACAAGACTTTTTTTTTTTAAGAAGTAATATTTTCACTGCCCTTGATCAAATATTAATTCTTATCATTGCCATTGATAGGAGACATCCTGAATTATAGGTGTGTGTTTTCATTTTTACTATGTGTCATTTGTCCTTGCTTAGAGGACAGCATAACTAAAAAATGGCTCAACTTTCCCCACTCTTCCCTAATGGCCGGCCGGGAAAATGCGGGAAACGAACGGAAAAGACACTTTCAACATAAAGGCATCATCATTTATTTTTAAAAACACAGATAACTTGATATTTTTTATAGCCTATTAATTAAATAAATTATTTTTTCTTTTTATTCAAGTCCATATAACTGTCCGATAAAGAATAGAATAAGCCACAATCTAATATTTAACAGTAGAGTATGTATCCATTTGCGTTGCCATTGACCCTGTAACCCTCCATGTTTTATTTAGACTATGCCTAACATAGGCCTACAGAGCCATCACAGTTTAAACCAAATGTTTTCCGTAACGTTTTTTAATCTTCATCTGTAATTATTCTCAGTTCATCAATCTGAAACTAATTTTTTTTAAAACACTGTTTTAGGAGGAACCAGCTTTTATAACTAGTTGACATTACCTTGTGCACCTTTCATTTGCACCATGTGATGGAGAGATCACATGATCACAGTAGAGATGAAAGTTTCTTTACCTGCACTATCCTGCTGTGAATAAAAAAGTAACCCAAAGCAGACTTGACTGACACTGGGACTTCCACTGCCCCTAGGATGATAGATAACTAAATTGGCTCCTGTAGCTCTGGCTAAATGTGTATTATTCCATTATATCTGTCCTGTTCTTTTCTCTGTTGTCTGCTGCTGCCCTTTATCTGTTCTTTTGTGTTCCTCCTCCTCCTCATCGCTCTATTATCTGTCCATCTAACTTAGGGGAAGGAACTGACCCTTACCTTACTCCTGGCTTCACTAATCTAGTGTGTGTGTGTGTGTGTGTGTGTGTGTGTGTGTGTGTGTGTGTGTGTGTGTGTGTGTGTGTGTGTGTGTGTGTGTGTGTGTGTGTGTGTGTGTGTGTGTGTGTGTGTGTGTGTGTGTGTGTGTGTGTGTGTGTGTGTGTGTGTGTGTGTGTGTGTGTGTGTGTGTGTGTTTTCATCGTGCCTCTGCTAATCATCTCCATGGACCAAGTGCCATTATGTTTATTGAAGCTAATATCAGCATGACTCGTTTGTAGCAGAGCCGGTCTAAAATAGCAGCAGCAACACAACTATAAAACCCCTCTTAATACTCACCCCACACACCCAGCTGACCAGTTGGCAGTTCAGACGAGCTGTACTCTTTCCATGAGGGATTAGAATCTAACAAAGGAAAAGTTCTGAACAAGTCAAACGTCAAAGGGAAGATTTTCCAGAGGTTAACAGAAAAGTAGCAATAACAAGTGAGTAAAAGAAAGGTTTGTTGCTGTTGAACTATTCAAACATTTGGATTCCTTTATTCCTCACAATAATGTGTTTAATACTTTGTATTCACCCTAAACCATTGAAATGCAACAAAATGCACTTTGTATGATTTGACAAAAAACACGAGTATTAAATTGAGAACAAGATGATTTTTAGCCCCAAGGTAGATTTTCTTTCAGCACAAAACACTAGAAAACAAGAGAAAAACTATTTAAAAGTTGACAATCATACCAAATAAGGATGTAAGCAAATGCATGGGGTCATTTATTAATAAGCACTAACTTTGCAAAAACTAATGTTGCAACATTATACCCAGCTAAACTGAACAGTGATATGTTATTCATACATAACCTTTGAGCTAGAGTTCCATATGTTTCTGTTCTCAGTTATTTTTATATTAATTTGTGTGTCAAATAAAAGTATGGATGTCTGGATGTGAAAAGAACTTCAAATGTTGCTATATCCTTTATTTAGAAGCAATACACATGGTGCAAATTTCTGCATATACATTTAATCTGATCTCTTTTATCCAGACAGTAATCCAGAAAGGATTGGAGGTGGGTTTTGTTGGAGGCAGCAGGGATGTGCAGTGCGGCTGGTGCAGGTAGAGCGGAGCTGGAGTGCAGCGTCCTGGAAGAGGACTGGCAGAGAGGACAGAGATACATGGCTCACTGGCACAGCTTCACCATCGTGCCACAGCATCAGCAGAGGTTACTGACAATCTTCTCCACATCAACAGTTTCGCACAGTTTAACTGGCATGTTTGTGACTATAATAAACTAACATGCTGTGAAAGAAATATAGATTTTAAAAACAAAATCTCTTCCAGGCCAATCGTGATGGAGGCAGAACGCTCAGAAAAACACGGGGAGGCCAAGAGGCTCCTCCAGCGGATCCTTTCTGGTGCCATGGGGCCGAAGTTGCAACAAGCTCATGTCATGTGCAAGCAAAGGAGCAAAGAGCTCTGCTTGAGAGGCAAATGAGAGGAAGACTGTTGGAAAGATGAAAACATGTTCAATATTTTAACAAAGTATTATAGTATACTACTGTATTATTGTTTTCAGTTTGAAGAATTACTATGTATGCAATACAAGATTCTTGTTGTAGTATAATTTGTTTTGTTGGCTGAATTCTGTCATTTAAAAATAATCAACATGTTACATTTTTTGGTGATGTGAAAGGAAATTAGTTTTTACTGTTACACAGAGATTTCACTTTATAGTGACAGTAGAATTTCCTTATATTTATGTCAAGATTAGCATAAGCATAGATTGTGTTATAGCAATGTGTACAGTTGAAGAAATTACGAGATTAAAAATAAATCTTCCATGTATTTAATATGGACTCGAATGGACTTTTCTGTTAATCTCAACATTAATGAATACATTTGAGGATTTCAACAGCTAAGTACTCTTCATATATTAGTTAGACGGAAATATATCATATGCGTACGTTTTTAAATGTAGGCTGCTTCATTATTTCTATATGCAAATAGAAATTATCCCAGCTTTTATAATCAAATTCCTGTCCAAAAACATAAACACTGACTGTTTGCAGACACAGAGGTGTGGCCAAAGGGATTTTAGCATTCTTTGCATTTGCATTCCCCTGGAAAGGAAAACTCTCGACCCCCTTTACCCAGTCTGACTCTAGTTGTAATCTCCAAATATTCTAATTAAAAATAGATCCCTGTGCACAAATCCACATCCAAAATATCTCATCTCCCTTGGACATTGTAATATTTTGGTTGTCTGAGGAGGCTCAGGGTGTGTGTGTCTTTGTTTATGTGTGTGTGTGCATTCTTGATTATGGTTCAGCTGCCAGGGATGAGCAAGGTGTTAAGAGACTCCTGGGCAGAATATGTTTTATTTCTACATGGCTCCATTCCACATTGGTTCAGCTGCTGCTGCGGGATATGCTAGGAATAGACGGAAAATTAATTCAATCAGGGGATGAAGCTCACTGTTGAGTCAGCTGGCCACTGTGGCTAGTGGTTTAAAAATGCACCAAGTAATTTGAATTGAGTGATACAAAAAAATTGTCCCATTCCCTGTTACAGAAAAAAACATAATACTGAACATCTACTGTGAAGTAAGAAGATTTTCTATAAACCTAAACTTTAAATGTGTCTCCATAATATACATATGTACTTACAAAATAAATAAATGCTGACCAATTAAATACATGTTAAATCCCCAAAAAGTTCTGCAACTCTGTTTGTCAAGGTTTTCTATAACAAATATATGTTTAAGTTTGCATGTTACTCAAACATGTATTTTGTGTCCTTCCTCTAACACATTGCTACTTGTTGATGAATTTAGTGAAACCTTTTTTTATTTTGAAATATATTGACACAAAATAATAACAGCTTCCACAACAACCTCTCATTTTGAAATCATCTACTTTCGCCTGTCAACATGAGACTGTTCCTCTCCTTTGCTCCTACTATACTCACCATTCCCCATCTCTCTGCCACTCTGTAATGAACATCATCAAAGTGAAATGGCAAAAAGGATATGGAGACAGATCTGTTTGTGTCTTTCAAACAGGGTTGCCTGAGATGAAACTGGTCTATCTTTTGCACGTTAAAGGCCCTTTAGAGTGATTGTGGAGATATGGCGGGCCTCTGAAAGGTGGGTGGAAGACCTGGAAGCCATGTGAGGAGTCCATTAGTGGCTCTAGTGTTGGAGGAAGCCCCCCTGATCTGATGGTATCAGCGCCTCAGGGCGGGGAACTTGAACAAAACAAATGCTATCAGGCAGCAACACGGGCCCAAAAACAGGATCTCTATCTCTGCCCATGATACTCAGAGTAGCCCAAAGCATTGACACACATCAAATGACACAGAGAACACCCACAAACACAGAATATATAAGGAGGCTGAATGTGGTAGAGGTGCACCTAAAGGCTGATCGCTAAACGGACGTGATAGAGTCACAAAGGAAACACAAGGATGGAAGGAAAGGGAAAAGTGAATGGAGTAGCAGCCATGGCAGCCTGCTACCAGGGATTTGATCCTGCTGCGTATCTGCAGTATAACTACACTCCACCACGGGCTGATTTTGAGAGAAAGGATAGCATTGTGCCGTGGAAACTGGCATGCCTGCACAGAGCCTTCACTGAAGGTAAGGAGACAGGGTGATAAATGTAAGCTACTGGTGTATTTTAAAAGAGGTGTACTAATAAAACAATACAAATAAAATATGTTAAGTTTCACAACAATACCTTCATATAAATACATATTTTATAGGTTACCTAACACAGAGATGCTGACCTTTTTTGAGTACAAACAATTTCTTTCAACTGAAATCTAAAAACACAGTATTCTGTCAGTGAAAATGCTGATTAGGTCCTTTATTCCCAAAGATTTAATTAACTTTATATTCTGAATGTATTGTCATAAAATAACTTTTCCAGATAAAACCTGGCACATTGTCACGATTCTCATGTTATGTCACGTTTGTAGTTTTGTATGTTTGGGTGTTTGCTGTCATGTTTTCCTCCTGGGTTATTGTCTGGTCCTTTTCCCTGTGTTTTTCCGCCTGTCGTTAGTTTCCCTGGTGTGTCTAGTTGTCTGATTGTGTTCACCTGTTGTCCTTGTGTTTCTCCTCCCCTGCCCGGCTGTTTCTCGTCTCGTGATTACCCCTCCCTGTATTTAGTCTCGTCTCTTCCTGTGTTCAGTGTTGGTTCGTCTTTTGTTGGTGACTGAGTTCACCGGTGAGTGTTCTGTTTTGTCTGTGTTAGTTTCATTATCCTTGAAATAAAGGTTTATCAGAGTTATCTGCATTTGGGTCCTGCTTCCTTCACTCAACCGTGACAGACATAATTGTTGATTTGAGTGATTTCTAAATAAGAGACTGTAATCAAGTATTTTTTTAGTAAAGAAATCACGATCAGTTTACCTCTTTTAAATATCTAGGTGATGTGAAAGGTGAGCTGCTGGTGGACATAGGTTCAGGTCCCACTCTGTACCAGGTGCTGAGCGGCTGTGAGGTTTTCAACAAGGTGCTCCTCACAGACTTCCTGGAGGTCAACAGGCAGGAGCTGAGGGGCTGGCTGGAGGACGAGGGAGGCTGCAACCTGGACTGGACGCCCTACCTGCAGCACGTCTGTAAGCTGGAGGGACGACGGTACAACCAAACACCTTTTCACCCTGTTCGAAGGCTCAAGGTTTCTAGTAATATCTCTCACCAAGAAATATAGTTTTTGGACTAGTTTGATCATCAGGCAAGGACTTAAGTGTACAGTCCTTGGGAGAGAGGAAAAGTTATCTTTACAGTGAAAAATTAATAATGAGAATCAATTGATTTTTTTATAAAGATTAATAGCATTATTATTTTCTTCAATTTGTCTTTCCTTGTGCCAAAGATGAATCAGTCTGCTTCCTCAGGGTCACAAGATTTGTTTTCAATAAGCAATAATTAATCTGTGTACTGTTACAATAATACAAGTACAACGTACATCTGAGAGTGAGGAGAATATCCTTTGTGTAGGATATATCAATGGGATTTTACCTGGTTAAATAAAGGCTACAAACAAACCTGATGATGATGCTTGATGAAAGGTCAGGGGATTACCAAACAGATTATAATTCATCCTGATGGAGACATGAATGTGTGCACCAGATTCAATGGCCATCCATCAAACAATTCTATTTCACCACACGGTGGCACTGCAGAAAAAATATGTTGTCCCCTCAATGTCAGTAGGATTTCTGATTTAGGAACTATGAACATTTTGTACACAATCATGTAGATATTTAACCGGAAAAGTAAATGGTTTGAATTGTAGTTGCCTTTCGATGAAAAGTCAAGAGAAAATGGTTAGGGTTCATCCTCCAGGGACCATGAATGTCCAATGGACAAAATTACCTGTCAAATGTTCAGTTCTGCAGAATAAATTGTATTAATGATGCTACATAACTAATGCTGTATTGCACATCTGCATTTACAATAGCTGTTTGTATCTAATCATTGATATTGTCTCTAGGCCCTCAGCCTGGACGGAGAAGGCTGCTAAGCTACGTCAGGTCATTACCGACATCGTCCCAGTTGACGTGCACCGCCCTCAGCCTCTGGCCCTCGACGCCCTCCCTTCAGAAGGGGCCGACTGTCTGGTGTCCTGCTTCTGTCTGGAGAGCGTCAGCCCCGACCTGGCTGCCTTCACCCGGGCCCTGGGCCACATCGGGAGGCTCCTCCGCACCGGGGGTCATCTCCTGCTCATCGGTGCCCTGGGAGAGAGTTACTATTTTGGGGGGCCTGGGGTTAGGATCCCTGTGGTCCCACTGAACGAGGCCCAGGTCTGTGCCAGTTTGAAGGAGAGCGGCTACACCCTGATCAGGCTGGAGGTCTACACACTGCCTCAGGACATGAGGGTGGGAGTGGATGACGTGTCTGGGGTGTTTTTTGTAAAGGCAATCAAGGAGTAAGAGAAAGGAAAATGGATAAACAGTAGTAAAAGTGAGAGGAAGAATCCAGATAAAATATTATAGATTAAACCTGTAAATGTATAATTTAGCATAGCAGATTATTTAAATAAAAATGGGGATATCAGTGATGCTATTAATAATACAAACGCATCTTTTAACTTTGGTATGGGGTGAAGGAAACAAATTCAAAGACAACAACATGTGAATTAATCATTTTGATTCCTTCTATTTTATTTCATTGGTCCATAAAATGTATTTTCTGAAGGTGAATAAGCAGGAGACATTCCCTTTGGTTGCTCCCAGTTAGAAATGTAATTACACATTGCCTCCTGCAGTTCAAACACAGCAACTACAGCATTGAGAATAATATGCGTAAATCTTGTTTTAAACAAATCACCTGTTGACATAACATAGCATTTTCCATGCTGTTTATAAACTGTATATTTTGATATACTTCTATTAATGAATTGCCTGTCGTGTTTGTAATTTGTGGTGTGTGAATAAAGACTCTAAAGCAGTTCTTATTTCATGATGTTTTCTTATCTCAGACTGACAGCATTATATTAATGTAAACTCTAAGTCAGCAGCCCAATGTTTTAATCTTAATATTTGCTATGGTATCAACTTTAATTGTTAAATCATGTGATCAAAATGATCAAATTTAGAACTTCATCCCAGAATATATTTTTGAAATTATAAGAAGTTAACATGAGTTGTTTCTGATATATCAGCAATACACCAACAATGTGTTATGTTACACAGATGTTTCTAATAAAAAAGGAAAATAAATGTGTGAATAATGATAATAAACTGCTATTTCCCTCCAAAGGGAAAACGGTAACCTTGTTTAAGAATTTAGTCTAAATTGTCTCATTGACTCTATTTGGTTCCTGAAAAGCCAAAAAAGGCCTTTTGTCTTTTCTTAGAAAATAAATATTATACACTCATACAGAATCCTTTTAAACACCCATTGTAATTTATTGATTAGCAACAAAAACAAACACAATTTATTTACAAGCTCAGAATCATACTAAAGAGTTTCTGAAAAAATAGGTTTAATTTTGGTTCCCACCAATCATCCCTGACATCCCAAATGCCTCCTAATCTCTGTTACAAAAAGCCTGTTCATAACACCAAAGCAGAAAAACTGCGCTGCATTATGATGATTAGTTGGATTAGTTGGATATTATTTAGTCTGGTCTGTTGTGAGTGGCTGCGCTCAGATCCTCTGTAATCCAACCGCCTTGACCTTGCACGTAAATGTCTACAAGGTTGAGGAAAGCAAACTGAAAGAATGGTTTGGTTTTCTTTAACAATTTCTTGGTTGAATTACAAAAAAGGGTTTGCCTTTCCAATATTACTGTGCACTATATACTTATCACACTGTAGTATACCATGTCATTTAGTGTATAGTATATGTGTATTATGTTATGCAATAGCCTGAGGACCTCACATTCATTTGTTGAACTGTGTGACACATACTTTAAAATACCTCCCTCACCATGGCCATAAAACAGTTATGAACTGACTACATATTAAATACAACATTTCATGTTTGTCAAATAATCAAAATATGTTGTTTATACATCTTATCTTGGGCTGTGTACATCATTTGACTTTCTAATTGCTTTTGAGGTGAGTGTTTTTAGCACCAGAATCCCGTCGTACACCTGTATGATATGAATAAGGTTAATAAAAGTCTTGTACTTCACATATTTTCTGGGAATACAACCCCTCAAGACTTCTGTTGAACCTAAAAGAAAGAAAATGCTTGAGGAAATGGCCACAGTTCTTTGCAGTTCTCATATTTCCTGTGCAGTGTCCTTGGATGAATGGAATTTTCCCCTTGCTTTCTCTGTTGCCCAAGGCCTACATTTGCCTCAAAAGTCTCAGATTTCACTTTTCTTCATACCTGCTCATTAATATTCTGACCTTCCTCAATGCGATCTGATATACTTTCTCTCTCACAGACTCAAACAACACACACGGCCCACATGCACGTGTGTTATCCAAGTCCGCTCCAAACTAACAGTCATTCTCCTTTTTCCTCCTCTGCATCACTGCGGTGAAGGCTGAGATCAGCAGTTTCTGTCAAACTGTCCAGCTGAGCACACTGATCCCTGAGTGATTGGCTTTCTTCCCTTGGATCTGACAAGAAAGGGAATTTAAAAGTATAAGGAATGACTGACTGAGTGAAATGCCAATAATAGATATACATGGCATACTGTCCCCTACCTGTAGCTGAGGGTGACTGCTGGCTCTTCTTCTCACGTTCCTCCTCTTCCTCCCCAGAAGAGGAATCCTCTTTGTCCACTGAAGTCATGTCTAGGGAGGCCAGGTGAGCCAGGGCCATCCTCTGCACAGCTGAAAATACAAAACTGGATGTAGAATAAAAGAGCACACAGATTGTATACTGATGATGATCAGTTAAACCCTTGATTTGACAGATGATTATGGATGGAAGGATGGATGGATGAATTGATGGCTAGGTGGATGGAAGAGATTGTTCATGTTGATACTCTTTTTTGCTATTTAAATCTACCATTTTTACTGTTGCCACTAGGGGGCGACAAAACAAACTGAAAATATCATTGACATATCATCACCTTTTAAGCTAATGTGACAAACCTAACAGAAAACAGTAAATGTTTAGTTGTGTTTCTGGTCATCTGGTAAATGTAGGTCAAGATGTTTTGTTTTTACTCTATCTTGTTCTCTACCAACTTCAGAAAAAAACAATATACTTGTAAGTTGCCTTATGCACAATGTTCACCAGTTACAGTAGTTTCTAACTGTGCCTGTCTACCTTTTCGCTACCTGTTGCAGGTCGGAAATATGTAACATTTGTAGAAAGGGGATATGCAGATTCAGGTAATATTTCACAATGGTTTCATATTAAGAATTCCAATTTAGATCTGGTGTTCATGTTCACATTGACATGTTTTAAAATGCCTCATTTTCAGTAAAACCATGTAAACATTTCATTCAGCAGTAATAATGGCTAAGATCAAAGTAAAACGGAAGCTAAATCGTGACACTCAGACATTCAAACTGAATAGCAAAGCTTTTGTGTTTTATATTTGTTTTATGTGTGAGACGATGTTACAACTGTGTGCCCATCCTATAATCCAGGATGATCCAGAGCAAACTCACAGCTGTCTCTGCTCCTAATCTCACATAGCACGCACGCACGCACGCACGCACACACACACGCACACGCACACGCACACGCACACACACACACACACACACACACAGAGAACAGCTCTACCACACACACACACACACACACACACACACACACACACACACACACACACACACACACACACACACACACACACACACACACACACACACACACACACACACACACACACACACACACACACACACACACACACACACACACACACACACACACACACACACACACACACACACACACACACACACACACACACACACACACACACACACACACACACACACACACACACACACACACACACACACACACACCTCTTACTGTCTTTTTGGATACTCACATATTCCAAACAAACAGAGACCACATGACATTTGGACTAACTTGAGGTCTCCAAATTATGTATCTGTCATTTCTTATGTAAATTGAACTACATATTTGAAACACACAAATGTATTCAAAACAGTGTATTTACCTTTTAGTGAGGGTGGCTGGTAAATTGTCGTGTGAACCAGTTTGGCTTTCAAAGCTCCATTTTCACCCAGAACCCACTGTGGAAGCATCCAAATCATGGTTTACAGATTAATGGACATACAGTTTACACAATTGATGTTTTAGCGTAATCCCAGTGGAATATATCCTAAACAACCCCAGTTTTGTAGCCTCAGATAAATTCTGTAATATAGCAAAGTGATATTATGGTGAATTTTTAGCATTACAAAAAAAGGGGCAGTGAGATGACACTGCCAGTTTTTCATGTTGTCAGTGATGCTAATGGTCTTTTCAAACAGCATTTGTGCCCTACTGACATGTTGTTATGTCTTGGATTTATTTGACTGTTTACACTGCCAATCAACTTGAAAGCCTGTTTCTGACTATTTCTTTAATGACATGTTTCCTTCATGTTACCGTCTTGCTTTGTATGTACAGTATATTTGGGTCCTCAATTGTACTGCCTCACACAAACAAGTGACCGATACAAAATTGGCTGTGAGGTGAATTTACTTTTGTTGTTCACCCACTCGCTGTCATCCCACCTAATGCCTCCAATGCAAATATGCAACTTTTGCCAGAATGCTTTTCTACAACCCCCACAGAACCAACCTGAAGGAGCTGCATTCTCTTTGTGTACGTACTGTACAAAGAGCTTGATTAAAAAAACATTTTTACAGTAAAGAAGAAACTCAAAACACAAACATGTGCTAATATTGTCTTCTGCACACAGTCTATGGGTCTGGTCAGATTGCTTACTCCTCTAAAATTACTGAAATGTTTTGCAAACTGGTGAGTGACTCCAGCCCTTTTTCTTTGATCTGAACTTTTTTCTGTGATCTACCGGGTCGATGTCTTCCTCTGGTGATGGTGGATCGGTCAATCTGAAGAGTGTGGCTGGTGTTGGCCTCCGACGTCGAATCTTAGCAAGGAGAGAAAGAGAGAGTCCATCCATCATGCTGTCAGTGTGAATCTTTTCATATTTGCATGTGTGAAAACTCCTAACACAGTCATTCCCATTCAAAGGAACAAGGTGTGACTGATAGCAACAGGCTTTTATTCAGCCTTGGCTTAATAACTGATTACATTTGCGTATTATTTCGCTGCATTTTCATTTGATTTGTTGTTTCTTACAATGGATGTGTTATTTGATAATCTCGCCAAATAAAAACCTTATTTGCCTTTACTGATTATTGTTTTATGATGTTTAGCATAACTGCAGAATGTACTTTTTGTCCAACTTATCTTGTAATCATTCTGTTACTCTTCAGTAAAATTCACATGAAGCAGAGGCATAATCAAATCAAATGAACTCCACCTGTTGCAGTTATTGTTACTACTGCATCAAGATGAAAGCTGATGTTTCTTCTCAGGTCATAAACAGTAGGCAGATATTAAATATAAAATACTATTTAGCATTAATACAGATTCAATATAGAACACTACAGAAATATCCTGCAAACTCACTTTTTTTTTCCTTATAACATTTGAAGTTCCTTTTGTGGCCACATTTCTTCCTGAAAATGTCATTTTTGACTATTTTATGATTTAATTCCAAGCTACGCCCACCTTTGATTATTCATAGTAACATAATAAACAACAATAAAACACCTCTCTCTGGCTAACAATAACTAAGAGTTGTGAAGTATACAATAGATTCATCACCCTTTCTATTTGTTACGTGTTATGGTAATAAGATTGTTGTGAGATACAAGTGGCTGCCAAGCCAATCGCAGCTGAGAGTGTAGGCATGAAATGTGTGGGCAGCTTTCACTCTGGAGTAACTTACTTACTGCTCCACTCTGTGTGAGGACTCATACATATTCATCACTCAGACACCAAAACTAAATATTCTGCCCGTTGAGGGGAGACATTTCAATCTGGATTACAAGTCATCCAATTAGATGTTAAAAATGTGTCAACAGGAAAATGAAATTTACAAACATGGGCGCTTTCACACACAAAGGAAAAACGTGTGTAGTAAAAGTACCAAACCACACGTGAAGCACCTGTCTGAGAGCCTTTTCAGACACTGTGACCTTTGCTAGGGCTTTTGTTAACATGGTTGCCAGAAGGTCAAGCACCTACAGGGAACATAGTATTTTCATCAGGTTGTTTTTGTGCATGTTTGAAATGCCTTTTAATACCTATAGTGCGGTGAAGCTGTACTACATGACTCAATTTATTCATAACTGAGTTGTTTCACATTTCTCAGCTTGTGGGGATTCAATTCTGAAGTTCCGTGAGTAAAAGTGGGTTATTTTTGCACACTAGATGTATTAGTCTTCTGCTTGAATGGGCTAAAAGTGATGATATAATTATAACCTATAGCTTAATGTTTGTGAACCTATTGTAGAAATTGTAGCTGGAAATGTGCTTTGTACAACGCTTATTCCGTTTAATTTTTAAACATGAACTCAACCAGTCATCCTGTTTTTTACACACGCAAGGCATTTTAGTTTCTCGATAACAACTGGCCTCTATAAATATCAATGAATATGTCTGTCTCAAATACCTCAATGTCTAATAATCGAGTCATTTTAACATAATGACCTATAAACTGACTAAGCCTTTAAACACAGAACTTTGAAAACATCTAGTGTTTAAATTGTAAGGTGCACAATGCATGCAGATATCAATGAAGGTTTTACACAGCATCGTTGTGTTGTGACAGGCTGCATGAAAATGAAAATCTAGTAAATAAACCTCAGATGTGAAATTAGGCATATTAAGTTATTCATTTTGGTGCACCCAGTCACACAACACCAATATGAGGACAGCTGGATGACACACCACACCAACTGTGCATGTCTGTTGTGTTTATTGAATGTTCTGCTCACATTTTAAAGTTTTTGGGAACTATCCAGGAAAAATAGAAATGTATCAACATCTTCACTGTTAAAGAAACCATTAGAAAGATATTTCAAGCATCAGAGACCTTGCATTTAGTGCTTGTATTGTAAATCATTAATCCCCCACCTCATTTTGGAAGGGAGGATGACCTTCACCTAACATTCAAAATGAATGCTTTAATCTTGACGTTGTTAATGCACAATAACTGTATGTACAACGTCATCATAGTAAAACCCTATCCACTCAACAATTAAGACCATGCAGTGAAAGCATAAATCCCTTGCTGTGTTCGTACAATGCTTTCAAGTTATTCTGTAATTAATCCGGTGTAGAGCTTGATTTGATGTGCAAGAAAAGATAAATGAAAACCACTGTTGCCTTTTGACCTTTTGTTTTATGAGTGGGGAATTTCTAAAAAAAGATTAGAGTTGATTAAACAACATCACATCGGATTTTCAACCCATATCAACCAGGCGGGTTACTGGAAATACAGTTTTGTTAAGGAAATTGCTTCAATAGTTGTTGTAGGTTTGGCAGGAACATTCACAAAACACATGCTTAAACTGGACATTTCCCATAGCAAACATCTATATTTATGTGAAGTTACTTTGGTTTCCTCCATTGCAAGTGGATATTTTTTGCAGCTATTCCAAAATTATCATCTGATTACTGTATCCATTGTTAAAGATGGAAGAACATATACTGTACAAGCCACTTTGTATATAATATAAGAATAGTGTGTTTATGCAGGGTTTGTTGTTAAGATTGTGGAGTTTAGAGCTTCTAGCTGTGCTTCAGTTGAATGTATTATTAGCATTAGCTGTCCTTGCTCTTGGTTTGGCATCCACTGCTAATCTCTTTGGTTTTAATCAGTCATCTCCTTGGCTGATTATTGTTCACTCTTTCCTTTTCCTACATGCCTTCTGTCCTTTATCTTTATATTTTTCCTCTCTTGTACTTCTTGTCACTTTGTTTTATTCATACATCCCCACTTGTTCTACTTATCTCACCACATGTCAGATTTTCCATGCTACTGCTTGCCATTTCAATGCTAATTTTATGGCTGTGTTCTGGAAATGCTGCACACAAGATCTTTGCTGATCCTCACATAACACATATAGCCTTCTGTTGGCCCCTTGAAACTCACACAGGTTTTACTGTCAGTGTGCAGCAGTGTCAGCCTTTCACAAGGGCAAAAAAAGAAAAAATACCCTTGACCAAAACTCACAGGGCTGCAAAAAAAAAATTATGATGAAAAAAACAACCTTCTTGCCCCTTAAAGTGGATCTGAAGCTCATCAACTTTATATTCTTGATCCGTAGAGCTTGGGTTGATAGCAAATAAATGAAATACTATTACTGGTTTATTACAAGACAGGTGACAAGTGCATTTGTTAAAGGTCCCCTATTATCCTCTTAGACCCCACCCTTCTGCGGGTCCGAAACCACAACATCTGCTATCAACAGTGTCTGAGGGCTTCTTAAGATTTAATAAACTGTGAATGTTTCATATCCATGTATCGGGAAGAAACTCAGCTAACTGATGATTTTTTTTTTTTTTTTTGCAAAAAAAACACAAGGCTAACGCTGAGTCTCTGAATTAGCCCTGTGCGAAAAAATCTTAACGCCGTTAGCACAGAACTCTAGCTATACCGATCGATATACTTATTGGATCTGCACAAACAAGCTTAGCTAACATCCTGAGAGTCCACAGATTATAGAAATATAAGGATCATCACTGAAACTCGTGACAGGGGAAGCAAATACAGACAACACATGACGTAGCTTTAGGTAGCAAAACACGGAGATATGCTCAATTTAGCTGTTATTCTGATCAAAAGTTGTGTTCAATGGCATTAAAACGAGAAAAAACGCAGCTGAAGGTTAATCCATAAAATTAATCCAATGTGTCTGTCACTTTGAAAAAATTATTGATAATCCATAATTCAATTTTTATGCAAAAATCGGAGAATACAAATTAGCTGCTAATGGTAGCCACCAGAGTGTGTTGCAGCTCCGGTTTTGGCTACAAGTCACTCTCACTCCTTATTTGGTAACCTGTGTATGTATGTGGAACTTTCCCTCGATTCCATTGGCTATAGCAGTTAAAAAGATATGTCAATCATCAAAATCGATCAATGGGTTCCAGAGAAACGGCAAAACGCCCATTTCCACCCAAATGGCCCCAGAGGTAGAGTTTTTTTTGCTAAACCTCTCTAAAAAGGTCAAATGTCACTTGTTTTGCATCAATCTTGATACAGGGTACTTATTATATGTTGTACTTTGGATTCCTAAAGCTTTTAGTCTACTAACCCATCTTACTTATAGTTTTCACTATAAGTAAAACATATTTTTTGGACGGACACTATAATTTACAGTTTTTTGTTCAATCTGAATTTTCTTTAAAATAAAAAAAACATCTATATTGATTCTGACTTTTCTACATCCAACTCACAGGTTTATCATTACTTTGAGAAAAAAGATTATATTATATATAATTTTCCCCTTTTAGAAGTTTATGCAGTCATTTGTTCTGGAAATGTCATTTTCGAGCCTGAGACCTGAAAAACAGGCTTGGGGCCTAACAGTTATACTGTTTTTTCATCAATATATTATAGATCTCAGATATATGCAAAACATGTCTCAAGTGTTTGGCTCAAAATACCTAACAGATCATACATTGTAGCATCCCATAATCCCCTCTGTTTCAGCCCTGTTTCCAAAGTGCTGATTCTCTGTCTGTTACTTTAGATGAAAATAAGTAGCCACTCCCCACGCCATGAATCTCCTCCTAGAGCACCATTGTGTTCTTTTTATTGGCTAATGGTTACACAACCCAAAAAATCGTTATGACATCATAAAGTGGCCAACATTTGATCAGCTCATTTTCAGACAGGTTTTTATATAAATGGATCAGAACAAAAAGAGAGGGGATCTTTTTTCCTGAAACTTTCAGAATCTCTTTACACAGAGGGGACACATGTTTATGTAGAAGAGACATGAAAAAGTGGATTTTGCATAATAGGTCCCCTTTAAGTAAAAATATAAAAAATTGTTTGAGAACAGGGGAAAATAAATGCTCCTAATCAGCTTTTGAGTAAGAACCATTTCCCAAAAGCAATCACAACATGCTTACAGTTATAAAAGAGAACAGTAGTTTTATACAGATGATGTATGATGTACCTTTACAAGAGGATGCTGCTGTGTTTATTCCCATTATATCAACGCTGGAGTTTTGCAGTAATCTTATGAAGGTCCTAAAAGGTGAAATTGCCAGAGCTTCTTATAGGAAAGCTGACTCAGCTCACAAAATGCTGTCAAGGATCATTTACGGGTTGAAATGTGAAAAATTGGATAGTTGAGGACTATGGGATGAATAGGCAACAATGTAAAAGGTTCCCACATCCCAGTTACAAACAACCATAAGAAACTAATTAAATATAAAGTAGAGTTGGTTTAATACTGTTCAGAAGTAACATGCGGTTGCTGAAAAAAAGCCAATGAAAGTAGTTAAGAAAGTAGTCCAAAGCCTGAGAGACCGCAAGTTGGTCTGTAAACAACAGATGTGTGACATACAGTATATTTGAGTGCCTAATAACTGATTTATTAGTTTATTTTTGCATTCCAGCCTGCAAGAAGATTTCCAAGCAGATGCACCATGAAATCTCTAAATCTTGAGGAAGTGAGTGAATTGCAACTGGTCTCCAATATGTCCATCCAAAGAGTAGTCTTCCATTAAAACATGAATGTGTTGTCTACAAATCTTAAGAAGAAACATATAACCCTAAAGCATGCTTGGCCATCATTTGCATGGGGGAGACTAGTGATGACCTTTATGGTCTCTCAATGCCAGATGATGCTGTCTGCAACCATATAGTGCACAGGCCAACATTATTCCGTTAACACTGCACTCCCAACATAGTTTCTGACTGACTATGTCAGCATGTTTCATCTGCATTTTCTGGAATGGTGACAAATAACTTTATTGATATAGGCCTACTATACAAAAACACTCACCACCTTCTGTGACATGACTGACAATGTGACCTTCTATTTTGTTTTATTTGTTTTATTACTAAGGCACATAATCACATTTTTAACACAACTAAAGGATGCTTTATTCATCACGTATTCATCCTCCTCCTCTGATTCTTTTTAAGGGCAGAGATGCCTCATCACTTTTAAGGGCTCCAAAAACGGAACCTGCTCAGCTCAGCCTAATCCCAGTGCTGCCCACAGAGTATTACCCGTAAATCAAAATACAGAGTTCTGCAAAATCATGCTAGACTGGTTATGTAACTTTCTGTCAGTGGCAGGGCTATGAGGACGTTATTTACTTTTGTTTACTCAAGACAGGATGAAAGTTAAAGCCAGCATGTTTCAGATTAAATCCCTTATCGTATCCATTTTGCCAGAAATAGCCGTACAGACCAAAACAGATGTTTTAGGCTGCACAAAACGCAGTGGTAATCCTGACAGGTGAAGCCATTTCACCCACATTTGACCTCGTTTTTTTTCGCACACACACCACAATCCATGTTGGCACACCCGCACGCTCTCACCATCTCCACCTGTCGCGGGTCCAGCTGTGTGGGCACGGATGAAGGCACGGAGAACTGGATCTTCCTCCTCGCATCTTTATCCGCCTCTGGCTCCATCAGGTCCGTGTCTGCGGGCAGCAGCGGCTCCATCCAACCTGTCACCTCCGCAGCCAAACGCACAGATGTTCAACAAAGTCCGATTTAACTGCCGGTCTAAATTGTATCACTTCCCAAATGACAAAAGTACTACACAAGTCCAACCAGGAGTTGCTTCCTCCCTCCCTCCCTCTCTTTCACACTCACTGTCCGTTTATGTCTCTCACTCCCACCGTGTGTTGTGTTGCTGTGTGTAATGTGGAGCAGAGGAGTGAGGGTGCGTGCAGCAGAGCATGCCGAGGCTTTATGACGCTTTCAGTTGCAGTGGGAAAAAAGTGGAACAAGTGCAACATCAAAAGTGGCTCAGAAATCAATTTTCCTTGAGATGGGCTGAAAATAAGAGGTTTCTAAAAACTGCCAGGGTGCCTTCAATCAATCACAAGTTCAACCCCTTTCTTTATGAAGATATATGACACATCAGTTTCGTGAATGTATTTCAAACAAATTACTTTTTTTAATTCAAAGTAAACTGACAGCTGTGGTTGCTAAAATATCACTGTTATTTATATAGGTTTACTTCCCTGTCACTACTGTTTTCCTAAGTGTGCTATACATGAATGGTTTCCCACTGTATTTGTTTCAGTACACTATACACTTCATATTTAATGTAAATGACAATATATCTTATAATCTAACAATGATCAGCTCAGTTATACATTTAGAAATGCCTAAAAAACACCAACACCACAAAAGAGGATTATACTAAAAAAGAACCTTCTTTAAAAGGTAGCATGATTAAATGTTAAGTAATATTTTAACTTAAAAACTATCTAACAAACAAACAGTTAAAGTTCAGTGTTGGTTTTGGCTAAATGTTTTTGAATCGTGTATTCTTATTTAGCAAGAATTGAAAACAATTGGAAGAATAGACTGTATTTTTAAAGCAATATATTGCAGTAATAGCCATGGGTCTGCCATATAAAATAATCTAAATAACAACATACTTGAAATAAATGTGAACAATACCAACAACACCTACTTTATTTATTATGAAATCTTCTATTAAAAAAATATGTTTACATATTGCCAATGTAGACTCAAAAATGTATCTGATCTTTCTCCAGGGCTTTATCATCTGTACTGTAAATATGGAGCAGTCTGATGGGAAATGCATTGCCATGGCAACAGTCTCCCTTCAGTGTTGGCAGTCAGTAAGCGTAGAGTGCGTGCATGTGTGAGAGTGTGAGTACTTAAGAGAAAGTTGAGGCATATACAAATTCATATGATAATGTATAAGAAAAGAGGGAAACATTTAGTTTGGTGCATGTAGAAAGCTATATAGTGACAACAATGTATTACTCTGACAGATCAATTATTATCAGACAATAATGATGTAAACAAAAATAATTGCTTCGTAATGTGGTAAATGTAACGTGCATTTAACGATGAGACGGAATAAAGGTGAGAGAGGAGGAAAGATGTATAGAATAAAAGGCAAGAAAAAGATAATTAGTTGTCACCTTTCATGCAGATGGATTAGAGAAGGTTCACCCTGTCCTCCTGAAGTGAACTTGAGAAAAGCTCTGGATCTCTGCCAGCTCTGGAGAGTTGCTGCTTTTGTGAGTAAAACTTCCACCTTTGGAAATAAAAAATAAAAAGCCCATCTGTTGTTCAGTTTATTTTGAGTACTGTTGTTCTTGAAAAAGAAAAATGCCACAGTGTCTTCTCTCATTCCACCGCTAGGGGGCAGCAACTTACTTAGAGTGGAAGAAGTATTCCATATTTTCTGAAGCAGCCAACAAGTAGTAACACCACAGTGTACGATACTCTATCACAAGTCAAATATATTTAAAGTACCAAAAGTGCTCATTATGAAAGAAATAGGATTTTTCAGAGAGAAACTGATGAGTTTAAATAACAATATTTATATAAAACAGAAAAAGTGGGTGTAGTTTTGGAATTCTGGATCGACTTGGAGTCAAAAGATCCCCAATACGGAAGCTGTTAAAAAAACAAAACCCTGCTGAATTATCATTACAATAACCACAATAGGAGGAAAACAAAGTAAATCCTCATAAAAAGGTATGTGCCTTTTTTCCAGTGCTGTTGATTGCAATGATTTGGAGTCATTGGGTGAGGGTCACATAATAGGGAACCTAAAAGGAAGAATAACACTTATCAATAGGAATGCATAACGAATGATATCACTATCAGTCATTATTCTCCAGGCTTGCACTAACCTTTTATGACCAGTAGATGTCACCCATGCGTAATTTGAGAAAGCAAACAAACTAAATGTCTCTGTTCGTGTGCGAGCTCTTTACAATTGACTGATCATGTTTAGAGCACATTATTTCAAGGTTACATTTGAAACCAAAACCATGATACCAATTTCATGATTCAGACTGAATGTTAACCTCAACTCTTCTCAACAATTGTCTTTTTAATTCAAACGAAATAAGCCAAACAACACCTCTTATAGGTTGTTGTCAGTTATGGTTGGACAAAACATTTGAATTATGTTGGTCCCTTAGTAGGCTACTATAGATTCAGACTTAGTTTTGGAAGGAATTGCATAATGGTATTTGACATTCAACTTGAAAACCTCTAAATTATATAGAAACCATCAAAATCATATGATTATTTTATTGGGAGACAAACCCTCATTATTTAAGTTGATGTGTCCAATTTTAGCAATGACATATTGTTATATGCTTCATTTTTGTAAGTGGTGTCGTTATATTGTTTTTTACTTATTACAAAAGAAATACATGTAAAAAGACAAAAGATGAGCCTTTACGTAATCAGAATTTGTAAAATATTCTGAATGTAATGATAATTATTGTCCCTCAGATTGATAACACAGGGGCACCATGTTGGGGTGTGACCCTGTCCACAGCACTTCATCTGGACAACCATGACCAGAAATACATTGATCTAATAATATCATTCAAACGTTTTTTTTTGTTCCACTGAAAATGTGTCAGGAGCCAATAAACTGTACTCCACCACCATAGTGTTGGTTCTTTTCATTCTTATTTTCTCCCTCTCTCTTGTCCTGCCCCATCTTCTGGCCCCTCTGCGCAATCTGTGCCTCTGCCACCTTTGGCACCAGCCCGCCCACCGGCACCTGTGCCAAGCCTGGCACCCCAAACCAAGACGCTGTGATTGGCTCACTTCAATTGACTCGTTTAGACAATTGCACCCTGACTCTGATCTTTATGGCGGGTCCCATATTTATCCTTTGTGTGAAGGCAGTTTTTCTGTGTTGTAAATGTCCTGTTGTTGTTTGTTTCCTCATAACATTTCTATAGGGATCCAATTATTCCTATTGGCCTATTTGGGGTAATTCTTCTAATTGTATCATTAAAATATTCAATAATAATTTTCCCCTTAGGGCTCATGTGGATTATTTGTAGGTTTTCCTGTTCCAACCGAAATCATTATCCTCTAAGTAATCCTTTAACAACCCAATATTACTAGAATGATATCATCCTAAAATATGACCATGATTGCTGTAATTATTTCTCTAAGGGGATTGTTTTCATAAACCTTCTATATGAGATTAACCCCGTTTTTCCCAAAGATGGAGGCTAACAGAAGCTGTTTGAATCCAGTGCGTTTTTTTGTGCCATTCACTCCTTATTCCATTTTCTCTTTCAGCTCAGTGACAGATGGCGAGTCCCTCTCCCCCAGGGGAAGCCAGTCTCTGTGAATGCGGCCGCATGTCAATCACCGACTCTCATGTGATGGCTCTTGCCAATGACGTGCCAGCCATATGGGCCTGGCATCATAGCTGGTATGTAACCCACCCAGTCCTGCCTCTGAGGTGCCACACGGATCCCTCCACGCGTTAGGGCTGGGGATAGCAGCAGCAGCAGCAGCAGACAGAGAGGAGAGAGGTGTGAGAGCAGAACACAGCGCCTCTTCTGCACAAGCATCCGTGCAGGGCGTGTGGATGTGATGCCCACCCGGAGAGACATGGTGTAAACAAACCCGCTTTGCCCCGTCACTGAGCTCCACCACGGAGGTAGGTTACACGTTTTCTATCAATATAAGGCTATCATAAACGGATCAAGATTTGTTTTGTCTTTGTGCCTGCAGTGGGAATTAGAGTGGCACAGTAGGCTATTAATCAAAATAGAGGACTATTTTTCAAATCGTTCGCATCTTTTTTTCGCATGCAATGTGATCTCGTAGCTTTTAATCTTTACTCCAGGCTGTTTTTGGATGATTTTATCGAATATATTGATCTCTATGTGTTTAATTGGATATATCTGATTAAATAAATCTTTAAATATACAAAGATCCCTATAAGAGCTATGGTTCTCTGGCACATTTTATCCATAATTTGTGTCGTAATACGTTAGAAGATGGGCACTGGAGACTGTATTTTATTTACATTATCGGTAAATTGTGTTGGGGTGTGGGTGTGTGGGTGTGTGTGTGTGTGTGTGTGTGTGTGTGTGTGTGTGTGTGTGTGTGTGTGTGTGTGTGTGTGTGTGTGTGTGTGTGTGTGTTCCTGCACGACGCGCGTCAGAGCACTGTGGGGGTAGAATTCTCTATAGAGATACACAGGCTAATTGACAAGGTATTGGTTGGCATTAATTACATTGTGCTTACAAGATTAGAAAAAAAACGTCCTTGGACTCCACAAGCAGCTGAGCTCAGATTACTGGAAAAATCCTTTAAGATTTTTGAAATGTCACAGCTTTTATCAATGGTACTTTAATAAATGACGTGTCTGAATTATTCCGCGTCAACATTAAACAGTGAACAGAGGGAAACAAATCCATAGATGTAGTTTTTGAACGAATTATGATTATAAAATATCCCAATAAAACCTCCCCTTGTGACCTTTTAAAAACAGCTTTGATTAACATGGGAATTGCTTTTAAATAAAGGAAAAGAAGAGGCTAGATCAAAAACAATGCACACTCGGAGGGAATAAAGAATACAATCAATTAAAACGTTTTTTTCTGTGGCCTGCGTTTCCTGAGGGTCCACAAAAGCCTTTATGAACCTGCAAAACTACAACCATAGGTATATTTCAACAGCATACTCATTACTTTCTTCCTGAAATATCTGCGATAATATTGCACACTTTCTTTTTTATTCCAGAAATGTTCTCAAAGGGGGCTCTTATAAATTAAATTCCAAAGCGGATTGAATACAAACCTGTTAATTCAAAGTTAAAAAAAAAAGGTTTGGGACCCTCTGGTCCTGACTGTGCTGGAATTCCTCCAGGTTCACAACTTATAGGAGTGAGGAGGGACCCACACCCTTAATGCGTCCCAGGGGGGTCTGCTGCGGGCCTGTACCGCTCCCTGAGCCGGACTGCTGGAGGGCACAGACCGAGGCACAGGTGGAGGCAGAGGGGTGGTCCAGACTGTTTCTTTTATTATATTAAAACAAACGGATTGTATTTTTTAAAAGCGAAAAAGAAAAAACCTACCTTCTCTGGAATCGGTCCTATAAAAAACGTGAACATTAAAAAACTTGGGACAAAATGTATTAGATTAGTGTCCAGATAAAACAGAAAACGATATAGGCCTATCACATTTTTTGTATTTACGGAAAAGCTATTGCAGCTCAACAACAAACAGCCCACCATGGGTGCGTAAACAGCAGCAGGGTGCAAACAGCCAGGTAAAGTTTATTCTGTGTCTCTTGCAGGTTGCTTGCCACGATGTTGAGCCGTCTGTTCAGTGAGGTCCTGCCGGATGTCCAGAGGCTCGCGGCGGACTGGGCGGAGGGCACTGAAAACGAGGACAGCAAGGACAAGGTCGGAAAGCACGAGGCCTGTGACCTCGATGATGACGACCTGGACGACCCGCTGGAGGGGAGCAGCCGAGCCGAGTCTGAGATGGCCGGCGACGACGAAGATGATGATGATGATGAGGATGAAGAGGCCGAGGAAGAGGGCGACGATGAGAACAGTGAAGGCAAACCCAAGAAGCGCGGCCCAAAGAAACGTAAGATGACGCCGGCGCGCGCGGAGCGCTCCAAGGTGCGCCGAATGAAGGCAAATACGCGGGAGCGTACGCGCATGCACGATTTGAATTCTGCGCTGGACAGTCTGCGCAAAGTGGTGCCATGCTACTCCAAAACACAAAAACTGTCCAAGATAGAGACTCTGAGGCTGGCCAAGAATTATATTTTAGCCCTGGGGGAGATTTTACGCAACGGGAAACGGCCAGATGTGGTGGCCTACGTGCAGATGTTGTGCAAAGGCCTGTCCCAGCCCACTACCAACCTGGTGGCAGGCTGTCTGCAGCTCAACACCAGAAACTTCCTGACTGAGCCGTGTGCAGAGGGAGCCCGCTTCCACGTGCCCAGCTCTCCTTTCTCCGTGAATCCCTACTCCTACCGGTGTTCCCGCATCTCCAGCCCGCATTACCAGGCCGGGGGTGCAGCGCTTAACGTGCGGGGCCATTCCTACGGCTCCGGGTACGAGGCCGTGTACCCCCCAGGTGGGACGTCCCCTGAGTACAACAGCCCGGACTACGAGGCCCCGCACAGCCCGCCCGTCTGCATAAACGGTGGCCTGAGACAGCAGGAGGCTCCAGAGGCAGACAGGAACTATCATTACTCTATGCATTACTCCGGAATGACCACGTCTCGGCCCAGCCACAGCATACCATATGGGCCCTCGGGAGCGCGGAGTGGCGGTGCGCACTCAGAAAACATTCCACCTTTTCACGACGTGCACCTGCACCATGACAGGGCGCCCCCGTATGAGGATCTCAATGCTTTTTTCCATAACTGAGTCCTCCTCACAATCAGACATTGAAATGACAATCCTAACGTGTAATATTGTTTGGGAAGCAGGAGAAGAGAGATTGAAGTGGCAAAAAAGATTCCTCCGATTACCTTCTGTATTCTACTGATGTCATCCATACTGTTGTACATCCCATCAGTGTGTCCAGTAATATCCTGTATGCAGAATGAGTGCAATTGACATAAAAGATGTATAGGCCTAAACATGTTATGACAAACAACAGAAATAAAAAAAAATGTTTTATAACTGTCTGACATGATCGAACAACTCTTATTCTGTACATCGAGGGAAATCACCCATCAACTGTGTGGATAATAATATATTAAATAATATTAATTCCAAACTTCAACGTACATAGAAATGTGTCTGAAATAATTTTGTTGAATTTGAGTTATCTTTTTTAGTTTTTTTTCTTTTTTAAAATCAGATACATTTAAATTTCATTTCAAAAGGTTTAACTGTTGAGATTGTTCAGGCTCTTCTTAATAAATAATATATTTTGAATTCAATCAAATAATATCACTTTTGTATACAAAAAGGTACAATTCAGATATTTTTCAAAATTTGAAATTCACAAAATGAGAATTCATAAGTTTATTTGAAAACAAAATACGTTATATTACATTTTATATTTGTTCTGATTGATGTGGGTATAATTAAGTGGCCTGTAGCTTCTAAAATATCTGAGAAGGGAAAAAGAACACCGATAGCAAAACATCTAAAATGTTGTAGTCTTATTAGAGTAACAACTAACTGATTTGTTGCATTTGACAAAATGCCTTTACTATCATAGTGAACATGTATATTAGGCATGCAGTTCAAATACAAAAATCAAAGAAATGTCTTAAGGAAATTGCTAAATTAGCAGAAGACACAATGAGTTTGAATTTTGGAAAACCTGAGACTTCTGATTCACACAGTATTTGTTATATTACATTGTGTTTTATTCTCACACCTCAGCATGGACATTTGTAGGTTTTAAGTGGCCTCAATTAGATTTAATTCTAAAGGAATTTATGCAAAAAATGTGCAAAACTTTGTTTCCTCAAAATCACCTTGGGGTAAAACTCTTGAAATGGTGAGATTGAGATTATGTGCATATCAATAAGACCAAAAAGATCTGTTTAACTGTTAAACAGGGTATATTGGAGTAAATATATCTGCATTACAACAACATATAAACTATTTTAATGTAAAGTTATTAGAAATTCCAGACCCAGTAAAAGAGTGTGACACACAGCAGATTGGATATAACAGAAACATGTCTAGGCATTACACTCAACAAAATAACTCATGTAGCATGATGTGACCAGCACACCAGATGATTTTAAACTACAATAAGTATTTTGAATGACGTTAAACCCTGCAAAGGCAGTACATTTACCGTCTGTTTTGTCGGTTATTTATCTGTAAGCCAATTCAGTACATTAAAAAATGTAATGTTACAAATTAGAGAGTGAGCAAAAGGCCTCGGCCACACACACACACACACACACACACACACACACACACACACACACACACACACACACACACACACACACACACACACACACACACACACACACACACACACACACACACACACACACACACACACACACACACACACACACACACACACACACACACACACACACACACACACACACACACACACACACACACACACACACACACACACACACACACACACACACACACACACACACACACACACACAAATAGTGTTTTAAGATGAAAGTGCTCAGCTCAATGAATGTGGATGAGGGCCTTGTCACATCAGCATTAATTTAAACCAAACACCTGTCAGACTTCCCAGGTGATTTTAAAATATACAATCATCTTGATAACAAGTCACATATTGCCAAAGTAATTTATCAAAAATATTGTCTTTAACCATGAATGACTAAATGAGACTACCTTTTCAACGTTTAATTTTTCTCCTGAAAAACAAATATTTATTTAAATAAGGCCTGGTTGCAAAGGCTGATATTTGTAATGGCAGTTCTGAAAATAAGATATGCTGTTCTCAATTACAATAGATTCCTGGTATTTTTTAACAATGTTCAATTGAATGTATTTGGGCTAGGTCACATCATTGGAGGTTTCTTACATGAATAGATGGAGCCGTCTTTGGAATGCTGCCCGGGTCCCATATGTTGTTGCGGACGTCCAGGGGAAATCAGCACCGGGCACCGCAGGGTGGAAACCGTCCCATCCAGCACTGACCTCGGCAGAAAAGGAACAGAAGAGATGTAAGCACTTTCTACATTGCAAGCCGCTGTGAATGCATATCCATTTATAACATTGATGACATTTTTTGAAAAAACATTCCTAATTTGATTTCATTGTTGCCTAAAAGACCCAGCTGAGTTGGGCAGGTGCAAAATCAGGTGACTCAATGACCTGTTGGTTTGAAATGAAGAAGCCCAGGGATAATGGACACATTAAAACAAACAAACACACTCACACAAACCTTGAAAAACAGATTTAATACACAGTCCAAATGGTTGCTACCACAACCAATACAAGTTAACTGTACAAATAAACACACTTGAAGCCTGGTCAAATAAAGCAAACGTTAACATTATTGTTTGAATTTGTTTTAAAAGATTATATATTTTTTCATGTTACATTTTTATTCTGTCTTTTTTTTTTTAATAATTAGCAAAGTCTATATGTGGGTGAACACAATAACCAAATTAAATGAGGGGATTTCCCCTTCAATAAAATGGTATCTGGAATATACTGTTACTGTTAATATAATTTAGAGTCAATTAAGGATTTATATATAGACATGTTATGTTAACCTTTCATTTATTTCTTTAAAGTTCAGTGACATTTAGCATTTTGATTATATGTATGCTGTGTGATGCAAATTTGGTTTAGCAAAAGTAACCTCGGGAAGATTGCTGATGCTTTTTCTCAAAGGAAGAGGATGTTTTATGACATCCCTCGAACAAAAACATTTTGAGAAAACGAAAAATTCGCAGACACTTGTATGATTGGTATGTTGAATATTGAAAAATGTTTGTGTTTTTGGGTATAGAATTAGGTCACCAAATAATATTTGTATTTATTTCTAAAACGAGCCTTTTTTCTCAGCAGCCTTCCTGTTTCACTGCAAGTCCACTTTAGTTTCCAGTCCCGTGGAAGGGTAAAGGCCTCGACGGACGAGGTGAGGGACACCTTTCCGATTTTACTTTCTGCCCTAACCTCTCAGTTAGTTAGGGGCGGCGGCTGGCCGAGGATTTTATGGCGTTGTTCGGTGCCAAGGCGCTAAATGTCTAAGCACCAGTAAAGCCAGAGACCAGTAAACCCACCATCACCAACCCCGGTGCCAGCTGCGCCACGTGGCAGCCAGGCGGCCCCTGCCAAAGTGGCCCTTGTGGGAGGGACCCAGTATTTCTTTCCTAATTCACTCAGCATCTGTTCATTATTCTTCTCCGCTGAGTGTCCACGCGCGGCCCGGGACTAAAAGAGACCTTTTCCTTTCCGGTCACGCACTTTCGCACGAGACTGCACAGAGCGATGATGAAACAGATCGGATGTTTTACTGTGTTAAAAATGCGTTTTTGTCTTTAAATCGTGCAAGTCAATACTGCAGCAGACTTCTAAACCACGCGTGACTTTTAACCCGTTAAACTCATGGGTCGAGGCTTATTTAAAAATCTAAATCGGATAAATTGAATTAAATAAAACACCTAGGCCTATAATCAATTTCACGTTTGTTACTTTTGTCCTTATTAATGCATGAAATAGACGACTTTAATATATAAAATGAATTAACCCGTGTTAACCCCAGCAGACCTGTTTGGAACTCGGGTTTAACGAATTATCATATTATTTCCTTATTATGATATATGATATTTTTCGGAGTTTAATGCACACCTGCCACGTGGGCGGACATCACCCTAATGTGACGGTTAATTTAAATATCTCGGACAAATTTGGCTTAACTGACGAAACTAAAGTCCATGAAATCAATTAATTGGGATCCTATTCAAGCATAATTGTTGGAATGAATGTTTATAAAATACCATGCAATTACTGTAATTATATAATCCCACACAGATCTCCAGTTAACTGCTTTTAATATGATCAACTCATCCGCTAAAATCGCAGCAGGAAACCATGCAGCACAAAGTATAGGCCCAGGCCCCACTGCACATAAATCTCCATCTGGATAGTTTTACTCAATTTATCAGATTAGGTCAACATTTATCGGATTAATTATTTTGGGATTAATCTAGAAAAAATATTTCATGGGACTAATCAGTGATACAATCATTACATAGAGCGTTCTGTTGTGTGGTTAGAGGACAGTGACATGAGGTGGGAACAAGAAATAAACCAAGCTAAAACAACAACAATTTGAATATTAAAATACAAGTGACAAATTCCCAGCAGTGTGTGTGTGACAGGAGAAAGCTACATGTGTTATATGTCACACACTCCTCTTTTCCTCCCCATAACACCAGTTGAAAAGAGGGCACCAAAAACAAAAACCACCACTTTGAAGAGCTTGTCTGGGTGCAGATGAGGCTAAATTTGGGAGTCACCTCAACCATGGGAATTGGGTGCCACTGCATCATGCTTACCCACCCTGCCCTGCACTCTCCCACCATCATCACCCCCCTGCCAGCCTGAGCGCCACGCCCCAGCTCTGTGAAGAGAAATGAGGCGAAATTCCCCTGCATCTGTGAAACAATGGTTGTGTGTGTGATGGTAAACTCCCTGAACTGTCTTTGTGTGTTAAAGGAGGAGAAAAACATACAGAAGGTGTGAAAATATCCGACCTCTCCGTGTTGTTTTTGGACACACACTCTCAAACACAATAAAACCACTTGCTCACAAGTATAAAAGCACACATGAGTTAGGATTTGCTGTGTTTGAAGTGTGTGTGTTTGCCCCAAGTGTGTGTGCAGTGTACAGTCTGTGTTGTGCATGGTATGGGTATAGAGGTTGTTGTCACTCTGCACAGATGGTGAGTGTTTTTTATTTATTTTTTGGTGGGGGGAGGGGGGGGGGGAGTGTGAGGAAATGAAGAGGGGTGAGGCAGAGGAAAAGGGAGAGGAGAGGAGGAGGGTTTGCGTCTCTGATGCTGCCATGCCACGGTCACGCGGGCAGCAGTAATTGGCCTCCATATTGAGGGGTTTTGCGGTGCTGCGGGGTGGGCAAACTCCCAGCTGGACCTGTCAGATGGTATTCAATCCAGCTCATTGCCCTCGCTCCTCTCTCCTCTCCTTCCCTCTGTCTCCTTTCCTTCATGGCATGTTGGCTTCCTTTTGTTCCCCCTTGCCCCCTTTCCTGTCTCTGCTTCATCCCACACAAAAACTTCTCTTCACACACCCATCACTTATTTCTTTCCTCACACAGCACTTTTACAGCCCCGGCATATCACTTTTTTTCCTCACCTTTTCTACTTTCTTCTCTCCAGTTTTTCTCACTCATGGCACATGGTCACTTGTATCCAACACTTTCAACTTCTTAAAGTACATCACACCCTCGCCTGCTTGGCTCCTTCATCGCTGGTCACAAACACAAAGAAACACACACACACAAACACACAATTTCTTCACATAACACACTCCATGCAATGTGATTCTCCCAAATTGCAGAATAGTGCTCACCCCTGCAAGTGTGTCTCACTGAGTGTCTGCCATTTTGAGTACGTGTTGACTGAAATCACACGGCAGTCCAAGAGTTTTATTTATTATGATTTTTTAAATATGTATAGCCTCATTCAGTGGAGACTTTTGGCCAGATGCTGTGGAAGGTCATGATAGAGGTCAGTAATAACAGCTGGATGGCGGTCAAATGTATTTAATTGAGATATTCTTAACATGTTAAACAGGGACTTATGTTATAGTAACTGAAAGGACATAAGGTACAAAAACAATTGGGGTTGCACAAATAAATTGGATATTTGACATCATAGCTCAGAGATGCTTCCATCATGCTTTTTCTGATGAAACTGTCGACATAAGTGGAGGTTTATTTTGTGTAGTACATTTCCAGGCTCAGTGCAAATTGTTTTTTAGGACATATGGATGGTATGGACGGGGTTAATTCTCAAAAGTGAAGCACAGAGGTTATAGCTGTGAGATTAGAGAGGCGATCTGCTGTTTTTGGGTTTAAATCTCCGCCCATCAGAGAAAATCTGGGAAAGTGAAGAGTAACATTTCCTCTGAATCCATAAAATATGTCCGCAACCTTCTACATGTTTACCGTAGCTGCTCAAAAAACAGTCTGATGTCCAATAGGCTAGTGTAAATGATAAGATGTATAGCAGAAATGCTTGGTAACATTAGCGTGGAGCCATTCAAAGCATTTGGTTAAACATTTTACTGCTATTTTGTTATTATACTCCAACCCCTGATGAAGTTTAGGGAATATGATGGAGGGGGAAAGTAAAGAAAAAAGAAGACAGTTTAAAAGCTGTCTCTCTAAATTGTGTTTATTTTAAATAATATCTTGGTCACATCAACTTTAATATTATCTCTTACTTCACACTTCAGCTCTTGAGCAGCAAATGGAATAAATCGTGATATAGAATAACTGCCAAAAATGTATTTCAACGTTCTTCCCTGAATGAAGTTAAAGTAAAACAGTTCTTTGTATGAAAACATTTAAATGCAACTAAAAGGTTTCTAATGTAAGTACAGTAAGACTGCCAGGTGTGAAGATTTCATTTAAAGTTCAGTGAAATAAGACTCATGCTAGTGTCCATATGTTTCCATAATGTCCCACTTATACACAACAGACAGCCCCCATATGTACACACAGCACAGGAAATACAACATATAACAGTAAATAGAATGAATAATGAGAAAAAGGAGAATGTTAGTAAGAGCTTGCAACTCTGTTAATTGCCACTAAATCGCATATCTGAATAAACATTTCAATCTGTAAAATTAAGACGAATTAAAATAAATGAACTGTTTTTCTGCAGCTATGTGTTTTGTCCTTCCTGCAGAGTTCGTGCGATCATCATCTCTTTCTGCTGGTGTCTGCCACTTTGAGGAATCAGCAGTGTGGGGTTGTAATGGACTAATGAACAGCTGTCACTGAATTTAAACAGTCTCTCACACATACACAGACTACCACAGTGTCCCTCACACATACAGATGCTCACCACACACACACACACACACACACACACACACACACACACACACACACACACACACACACACACACACACACACACACACACACACACACACACACACACACCACACACACACACACACACACACACACACACACACACACACACACACACACACACACACACACACACACACCACACACACACACACACACACACACACACACACACACACACACACACACACACACACACACACACACACACACACACACACACACACACACACACACACACACACACACACACACAGAGAGACACATACACACACATCTCTTTAGTCGCTGGCCTTGCCTTAGCAGCCACCCACAGGTTTCGACTTTGTGTGGCTCTGACCTCTAAGTGTGCATTTGACCATGTGTGTATTTTGTGCATATGTAACACCTGTTTAGTCGGAAAGGTGGCAGAGAAAAGCAATAATTTAAAAAAAAGTGTGTTTGTGTGGCTTTAGATCTGTTTCTGTATTAATTTACAGTACATAAAATCATGTAGACAGATCTGTTTTCTACGCTAACATGTTTTAAAAAATGATGCAGTAAATATATTGGCCATCAATTTTTCCCTTCCCATTCATTTTTAGTTTTTTTGCAAACAAACATGTTACAAATTAAGCAGTTTAGCAGATTTCTAAGAGTAGTGAACTGTATGGTCTGATCAGTGCGAGAGGACTACATAGCGTCATTAAAGAGGTTTGTAAAAGAGAAACAACTCTAAAGAGCACATCTTGAAATTTCAACAGGAAATATTTTATTCTGCACTGGCATCCAACCATTATATGTTATTGCATCAAGGGATGAATCACATTGGATTTTGCCAATAACCAATATGGCAATATATTCTAATCTCATTTTGGCCAATTGCCGAAACGGGTACATGCACATCTCTTTTTCCACTTAATAGCAGAGAACATTAAATATCCACAGTAGTGGAATTAACATATTGGTATGCCTACTGTTATCGTGATGGCCCACACTGGCAGATGCTGACATAAAATACAATGCTTTTCAAAATCTTGACATACGGGGAAAAATACGATTTAATAAATGTAAATGTATTGAGGAGCTGGTGGTGTCTTTTCTAAACTTCTCTAATACCTTTAGACAGATATGTGAACAGTAATGTAGAATATCTTTAATTATTATAATTATAATTCAAATCTCATTCTATGTGGTTTTACTGTAAGTACTGTAACCATGTTGCTTTGGTTACATAATCCTGTGTATATATAGGATATTCTGAGGTGATAATTCAAGTAATACTGTGCTATGTAAAGCAGCGACTGACTAACAACTGGCAATCATGTTCTGGTAATGAATTGGTATTGCTATTAACATAACTCTCTCATGCTGATTATCAGAAGTCAAAGAAACCTATATGTCACTGCCTTTCCCCTGGGTTAGTGCCCACTTTCTCCCCTCTTCTCCACATTATGCTCTATTTTTGTCTCGCTTTGATCCATCTCCCTCGACCCCTCTTTGAATGCTATGAAGAAGTAAACATAATGGATTGTTTGTCCCGATGGCAGCCCTGAGACGAGGTATTGACATATGAGGCCACGCCTGCTTTCTCAGACTAAGAAGAGGAATGTGAAGAGGAGCTCTCACTTCCCACCACCACATGGAGGGAATGGGGGAGGAGGGGGTGCTTCCATTGCATTTAAGAGAGTCTTGAGGGTCACAGAGAGATAGAACACATGCTCATGCATATGCACACATAAATGCAAAGATGTATATGTGAACATAAATACTAGCACATGCAGGACTGGAACCACTTGACTTACGAGTGATGTATCATCTTCCCTTGATCCAAAAAAATATGTGTTGATCTATGTTGTGTTATAAAATGGTGAAGTAGGGTGAGTGAATATGTTATATATTATTTGTTATTTCTTGTAATTGTAAAAGTAATTTCTTTCTGATTGTTTTGTAAAAAACAAACAAATTAACAAGACAAACATGTCGCTGATGACGATGACCTAATATTTTATTTATAAGGAAAATGTATGCTAGAGGGGGTAGGAGCTTCTTCTTGCCCCTGTTGAACATGACAAAGACTATTTGAGAATTCTTATTATTTCTTTTTTGTATTATTTTTTTGTACTTTGTTATAATTATTATTATGAGTGCGAAAAAAGAAAGAAAAATAATATATATATATATTATTATTATTATTGTTGTATGTTTTGTTTCTGACATGTTCAATAAATTGACTTAAAAATAAATAAATAAAATAAAGTATATGTTAGGAGCTACCCTTAACTCAAATATCATCTCTAAAAAAAAACACATTGTCCCATTGAGGACATACATCTTTTCAAATGGACACAAATATATACTTCCTATTTTTCTCAGAACTTGCTTTGAACATCTGAGTTTATTGTGTATTTCAGCTGACTATTTTCAGATGTGGATTTATGCAGTTTTTAACTATTTCCGCAAACCCTTTACTTTAATTAAACCATTACTGTAATCTGACAGATACAGGATTTTTGAAGAAGCAGTGAAACGATAGGGTGAATCAAAGTTGAAGATTAAATTAAATTCACTTTTTAAACTCAAAGAAAAACAACGAAAGAGCTTACGTTTTGAGACATAAACAAGAACACCCAAACACAACAACTTCATGGTAGCATCCTATCTACAAAGGAGCCACACCCTAAACAACCTTTTACACTTAAAGGGACACAAATTGAAGGAGAATATAAACTAGCAATTGAGACAAAAAAGTAATGTTTACAATGTGGACTGAGCAACAAATGAAGCAAGAATTCTCTTGTAGGCTTCTATACAATTTGACTTCTTTATGCAACCAGTGGTGTCCCCTCCCTGATGGTTAAGAAAGAATGCTTATTTAAGGCACTTCCACATTGTCTTCCCTTTTCAGATCCGGAGGCTGCCATTTCAATTTTACAAAGTACTTAATTAACTCAACCACAATTCCTCTCAATATTGCGTCTGGCCCCAACCTAATGTTAACCACAGCATTGTCACATCAACAGATGGATTTCTAATTGATCGGTAACAGTTTAGGAATGCAGCGTCAAATGTCCTGCCGATAGAAGTTGGATCAGAAAACATTCACATTTATAATTCTGAAAGGAAAGCTAAACAACAAAGGAAAAATAATGTCTATTGGTGTTTAAATGGGAGGACTTGTTGTTATGGCATTAGGATGGTTATTGTAGAAATGACAACAGTTCCCATTTTCTTTGTAATGAGGATTCCTGTCATCGAGTTGTGTCTCTAACTGATTTGTAAATAATAATATTTGGACTTAAATTAAACCATGTCAGGCATTGGATACATGGAAAGTGGTTTGTTGTTGTCTTTGCAAGGAATTGATTAACTATACAAGGAAAACAGAAAATAATCACTGGTCCTATCCTTAACTTATCCTGTGATGAAGATAGACAAGCATAGCGGCAGTCCGGCAGCAATATTTGAACAGTGACACGGTTTGAAAAAATGAAAACTAGTCAGCGAATGGGCAGCCATCGCAGTAAAACATCAGAGCGAATGAGGAAGTGCATCAGCAACCACCAGGATGAATAAATCAACACTTTCCTCTGAATTAATCTCTCTCAAGTTGAAATTGTATTACAGATGAGCTTGGACATCTCTATGGTAACAGAAATTCCGCCGCCATTCCCAAAGGGATTCACAACCACCATGTACAGACTGACAGTATGACACACCTGCGCAGACTACACAACTACAGAGACACAGTCCTATCTTCTGCCCAACAATACTGGACAAGTCGTTTTTCACGCTGGACAATTAAAATATCTGATTCTCTTCTCTACTGTTTGATATACAACTCAGTGACAAAGAATGACAGTTCAAGTTTTTGTGTTTCTTAAGGTTAACACACACTTTCAGACACACAAAGAAACAGTCCACTTTGAGTCTGCTGTTTTCTTGGTCTTTCCAATTGGCGGCGGCCAGACGCAGCAGAGTTGGCACAGCCAGAGTGGAAGTGCCAGGGGGAATGGAGCGCCACATGGCACGTTCATGGCAGGGCCAGCTGGGGGGGAGGGAGACAGTGAGGGTTTGTGTGTGTGTATTATATACATATATGTGCGTGTGTGTGTTGGGTATAGGGGTGGTGGTGGAGGGGTGCTTTTGCATCTTAAATTCCACAACATCTGTTCAATAGGCAGCACCATACAGTATATACACACCACTGAAGCTGGTGTGTTTTGCAGGCAGCCACTGTAATTGGGGGTTTATGTGCATGTGTGTGAGCATGTGTGCCGTCTGTGCATGTATGTGTTGTAGATAGAGAGGAGACAAGGAGGGGCAGGGGTGGGGGGGATAGTTCACCACGACAACTGGGTTACGAGTAATTTCAGCATGGTCCTCATACAGTCTCGATGCCTGTGAACTAGCTGTGTACTGGTGCGTGGGGGAGTCATCACTCTGTCTGTTCTGCGCAGTATGGGGGTCCGTGGACAGACCCTGAGTGGGCACGAGGCAAAGGCTTCTCACCTCAGTCGATGAGGAACTCGAGTCTGAATATGGCTCTCCTTTTGACACATGGAGACGCTCGTGCAAACGCGATCACACACTCGTGCAGCCAGTACCCCTCCTCGTCATCCCTGCTGGCACTTTGGGGAAAAAGTACCCCCTCCCACCCCCCATTTATCTGCCCCCACTCCACCTCCCCCCCACCCGTGGCAGCCGACGTCCCTCGCAGCGTGGCGTACCATCTGTTGCCCCCCCCACACCCCCTCCTTCACCATTCTCCCCCCCCCCACAACCTCCTCCGCCTTCCTGCACCATCCTTCCATCCTGCACCTCTCAAGGCCTGCTCACCAAAAAAGGAGGATTTTTAACATTCACATACTTTTAAGAAATGTATGCATACTTACACAACACTTCAGAATACTTTGCCTCGAGAAGAATTCAATATGTCATCAGTGCAGGAGAGTGGCAGTAAAAATAATGTGTGCAAGCTACATTACTCCGCTATTCAGCAACATAAACCTACACGAACGTGACGCTACATGCAAACTACAGATGAAGTTGTACAGCAGGAGAGGACACATAGGGTCTGCTGATTGCTCTCATGAATGTTTAATCTGCGAGGCTCTAAAAGGGATAAAGCCTGTAAAACCTCCTCCAACACCTCCAGGCTAAAATGAAGCCATGCCAAAAGCCTAATTAAATGTTTTTTAAACCTTCCCCCTTGGAGAGGACACAGAGTAGTTTCACCCCAAAGTGTGTCTGTGCCTTGTTAGTTTACATGGACTGTATGCATCTAACCAGCTTCATAAGGACAGTGTGATGCCAAGTGTGCCTTTCAAATGCTTATTTTGCTTTTTAACATTTCCTATTTTTAAATAAGGAGCAATCCAGAGTGAGTATTTTCATGTTCTCTTTTCTGCCAAACATTGACACTCATAATCATTCATTATACAATTGTTATTGAGTTATTTTTGTTGTTTTACCTAGAGAGTTATAGTGAACAGAATATGGTAAATGCACTGACTTCAGAAAAACACAACATTATCCACACAAGAAATCAGATTGAAGGAGTACTTTTCCAGGATTTTAAAAGCTCATTTGACCTTGTAGAACTTAAACTTTGCTTGAATATTGAGTGCTGCCACTTCCATAGAGTCATGGCCTGAACAATATGCCAACAAAACTGAAGTCTGCAGAAAGACGCTGGCAATCAGGCACAGGGTCATTCCAGTTGATTCAACTGATTAAAGCAACAAATTATAATTTATACGCTGCATTTGCCAAATGAAAAAGTGGAGTGCCTCCTGACATCAGTGAACAATCTTCAGTTTTTCTGACACACGGTTTGTAAATACATTAGGGAGCTGAAAATATGGACCGCAAGCACTGACATACAAACTGTTCATGTTTGGATATAAAATGTAGACAGACATATTGATTTGGCAAGATTATATCAGCCTTTTATCAGACATTTTTGAGTAAAGGCTAATTCAGATTTTTCTATCTCCACAGCTCGATCATTTTGACAATTTGTAGAAATCATTTCGACTTTTGAAGACATTTTGTGTGGGTTTTTTGTCTTTTATTGTTGAACAAGTTAAGTCGGTTATCCCACTGCCAACCTATCTCATTGGTTTCCCATGTTTTAAATTTTAGAGCTGTTTTTTTTTAATCATTCCAGCAACAATACAAATCCTGGGAACCACTCAATCCTTGCCAGGTTGTTTGGCATTAAATGGTCAAATCAAAAATAAAGCTACTGCCTGCACAAAATATTGGCCGCTGGCAATTCGTGGCTGAAAATAACGGCATTAGTCTTCAAAAACTCTGATGAGCCCCTTGTGTGTGTGTGTGTGGGCGGGGGACGAGCGTGGACAGCAGAAAGTATCTAAACAGAGGAAGATGGATAGACAGCGAAAGGGCTACTGCTGTTTGTCCATTCATCTCAGGTGTACATGGAAGAGCTCAACAATGACAGCTCATCCATCAGCCACAGGGGTACTACTGAGCCTCCTGGAACAGAACCAAAATCCATCTTTATCCATCATGCATCACTTCTCTTCCCTCCTCTTCGGCCTCCTATTTTAGTACACGTTTTGCAGAATGTGTTTTTTTGTGTAGTTTTTGTTTCTTGTTTATCTCATTGCTCATCAGCTGAGAAGTGGCCAACTCTTTGCTTTAATGTTAAGTGGAGGACAAAAAAGACTGGATATAAAGATAATAGAGGACCAGCCACAAAATAGTTATAGTACACAGGGGGGGGGAATGATGGGAACAATACAATTAAACAAGAGTGAAGGGTCAAGGAGTGAAACAGAAAGGAGAATGATAATAAGAGTGTGTGAAGAGCATGTGTGTGTATGCGAACGGGGAGAGAGCGAGAGCAAGGTAAGCAGCAACACAGCAGCTGTCGACCTAATTCCTTCTTAACGCAGTGCTTGTGCTCTGATTAAGAAAGCGATCTGGCCTTTAATTTTCTCCCGACACCGGCTAATGTTCTGTATCTCAATCGCCTTTCCTAGCCCTTACTCTCACGACAGCCTGCATCCGCCTGAGTTCAGCCAATCAACATGCTCTAACCTGACCCAAGAAGTGTAAGAGGCGCTTCACAAAACAAGAACTTCGTAAATTGACCAAAAAACATGCGTCAAAGCTGAAGGGAAACAAATTGTGGATAAATCGCACAAATGAAAGGGCAAATAATAAAAAACGTCCATGTCACAGCAGTGTTTTAGCATGACAGATAATATATTAACCATCTTATAAATAGGACATATCTGCATCATTTAAAACACAACCAGTGTGTGTAAAGTGTGTACCAATTTGTTTTCATTTTGACATGAATAAAACTAAGCCAAACCTAGAAGGACCTTTGACTTTCAAACTCATCACATGGTTATCAGTGTCAAACCATAAGTTGGTAACCTCTGAAAGTTATTTTCACCAATCCAGTAACACAGTCACACTTAATCATAGTGTGGGTGGGCACAGAGAAAATAATTAAGACTCATCCAGGACCTTAAGACCAGCAAATGCTTGCAAAAAGTGAGCCACTTTACAACATGCTTGCACCACAGTTTCCTAGATAATCACTTGTTGACCCTTTTATGGTTTCAATAATTGTGATTGAGTTGGCCTGTTTTATGATTGGTTTGTCATCCCAAACAATGACCCACCCACAGCAGTGTGTATGTATTCAGGACATGATACTCAAATAGCAAATGTATAGTATCAAACAGCACGGTAAAAAACATATTGTGTTGAAAGTAAAAAGCTCTAACAAGACTTGTAAAGAGGCCATGTGACGTCAAAGTCAATCAGCTCGGTTAGTAGAAATCCTAAAAGGTGTTTAACTTGATTTTTCTTACCATTAGAACGGAACAACACTGGTTTAAATGTAAGAAAATATAGGGCTGGAAATGTGTTGGTTTGTATAGGCAACCCTTAAAGACAAATATGTTAAAACAATAACAAAAAAAAGGAGAGGAAAAGGAAAATATTGCTCAAGGAAGCATGAGATCATGACTTGGACATCTTGTGCAAATCTACAGCAGGGCTTGTTGTATTGAATGTTTTTTGCCGTCTACATAAAAAAAGAGGTTACAATATTAAGTGACATCAACGATTAATATCTGATTGGTCTTAACAACAAATTGGAATCAAAACCTGGAGTGTCAGTCCTCCCAGTGAATGTACATCATTGTTTTACCTTGGTACTAAAAGGAACAATTTGAACACCTTGCCAAGATGTAGCTATACTTCACAGTGCATAAAGCTGGGACCATAAATATAATGTTAGAAATGCACCTGTGTAAATTATCAAGCAATATTCCTAAAAAAAAATTATGTATTTCACAATGAAAGGGGTACAAATGCTCTGATAATGAAGTAATAAAGGAAATAAAGTGTTACATAATGGTCTCACTCAGCTTAGTTATTATTTGGTTCTTCTTAAAATAAAGTGTATTGAGACTCAACTCTTCCAAACAGGAACAGACAGAAGTATTGACAGCTTACACGGTTATTGAATTTGACAATTTTCTTTTGTTTTCTATCAAAGTGGCAGAACAAACATTTGGCTTATATGCTGTTGACACAAGATTTATCTCTGTACATACACAGAGTGGCGATGGATCTACTGTAAACACACACACACACACACACACACACACACACCACACACACACACACACACACACACACACACACACGACACTCGGACCGCCATGTGGAGTGTGTGCGAGAGACGTGGCGTTGCTAGGAGCACCAGGTTGTGTGCAGACAGTGGTAACAGAGTAGAGACGGCAGCAGCAGCCTGGCAGTGGAGAAGAAAGGAAAGGAGTGGAGCAATGCCAAGAAGATTCCCCCTGAGAGACTGTAGGAAGGGGAGACAGAGAGACAGGCAGAGAGGGAGAGAAACACGGAGACGCCACACCGATATGATTCTCCACTGAGTTGTAGAAGAACAATTCACCAAGACAAACAACATCTGATGGGTGATAATGCTGTCCTCTAACTTGGATATTACTCTAAAATGGTCATTAAAAGAGCCCCCTTATTTCAGATTATAGGGAAGAATATTATGGATGCACGGAAATGGTGATGGAGAAACAGCAGGAGGGGGAAGACGGCTTGCAAGGTTGACTGGAGGGAAGAGAAAGAGAAAGGGAGAGATGGAGTCAATCTGTTGGGGCTCATGTTTGCCGTCCCTCCTCATGTCACCCATCCGTCAGATAAACTGTTAGCCTATTTCCAACCATCACACGTCACTTCCTCACCTCTGCGCGTTACCCCGCTGCGCCTCTCCCTTGTTTTCTATTTGTTGTCTCCCTTTCCAATTTCTCTCTTCCTTCTTCCTCCTGTGCTCTTCCTTCCCTTATTTTGTCTTTAAATGGGGAGTCGTGTGAACAGGCTATGCAAATGAGATGGTTATTACCCCACTGCTCATCAAGCCGCGCAGAGGAGACATTAATAGGCTGATGAATATGCATGTGAATTTGTTAATTAAGTTAATTATTCTGCTGAAAATGCATTCGTCTTCCAAGGACATCTTCCCCAGGATTTCAACCTGCTCCACTCATTAGTCATGCGATATTTCATACACAGAGTGAGAAAGAGAGAGGGAGGAAGACAGTGGGAGGGAGAAGGAAGGGGAGAGGAGACAATGCTGTTTTTGGAAAGTGGGGGCAATGAACAGTTGGGTTTGTAAAAGTGTGGGGTAAAAATAATGTATCGTAATGTCATCAGTGCTCACAATGGGATGTGAAGTAACTACCCATAATAGCAAACCACATCCTGATTTCCAGATATGGCACATTATTCCCAAAGAGCTACGGTTTTTACTTTCACAGTTCTCCACATTTTTTGTGCCTGCTTCTACCTCACTGGTTACTTCACCCTAATTGCTTATTAAAACCCTCTTAAATGAACTTTTTGTGCCAACTTTCCAACACATTAATTAATTGTTGTAGCCAATTAAGTGCCGTTGTGCAAATGAGCCTCATCACAAATGGTCCTATAGGGCCGACCCCTCCTTTCTCTCTCACTTTCCCTCCATCTCTTGCACTTCCCTCCCTCTACCTCCCTCGCAGCTAGTCTTCCCAGCTGCCCTTGCACTTCAAGGCACTCGGTGCCAAAGAAGCAGAAAGTGTGTCCTGGTAATGCTTCACTGTTTTCTGGACCGTTTCCAGCCTTCAGGCTCACTGATCTCAAACTTGTATGATACGTGAGAAGCAAATGGCACAGTGTATTCCTTTTGTTTGGCACATTTATACAAGAGTCAGCTCAATAAAGCTGCTTGTAAACCAAGCACAAAACCTTATAGCAAATCTGTTATTTGGATTGTCTGGTTAATTTGTCTGGTGGTCGGTTTTTATTTATTCACATCAGGTAAAATGTGAGCTCACCTAGAGAGATGGTGAAAAAAGGAGGGTAGTCAACTTCAAAGCACTCAATAAGGTTGCCAAGCTGTTCACACGTCTCCATCCCCTGAGTTAAAACAGGAAACATGCAGAGGAAATCAAATACATGCGTTTATAGAGATGTTTCACAGGCATCCCCTTCAGCACCATATGATTTTTGACAATATAAAAATTGAGTCTGTCATACAATTGAGTTTGTATGCAGCGCTGCAACAATTGGTTGACTTATAGTGAGTAGTCTACAACAGAAAAACAATCACCAACTATTTTGATAATTTAATAACTATAGTCATTTTTCATGCAAGCATTTGCAGAGAATTAGCCTCTGAAATAGATGGTGACAAAGATGCTCTTCTCTTTTTTATGTCACATTAAACTGAATATCTTTGGATTTGGTCTGGCAAAACAAACTCTTTAAAGATATCACCTTGGATTTTAAGTCACTGTGAATTACATGTTTCACTATTTTCTGACATTTTATAGACCAAGTGTTTTATCAATAATAAACAGTTGCAGCCCTAATGTATATGCCCATTAATTCACTATCTTACATTCTACAATGGCTTCCTGTGTTGCCGCACTCAGTAGTTTGCCATTTTTAATTAGAACACATTCATAGTACATTACAATTCAAAGAAAATATTCTGTACGAAGAGAAGAAGAAAAACTATCATTAAGGCTCAAAGCTACAGTCAGTGCATTTCATGCAACATATTGCATAAAACTGAAAAGACAGATTGGCCATATGATTTAGAACTATCGTTTTTGAGAGGACAAGACGCCCTGTTTAAGCTCCTTTTTGTAGAAGTAGTGGCCTTCTTCAGTATAATACATTTCTACATCCTGATGTTAACAACATGAAGTGAGACCTCTCTCAGAATAGGGGCTGAACTTTCTTTTCTTTTCCCCTCATGTCTGGCTCTGCCTACTCTGCTGCCATTCGGACGTGGCACCGATGCACCCACCAGGAGGATTAGGGAAGGTTTAGCAACTCTGCCAGGCTTGCTCCCTGTGCCACCCCTTCCCTCTGCGCAGAGGGGGGTCCCGCTTGGCATGGCAAGGTGAACTAGCCTCTGATTGATGGGCATGGTTTCAGCTCCCCAAGGCCCCAAGGCCCGTGCCTCACTTTTCTTTCTCCTACTGCTGTCTTGGCAGCGGTGCCCACCTCCTCTCCATGCCAGGCAGCCAGCTAAAGCTCCTGGTGGGCACATCAATTACATAGCGGCACCTCCCCTCTTTTCTCATGTCTATCTGTGGGTCTGTCTACTGACTCAGACGATGCCAATATGGTCCCTCTCCATCTCCACTGCTGTCTAAAACTATCTTCTCTGTGTGTGGTTTAACACAAATATAGTTTTGCATATGCTCTAATGCACACATGTTCATGCACACACTCATTCTCCATCTCTCAGGCAGGTCATAATGGTTGGTGGGGAAATCCTCCCCAGAGAGCCCTCATTGCCACAGGCTCAGCTGTACAATAGGCTCAGGTGTGTGCTTGTACGTGGTGGCCTGTGCATGGCTGCTTTTGCTTAAATGTATGTATTTGTCTAATGCTTAATAGTCTATTGCTTCGTGTGGCTGCCTTATAAATGAGGGTATTGAAAGTTCATGTTGTAAGAAAAAAACAAGCATCATGTTGAATTTCTGCATTTGACTGTTTCTGATGTCGATTGTGAATATTTCAACCTTCCTTTGGATTTTTTGGGCGGATAGTTGCTCTTGGCAAATCATGAATCATTTACTCGCGGCAATCGTACGCCATCTGGAGTATTCATCAGATCATTGTCTTTTATTTTAAGCAGTCAAAGTAAAAAGGGATTTCAATTCGTTTTGAAGGAATAAAGAAAAAAGCATGTCTCGCTTGAAAAATAAATTGATAAATAAACAGAAATCTAGCAACACAGCAAACTGGCAATTATACCCTCTCTTTAAAAATGGGTCCGGACAAATGAGTCACACAATTAAATAAGAAAATTAATTGTTCTGAAGTAAATTACAAAGTCACAAATAAACTGGATTACATTTATGAAACAAACAAATCAACAACAGCGTGGTTCACTCACCAACTAGTATGGTGCACAGCATGGGGCTGTACGGAAGCCTGGAGGGGGACGCTGGGAAGTCGAAGCTGAAACGGGTAGCGTCTGTTATACTTCCATGTAGCGGCACCATGGCGGCGGGGCCCGGTGTTTCTATGGTGAGCGCTAGCCCTGCGAGAGAGCTTTCTCTCTCGGTCCAGCAAGCAGGGAATCAGACTCATGGAGAACGGATCAAATCTGAAGAGGCAACAGGTAAATTACGTGAATTGAATGCATGTTGGCTTTCTAACTGTTATTATGATGATCTGGTTTGCTGGGCAAGGCGACTCATGCTAACGGAGGCTAGCAGCTAACTTAGTCGACTCTGCAATAACGCTCATATTAAGTATGTTTTGGACGTATACATTGGGTCGAGTTTAGCTTCAATTTGAATTTAATAAGGTACATTCGTGTAAAAATAAGTTAATGCCACTGGTCATGTTTTGTAACGTAGTTAGCAGCTTGCTTTTTGTAGTTGTCCTCAAATGGCTAACGTTAGCAACTTGCTAACATCAACTTTGTGGAAACATTAACTTTAAGTACTCCATTCAGATCTAAAAAAGTAATCTAATGTCACCACACAAGTTTGCCTTATTTTGGGGTGTTGTGACGTACGTTACAATGCAATTTATCCCTGCTAAGCTACTCTAACATAACTAACAACCTGCAGCACAGTTGTAGCCCATTATGACAGATAAACAAAACATTAGCAACCGCTCAGTTGACACCATTCTCGTTGACCTGCCCGACACAGGCGCAAGTGGTGCTGATTAAATAGTTGTTTTTGGTATGTCATGTGACTTGATTGATTAACGTCTTTATGTGGTGTTTTGTTTCTAGTTTGCACAATTGATTACCCAACTAATCACAATATCAACTAACAAGATACATATATTGTTTGTGTTATTTATGTGGAGTTTACAAACGATGCTGTAGTAGTTTTCGTTGTGTGGAATAAACTGTCATTCAGTGCTGATCATAGCTACTTCATTTACATGAATACTACCTATAAATCACAAGTCACAATTATGTTGTGATAGTCCAATTACATCTTCTATGTAGATGTTTGTCAAATGTAAGAACCTGCAATACATTGATTAATAGTTTTCATGGCATGTTGTCCGGGTTGCATTTTAGTTTAAATGTTTTGAAAAACAAAATGAATTGAACATAATATTGGATAAAACTTCAATTATCCTTGCAAACTGATCATACGTAGTACAATTAGTTTGGGGTTTTTCAAAACGCTGAGATTAATTCAGTGTGGTGCCTTTGAATGTCTACGAAAATTGTTCATTCCGTTTTTTTAATGTGTTTTCTTGAACGTTGTATATTTTTTCAGAGGCGGAGAAGCAGAATCGCATGGCTGCTTTGCTGGAGAAGCTTCATGCCAAACACAATGCTGCAAGGCCATGGCAGGAGACCTGCAAGATTGTGCGTCTGGCCATGGTAAGACAGACACAACTTTCTCCTTCTTTTTTTATACCTAATATGTTTTGATAATGTCTGCATTTTCACAGTAAGTACTTATGTCAGCTGCTAATTCATGCAAAAATGAAAAAGCAACAATCAGTACATCTTCAATTATACATTAGTTTTAATGAGGATCTTGGAGGTAATTACTAAAGAGAAAGGTCACAAAACTTTAGGAACGTTTTCTGTTGGGTATGCATACAATATGAATTACTTGCTGTACCCTTTTAGGTGAGTAATTACATTTTAACTTGCAATTTTAAAAAGGTTCAGTAGTAGTATTCGTTTATTAGTCCCCAAGGGGAAAATGGGTTGCAGCACATCACAGAGGCATTTCAAAAAGTTAAGACAATACATCACTGACAACAACATAGACACAGATAAAAACAAACAGACATAAGAAAACCAGATATCGGCAGACATGACAAGGGGCCTATAGGCCCTCATTTGCGAAATAGGGGGGACAGGGCCAGACCAGCTGGGTAAACAGTGTGTCCTAGCCATCATTTGTTCAGGAGTTTGATGGCTTGTGGGACGAAAGACAGCCTAGATCTGTTCTTTTTGAAATAAGGGGCACGATATCTCCGCCCGGATGGCAACAATTCAAAGTAAGAGGCAAGAGGGTGCCTCAGGTCACTCACAATATTGTGTGCCAGTTTTAAAACTCTGTCCTTATATAAGCATTCTATATTAGCCAATGAGATTCCTGTCAATTTACTGGACAATGTTATGGCCCTCCTGACTGACTTTTTCTGTGCCTCAGTTGCGTTGCCGAACCAGCATATAATGCCGAATGAGAGCACACTTTCGATAAAAGCATGATAAAACATCTTCACCATTCTGTTGCCGACATTAAAAGACAATAATTTACGTAAAAAAAACATTCTTTGTTGAGACTTAGCATTTATTTTCTCAGCCCAAACATCCCATCTGAGCTTGTGGTCAAGCACGACACCAAGATACTTGTACTCAGTGACACATTGAATGGGCTCACTATTTAATAAAAGAGTAGGGTTGGGCGATTGTGCTATTCTAAAATCAATTTCCATCTCCTTTGTTTTTGAGGTGTTTAGAAGCAGGTTTGACTTCTCACACCAGTTAATAAAGAAGTCAAGGACAGGCCCATGCTCCTCTTCCTCATCAAAGAGGAGGCTGACCAGGGCCGTATCATCTGCATACTTAATAAAGTGCCTATTGGGAAAAGTGCTGATGCAGGAGTTGGTGTATAAAATAAACAAAAGAGAGGATAAGACACATCCCTGGGGTGAGCCTATCCAGGTAGTTATTGTGTCAGAAAGTGCCATGCCTATTTTGACCTGCTGAGTTCTACAGCTGAGGAAGTCAACGATCCAGGAGATCAGACCAGGTTCAAGTGAGAATTCTTCAGTTAAAATATTTGCTAAAATACTTGGCTTAATGGTGTTAAAAGCTGATGAGATAGTTTTAATGAGGATCTTGGAGGTAATTACTAAAGAGAAAGGTCACAAAACTTTAGGAACGTTTTCTGTTGGGTATGCATACAATATGAATTACTTGCTGTACCCTTTTAGGTGAGTAATTACATTTTAACTTGCAATTTTAAAAAGGTTCAGAACACACATACTATACACATATTGTAGAAAAGTGTTTTTGACAATCCCTAATCAGTACCCACCAGAGAGACTACCAACCTGTTCAAAATAAATGTACAGCAATTAATCACATAATTGCACAACAATGTTTTTTACTTTAATAATGTACCTGCTGGGCCTGTGAAACTATAGTGGTGACATTTAAATCCCTGATTTATTGCGCTGACTAAGCCAGTGCAAGATACACTTGAACATTACATATTGATGAAGAAGCATTTTTATATTTTCTCTGCAATCATCTAATTCCTCTGTTTTACCTTATACTGTGTTCCAGGAGAAACGCTTACTGATAACTGCTGCAGGTCACCCGCTCATGCTCACCTGCCTGGAGACCCTGCAGAGAGCGCTGAAAGGTGAGGCTGTCACCTCCAAGGACAGAAACACATGGAGAGCAGGGCAGCGTTTTTCATTAGAATGTGTTACTTTACTATGTGGACTCAAACAAATGAGAAACTGTTTTAGGGCTAGCTATAATGTTAAGGTTATTTCTTACAACCAATCACCATTACCTGAATGCAGCAAACTTCAATTGACCTTTGCTTTAGGTGACATGCAAATGTATGGTAGGAAGATTGGGCAACATTGTATAACACATGATAGTCTCATTATATGATTTTAAAATGTCCCCTTTTCTCTGCCTTCTTTTTCAGTCTCGTCTCTACCCTCCATGACAGATCGTCTAGAATCCATCGCTCGGCAAAACCTGTGAGTTATTTTCCTTTTCCAAGTACAGGACATGCAGGCAGATTGCAGATTATTGTGGTTATTTGGTTTCCTTGTATTTATCTATTGTAGACTCAGTCAAAACATAAATAAGGACATGGGCAGTTTTATTTCCTGTGCCATCCACAGATTTCTTAAACATCTAAGTAATCGTTATATATGACTTTAGTGCTGAAATAATCCCCAGAAAGGTCTTATCACTAGACGGCCCCATATAATATGGCTGTGATTAACATCCCAAAACCTTCCCTAAAATTGTCATTGTCATTGTCAAAGTCAAACGAGTCACCCTCTCAGTCATTCCCTGCTTTTTGTGTGTGAACAGACTTGGCTCTCACCTCAGCCCATCAGGGACAGAGTGTTACATCACGTCAGACATGTTTTATGTGGAGGTGCAGCTGGACACAAATGGCCAGCTAGTGGACGTCAAGGTGGCTCATCAGGGAGAAAACCCTACGGTCAGTTTACTGCAATCTCTATTAGGGCTGCTCGATTATGGCAAAAATCATAATCTCGATTATTTGGGTCAATAATTGATATCACGATTATTAAAAACGATTATCCATTTACTTTGAAAATGTATTCAATTTATTGGAGAATATTTTTTTGAACAGTATGTTTTTAACAGTTGATTACTTTGAACTTTAAGTATAATTCAACTGAAAAATAAATAAAAATAATTTGAAAAAGTTTTATTTCGATTACGTTGTTTTCGTAATCGTTGCAAGCCATAATCGTAATTGCGAATAAAATACGATTAATTGAGCAGCCCTAATCTCTATATAAGCCCATAAAGTGGATTAAAATAACAGTCAAGTAAGTTGTTGTTTATCATACATTTTTATACATGTTCTTAATGTGTTGATCACAGAGTTGTCCTGAGCTGATTCAGCATCTAAGGGAGAAGAACTTTGAAGAGTTTTCCAAACATCTGAAGGGACTGGTCGAACTCTATAAGCTCCCTGGGGACAAGTAAGTAGACCTTTTAATTAAAGGCACTTGTTTTATAAGAGAAACACATCTTGTCTTTATCATTATTATTGTTTTTAATGTCATGTCATCTCTGTGTTCCAGTAAGCTGAAAACCAAGATGTATATAGCCTTGCAGTCTTTGGAGCTTGACCTCACCAAGATGATGCACATGTTTAGGTAAGTTCACAAAATCCCTTTTTGTTACAATGTACATCATCCATGTATGTCGGCTACTAGTATTTCAAATATTTGATATAGATATTCAATATTATTTTAATATAATTTAGAGAGTCATGCAGAAAAGGGAAACCTAAAAGCAGTACCTGCGTATTTTTAAGGGTGTAATATTACATTTTCTACCTCTAATTCTGTGTAATTTATCAGTTTACTTGGTAAAATAATATATATCTTGCAGTATTATAAATAACTACCTGTAGTGTTATACATTGACTTAAAAGCCTGATGGAGCTTACATGTTTTGTAATGCAATAACCTTTGATTGATATGCGTTTTATAGGTTGGCAACCAGTGCTAATGCAGTGGAGACTATTCTCCATGGCGGTGTGGGCCTGTTGACTGCAAGAAGTGGTGGCCATCTTGTTTCTCTTCAGTGTTACTTGTCCCCTTTTGACATATTTGAAGAGGGACCAGACTCACAGCTAAACTCACCCGACGGCATTGGTAAGTGCACAGAGAGAGTTGATCACTTCATATATTTAGAAAGGATAAGAATGGGAACTAACATTGCAATGACTAGCCATTTGATTGTCTAAAGACCCCTTGTGTGACCTGTCATTTGTCTCCTTGTCTGGACTTTTGGGTCATCTTTGCAGTTCCACGCTCTCTGGGTGTCAGTGTTTCTGTGACAATCGAGGGAACCACCGCTACCTATAAGCTCCCAATTGCCCCACTCATCTCTGGATCACACCCCGTAGATAACAAGGGGTAAGAAAGTCCAACCCTTTATTAGAGAACTTGCACATGTTCCCTTGTAAATTAGGCAATACAAGTTATTGTTGTGTCCCAATGCAGAAGTAGTAGAAGAGAGGGACAGCTGATTAATTTATTGTTGGTGTATTTCAGGACACCTTCCTTTTCCACTGTGACCAACACAAACTGTGTGGACCTGCCAGCTTGTTTTTTCCTCAAGATGAACCGCCCAATGCCTTTCTCCCTCTCCTTTATTCAGAGGCTGGGCAATGCTACTTGTGAGTTTACCTCTTGAACACCATATTCGATGTACCTACAGGACAACTTTCATTTTATTTTTTAATTTAAACTTGAAGCTCTTTCCGTGTTTTCCCAGCGATCCCAGTGTTTGAGAGCCCCCCCGCCCTCTCACCTCTCTGCCAGTTAATTGTGCAGAGCCAGCGCCAGCTTCGTGAGGAGGGCAGCTCCACGCCGCCACCTTCACGGAACATGCACTTCTATTTTGTAAGCAAACTTATGCAATACCACCACAACCATAACCATACCTTTTTTTAAATCTTAGTTTCTTACAACATCCAGCCTGTTCTTTATGGTTTCATGATTATTCCATGTTTAAAGAAATGTAAGACCTCTTTGTTGGAATTTAAGCCTGCTTTATATATATATATATATGGGCTTAACAAAATCAACATGACTATATTACTATGGAGCTATCTTCTGGTGAACAGAAATGTAGTCAAATTACATTTTTTCTATTCTTTAGATTAATTGAGGTTCTAGAGGTGATTAACTGCTCATTAACAAATACATGTATGGTCTGTAGGTAACCTTACCTTAACCCTGTCAAGGAAAACATGGATATATACAAATAAAGACACACAGCCAATACACCCAGTATTAGATTTGTAATTCACATAAATCACGCTGTTTTTATGCTTTTCTCAGGCGTTGCCAGATCAGCAGCACTGTTATTTCCTGAATAGTGATGCCCCGGTGCAAGATGGTCACTCTCTACAAGGAGTTCTGGTGACCAAGATCCCCTTCCGCCACCCGGCACAAGTGCCCCTCTTGTTGGATATCATCCGGCACCAGGCAGCCTATAACAACTTGATTGGCAGCTGTGTGAAACGCACTTCCATCAAAAATGGTAAATATCTGGCCCTCATTGACTTCACTGTATTTAGACAATCAACAACATGTACTGGTTTTTTTTGTGTGTTATGTATTAAATCACATTTGATAAGTAATTCACATTTGCTGTTATTCCCTCAGATAGCGCAGGCCTGCTGCAGTTTGAAGTATGTCCTCTCACCGACTCCAGTTTCAGCGTCTCGTTCCAGCATCCAGTCAATGAGTCGTTAGTCTGTGGTAAGCATTACCTAATTAACTATTTAATTAAAAAAATCTAAGCATATTGAGATGAAACTTTAACAATGTCCTCAGATGAAAGTGATTCTAAAATGTTCTCTGTCTTATCTGACCTTCTTTCTCCAGTGGTAATGGAGGTGATTGACTCCAGACAGGTGTCATGCAAGCTATATAAAGGACTGTCAGATGCTCTGATCTGCACTGATGAATTCATCACCAAAGTAGTCCAGCGGTGAGTTTCCTTCCTTGTAGTAATTCGTTAATATGCTGATTTCTCTGAGTCCAACATAATGTCTTTACATGTATATTTTTTCAGTTAAAAACCCCAATATATTCAGTTTAAAATTTCAAAAGATAAAAGCAGTCAATCTTCATATTTGAGAGGATTGTTACAACAATATATATATATATATATATTATCCAAATAGTTCGCAATTATTTTTAAACTGAAAGACTAGTCAACTAATTGTTGCAGCTCTAGTATGTTTTTCATGGTAATTGCTTCCTTCCCCCTATAGATGCATGTCCATCCCAGTTACCATGCGGGCAATTCGAAGGAAAGCAGAGACCATCCAGGCAGACACTCCAGCTCTCTCCCTAATCGCACAGACAGTGGAGATCATGGTGAAGAATAACTTGCCACCCTCCGGTAGTCCCACCTACAACATGGACGGCGATGGAACTAACCCTATGGGACTGCATGGGCTCGCAGAGGGCAACACACCAACCGGAGGACCCCCTGGGGGACATAATTTTGGAGGTCAGATTGCTCCTCTGTTTGGGGCTTCCCGCGGAGAAAGGCAAGCCCAGGGAGGAGAGTGCCTAACCCAGGGTGGGCTGGCTGGCCAGCAACAACAGCAGGCTGGTCAAGGCCATATAGATGACTTCAACAAAGTCACTCAGAATCCAATACTGACAAGTCTGTTACAGATAACTGGAAGTGTGGGTTCTAGTCCCAGCTCCCAGAATGCAACACAACCCCACCAAACTCCACCTGAAACATCCTCCCCTGCCAGCAACACCAAGAATCATCCTATGTTGATGAACTTGTTGAAAGACAACCCCACACAAGATTTTGCTGCGCTCTATGCTTCTAGTCCATTGGAGAGGCAGAATTCTTCTGGCTCCCCAAGGACCGAGAATGCGGGTGCAGCATGCCCTGGAAGTAATTCAAAAGGAAAGAAAAAGCGCCCACGGGGGACAGAAAAGGGTGGTGTTATGTCTGGGACTGTCCCAGGTGGTGGAGGTGCCGGTTTAGGCATGAAACTACAACAGGGATCCCAGCTCCACCATCAAGTCTCGCATGAGGATGACTTCCACCGTGAGCTGCTCTCTATGGATGTGGATGCATCTCAAAATTCTATCTTTGATGTTAATCTGACTGGTGATGGCCTAGACACGCCCCATAGCATCACTCCAGCACCTAGCCAATGTGGAACACCGCCCTCTGGCCCCAACATGCCTTATTCACAGTCTCATGTCCAGTCTCAACAACCACCAGGATCTGTCCCACCTCGTATGGTCCGCCTCTCTAGCTCCGACAGCATCGGACCTGATATCACAGAAATCTTGTCAGATCTGCCCGAGCAGACGGGCAAAGGCAGTTGTGGGAGCCATGGGCAGCACCCCATGGGAAGTGGTGGGGAGGATGGAGGCCCCCTAGGTACCCCCATCCGTGACTCCTCCAGCTCCGGTCAGGGCAGCGCAGTGTTTGACTCGGCAGACATTTTTAACACCAACAGCAATGAGAATCCTTTCACTGATGCTGCTGACCTGATTGCTGAGGCAACTGCAACTGCTGCCACTCCCAACAGCGATTCTTCTTCCACCAACTTCTTCCATGCTGCTGACTTCAACCCTGACCTCCTCACCTCAGGCCATGGCTTTCCCCAGAACTACTTTGACGACAGCTCGCCAAGTGCAGATGGAGACATGGACCTTGTCAAGGGTTTCGGGGGAAGTAGCCAGCAGAATACTCCAGCAGGAACACCACAGAATCCCACTCCTCATGGGCAGAGCACCCCCGAGCCATCGCTGAAGGACCCTTTTGATATGGGGATAGTTTTCGGAGGCAACAGTGGTAGTGGTAAACCACTTCTTGTGCAAGCTCCTGATCTGGGAGACACACATGGCGGAGGGTCACAGAGCCCCCTCCCAATAGGCCTTGCTGCAGCATGTGCTGATTTTAAAAGTGCAGAACCCAAAATTAAACAGCAACAGGGACTTGTGCGACCGAAAGATGAAAATGGGGGTAGCGGAGGGAGCAGTTCTGGGATGGGGATGGGGATGGGGAGCACTTCAACAGAGGGCAAACAGGTAAAACGTAGCAGGACCCCATCCAGTGAGGGAAAGTCTAAAGAGAAACCTCCCAAACGCAAAAAGCTGGACCCTGATGGTAAGTCCCCCTCTCACAGCTCAGGGGGGCGGCCCTACACCCCTCCTAGTGGGGGCTCAGGCTCTGGGGGAAGCATAAGTGGAGGAGGCTCAAAGTCTCCTGGTAGTTCAGGGCACTCACAAACTCCTCCCGGTGGTGCCACTCCTCCAATCCCCAAAATCACCATTCAGATTCCAAAAGGGACCATAACTGGGGGCAAAACATCATCCCATAGTGGATACACCTCCAGCAGCTCAGCCTCTAGCAACACAGGTGGAGCAGGAGGAACCAGCAGCAGCAAAAGCCATCATTCTCACTCGTCTTCCTCTGTGAAAATCAAGTCCAAAGAAGGCTCCACGACACAAGGCAGCAGCAGCAGCAGCAGCAGCTCCAAGCCAGGAAGTGCAGGGATGGGGAGTGGAGGTGGGCCATCCCAATCTAAAGGCTCCTCCCAAGGAATTAGTGTTGGTAAACCAGGAACCTCCCCAATCACCAAACATGGGCTCTCTGGGCCTGGAGGTGTTAGTGGTAGTGGGATTGGAAGTAGTAATAAAATTAAGCCTCAGGGGGGGAAGCCTCCTGGGTCACTTATGAATCCCAACATAAAGCCCAACATCTCCCCTTCTCACTCCCGCAGCTCTGACAAATTGTCCTCCCCTATGAAGATGCAGCAGTCCCAGGTTCCAGGAACACCTCCTTCTTCCAAGGCCAAATCACCAATGGGCTCCGGAGGCGGCAGCTCTGGAGGTTCCAAGTCTTCTTCTGGTGGAGGCATGAGCTCCCAGAAGCCCATTGGTGGGGGCTCCTCTGGTCCAGCATCTTCCTCATCCTCGTCCAGCTCTTCCTCGTCCTCTGGTTTGATGACCTACCCAGGCGCCTCCCAGTCTCAGTATGGGGGTGGTGGAGGGGGAGGAGGGTCAGGAGGATGTGGAAGTGGAAGCAGTGGTGGAGGAAGTGGAGGCGGAAGTAGTGGTGGGGCTAGTCAGAACAATGCAAACAATCCCAACGCCAAAGGGAAGTCGCCCAGTCGAAACAAGAAACCCTCTCTTACGGCAGTCATCGACAAACTGAAGAGTGTAGGTGGAGGAGGTGTAGGGGAGGATGGTTGTGAGATAGGGCCACCAGTAACTGGTCCAGGATCTGCTCCTGGTGGTGGTCCTGGGAATGTTCCCGGCAGTGGCCCTTCCAACGTGGGTCCTTCCAAGCATAGCTCATCATCTCAAAGTGGCGAGTATAAGCGGGAAAAGTCCGATAAGGAGACAAAACCTAAAGTGTCTGTTTCCGGTGGCAACAGTGGGGATAAAAAGCTGATGGACCCAAAAGCAGGAGGGGGGAGTGCAACCGGTCTGGCCAAAATTATCATTAGCAAACCTGATGGGGGCTCACCAAGCATCAAGGCCAAAGTGACCCTTCAGAAAACAGGGGACGGATCTGGTGATGCCTCTATGCGTCCTCAAATTTCTAGCCTCAAAGCATCGCCCCTCTTCAGCGGCTCCACTCCCAAGCATGACCGCTCCTCCCCGAGCCACAGCCGCTCGCCAGGATTCACCCCGCTCAACCACGACAGCGAGAGCGAGTCGGGCAGCAGCTCAGTGGCCGAGAAGTCCCACCAGAACAGCCCGAGCTCAGACGACGACCAGAGCGTTCGCCCGCTTCCCCCCCAGGACTACATGAGCTCCATCCCTCACAGCTCAGGGGAGAAGCACAAGAAACACAAGAAGGAGAAGAAGAAGCAGAAAGAGAAGGAACGGGAGAGGGACAGAGACCGAGATCGGGACCGGGACAAAGAGAAGAAGAAGTCCTCGATGTCCATGGGGCCGTCATCACATCCCATAAAAGCAGACAGTTGGTCCCGGTCACCCATCTCTGCTTCAGATTCCTCTTTGTCCATGTTGGGGTCAGAGCGTCCATCTCGGCCTAGTCCAATGTATATGAGAAATGAAGACGACGACCTCATGGACTCAGCCCTCACTGGCAACCTTTAATTTCATTAGGTTTTTCTCACGTTTTTAACACATGCCTTTAACATACAAATGCAACTTCTATTTATTTAACTCAAACCACAATTGGGAACTTGATACAAGGATATTGTGGTTCTCTGAGTGATCATTGTCCTGTTTTAAGCTGTGTTTTAATGTCAGATTGTACTGTTTCAGTATCAGTGTATAGTATCAGGGGCTTGTGATAACAGTGGTTTTTGAAATCCCAAAACATCAACTGCATAAAGCTTCATTAAGGAACTGGTTTTAAACAGTATATATAACAAAAATGGACAGTACATTTCTCTTCACAGTTAATGCATTTGCCGCAGTTCATTATTTGTTGTTGCTACAAACAAACATACCAGAATGCCACTAAATAAGTATGACATCTAAAAAAAAAAGAAGTATTTTAAAGAAAGAAGTGTACAGTGTTCAGTTGCCTTTTCTTTCTTTTTTTAGATACAACTTGGAATTTTTAGATTTTGATACATTTAAACTGTTGATGTGTAAGTTAGTGTAAGTAAAAGAAGACTGCAGATGATGATGATAAACAAAGAGACATGACGGTCATTTTTTAACTGTAGAAGTTTTGGAATCTTGAAATAAACATTTCGCTTCTGGAAAAACCTCACTGCCACGTTTATTTTGTAGGTATTTGCCCATATTCATTTACAGTAATAGTCTGTAATACTACGTTGATTAAAAATGACTGTGATCATTACACTTTTAATTTTAAACGAGTGTGTCGAGATAGGTTATGTATTTCTTTTCCACAGCTCTTCCACAAATCTACACTAGATGGCAGCACTGCATCAGGTTGCTCAATCTGGGTTTGCAAAATCACATGATACTTGGTAATGAGTAACACACTCCCAGAGGTAATTTGCAGAGGTTAAATGACATTTCACGCCTTTATTCACAGGTGTTGGAGGAGAAGATTGGTGAAAAGATGCAATATGGACTGAAAAGCCAAAACAAATTACATAAAATGCTTTAGGGAATGTCATCCTTGGATAAAATAAAATATACAAAACTTCTTCTTTGCATCATCCAAGAGACCTCTTTGTTACAGATACAAGAGGCTAAATAAGATATCTCAATGAAAGGGCTTAAACATTAACACAAATGTAGATATACTCCAAGACATGTGTGACTTTAAAGCAACATTACATCTAACCTAAGATGCTAAATTTATAATCAAAATGATTAATGAGACTCAACAATGAGGCTAGTGTTGTTGTTGAAGTGGCAACCTAATGTCACAGCTTTGTGTTACAGTGTAAAAGATGTGTGAAATACTCACCAAAATATACTGTCCTCATCTTGAAAAAAATGTGAATTAAGTTACCAAAATTAGAGTTTTATTTTCGAGTTGGACCCCTTTTTTTCTTGCATTAAATTGATTATTTATACCAGTAAAGATCTTCCCAAGAAAATAAGCAAATATCAGAGCAGAGGTTTGACAAAATAAACCCTAGCACATGTCTACCTTCTTTTCCTCTTGAGACCCTTCATATTTCTCCACCCCCAGGTTTAGAATAACCTGTTTTAGAAGGTAATAATAATAATACATGGGACTTTTATAGCGCTTTTCATGAAGAATCTCTGATGGATTGGGGTAGTGAGTTCCAGAGGGTGGGTGCAGCAACGGAGAAGGTAACGGCTGTTCCGTTTCAATGCATTGTAGATTTTAAAATAAAATACCAGAATGCAGTATTGAAGTAAATCAATAGAATATATGAATGCATAAAGGCAAAAAAAACAACCTTCGTGTCCCAAGTGATGCTACAGGGAACCAGACCAAGTCAGCTGATCTTCTGAACCATCGTCTCACTTTCCTCCAGGTCTGCTGACTGGGCTGTTTTTTCCCCATGAGGCCCTGCAAAACTGCTTAGCTGACACAAATGAATGGAGTCTTTTTATGTTGAAAAATAATATTCCATTATGTATTCTCGGACAACATGACAATTGGCTCAAATTACAAAAGGACATCTTGAACCGTGCACTTTAATAGGCAGCAGCAAGCTTTGGGCGACTGCATAGTAGTTGGTTGGCTTTCCATTTGTATGAGTCCCAATGCGCCCAGCTGAAGGGTCCAGAGGGAGGTCCTCTAACCCCATTGTACTGTATTATGTGCTAACTCGCACCAGGGATGGATACTATTCAGCTAAATACTGCAGCATCACTGCAGGAGGTTGCTTGAATGTCGTCACTTCCATTATGGTTTTATCTGTACAAATATATCACGCTTCTTCCTGCTATGACATGCAGCACATTGTTAGGGGTCTATAGGAAATCTCTTTCTTACAATATATTAAAAAATGTTTTATAGGAAATATGCAATCAAATAAGGAAAGATGCTTTATTTGTTATATTGGCAATTCATGAACAATATTTTTATTCGTCTCATTTACTGACTGAATCCACCATGGTGATGTTAATTTATGCTTGGGGTCAATTACACTGCAAAGGAACTCCCCACTTTGATAAGGACCTGTCAACATCAATTCATGATAGAATTACCCATGGTTTCTGGAAGCCTTAAACCGAATGAAACCAAACACTAATGTGTTCTCGTACTCATGCTTAAGACCAGTCCAAATGTTTGCTATTGAGTGTTAACTGCGCTTAAGATAAACCAAGCTCTTCACTACAATCAATGAACTCATTTCTGCCAGGTCTTCCCAAACCAATTTGTCAAATGCCAGGAGAATAAAAGAAAGCCTGAGACTGCAAGCTCCTCCCTCCTGCAGCTCCTTGACTCTCTGTTCCCTGTCAACCTTTTCAAACTGCTGAGCTGCGCTTGTTCTTCGGCACGGCTAATTTCCCTATTGTTGACTCTGCCACTCAAACTCTCTGCTTGGCTTTACGTTCAATCGCACTGCTTGGAATATATCCACATTATTCCTCTTTTTCCTCATCCTTTCATCCTGTGTGTACTCTTTCATCGTTTCACCCACACAAGCAATGAGGCCTACTGCACGTCTCTGTGATGTTGCTGAGCAAAGTCAGCCGTTTGCTTGACTGACACAATCATTTCCTAATTTAGTATTTTTATAGAAAGTCACTTTCTTACATGTGCTCCAGGCAAAAAGTATTGAAAAATGGCTGGATGGCAAGGTCCTTATGTCCTTCACTTTGTTGCACAGAAAACATCTAAACAACAATTTATTCCATTTTAATTAAACTTGGTATGACGTGCTTAGTCCATAAATCCTTTTTTGTGATTTCATAACTTTCCTTCTAGCTTCACCAGAAGGTTGACATAATTGCCTCTGAATTATATAACTCTACAACTTTTGAATGGATTGCAATGACGTTCGCAACGGTTGTTCAAGGTCCAATACTAACCCATCAAACCTCAGCTGCAGATTGTGTTTGGTGCTATTTATTAAATGTTAGGACATCAGAAAGCAAGCATTGACATTGTGATACTGTTGGCCTTAAACCCAGCTTCAACCTGTCAAGGGATGCCATTGCAATATGTAGTCTAAACATGTTTGTTATTATATGTGTCTTATAATCTTCAATAGCTATCTTCTATCTTGCAGTACCCATTCTCATCCCATCATTGCTTTACATTTTCAATTTACTTTCATTCGGTCATTGCTCTGCTTTATCTAACAATTCCCTTTTTCTCCTCTCATGGGCCGTCTTCTTTTTTCTTCTTCTTCTGCTATCTCATAGATATGCTTAGCTGTTCTCTTTCAATTGGCAGCCCCACCCATACAGGTGACTTGTGTTGGTCTTCATGAGTTGAAAAGAAGGCAATGACAAGATGAAGGTGCGCTCATCTGTTTCACAAGATAGTGTGTGTAACAATCTCATCACTTACCACCGATTTTGAAACATTTCATGCAAGTGAGACACAAAAGATGCAGACAGTGAATTTTTATGTTTCCTATTCCGCACATCAGGAAGGGCTGCAGTTTGTGGCTGTTCATGAGCCATATAGCATGGAAATAACCTCACAGCTTATCCTGTAGATAAGCGGGGAGAAGGAGCAGTCATTTGCCAGTAGTTAAGCTTTATAGCTGCACACATTTATCTTTAGGATTCAAAAGGGGGGTTAGGGGGGTGAAAAGAGGGGAATAGAATAAATGCAAAGGAAGAAGGGAGGAGAAGATACATTAAATGTATTTTCAGTCTGAGAGTGCTATACCCTTAGGTAAGGCTATTATTACAGCAAGAAACGACAGGATGGAGGCAGGGCAACAATTTACCTTTGAATCTTAAATTGAATAAAAATGTCTTGATTTTACTCAACAATGATAGAAATATAATGGTGTCGCTGTGCCACTAATGTGTATTCGTGCGTTCATGTAGATCAGCATCAAGCACAGACTAATAATTGTCCTTACAAGTTTGTGCAACTGAGCCACAAAACATGTAGATTCATTTCTTGATGTTGTTCCTCAGAAGGTAATAATTGCTTTAGTAAGTTGATCAGCAGTTTGCATCACATTTCACAAAATGCTGTGCTGAGGCAAGTTTCCATAGCTGTATCAAGCATTTGAGTTATGCTGAGGCAAACTGATGTAAGTGGCTCTAAAACTGTGTTGCTTGTGAACCATCAGCAAAACTGAAGGAAGCGAAGGTACACCTAAGTTCATGGCTGTGGTGTGTCAATAGAAATAATTTCACTGAAGTTCCCTCTTCATTTTGGAATCAAAACCACTGCTGAGTTGTTTAAAATGAAGCCATTAAAATGTAATGTGACAGTGAGATGCACAATGCTATTGTTTTGCTAATGTAATTAGTAAGTTATTTATATCAGTTTTTTTCTGCTTTGCAGGACTATGGTACATGTTCAGCACCATGGAGGGTTCTACACCATTTGATAACTGTAAGCTACATTTTACATATTGCATAAACTGTTACAAATCTTTGCTGATTTGTCGCTTATACAGAAATACATTTTAAAAAACAGGCTTGAAACGACATTACTGGACTTGGAAATAGCACTTCTAAACATAAAGTCCACTTAATTTGAGGTTTTTTTACGGTTAAAAAAGCCACATCTCATGGCCTTCATCAATGAATTAGTTTACCTACATCTGCTGCATCTTAGGGGAAAAAACAGGCACGTTGATCTTGTTAAAGACATTTTTAATATACAGATAAAATAGGGTTGTAGTCGTGTTGGTGATTTTATTCACCTCTTTTCATTTCCTAGATCTGCCCCCTCAGTTCATTTGCTTGGAAATCCTTGGCATAAAGGCACAAGGCCATAAGAAAATTCCATCACCGAAATTACATTTTCAACTCTTCAGGGTCAAGTCAGAGAGCAGAAACTAATTTGCAATAACTTACAGTCCGAAGTGACATGTCAAATCACAAGACATGTATTCCCTCAGCTGTAGAAATAGCTTGTTCTGCTGCACCTTCATCTAAACGGAAAGTAACTGTGGGCAGTGATTTAACCGCCTATAGCATCTGTGTGGGTCTTTTGGCCAGCGTCCTCCACTCCCGTCAGACGCTGATTTTCTGAACAATGATGTGTCTGTAAGGCTATCTGTAGCACTCATTAAAAATAAATGAAAGTCTATTGTCCCTGTTATCCCTCTACGGGCTGGGGCGTGAGTCAGCAAATGGCAGTGCCAACCCCTTTTGGCATGTCTAACACAAACCCCAATGTCATTCTGGCCCCCCGCCCGCCCACCCTCTCTGCCGTCCCCTCTCCCTCTGCAGCTTATAATTCATTTATTTCCAATGTCTCTCTCTGTATTACTCTTACAGAGACTGTGAGTGTGCTGCTCCACCCTGAGTTTAAAGACTTTATTGTTCTTTATAGCACAATGTCTCCTCAGAATCTATTACTCCTAAGAGGATTGTACTTGTGTAACATATTAAAATGTAATACTTTAGTGCTCAAATTTATTTAATGTCACTAATCTTTCGTGCACTTAAATATTTTTACGAGGCAAAACCTCTGTGTGAATGTGACAATATTTTATAACACATTTTTATACTGAATATTAATAACACTATGGCTATATTAATATATTCATGATTAATTTCAAATATGACAATATATTCATAATCTAACATAAACTTGACCCTTAAATAAAACGCTGATTCTACATCCTATAGCAGTCAGGACCAAACACTTAAACACAGTAATGCTGTGTGTACACTGGCATGATGCAGTTTTAGTTTTAGCTTATGGCATTTACCAAAACTATGACAAGCGGCAACACGCAACGTCGGTTACCAACAGTCTGTGAACAGCAGATCTGCCTCTGGAGCTAAACATAGCCGTCATGTTTGCCAAGCGAATCATCTGACTTTCTGTCTTAATTGCATCAAAGCGTTGAGTGGATATGGTAAAAAGCCCTTACAGTATTTCCCCTTTCCTAGATGTAGAAAGGTATACAAAATGGAAACACAAAAGTACCTCAGGACAATGCTCAACTATGTACAGTGAACATTGGTAGTAACTTTTCACTTCTTCATAATATTCACAACGGCACTGTCTGCTTTAACTTAGTTTGTTAGCTTAGCTGATCCTTTGTTTTAGCCATGCTAGCAGCCACTTTGTTTTATTTTCCTTTTGTACAGGTGGTTCCAAAAAGATTAGCTACCAACTACTTTGGTTACCCTTGACCTCTCTTCTAGTTCACTCATGAGGTTTGTTTTCAGTGGCAATCATGTTGGCTTTGCTACCATCAGGTCAAATCTCAAAATATTCCAAATACTTGCCTACAAAAAGATGCTTATTATTAATGTCAATAATGCTAACAGGCTAATATATTGAACATAGAATAGAAAGCCTTAATTGTCACTATACACAAATATACAATGAGATTTTGTAGATCAAAATCGCAGCCTCAACAATAAACATGGTTACAATCAGCACGTTAGCTTTGTCATTGTGAGCATGTTAGCATGCAACACACTATGATACTAGTGGTGTTACTTGCAATGCTAATTTGACATTAAACGCTTATGGAACCTTTTAACTTATTTGTCACATATTTAGTTGATGTACATTATAAATACTTTACCATACCCGGTAGATATAGTGTATGTTTAATACAGAGAGCACATGTTAACCACATTATATTGACCTCTGACTGCTCACTGAGCGTGTGCATGATGCATGTTATTTAGTGTGAGAGGCAGCACGTAATGCTTTCTTACTATAATCAGGTCAGAATCGTTTTTATATAATCAGGTTAGGAAATTGAATTTATCATTTTATTTTTATTATAATCAGGTGACTGTTTTACCTGCCACCACGTCTCACTGTTTGCTTTTGCCTCATAACACAAACACACATAAGATTTAATCGTTTGATTTATGTCACTATCAGATACCAGCATCAGTTGTTCAAATGTAACATTCACACCTTGTCTCTCATTCCCGTGCATTGACAGCATGTTGTACCTGTGTGCTGCTACAGGAACATGTGCTGCAATGCCTGTTATGGTTTACAAATACAAGCCTACATAACATACTGTACGTTCTGATGTTGGTTCCTATATATGGATGCTTAGCCATAATCTGTCATACATTTGAATGGAATTATTCCTCATGGGCTTTTTCTGTTTGGTCTGTCTTTCTTTTTTTTCACCATTGTTTCTCTTGAACTAAACACTCTTCTCACTTCTTCACGCCCCAAAAGCATTAGTCACGCTGTTTCTGAGATAGCTCACACATTTCTATATTTCATTATTCACAGCTAACCTGGTGGAAACCGTCTAACATCAGCTGTACCATAAGGACTCGGTTTTCACATTGTCATCAGATTCTGACATGGTGGAAAAATGGTCTTTCCTTTAAAAAAACAACATGAATGCCTACGTTCAAAAAGAGCAACATAGATCCATCACATCACCTAATTGATGCAGAAAATAAGTGGGACATGTATTCCACAAGGAGTGAAAAACTCTTCAAAGTAATACATAAAAAACAAGGCTGCTTCGCACATGAGCATGCGTTTGCTTGTTACATCATGAAAGAGATTTGTCTCCCATCAGGAATTAGCAGGTTAACGTTTGACCCAGATACAGTGTGCATGTTCATTACATCAAAGAATTGTAAATGAAGCTTTCTCATTTAAATAAAAAGGATTTAAAAATAACTACGTTTTTCTAAAGTGTGCTTACAGCCAGGCTACATGACATAAAGGTATTTTAGTCAACATAAAACAAAAAGGATAATTAGATACAAGTATGTTCTTCTTCTCCACTCGAATTGTATATCACCCATAAAGCCTGCTGAACCACAATGTCCAACAAAGTTATTTCCATCAGTAAACATTGTGCTATGGCAAAAAAAGGAACATTTCCATAGGATCGCTAACAGCCAACCTTCCAGTCATAGAGTTCAAAAACCGGTGGCTCTGCTAGCTCCGAGGCCGGGACGAGAGACAAGAGATTTGGTTCTTAAACCCTGCTGCTCACCACAAGATAAGATGTGGCCACTGCAGTGACGTACATGATCATGAACAGTCCAGCGCACTCTCCAAGAATAAAACATCTGTTGTTTTGGCCAATTAAGGATTATGATCACAATCTGACTCAAGCAGAGTGATTCAGTATTTGGTGACATTAGCAAAAATGTACCAAGAGTGGTAGCATTGTATTGAAATGTAATAGCTTAGTTTGATTTGTGAAAGAGTTTGTATCGATTCAGCATTGTACTATAGCAATGTACAGTTAGACTCACGATGGGTAGTATAAAGCAGCAGAACCAGAGATATGTCATTTCACTCCTCTTCCTTGTCAAAACCAGCCGCCTACTTTACCCACAATGCAGTTTGGTTGGAGATTCAATTATATGTTAGCAGCAGCTGATGTAGCCTTGTGACATCGCTTGAATCAGATTGCAGCAGCCCCTATTGGAGCTAAATAGGGTGTAGTTCAACTTCACTCAGATATGCAGTGGTCCTCCCCAAGCCTTGTAAACAGACTCTGGTGTGAAACATGTATGAATTCTTCCTATAACCACCAAAGCCAGAAACAAATCAATCATCAATCAATCCGATCATCCTCGATGCCACTTGCAGCCAAAGATACCACAATAACCCTCCTCCTTTGTCCCTTGTTGGTTCCTGTGTTCCATTCCTTGGCTGCCTCTCCCTCCTTTGCATATCTACACACCTGCTCTGAATAAGCCTCATTAGTTCTTCCCTGCTTCCAAAGTTTTTCGCAGCCAATCATCTCACTGCCTTTTCTGCTTCCTAATCACCTCATTCCCCGCACCTGAGCTCATCCGCCCATCTCCCCCCCTGCACTGCGTCCCCTGTCAGATACTTTTGTGTTGAAGCCTTTACAGTTCAGTTTTGGTTAGGTCTTTGATTTTGTTCTGATCAGTTTTACCTTGCCTGAACCAATCTATGAAAACATGTGTATCTTTAAGTTCCTGTTTCTGCAGTTTCGATCCATCTGCTCCACACTTCATGACTTTACTGTAGTTTTTCCATGTTAGTATGTATAAATATGCACATAATTGATGACCATTACTTTACTATTCACTATTACAACCTGATTGCGTTTAGATTAAATCGCATTCTCATGAATGTGCTGTTTTTCCTTCTGAGGCTAATAACATATTGACCAGGTCAGCAGCTGACTTATGCATTAAATACAAAGTGTAATGTCACCCAGATGAGTTCTGTGGTGTAGTTCTGTTTAATAGAATATGTTCTCACCCAGCATGGAAGCTCCCCGAGCTGCGGGTTGGATGTGTGCAACCTTCATTTACTTTCCCTCACTTTCTTTTGAAGTTGTGGATAAGATAACGGAGAGATAATGTGTGCATTAGCAAGGTCATCTCCCAGTATAGTGTTCTAATTATGGGCCCGATGTCCCTTTCAGAGGAGTGTCTGTGCATATAATGAAGTAGGAAAACTTCAGCATGAGAATAACCCACCAAAGTTACTCGAGGGATGCTATGGTTTGTTTTTTATAGTACTTTAATCATTATCAAAATGATTAAACATGTACGCATCATACATTTGTATGCAGTTACAGCATGGATTTAGCCACCATCCCAAATCTAAAACAGTCAGCATCACCAGAAATGACTCTCATATTACTACAGAGAAGGAGCTACTGAATTGTGGCCAAGCAGCACAACATGGGACCCTGTCAGACTCCAGATAAACCACAAACCAAGCAGAGCTGAGCCAAAAACTCCCAAAGCAAAAATCCCTGGCCACCCTGCCTGAGAAACAGCTGACGTCAGCTGTCTCAGCAGACCGCCCACTGCAATATGGCTCCATTTCCACTGGATACAGATGAGGAACAAAGTCGGCATTAAAGAAGAGGGATAACTAGCAAACTAGATGGCTACTGTAGAGTGACTGATTAACAAAACGAGACAGGAGAAGAAGAGAGGATAAGTGTATACGGGAAGAACGGAGAGAATGCTAATTTGAGTGGAGTGGGAGATGAAATGGAGTCATATCAGGTCATGTGCCTTCCAGAGACAAGACCCTAATCTACACACACACACACACACCACACACACACAACACACACACACACACACACACACACCACACACACACCACACACACACACACACACACACACACCACACGCACGCACGCACGCACGCACGCACTCACTCACGCACTCACTCACCCACACACACACACACACACACACACACACCACACACACACACACACACACACACACACACACACACACACACACACACACACACACACACACACACACACACACACTTTAGCAGAAGTGAATGCCCTGATGTAAGTGCATATGTTTAAATGCACTGCAATGTGTTCAAAATAAAAACATTTATGTGAACCACCCTTCAAATGTATATCAAAGAGGTGGTGTGTGCGTGTGTGTGTGTGTGTGTGTGGTCTAGCATTACTATACTTGTGGGGACCTACATCTGTTTACACAGTCACGTGTGGGGACTCGCCTCCCTTATGGGGACAAAATGGAGGTCCCCATAAGGGGAATCATTAATTTTAGGGTGAAGACTTGGTTAGGTTTAGGGTAAGGGTAAGGTTAAGGGTTAGGGTTAGGCATGTGTTGGTTATGGTTAAGGGATAAGTCTCCAGGAAATGCATGTAAGTCAATGTAATGTCCTCTGAAGTGATGTATACATGGTATGTGTGTGTGTGTGTGGGGGAGGTGGGGGGTGGGTATGTGTGGTCTAGCATTACTATACTTGTGGGGACCTACATCTGTTTACACAGTCACGTGTGGGGACTCGCCTCCCTTATGGGGACAAAATGGAGGTCCCCATAAGGGGAATCATTAATTTTAGGGTGAAGACTTGGTTAGGTTTAGGGTAAGGGTACGGTTAAGGGTTAGGGTTAGGCATGTGTTGGTTATGGTTAAGGTTAGGATAAGTCTCCAGGGAAATGCATGTAAGTCAATGTAATGTCCCCTGAAGTGATGTATACATGGTATGTGTGTGTGTGTGTGTGTGTGTGTGTGTGTGGTGTGTGTGTGTGTGTGTGTGTGTGTGTGTGTGTGTGTGTGTGTGTGTGTGTGTGTGTGTGTGTGGTAAAAGAGACAGAGAAAGAGTGAGTGGATGGAGGGTAGTGTAGCGTAACTAGAGCGAAAAAAGTTCCCCCAGAGCCATTAATAAAAGATGATGCTGCAAAATGGATACCGGCTAGAGCTCCAAGATGACATGACAGAAAAGTCATGCCCCCCCCCCCCCTAATTTTGGCCAAGATGATCATAATCTCACCGAAATCACACTGGTGTTAGTTATTCTCTTTTACTTTAAGCAAATAAAAAAGCATGTTATTCTGGATGTTTTAAAATGTACCGTATTAACTGAGTCTTAAATAGTTTTTTGATAAGTCCTGTATACTTGAAAATAAACGAATTAAGTGTTTCAAAATGTACATCTCTGTGAGTGCTGGTCAACCCCCTCAGCAGTTCTATGTGTAATGTAATGTTGGTGGTTCTGGTGTTAATGCATTAGAAAAGATCTATACTTTGTACTGTGTATAAATTAAGGACACAGGATCATCAGTTCAGTTTCACAGTTAAGTTTGTATGCAACTGTGATACTAACTCTGTCTCTACACATAATTCATATGAGAAGCCCTTGAAAAGTCCTTGTCAGGGTTTTTATGCATTTATATAAAAATAATATGGTTTTTCATTTGCATAATTACCTGCTGCACCACAACACAGTGTTACCTAAATGAAGGAGAATGGCAGGGGCTTGTCAACCTGCTTAAGACCAATAGATAGATAGATAGATAGATAGATAGATAGATAGATAGATAGATAGATAGATAGATAGATAGATAGATAGATAGATAGATAGATAGATAGATAGATAGATAGATAGATAGATAGATAGATAGATAGATGTGTTTTCTCCATGCTTAAGGGTGAACTGGTTTGTTTGAGAATATATCTAAATATTAATGACATTCAGCGCCTAAGGCAGAATTGTAATGGCTGTTCACTTACTTATCCAGCTTCTAGCTTGCTACAGTAATTATCATGCCACACTTGTCCTGTTGAATTCACATATGCTTGCTTTGGAAATAAGCAGAAAAATAGTAGTCAGTGCCATTTCTTTGTTCTGAGTAGTTTCTATAATTAGCTCAGAGTGGTAATATACAGTGTCATACTGTGCGCAGGCTGTTAAAGAATTAAAAATGAGCTTGTTTGATACGAGATATTGTCAGTGTCTAAAAATAGGCATGTTGGCGAGTAGAAAACGGTGCAGTTCTACATACAGGGAAGGCTGATACATTGTCTCTCACATACAGAGGCAGGGAGGAGCTGTCCTTGGTGCTGAATCAGCCACCCGCACTTGGCTTCTGGTGCTCTCTGCAGACTGCTGTGTCTGTCTGGTCGCCTGTGGCTCTAAACACAAGTGTTACACACCATCATTGTTAACGTGTTGTGTTTTTTTTTCAACTACTTTAAGATTCATTTCAGCACTAGCAGGAAAGCTACAAAAAGCAGTAGGAGCGATTTCCTTTTTGTTTGGAGCTTTTGGTGTACTGCTCTACTCATAATAGATTAAGATGTTATTTTGCTAGTTGCTTGTTTAGTACAACTTAAGCAGAATGGAAACCTTGGGTTAATGCAGGTAGGTACAGGACAAGCATGCACCTGCAAGGGTATTTTGTTTCATAGGCGCAAGAGCAAGAGCAGGATTCATTGTTATGTGTTTGCCAAGGATGAATACATCTAATTAAAACCAGATTTATGTGAAGACACGGAGAGCAGAAGAGGGAGTTTTCAGATTCTTTATTTTAGTGAAAGTACTTATTACTTAATGCTAAAAATGTTTGCTTAAAGTAAAAGTCTTGCCTTCAAAATCTCACAAGTACAAACATATATTGTTTACATTTGTGCATTTTGCTTTTTAAATGTCGTTGAACCTGTACAATGACAATAAAGGGATTTAAAAAATCATACAAGCATCAAAATATATACTTTTAGAAATATGTATATAATATAATGTCACTGTATTAGAACTATTTATGCATTAGTATCTACATCACTAATTGTTATGGAAATAATTATCATAAGACGCCAATTTGTAACATACAGGACAAACCTTGATGTCTGTTTACCTTCTTTAAGGACACAGGCGGCTTAGCCAATAATGTTATTGTTCCCATTCTGTGACCGGTCAATACTGGGATACAGATGGTCTGTGTTGTGGGTACACTGGGACACTTCCTTCTCTGTATTTGTGGACTCCAAGGTAAAATCTTCGAGGTCATAAGTGTCCGACGCAAGTAGCTCAGTGTTCCCACACTGTTTAGGCTATCTCCTCAAATATGTTGTTTACTCTCTGCGAAACCAGTTAGATGGGCTGGCAAGAGAGAGGCTCTCCAGAATTGACGTGGCAACTCTACCGTAGAGTCAGAACCTCTGACTCTTGGACTTGTGATGTGAATCCTCCGGCCGTAACTCTAAATAAATCACAGTGGTTTGACATCAAAGCTCCGACTCTTCCCGTGTCTCCTTCCTGAGTCGGTGACTCCATTGCATGCTACACAGAAGTTTCCTCTACACTAATGTACGTGCATAATATATAAACACAAAATCACATTTTATTATTTTGTAGCATTAGTCTGAATCTTCACGTATTACATTAGACAAAGATGTAATTGCCTTCATGCAATCAATCATACAATTAATCAAACATACAATTTATCATTTCCATCATTGATTTTTTATTATTGAGTTTGATCTTGATTATGGACAATGTGAACGTGAATCTTCTTGTAATACACCTTAAAGTAAAGATGTAAACAACAAAGCTGTAGTACACGCACGTTAAAAAGTGTAGAATTCAATCTTATGCCACACATTTATCTGAGCCAATCAGATTGCGCTCCACCTGTCACCTCTGGCGTATTTTGAGACGTCTCGACCAATCAGGACGAGCAAAGCTTCTCGTCACGTCGAAATCAAAGTTGTTGTAAGAGGTGAGGAAAACTGGCCGGTGTTTGAGAGAGAGGCGGTGGACAAACCCACCGGCAGCGGCTACCGGATATTTTCTCCCGCTGAATGCATCCTTACCGGTCTTTTCTGCACCGAACAACAGCTTTAAACCAGTGAGACGAAGCACCTTTTTACGGAATACCGTGCAGCACCAATAAAAGATGACTTGACAGTTAAACCGGCTCTACCTCTTCGGACTGTAGCGATGTATTAAAACCTCTGCGTGCATATTTCCCCCCCATTCCTCTGTCACCGTGGACAGTTTGGCTGTTGAAGGAGCATTTTCTGCGGAGCATACGACATGACGGAAATCAGCGAAAAGGAGAACGAACCACAACACCGGGACTTTCACCGAACACAGCCTACCGTGCCCAGCCAGCAAGAATCAAAGGTACCAACACACCTGTGTGCTATTCCATTGATTTAACCCATGACAAACATACATTTGGCTATTCTGACTAAAGCAAGGTTTTCTCTGGTTTAATGTGTCATTAAAAATAGTGAAATCGTATTTAATCTTATCTATTTTGGAGTCATGTGTTATGGTTATGGTATGCATTACTTAATAAGGTGCCTTCTGTCTTACGAGGCTAATAGTGGTTGCATGTCTTGCATAACAACTGTAAGCCGCTTTAATAGCTGCTTTAATTCTTGTAACTACCCTGACCTCAAAGTAAGCAGAGGGCAGAGATTACATGAAAGTGTGTGTATGTGTGTACCTGTGTGTTTGTGTGTGTACCTGTATGTTACCTGTATGTTTGTGTGTGTGCACCTGTGTGTGTAAGAGAACTACAATTATGGAGTAAACACAAGTTATGGATAGCTGCAGGTAGAGGCAAGATAATAAATATGCTGTGAGGCAGTTTTTGGTTGGGCTTCACTTTGATTTAACGTAGACATCAATAATATTGTGTACATGCAGTACATGTTGGAGGTGTACAGTACAGCGTCCAAGCAGAGGAGTTATGAGCCTGTGCCTTTTGTAACCTTGCATCCATTATCTTGGAATAAAATCAAGGGGACCATCACAAGAACCTCCAGGGTGGCAAACATTGCAGATGCATCGATAGAATAACATTCATTTCCCATTCATCCCCATTTTTAAATGCTTTCTCTGCTTGAATATCACCTGCCCTCCAGATATGACACAAACACATTAATACAGTATTCTGAAACCATGTTGCATCCTGAGTTCATATTGCGATCACGATATTGGATCACAAGACGTATCTGCTTTCTGTATGGTCAGAGATAGGAGGAAAGCCTTTGGGTTTTTGCACTACCAACATGGAATTCAAATGATGAATGAAGAATATATCTTTAATAGTTTAGGATTGCTTTAATGTATTTGTCAAAGGACTATTGCTAATCTTCTTATCCTACTTCTAGGCTTCTTTCAGAGTATTTCTGTTCGGAACTTTATATGCTGCTTTCTTAGCCCTTGCGAGGGAGGTTACTAACTTCCTTGAGGAAACAACATAGGTTTACAAAAAGTCACTCAGAGAGCCTCCGCAAAGGCCAAATGCCATTTTAAAAAAAAAAAATCTTTATATGCCTTGGTATTCAGATCCATTCCTTTCCTTAACCCCACCCTTCCATCAACTGTTAAGGAAAATCCGACCAGTCGTTTTCAGCATAATCCTGTAAACAAACACACTTAACCCAAAACATAACCTTGTTTGCTCAGGTTGATGTATGTTAAATGAAAGCCTCTTTAATAAGTTGCCTCAAGATTAGGTAGAAAAGTATTAACCACCTTAATCCAGTTCTCATGTTAGCAATAGTGCATATTCCCCAACTCATTTGTGATCAAACACAAACCACCAAACAAGATTTGACTTGTTGTTGCTGTTTGATCTTTCATGACAAAAACTGGAGCTGAACTTCAAAGTGGGAGAACAAGCTCCCACTTACAGTACCGACTTGACCTACATTTCCTACATAACTTCTTCTTTTTTTTTTTTTTTAAATGTTCAAATGTGCTTCAAGAAGGGCTTTAATTGCGGCAGTAATCGCAACAACAAATCCCATTAAGGCTGGCTTTTGTTGGTCATCACCACGGGGACCAGTAACAAGCCTAGCAGGACAGGCCCCTTGTTGTTTCTATTTGACTATACAGACACACACAATGGATGGTGGGCGTTGAGGTGCTTGGTGAATTTACGAGCCTATCAGCTAGCAGATGTTTGCTGTGTCTTGCTGGGGCCTGGGTCATAATTCACACAAATGGTGGTCCAGGCAAAACGGAACAGGGAGGAAACAATCCTCCGTACTGCGTCAGCCGTGGAGCTCGGTGTTTGCCAAGCTGGCAACAGTGACCGCTCCACATCCCTCAGAAAAAAAGAACGAAGGGGGAAAGGAAGATTAAATGTGTGTTACATCCACAGGGTCTCTTTTCTGCTACAGGGTATCTCTAGAGCTTCTTTCTGCCACTCAATATCCTCACTTCTGTAGCCTACTGTATTATTTCACAACTATTTCAACCCTTTGCTCCGCCTCTTCTGCCTCACTGTCTGTCTCTGCCTCGGTTCCTCATATCGCCTCTCTCTGCAGTCTTTCTCATCTCTTCATCAGCTCTCTCTCCTTCATCTCTCACTCTCCACTCCCTCTCTGTCCCCCGACTGTCCCTCGGCTTTGAGTGTTTATTACAGTGATAAGTGGGCCTACCAGCTTTCTGGAGTGCTTCTAATAGATGCTGTGACAGAGAATGAATAGCTATTCCACCCCTACACCTACGGGCAAGGTGATGGCTGTGAAACTATTATTATTCCTCTCTAATCACTCGCAGCGCACGCCATTCAAGTGTTTTTCATCTAGTGGTACTACAGTAGCGTATGACGAGTTACGAAAGACAAAACAACGGTTAAAGGAAAACATTTACATTTAGTAAAATACGCCTATCCACTTTGACAAGAGTGAGATGAATTTGATAGCACTCTTTGTCCGTAGTGTCTGACATTTATATTTTGAAGAATGGTAGGTCAAAAAATCCAGGGACTAAGGTTATTTTTTCAAACCATACATATTTGACTGTACCTCATTTACTTTAACCCTGCATGTGTGTTAACTAATTATGATTGTAAAGCATTAAAACTCGGGGGAATAAATAGCATGGACCAAAGAGGACACAATCTGCTTATTTATCACAATATATTTTTTGTTTATTTTGTCCACACAATATATGCTATAAAAAAATGTAATTGGGGTTATGCTGGCTTTTTTTCTTTTGGCCAAGACCAGTAACTATTGGTGAAATGTGGTTATAAGTGACCTTTTAAACTCCCAGTAGGCACATTTTGTTACTTTTGGATGTCTCCAGGCTAGCTGTTTTGCCCTGTCGTTACCTTGCCAACATAACAGTGGTATCAATCTTCCTGTAGACTTATTGGCATAATAAACAACATTTTCCAAAGAATGAACCATTAGAGGAGTAAATGAGACCTTAGCTGAAAATAATCTGCCACATAAAGTTCAGTTTGAACAGACAGCAGGTGTACATGCTGATAATGAGTGGAGCTTTGCCCTGGTCTCCGGGGCCTTCACCCAACACATCACTTTCTCAGCCGGCACAAAGACGTTTTTATGAGGTGAAATGATGGCACTGGTTTTCTTCTGATTTTGTCCTTCACACTCACTTTTCAGAGCTCCCCCCTGTTCTTTTCACTAACTTCCTTATCGTCCCCTTTTGTCTCTCTTGGTTATTATTTATTTCTCTCCATTTATGTATTTCATGTCCCTGTATTATTGACTGTGGCCCAGTTAAATGAAACCCAACACCTTGTCTGTTTCCAACTGCTTTCCACCTCTCCTCGTCTTACTCCATTAATATCTCAAATTCCTCCTTCCTTTCCTACATTGTCCTCTTCCACCATAGCTCTGAGCGGCTGGCTGGCTGATGTGCTTGAGAGGATGAGGGCGATTTAAGAATAGGATATCACGACAGAGGTCAGGAAGTCAGAAATGGAGAGAAAGAGAAAGTACACCTGTGGAGAGAAATAGGCATGAAAAGGAGAAACTGCAGAAAAACAAGAGAATACCACATTATTAAAACAGAAAAGTGGAAGGGTTAAGCAATATATTAATCCGATGGGTAACATACTGGACAGTGGCGAGTGCAGTCATTTACTGTAACTACAGTTTTTGTTAATTAAGACTCAAAATTACTTTTCTTAATTGAACATGAAAACAATCAATTTGTTATTTTTACAGTTCATGAAACAAATCATTTAAAAGCTATCAAGCCAAACATTGGACAATTATTAAATTCTGTTTTATTGATTTCGTTTTGGACGTGTTTTGATAGCGTTAACACTTTATTTTAATTCTGAATTCTTCTCTCTGAAGGCAACTAAAGTTCCTAAATGGGTTTTTCTGATGTGCCCTAGCATGTGTCTGTCCCATCATATGATCCACCGGTGTAGATGACATGTCTGCACAGCGTATACCTCGTGTTTGTATCCTCTGTATCCCTTGGCGCAGGAGGACAATCACTCACTTCTGTCAGACCACAATATGTTTGTGGTTCTCCTGAGTCCTGCCAGAATGATTGACTTGTACTGCAGACCTTTGAAAAAACTATAGTCTGCACAGAAAACAGATAAAGAGTTACAGAAATAGACACAATGACGGAGAAGGGAAGAGATTGATATTAGGAAAGACAGACATGAATAATGGGACATCAATACTGTTTTATCATTCAATGCAAACCAACTTTTTGTACTTTACATTGTCACCGCTGTGCTGATGTATTTAATGTTGATCCAGCACTTTTTGGATTAATGATGATTGAATTACTGTCCTTGATTGAGTTCTAAAATGCTGCTGAGACAGCAGATTCCCACTTGCAGTGTCAGGAGGGAATACGTGTGGACTTTATTTAGTCCTTTGCTTAGTACTGACCTTAGGTTTGGAGAGGTTGGACTTCAGAGGTTGTTTTGTTAAAAGCACAAAGATGTTTAATTTAATGGACTGGAAACAAATACAGTTTTATAAAGAGAGCTTCCGCTCTGAACGGCTGTTTCACCTTGAAGAGGACTGTAAAAAGTACACTTAGCTGCGAGACTTTTTAATGCATCAACAAATAATCATGTAGACAGCAACTTTGGTTTAACTTTAATATCACTCCTTCATTAGCGGTTAGAATAACATTAAATTATTCAAGTTTAAAAAAAATAGACTTGACTTTCTCTCCACCCTGGTTTATGAATGACATTAATCATGTCAGGGTGGCTCCTTTACATTTTTCCTTCATTCCCCCTAAATAAAGATGACTGAATTTACCTAAAGGTCAAAAAAGAAGGTCATGCTTTGAATGTAAATATAATGATCTTCTCCTGTACACATCTAATCTTATTTCTTTAGTATTTTAGTTGAATTATTTCTTATCAAGACTTTGAGCTTGGTGTGTAACATACACTTGCAATGAAACTGATATTCAGTACTTTCATATTTACAATAAAACAAAACAGGATATCATTCACTTTTCTTACTGTATGGTATTGCTATAGGGCTAATAGGGTGTTTCAAATCAAAAACACATATCATCAGTACAAACACTGTATAATTCTCAAGCTTCATACTAGGGATGCTCAATTAATCGTATTTTAATCGCAATTACGATTATGGCTTGCAACGATTACGAAAACAACGTAATCGAAATAAAACGATTTATTTTTTAATTGTTATTATTACTTTTTTTTAAATAACTTTTTTTTTGTATTGGTTTTTCAGTTGAATTATACTTAAAGTTCAGGGCAATCAACTGTTAAAAACATACTGTTCAACATTTTTTTCTCCAATAACTTGATGTTTTCAAAGTAAATGTATAATCGTTTTTAATAATCGTGATATCAATTATTGACCCAAATAATCGAGATTATGATTTTTGCCATAATCGAGCAGCCCTACTTCATACTCAAGATCAAAACATAATCTTGGTGTGTGTTGTTGTGAGACAAACAGCCTCTTGGGTAACCAAATTGTTATGAAGACCCTGCTGAGTTGTTCTTTCCCCATGGTTTGAAAATCAAAGCGCCGTCGAGGAAGTCACTTAATGTTTACTGCAAAGGCTCTCTATGCAGTTAAGCCTTTTCAAACGGCTGGATTTGGAAAATGCAAGCTTCTTTTGCACGCTCAGACAGGCAGCCTGCGAGCTGGCAAAGTCCCTGCTAGAAAGAGGCTCACAGATCTCTGCGAAACAGCCTTTCAAACAACAGCCAGATATCTGGAAGCCACACACGGAGCCTAGACAATGAGAGAGAATCATTTACCTTGAATCACACCATTTCTTTCACCTGTGAAATCACGCGTTGTACATACAATAGATCACAGACACACCTCTGGTTCTTAAGGTTCATTTCAGTTTCCCTTCACATCTGGAAAATCTTTATTTAGTCTGAGTTTGTATTTGCCTTGATATATAACTATTGAGTAAAAAGGGTTAGGGGTATTAACGCAGTAAAAATCAAGGGAATTATATGACTAATCTGATGAAGCGACCTAAAACTATTATTCAAAGTTAATTTGATTACGTCTAAATATGCCTAAAAATACAAACTGTCCAACCTCTCATATGTATTTATCTCTTTAATGTAACAATTTAACCAGGAGACTATGCTCCAATTCAAACACTGAGTAAGTGCATTGAACAAATCAATGACTGGATGTGTCAGAACTTTCTCCAATTAAACAAAGATAAAACTGAGGTAATGGTTTTTGGAGCAAAGTCAGAACGTATAAAAGTGAGCGCTGAGCTTCAGTGATGATAAAGCCAGAAATCTTGGTGTAGTCATGGACTCTGACCTGAGTTTCAACAGTCACATTAAAACTGTTACTAAATCAGCCTACTATCACCTAAAGAATATATCTAGGATTAAAAGACTAATGTCACAGCAGGATTTGGAAAAACTTGTCCATGCTTTTATCTTCAGTAGACTGGACTACTGCAATGGTGTCTTCACAGGTCTCACTAAAAAATCTATTAGGAAGCTGCAGCTGATTCAGAACGCCGCTGCTCGAGTCCTCACTAATACTAAGAAAGTGGATCACATCACTCCTGTTCTGAAGTCTTTACACTGGCTTCCTGTGTGTCAAAGAATAGATTTCAAAATACTGCTGCTGGTTTATAAAGCACTGAATGGTTTAGGCCCAAAATACATTTCTGACCTCCTGCTAAATTATGAACCATCCAGATCTCTCAGGTCTTCAGGGACTGGTCAGCTTTCTGTCCCCAGAGTCAGAACTAAACATGGAGAAGCAGCGTTCAGTTATTATGCTCCAAATATCTGGAACAAACTCCCAGAAACCTGCAGGTCCGCTACAACTCTGACTACTTTTAAATCCAGCATAAAAACTTTTCTTTTTGTCGCTGCTTTTAATGAAACTATTCATATCTTAGACTGCACTGTAACTTTTATCCATGTACTTTTTCTTTTAATGTTTTAAATGTAAACGTAATTAATTTCTCCATGACATTTATGAGAGGGACTGCTCGAAAGTAGGATATTTGGGATATCCATCGTAGCCAGGGTTTACGATCAGTTTTTAGGTGAGTTGTACTGAGGAACGAGTATCACAGCACCGACGGGTGAAAAATAGTGTTTAGGTAACACGGGGTGTTCAGGTAACACTTAAAGACTTTGTTATGGAACGCAAAGCAGAGTAGGGGGCTAGTACACCCTCCTGAGGGTCCGATTGTGGATGTCATACGAGCATAACATGGTGAAAACAATCAGTCTAAATTAACAATCGGGACGGAAATGTTAGGATTTCCAAAGGGAGGTTCTGTGAATAAATTAAAAATCAAGAACCGAAATAATTGAACTATATTTTAGACTGCACTGTAACTTCTATCTTTTAATGTTTATTTTATTAGCTTTTCTTTTAATGACTGATTTTAAATGCCATTTTCTTAATGTCTTTCATTTTTTGTTTTTCTTTTAATGTTTCTTTTATTATCTTTTACTGTTTTTAAATGCCTTTGTCTGAATGTCTTTCATTTTTGTAAAGCACCTTGAATTGCCTGGTGCTGAAAGGTGCTATATAAATAAACGTGCCTTGCCTTGCCTTTAATGCTCTTCATCTCTGTGATAGATATAGTAAATATCTGAGCTCAAAAAAAGGGATTAAACTGTCGGTTATAGGACGTTTTCAGTTTGTTCCAAGCAGCCAGCAGTGCAGTGAAGCATTACAACGTTCCATTTGCACAAAAGGTCGTCTCAGGACCTACCAGGATGCAGCTGGAACAATGCCTAATGAGGTCTCCATTAATTTAAAACTCGGGTCACTGCAAGAACACGGGCAAACTTAATCAGGTTTCTGTGTTTTTCAGTATACCTTTTTAATTTCATGAGCAGCTAGAGATGTCCCGAGGAAATAAAACAATGTACTGGGCATAATGTGCTGAGTTGGCGGAAATTGGGGAGTAGCTTTTTACTCTTTACACTAATACTAATGCAGAGTATTAACATGTTTCCTTTCTTACTTGTACTTGGGAACACAATGTTTTCCTTCACCGATGATAGATGTGACGCCAGTGTAATCTTTACCGTTCTAATCATATTTTTACATTTGGCGTGGACTGATTGTTAAAGGCGTTTCAGCTATTTTTGGGATCCGTAATCACTGTCATCAAAGTTGTTTTTAGATACCTTTTTCAAAGTTTCATCATTGTTCGAATTGGCTGGCTGCATAGCTGTGCACCTACACACATAGTCAAGGCAGGAGAGCGTGTTTAAAATGTTCCAGAGAGAACAGACATTGTGTTCACGTTTAGAAAGTTTAATCCTCTTTCCTGAAGATCTCAGTCAATAGGCTGAGACGTACGGTATGTGCTTAAAGGCATGACCACAGTCAAAACATTATTACTAGGGCTGTCAGTCGATTAAAATATTTAATCGCACATTTTTGATCTGTTCTAAATGTACCTTAGAGGAATATTTTTCAAGTTTGCAATACTCTTATCAACATATGAGTGGACAAATATGCTTTATGCTAATGTTTATTATCATTTGAACAATGACAAATATTCTCATGAATATTAAACACAACAACCTCTGAACATTACAAATATTCGCCTCAATTCAACCTGGAACCTCTCTCATACAATAATACAATACAAATGGTGTGTGTGTGTGTGTGTGTGTGTGTGTGTGTGTGTGTGTGTGTGTGTGTGTGTGTGTGTGCGATGGATCGTTGGAGCTATGTGAAACTCAAGGCATATGCTCGAACGGGAGCTGCCTGGACGCTGCAATCATGTTGCGGCCGAGGAAAAAAGATACACATGCGTTAATCGCATTAAAATAATTAGTGGCGTTACTTTTTTTTTTGCGTTATTAACGCGTTAACTTGACAGCCCTAATTATTACATAAGTGTGAAGCTCAGAGAACTGTCTATAAGTAGAACTCTTAGCTGGTAGATTTGGCTATTTATAATGCTATCCTCTCACTGCACCACCTATGAGTTGTAAAAAAGATATTTCTTGGGAGTGGGTTATCGTCGTGGCAGCAGGGTGACTTTTTCGCCTTTCACAGGCATCTTTTGTGAATACCCAACCCCCCACTCTTCTTAATCATTAATGTATCCAGGCATTGCTCACAACAGCCTATTTATAGAAGCCTTCACCAAACATCCCTGTGCTCATTTTCAAACAGCCGCAGAACAAGGCTGAGACGTCTGCTCTGTCTCCACTGTACCATTTGTCTGTCAGTGGGGTGAGAGAGAAAGACCCTGGTGCATTGGTGGAGTATTTTCACTCTATATCCTCTCTCACTAAGCTCCTTTTTTCTTCCTTATGTTCTTCCTATTTTTTCCTTACTTCCTGTCCTCATGCCTTTTTCTTTTATTCTTCGCTTCATCTTCATCCTCAAACCCCAGTCTGCTGTAGTACACCACACTGCTTGCACTGTGATGAGCTAATTACCGTCAGTAGTTGAGTGTGATGGCTCTCTCGTTCTGTAATCCATAAATAAACCTTTACAGAGAGACATGCATATGTGGATATGTGCAATCATTAGAGCCTGGCTTTTGAGTTCTGGATGTTATGGGATATACTGTAGGAAAGCACAGCAAAGCTGGTTTTGCTCTACATTACAAACACACATAATTACTATAGACTGAATATATTAAGATAGTTACAAATAGCTAGGGCTGCTCGATTTTGGCAAAAATCATAATCTCGATTATTTGGGTCAATAATTGATATCACGATTACTAAAAAACGATTATCCATTTACTTTGAAAACATACATTTATTGGAGATTTTTTTTAACAGTTGATTACCCTGAACTTTAAGTATAATTCAACTGAAAAACCAATACAAAAAAAAAGTAATAATAAAAAAGATAATCGTTTTATTTCGATCACGTTGTTTTCGTAATCGTTGCAAGCCATAATCGTAATTGCGATTAAAATACGATTTAATTGAGCAGCCCTACAAATAGCCACACATAAGTAATGTTGATGATGGATAGATGCGCTGTGATGCTCTGCAGCTATAACATTTGAGAAGCTTGGCAATAAGATAATGATTTGATGTACAAGGACAGGACCTGTGCTGTGGATTTGTTTAGTGCCTTCTCTCAATGGACCTGCCTCAAATCCTCAAGTTACACTCTGGTTTAATGGATCAATTAATCAAATCCCTTGTAACAGGCATCGTAGGCTCTTGTCTTTATTGAAAATTGCAAATACTGCCTTAAAATGAGCCCGACTTATTATGTAGTGATTGTATTTACTCTGGTTTTCATGCAAACTATACGGTCCACAGTCATTGAGCTTTTAAACTTTACTTCACATACATCTTTCATTCAACTTCTTTGCCAAAAACTGCATTTTACAAGATGACCTTTGAACACATAACTTTATCTTTGCCCATCACTCATTTGTACTGAATATATCCCAATGTAACTTTTGTTCTGTTGGCTGTTAGCTCAGTTTTTCACCTCAGCAGCAGGACTGTGTTGCCCACTGGCTGCTAACAGCTAACATTAACCAGCCCACCTCCTGACACTTTAAACATGGAACGTATTGATACAATGAATCAATAGTCACAGAGGCATGCAATTACAAGGAATCCGACAACTAGGAACCATTTCTTATCGGAAATCCCTTTCACTAGCATAACAATTAACTGTGCGGAAATACTAGATTTTAATGCAAGTTAAACTGAGTAAACTAAAGCATCTCATGATCATTCAAACCCTCTTAAAAACCTATTCGGCATTAATTAAGTTTGTATTCTTCATCTTAAGATAAGTTCTAGTTTCTCTAATCTGTGTGAAAGCTATGCAAGGTTTGTTAAGCTTTGATTATCAGTGATGCACTACCTTGTTTGTGCCTAAATAAATTGTTTTTCTTTCCCCCTAGAAATGAAGCAAAGGCAGGCCTTCAACGCAGAGGAGGTTAACAAAGTCAGACAAGTTAAAAAATCTAATAGAGGCGAACATCCATTACTGAATGGGCCACCGGTCGAGCCAAGAAAAGGCCATTTAAGGAAAGCATATACTCAGCTCCCTGTAGAAAACATTTACGAGAGGCAGTCGCTAATGGGTCAACAGAGAGACTCTTTCATCCCTCAAACTAATTGGCATCTGAATCTGAAGCTTAAGGGAGAAAAAGAGGAACCGGCTCGATGCTATTGATCAGGTGGATTGGTGCCTTTTAAAAGGTACAACAAGCATGATGAGGATGCTACCTTTTCACATTTCTCTCCTCTTTTGCAGAGGAAAAATGTCAGACGTTTTGCTTGACCACAACAAGCAAAAACATGTAAATGCCACAAAATAAACCAATCTATGATTTAATATAAGTTTGAATCATTAGTCTGCATATCACCCCTGTGGCTAACACAGTAAGCTAATGAGCTTGGTGTAAACTGAAGAGATGCTTTTCTTAGAACTATTACATCCTTGCGATCATTCCCCGGGCAATTTTCTTGATGTACGAGTCCACAGAGGTTACTATTTCAATATATTGGATCCAATCGCTAATAAATCCCCATAATTGTTTGTCATTATCCCTTCCTCATTATTGTAGCCAAGAGCACTGGATGGTGGAATGGAGGCCGACAGTCAAAGATAAACACTGTGTTCGCCACGCATCACTGACTGCACTAAATGCGAAGGTGCAGGCCGCTCAATAAAACTAATCAAACGTGAATTTTAGGGTGTATTGACTCGCCTGGATTCGCATGGGATGGCAAATTTGTGATCCAAGGAAAGAAGGGGGAAAAGGCTTAAGCTGGAAGATCAGAAGCCAGCGTGGCAGGGCAAGGACAGTCAGAGGGTAGAGCTAAGAGACTGTGAGCAGACTGATTTCTCAAACACTGCACATCCCCTCGAGCCAGACAATTTCCCTCTTGCCTTTGCCACTTTTATTGTTTCAGCTTTAAACTTCTCCTTATTGCTGTATATACTGTCACGGTAAAAAGAAAGGATGGTATCCAAGTGGTTATCAATCATCACTTTAGGACTTAAAGCCCCTGGCCAAGTTATTTTCTGTAACATTAAACCGTCATAACTAGATAATCAAATTAAGAAGATTGTGTGTGTGTGTGTGGTTTAATCATATTGACTGACAGAGGCCTGGAAACATAAATAACACATTTTGAGTGTTGCCAATTTCTGATTAATGCATCAAAGCTTTTATTGATCTGAAACAATAAACAAAAACACATTCATAATACGTATGTTGCATGAGGAATAAACAAAACTGACCTAACTGTGGTAGAATTTTTTGTAGGCCTTAGGACAAGTTTTAGGCTCTTTGGACAAATGAGGTTCAGTGGGTGTGTTTTTTTCAGTTAATATATCCTTATTCCTCTGAAACAAAAACACATATATCTTGTAACTGGTTGTAATTTGACTTCATATTTACCTTTCTTGTTTGTCTTTCAGTTGCAACGATTGAAGCGCTCCCTGTCCTTCAAATCCGTCATGCGTAGCAAGAGTATGGACAACTTTTTCCAGCGCAATAACGGCGAATCCCGCCCTCCTTCCGCCCTCATCACTTCCCCTACAGCCCTGCCATGTCCTCCTCCCCCCATCTCCTCCTCCCCTCTGGCCTATGAGCGCTCTCCGTCCCATTCCCCGTCCACCAGTCCCAACCTCTCACTGTCATCCCGCTCACCTTCCATCAGCCCCTCGCTGTCTATGCCCTCCAAAAACCAGCTAAAGTCTCCGGTGCAGCCGCTCAAAACCCACTGTTTCCAGGAGCACGTCTTCCGCCGGCCCACCAGCTGCCAGGGGTGCAAACATATGATCCAAGGTAGGTCAGGGGTACTAGATACTTCCAGACAAATTGTCTTACTTTCGTTGTTTCATAAAGGAAATAAATGTGTTGCACAAGGTCTCCCAAAATGCAGAGATAAGCTGATTCTGTGTACTTCTGAAAGCTAAGATAAAAGTTGTTACAGTGCTACAGTGTAGATATGGCAATGGAACAACTTAAGTCACAGGCTCCTCCAACAGTGCAACATGAATAGCTGTACAATAGCTCCCCACTGCTCCTAGTACTAGACTCCTGGTACTAGGATGGGTTAAATGCAGAGGCCAAATGTCACTGTGTGCTGTGTGCTCTGCATGTGTGACCATTTAAAGAGGGGTTTCATCCCTCCGATTCTATCTATCTATATATAGGACATAAAACAGATCAAATAGTGCAAGAGAATGTTTTGACATGTGCAAGTAAATACAAATAAAATAGAAATAGTGCAAGAAGAGTCCATATACAAGTAAATGGAAATATGATATATGGGATAAATAATTAGCAAGATGCAAACGGATGAATGTTTATTGATTTTTTTTAACAAGTTCATGTGTTTAATAGTCTTATGGCCTGTGGAATGAAACTGTACCTGAGTCTGGTGGTTTTAGACCTGATGAGCTTCTCTGATTCAAGGCATTTCTTACAAATGTGCAAAGATATCAGTTAAAAATAGTCTGAGTGTAGCATCAGATTTTGAAGGGTGTTGCAGATATTTTGGGTTTATTTGCTGAGGTTTCAACATTATGGGAATTATGCCACTTCATCCAAAAATAATCAAACATGTTCTGTCTGTGGTTCTCAAATGATTAAAGATTGTAACTCAGGTATCCACAAATCTTACTGTGGATCATTCGCAAGGGGTCTAATTCTTCAGCAAAAAATGTTCCCAATAAAAAAGATTGACTGCAAGTGCAGAAGTCCAATCCTGTTTATGTGGCTCCCCGGGGAGTTGTATCTTCTTCTTTTTTTACAATTGGTGTGCTGACGTTTCTCAGCAGTCTTCTTCTTTTTACTTTTATTATGTACTGCAACTGCTCTTACAATTTGCATACTCTGAATGCTTGACAAAACTGTTAGGCATTTTGAACGTACTTGAAAACACATTGATCAATTTGAGATCATTAAATGTTCTTTAGCTAGAGCTTAGAGACTATGTAATCAAATCAGTAAATTATTCAATAATATATATTTAACATTCCTTACCTAGTCCAATACAGGCCAGTGAACTGGTAAAAGAAAATGTGCATATAGAACATGTGGCGTACAATTGTCAATGCTGATGTTTGTATGGCAGTTTATATAATACTCACAGTGTGGGTTTCACATGTGAGGAACAAATCTGACACTTTTTTGCTAAAATAAACTGGTTACCAAGCTTCTCGGAAAGAAAAGTATTTTTAAATCATTCAAACACATAAAAGAATAAAAAACCTTCACAAACCACAGAATGCACCTTCCCTCCATTTCCATCACACTCTCTGCACCTGATATTGCCGTTCGCTGTGTCCTTAATGTGTTGCTGATAATAGAAATATTGACCGCGGTGTTCAGTCCACTAAGAGGTGTTATTTTTCTGATGTCCATGCAGGTAACTCCAAGCAGGGGCTGCGCTGTCGAGCCTGCAAGCTGGCGACCCACCTCTGGTGCTCCTCGGAGCTCTCCCAGCAGCCCTGCAATGGAAAGGTAAGAACACCTCGACTTATTTTAACCTCACTACCATAATCTATTCCCCTTTTTATGAAGCTATTGTAACACTTTACTGCCCACATACAATATAAAAATCTAAGTTACTAGCACTTGTCTGGCAGCGATATGACTCTCAGATATGTGGTCATCGAGTGTGAACAGGGGTGTGAAACTCTGAGAGGCGAAATACCCATAAAGTACTTGGATTTGCTAGCTGGTTATTGAGACAGCAGGGACATATGTGTGATCAAAAACATATGATATTTAAGAGTTCATAATGATTTGCCTCAAATGCATCGCACTTACTTAATGCAGACCTCCGGCAATTTTTTACGTAAGTGATTTTTTTTTTTTATATCTGCACTATGATTCGGATGTGCTCCAAAATGAAATGGGTACTCTTTTTTTTTTTTTTTGGCACTTGGTATCACCTTTCTACGGAGCCCTGGAGGGTTCATAGAGAAAAAAACGAAAAAAAAACGTGGCCACGCTTTATTAACTTGTGCGCACGAGATGTAAAGCGTGGCAACGCTTTAAATACAACGAGGCCACGCTTTATTAACTCGTGGCCACGTTTCAAATGTATTATCTTTTCAATTTACACACGGCATCTATTTCCTATTGTCCTGGGAGAGAGATCCCTCCTCTGTTGCTCTCCCTGAGGTTTCTCCAATTTTCCCCTTTTAAACTGTGGGTTTTTTCCGGAAGTGTTTCCTTGTACGATGTGAGGGTCTAAGGACAGAGGGTGTCGTATTGTCATACTGATATTCTGTACAAACTGTGAAGTCCACTGAGACAAATGTGATATTGGGCTATATAAATAAACATTGATTGATTGATTGATTGATTGATTGATTAAATACAACGAGGCCACGCTTTATTAACTCGTGCGCACGAGTAACTCGTTAAACGAGTAACTCGTTAAAAGCGTTACGTGGCCTGTACTACGAAGCAGGATTAGCTATTTTACACTATTCATTCATGAAGTATGACGCTGCGCTGTCAGCACGCGTCTCCATGTTTGTGATTGGTCAAATGTTGCTAACCCCGTCCCTTTCACATGAACGCGCTCTCAGCAGGACAGAGAAACCCTGGTTGATTTACTGAGTTGATAACCAGCTTCGTAGCCTTCGTAACATGTTTCAATTGGGTAGTTTGTAAGGATAATCCAATATCCATGCATACTTTTTGCTTTGCACATTTGCTTGCTGCGGTTCTCTTCCCGAACCCGACTGACCATGCATGGTCAAACATTTTATTTACATCGTTAAAGACATTTTAATATGTTGTGTATTTGTTTCTCAAATGTACTGGATATGAATGTGCTCTCTGTAGGCTGGTGCCATATCCAGAATGCATTGTGTCAGCAGAAATGAAGAGCATCTGGATGCTGTAATTGTCTCTGTCAGTCAGTTGGCATAGCCTTTAGTCCTGGTAATATGCTTAGCCCCAAATCCCTGGTCCTGTTAAAAGAGGATAAAGCCATGAGGTTATAAATGGAACGTGGGTTGACCACAGCTTTGCCAGATAGACTAATTTACGGGGAAATGTTTGTACAGGTAACGCTCATATCACTTATATCCTATCTAAGAAAAACTAAAGCGGATCAGGATGACACTGATGAAGTTTCGGTGGCCAGGTCCCAACATTTTGTCACTCAGCCTTTTTGTCCGTCCTCCTGCATGTGCTGCTTTTCTCACACAACGCTCTCTTTTCTCTCTCCTCTCTTGTCTGCGTGCAACATTTCCTTCCTCCCCTCACAACTCTGTTGGAAAATCAATATCTCTCTGTACCAGCTGGTCTGGCAAATTCAGTGTGAAATTCAGTGTGTTTGAGGCGCACACAATCCCTGGAGGATACGACACGGAAGGCTCTCGCCAAGCCTTCGGTGGTGTCCTTTTCCATCACTGCACACTCATCAAAGCAAGGATTAGGCCTTTCACTGAAACTGCATGGAGATCGAGGCTCCTTCTTAGACATCCACATACCTCTAGGTCCGGGGCCACTGACTCTCAACCAAAGTGCGTCATCCAAAGCTTTTGTGCGCAAAAAGATTGCTTCTGAAATTTCACCTACTGTATCTTAAGTGCATTAATTGCTCAGGTGATCTTTTTTAATGTATGAGCTTCATCATACATATTTGAATGAAACTGAAATGTAGGAAAGGCTGGAATGTTCTTGGCAATTAGTTTGACAATAAATCTAATTCCTGTGTTTGGTGCAGACTTGAGGCCAGAGCCTGCGTATTCGCTGCAGGCAGAAGAGAGAGCCGAGACTCCATAAAGCGCAGGAAGAGCATTAGACGTAGTAAACACTGTATCGGTGCTGCTGTGTGGATTAACTAGCAGTTGTGGAAAGTTACTAAGTACACTAATTTAAGGACTGCACTAAGGTACAATGTTCAGGTATTGTAGCATTTCTATTTCAACTTACTCTATTTTGCACAGCCTTTCTTCTCTTTTATCAGTGACATGTGGCTCACACTGCAAACCTTTCCATCTCACCTCCTAATTGTTTTCTTCAAGGGTCCTTAAAGTATTATTTTCCTATAATTAACTAATTAATTAATGAATCTTGCAAAATAATGTGTTTTTTTCTTGTCAAGACCCACACTCAATTCTCGATAAGAAGTTGATTTCTTTAGATTACAGGTTAAGACAATCCTAGTGGACTGAGAGATTTACATATACAATTGTTAAAATTAGCTTATCATTAAAATACTCCAAGTGAATGAATAGATGAGGCACACAAATAATAATATCCATTGTTTTGCTTTGCCTTGGGCTTGCCCTACCAGCTGAGCTACTGGAGCGCTCAATATCTTATCATATCAATGGGCAACAAAATGGACCATGTTTCTATATATGGGTACAGTTTAAATGCAGGACTTTTACCTAAAACCAAGTTTTTGTGGATGTGGCGTTGTTACATTTACTTCAACAAAGAATCTGAGTACTCCTTCTACCTCTAGTAATTCACAGCAAAAAAACAAAACTAAAGTGGGCACAACTGGCAAATTATAGGTATGTAAAGTAGTGAAGTTAAAAATAAAATAGGAAAATCAATGAAAGCTGTCCCTCTGACTCACTCCTAACCCATTTGCTGAGTGCACCCATATATGACTGATTGCCTTAAAATATCTCCAGATCCAAGCTGCTGAAAATGACTTTGGATTCCCGACAACATTTTGCTAATCAATGTTAATTAGGCTTAAAGATGTATTACCCTTTGATTAAGGAAATAGGCCTGCTGAGCGCAGCACAAAATAATTGCTTCTGCAGGAAAGATTTACACTCAAACCCATTTTACCCGAAATTGTGAGAGACTACTCCACAGTCCCATCTTGCTTTGTCCGACCAAAGAGGGACATTTTAGCTTCTCTTTTCTCTAAAACTGTCCAGTCATCATTTCTGATATGTTGATCTGTAGCTGAATGGTAGTAGTACTATATGTGGAACAGTTTATTTTGCTCAGGAAAGAATGAGTCTACTCCACATCAGTATGTTTAAAATGGGAGCAATGGCAGATCAGAGTGTGACTCGTTATGAATTTACTTTAACAGAAAGTGAAGCATTTGCCAGATGTATTGTCGATGGTTTATTCACAGACCGTGTTTACATTTTATTTGTATCTTGTGTTTCCTGGAAAGACTTCTTGACTTCTTCTTGAGTTGCAACTGTTGGTCAAATGGCAGGAAAGTTGGCAATTATTTGAAATGAACTGAAACTGACCGCTGCCTTTTTCTAATTATCATCGTCAACTGAATATTTAGAAAGAACAAACGTTAAGCGATGAATTGAGAAAATAATAAGCAGATTCATTAATGATGAAAACATTATTGTGTGCAATCATTCTTTAAAGGTTCCCTATCAACAATATATTATAGGATATATATATACAAAACCACCTCCAAACACCAAACAGATCATGCATTATAGCGTGCCATAAACCCCTCTGTTTCAGCACTGTTCCAAAAGGGCTGATTCTGTGTTTGTAGCTTTAAATGCTAATGAACTGCTTCTGGCCTCCTCTGTGAAGTGTCAGGTTTAAAAAGGAGCGGATTCAGGTGATAAGGTGCACAGGTGCTACCTTGGTTGGGTATTAGCTAATGGTTGCAGAACCCAAAACAACATTATGACATCACAAAGGGCCACCAGCTGCAGAGAGTTAACTAATTAAAGGGACGTGGCCCCACAGCTGTGAGAACTCAGCAATCAGGTGTCCATTTTAGGTAGCACTTTCCTGGAGCGTCAGACAGTCAAAGACTGACAAAGACATTAGAGTCCTGCGGGAGGCAAAGAGGAGGCAAATCCTACTTTGATTGAGCTAAGTATCGCTGGTGTTTTTTGTTTTTTTTTAGCCCCTCATGCTATAATCATGTGTATTTTCACCATTCCTGTTCATGTGTCTTCTCGCAATTATCACTGGCCCCGTGTATCTCGTAATCGATATAACCGGCCTGCTCTCGTCTATCCCACATGCTCCACTGAGATCCAACATCTAGTTTCAGGTGGCCTGTGGAACTGCCACTCAGCTGTTCCTAAGGCTGACTTCATCTCTGGTTACGCCTCCCTGCAGTCCCTGGATTTCCTTGCTCTCACTGAGACCTGGATTATTCCATCCAACACATCCACCCCAGCAGCTCTCTCCACAGCATATTCCTTCTCCCATACACCCAGACCCACTGGCAGAGGAGGTGGCACTGGTCTCCTGCTCTCTCCCAAATGGAGCTTTTCCCTCTTCAAGCTACCTAACTTCACTCCTTCCACCTTTGAATTCCATGCCGTCACAGTAACCCATCCTATACAATTAACCATTGTTGTTCTCTACCGTCCACCAGGCGCCTTGGGGGACTTCTTGGAGGAATTAGATCATCTCCTCTCACACATCCCTGAAACTGGTCCTCCCACTGTACTTCTCGGAGACTTCAACCTCCAGACAGGGAAGATAGACGAACTAACATCTCTTTTAACCACCTTTGCTTTCTCACTGTCTCCATCCCCACCAACTCATAAAGCTGGCAATGTCCTTGATCTCATATTCTCAAGGAACTGCTCTACTTCTAACCTCTCTGTAAACCCACTTCACACATCGGATCACTTTTTCATTTCATTCTCTCTACCCCTTTCCAAACATAACAAACTAATCTCTTCTCATCCTGCACCTGTCCGCCGTAACCTTCGTTCCCTCTCCCCCTCTACCTTTGCCTCATCGGTGCTCTCAGCCCTCCCTTCCTCTGACTCGTTCCAACTCCTGCCTCCAAACTCTGCTGCAGAAACTCTCCTCTCTACTCTCTTATCCTCTCTGGACTCTCTCTGTCCTCTCACATCTCGGCAGGCTCGTCAGTCCCCTCCTGCTCCCTGGCTAAATAATGCACTGCGTGCTAATAGAACCGTCCTTCGGGCAGCAGAGCGGAAACGGTGGAAATCCAAACACCATGACGACCTCCTAACCTATCAGGCTCTCCTCTCCTCTTTCTCTGCTTCGATCTCTCAGGCAAAAAGCACTTTCTTTCAAGATAAGATCCAATCTTCCTATTCCAATCCCAAAAAACTATTTTCCATCTTCTCCACCCTCTTGGACCCTCCCAAAGCCCCTTCCCCCTCCTCCCTTCTGTCAAGCGACTTTGTTAACCACTTTGAAAAAAAAGGTTGATGATATTCGCTCTTCTTCTTCTGACTCACCTTTACTCACCGCTGGGTCACCAGACCCACCTTTCACCCACACATTAACCTCTTTTTCCCCTCTCTCTCCAAGTGAGGTTCTTACCCTCATTACCTCTGCCCACCCTACCACCTGTCCTCTGGACCCTATCCCTTCAAACCTCCTTCAGACTATCGCTCCTGATATTCTACCGTTTCTCACCTATTTCATCAACACTTCTCTAACTTCTGGTCACTTTCCAAACAGTCTCAAGGAGGCAAGAGTAAACCCTCTCCTAAAGAAACCCACTCTCAACCCGTCTGATGTTATAAACTACAGGCCTGTCTCTCTCCTCCCGTTCCTGTCTAAAACACTTGAACGCACTGTCTTTAAACAACTCTCCTGTTATCTCCATCAGAACAACCTTCTGGATCCGCACCAGTCTGGTTTCAAGGCAGGTCACTCCACAAAAACTGCCCTCCTTGCTGTCACTGAGGAACTGCACACGGCTAAAGCAGCCTCCCTCTCCTCTGTCATCATCCTTTTGGACCTGTCTGCTGCATTCGACACGGTGAATCATCAGATCCTCCTTCGCACTCTCCAAGAACTTGGAGTTTCAGGCTCTGCACTTTCCCTCATCACCTCATACCTCAAAGACCGCACCTACAGGGTTACTTGGAGAGGGTCGGAGTCCGACCCTTGTCAATTAACTACAGGGGTCCCTCATGGCTCTGTTCTTGGTCCCCTCCTCTTCTCCTTGTACACAAACTCGCTCGGATCAGTCATTAGCCCGCATGGTTTTTCATACCACTGCTACGCTGACAACACCCAATTAATTCTGTCCTTTCCCCGCTTAGAGACCCAGGTCGTCGCACGCATCTCTGCTTCAAATCAAATCAAGTTTTATTTATATAGCACATTTATAAACGATTTTTGGTCGAGCCAAAGTGCTATACATAAAATAAAAATTGCCTACAGTAGAGACACTTTACAGCAAATACAACAGCACAGATTGTTCAGAATATCAGTATGAGAAAAACGACACCCTCTATCCTTAGACCCTCACATCGTACAAGGAAAAACTTCCAGAGAAAACCCACAGTTTAAGGGGAAAAAAATGGGAGAAACCTCAGGGAGAGCAACAGAGGAGGGATCCCTCTCCCAGGACGGACAGACGTGCAATAGATGCCGTGTGTAAATCGAAGAGATAATACATTTTACAGCATATAGACCGAATGTTAGGAAATGCATATGTCTGTAATAAGAAGATGAATCCACGAGGATGTCAGCTACAATCCTGTGGAAGCCATCAGGGAAGCAGCATGACGAGACCCAAGGCAGGACCGCAGAGACAGGTTCAGCCACGACCCGAAGTCCACGACTTAATCCAGAACTCAGGATGCTTGTCTAGCTGACATCTCTCAGTGGATGTCTGCTCACCACCTCAAGCTCAACCTTGACAAGACTGAACTGCTTTTCCTTCCGGGAAAAGATTGTCCCACTCTTCACCTAACAATCAACATCGGCCCCTCTGTTGTTTCCCCGACTCAGACTGCAAGGAATCTGGGTGTGATCCTAGATAACAAACTGTCCTTCACTGCAAACATAGCTGCTACAACATCTTTTACAACATCAGGAGGATACGTCCCCACCTGACCCAGAAAGCGACGCAGGTTCTGGTCCAGGCTCTCGTCATCTCACGCCTAGACTACTGCAACTCCCTCCTGGCTAGTCTACCTGCATGTGCCATCCGACCTCTGCAGCTCATCCAGAATGCAGCTGCTCGTCTGGTCTTCAACCTTCCTAAATTCTCCCACACCACGCCGCTCCTCCGCTCCCTTCACTGGCTTCCGGTAACTGCTAGAATTTAATCCACTTCAAGACAATGGTACTTGCGTACCATGCTGCGAATGGATCTGGCCCTTCCTACATCCAGGACATGGTTAAACCGTACACCCCAGCACGTGCACTCCGCTCTGCATCAGCCAAACAGCTCGCTGTACCCGCACTGCAAGGGGGACCCAAGTTCCCATCAGCAAAAACACGTGGGTTTGCTATCCTAGCTCCAAAATGGTGGAATGAGCTCCCCATTGACATCAGGACAGCAGAAAGCTTACACACCTTCCGGCGCAGACTGAAAACTCATCTCTTTCGACTCCACTTCGAGCGATAGAACTATTAACAAAGCACTTATATACTAATAAAGGGCTGGCTTATCTAAAGCCAGTTGAGTAGCACTTGAAATGTTTTTGCTCTATGAAACCTGATGCACTTATATGATTCTGTTTTCTTCAAGTTTGTATTTTGTTGGTCGAACGCACTTATTGTAAGTCGCTTTGGATAAAAGCGTCAGCTAAATGCAATGTAATGTAATGTAATGTAAAAATCAAAAAATCTGATCAGCTCATTTTCAGACAAAAAGAGAGAGAATCTTTTTTCCAGAAACTTTCTGAATCTCTTAAAGCAGAGAGGACACATTTTGCATAATAGGTGACCTTTAAATGTGAGCACTTTTACCTTTTTATAAATGGTTGAGTTTGCTGTATATCATAATAACTTTAAATCAGATATGATGTTATTTTTGCATATATGAAGCCATCCAAAATATCAGTCTTAGAATTGCTGCATAAACGGATACAATCACACTGTTCGGTCATGTGTTATACAATCACACTGTTCAGTCATGTTTTAGCAGTGAGATTCGTGTAGTCTTTTCAAAGTAGAGGTGAAGTTTGTGTTGTGTGAGAAGGAAGATAAAGAAGAGATTATGGGCAAATTGTTGTGTGTCAGTCCTGAACAGCCATCACACTCCCTCCGAATCTTAGAGCTATGTTTCACTTCTGGATGACTTCTGTGCTCTTCACAAGCTCTACTCACAACAGCTGTCAGATCGTCACAGCAGTTATTTTTGATTGCTTTCTTTTCTGCTATAAATATATTCACTTTGGATTTTCAGAAACGTTCAGACACCCAATGAGTATACAACAATATTCCTATATACTTCATGACGCAGTTTCTGATTTATAGATGTTTTTTGACATGTTTAGCATTGAGCAGTATGACCTGATAACGTTTTTTTTGTTATACAATGAAGGGTTTTAACTGCCTGTAGGCCAGAAGAAATCAACCCTAAAAAGATAAAGCATTTTTCTGATGACATGTTATTCTCAGCATGTACCGCATTCTATAAAACAGATGATAAAAAATGCAGAGATTAAAAGCAGAAATACTTTTTTCTTTTAAATATGCTTCTATTTGGGGAACACAGGGCATATTCATCACAGCCTCTGAAAACAGGACTTTTATCTTTCAGACTGATGAGTCATGTTCTGCAGCTAAACATATTTTTCTTGCTAAATAAAGAAACAATCGCATATCAAAGGTGGTCGGCTTCAGATCTACAATTTGACAGAGACAGATCTTGCTGGTGCCCCAATACGCAGACAACATGGATGAATAGCTTGAAGGCAGGAAAAAAAAAAAAAAAGTGGAGTCATACTCCATTAGGCGAATAGGCGTGTTCGGGGATATATCTTCAGAAGCACCATGTTAAAGCTAATGGTGAGTGTATTATTGCCGCATTAGTCGGCAATAAAACGCTCATAGATCATATTCGCAGATCCAACATACAAGTGTCAAGATGAAAACATTTTTTATATTACAGTTAGTTTGCATTATAAATCATCCTCTTCCTCCTACAGTCCATAAAGTGGAGGAATAACATCAATTTAGATATCAAACTAAAAACATTTGTGTTTGCAACGTTTCTGAATTCACTGTCAATAGCGGGCTGGGTATTCGGAGTAACAATGAGGAACATTGCGGTTAAGATGGAGAATTAGCATTAGTTTTCAGCAGATGTATTGGTTTCAAAAGCTTAAAAAGCAGATTTATATTCCTAACCTTCCCTGCACTTAAATCATATGTTAGCATATATATATTAGCTAAATTAACTTAAAAACGTTGTATGGCTGTCCTGTACATTTACAAAGAGATGTGTTGTAGCTCCTCCCTGACTAACTCTCTTGCAAATCGGTTGCAAAGTGTATACATGTTTTTTAGCATTTCGATTAATTTAACGTTTTAATGTTTGTGCTGGGTTATAGATACAACTGTTACAGTAACAGTTATAATTGACTGTCAACTGGCAGAGGAACTTGAAGCATCCAGTTCACTTCACTTCAAATGTAAAATTAAGAGAATACAATTATAATAGTCAAGTAAATACAATTACTCTGGATTAGTCCTCATGGATAGTAGTATATAAGTAACATAAGCCAAGTGCCTCCACATTTTCCTCAAAGTATCTTTATCAAAGTTATTTGTAGGAGATTTCAGATGAGCTGAAATACGGCAACACGAAGAGCTTGTATCTCACTCTAGGCCCACGTCTTCCAGATCAAACCACACAGGTATTGTCTTACAGAATAATATCACATCTGCCCTTTGTCTTCTTTCCGCCTCAAGTAACGTTTCTCCTTCCCCTGTCCTCCCCCTCCTGTGTCTCTCCCGGCTTCTCAGTCAGGAGCCTTCAAGAGAAACTTCAGCTCCCCTCTGTTAACCGCGGACACGCTGGGAGTGGTCCGAGAGGCCCCCGCTGCTCAGGGTGAGTGATGGAAACTCTGGATGATTTCTCACAGCATCCAACAACCAAAATCTCAGAGTGACTAATCACCGTGTCTCTGGCCTTCGATCCTCGATGCCTGACATGAGATGTGTGTGTTTGTCCGTATATACTGTCTGCCATAAAACCGCACGTGTGTCCCTATGTGTGTGTAGAGGCAGATAACAGCAGTGTTGACCCTGTGTATGAGGCGCTGCGCTATGGGACGTCGCTGGCTCAGTTGAGCCGCTCCAGCTTCAGCAGTATCTCAGAGTCGCCTTGTGACGAGGTATGAAAACAGACATAGTCCTCATGTCATTTATATAAATTCATGTAGACATTAATCACACAGAAATAAAGCTGACTTTGCTGACTTCATTTCTTTCTTTGTTATAGGAAGAAAACCTGCCAGACATTCTGGAAAACCAGCCGATCGCTGAGGAGGAGCCCATCCCAGGAAGTAAGTCAAATCATTTTCCTTCGTAACTGATAACAGTCTGTTTTGGCAGCTTTTGTGACCAGTGTGTGTCTCTTTTTCAAATGTGACTATTCACTATGGTGTCTATTAAATTGGTTTGCCTTTTCTGGGCTAATGTAGAAACACGATAGAGCAACATGGGACTTAAGAAGTCCTTTTTTAAAGATTAATGGTTCATTCTTAGCTAACTGAAACACAACGACTTGGTTTTAAATCAATTAAAACATAGCTCAATGTTAATGTAAACAAAACACATGAAACCCTGTATCTTTCAGATCAATACTGAAAGGTTTTGTGGGAATAGGTTCACATTTTTTAAATTGGCTTGTTTGCTCTTATTTCCGAAGGTAAATGAAAAGATTGATACCGCTTTGATGTCTACTTTAAACATAAAGCTACTAGCAGCCGGTTAGCTTAGCTTTACAGCTGAATTGTACAGTACACAGGTTATTAAAATGAATCTCACTATAATTAAAACATTATATCTAATTTGTACAATTTGCAAAAATATATAGTGTGTAAATTGGTAAACAGTTTTCTCCCGTTTCAAGGCTACATGCTAAGCTAAGCTAACCACATTCTGCCTTTTACTTTAAATGTACCCTTACTTTCCATTGTATTTCCCGTGGCAGTGGAAGTGATCTTCTCATTTAACTTGAAGCAAGAAAGATAGGCCTTTCCCCATAAGTTTAACTCTAAACTGATTGGTTCATCAACCCTTTTTTAAAACAGTTGAGTCTGAGTATCTGTACATTTCACAGGAATCCTTAGAGGATACATTGTATTTCTTAAGATATAAAGTACCAATGGTGAGATTCTCTCCATAATGTGACACTATTGGGATAGAATGTGAGATATACAGTGAGTGTGTGTGTTCTCTCCACACTTCTTTAACCTCTCTGTCTTTAGTCCCAGGAGGAGGGATCATCTCTGTTTGTACTGCTGCCACTTTGCAATACATGACCTTGATTTCTGTCTTCCATCTGTTTGTCGCTAAGTGACCTCTCTGTGTATCCCTCACACTTTTTTCTTTCTCTCGCACCTATACTCTTCCTCTCTCTGTTTTTTACACGTGACCTTTCCTTATTTCACGCATATTGTCTTTCCTTCTCTTCCTCTTTTCTCTCTCTGTCTCTCCAGTGCTCACCCCTCCTGAAAGTGAGAAGGCTGATTCAGAAGACAGAGTCAGCCTGAAGGTGTGTAGTCAGCACTCTTCTCCCATTTTTCTTAGTGAAAATGCACTCTGTCAACTCCCTTCAAACTCTCCCTACTTTTCACTTAAAGTCAGAACTCCACATGGGAAAACAAATGAATAACAATCTTTTTTCTCTCCCTAACCCTTTCGACATTCCTTCTTCTAATCAGACTCCTAAGAAAGTGGAGGTGCACTCCATCCACACATATGTGGCTCTCTACAAGTTCCTGCCTCAGGAGAAGAACGACTTGGAGCTACAGTCAGTCACATTTTTTTGCATACTGTACTGATTGTGTAAATGAGAGGATAGAGGAGGAACTGTGTACCTGGTCATCATTTTGCTGACATTCACACACCATCTGCCTCCTCGGCAGGAGGATTAGAGGGGGGTTGCAGCGTTTGGATCGGGAGGGGGGAGTGTGCTTGGAGGCCGGAAAGGACAAACAGCTGCGTTGAGTGTGTAACATAACCAAAAAAATGTATTTGTATGTTAGTAGGTGCAGAGAACTGCTGAGTGTGGTGACACCCACCACTAATCTGGAGGATGCGTCTGTGCAGTAAGACAGCACAAAGGGGATACTGATACATGGACAGAGCAGTCCAGTTCCCTCTGAAAAATAGCCATTTATGGTGACATTCACAGTACTTTACATTATTCACGCAAAAGTTACAATACAGGTATTTAGTGACATCACAGCTACCTGACTATTGAAGCCTGTTCTTATTTGGGACTAGAATTTACCTTGATTTAAAAGCAGTCTAAATGCTACTTAAATGGTGCTTAATGTGGCAATAAGTGCCTAATTTTACTCACTAACTCATTAATTGTAAACCTGTTTCTGTGTTAGGAATTATTTTAGGGAAATATTTGCTTTTCTGCCAAGGATGGACACCTCTTTCATTACATTACATTGCATTTAGCTGACGCTTTTATCCAAAGCGACTTACAATAAGTGCATTCGACCAAGAAGATACAAACTTGAAGAAAACAGAATCATATAAGTACATCAGGTTTCATAGAGCCACAAAATGTCAAGTGCTACTCAACTAGCTTTAGATAAGCCAGTCCTTTATTAGTATATAAGTGCTTTGTTAGTAATTGTATTGCTCGAAGTGGAGTCGAAAGAGATGCGTTTTCAGTCTGCGCCGGAAGGTGTGCAGGCTTTCTGCTGTCCTGATGTCAATGGGGAGCTCATTCCACCATCTTGGAGCCAGGACAGCAAACCCACGTGTTTTTGCTGATGGGAACTTGGGTCCCCCTCGCAGTGCGGGTGCAGCGAGCCGTTTGGCTGATGCAGAGCGGAGTGCACGTGCTGGGGTGTACAGTTTAACCATGTCCTGGATGTAGGAAGGGTTAGATCCATTTACAGCATGGTACGCAAGTACCATTGTCTTGAAGTGGATACTAGCAGTTACTAGAAGCCAGTGAAGGGAGCGGAGGAGCGGCGTGGTGTGGAAAAATGTTGGAAGGTTGAAGACCAGACGAGCCGCTGCATTCTGGATGAGCTGCCGAGGTCAGATGGCACATCCTGGTAGAGCAGCCAGGAGGGAGTTGCAGTAGTCTAGACGAGAGATGACGAGAGCCTGGACCAGAAGTTGCGTTGCTTTCTGGGTCAGCTGGGGACGTATCCTCCTGATGTTGTAAAGGGTGTATATGCAGCAGCGGGTTGTAGCAGCGATGTTTGCAGTGAAGGACAGTTTGTTATCTAGGGTCACACCCAGATTCCTTGCAGTCTGAGTCGGGGAAACAACAGAGGTGCCGATGTTGATTGTTAGGTCAAGAGTGGGACAATCTTTTCCCGGAAGGAAAAGCAGTTCAGTCTTGTCAAGGTTGAGCTTGAGGTGGTGAGCAGACATCCACTGAGAGATGTCAGCTAGACAAGCAGAGATGCGTGCGACGACCTGGGTCTCTGAGCGGGGAAAGGACAGAATTAATTGGGTGTCGTCAGCGTAGCAGTGGTATGAAAAACTATGCGGGCTAATGACCAATCCGAGCGAGTTTGTGTACAGAGAGAAGAGGAGGGGACCAAGGACAGACCCCTGTAGTTAATTGACAAGGGTCGGACTCGTACCCTCTCCAAGTTACCCTGTAAGGTAAGGTAAGGTAAGGCAAGGCAAGGACACAAGGCACTTTTCAACACAAGGCAATTCAAAGTGCTTTACAAAAAATGAAAGACATTAAGAAAATGGCATTTAAAATCAGTCATTAAAAAGAAAAGCTAATAAAATAAACATTAAAAGAAAAAATACATGGATAAAAGTTACAGTGCAGTCTAAGATATGAATAGTTCAATTAAACATTAAAAGAAAAAATACATGGATAAAAGTTACAGTGCAGTCTAAGATATGAATAGTTCAATTAAAAGCAGCGACAAAAAGAAAAGTCTTCAGCCTGGATTTAAAAGTAGTCAGAGTTGTAGCGGACCTGCAGGTTTCTGGGAGTTTGTTCCAGATATTTGGAGCATAATAACTGAACGCTGCTTTACCATGTTTGGTTCTGACTCTGGGGACAGAAAGCTGACCAGTCCCTGAAGACCTGAGAGATCTGGATGGTTCATAATTTAGCAGGAGGTCAGAAATGTATTTTGGGCCTAAACCATTCAGTGCTTTATAAACCAGCAGCAGTATTTTGAAATCTATTCTTTGACACACAGGAAGCCAGTGTAAAGACTTCAGAACAGGAGTGATGTGATCCACTTTCTTAGTGTTAGTGAGGACTCGAGCAGCGGCGTTCTGAATCGGCTGCAGCTTCCTAATAGATTTTTTAGTGAGACCTGTGAAGACACCATTACAGTAGTCCAGTCTACTGAAGATAAAAGCATGGACAAGCTTTTCCAAATCCTGCTGTGACATTAGTCTTTTAATCCTAGATATATTCTTTAGGTGATAGTAGGCTGATTTAGTAACAGTTTTAATGTGACTGTTGAAACTCAGGTCAGAGTCCATGACTACACCTAGATTTCTGGCTTTATTTGTTGTTTTGAACATTGCAGACTGAAGCTCAGTGCTAACTTTTATACGTTCTGACTTGGCTCCAAAAACCATTACCTCAGTTTTATCTTTGTTTCATTGGAGAAAGTTCTGACACATCCAGTCATTGATTTGTTCAATGCACTTACTCAGTGTTTGAATTGTTACGTACATTTGTGTGTCATCTGCATAGCTATGGTATCTTATTTTGTTGTTTTTCATTATCTGAGCCAGTGGTAGCATGTAGATGTTAAAGAGAAGAGGCCCCAAGATGGAGCCTTGAGGAACCCCACATGTCATATTTGTCAACTCAGATGTGTATTTACCTATAGAAACAAAGTTGTTTCTGTCCTTTAAGTAGGATTCAAACCAATTTAGAACTGTTTCCGAAAGTCCCACCCAGTTTTCCACTTCGGTCTAGTAATATGCTGTGGTCAACAGTGTCAAACGCAGCACTGAGATCTAATAATACTAACACTGAAGTTCTGCCACTGTCTGTGTTTAAGTGGATGTCATTAAAGACCTTTACAAGAGCAGTCTCAGTGCTGTGGTTTGGACGAAAGCCTGACTGGAACACATCCAAACAGCTATTTAAATGCAAGAAATTACTCAACTGTTGAAAAACAACTTTTTCAATGATTTTACCTAGAAATGGGAGGTTTGATATGGGCCTGTAATTGTTCATTACTGAAGCATCTAGATTATTCTTTTTTAAGAGTGGTTTAATGACTGCCGTTTTCAGGGCCTGTGGAAAAATACCTGAGTGAAGAGATTTGTTTACTGTATGAAGTAGATCTGAGGCCATGCAAGGCAAAACATCTTTAAAAAATCCTGTTGGAATAATATCAAGGCAGCAGGAGGAGGATTTCAGAAGTTGTATAATGTCCTCTAGGTTTTTATCATTAATCTGATGGAATTGTGTCATGGTGTTTGAATTGATGTTAGGTGGACACAGAGACAACACATTTGCTGTTCCTGAAGCAGAGGCACTGACTGCTTGTCTGAATTTTGTCAGTGAAGAAGGAGGCAAAATCATTGCACGCCTTGGTGGATAGAAATTCAGAGGCTACTGACACTGGGGGGTTAGTTAGTCTGTCGACGGTAGCAAACAAGGCACGTGCGTTGTTTTTGTTTTTGGTAATGATGTCAGAGAAGAACGATTGTCGTGCGTTTTTCAATTCCAAATTATAAAGGCCATGTCTCTCTTTATAGATTTCAAAGTGAACCTGGAGATTTGTTTTTCGCCAACTGCGTTCAGCTTTTCGACATTCTCTTTTTTCTGTTTTCACGCTCATGGTGCGGTCTTTGAGGTATGAGGTGAGGAGGGAAAGTGCAAAGCCTGAAACTCCAAGTCTATACATTTGAATGTTGGAAGCTACACGGAGGCTAGCTCTGTGCCCCTGTTTACAATCTTTATGATAAGCAAGTGTTTGCTGGATGAAGCTTCCTATTTTGCAGTGATACATGCTTTTATTTATATATACATATAACAATTCTCTTTGAACCTTTTTTTGATCGCGTTTGTTCCTCCAGGCCTGGCGACAGAGTTCAAGTCACAGATGACTCCAACGAGGACTGGTGGAAGGTAGGCTGCGCAAAGAACTTAATAGAACTTGAATGTTATAAATCTCCAGATTTCCTGTAAATACATATTACAGTAACACACACATATTAAACTGGTCAAACAATCAGTTGAAGTTCCTCTATTCAGAGATAACTGATCAGAGTACTGAAGAGCTGACTGATGTGCTTAAAGGACCGTGGGTGTGCAGATCTAGTCATTATTTAGAGGAGAAGAGGAGGATTGCCGTCGGTGTTTAATGACGCAGCTGGAGGTCTTCACCTGCGAAGGACAGTACGTTCTTTACATCAGACAACAGGAAAATGTAGTACAGTATTTCAATCAAATACATTTTATTGCAGATTTAAAAAGTACAACTATACAAAAAAGATGTTGTATCATATATTATTGAAAGTGATAATCACTGCAAAGCCATTCACTTACAGTAAACACATTTAAACCCCCTCCTAATGTAAACATGCCTCTGCTAAATGTGGATGAACCAACATCTGGACACGAGTGAAACAGCTTACTAAGCACCCAGGGGTTCTGCACACTCATGTGCCTGCCAGAGTCTCTGAAGAGGATGGGGGGGGGGATTAGGGCTCCACAACTGCAGATGCTTTTTGCTCTAGAACTGGCATTGCTAATTAGGGAATACAAACATTGTTTTTATTTGTATTTTTCAGCTTATTGTGTTGCCTAATTTAAATTCCATTATGTTACTATGATATAAATGCTATGCAAATGTAGGCAACGGGCCAAGTCAACAGAAAAAAACCTCAAAGAGCGTATGCTCCGCCGAGGACTGCAGTGGAGGAAGCCTACGACTGGTTTCTGTTGAGACATAAACGATGGAAATACTGTAGTTCCTTTTTGTCAACAAGGCAGCAAATTATAATAGCTTATTATGACAGTAGTCGGCATCATGCATTATTGAAGTACGGGCAATTAGGAGACTTTTTTCCCAATTCAGCCAGAAACAGGAAAATCTATTTCTAACTATGTGTATGTCGGGGTGTGTTTACCAGGGGAAAAGCAGAGACAAGGTGGGATTGTTCCCGGCCAATTTTGTGCAGCGGGTCCGCCCTGGTGAGCGTGTGTGGAAGGTCACAGATGGTTTCCATGGCAACAGAGACAAAGGCCAGATGACTGTAAAAGAGGCCCAGGTGAGCACACAGTTTTCCTCTCACACACACACACACACACTGGCTGGATACATTTTTAAATGTATGCAAATGCATGCAGAGAACTGCTGATATTACAGAGCTTGTTATGGCTTCCATTGCAGCACGCTTTTTTTCGCCTCAGTCCACAAACCCTCTCTCACAATACTGAATGTAACTTGCTCCTCCCCCTCCTCCTCCTCTTCCTCCTGCTCCATCCCCACCTCCCTCTGCAGATCTGTGTGGGGAAGAACGAGGAGATTGACGGTTTCCTCCGGCTGAGCAGCGGGAAGAAGAGAGGCCTCGTCCCTCTGAATTATCTGTTAGAAATATGACGACTTCTCCTTGACCCTCAGTTTGATAAAGAAATTCACAATGATGACGGAGGAATACTCAGGAGTGTTTACCCGACACCTCACTGACCGCAAACCACCCACCTCCATCACCTCCAAAAAGTGGCCGTGAATTAGCAGCGGAAGTGGGGGAAACTCCACAACTTTGCTTTTTCACTGCAGAAGCTTTTAAGACTTAAAGGAGGCGGGGAGGGAGGGCTACTTTTCTTGTAGCACAACTTTACTTTGTGTGGTTTTATACACACTCACAACAGAAATGTAGCATCATGTTGAAGAGGATAGTGTGCAGGAAGTCTGGCTACCTCACTAGCCATTTCCATTGGTCACCCGTCGATTGGACTTCATTACTATGATGTCAAGGCGCGTCCAAGCCTTGTGAGTCTCCATTTCACTGTTCGTGTAGAGAAAACAAAAGTGATTGTGAAAGATTGTAGCTGTTTATTGTAGTGGCTTGTGCAATACTTCAAAAAACCTTTAACAGTCAAGTAGATTCGCCTAAAGGGTAAATAAACCATGTCGATCCAGTTTTGTATGTGCAGAATGCAGCATGGCTGGATTCAGGATATGTGTCTGTCCTGCTCCGAATATAAAATGATTCAGGTAATACATTGTGTGTAAGAAAAACATTTGAAAACAAAGTATTCTCTGCTACATCTAGTTCACATGAAAGTCACACTCGCATATCACACACGAATTTCAGACTGCTCTCCCGTGATTGGATTACTGTACATTTTTGCTTTTCACAGCTCCTATGTGACAAATGCTTTGCATGCACCTCTGGGAGCTTTTATACGCACTTCAATGACACTCTTTACACACACCCATGTAACTTTCAAATCAAACAAGAGTATCTGCTTCCTGTCATGATATCGTCAGCGTTGTTTATCTCTTTGTAAAGTCCTGTAATAATGGCTGTCCGGTTGTGTACCACAGCGTGACGATGGTGTGCCGTCTCTACTTTCTGACGCTTTACTTGCATGGAAGAGCAGAGAAAAAAAGGTAATTCAGGGGGATGAAGGAAAACCAAACTTAGTGTTATTTGTTAAAAAAGGTAGTGAAGTGTTTTCAAACGTTCTGTCTCACAGTAGCCATGTTCCAAACTGTTAAAAAAGGCTGAAGTTTTCAAGAATGGCTTGTGTTTCTCCCAGCTTACTTTGCATTATTCTGAGGGACTGTTATTTTGTCTGTTATTTAAGGTGAGACATGGCAGAACATCAACACACATCACTTGATGTATTGCTGTTTCATTATAAACCACAAGACAGTGACAAACTGCCTTGGTTGCGGCAATAACTGTAAATAAAGATGACTGTATTTGTAAATATCCTTATAAAGATACTGAATATATAATAATTCTGAATAGCGCTCTGATGAAGAGGATTGCAGGTATCCAGCTAAGGGCATTAACCTCACAGTTATAAACAACAGGAGATCATTATTTATTGTATCCCACTTAACAATGTATGCATCTCTTTGCTCAATTAACACCCAGCCCTGTCAGCACAAATCTTTTCAAATACTATGCACAACAGTTCTAGTCACTTACTTTATTTTGTACTCAGCTTATTTCCAGCGTAGCCACACATGTGTCTGTATATTCCTGTGCTTTTGCCAAGATTTGAATTTGGACTCCAGCTTTTACAAAGTGTCCATCCTTGGATCAGCCTGTACCATGCTGTTCCTGAACATTACCTTCACTGGCTAGAACCAAGGGTGGCTCAGGATCCGTATATTACCCAGGTGATATACCTTTCTCACCTCAATGCACACTACCAGGCTAGTTCTTTGCATGGCTAGCTGCTTTTTGATCCTCGCATATCTCAATAAAGTCAGATGAACTGTCAGATTGTGTGCTCTTTTATTTCAGAGATAATATCTCAGTTGGTTTCTTTGTCTAAACGGCAGAAAAGTGTGAAGAGAGGCTTGGGGCCGAGAAAAAGGCAGCACTTATTGCTGGCTACTATTCTAAATCCGGTTTAAAGAATATGTTCTTTAATGCAAGATAAGAAGAGAATAAGTCACTTCAGCTCTTAAAATCATGTAAAACTAGGAAACTCCATATTCCAAAACGTGCTTTAAGGTTCAAAGTACAGTAATTCAGAGTTGTTGTACCTCGTAAATGCTGGAATTAGTGTAAATGGGGAAGGAGTATTAAAATGATTTACCATTCTCAAGTAAAAGTAGAAAAACCTCAAAATAAATATACTCCATACATCAGGTGGGGAATTCTGTCCATCCCTCATCTGGTCAAAGTTTCTTCTGTGCGGTCGGCGATGGACACTAATCAGATGGTGACCCTGACATTCATCAGTAATGATTTCAAACATACTCCGTCCTGAGCTGAAGTGATCAATGACAGGAGGATTGGGCGTCATATTTCACTGTGTTTAATTTAATCAGATTGTTGAAGATAAGACGGCGACCTCACAGTGAAGGACACTTTTACCGATCCTTAAAATAAAAAAAGATATTTCCTCTGACAGAGCAAATTTGTTTTAATGGCCATGTCCTCAACTATCTGAATAGAACTATATAATGTTTTGGAAAAACTAAGTCTACAACCATGCTAATAGAAATGTGAAGCTGTAATTAGTCACATTGTTGCTTTAAGCTCAATGCTAACGTTAGCATACTAAAAATGATCGCAAAGACAATGTTGATATAGGCTGATGTTTAGCAGGTTTAATGTTTCCCTTTTCCACTATCTTAATATAGCATGTTCACATTTGCTAGTTAGCACAACATGACGCTAATGCTGTTGGTAATGTCAAGTTCTGCAGGATTTGGTGATACACTAAAGTCCATCCATCCATCCATCTTCTCCCGCTTATCCGTGGTCGGGTCGCGGGGGTAGCAGTTCCAGCAGAGAGCCCCAAACTTTCTTTTCCCCGGCGACATCAACCAGCTCTGACTGGGGGATCCCAAGGCGCTCCCAGGCCAGCGAAGAGATATAATCCCTCCACCTGGTCCTAGGTCTACCCCTTGGTCTCTTCCCAGCTGGACGTGCCTGGAACACCTCCCTAGGGAGGCGCCCAGGTGGCATCCTAACTAGGTGCCCGAACCACCTCAACTGGCTCCTTTCGACGCGAAGGAGGAGCGGCTCAACTCCGAGTCCCTCCCTGATGACCGAACTTCTCACCTTATCCCTAAGGGAGACACCAGCCACCCTGCGGAGAAAACCCATCTTGGCCGCTTGTATCCGCGATCTCGTTCTTTCGGTCATGACCCATCCTTCATGTCCATAGGTGAGGGTAGGAACGAAAATGGCCCGGTAGACAGAGCTTTGCCTTCTGGCTCAGCTCCCTTTTCGTCACAACGGTGCGGTAAAGCGACTGCAGTACCGCTCCCGCTGCTCCGATTCTCCGGCCCATCTCACGCTCCATTGTTCCCTCACTCGAGAACAAGACCCCCCGAGATACTTGAACTCCTTCACTTGGGGTAAGGACTCATTCCCTACTTGGAGTGGACAGTCCATCGGTTTCCTGCTGAGAACCATGGCCTCAGATTTGGAGGTGCTGATCCTCATCCCAGCCGCTTCACACTCGGTTGCGAACCGATCCAGTGAGTGCTGAAGGTCGCAGACCGATGAAGCCATTAGAACCACATCATCTGCAAAAAGCAGTGGTGCAATCCTTAGTCCACCGAACTGCAGACCCCCTCCCCCATGACTACGCCTCGAAATCCGATCCATGTATATTACAAACAGGATTGGTGACAAAGCGCAGCCCTGGCGGAGGCCATCCCTCACCGGAAATGGGTCCGACTTACTGCCGAGGACCCGGACACAGCTCTCGCTTTGGGAGTACAGAGATTGGATGGCCCTGAGTAGAGACCCCCCTCACCCCATACTCCCGCAGCACCTCCCACAGTAACTCCCTGGGAACTCGGTCATACGCCTTCTCCAAGTCTACAAAACACATGTAGACCGGATAAGCGTACTCCCAGGCCCCCTCCAGGATCCTTGCGAGAGTAAAAAGCTGATCCGTCGTTCCACGACCAGGACGGAATCCGCATTGTTCCTCCTCAATCTGAGGTTCGACAATCGGCCTGACCCTCCTTTTGAGTACCTTAGAGTAAACTTTCCCGGGGAGGCTGAGTAGTGTGATGCCTCTGTAATTGGCACACACCCTCTGATCCCCCTTTTTAAAAAGGGGAACCACCACCCCGGTCTGCCACTCCTTCGGTACTGTTTCCGACTTCCACGCAACGTTGATGAGACGTGTCAACCATGACAGTCCCTCAACACCCAGAGCCTTCAGCATTTCCGGGCGGATCTCATCCACCCCCGGGGCTTTGCCACTGTGGAGTTATTTGACGACCTCAGTGACCTCCCCCCGGGAGATTGGTGTTGATCCCCCGTCATACTCCAGCTCTGCCTCTAACATAGAGGGCGGAGTTGTCGGGTTCAGGAGTTCCTCAAAGTGTTCCTTCCAACATCCTAACACTCCATCAGTTGAGGTCAACAACGTCCCATCCTTACTGTACACAGCTTGGATGGTTCCCTGCTTCCCCCTCCTGAGGTGTCGGACAGTTTTCCAGAACAACTTTGCTGCCGCCTGAAAGTCCTTCTCCATGTCTTCTCCGAACTTCTCCCACACCCGCTGCTTTGTCTCGGCCACGGATGAGGCTGCTGCCCTTCGGGCCTGTCGGTACCTTGCAACTGCCTCGGGAGTCCCCCGGGATAACAAATCCCTGAAGGCCTCCTTCTTCAGTCGGACGGCTTCCCTGACCACCGGTGTCCACCAGGAGGTTCAAGGGTTACCGCCCCTTGAGGCACCTAGGACCTTGAGACCACAGCTCCCCGCCGCGGCTTCGGCAATAGAGGCTTTGAACACCGACCACTCTGGTTCAATGTCCCCAACCTCCACAGGAATGCCCGAAAAGCTCCGCCGGAGGTGTGAGTTGAAGGCCTCCTGAACTTGGGCCTCCTCCAGACGTTCCCAGTTCACCCGAACTACACGTTTGGGCTTACCAGGTCTATCCAGAGGCTTCCCCCGCCACTCGACCCAACTCACCACCAGATGGTGATCAGTTGACAACTCCGCCCCTCTCTTTACCCGAGTGTCCAAAACATACGGCCTCAGGTCCGATGATACGATAACGAACTCGATCATGGACCTTCTGCCTAGGGTGCTCTGGTACCACGTACACTTATGAGCATCCTTATGTTCGAACATGGTGTTTGTTATGGCCAATCCATGACTAGCACAGAAGTCCAGTAACAAACCACCACTCCGGTTCAGATCAGGGGGGCCGTTCCTCCCAATCACGCCCCTCCAAGTGTCTCCATCATTGCCCACATGTGCGTTGAAGTCTCCCAGCAAGATTAAAGAGTCCCCTTCAGGAGCCCCATACAGGACTCTTTCCAGGGTCTCCAAGAAGGCCGTATACTCTGAACTGCTGTTGGGTGCATAAGCACACACAACAGTCAGAGTTTTCCCCCCCCATAACCCGCAGGCGTAGGGAGGCGACCCTCTCGTCCACTGGGGTAAACTCCAACAACGAAGCACCTAACCGGGGACTTGTGAGTATCCCCACACCCGCCCGGCGCTTCACACCTTGAGCAACTCCGGAGAAGAATAGAGTCCAACCCCTATCCAGAAGTAAGGTTCCAGAGCCGACGCTGTGCGTAGAGGCGAGCCCAACCAGATCCAACTGGTAACGCTCCACCTCCCGCACAAGCTCCGGCTCCTTCCCCCCCAGGGAGGTGACGTTCCATGTCCCCAAAGCCAGCTTCTGTCGCCCGGGTCTGGTCCGTCGAGACCCTCCGCTTTCACTGCCACCCTTCTGGCAGCGCACCCGACCCCATCGCTGTTTCCCGTAGGTGGTGGGCCCGCGGGACGGAGAAGCGGAGGTGTTGCCTTTTCGGGCTGGGCCCGGCCGGGCTCCGTGGCAAGCCCGGCCACCAGACGCTCGCCGACGAGTCCTCCTTCTGGGCCTGGCTCCAGAAGGGGACCCCGGGCTTCCTCCGGGCCGGGTATCCTCACTTCTTGTATCGTCTTTCATGAGGTCTTTTGAACCAATCTTAGTCTGGCCCCTTGCCTGAGACCAATTTGCCATGGGAGACCCTACCAGGAACACAAGGTTCCAGACAACACAGCCCCCAGGTTCATCAGGGCACACAAACCTCTCTACCACGGTAAGGTGCTGGTTCTTCAGAGAGGACACTAAAGTCTGACACAATTTTGGTTAAAGTCAAAAGTATTTAAAGTTACAGAAATTCATCCCAAGGTGAAAACAGAAGTCAAAGCCAAATGTCATGCAATTTATCCAAGGGTTGTTCAGCTGTTCCAGTCTGGGTCATGGTACATTAACATTGACATCCATGGAGCCGTAAGTATGACAAAAAACACTATAAAGAAGATAATTAAATGTATTTTTTTCATCCACCCATCCGCCTGCTACTAAAAACTACTAATTTAAAGCTGAATATCTGCACTTTAACCTCATATTGAATGTGTAATTTCACACCTAAATTCATAAGCTAATGCATCCAGAAATAAAATGTCCCCCTTTGCGGCAACAGAGATTCACTCGGATCTTTCCTGCGAATTGACAGTGCTGAGCCTCAGAGAACTTCTTGTTCTTAATGACCATAAATAATATCATTAACTCCCAATACAAATTAATTGGCAACAGAAGAGCTGCTGGCAGGCTATAGACTAAGCTGGCAAAGTGTGTGTGTGTGTGTGTGTGTGTGTGTGTGTGTGTGTGTGTGTGTGTGTGTGTGTGTGTGTGTGTGTGTGTGTGTGTGTGTGTGTGAGTGTGTGAGTGAGAGGAACATTTCTCAAATCATGACCCAGTTCTGTTATCCAGTTGAATCAAATGTGATTTTTGTCTTTGTAGAGAGAGAGACAGATATGTGTGCAGCTGGCAGTACATCAAGCCGCTCTTATATTTCAATAAATTGCTGACTTTGGTGCCCAAGATTCTATGTTGCTCTCCTTTTACTGTACAGCTGAGCTCTCTCTCTCTTTCATGACAATTAGCAGAGGAGGTTGAAATCCTTCTTTCCAATTCTCTTTATGTGGCTCAAACAGCAGTGATATAGGCAGAGAATGTAAGGCTGAGTTTCACTCTTATTTCACACTAAATCCATTAACATTAAGACAGACACTGAAGCATCAAAGAGGCTGGTTCGGAGCATTTCAGCCTTCTCCAGAAAACGAAGTAAAATGGCTCATTAAATGTGCAATTGGTTACTGTCCTATAATGCTCACATTCACTTTTTTGCATCTTTTAAAACTGAGCATCAGCTGCTGAACAGGGGTGATGATTACAGCACAAGGGCGTTAACAAGGAGCAGGAATACAGCAACAATGCAAATTCTGGAAGAAAATCTGTGCTCGAAATAGCTCTTGATTATATAGGCAGGCAGGAGGATAAGTAAAGCACTGTCAGAGGGAAATAAAGCTTTGTGGTGCTTGTCAGACGCGAATAAAAAAAGACTTTACAGACCCCTGCATCAGGAAAATAAAAATAATCTCCTATGCCTCACTTCCTCTTACTGTCTGTTTAAAAAGGTGTATGTGACAGGATTACAAACATCTATAGAAGGCTTGAAATATGAATATCTTGCCTGTAGCCCAGACTATTCATACTTTATGGAAGCTTCCTTAAATCTTTGTAAAATGCGCTTCTATCAGTCGGCTCATGATTTACAGTTTCATTATGTGAATGCATACCGAGTTTAGTTCTAGCTTCTACAGTAAGCTCTGATGTTTATCAACTACCCAGTAAGGGTTGAATATTGAGTTTATGACATGCACTGACACCTTGAAATTATCTTATTGCAAAGTATGCATCCATGTGTTGCATTTAAGGGTTCATCAAATCTAAACCCTGCAAGTGATAGTCCACAGATAAACCTAGTATTTTCTCACTGGACTGGATTGCTTGGAAGAATTCAAAGGCTTCTTACCCTCTTTTACTTGAATCTGCAGTATCTGATTCGATGTTGGCCATTTGATGACAGCAAAAACAAGCTGTAATGAGACATATTTCAAAATGACACACTAACTAACAATGCGACCATAATCTGGAGGAAAATATGTGTCCCTCAAAACGTATTTGAGCATGTTGGAGGTTGTGGTTTCGTTATATGGGCAGACATGGTTGCACCTCCTGGATCATTTTCTTTCATTCCAGCCTCATTTCCACAAAAGTATTAATAACCATTCCCCACCTGTCTACTAGATGCCCTCAGAATTTTTTCAGCTGTAACCTGACTTCCTTTCAACCCTTCAGAATAACTGACCCCTTTCTACTCATATTCTGTCAGAACCTCAAGTTGCAATGTTGTCTTTTGAGCTTCTGATTCCCGAACTTTGACGTATACCTGCAACTACCTTCCTGTATCTACCTGCAGAAATAAAAGGTAAAGAAATGTGATGCATTCATCTGCTGTAGCTTAAAATAGATGTGATCACCATCTCGTCAAAGTTGTCAGTTTTAATCAACACTTTTAGGCCAAAAAAGGCGATTAAACCTACTCACAGCTGCAAGTAAAATGCCAAACCAGAGGAACTAATTTGTTTAATCAGAATATCAACACTTCTTGCTTAAGCCACAGCCTTACCTGAATTCAAATTCCCAATTTTAGGTCAACAACATTAATCAAATCTAATCTAAATCTAGTGTTATTTGTTCCTCCTCCCTGTCTAATGTTGCCACCGTCCTCAGGTTCCAGTTGTGTTTACATTCTTCCAGAAACCCGGCCAACTGAACCATTAAAAATGAAGAAGTTACACGGAGACAGCATGATTAATGCATGGTCTCATTTCCGTGCTTCGAGGCTTACCTCCGCTTTCCCAGGATGCAGCTTGCTCAGACACTCTCTCTGTGACAGGAGTGAGCGGCACAGTACAGAGGTCAACGAGGGTGCACCGAGTCCCAATCTGACCGATGAAAAGTCAGCACAAAACCTCTGAGTTGATCTTAGAGGTCGGGCAGGATGGAAGGAATAGGCCCTGAGGTTAATGCGTTAAAGCTCTCTTTGAAGCATGCAACACTGGTAATGGTAGATTTGAGGATTTGTGCATTTGCTTCTACAGAAGGAGTATTTTAGGGGAGGCCCAGGGTGATTTTCTACTTATTCTCACACATTTATACAAATAGATCAAGAGAGTTTTATATATGAGGATGGGTTAGCTTCAAACCGTTGGAGTATCCAAAAATCATCGTTCTATCATAAAAAGCTTTCTCTTATAGATAAGGAAAAGTATGGCATTGCAGAATACAATAAATCTTAAAAGTAGTTATTTTTCTTCTTCTCTACTTTCAGTTGGAAGTACAGCTCGAACTGAGGCAATACCAGGGTTAATAAATGAATATATATTTCAAAGTAAATCAGAGATACATATTTCATCGTTTCAGAATGGACAATTTCACAGATTATTTGAACATTTAATAAATATTCAAAATTATACAAAGTGATCATTTTAAGCTTAATTTATTTTACCCTGAAATTATAACAGATAAATTGACATTCGTGTGACATTGAAACTGTTTGTGTGTCACTGCCAATTCAGCTCTTAAGCCAACACAATTGGCGGTCTCCTGTGCTTTCCCACATATCACACTACTTTACAAAATGACCCGTTAAATCAGAAATGCGACGCTCATTCTACAAGGTCGTATTTGAAGTTGTTTTGTACTAGTGCTTGAATTAATGTTATTTTTGTTTTATTGCACCTTGGCAATCATAACAACAAGCACTTATTTTACTTAGAAGTACATAATCATTCAAATAACAGCATTTATCCAACAAATTAAAGCGTCCAATCATTGGGCCCGTAACCTTAAACTGACCCTCTCCAACTCATCAGTAGTGTCAGGCATTTAAATCATTACATTTAAAGATACATCTCCAAAACGTTAAGAAAAAGTGGGAATGTAAGTTGCTATTGTCAAATCTTGCCGTTGTTTTAGAGTGAAATTATCCCTTTTTTTATTGTAATGTTACTATCACTGTGTCTAATCCTAATTAACTGAGGTGAATGTCTACAAAGGAACTTGGACAGATGGGTGATCATGGATGTTTCTCTGGATTAAACCCACGACACCTTGTGAAAGCACTAAGGTACAGTCTTGCAGACACAGCCCACCTCCACACCTGCTCACTCCACAACTCCACACACACTCCAACAGGATTAAACCCTGCAACACTTAACCCTACAGCCCCTTTCATCAGACACCACTCTGTTTTCCTCTTCATCTTTAACCTTATGCCATTATGTAGCTGTGATGTTATTGTTGGCCTCTTGACTCGGCCGCAAAATGAAAATCAAGAAAGGTCAAGCAGCACGATTTAAAGGAAAAGGTCATGGGGACGTAGCTCCTGAATGGACCAAAGTGTTTTTTAATGTATTTCCCAGCTTGATTGTATCCAGATCAAGAAGGTTTAAAAAGATTAGTTTGCTTTAGTGTTAATGTTTGCTAATGACCTCCGGTGATTTGTCTCCACACCAATCGGCTTTGCATTAGTGACACAGTCTGAAGACAGTTTCGGTCTTCTTAATTATTGGGTAAACACACTCTGGTCACTTAGTCCAGGTTTCCTAGTTACTTACTGCTTTGTAGTTACACATTATTCAATCTGGCACACACTACTGTGCCACCCTACTGTATGTGGATGATATAGTGTAGCTGTTAGCCAACATAATGATAATTAAGAGGCCTTTAAAATGCAGTTAAATGCATTAATTATCAAAAAGGAACTAGATATATTTGAATTAAAAAGGAAAGCCAAATACAATATTGTATTGGTTTCTCTCTAAGTAATTGAAATATACATGAATAGAAAACAGAAATCAAGCCATACCATTTACTCCCTAAAATAATGGAGCATACCATGTGTCATCAGCTAGGAGGAAGTGACATCACACAAGTCTTCTGGAAAACATGCTGAAAAGAAAGTATATTTTCTTACACACCCTATATTTTATTAGTTTTAGTTTTCAGAATAGGATTTTTTTTAGACTCAACATTTCCAACAATTGTGTAAGGAACCCAAATATTTAAATGACTTAATGCCATGAGGTGCTGATGTCTTAGCTAAAAATTGAATTAGCAAAAAAAACATAATGATTGGGATTTCAAGCCTACGGTGGGAAAATGTATTTTCTTAAAGGTTTACCTAATTCACCATTCATTTAGTGATCAAACTTGAAAATGGTATGCCCCACAGCACAGAAATACAGAAGAAACTGACACCAGCTGAAGACTCAACAGAAGGTGTTTTGCTCTCAGATTTCTACAGCCGTGTGTTTCCTCTGAGGCGCACATGATGAAAGAGTGTGTTGCACAGGTCTTCTTTACGCCTCACCTCCCAGCCTCGGCCCTCGCTCCCTTTAAATGCTTTCCAAATCCAACATGCTCTAAAATCTTGAAAGCGAACTTCACAATCCATTAAGTCGCTAAGAGAAGGATTTGAAATCCATGGGACAGGGTTTCTTTGCACTCGTTCTCTCCCCAAGGCTCATATTATGCTGCATTTGTGGATCTGGAGATATTAATTTTTCAACTACTCTGCCTCAGCTCTTTTCTCTGCTTATATATAAATAAATATTACAGACACACTTCACTTTCCAGCAGTCTTTTGTTTAGGCTCAATTCATTCAAGTCCTCAATTTGGTTGTATTTCCACAAAGGACGCTCTGAAACGTCCTGGTATGAAGAGGAAAGGCTAAACTAATCTAATCAATTTGAAGTGTGTCACAGACTTTGGGGCTTCTGCCTTCAAGGCGCAGGGATAAGAGGATAATTGGAGCTGTTCTTTTTTGCCAAGGATGCTTTGCTTGCTATCAGCCAGTGCTACTTTTTCTACTCGCCGCCCGAGTCAACAACTCTGTTTTGACGAATACAAAGATGAAAAAAGGAACATTCAGCATTCTGAAGAATCAGCAAGACAGGAAAAGAGTTGGTAATAGGCTAGGTCTCGCCTTGCTTGGTATGTTTTTACAAAGGAAAGTGCAAGCTTCTGAGAAAGAGGGTAGAGGAGGACGGAAAAAAGAAGACTGAAATAGTGGCACAACTATTTTCTATTCCATTAGTTGATTTAGAACACAGTGTTGAAACTGTCTGCAATGCATAACGTGGAATTACAAAATGTGACTACATCCACAGCAAGGACACATGCATCTCCAGCCTGAATGACTTTTTAATCTTGAGCTGTTCTGAACATCCTGTACACAACAAAGTTATTTTATTTTCAGCCATTTTGTCAACAACAACAACAACTTTTTTGCCCTTGACCCTGCTACCACCTCACCTTGATGATATGCACTGAGCATTTTCTGTCATACTTCTCTCCACGGAGGCGTCTCATCCTTGTTGTGTTCATATGTCAAGCGACTTTGTTACCCACTTTGAAAAAAAGGTTGATGATATTCGCTCTTCTTCTTCTGACTCACCTTTACTCACCGCTGGGTCACCAGACCCTCCTTCCACCAACACACTAACCTCCTTTTCCCCTCTCTCTCCAAGTGAGGTTCTTACCCTCATTACCTCTGCCCGCCCCACCACCTGTCCTCTGGACCCTATCCCTTCAAACCTCCTTCAGACTATCGCTCCTGATATTCTACCGTTTCTCACCCACTTCATCAACACTTCTCTAACTTCTGGTCACTTTCCAAACAGTCTCAAGGAGGCAAGAGTAAACCCTCTCCTAAAGAAACCCACTCTCAACCCGTCTGATGTTATAAACTACAGGCCTGTCTCTCTCCTCCCGTTCCTGTCTAAATCACTTGAACGCGCTGTCTTTAAACAACTCTCCTGTTATCTCAATCAGAACAACCTTCTGGATCCGCACCAGTCTGGTTTCAAGGCAGGTCACTCCACAGAAACTGCTCTCATTGCTGTCACGGAGGAACTGCACACTGCCAAAACTGCATCCCTCTCCTCTGTCATCATCCTATTGGACCTGTCTGCCGCATTCGACACGGTGAATCATCAGATCCTCCTTCGCACTCTCCAAAAACTTGGAGTTTCAGGCTCTGCACTTTCCCTCCTCACCTCATACCTGAAAGACCGTACCTACAGGGTGACTTGGAGAGGGTCTGAGTCCGACCCTTGTCAATTAACTACGGGGGTCCCTCAGGGCTCTGTTCTTGGTCCCCTCGTCTTCTCCCTGTACACAAACTCGCTCGGATCAGTCATTAGCCCGCATGGTTTTTCTTACCACTGCTACGCTGACGACACCCAATTAATTCTGTCCTTTCCCCGCTCAGAGACCCAGGTCGTTGCACGCATCTCTGCTTGTCTAGCTGACATCTCTCAGTGGATGTCTGCTCACCACCTCAAGCTCAACCTTGACAAGACTGAGCTGCTCTTCCTCCCGGGAAAAGATTGTCCCACTCTTGACCTAACAATCAACATCGGCACCTCAGTTGTTTCCCCGACTCAGACTGCAAGGAATCTGGGTGTGACCCTAGATAACAACCTGTCCTTCACTGCAAACATCGCTGCTACAACCCGTTGCTGCAGATACACGTTTTACATCATCAGGAAGATACGTCCCCAGCTGACCCAGAAAGCGACTCAGGTTCTGGTCCAGGCTCTCGTCATCTCACGCCTAGACTACTGCAACTCCCTCCTGGCTGGTCTACCTGCATGTGCCATCCGACCTCTGCAGCTCATCCAGAATGCAGCGGCTCGTCTGGTCTTCAACCTTCCTAAATTCTCCCACACCACTCCGCTCCTCCGCTCCCTTCACTGGCTTCCGGTAACTGCTAAAATCCACTTCAAGACACTGGTACTTGCGTACCATGCTGCGAATGGATCTGGCCCTTCCTACATCCAGGACATGGTTAAACCGTACACCCCAGCGCGTGCACTACGCTCTGCATCAGCCAAACGACTCGTTGCGCCCTCGCTGCGAGGGGGACCCAAGTTCCCATCGGCGAAAACACGTGGGTTTGCTGTCCTGGCTCCAAGATGGTGGAATGAGCTCCCCATTGACATCAGGATGGCAGATAGCTTGCACATCTTCCGGCGCAAACTGAAAACTCATCTCTTTCGACTCCACTTCGAGCGTTAGAACTATTAACGAAGCACTTTTATACTAATAAAGGACTGGCTTATCTAAAGCCAGTTGAGTAGCACTTGAAATGTTTGGCTCTATGAAACCTGATGTACTTATATGATTCTGTTTTCTTCAAGGTTGTGTCTTCCTGGTCGAATGTACTTATTGTAAGTCGCTTTGGATAAAAGCGTCAGCTAAATGCAATGTAATGTAATGTAATATTTCAAACTGCATTTGATTGTCATTTCCTTGTAAACAATTTATAGTTTTTCTTTCTTCTCTTACATTCACTCTCAAAAGAGTGTTTAGGGGGCTAAAGGTCAGGACTAGAACTATGGTCACTGCTGGATTCGAGAAAGAAAACCACTTCAATCACAATTCCTCCTGAATTTCCCAACCTAACATTGAATATATGAATTCAATTAAGCACACTTGATCAAAATGAATCATCTGATCATGCAGAGGATTACAGATTGATTCAGCATTTAATCAGTTATTGATGAATGGGCATAGCTGACTCATTTAATATTAATAGAAGCATTTAGTTTACTGCTGTATCTGCCACTTCCCCATATTGTAGCTGTATTGATTATTTTAGCTTGGTTTGCTGTTAAGCTGTCTGCTCTCACTGTTAGCTGAGGCAGTACATTTACAAATCATAACTGACAAGTGTATTTGTACCACTTTAACAACCTTTAGGAGTGAAATCAAAATGTTGAATGTGATTTCCTTAGCCAAGTCAGAGGGTGGAGGACATGTCGTGACAAGTCATTGTCAATAGGACAGCCAGGTTGCATCCAAACAAATCACGATGATTTGAAAAAAATAGTAGAGGGAAGACATTCGCTAAGGTTGTTTCCATCATCTTACAGTAATGTCTCTATTCATCCTGTGATTCCAATCCAACCCACAATTTAAAGGGTTCTTACTGGGCCCATGTTTCACCCTTTGAACAAGTTTGAAAGACATTGCAATCTTAGGTTTGACAAAAAGATAAACAAACTAAACCAAACATAAACAATATTAGCAGAGGGAATAACTCCTGTCTATCAAATGCGGTTTGAGTAGTTTGCTGCTGTTCTTGATTTGATTTCACTTGACTTGGCTTGTGACTGTTCAGAAGTTAACATGTTTTACCCTTGATCGAAACAATTATGAATTTGAGAATATAATGTGAAGTTGTAGAACTGGTTGCATAATGGTCGAATTTTCAGTGTAAAGTAGACCAGAGAACGTAGGAGCAACGACAATGAGGTTGAACCAAATGTGCTGTGATGAAGAAGCTGCCATTTTAAATCTTTGGTTGGAAAAAAAAGTATTGCCCTTCTTTGAGTCAGCACACTCCATATAAATTGTGATCTACTTGATTAATTATGTCTCGTACTACAGAGCAGTGCCTGGATGTGTGATGTGTAAAAGCACGAGACCTGAAAGGGCTGAGGCCTGCGTCTTTCTGAACACCATCTGACAGCCCTGTCTGATCTCATAGATCTGTGATCTGTATCATGGAGCTCTATTAATCCCTCTTTCAATCACCCTGAAAGAGTGAAAACACGAGAAGCAGAATGAAGCGTGCTTAGGCCTTCCCATGCCTCACGATGCTATATATCTCCATATATAAACCAAAGCAATTAGGCTACATATTTGTGGATCAGTAATTGTCATTCTAAACAGTGAAATGCATCCATGTTATGCTGCACACCAAACAGTAGTGAATCTTCATAGAGGGAAAGGAAGAGAACATAATAGTGAGGGTAATAGTGTCGCTTTATAGGCATGTGGTTGCGTTGTCAGGTTAGGATTACAGATTTATCCCATGCACATTAAATTTGACATTTATCAATCCATCTTCCAAGACCTCTGTGAATCCATAAAGGTCTCTTGATACCTAATTACACCACCGAAGAAGAGAGACAGCTCAATACTCGATGCAAACACGGTCATCAAACTGCCAAGTGCCGGTTAATGCTTTTAGATGTTGGATAACTCTTTTAATATTTCTAAAAACAATTTCCCTTAATTACTTTTATCTCCTCATCTCAATTGTTATTGGAGATCTGTTGAACTCTTCGATGTTCTCCATTTATTTTGCCAGGGTTGAAGGGCAACTGTAATAAAAAGTGCTGCTTCGTTTCATCTCATATTCCTCTCCTTATCTAATCCCATTAAGGCTCACGCTTCAGGAAATAAGAGTGCCTCCTTGTAATGAAGAAATACATTAACCAAGCTACAAAATGGCCCCTCTGCACAAAGCCTGTTTTCCCCTTCAGCAATCCTTATGACATCTCTCTGGAGATCTCACATGTATATAAATAGATGGTGTTGTCTTTATATTCATTTCAGATCCATTTACTAATGATGACATACATTTAAATCGAATTTTCTTTACGGTGTAACAAAATGAAATGAGGATGTCATGGTGTAATGCTTTACTCCTGCTCCTCAAGGATGTTTTCCTCCTAAAGCTTGGCTGTCAGCTGTTTATGCGTGATGGTGCATGATCCACTAACAGAAGCTATTACAACCGAGTCTTAAGATGTGTTAAAACATCTGCCAACGTGAGCTCTCCTGAAAGGTTGTCAAGGAAAATCAAGGAGGTTCAACTGTTGATTTCCTTGTCCAAAGCCTACGATACATTTATTCTAAAGTTTATTTCGTAGAAAAATTGAGTAAAAATGTCTATCCTAGTTAAAGGGATAGTGGAAATCCGCGAATTTTGGGTTTAACTTATGTATTTGTATTAAAAATAAGCATAATAAACAATTTTTTTTAATTTCATGCGCCTAGTTTCATTTTATTTTCAATTTTACTGCGCCCTCTCAATGAAACGAAATACTTCGGGAATCGTCGGGAATCTTCGGGTGATGACGAGACCAGAGGAAGATGGGCACAAACAATGGCGGACATTCAATAGCATTTGCATGTGAATAGCCGACCTTTATTATGGTGAATAGATGTGTTTTGTATGGCTGTAGTGCGACAGCAAATGCAGAGAATGGCGTATCGACTCATGCGTTTCCAAGAAACCCAGCCATTCGTCGTCAGTGGGTGAAATTTGTTCAGAAATGTTCACTATAGGTAATACTATAAGACTGTAAGACGGCAATACTTTATACCGAGTATATTGCCGTAAATATGATGATAGATTATCAGTAAAAAATTCTACGTGACACAACGACATTGGATTAACCTTGAGATGCGTTTTTATTCCGTTGAACACAACTTTTGATCACAAATCAAAAAAGGTAAGACGTAATTATTGTAATATTTTTGGAACCGGATGTTGTTTACTTTCTCTTTTCTGGCTGATGGCTCCAGGAATTCGAGGTCTTGCAGTGATGACATTACATCTGTGGAGTCTCAGCTTTAAATCGTATATCTTGTTTGTGCAGTTAAGATAGTAATAAGGGCATTTCCACCGTGTGTTGTGTGTAAAAAAGCGTTAGCATTAGTTAGCATTGTTTCGCTCAATGCTAATTCAAAGGCTTGGTATTACTCTTGTGTTTTTTCTAGCTAACAATTGTTCTTATTGTCAGTTAGCGGAGTGTCTTACCTTTAAAAGGGTATGAAACATTAATAGTTTCATAAATGTTAAGAAGCCCTGAGACATGTGAGAGAAAAAAAACTGTGGGAGGGGTCCACTGGGGGGACCTTCGGGCTTAACTGGTTAACAATGATTAATATTTGTAAAGGCTACAGGTGATCTTAAGATGCGTGAGCTATGCTTAGGGACCTACCAGTCAAGATTATTTGTGCGTAGGGGTGCATCATCTGGCTCCTGGTCATCCTCGCCATTGCCCATGCCGTGAACCATCACCTCGGGCTCGGGCTCGAACAAATAAGGACGTAATGGTCCATCGTCTGGCTCAATATTGTCACCATCGTCGCTTACTGAACCGGATTCAGATTCAGTTCCTAAAACGACATTTTCGTAGGAAAGCCGAGAGGATGTTTCTGACTCGCTATCATCACTGGATACCTCGTACAATCCTTCTTCTTTGTCTCGTATATTTGCCCTTCCACGTTCATTCTGCATAGACGCCATAGTTTGTTATCGTATCGTCTTCCTGAGTTTTCGTCACTTCCGGTTTGGCTGAGTCGAACATTTCGTTTCTAAAAAACTTCGGGGAAGCTGCAATAAAGTGCTTCTAACATGCGTAAGGCAATTATTATATTTTTTTTATCAGGTGTGATTGTTTTGGTACGTAATTATGCTTGTATATAAGTTAAAACGAAACTATTTGAGGTTCCATTTCCACTATCCCTTTAAGTTCAAAGTGATGTAAGTGAGATATAAATGTCTTGTTCTGTCAGTTCAAATCCAAAGATATTCAGTTCAATATGATAGTAACAGGATATTTCCATATTTGAGAGGCAAAGGAACAGCCTATTCTGCATTTTTTTTATTCTAATGTATTCTAATAATTGATGATTATTCGTCTATTGTTCACCTTATGTGTAATATGTAATTGTAAAGCGCTTTGAGCACCTGTAAAAGCGCTCTAATAAAAAATGTAATGCATTATTATCAATAAGTCGACTTATCGTTGCTGGTCTTATCCATGGACAAGTCATTTTGAGCTGAACTGCTGAATATCTTATGATGTGAATCCCCCTCATCTCCTTTCTCATACCCACAGACGTATGTGCACAGCAGTCTGTCCTGGTTAGCAGCAGCTGCATCAGCAAACACTTCAGTCAGCATGCATCCTTCAAGGTCTGAGCAAGAAGCGAAAATGACTTCACGAGTGGAGCGTCTGCAGCTCAGGTCTAATGTGGCTGTGAGCTGAAGCATGGCGATTGTTTGTATGAAGGTGTGAGTCCCGTTGAGGGTAAAGTGAAGTAGATGAAGTATTTAATTGCTACATGGTTAATAAATGAGTTGGGTATTTAACTAATTGTATGGGTTCCTCTGTATGTCAGCAATAGACACAATATAAAGTCCACACTTAAGCGTCAAGCTGACCTCAAAGTGGCTAATAGCATTGCCAAGAGTTAGTTAAATATTAAACTGCCCTTTGATGCCAACAGCCTGCTGATGTGGTTGCAGAACTCAATGGGATTAAATAATGTTCATGCAACTGATGAAGCCTCTAGGAAGAGTGTAAAACTAACATTTAAGCCCATATGAAATCTGCCAGTATTCTATTGCTTAAACATCAGGATGACTGTTGAAAAACTGATGCTATGGTGCCACCTGTTGGGCTGTTGAGACGTACACAAGAATGTATCCAAGACATCTTTAGCCATAACAAATACACACCTTTCTCTGAGATAAAAAGGCTTAAACTTCCCTTATTACATGGCTTAGTTGAATACTCAATTCTGATTGGTCAATTCAGAAAACGTGACGTTAATCCAGAACAGACCGCTGTCAATGATTTATTGACCGTTGTAAAGGACGCACAAATCTGCAGAAAGAAGTTTGGTCGATTGAACTGTATAGTTTTGGCCGAAAAAGCAAACTGATGCTTCGCGATGCTTCGCGTTGGGCTCCTGAACAGCCTGTCGGGTGTTCTTTTCCCCATAACCGCCTCGCTGCACATTATCCCAAAATTGGGAGGGTCGCTGCGATCTGAATTAGTAAAGTTTAAAATACGAGGTTAAATTCATTCAACTATCAGGCGCCCTAAAGTCACTGCCTCAAGGCAAGATCACTGCACTTCCGTACACATTGACAAGTATTGTACCCTGTGTCTCCTTATGATGTAATTTTAAGGGCCAAAAACAGTGTCAATAATTACCAAACAATGACTGTTTTTGTCCAAATTTATTAGCAAGAAAAATGGGAATCCGACATGAAAATCTTCCAGTTTAGATTCATTTCTTTGTAGCTTCTTCCTCTGCGAAGCTCTTGATCATCTCTTCCTTCTTGGCCAGGAGACGTTCTTCTCTGCGCTTGCGGGCCTCCTTTGTCTTGGAGCGGCGAGCCTCAGCCTGGTCACTGGATAGGTAAAGAGAAAAGGATTGTCAGTACAACCGAAGCTAATGGAAAACATACTTTTACACATGGATACTTTCAGAAAGAGCAAGCTTAACTATGCCAGGGAAATTATCCTAAAAACAAATATCAAAACAGGTCCAACAAAAAGAGCAACTTACGAGAGAAGCTTTCTGCGAGCCTTGTCTGCCTTCAGCTTGTGGATGTGCTCCATCAGGATGCGCTTGTTTTTGAAGACATTACCCTTGGCTCTCAGATAGAGACTGTGGTACCTGGAGGAACAGAACAAATATATTCAGACCATCTCAAAACAAGATGCTTCTTCCCTTCCTGATTAGAAGTAAAACTTGACTGTCACCAGAAAAGAACTTCACACTTACATGTGCCTGTCAATTTTCTTGGCCTCCCTGTAGCGACGGAGAAGACGGCGCAGGATTCTCATGCGGCGCATCCAGCACAACTTCTCTGGCATACGAGCATTGGCTGTTCCCTTTCTCTTACCTGGTAAGGAGAAAAAACACAATTTAACATATTTATAATAGAAGGATCAAATTCAGTGGCTCATTTTAAAACTACTATTTGCAGGATTAAGAACAATTGACATTTTTATTTCTTTAAAAAATGTACCAGAGCCATTGACTTCCATATTGTCCACAGAGAAACGACTGAACTCGATGCGAATACTCGATTCAGTAGTAAAATCCTAGAGTCTTTAAAAGCAAATCAAATGGATGGATTTTTAACGAAATAAAGAAAAAAGGAGATTACCCACCATAACCCATGTGACGTCCCTTGCGGCGTGCCAACGTGTTCTTGCGGCAGCGAGCACGGGAATGAACCGTCACAGGTTTTCTGATGATCAGACCATCCTTCACCAGTTTTCGGATCTGCTGGCCTGTGGAACAAAAACAATGCAATAAAGATGGTTGCCTTTTGTGCACACAAATCTACAGGAGAGCTATTGAATGTAAAGCATACTACTCACGAGAGTTTGCGTTGGCAATCTCGTTGGTCTCATTTGGGTCCAGCCACACCTTCTTCTTGCCACAGCGTAAGACGCTGGACGCCAAGCGTTTCTGGAGCCTGAGAAAGGGAGGATTTGTATTACAGCAAGTAATCGTGATTCATCTGAGTTGTTTTGTTGTTTTTACTTCCTGTACAAAACACTAACCACTGGAGGTAGTCTATGTGCTCTAGTATTGACTGAAAGGGTAAATACACAGAAATATTGCTGCAAATTGAAGTACATTTATAATCTGGATTAGAAATAAAAGGCACATGGAGAAAACATATTTATTAAAAAGGAGGAACATAAAAACCTATTGTAATGAATAGCCTACTAATACTAAAGTATATAATGGTATGTGATTTCTCATAAACTGAGAAGAAGTCTTTGCCAAATGCATTTAAACAATTAAAGACTCAAAGTTAATAATGTTCCCCAATTGTTAATTGGAGGAGGCCCTCCATGTTATTTTGCATATAAAAACAATTCACTTGACCTTAGATATTTCTCAACTACTAGGTGCCATAATCATCTTAATACATGACGGTTTATTTCTTTAAAAAGGACAAATGTGCCAGTCACAAAAACGAATTAGCAGGATGATTGGTTCATTAAAAAAAGGAGTCAGTTATTTGCTCGTAAGGGTTGATAGAAGGCAGAATGGAGACAGTCCCATAGGGATGTCATGACATTTGTTTGACTACTAGGCATAGAATTGAGAGAGAGACATTTGGAAAGTGCCTCTAAGAAATTCTGACTTAATCCACCTGGAAAATGTGAGGATCGTGGATGCACAAATAACCGTAATGACCCACAGTTAGCGTGGCACTAGCAACTATGCTAGTTTATTTATATTTTATTGAAATGTTTGATTGGCCAATGTTTAAAAACTGCATTTTATGCCAGTTGATTTGATGCGAGGGGCCTTAGGTGTTAAAGTGCATGGTGTGTCATGTCTTGGTTAGTGTAGCTAACTCAGGTTAGCTCACCGACATAGGCCCCATGCTACATATATTCCGCTAGAAATAGGCGACCTTATTCAAAGTCATTCAGAGTTCAATGAATCCCTCTAGTCTTGTATAACAATTACAAGTTTAAAAATCTTGTTCATTTTTTGATTCGGATAGAAACACATTGTTAAATGTTAAATGCCTGGCTTACCTCATGGCTGCAGCTAGCTTGGTTAGTAGGGACGAAGGAAATAGAAAGAGCCAGAGCCTCCCATTTTAAATAACGTCACGGGGGAACTCAACTGCGGCAGTTTTAAATACATCGTTAATAAAGCAACCGGTGGTAGGCAGTGGCAGTATTTATTAAGATTTCATTAAACATTTTGATATTTTATGTTGTATCTATGATTTAATATAGTTCTAAAGTCAAACTGAGTGTATTAATAGATCCCCCCCACCATAGCACAGTGGTACGCTCCATAAAATGTAATGTGTATATCTGACCACTGGGTGACGCACTATGTCCATGTTTTAAGAACTCTAGTTTCTAAAACGTCGAATCTTTGTGTTAGTGTTTTTACTCTACAATGTTTTATCTAATCAAAATACTTTATTCATCCCTATTGCACTTGGGAGATCTGCTCTATAGTTTAGAATAAAACAAAAATAATGTAAATAAACAAAATAGAATATAAATATTCATACTAAAAGTAATATTGTGCAAAAATATATAAAATAAAATAGATGTATAATATTTGTACAAACATAAGAAGTTAAATTAAAATGTCCAATAACAGATTCAATAATATGATGTAGATACACATAATAAATTAAAGAAGGAATGTGCAATAAAGAAAAAATAGAGATATTCAAGCAGTTCAAGGAAAATGTCCAAACAAGTAAAGTCAAAATGTGCACAATTCAGTACAACAAATAACATGCATATAACTATTATTATATGTATTAGTTTTAGGCTTAAGATATGAATGCCATCTATCTTTATATGGATCTGATCGGCCAGTGCTGCCCTCTCCTGGCTGATGGCAGTACTGCACCGCCGGTAGATCACCTCTACACCAAAATAACAGTGCTCCTGCCTCCTGTCCTGTGACACATTTGTGTCAGAGCTGAGCCGTCCAGTATTCAGAGGAGAGTGGAGCTCTTGCAGGGAGACACGGGCACTCAACAACGAACCACAAGGCTGGCTGCAATTTTGTCGACGAGTTTATTTTTGAGATATGAGTCAGCGTAACACAACGTTCAAGGTAAGGGAGATTTCGTTCTGGCGAGCCATGGCTAGGAGCGAGCTAGCGCTATAGCTACATCGCCAACGTTGAAGTAACTGTTACTAAAGCCGCGCGTTATTGTCATGGAAACAATAACTGCATTGTAACAATAGATTCCTCGACGGCGTTGACATATTTGTGAATGGTGAAAGCTAAACACAGTCAGGACCGATTTTAGTGGCATATAACCTCACGTTAGCCGGTTAACTTTACATTGACATTGAGTCAAAGCAGACCCATTGACAGTATATATCTTACTTTGGCTGGCTTTAGTGACATACAAATAGCTTTAACCGCCTTCTCATTAACTAACCCAACGTTAAGCTAAAGGGATTACATTCTGCGTAAACCCTAACGTCAGGTTTGCCACATGAGGCTCGGCAGCATGCCATATAATGTGCCTGACCCGGTGAATGAAACCGCACATTTCATTTAACATTTTCACCACCAAATAAACCGCCTTTAAACCAGATAGTGTTAAGACATTTTAGCAGCCAAACAATTCGGCGTTAATATGTATGTTAAGCAGACACCCTGCTGCCTGGTTTGTGCCATTGTTGTCTGCACAGTTATCTGACTGCACCCCATCTGTCACTGAGACTTCTGCTGCCTGACCTGTTTATTGCAGACAGCTTGAAGCGCCTGAGTCGGATTAACCTACTGTATTCCCGTGCAGTGAATCCAAACAGAGATGGTGTTGTCTTCTCAAAGATAAGCATCCTCTGGTGTAACCCTTACTCCTTAATCAATACTGGTGTTTGCCCAGTACTATCTAAAATCAGCAGAATGTGGTGTTATCTATGTTGCAACTGTTTCATGTTGTGAAATTGTTTCCCTTGATATATAAGGTAAGGACCATAGCCTGCATCAGTTGGTATACGTAAACATTGAATATTGGTAGTATGTTCTGTAAAAACTGCATTTTTACATCTTAACATTAGCTCTGAATTTCTATCATGCTGAGATACTTAATAATACGATACGATTTGAATGATAAGAAGTATGTCTCACTTTTTGCAGAACAAAGAACTGTAATGTAAAATAAACCATACATTTACACGAGTATGTGGGAAAAAGGTATACTATTTTAATAAATATATAAAAAGCTCCAATTAACATAATCAAATATATAATGGGGAGTAGTAGTGGATATGATATGTATGTTTTGGTGTTGTTAAGTTATTGATAGTGTATGAATTCTAAACTAAACTCTATATCAGCCAATAGATTTACTTTTCTGCTAATCTTTAATTATGGCTACCTTCTCCTGCTCCTTAATCCCCACAGCTCCTCACCCTTCAACTGCTTTGTTTTGCTTCCAGCAAAGTCACCCCATCAAGGCGAGTACTCTCGGCCATTGACCCCCTTTTTTAAAGCCCAGTTTACCTCATCAGTGTGCGTATCACCTACTAGCACCACAACAGCACAAAGGCTTACAGGGCATTCATGTGGTGCTGGACCAGTTAAGCTGGAACGTATGCTGTCCCCCTCAAGCATAATATTCACTGAAAATGGACTTACATTCCCCCCTTAACTTACACACACTCTTAAATGTTTGGTGTGAAAATATTAAATAATTGAGTGACTCACTAGCCTTTTACAGGGGCCCTGTATGTGTTTGCTGTTAATTACTTTAGTACCCTCTTTGTACTTCTCGAGGCTGTTGTACTCTTCACTCTGTATTTTATTGTTGGAATGAACAATTGCGGAACAACAGAAATTGTATTTATTTGGGGCCTAGACACGGCACACCTCCAATTTACTGAAACGGTTAACAAAAAGTAACCAATACAGAATGAAACCAGTATTTATCAGGTTTGTTGTGGTCAGAACAAAGTACAATATTGTTCAGTGTTTAAATCATCAAAACATTCTCGCAGAATATCAATCAAAGCTGCAATGAACTGGGATATTAAGGATCCATATTTGACAATTAATTCCACTCTTATCGCTTGAGAAAAGCCACGCCCTTCGTTATTCCTGATTTTGAGTAGCTGAAGCTGTAGAGTTCAATACTTTAGAAGTAATACGGCAATTACTTTACCGTACTTCAATTTGTGCAACTATTTTGTTGCCCCTCTTTACCGCCTCTAACAAGTGTCAAAGGCCCAGCTCTTATTCGGTTAAATACTCTTAATATAAACTACCAGAAGCTATTTAAAGATGGTTGACGTTTAGGTGTGCAGTACACAGCACATCGGTCTGCTGAAACCCATAGCCAGTAGGCACAAATCAAATGAGGATAAATGTCTCGGGAATGGCCCGGTCGCTAACTAACCTGCTGCAACAGATATTTATAGAGTGAATACAAGAGTGAATCATCCCAATCATCCTCTGGGTATAGTTCCAGATTCCCTAATATGATGTAATGTGGAGCTGAGCAACTTGTGTGATTGTAACATTTTAGAGTATGCAAGCGCTGGAGTATTATGTACCCACTGCTACTGTAAACAAAATATGCAAATGTTAACTGTTATTGCTCTTAGCTCTGGTGTCTAAATATACATGTTTACTGACGTTAGATATACTGTATATGAGTTTAACCTTTGTACATTTCAAGGAAGTTTTCTGTCCGTTTAATTTCTTTTTTAAATGTGGATGAATAAATCCTGATTTGCATACGGGAAAGGAAGATGTTTGAATTCTGAATAACTTTGAGTGTGTTTCAAATGAGGAAGTAATTGACCCTACTAGTGAATTGTGGTATTTAAAACAAGCAGAAGTGAGACTAAAACAAGTCAAATATAGTCGTAAACAAGGGTACAATGATATTGGAGTGTTCATGAACAATGGTAAAATAATCCCAGCCTTTTGCTTTGCATTGTAGACGTTTCTTTAACATAGCAACCTTGCTTTTCTGAAAGCTCCTTCAGTCTCAGGGGTTTCGGTGTAAGGCACAAAACGTTCTTCATTGGAGTGTTGCTGGTTATTTGAACTGTAGGAGATCAGCCCATTAATTGTACTCGAAGGCTCTTGGGACTAATAAAACAACGTCATCCTGATATTATTTAGAAAATGGCATAACTGGAGCAAACGGGTGTTCATTGAAGCCTCTCCTACTAGCAGGGTGATGCATCATGGGGGAGTGGTGCACATTATTTTAGCCTTTAGATACACCTAGTTTTCCTGTTGAAGTGAGGCTGGTAACACCTGTTGTATGCTTAATCCTTAATTCAGTGAAAATGCTGAGCAGCAGGCAGATGTTCCAGGGTGTGGAGGGCAACATGTATACATCACAACATCAATCATTGTTTTAATATAATATTCATATCATCAAATTGTTATAACATAAGTACGTAGCAGCAATCCCATTGTCACACAACATGCAGTATGTTGGCATTGAGTATATTCTCTATATCTTCCACTTTAATCTATGCATTCTACTTATTATATTGATTCTTTTGCACAGTGGAAAGTTATTGCAACAGAGCTGGCTGATATAAAATGTACATCCAATATCCCTCCGCAGCTAGACAAAAAAAACACAGAACAACACGTACACTACATAAAAGGGCACCATAAATAAAAGTCCTTCATTGTGAAATAATGAATAGAATCACTTTGACAAATACATTATATACAAGACCATGGCCGTTTCTCAATCGCGAGGATGCTGGCTTGGTAGTCGCGTACTTCCAAGTCACTTCCTTCAGAAACGAAGCCAGTATACTTCCAAGCCACGGCTTCGGAAAACGAAGAAGAATGGAACAGACTAACAAGTGTGCCACTCTCTAACGGTTTCAACATAAACTGTACCGAAAATAAATACCTCACGATGTCTATCTAATTATGAACTTGCTTTACTTTCACGGAACACATTTTTGGTGATAACAAACAAATGTAACATATTTACCAACACATGTTCTACGCCACTACATACTTACATTTAAATGTGTGCTGCGTCGGTTCAGCAATTCTCCGCAAGGGTTTTTGAAATTGGTCCGTGCGCAAAGCATTGTGGGGATTTTAAGGACGCGAAGTCTACCCATGTGCAGCTCGAAATTACCTATACATCCATGGAAATTACCCCCAAACCAAGGACGCGGCCTCGGTGGAATTCCAAGTATGCTGGAGATTGGAACAGTCCTTCGGCGGCACTCGATGACGTAGCATCCTTGAAATATTGGCTTGGAAGGCAGTTTCCTCGAGATTGAGAAACGGCCCATGTTTAGTGACATGTGTGCTGACTTCAGCGAAAGCTTGAGGCAGGTTGTAATGTCTCTAGTATTGTTTATTATAATAATAACCTTGTCTAGAGTGAACACATGGCTAACAGAAAGTGTAGTTCATCTTCATAATAAATATTTAAATCTTAAATAAAAATTGAAATAATGATGCGATAAAGTTTTGCAACTGTCAGTAGTTTTATGTTGGTCTATTTCAAATGTGATCTTACTACGTAAAAAGTGAATTTTGTCGAATGCCAGGTATATTTAATAGACGACACTTTTAAAAGGGAAAAATACATATTACCCGGAGCGATGGCTGCATTAAAATATGACTGTGATATCTGTGTCTTGCCAGCTTGCCAGCTAGTGGTGTCTGATCTGGAGGGAGAGAAAAGGACGGCAGAGAACATGGCGCTGTCAGACGGCTTGTTGCTGCAGGTCAACAATGGAGAGCAGTGGACTAACCGCTGGAAACATCCCAACGATGACTCGGTAAGACACACGGATCGATGCATCTCGCTAATGCTGTTATACACTGGGCTCAGCATTACACATCTTGTCAGTGTGTTTAATCTATAATCATTCCTTTACCTTCAATGATTTGTGTATGTGGCTGTGTCCCCAGGATCGCAGCACCAGCCCCTCTGTCCTGCGCTGCGTCGCCAGCACGTGGAAGGAGGGCCTGCTGAGCAGAAAGAGGCCCTTTGTGGGCCGCTGCTGTCACTCCTGCACTCCACAGAGCTGGGTAATGCTACACCAGAGCTCATAATCTCTAACACGAGTCCCTTTGCTGGACTCTTGTCGGGTCCAGGGGATTATCTGTTCTAATGTAAATGTTTAAGACTAAGGAGCAAATGTACACCTAAAAGTACACCTACACCTTCCAAAAAAGAATGTAGACTGAAGACACAAGAAGTCCATCTAAGCACCAAATCATGTATGTGAATCAATCGTGACTTCAGATTGGGTTTAATTGTCTACTATTTTTGATCTATTTTCTGACATTTTTTAGATGATTTATCCATTAATCTAGAACATAATCCATCATTAAAATAATCGTTTTTGCAGCCCTTTGTGGCGTCTTCTGTACATCCAAATAAAAAAACACATACGATATGTGCTACATTTGCCAAGGTTTGGTTTTCCACATTTTGTTCTCATGATCCAAGGCAAACCTTACTTGTAACGTCTCTAAAAGATGCTAGAAACACTGGCCTACTAAAAGGCCTCAGGCGTACAATTTGTAACCGCTTAGGCAACAGACATTAAACACATTTATTTTAAAACAGTGTGTTCAGCATGAGTTATTGCTGGTTTGAGCGTGGGGAGTACGTTTCCCCACAGCATTGGTAACAGGTAACGCAGTACATTAGTGTGTGACAAGCGAATAAAACACCATGCAAATGTGGTCTGACACACTTGCCCAAGGTGACACATTCTGTAAAGATTTCTCATTTGAATTTCGGTCCGCATTGCTTGCAAAAGAAAATCCTATAATGAGCTCACAGTGCTGGTCAAAGACAAGTTGATTGTTTCCCAAATCTTCAAACCCATCGCTGTCTCTAAGGCTCTTAGTCAAAGTTATTCTGATACTGTTGTCTTCCTCATAATAATAATCATTTTTGTTTTGGTTCCAGGAGAAACTGTTCAACCCCAGTATTCCATCTCTGGGACTGCGCAATGTCATCTTCATTAATGAGACCCACACCAGGTAAACAAAGCAAAGTCTAGCATACCACCGCTATAACATCACCTCATTACACAGGGTTCTGCCGAGCTTCACTGTGTTCTCACCTGATGACCTTTTTAACTGCACCTTGAACCAAGCGTAATCTCTATACCTCCTCCTGTACGGTCCAATCAAAACAGTACAGACAGACACTGGTAATCCTAACATCCTGTGTATAATAAATAGCTTTAAATCAAGAAGGCCGATCTGTGAAACAGTGGAAAGGTAGACTGATGAATAATTGAAAGTGTTTGTCAGTAGACACCGGACAGATGCATCCAGTGACTGACCTGAGCAGGCAAAACTCAGCAAGGCTCCTTAATACCTCAAACAGTATGAGGTTTTGTATAGCACTGCTGTGTATTAGCATGTAGACAGAGACATTCTGGGGCCTTGATGGGCTTAGGTCAATATGCACAGGGTGTTAGTGTTGGATTTGCCTAACACAGTCATGTGTGTGTCATGTATAAGTTCAAGCGGAACTCACCCAAACACAGGCATTGTCGCAAGAAAGCTGCATGCATGTAATAGATATATAGGCCAAAGCTGATCTCTGAACATGTGTAAAGTTACCAGCAAATACCTAGTTTGTCTTGAAATGTGTGTAAACTATGATCAGTTCAACTATATACAGTATTAGGGCTGCACGATATTGGAAAAAACTGACATTGCGATTTCTTTCCCCCCTGCGATATATATTGCGATATGAAAATATACAGGAATTGAAGAAAAGACCGTTTTTTTCCCGCAAACCGTCCTTTCTTGAACTTTAATGCTATACAATTGGTATTTTTTTAACTATATTTAACCGGATGAAGGATTTTAGTCACGGACGTCTGGATCTTAAGTTATCAGAGCAACAAGCTGAGCTAGCTCGGTTAGCAGCGCCGAACTGCCCTGGAGAAACACATGAAACTACTTTATTCAGTGTTTTTACCTTTAATCACGGGGTTCGTTTGCTTTGGAGATTTGATTGTGATTGGTGGTTTGCTGTGCATGCAGAGCCTGCATGTCACTCACCCGCGCAAGTTTTCCTTTTCGAATATCAATAACACATATTTCTAATCTATAGAAAAATGTGTCAATACATTCGTTAGCCCCGCCGTCTACAAAGTATATTTAAGAATGTGTTTTCTACTTTACATGTTTTGACATTGGTGTGTGTGCGCGCTCATGCAGGCAGCGGGGCTGGCTGGCGCGTAGGCTGAGTTATGTGCTGTTTGTCATGGAGAGAGATGTCAACAAGGACATGTTCACCAGGAACGTAGTGGACAACGTGCTCAACAACAGCAGGTAACGGCCCGACGAGCCATCAATGTGCACCTGAGTATCACGAGAGTCTGTCGTTTCCTCCACTTACAGCATGTCTGTGATGTGCTTTGGTCCATGGCAGGGTGGAGAGTGCGATTGCGAATGTAGCCACGGATTTGGACGCTGCAGGAACACAACCTGGCCAGGAGCACAAAGCGGTCCGAAAAGTGAAGCAGAAAGCCCGGGCCTTCCTTCAGGAGATGGTGGCCAACATTTCACCGGCCTTCATCAGGTACGTACCGCAAATCTTAGCTCACTTGCTTTTGCTGGGCTTATAACCAGCGCTGTACTCAATAAATATGTGCTACAAAGTTCCAACCAAACCGTCGCGCTCATATTCGGAATCAAGATTTGAATGCTCCAAAGCAAATGGTTCATCCAGACTTATATGTTACCTCACTCCAAAATGTACTATATTTTCCCACAGCTATACATTTGGACTGTTTGTTTCTGTTGCACATCTTCTCACTCTTTTCTTTCTGTTCAGGCTGACAGGCTGGGTCCTCCTGAGGCTCTTTAATGGTTTCTTCTGGAGCATCCAGATCCACAAGGGTCAGCTGGAAATGGTCAAAAAAGCTGCGACAGAGGTCAGCAAAAGATAAACAATACTGTCTTTACATGGTCTTCTACATAACATGTGCAACAATGTATTGCATTGTAATTGTACACATATTTGTGACAGCTAAACAAATGGTCTAACAAGAAATACACACATTGATCATCACAAATGTGTTCTATATTAGCTGGAGAGAATAGATTAAAGTAGAAGATACAGTTTGTATTTGTCATTGTTCCATCTGTGTTTATATTCAAATCCTCTTTGTCTTGTCTTTACAGCAAAATGTGCCCATGGTCTTCCTTCCCGTTCACAAATCCCACATCGACTACTTGCTCATCACGTTGATCCTGTTCTGTCACAACATCAAAGCCCCTCACATCGCAGCTGGGAACAACCTTAGCATCCCTATCCTCAGGTAAAAAGCCCACGAAGCCTCACGTCAGGTTTGATCGTCTGGCAACGGAAGGCTCTGTGTAAGAACTCAAAGATCAGTTTAATATCAGAAGGAAGGGAATTCCTCGGAATTAGATCAGAGAGGATTTAGCGCAGAACTTTGAATTGAATTGATTTATTTAAAACAAGGGACAGTGTACATTAATCAACATATTAAAAACATGTAAAAGTACTCGAATTAGCCAAAAGGCTAGTTTTCACCGATACTCCCTTTGCCAGAGGGTGATAGACATCCTAAAAGCAATAACGAAAATACCACGACATTGTTATACCATTGTACAAAAGAGTGAGATTGATGACAATTGTACATCTATGGAATAAAAATAGCAGGGAAGCTAATCTTACAACAAGTCGGGAAGCTGTTTTATCATAACCTGCTTTTGAAGTGTTAGTCCAGTTCTTATGTAGTACATCCTGGGACATCTTTACCGAGAACAGGAACACAACAAGCGGTCGCCACACATCAACACACATCAACAATTGGCTGTTTGCTGCATGTCATCCATCCCTCTTCACCTCGTCCTGCCTCTCCAATAAAGGAGGAATGCCTAAAATATATCTGTATACAAAATAGTGTAGATAGTTATAGAGGTATACACAACTGAAGGGTTCATCTAAATGTGTAGAGGCGGTCATTTCATGCAAATTCGCTTGTTCAAAATGGTAGAGGACCACCGTTGTCAGCTGTCATCATCACTTCGTTGTTTAAATCACATTGAATATTCCCAATAATGACTTTGAAGGTGCATTACTACAGTACAGCATTGCCCTTTAATCACAGCGAAGCCGATATCAAAATGATTGGCCTTACGTGATATCTGAACCGTCAAATTGCCGCTGCTTAACGTTGAAGCCATGTGATCGTTATTTTTCTTTTTTAGCACTCTAATCCGAAAACTTGGAGGATTCTTCATACGACGGAGAATGGACGAGACGGGAGATAAGAAAGACGTTTTGTACAGATCACTCTTACACGCAGTAAGTCCCACGAGTCTGAAGGCTGGTTTAGCATACTCTTCCTCAATTCACGAAATGTTGAGTGTGTTTCTTGGCATGGCTTATTATGTAACTGCATGCTGTCTTCATGCCTTTCTGCTCGGTGTGCTCATTTCATTCCTGAGTGATGGACAGGGAGGGTTAAAAGCTTTTCTTACATAATGTTAGTGCTTTTCTTCCCCCCCCCCCCCCCCCCCCCCGTGTGCTGCACTATCAGTCGATACTTTTATGCATTTTAAATAAGTTACTTAGATATTAAAACTCTTGAGTAAGTAAGTTCAGTAGACTGCTTTAAAATGACTAAGTCAGGACTGGGTCAAAATCGTGAAAGCGTATTCATTTTAGTGATCATTTTTTACCTTCAAATGCCTGTTTAAATGGTTTACATATTGTTTTAAAGTACTGTCGATGTTTCATCAAACTCAACCGTTATTTGGTTAATGTGTCAAGGCGCTGTGACACTGGTAGGATAAGTACCTCAAGAAACTCACTGCTCCAAAGCCTTTTGAATAGATTGAATAAGAAACTGGACTTGTTCCTTTTTGTTCCAAGTATTTGGAAAATGTGAATCAACAAGCTAATGAGAACATCTGAAGTAGAACTAATGTCAATGACTGCTAATGTGTTTTCTACAAAATAGCTCATCTGAGCAGTGGATTTGCCTAATTGTACCAGTCCATCCCCAGTTGATTGCTTTTCATTTGTAAGTTTAGAGTGTGTGGAAGAGAGTTCAGGGTACTCAACGCAAGAAAGGCTGAGCATTTGTGCTTCCAAGATAAGAGGTATCGGCTTAAGGCAAGAACAACGGTTGTAAACCATGACCTAAATATTATCCCTTTGTACTGCAAATATAACACTACACATTCCACCAACACACCGTGTACGGGTGGACTATGCACTGCTCTAAGATGGGAAAAGATACCATTTCAATGTGTCATCCCTGTTTCGCTGACAGACATTTTGACAAACCAAACTCTTACACATGCAGAAGGTAATAAGTCATGTGACGCTTTAATTTCTGTCGCTCTGGTAAAAGCCGAAAACAGAACTGTGTCCTCTTCACGACTTTATCTAAATGCCACACAATCCATTTCAGGATAATGTTTCTCTCCCAAAAGTGTCGACATAGCAAGAGACAGCTGTGTATATCTACTGTACTCTGTGGGATACTGTTACAACACCGCCGCCTCGGCATGTGCCCATTCCCCGCAGTGTGTTTAGGGGTCAAACCGTCGGTGACCCCCACTCACCTTTATCCAGTATTCAGGCTGCATATACAGTACACCAGCTGCATAGTGCTGACCTCCATCTTTGTAATAGCGGCAATGTTGTGTTTCAGAATCTCAAAGACTTGGCAGCAAATTGCATTTTCATCAAAGTATTATGACCTTTACTTACAGCCTATAGACATTTGTCTCAGTTTTGACATCCAGTGCGTGCTTTTATCATCCATCTTCCCCCCACATTACTTCCTTCCACATCATTCTGTGTTTGATCGCTCTCCCCTCAGTACACGGAGGAGTTGTTGCGTCAGCAGCAGTTTCTGGAGATCTACCTGGAGGGCACGCGCTCCCGTAGCGGGAAGCCGTCTACAGCGCGCGCGGGCATGCTGTCCATCGTGGTAGACACAATGTGGACCGGGTCGATCCCAGACGTGCTGGTGGTGCCAGTTGGCATCTCTTATGATCGTATTCTTGAGGGCAACTATAATAGCGAGCAGCTGGTGAGTGTCGGGTGGCGTCTCTGTTGTTTGTGGGCCCTTTTGCTTTGGCTACAAAGGGTTTTTTACTCAGTTATTAAAGGAAACAGAATAGGTATTATAGCATTTTACTTTTGAAATTGTAGCTGTGGTAAAAATGTGTTGTGTGTGTGTGGTGTCAACAGCTATTACATGTTGTTTGTTTATTATGCAAGTCTACATTTTAACCATCTGAACTCCTCCATCCCACCAGGGCAAGCCTAAGAAGAATGAGAGTTTGTGGGGAATTGCATGTGGAGTGTTTAGGATGCTGAGGAAGAACTACGGTTGTGTTCGAGTTGACTTCAATCAGCCCTTCTCCTTAAAGGTGACTTTTCGCAGGTTTATATAATAAAAGAAGCTCCAACTATGACAGCATTCAGCTAACCCTCATGATTTTAAAGGAACACTTCACCCACAAAATTACTCTACACATGTTTACTTCAAAACATCGCGTTTAATGCATGACTCACCAACGTTTTGATGAATTTAAGTAAATCGGGGTTGAGTTTAACATCAGCGAAAATATATAAAACATTTACGAGGTCTTACACAACTTGTACAGTATAGTCTAAGTCTCATTTATCCAGTCTTATGCCCACTTCTTTCCGAACACATGCATTTCTGCTTCAAACTTACTTTTAACTGCACTGTCACATATTTCACATGTTGGCACTACTTGTCCTTCTGAGTTTTCTTTAACAACTCACGGTAACACAGGGTGAGTAACTGAAATACACATAGTTATTTTGTGGGGGAAGTATTGCTTTAAAGCGCTTAAAATAATTAAAAAGCTTAAAAATGTAGGAATCCTACAATAAAATGTCATGTTTTCTTCATATTTATTTACTCAACTAAATCAGTGTTTTTTCTGGTCTAATATAGGAGTACCTGGATTCCCAGAGAAACCGCCATATTCCTCCAGCAATGTCTCTGGAGCAAACCTTGATGCCCATCATCATTTCGGCACAGTAAGGCCACACACACACACACACACACACACACACACACACACACACACACACACACACACACACACACACACACACTCCTCCTCTGACCACAAAGCAGCGGCCCCGCATTCCCACCTGCAATATTATGAACTCTCAAGTCTAAACTTGACATCTCCCTCCTGCTACTTCACAGCACGCTCTGTTCTCTGACATCTGAGCACACAGCACTCGAGTTAGCATCGGCAGAGGTCAGTGCAGTTCAGAGCTCGCCCTTCAAAATAAAAGGGATACAGTCAAACAGTACATCAACAAAGACAGCAGCGCTCCATGGACACAAGTTTGAAGTCATGCTAGCAGAGTTGACTCAACAGAAAAAGTGCCCTGCAGGGTTTCATTTACAAGCCGGGCCGGCAAAAATAATTGGTTGAGCTTAATATAATAAAAAGTGTTTCTGAAGTGAATTACCTACCCCACCTTTAACTTTTTAAAAGAGAAGGAAACTCATTTGTGAAATGAACTGGTGTGTCATTCATGCCATATCAAGCTTGCATAACAATACATGTGTCAAACTTGGCTTTAAATTGTTGATTTGTTATCCTTTCAGACCTGATGCCCAGCTGTTTGAGGGGCAGGAGGAGGAGCAGCTGAACAGAGAGATGCCAGAGGACATCATGAGGCGCCAACTTATAAACAACCTGGCCAAGCACGTCCTCTTCAGTAAGAAACTCACGGCCCCGCAGACAGGGGATTCACCCTCCTATAGCCCTCCTGCATACAACATTAAGGGATCACTATCAGCCACACCAAGAACAATATTTTGAGTTTGCAGAATAGAAATACATGTGAAAGGTCACGGATCATCATAAGGTCATCCTATTCCAAGTCTTTCAATCAGGATGTCTGTTTTATTTCAAATACTGGAGCACATGTAGCTTTATCAGGCTCTTATATCTTTTTCCTATACAGCACATGGTCTTATTGTCATCCTGTTTCAAAGGTGCGTCTGCTAGCCAGAACTAAGGCAGCACACATGAAACACTATCCCTCATTCTGCCTGCATGAATTGAAAAACAGCACAGCATCAGTCCATCCGCCCCACATCACGGAGGGCTTTTTCTTGCCATGAGGGTAGCACTACAGAAACCGGTTCTCCCCAGCTCATTCAGCTGCATTCTCCTACGCTAGGCATTTGTGTTTTGCTCCCAGCCAATCACAAGGCCTCCTGCTGGATGGCATGTTGTTTTCAGCCAATGGGATGAAGGGGAGGATAGAGAAGCAGCAGAAGGGAGGAATGCAGTACCGCTGCTCACACATGCTTTACACCCCTGAACTTGAGCCATGCTTAACGTGACCACTAGTAACCCTTGTACTAAGACATGCACACGCAAGCACACACACACACGCCTACACACACACGCCTCATAGGTAATTGTTGTTATCAACTCTTTTTTACTCTTGTGTAATATAATATCTACATGCCTCATCATGGAGCATTCCACAATGGTATATGATAGCACACTTTATTATCAGTAGGTAAGATGCCAAGAGAAATAATAATTAATTTATAATTTATAAAAAAATGTGTTGCAACATAAAATCAGTCATAGATTCTAGTCACATGATTGAGGTCTATAAGCTGATTATTTGTGAAATTGTAATTATTTTAAACACGTGAATCAGGTATTATTTTTGTTTTGAAGTTGTATTTAAAGAGTAACAAGAAAGATTAATTCCCCGGTCCCAAAAATGTATAAATACTCAAGTCACTTTTACCGACTTCAGGTCAGCTGCTTAACAGCCTGTGTCGTAACTCATTGTATTCTCTTTGTGTCTTCCCTCACAGCGGCTAATAAGTCATCAGCGATCATGTCCACCCACATTATAGCCTGTCTCCTGCTGTACAGACACAGACAGGTAAGACTGGCTCTTCATGTGCTTCCCCACTGTAAACCGCACCATCTTCCATTTTTCCTTTTCATCCTCGCCCCTCTGTTTCTCAGATTTCTACTCCTTTTCCCCATCACGCTCCCTCCATTACACCAAGGTGATCCAAATGTCACATACCTCTGCATGAAAGTAATGAAAGTCCCTCAGTGTTGGAGCTCCCTCTTCCTGCTACCTCCTCTAGTGGTGAGCCGCTGCCCTCTGCAGGCACACTGATGTAAGAGGTGACAGTGGACAAAAATGACTGAAATAGCTTTATCTTTTGAGGAATTTGCCACTTCTACATAATCAAACTCAAGCCCCGTCTAACTTTTTTCTCATACTGCATAAACATTTTGAGGCGCAAATGATATCAGTTTGTTTTGACTTATTTGTTGAGCTTTTGCCTCCGCTTTGCTCCAGGGGGTGGTGCTGTCCAAGTTGGTGGAAGACTTCTTCAACATGAAGGAGGAGATCCTTTCACGGGACTTTGATCTGGGCTTCTCGGGGAACTCTGAGGATGTTGTGGTGCGTGCCCTCCACCTGCTGGGAAACTGCGTCAACGTGACCAGCAGCGCTAACCGCAACGGAGAGTTCACCATCGCGCCGAGCCAGACTGTGCCAGCGCTTTTCGAGCTCAACTTCTACAGCAACGGCCTTTTCCATGTCTTCATTTCTGATGCAATCATCGGTATGTAGAGTTCTGTGGTCACTGATCTTTGACTTGTTTGCTGTTGATGTTACATCTACATGCAATAATACATCTCATCAGGCAGACTTTAGCTATCCCAGGCCTAGATTTTCCTCTACAAAATAGTTTATTTTTCAAATTGATTGTTAAAAAGCATCATTTTCAAACATGGTTTGCCACGCTTGTTTTCTCTATATTAAGAAACATGTCAAGAAACACAGGAGAAACACTCTTTAATAACAAAAACTATAAAGAATAGATATATTAAAAAAACAAGATAAACACATTTCAAATACATCATGAATCAAATTGTAAAATGATACAGTTAATAAAACAAATAATTACAATAATTATTATTATAAATATAACAAAAATACTTTTACAACTTAAACTACAGAAAGTTCTTGACTAACCAATACATTTGTTCCTGACGTGTCTCCAGCCTGCAGCATCCTGTCCCTGCAGCGAGAGCTGGTGGCTGAATCAGAGTCTGACCACCCCCCCGAGGGTCTCAGCAGCCTCCCCCTCAGTCAGGAGAGACTCATCCGAAAGGCCGCCGGGCTCTCTCACTTCCTTGTCAATGAAGTGACACTGGCACCAGTAAGTCCTGCCCCTATCTAAACGTTGCATTAAACAAAAATAAACGTTTGAATTGCCTCCCTGTTTGTTATGGATTCAAACTGATATTTTAAAGTGTTTTTCCTTCTCCTCCCGTCTCCTACAGCCCTGTCAGACTATTTACCAGGTTTTCCATGACGCAGTAGCGCGGCTCATCCAATATGGAGTTCTCTACGTAGCAGAGGTCAGTTTACAGATACAAACCTCACTGCTGGTGGACAAAAGTAAAAGTGAAAGCTGTGACTTGTGCTAGAAGTATCATGGGGAACATCTATGGAATGGCTGTGGGCCAACTCGATGAAATGCATTTGTTGTTGTGTGACAGGAGGACCAGGAGGAACTGAGTCCCAGCCCCACAGAGGAACCTTGGCCCAAAAAGTTCCCAGAGCCCCTTTCCTGGAGAAGTGACGAGGAGGATGAGGACAGTGACTTTGGAGAGGAGCAGAGAGATCGCTATCTAAAGGTCTGTTTAAGTAACATCATAAACGTAGTCTATTTTATGATTAAACCAACATAACCTTTAGCCTTGCACCAACATTTAGAACACTTTTTAAGTTGTCTTTCCCCCTCCATGTGTTCTTTTGGTCAATCAGGTGAGCGTTTCCGCAGAGCATCAGGAGTTCTTCGTCTTCCTACAGCGACTCGTCAGCCCCGTGCTGGAGGCCTACAGCGGCGCCGCCATCTTTGTCCACAGTCTGAGTCAGCCCATGGCCGAGTCCGACTACACCCAGCGGCTCTTCAGATACCTGCTCACACGCACAGAGAGAGGAGTGGCTGCTTATGGTAAAACTGCACTATCTACCTCCATACTGTCCACTTTTCATCATCCAGGTTTAGCTTACATGAAAGAGAAACAAGTCTTTGTTTCATTATTTTTGTATTTGATCTGGGGTCTTACACAGGCTTTAAGCTAAGAAATGTTTTTACTTTAAGAGTTTATTGATAGGTTAAATATATCCTTGAATTTGTATATGTGACCCGCTCTATCGAAATCAGTCGGAAGTCGCAACGGCTCATTCCAAAATAAACGTGGATTTGCGAGAAAAAAAAAGTTTTCCGGGGTTCGGGTGTTTTGTTTGATTTTAAATAAACAAAGTCTTGGCTTTCAGAATATGAAACTTTTATTTCCAAAATCACACGATAAATACATTTTTGAAGCTTGTAAAGGGAAGATGACAGCTCTCACTCGCACTGGGCTCTTCCGCAGCGCCGCTCCCCCTCCCTCCGGCTGAAATTATGAACGTAAGGCGTATAGTAATCATAGATAACACGGCAGGGTCCGTTACAGTTTGTTTTCATCTGATTTCAATTAAACAAAGTCTTGGCTTTCAGAATATTAAACTTGTTTCGGCAAATTCAGATGATAAATACAGCTTTGAAGCTTCGGCATAATTACAAGCGGAGAACGGAGTAACTTAACGTCACAGCAGGCATAACAACAGCCGGTGTTTCTCGTGAGGGTTTTCCTCGGGAAACAAACACAATACACACAAATGCAAAAATACACAAACACACACACACATTCATACACACACATACATACATACACACACACACTCGCGAGCTTCCCCCAGACCAGTAATCCAAATGAAAATATCTTCCCTCCGTAGTACTTTGATCATTTGCTAATAATCAATCAGATCGATGGATTCCAGAGAAGAGGAAGCTTTGAAGGCCTTTTTCTCAAAATGATGACTCGGTGACAGTCATTATATAATGTGACATATTTCGCTTGATATTTGGAGTACATCAACAATCCTGATATCATTAGAAAGCTAGGAATATCCTCTTTCCAACAGTGTATACAACTCAAAATGTGTCTTCGGGTCAATGCGACTGATTTTGAGAGAGCAGGTCACATATAATCTCTGCAAAAATACCTGATATTCAACATAATCTAGTTTTCCATCTACACAATCAGCCATGTACACCAAATATATTTTCATATTTGAAATGAAACAATCCAATTTAGGAAATATATATATCATAGCAAAGACTACTTCTTAAATAACCATGAATTAAAGAACATTTAAAAAGGTATAAAGTCATTTGCAGCCTTTGTTTATGTATGTTTGATCTCCTTTCTTCCAGGTGAAAGTGCGACTCATTACCTGGTTAAGAACACAGTGAGGACATTCAAAGAGCTTGGGGTAAGAGTGTGTTTATTAAATATTTCAAGTTTATAATTACATGATGTGTTGTCTGTAGTTATTTAAAGAAAGTGTTAAGGAAGTAGGTTTCATGCCTTTCTCGTCTCTCCTGCAGGTCCTGAAGCAGAGAAAAGAGAACCAGGTGACGACTCTGGAGCTGAGCAGCACCTTTCTACCTCAGGCCAATCGGAACAAACTACTGCAGTACATCTTGGGTTTCACCCTGCTGTGACCGACACACCTATCAGCCCAGGCTCCTTCCAATAAAGGGCTTCTACTGGTTACTTCTAAACAATCCCAGGTGCTACTCTGTGGAAAGCTTTACCAGGAAGTGCCTTCACGTAACAGCCGCTAACTGTTAGCTGTTAGCCGGAAGAGACTTAAAGCCAGTCTTCCCTTTTTGTTCCAGTCTAAGACTTAGAACTGTGCAGCTGATAAAACAACATGTATTGTTCTTCGAAGAGGGATCATCCTCTCTTTGTGAACTTTACCAGTGAAGTCATGAGGTTTTAAAATGATCAACATTTTAAACTATCACAAAATATACTTAAGCAGGTTAGAAAATAAGAGTTTTACAGCAATCCGAACAAAGCAAGCTGCCTTTCATCTATTCAAGTGAACAAGACAAATATGCATAGAAAATATTGGTGAACATAACCAACAACAAAGGCATTTTCACGTAAACTATGCTTGTTTGTAAGACTGCTGTTTTCATTTCAGTGCACTCTACTATCATACCGAAACAACTGATCAAAATGAAATCTGATGAAAGGCTAATTTTTAAAACAAATCTCTGTACATATGCCACGAGAACAATGGTTCTTGTTCGCAGTGCATTTATAAAGACGCACTCCGGTGTCAATTAAATAATATAGGAACATTAGATAGATTCGTCCCTGCAAAATGCGTACACATTTTGATTTGCAACACTAAATGTACTAATGTACTAATCCTCCTTATAGACGGCTTAGGTCCGTTTTAATACTGGTTTAAAATATAGGCAGCAAATCAGAAAAGCCGTGCATTAATATCTAAGTGGCGAAGTCATAAGTCCGGTGCAGCTAAAATCACAAACATCTACAGTTAAGTGCATTCAAACCACTAATATCTAAGTGCTTTCAGTTCCACTTTTCTTCATGGGGTTTGATGAGAAGTGATCTATGTGTTTTTGTAACACTTTGTTCACATGTCAATGAATGTTACATAGCACAGCACTTAAAAAAAAACATCATACCAGCCATCACATCCCGTTTATTTTCAAATGCTATGAGCTCAGAAACTCTTTGGTCATGTCTTTCAGGGAAAACAGAGATTTGGGATAACCACCATTTTGTTTGTTCCTGTATTATAAACACATTGTATGAAGTCTGTTAAAGCATCACTGCTGAGAGCAATTCTGCTGACTCGTTAGGCATTCGCAAAACAAAGGAACTACACAGTGAGGTACAAATAAGTGGTACATATCCAGTGTGTAGTCCCTTCATACGAAAGGTCTCTTTAAGACAGTGTCTCTGTTCTAGGATGTAGAGGACGTATTTATCCTTTGTTTACTTTGAAATGCAGAATACTGAAAATGAAATAATTTTCCATAACTGTCAGGCTAATCTATTTAAACTTTGTAGTGGTTTAATGGTACACCAAGGAGATCAATATAATTTCATTTCTTTTTTTCGGGCATGTCAAAATAAATAGGGTCAGCCAGTTTGTGAAAACTAACTCTAAAAAAGATAAAAACTGAAAGTGAAACCTCTCTGCATTGAGCAGCCGAACCTGTACCAGCTTTTAACTTGTACTGTTTGATCAACAGCACTCAGTATTTAGTTCTCGTCTTACATGTGTAATTCTTTATCTGAAGGCATTTTGTTTTGAACATAAACGTACATCTATGTTAATAGTGGTGTATGAGTGCACACAACTGAAAAAGGAGGAGTGTGTGAGGAAAGGGCAGAGTAAGTTTGATGAATTTCTTGGACTACTAGAGGGGACGTCTACTATTTTTCTTTGTCAGATTGATAATGTGAAGACATTGTGAATGTTAGAAATTGACATTCTTCATCGTCAGGGCAATAAAAAAGAATGGGAGTTGGGTATGTGATATTTAAATGAATATTTATACGGAAAGATTTGTTGACGGTGATAAACAACACTGCTTGTTACAATTAACTTAAATGTTTTTCTGTCAACATATTGCTTTATTTAATATTAGAAACCTGCATTTTTGTCCATTTTTTCCAATCTATGTACGAAAAATCCCTGAAATGGAAACCTATGGAGGATTGTTGACCACAACCCGTAGCATGTGAAAGAAAAGTATGTTATGTTAATGATCAGAGATTTGACATTCAAAGCATTTCTGAGCCCACAATCTGTTTAAAGTCCCCCGCGCTGAGGGACCCCCCCCCCCCCCCGCCGCCAAGATGAAACCACTCTACCTGCTGTACTGCATGTTTCCTCTGGTCGCCTTTAATCATCGACATTTCAATGTGAACTCTACTTAACCTGAGAATTGTATTTTACAGCCTAGTGTGTGAATTATGTTTCAGAGAAAGATAGTTGTTTGTTTAGGAGATGAAGTTCAATTTGTTACCTCTTGAATGTATCTCATCTGTCCCCCTGAAAAAGTTCAATGTGATGTGGTGAAGTCCTCACTGGAGTCGGTACGGACATGATTTTTATTAACTACTCACGGGGGGTTATTGTTGAGACTCGACTGAAGCTGCATTAACAACTTCCCTCTGCAACTATGTAACTGTAGGATTAAAGAAAATGCCTGTGTCTAGGGAGCAGGTGCCTTTTTAATGCACTGTAGTGTTCTTTGGTTGTGCTTTTTTGTTCTGTTTTTGTGCATGTTAACTTAGATTTGTGTGTGGGAATCCAAAAGAACACTGTATGTAAATCAAGGAAAATGATAACACGAGCAGAGAACTTGTGGTTACTATAAGAAGAATCACCAGCTACTAAAAAAACAAAAAGTGTCACTTTTTTTGCTTTCTCAGAGCAAGCACAATTGGCATTATTAGGTTTTGTTTTTAAATAAATTAATCATAGATTAACAATGGTTGGTTGTCTGTCTTTTTATGTATGTATTGATTTTTGTAAGGGGGAGGGACAGCAAGTGATCATGATTTAACAGACATGTTACCTGTCTAAGTTTATGTTTTTCTTTCCTCCATATGTTGAATTTGCCCTCAGTTTGTCATGTTAAGTAACTATGTACATTTACTCAAGTACTTTATTTATTTGAAATACTACTCAAAGTACTTTACTTGAGTATTTTCATTTTATGCTACTTTGCTACTCCACTATAATTCAGAGGTAAATATTAAATACCTTTAGTTACTTTGCAGATTTGGATAAATTATGTTAAATATAATCAACCCTTAAGACTTTAGTTCCACCTGGTGTAAATTCACAAGTTGCCCTGCAGTATACAAGTGATTCAAACTAGCTGCACCTTTACCAGCTTCGATAGCATATAATCAATCATTGTAATCAAAACATAGTCTGCATAGTGAGTACTCTTGGTACTTTAAGTATATTTTGATGTTAATACTTTTGTACTTTTACTTGAGTAACATTTTCAATGCAGTACATTTACTTGTAACAGAGTATTCCTAGAATCTGACTTCTACTTTTACCTAAGTACAAGATCTGAGTACTCAGCTTTTACCTCACACATTCTCGTTTGTCCTGTAGCCTCTATTCTGCCTTTTTGATAAGAAACTATTTTTGCAAGAATGTTGTATAAATGGATGAAGCCCGAATGCTACACATCTCTACAAGAAGAATCTGTGATAATTGAATGTGCAAAGTGAGGATTTGGTACTTTTTTGTGCAAAGTCATTACATGTGAGGTTAGGGAGGAAGACCTGTGGGAGGACAGGAGGAAGATATATATGGAGGCTTCAAACCAACTGGCGCTTTAGTCACCATGAGGACGTCTCAGAAACGCCAAGTGTCCATCCTTCTTCCTAACAAGCAGCACCTGGACTGTAATGTCAGGGTGAGTGCTTAAAAGTCCGTTTGTATGTCTTCGTTATGTGTATTTATTTATTTGAATGCATCAGTTAGAATTTAAATGGATGTATGGAACTCATTATGTGAGTGATGAAGAGCTGTCATTTAAAGTGTGTGCTTGTTTTAAATATGATATGTGATCTTAATAATTTGGAATCTTTTTTTTTTTTTACTGGATGGTAATTCTGACATTCATTTTCAATTGATTCAATCAACAATGGTGAAAAAGTTAAAACACAATAGTAGACAGAAATACTGAAAAAGGGTCGAACGTATAATTGATGCTAACATCGAAAATAAGCAACAAAAGAATAAAAGAAAAAGATCACAAAAGTAAAGACGCCCAATAGTGTCACAACTTTGTATCTGTTTTTTTTTAATTTAAATAAATGTAGAAATTCAACTTTTTTTTGTCTGTTAAATAATTGTTTAGCTGTAAATCTTATACGCAAAGTTCCATATTCATGCCAACAAATTGCGAAATAGAAACCCAACCTTACTGTATAAAATCGTGAGTTTTTAATTTGTGTTATTTCCAGGTGAGAGCCAGAGGCCAGGAGGTGTTGAACAGAGTGTTGAAGCAGCTGGGTGTCAGTGAGCTCCAGGTCCTTAGTCTGGCTGTTCTCAAAGGTCAGCGTCTGTGTGGGAGTGCATAAGAAAATGTTTTGAATTCATTTACTGAGGGATGCCTGAATGTAGGGAGGCTGCTCGTAAATTAAAAAACTCACAGGAGCCCATGAAGTTAAGATAAGTTGATCCATCAATGATTCAAATAAGTGTTTTCTTAATGTTAATTTAATAGGTGTCCTTTTCCTTCAGATAATGAATACCTCTTTGTTGATTTGGACCAAAAGCTTAGCAAATACTTTGGCAAAATATGGAAGAGAGGATCCTTAATGGTGAGTTAAAACTCTTTCTATAGATGTACTTACAGTGTTGCATGTAGCAGTGTGCCTCAGTGAACTCTATCATGTATTGACTTTAATCCAGATGTTCTGTGCAAACTACTCTTTGTCCAAGTATTGTATATGTTTTATCTTAAAACTGAATGTGAATAAGGTAGGCTATGTGCAGTGGTAGAAGAAGTTCTCAGATTTGTTAAGTAAAAGTAGCAATACCGCATTTTAAAAGTAATTTGTTACTAAGTAAAAGTCCTGCATTCCAAAATATTACTTAAAGGTGGGGTAGGTAATTCACTTCAGAAACACCTTTTGTTATATTCCATGGAATGCTCTTAACATCCCGATAGCAATGAATACATTAAATGCTTTGACAATAAATACATTTCCTCTGTGGAAGGTGGTGCTGTAAAAAGCACGACCAATCATCTGAGCTGGCCCGACTAAAATAACTGAAACTGCCTGTCAGCCTTCCATCTCGTGCACAAACTTATCTCGTGCCCTCATTGCTCATGTGCGCGTTCGTGTGTGTTGGAGGAGGGGCTCTGTAAGGAAGTAATCATAATCGTATCTATTAAGATTATTCATGTTTTTTTAACACAACTGGTAAATGTACAGCTAATTTGAATAACTTGATATACTGCTACTTGATATTTTAACCTGTAAATAAACAGTATGTCAAAGTGTATTTAACCATTGATTTTTAGATTGTGTATTAGCTAATAATATAACCTAAAAAGTAACTAAAAGTTGTCAAATAAAATGTAGTGGAGTAGAAGTATAAGTAGCATAAACTGACAATACTCAGGTAATACCTCAAAAAAATAGTCTAGATAGTAGAGGGTTTATGCTTGATTTAAAGTGAGCAATATTTCTCTTTATTTTACTTTTCCAGGTCCCATTCATCTTGTTTCTGAGGGTGCAGTATTATGTAGAGAGTGGGCTGCTGATAATGTAAGCTGATCTCCCATTTGCATCATATTATTTTACCCACGTCTTAACACCATGAATGTTGTTCTTGTTTTAAGTGATGTCCTATTTGGTTGTTTCAGGAGCAGCAAGGTGCAGCAGCTGTACTACGCTGAGCTGAGGCAGAAGGTGCTGCTTTCAAAGAGCCGCCACCAAGAGGCTGTGTTCTTCCAGCTGGCAGCGTCTGCACTGCAGGCTGAGGTCGGAGATCTGGAGGAGAGAGAAGAGGAGGAGGATGAAGAGGAAAACAAAAAATACAGACTTTACTTTCTTCCTGAGGATTACTTTCCCTCATGGGTAAAAAGAAGTGTGACCATTATGTGCTGTTTTATTTTGTGTGGGTGTGTGTAACAACCAACCATAGACTGTATATATAAGTAACAACATATATGTCCTCAGCTGATAAAGCGTTGTGGGCGGGACTTCCTGCTCCAGCACTGCCCGGGGTTACACGCTGAGCTGAGAGGTGTGACACGAGGCCAAGCCATCCTGCAGTTTATAAAAGAGGCCGGGAACCTGCAGGATGGAGCAGTCACCTTCTACAGGATGAGACAGGTCGGAAATGTTTCAAGTGTCATATGTTATTCCTGGTTATTCCCCAAATGATTTATGAAAATGATACAAAGAGATATCCAAAATTCCTCTTTTGACCCTAATGTTTCAACAAAACAAAAAATGTTGAAATTTGCTTTATTCAGATTTGTATCTCAGAAATGTATGTATTAGCAAATATTTAATAAGATATAGCCTTATTTGCACATAGACATTTGAACTTTAATATAAAACAATAGTTGTTTCAATGTAAGATATCAACTGGGAAGTTTCATGCTGATTTCTTTTAATAAATAACTATTGCTTTACACCTGTAGTGTCTTCCCTTAACATATTCTGTCCGGCTTTATGAGATCATTATCTATTTGTTTAAAGTAACTCTGCTTCTTTGTTCATGTGTAGGAGAAAAAGGAGCTGAGAAGTGTAATCCTTCTTGGTGTTGCATCGAAAGGAGTGCATATTTATCAGGTGGGTTTGTGTTGGGAGTTTTTTTTTACTTGAAGTCTTTAAGGTTTTGACTTTGAACAAACCTTCTGGAAGTTTCTTAATGAATGTACTGCTGCCTTTGCATGTATTAACATTGAACACTTTTATTCAGGAGGTGGAAGGGAAGCTGTGCCTGTTGTATGATTTGATCTGGACCCACGTTGACCGCCTTACTTTCCAGGTCGGTTCTAAAGACACACACACGCACGCACGCACGTATTGACATAGACGTGCATGTTGCATGGATGGTTCTGTACCTCTCTGTTCTCAGGGCAGCAGGTTTGAGATCTCTGCAGTGGGCTCTCTGTGCCTCCCTCAGCTGGTGTTTTACACGGCTTCAGCCTGCCACTCCAAACACATCCTGACACACCTCAGAGACAGCCACCGGCTCCACATCAACACCAGAGCTGCAGTCTGCTGCATCCAACAGCTGGAGGACATGCAGGGTCAGAAATCTGAAGGAAAAAAAATCATTATTTCACTTCAATCCATTCACAATTTAATAAATGTTGGTATATTAAGGTCCTTGCAGTGAGAGTAGGTTAAAAGGAGCCTTACAACTTGCCATCAAGATTGATAACATGTGAATAAAGAATTAAATATTAGTTTAGAACAAAAGCACACACTTATTCTTAAGAGGAAGGCGTTAATGTTAAAAATGTATTATTGACTATATTAACTATCGCTGTTTACAAGGACCTTATAAAGGCTTATCTAAATATCCTTTTTAACCATACTGTAGTTTAAATATTTGCAATTAAAAACAATATCATAACACATATATTATGGGACTTTAAAATCTGTTTTTCAGCTGATGACAATCCAAAGGTGTCTCTTTCTTTTTCTCTGTCTCTCTGCAGCAAGTCACTTGTACAAAGAGGCCTACATCTGTGACACAACACGTTTAGCACAAAGACTCCAGACCAACAGCCTCTCATCATCCATGTCCGACTGCAGTGTGGCAATCCAAACAACCACAGCCTGGTCCAAAGAGGAGGAGTGTGAGGAAGAACAAGTCAGAGGTCAGCTGAGAGGAAACATCATTCTGACACACTGCAGCCCTGTGTGGTCTGATGTTAAATACAGTAATAATGCCATGAGTGATATGAATATCGCATAGTTAAATTATTAAAGGAGAATGTTTAAATTAATATTGTTTTGACTTCTATATTTGTCGTGTGTTTTCTGTGAATAAAAAGAATACATTGATCTTCTGTGTTCATGTTGGCAGAGTTTGAGCTGTGTGTGGACAAACCAGAGGAGATATTTGTCGATGAGGTGTTGTGGACGGCTGAGCTGTCAGTCGATGAACCTCTGATTTTCCCCTCCTCTTATTGGACAGGTTAGTCCATGCAAAAATACATTTATTTATCATATATCAATTAATGTGCACTACATAATTGTGCTGTGCTCTTTCATTATCAGCTGTCGCCATGGAAATGAAACAGGTGAGCTGATCTTTCTGGTTACAAATTTCAAGCAAAACCCAACATCAATAATGTCAGTGTTTCCTCTCATATCTGTGCAGGTTCTGAGGAGGAGAACCGATGAAGGGGTTTCTGTGGACTAATATACTGCCAGAGGCAAGAGGGGTTCATTGCAAGCTGAGAACAAGACCCCTAATATTACTGCATGCTCACATGATGTTGTTAACAATTCAAGTAAAAGTACTCATGCGTTGAGGTCTTCGCATTCAGTAGAAATAAATGAGTATTTAAGAATATGAGGAAAATAAAATGATACATTCAAGTTGTCAGTCTTTGCTTCTCTTCAACATAGATAGATTTCATGTGATTGTATGTAAGTGTATAGAGTGCGTATGTGTGCAAATTAGACGTCACCCTGCAGTCAGCCAATCAGAGCGACAGGCTGCGACCCAAACACGGAAGCAGTTGAAACTACTGCGAAGCAAAAGTATGTCTGTTTTCACATAAAGGACTGGAGGATTAAACGTTATTATTCATGTGAACATTTAAAACCACAGGTCAGATTGTCTGCTTGAGATGTATATCCCTTGGGTTCTCCTTGCTATTTTATGTGTTGTATGCGCTATCATTGGACACAACCAGGGTAAGTGGTTTCAATTTGATAAAGCTGATGTCTAAAACGATGGAGAGGCCTTTAAACTGTAGTGTAAATCCATGTTAGTACTGTACTTCTGCTGTTGCCAAAGAGTAACTGTTGCTATTTAGAGTAGCTTAAATTAGTTATATATATAGATATGATTCTCTTATCCACATAAAAGACAGGCAGTAAAACCACATGTTAAAGAAAGTGCGTGCTTGGAAGTTAAATATGAATACGTGGTAACGTTAGAATTCAATTAAAAGTAACGGCCACACCGTTCAAATGATATATACACTTTTCAAATGATTAGAAGTTAATGATGTTATATGATGTGTAATGTTGGCTCACAGCGCCCCCTCCTGGCTCTTCTACTGGTTATGTTTCTTGTGTAACACCGGCTCCTCTCCACACACAGCCATGCCGCCTCCGCTGCCCGCCGCCCTCGGTGTGTGCTCTCTGGCCGGCATGGCGCTCCTTTGGAGGGACGTCAGCTCCAAGATGAAGGGTGGGAAACGGTCATGGAGCAGTCTGCTGAGTCAGTATCTGGCGGTGAAGGGAGTGGGCTGGCTGGGCAGAAGGCAGAGAAAGACACTGGAAGCGGACACTCTGAATGTGAAGCGAGTGCAGGAGGAGACCCTGCTGCAGCGCCTGCGCAAAAACGAAAACACAAGTTATGGAAAACAGTACGACTTCAGCTCTATTAAAGGTATGAAATGATTAAGATAGTGTTAATGAACAGATGTGACATTGTGTTTTATTTATATAAGCAAATGTAAGTATTTTGTTAGACAACTATTTGTGTTTTACCTCCTTTGACTCTGATTTGTCCTCTGAGTGGCTCTGATGTAACATGTTTTGTGTATATGGCTATGGTCAGGCTGCACAGCAAGCACTAACCAAGATTGTAAAGCACAACTTCACCCCCCTTAACATATGTTTGACACTTTTACACACTGAAACCTTTTGATCATTTGATTAATATGAATGTAACAATGTAACTCTTTTTACATCAAATCAGTACAGACTACAGAGTAGACCATTGTCTCATTTGTATGCATATATTTTGCTTTCCACTTCTAAATGACAAACATTATGCATTGTCAAAACGCAATACAAATATTGTTGATCAGAAAAATAAAATGACATGTGCAGTTTATCCTTTGTCATTTCTCACCATGAAGGATGAGTAATGCAAGCTACTTCTCAAGCTTTGTAAAAGGTCAAACTTAATCTAAAAAAACAGCCTGTATAATATTGTAATGGCGTCAGCTGTTCAATACCAGAAAGAAAATCCTCAAATGTATGTGCAGGAGTAAAGGGCAATATTCAAAACTGTGTTTCTTCGACTTATAAAACGTATGTTCTAGATATTGATGTCTTCCGGTCACGCCACCCCATCACCACATACGAGCACTACCGTGAGCTAATCAGACGCATCGCAGCGGGAGAGGAGAAGCTGATCATTGCTGACAAGCCGCTGATCCTGGCCATGACCTCCGGGACGTCAGGAGCCAGCGCCATGCTGCTCAGCACCAAGGACACCAACTCTGAGTTCTTCCTGCAGGTGGAGCTTGATGATGATGATGATGATGTGTGTTGGCCCAGCTGTAGCTTATGATATGTTGTTGTGCATGTAAAACAAAACTGCTTTATTCTTTCTGTCAGGGAGTTGCTGTGTGTTTGGATGCCATGGCAAGAGCATTTCCTGCGACCGACAGCCTCCAACGCACCACCAAGTTCTTCTACTCCCCTACTTTTCGGCAGTCTGAAGCTGGTATTCCCATCGGACCAAACTCCTCCACACCAGCCTCTTCCCGCCACATGCTCAACCTCTACACCACCCCAGCACCTGCATTTGAGGTACATTTTACAAGAGGATCAGCATGAATCTCACTTCACTATCTTGTCAAGTAGGATTTACGTGTTATTTTTATTAAGTGCAGAATGTATTCATTTTTTCCATTTTAAACCGTTTTTAAGGTATTGTACTCTCCTTCCTTCCAGGTTCCCAGTGAGAAGGACACCCTCTACCTGCATCTCCTGTTTGCTCTGAAAGATCCCAGTGTGGGAACACTCGAGTCCAACTTTGCTTCCACAGTCTTCTACGCCTTCAGTGCTTTACAGGTACAACACCGTCTTTATTATAAGGACTGGAATGAAAGGAACATGTGTTATGAGTCCACTAATTGTTTGGATTAAATGTATACCACATGAATGCAGCTATGATAAAGCAAGCAGAACATTATTTGTGAATCCACCCTGTGGTTAAGTTTAACTCCTACAGGTAATAGGTTCTCCCATGGCCAATGCTACACCCTTCCTACACTTTTACTGTTGTTTTTTTATTTATCATAATGTCATTTTACGAGTCATTAAAAAGTAGAAACATATGGGAAATGTGCCCGAAAATAAGCTACTAAAGAAATATTACATCATCCAAAAGCAGCACTCTGTTTTTTTTATTTGGAGAAAAGTGCTGTATCCTTCATGCATGCCTGGACCGAGTCCCACCGGGACATTCTCTAGTTAAGTGGAAATAAATCAGGTGTCAGGCTCCCAGTGACCCAAAGAAAAGCTCAGGTAATTGCTCTGATGGCGAAAGGATTAAAAAGTCATTTCTATCCCATCTCCTGTGCGTCCCAAAGGACCGCTGGCAGGAGCTCGTGGAGGACATCGAGCGAGGGAAGGTCAGCAGCGCTCTGGCTCTGGAGCCCGCAGTGAGGTCCAGCCTGGAGGCTCTGATGAAGCCGGACCCAGAGAGGGCCGCCCAGCTCCGGGCCCTCTTCCAGGATGGCTTTCGTGGCATCGCCAAGCGGTTGTGGCCTCACCTCCACCTGGTGTTGGCAGTGGACTCAGGCTCCAACCAGATTTATGGGGAAATGTTGAGGGAGAACTACTGCCAGGGAGTTCCTTTCTATTCACCTTTCTACGCTGCTACTGAAGGTAGGAACCTGGGGAGGTATTACAGGAACTCTTTGTTATTTTTTAATTCTTTTTGTGTGTTTCAATCAGACAAATAGAGTTTATAAAGTTGTTTAGCTCGGCAAGATGAAAAAAGTGGCATTTGTTGCTAGCTAGCTGATTAAAACTGATAAGAAATGTTGAAATTAGTATTTAGAATTTCCTTACATGAAATAAAAAGGATGATATAAAATAAGATTGGATTCTTAAAGTTATTACATCTGCTCTAAATGTTATTCTGGTTAAGTCTCCAAAAGTCCTGATGTATTCAGTATAAAACTCATCTATAGCTACTAGTATTCACATTAATGTTATATATGGGCCCCTGCAGGACTAATAGGGGTGAACCTGTGGCCCCAGGAGCCAAACAGACGCTATCTGCTGTGTCCTCGCTCGATGTTCTGCGAGTTCCTGCCAGAGAGCGGCCTGGAGGAGGAGGCGCCTCACACCCTGCTGATGGAGGAGGTGACGGAGGGACAAAACTACGAGCTCATCATCACCAACGCTTCAGGGCTCTTCAGGTCAGGGTTTTATTTACAAGCAGAAAGGGATCAAATCATCAGGACAGAGTGCTCCATGGAAAATGATATGTTTATATCGTTTTTGGGGAAGTAAATCCCTATTTTACCGATTCTAGGTGTATTTGAATGCACTTGTTATTTGCACAAGTTATGGGCTACAAACGTGAGAAAGAAATATATTCAGTAATTGCTTCTTGCCATTGCTATTGTGATATGGTTTCACTTGACTGCACTCTCAAGAAAGATGAATATCAATGTCATATCAAGATGCGTGCTTACAGACAATTTGACATCCAATTTAATTTGGTCAGAACCACAACCAGCATTAGTCTCATTTGACAGCTGCATAAATGATACCCGATTTGTGCCTGCTTTGTTACAGATATCGTGTTGGAGACATTGTGAAAGTAGTTGGATTCCACAACCAGTGTCCCATTGTTGAGTTTCAATACAGGTACATTTTGTTCCTGTGCATATTTGTTTTCTTGTATCATCTCGTGCTGCATGTCTTCCTGTTTGATGGTTTGCTCGTGTGTTCAAATATATAACACAATCAAGTATTTCCTCCTTGCTTCCGTCCATCTTCTGTCAGACGGGGTCAGATGTTGAGCGTTCGAGGGGAGAAAGTGTCCGAGGCGTTGTTCCTTGATGCTCTGAAGAAAGCTGTTGCTCTGTGGCCTGGAGCTCAGCTGGTCGACTACTGCTGCGCTGAGAGTGGCATCATGGGTAAGACGTCTCACCTTCACCTCAAAGCCACAGCAGAATTTGGGATCTGCTAATAGTTTGGGGACTTTTTCATGTTCAGTTTGCATTAAAATGAATGCAATTCTTCTCTGTTGTGTTGTAGGAGATTCAATAGGAGGCTCAGATCCTCATTACCAGGTCTTTGTAGAGCTGAAAGGTGTGAGAAACCTCTCAGAGGAGCAAAGATACAGGGTGAGGCAAATCTAGCAAAAAGCATGTTTTTTCTTTCTCATGAAATAGATCCTAACTCTTTTGCCGTTCCTTCTCCTTCCCTCCAGTTGGACATCTGTCTCCAGCAGGACTCTGCTGTCTACAGGTCTTTCCGTAGCAAAGGCAGCATCGGATCAATGAGGGTGCAGCTGGTGGCTCAGGGTGCGTTCAAGGAACTCCGTGAGCACATGATGGCCTACTCCAACACCTCACCAAACACCTTCAAAATGCACCGAGTGCTGCGCAGGAAGGAATACGCAGACTTCCTCCTGGGAAAAACTGTTTCCTGAAAGCTCCTGTTCTTTTAAGGAAGAGACAAAACAGTGGACTCTGACTGTGGTGAGCGCTGACCGAATGAAATGGGATATTTGATCAACTTCTCATAAATGGGTTAGTTACTTGTGGAACTCTAACACAACATCGTTCATTTTTGAAAATGTGAATTTGACTCTATTTCTTGAATATTTCTATAATTATAAATAACGCCAACTGTAAGTTTTGTTGAATTAAATGTTTAAGGACCTGGTCTTGATCTATAAATATGACATAAATGTATATCTTACTATTGCCTTATCATTACAACGATGTTTTTTTATTTATAGAAAGGTGTTCTTTCTACATGTTCTAATGTTTCTTAGGACCACTAAAGAAAAAGTAAAATAACAGATTGTAAATTCTCCTCCTATCTTTTACAATACAAGCCTTTGAATTTCTGCCATCTGGTGTTATTGAATGTTGCGGCACCGACACATCCACATTGTCCCTTAAGTGCACTCACCTGTGAAGCAACAGTTATTTCTAAAAACTGATGCAGTAAAAATGGAGAAGGGCTGAAATGCAATGGAGAAAAACATCCTAAACCCTGTTGCCTATAAACCATCTGTTTGGATGTTTAGGCTGTGATCCGAAGTGACAAATCAAAGTGAGTGACTAAAAGTATTATTGGATTTATTAATCATTTTGTGCTTTATTTAGTAAATATGGACTCAAAAACAGTACATGGGCGTCTTTGTTGTCCCTTTTATTATCCTACTGATAAACAGAACTCACAGACTGGATGTGTTGGTAAGTAGATTAGTTAATAATGATTTACAATGTTTCATTATTTCTTTGTCAAACTGTTATTGAATCTCAGCATGCTCTGTCTTCTTAACTACCATATAAAGATAACCTGGCGCTGGCCTCCTGGAGTGAGCTCCCAGTTTCTCTTTGACTCCAGTGGGCCTTTCAAAAAGATGAGAAAATTAAGCGCAAATTCATTATAATGCAGATTGTCCCATGACAGCAAGCAGCAAACACAGGGTGGGCAGTTTCTGCACATACCTGACTTTTCTCTACTCGCAATACTTTCCATTGTCAGGGCTTTGTTGTCACCACTAGGGGGGAGTAGTACATACGGTATGTAAGACTTCTGCACTAGATGTTACTCATGCTGTTCACTACAGCTCCGTCCAAACATAATCAGTGAATTCTTTATGATAACTTTAACTGTTAATGCCTCCATCTTAAACAGAGAGGCCGATGAGATATTCTTATAATAGTGTCTCAAGCTTCATTATTTATTTGATTAAAATGTCAAACGTGTCAATGATGTCCCTCTTGTGGGTTTATATTTTCATTAATTTCAGCCGAGATTTGACAAATCAAAGTCAAATGAAAATAAGTAAATGTACGTGTAGGCTATGTGCTATGCTAGCTGTTCCCAGTCTTTTGGCTGAGCTAAGCTAACCTGTTGCAGGGTGCATATTTGTAACTATTGTTTCAAGGTTCACCATACAACTAAAAAAGAAACCTACATTAAAATAATGCTTCTCAAATCACATTGATATCAATATATACAAATAAATAAAGACTGTGAAATGTTTGAGTTTACAAAAGCTGTATTATAGTTGCGCCTGACTATACAGTAGTTCCAACGTACTGTAATACATCATGACAGCATACTGGAGTCAATAAAGCATAGTTTCAATTTACAGCAGGTTTATGTTTATTTATGACAGATTGTTGTCTATCATCCTCGTGCCTGGAGGATTTACACACCCACGCACATACATAAACAAACACAAACAAACACACAGAGCTCCTAAGCACATCTGCTCAGTCACCAGTTAATTCAATGTAAACAGCAGAGATTTGAGAATGACAGGCCTGGTTTCTCAATGGGTTTACTGGAGGACGGAGATGTATTTCATTTAGAGAAGGGATTTCACATGTTGAGTGAATGATGCCAGCTATAAAGCTTATTGATCCCACAGTCTGGATTATTATAGGGATTTTCCTGCAAATCTAAAAAAATATCTTCAGTTGGAGTAATTTTCGTAAATGTAGGCAAATAATTTACCCACATTTGCATTTGAAATAGAGGAACATTCGTCAAATGTAACCTCAAACAACTAAATGTGGGGAAATACCAGCAGTGCAGGCAGAGCTGAGGATTGTGGGAAATGTATTTGGGATAGTATTTCACTTGGCCGCCTGTGGGGTCACTCGGTCGCATTAGAATGTAGGTAGTGAGCATGTTTAATGTATTAGCCTCTCTATTGGCGACAAGCAGAGATGGATGAACTACAAGAGGAAAGGACAATGAGAAGCCATTAAAAATAGATAGCAGTGACGGGCTGCCAGGGCTTGAATAGGATCCGTGAAGGGAAAAATACTTTGTTACTGTCTAAGGGCCAGCCTTTTACTTTCACTGTTTTTTTCTCTCCTCTATTTTCTAAATGCAGCTCACCTTTGCTGCCAGCTGGACGGGTTGATTCTGCATTTTTAATCACCTTTTCTCTCCAACATTTTCTGACTGAAAGAATATTAATGATCATCAGCTCAGGAAATGATCTTCTCCTATGTTGTTGTTGCTGCTTTTTTGTTTCCGTTCACCACTTCATTTACCTTATTATTCTCATCTCAGAGATCTGCAAGTGCTGCCAAGACGGTCCATAAAGATCAAAACCAAACGTATTCTTCTCCCTACAGATTATAAACTTCATTTCTGGCTCGAGGAAACGCCCACACAGCGGCTGAATCTGCTCAACTTTTCACAGATTGCTCTTGAAACTTGTGTATATATATTTCAGTTTCTTTTCTCATACATTGTTGCTTACAATTTGCATAAAGCTACAGTTGATGCAGGGTCTAGGAGATATAATGTGAAGATTGTAATTCTTATTTATTGTTTTGTTTTTTTTGCAGATAGAGAGACTTAAAAATATCCAAGTTTCAAACTCATGATGTTACAGGTAGGTTATTTAATATCTTCCTAAACCATCACTTAAGACAGTCGTGTCATGCTAACTTTAAGAGTGAGGGTGCTGAAATAAATAAAAAACTCAAAATGATATATAGTTCTTGGTAGGGATTCTAGCTTCTGGAACAATCTATACTACCTGAGCGCCGTAGTTGGATCTATCCTCAGGCTTCACATAAATCACAGAGACCAAAATAGAAACACCTCGTTTTCAGAAAGACTCAGTCCATACTGAAAACTTTCCATAGTCCAATTTAAAATGAACACACTCAAATCAGTCTACTTCCTATTGGCCTAATATTCCTGCAAAAAGAAAACCTTGCAGACATTTAAATAACATCTAAACATCAACATGTGCTTTCACTTAACATAAGGACCATACTCACTTATCCAAAGAAGAGGACACGTCTACTTTAAAACGTCCCCTAATTATCAGGTTTCTTTTAGAATAATTAATATTTAATGACGGTTGAATCAATTAGTTTAATAGCGGGATCATCTTTCCCCTCATCACTAAAAAAATCGAATAAGGTTTCTGTTGACAATTTATTAATAATAACACAATATGATAAATATTTGTGTTACTTCACTATCTCGTGGTATTTTCCTCGTTGGCAGAGCTTTGTAAAAGTGAGTTAAGATGTGACTTTACTTTGGTGTGTCTAGTATCAAGTCGTCATGAAAAACATCTCCGGGCTTATCCTTTTAATCCGCTCTTAGCCGCTCTCATCCCAGAGCCTTAATTATTTCATGAGGATACTGTAAGGGCTGTGAGGGCAACAGTGACCAGCCCTCTCAAGCAGAGACAAAAAACAAACAACATTATTCTGAGATTGATATCATTTGGGATTCACTCCTCGTGCAGTTCTGTCACTTAGCAAAGTGTATATGCAGGTAAAAGAATGAACCTGAATATATCCTTTCCCTACACGCACACACACACACACACACACACACACACACACACACACACACACACACACACACACACACACACACACACACACACACACACACACACAAACCACCATTCCCCTCGAGTCGGACAAGACGAATCAACACAATAGCACACCGTCAAAGTGAACACAATAGCCTGCACTGAGCGACATGCAGGTAATCCATCTTTCCTTCTTTAGCAGACATGCACACAAAAGCCATGTGCTGATAGTAGCACCTTGGGGTGTAATGGTGCTGTCAGCTGCTCCGAAAGCATCCTCCCTCCCTCCCTCCCTCCCTCCCTCCCTCCCTCTCTCCTTTCCCTCCACTCCCTCAACTTGCTTTCACTCCTTCTCTCCCTCTCTCCTCTCTCTCTATCCCCCCCACCACAGATGAAAACAGGTCCTCATAGAGGATGCCATCATCTCATTGGCTGGGATATTACAGGAGTGGATGGTAGCCGGAGAAAGAGAGAGAGAGAAAGCTCAAGAAGATGCAACTACTGTGGCACAGCATCCTGACGGCACTGAGCTGAGGGGTGTCAGAGGTGTAGGAGCACGTGTTCTGTCATTTTTGTCTTGCAGATTTGTTCTCCCCTCCTTAAAGAAAGAAGCTGTGGACTTAAAGGATAACTTCCACCATGTTCCTGCAGGAATGAGCCCTTGGTTCTTGAAAGGTGCAGACAAGCAACAGCTGTGATCTGAAGCTCTCTGGATGTCAGCGTCACCTGGACTTGATCTCTCTTTGCTGACTGAGCAGCTGCTGGTGATTGCTACTGTTCTGTATTGTTGGAGTGAGCTATTTTAGTCCTCCTATACTGCACTGTTGTCTTTGGGAGAGGCATCGCTTGGAGGAAGGTGTGTGTGTGGGGGGGGGGGTCGCTTTTACTGTAAATGTGTGTCCCTGCAACCAGCGCCGAACTGTCACCCTCAAAGTGTCCTGCACCTGCTGAGAGCCCCTGGAAGCCCCCTGCCGTGCCTCTGGGATGGTGTGACCGCCAGCCAGATTTTGGCCGTCCCACGTCTGGGTCAAGATGCCAGTGATGAAGGGCCTCCTGGCCCCTCAGAACACCTTTCTGGACACCATCGCCACCCGCTTCGATGGCACCCGTGAGTACAAAGTGCAAAGTGCTTTGAGTTCAGAATCAGGATCATCAGAATTAGGTGCAAATTATGGAAATTGCAAATGAGAAACATATTAAGAAGAAACAAGTGCAGGGAAGAGTACACAGTAACATGTGTTATTTAAACATAACAGTAAAGTGTATATAACATGATAACAAACATGTACAATGTGTTTATTGCAAGGTATTCACTATATCCTTAAAGAAGAAAAGTAAATTGTTGTTTTGGCACTTTCAAAATTGGAGCTTTCTGGTTGCAAAGTGGTTTAAGTTGCTTCCCATGTAACTTCCTCTTCCCTGGTTGGAGTGTGGTGTGCAACCCTACCCTGTCATATTTCAGCTTACTGTATTTGGTTTGACCACATTAACTATATTTGGAATTAAAAAATCTGAAAGAAACAAAATGTCAGCAGGAGAGCCACAGGCAGATGAGACTGAATCTTGAGAGTGAATATGAGTGTGTGTTCTCGGATTGGTCCATGGGCCCTGTATCTAAACACCAACACATCAGCACTGCCTGACCAAAGGCCCGTCTGCAGGCAGTGGCAGTGCGATGTGGAGAAAAGTTTGTTGCGACTTTTACAGTCAGACACAGCAGCCGAAAATTGACCTTCAGAAATCATGTTGTCCTTTCACATTTGTTTCACACAGTGAGCTCCAGACTAGCCGCTGCAGCCATTAGGCAGCCAGTCAAGTCGAGCCTGACTCGTGTGTCTTGTTTTGTACCTTGTGCCACCTCAGGGGAGGTTGTGGCTCGTTGTAAACAAATACCGTGGGGATTTCTGTGTTTTGTTGTCGATTGAGCCTGAAAGAACGGCTGGTTGCAGACTCAGGGAAATAAACACAGTGAAATGGGGGACATTACTGTGTAATTGATGTGGGTGTGCAATTACAGCTTTGACTCGTGAGGCATTCTAATGAGGCGTTAGAGGATTTCTCAGGAGCTTAAAACATGTCTGTAGTTTGAAAAACAGATGAAGAGGTTTGTGTGTTTAGAAGATGTACATCAGATGTAGAGATGACGACAAAGTTCAGCCGTAGGATAACGGGTCGCGATCCCATGGTGCATCTGTCCTGCTGAGGGGTTCTTGAGCTAAACATGGACTCCCTGCCGAATCCTCAGGGCTGCTCTCTGGGTGGACGTCTCCCCTGACCTCCCAGTGGAAGGGGAGGAAAACCCTTCGCTTTGGGGCTGGATGTCTATTCTAATGGGCTACATCACCAAACAACAGAAGCTTTTCAGCTCTAAATAGGGCTTCAACTCATTTCCTTTTTGATGAATCTGCCACTTTTCTTTATAAATTAATAGATGAATTACTTTAAAATATGAGTAAATTGTAAAAAAATGTCATCTCTGTTTCTCAAAGTTAAAAATGTTTCATCCAAAAATCCTTGGTTATTCAAAAGAAAATTCAAGATATTCTTGAACATGATATAAGATAAAAGCAGCACTCTCCCCTGCGTGCTTGTGCATAAATAACCAGTTAATGGCCGAGATGAAAGTGTGTTTGTAGCAGCAGGATACAACTCCTTGCAACTACATGCCAGTGTGTGCCACTTCCAAGCCATTCACAAAGCCCACCATAAGGCTGTGGCTCCGTAAGTAGGGGCAGTGTGCCAACGGCTCAAAATAGCTTCTTCCTGTTGCCGGGGCGACACGGTCCCGCCACTTGACATGGATGATGCTTGAACACTTTGGTCTTTGAAAAAAGAGTGTCCGCTAAAGAGAACACACTTGAATTGGTTTCTAATCAAGGACTTTTAGAATCCAGCTGCTCTCTTGTTTAAGGAAGGCGCTTCTTAAACAAAGGGCATTGTGGGTCGTGCAGCTGCGATCACTTTTCTGGGTCACCTCAGACCGCCTTTAACCTGATTTAGAATAAGGTGGTTTTCCTCCTTGACTTTGAACAAACTCTGGCTCTATATACAGACATACACTTTTATTAGAGGCAGTATCTGTGTTTTGCTTCCTTTCCCTTTGCGATCCCATCAGAATGACTTCAGAGCCAATCATGGTCCACGTTTACACAAATGACTTTTTTTTAAAAAACTCATCATACACAAATATATTCCAAGAATCATTTTTTTGTCGTAAAAGATGACTGTAGGAACTTAATACTTTGTCTAATGTCTTAGTTTTAAACTGAAACGCCTCCAGATGCATATTTAAAGTGTTTCCAGTCCGACACACTGCAAAACCACAAAAGTAAATATCAAGAATTAAGTTAACCATATTCAAACTTAATAATACATATAGTGACATATTCATCCTGTTTGTTGGTTGAGAAATAAACCATCTCTGAGCACAATTACAACATTAAGATGTATCTGCATACACAAACAAACCATTTTCAGCTTCAAAATAAGTCAAACTTGATGCTTCTGCACACATTTTCAGCAATTGTATGCAACATTTGCAATTAATAGCATACATTATTCCCGTTAACAGATGTTACTGTCCATCATTCATTTTGACAAACACATGAGAAAAAGATCTGCAGTGTTAAATATTCAAAATAGGCTTGAAGTAGAGTTAAATACAATATGTATCACATCTTTGGCATTTCACTTAAAAACAATGAAAAGAGGGGTTTCAATAATTAAAACATAATGCCGATATCACTTTGAACCAATGTTTTTACATTAAATAGTTCAAATAAATAAAGCAGCTTTGAAATATGTAACATGATGCCTGTCTCATATATTTAGTCACATAGTCAAACGTTTTTTTTATCATCAGCTAAACAAAAAGAAACTGCTGACTTAGCAGACATTCACTTTATGTAATGTGTCATTCTTACATCGCCCTTGCCTAGACTGCCCTCTCTAATAAATATATGATGTATTTCAAACAATTGTGTATGTAAACATCATCATCCCATTATAATGTATTTAGCTATCCATATATTTACTCACATTGTGTCTCCATGCAAAACGAGACCACCCTTTGCCTTTATGAAAACTACTCTGTATGACAAATGATAGAGCATTTTACTTTGAATAGCCCTCCTAGCCATTATCTATCATTCAGCTTATATTTCAGATGTTAATGCCATCAGAGGTTTGCAGTTTCTTAACCTTAAATGTATTCTAATGGAACAGATTGAGAAAAACAACTGGTGTGTAGCACAGACCTCCCCACACTACAGGGCAAATGTCAGAACAGGTTAAGTCAGTAACCTTTGTCTCGTGGCAAAGTCAGCGTTCCTGTTCCCCAAAGATCTGCAGCTTTGCATTATAATGCTGATTCTATATGATGTCTCCATATGTTTGCGATTGATCCCTGAAGGGGAATTAACCGAGGTCAAGGGTCAGGGTCACTTCACAGAGCGGCACCTCTGCCTTCTGCAGGCTGATGTTTGTTGTCACGCAGGCGAAAAGAACTCGACCTTTGAGTTTCCTTCTTTCGTATGTGTGTGACAGCACACACGTCAGTCTTTTGCACTCATTCCCACCGCTCTCAGCTCCTTTACATGACCTCCCCGGCGGCGGTTTCCCGTTGACAGCAGCGCTCGCCATGTGGGGCGACCTAACCACAGGGCAGCTGCAGGCAGAGATAAGAACAGGGTTTATTTCCCCCCTGAACACTTTTCAGATATAAGGCGATGGGTGGATGAACTTAAGAGGAGATGTGTTAGAGTCAGAGTGAACCTTATGTGGCTCAATGTTACCCCTCTAATGAGTTGGTGGCGGCTGGAAATACCAGAAAACTGCTACATATGTAGTGGAAAGCTGAAGCTTCTTGTATTTAGTTTGCCATGTGACGAGTTAATCCCAATGTTTTGTTACATTTTCTAAGTTTCTACTACATTATCAGAGATGAAGAGCCTCCTAAATATGGTTGAGAAGGGGCCTGCTACCCAAATAATTAGATGAAGTACACATCTATATTTATGGTTCCCCACCAATCCAAATACAAGTAGGTTGTGTCCTCTAACATTTGTTCTTAGCTGTACATGTGTTGTGCATTAAACTAAAAGCGAGTTATAACTTAACTAAGCTCAACTAACGTCCGTTATCTATGTTGTTTTACGCTAACTTTATGTTACATTGTGTAAATGAAAGTGAAGTTTATTAAAACTGCAAGCCTTTCATAAAGTTGCTGGTGGAAGCTCCTCCACAATTCAACTGATAACAGCCGTTTAACGGGCTGATAAAATAACTGAAAGAAAGTAAAGCACTGTCAAGGATGATTTAAACCATAAAACAATGATATACTCTACTGACATAATAATTAATAATAATAATTCCTTACATTTATTATAGCGCTTTTTCAATGACTCAAAGCGCTTTACATATACACACATTATGGTGCAATGGTCAGATACTGTGGACAATACCCACAGGAGCAAGTTCAGGTGAAGTGTCTTGCCCAAGGACACAACGGCTTTACAGACGCAGCAGCGGCGGGTTTCACCCCTTGATCTGATGATCATTGCACAGCGCACTGCGCCACACCGTCCATCTTCACGCCTCGAGGTCATCGAGGCGCTTTTACAGGTACACATTGGTATTATACATGTACTGTGGACAATACCCACAGGAGCAAATCCGGGTGAAGTGTCTTGCCCAAGGACACAACGGCCTGACGCAGTGGCGGCAGGAGCGGGTTTCGAACTGGAGTTCCCCAGCACTCCCCCTTGATCTGATGATCGGATGCACAGACCACTGCGCCACCCGTCCCTTGACATGACTTGATAACAATTAAAAAGTAATATTTCTCCAAAACATTTAACAACAATATACGATAACAAAATGGGTGTTTACTTGCATACAACAGGAAAAGTATTTAGCTGGCATTGTCAAAGTCTGTAAATGGAGTTCATTCAGTTATCACTTATGGGTGGTTTGGTTACGGCCTCCTCCCAAATATATGTATTTGAGTAAGATCTAAATCTGCTCCTGATGTGCAGGTCTGCTCCTTACGTGGGACCTCCGCCTCCATCGGTGTGCGAATGTAGGTGTGAGTTGGTGTGAGTCTTTGTAATGCATGTTGCACCGTTCCCAGAATAAAGGCGCCACATGCCTGCAGTCCTTATAGCTTTTGTAGGATTCAACAGCACAGATACATTGGTTTGGAACAAGCTTTTAATAAAACTTTGCACTGAAGCTGTTGAAAAATACTCTTATTAATATCTAATTTCCAAATGAACCTCATTGATGATTTGATCAGACCTCTCTACCCAACCAGTGACCTTCTCATCTGCAAGGCCACCTTTCTTTGCACTCTCACCCATCCTCTCTAATAAGTCATTACATGCTGCTGGTTGCTAATGATCTGGCAAGGCAGTGGCCGGGCTTCATTTGTCTTTAATACACTGAGGAAATGGTGCAACATGAACATGATGCAGGCGGCTTGCAGTCAGCAGTAGCATGTAGCGTCATCATGTCAGATTACAGTTGCAGCGAGTCAGCACAGATGTGTAATTAAGGGAGCTGGCACAGCGGAGCGGCCACTCAAAGCAATAACCCTGAGAGGATTACAGCCTAAGAATTGAGGCATTGTCAACATCTCTCACACACACACACACACACACACACACACACACACACACACACACACACACACACAAATACGCCCACAGAAACGGTTTATTAAGTGGCGTTCAGTGCTTACTAAGTTACCACAGGAGAAATAAGTATGTGTTTGTAAAAGCCAAAGTGAAAGCCTGGAACGAGCTTTTTCTTTTCGAGGACCTCATCCAATTTTAAGGATATAAACTGACTCACTCACACGCATCAATTTCTTGAAGGAACTACACTTTCTGCGAATAATTTTTCCTTCTGAGGGTTAGATTTTGTTACTACCGTCATATTTGTACAGCAAATATGTAGCTGGAGCTGACAGCCTGTTAGCTTTGAAACAGCTAGCCGGGCTGTGTTTAAAGGTTACACAATCTGTCTTCGAGCAGTTCCAAATTCTCCTCACCTTTTGATATGATGCTATGTTTAATGCATCCAAAATCCAAAGCTTAAAAACAACAATATGCTGTTACAAGGCACGATTTTTCACATTTGTTTCTTGGAATCGGTGACTTCATGCACCCCCTAAAACTAGAATTGGTCTGGTAATCAAATGAGTTATGATGTGTCTTTGAGTGAGCTTTTAGTGGTGACATGCGAGCTGTTTCCAGTCTGCATGCTGACTGTAGTCTGTGGCTTCACATTGCCATGCAAACATGAATGTTATTTCTCTTCTTATCTAACATTTGGCAAGACAGCAAATACATGTTGAGCTATTTCTTTCATTGTATTCAACACAAACTACAAATCAATCCACCTTGATTTAAATGATTGTGAAGAAAGCCTGAGTTCGCTAAATTGAATGGAGCAGATCAACAACATTTATAACTTCAATGACTAATCTTATCCGCAGTGTGAAGCAGCACAGTTTCAATTCCTCGAAGCGCAGCATAAAAGTTGTTTTCCCGCTGGCGCTCGTTGGTTTTTAATACATCCTTACAAAGTGATTTATGACTGTACCCTGGCCCTTGACCTATTTTACAGACCGATTTAGGGATCCTAAGTAAAGATGAACCTATTCTTAGGTAAACATTACATAAACCTCTAACACCTGCTGGCTCTCAGATGGGGTGTTAGAAAGAGGACATATTGTATTAGGCTCTGCTAAAACATGGTGTTTAGCCACTGTTATAGGATCATTTGTTGAGGCGTTGATACATAGCTGAGCCATTCGTCTTAGGAGTTTTGAATTTGCATGCACAAACAACTATAAGAGTAAAAAAAACAACAGCTATTAATCGCTTTACATGAACCCCAGGATCCGCAGCGCACAGGGAACAGAAACATATCAGTTTCTCCATGTTGAAGTCTGTGGAACAGCAACTGTAGCAAGGCACAGAATAGACGTAAAGACCCCTCTGCCAGTTGATGGATCCAACTAATGCCTGTCTCTTCCTATAATTCCACACTGACAGTTTAGTTGCTGCTCACTGCACAACCAAGAAAGGTTGTCACTGCTCAGAAAATACATCCCCTATAGACTGCTTTCGGCTCAGCCTGGCCAATTAAAGTGCTAGATTGCGGAAGGCGCTGTAGCAGCTGCTTAACACCGCTCCTTCTTAGGCTCGCTCTCTGTGGAATCGGGAAGATTTCGACTACAAGTGCGCTGCCTTTCTGCTTTGCATACAGAAAATAGCGAGGTTGATGTTTTCAGTTAAGCAGTACAAAGATGTCAGAGACTGTGGAGCAAAGTGTAATGCCTCTGTGCTGACTTTTGCAAAGAATCAGCAAAATATTATGCACTCATTATTTCCTTAAATACATCCATAACCCTGATCCGTAGATTTGTACGTGTTAGGGGAGGGGGTTAATCCACTTGGTATATCCAGTTCAATCCAAGAGCTCTCTGTACCCCAGGAGGGATACGTGCTAATGTGTTTCATATACAGTATAGTCACGTTTCCTATTAGGATTACAAATGTGTCACACAAGGGACTCTGTAGATACAGTCTGAACAGCTCTTGAGAAGAAAAGTTGAACACCTAAACTAAAAAGGGTGAATATTTGTCTTAATTATCCACAATCTGTCACCAAAAGCAATGGCATACTGTAAGTGCAAACTTTACCAAACTAAGAAAAACTAACAATGATTTATTTGCTGTTGGCTTACTAGTGTTCAGCTGCTATTGTGTCTGCGCCATTAATCGCTATAATCCGTTGAAAATAATTTCCTTATTTATTTTAATAACGTTTTTGGCACCAGTTTGCTAAGCTGTATTCCCTTTGGAAGTGTATATCACTTTCTTCCACTTGTAGCTCGAGCATCTCTTCTAATTTTTTGATATACTTTATTAATCCCCGTGGGGAAATTGTTTCTCTGCATTTGACCCATCCTAGTGTTAGGAGCAGTGGGCTGCCATTTTGAACGGCGCCCGGGGAGCAGTGTAGGGAACGGTGCCTTGCTCAGGGACACCTCGGTAGCACTTGGTCTTGCCGGGACTTGAACTGGTGACCTTTCCAGTTGCCAAGCCAAGTCCCTATCGACTTCGCCACCACCGCCCAAACAACAACAAGGAGGCAACACTGCAGCAAGAAGCTGCTTCAGCTCGTTAAGGTCACATGCACCCAGCAAGCGAGGGAAAGTGTGAAGTCAAACTATACCTGTCACCAGGATTCACATATTTATAGATAGGCGCAAACAAACGCACCGCAGCCGGGAGTCACTGTGGCAGAGCAGGAACACAGCCGTACTGCTGCCGGAGAACTGTCCATGGTGCTGAAGCTCAGTGAGGAACAGTGAAGAAGCAGAGCGTAGAGTCCTTGGTGCTGAATGAACAGCACAGGTGGAGTGCAATATTCACATCATGTGATCCACATAATGGGAAACCCTGCACATCAGATGTCATATTCCACCATTTTAATTTGACATTTAGATATGTGGATCTGCTGGGTATCCGTCAGGTCATTGAGACACATTGCAATACTCCACCTAATATCCTCACCTTGAGATGCACAGGCGAAGAAACATACAACAAGAACAAGGGTGCAATATTCCAGTGCTTTATTGGGTTTATAATTAGATTCAATCCATCACAGGACCCGGATAAAGATTTCATATGAAGCCATTTTAATAACTCAAGTGAAGTCAATTAGCTTGAAATATATGTTTTTGTGTAATTATTTCAAAGCCATTCATAGACAACAATAATGAATTCTGAAGGGAATTGAACGTAATCGCATGATAAGCAGTTTCCGTTGTAACAGATGTGTACATCAAGACAAGATACTCCCTCTAGGGGGGAACTTTGGGATTTTAGTCTCTGCTGATGCAGATTTCAATTTTTTATCAAATAACTTCACGTTCCTCTATTATACAACCATTTGTTCCGGTTCCTATATGTGTTCCCATCAGCAAATCAAGTACGCCTAACACTGACCTTTGTGCACCTTTTAAACTCCAGCCAGCTGTTTTTGATTTCTGCTGCCCAGCACAGCACTCCCTTCAACCCTCGACATCAGTAAACCTGAAATCACACGATGACAGCTCTGGGGAATGAATTTAGCCCGACACTGAGTCCACACCAAAGTCTGATTCATGTTTACTTTGAACTGCTAAACTAGTATTGAACTAAACCTGGACCACTTTGACAAAAGTTCAAAGACCTTAAAAGACTTTGATTATAGTTCAACAAACTTCAGACGGAAGCAAGTTGCTCATCTGGTAAAGATTAGAGAAAGAAAAAGTGTCTCACCTTGGCCTCGACCTTCTTCTAACACCTTTTCATTTCCTTCTAACAGACAGTAATTTCCTGTTGGGTAACGCCCAGGGTCACCGCGGCTACCCCATCGTTTACTGCTCGGACGGCTTCTGTGAACTGACGGGCTTCACCAGAACTGAGGTGATGCAGAAGAACTGCAGCTGCCGCTTCCTGTACGGCATGGACACCTGCGAGCACGTGGCCCAGCAGATGGAGAAGGCTCTGGAGGGCCGAGAGGAGTACCAGGCCGAGGTCCACTTCTACAAGAAAAATGGTGGGTGCACGGCAAAGAAGATAGGGAGGAGAGAGCCCTAAATGTGTTGGCATAATCTTCATTTTCTTCAAAGATTGTTTGGCAATTAACATTCCTGTCATCTTGTGTTCAGTTGATTTGAACTGGATTCTGTCTGATTCTGCTGTAGCAGTTCATTGTGTGATTTCGTTTGTATTCATCTCTATGGAGAGCACATTTATTTTTAGATTTAACATTTTGGTTTTATTATGATTCCCCACAGGGATCCTGACTTTGAAATAAAGCATGTCAGCACTGGGATACCTTTTGCAGTTGGTGCTCATTAGTATTCACATAAAACCATAAGGTCAAGTGAAAATCCGCTTTTCTTATCCCTTCACATGAGGGCAAGAGGTCTGAAGGACTGAACTTGTGTGCCGGAACAAAACTCTTAAAGTCAGTCTTGATCTAATGTGTTTGTACAAGAACTGTCCTAGATTCAAACATATCATATAAGATACTAAAAGGTGAGATAATGATACAAAATAAAGTAAATACAAATCTAAACATGATTAACAGTTGAAACTTTGCTGTCAACAAGTACACATCAAAAAATACAGTCACGTGTAGGATTGAGCATGGGACACATTCATGAAAATAACATATGTTATATATTTCATTCACCATAGCACACACTTCCAATGCATCCTTAATATCACCATTTTGGGCAAATCGTGACGATTTAGGACATTTACAAGTGCCTAAACTTGTTTTTAAATCTTCTACACATTTGTCAATAGAGAGGCACACTTCCAGCAGATCTCAATCCAGTACCTCGCCCCAGTCATCGTTTTGTAGTGTAGAAAATACAAGGTACTGTACATACTGTATGTGTTTGTTTACCACTGTAGTTTAAATCCATTTCTTCTTAATCCTTCTGACAACCTGTATCAGACTCAAAATACGATGGCATGCATTTCAAAAGAACAAACAACACAGTTTAATCCTCTCTTATCGGCACACAGGATTCTCTTTCCAGACCTGCTGCCTCGAAGGGTGAGAACCGCTAATTATGCTGATGGATTACCAAATCTGCTCCGTAGTTGAAAATAGCCTTTTCTTTTCATTTTCTTCTTCTTCTTCTTTCACAGTACAGTAATGCAGTTACAGTAAGGCAGTGACAGTATAACTAATGAGGGGAAAGACACAATCATTTATTATATGCCCAAATAAAAAACATAATGCAGTTAAGACACAACACCATTTCCATTCTCATGCATTTCATTTTCTTCAGTACCGTATTACAAATCCTTATCTGTGAAATAACCAGTAACTAAAGCTGTCATTACAAAGCATTTGATTTCCCTCTGTGGAAGAGTAGAAGTAGACATTGCCATTAAAAGAAGATACTTGAGTAAAATAAAAGTACCTCAAATGTGTACAATACTTTAGTGAATGTACCTTTAGCGCCTAATGCTTGCAAGCACAACACACACACAAATAAGCTTTTCTCATGTTGTACAGTGTAGTTACACCCACAGACTTGAGCCAAGACACAACATAACTATTGTCTTCCTTGGCCACACACACACACACACACACACACACACACACACACACACACACACACACACACACACACACACACACACACACACACACACACACACACACACACACCACACACACACACACACACACACACACACACACACACACACACACACACACACACACACACACACACACACACACACACACACACACACACACACACACACACACACACACACACACACACTGGGGACAAGAGATGCGGAGCAGCGATTCTGCAGAGTAGCTAATGAGCTTTCTGGGTTACGACGAGGTCTTACATCTATGGCTCTCCTTCCCTGCCTGACTTGTTAAAACCAACCCTGTGACTTGCTCTTTCTCTCTGTGCACACTCCTCCTGAACATGATCCATATCTAATTGGAGGTCTATTTTTAGAAAGGCTATGGCTATACTTGACACACGTGAGAGCTGGCATGATGACATGGGATATCACAGCGCTTGGAGCCATCACTGAAGTCATTAAGAGATCGATAACATTACACTGCATGTTGACGATTTGCCTTCATTCAATAAATAGAGATTTTGTTCCAGGTGTGGCCTTCTGGTGTCTGCTTGACATCGTGCCCATAAAGAACGAAAAGGGCGAAATGGTTCTCTTCCTCTTCTCATTCAAGGACATCACGGACACCTATGGAAGGGCCCACCACAACTAGCAAGAAGGAAGGTAGGCTACTGGGTTTTTTACCAAAGAAAAGCATTTGCTTACTTGGAGCATGATTTACGAGCAGGTCATCCTCTGGTTCCCAGCTTTCTGTTTCTACCTGTGCTCTTGTTCATCACTGTCACATTCTGCCCAGCAGTTTGTGGTTGTGTTGGAATCCGTTCACTGAACTCAGACAATGTTTTCGCAATGGGAGTTTGATCCGGGGCTTCGATCTCCTCGAGTGGAACCTGGACACAGTCTGTTGCAAAAATCAAGCAGTATGCCGGGGGAAATCATCGTGAGAAAATGCAATCGAAAGGAAAGTCAAGCACCTACTGGTTGGAGGTGTTTTTGTGTCTTACTTGGGGAACTGCAACAGGGAGGAATATTCAGCCTAAAAAAAGACATGTAATTACTTTATGTTGATGAATATTCCTCAGGTGTTATTTGTCTTACTTACTGACATGCCCTGATCTTTTCTTATTCTTTATCATCTTTATAAGGATATATGAAACTTAAAAAAACTGAAAATACTGTCCCTTTAACAATGACAATCACAGTTGAAAAGTAGAACAAATTAAAAAATGGAACTATATCAATTCAATTAAAAATAAGAAGCAAAGAAAGATATTTAAAAAAAAAAGAAAAGGTGTCAGTCAGAGGAGAGACATTGGGGAGGGTTGAAAAAAGATTCAAATAGAATCATTAATTTGAGCAACTTTGTGACCGTTTCAGAGGACAAGAGGAGGAGGAAGAGCAGCTCTCACTTCAGGGAGGCCAGGAAGCGTGGACGCACCATGCTGACCCATCTGACCAGCCAGTTCTGCAGGGGAAGAAAAAGGGATGTCAAACTTGGGGGTGTAAGTACTTTTACTACTCTCAAATACTGCTGATTGGCTGCGACGGTATATTTCTGTGTGACACATGCTCTCTGGGATACCATGAAATGCACAACCCTAAATCTTGAAGTAAAATTAAGAATATTAATATTTAAGAGATGAGATCTAGGAAGGAAATATAAAATGTCTTGATCCAGATTCCCATCATCATCATCATCATCATCATCATCATCATCATCATCATCATCATCATCATCATCATCATTTTTTGGGAGAATTTCAACACCTCAAATTAGGAGCTACATGATGAATGTCATTGTCACCACCATGTTCCATTAAATTACATTTGCTGTTATGTCAAAATTAGGCCGCTGTATCTTCACATTATATATGTATTTAAGTAAGTTGTTGTTTAAGGATACAATGGACTCTTTCCTTATAGCTTTCAATCATATTCAGATAAGTGTGCTGTTTTGTGTTTCAAGTGCAGTTGTGTTTAAAGTACCTCAAGGGGCCATGTTGAGGTGAAATAGACCCTAGCTATCATCGGTTTCATTCCCACTTGTTATTTCTACAGAACAAAGGCCTTCATAGGCTGTGAATAATACAGTTGCACTCCAGGAAAATGTTATTCATGAGACTGAGCTCCTGGTTTGCTCTCAGATACCATACAGGAAAAGTTGTTTCAGGTAGAAAGAAAAAGGAGGTACTTCATATCTAACTTGGGAACATTTATGTTAGAATATCTACCATATGTTCCTGTTATTACAGGCCTGAAGGACACCACATTTAACTGTAGATATTTAAGCTATCGTGCTGACATGGTAAGTTGCTGCTTTCTCTCAGTTTTAAATGGTTGTTAAATGAAGAATTTGTGTTTTTGAATGTGTGTCAGACAAAAAACAAGCTATTTAAAAAGGTCATGTAAGGCTGATATCCATTTTTTTTACTGTTGTGTGAAATTGTATAGACCAAATGATTAAACGTTTAACCGAAAAAATTAGTAATTCAGATTTTTTTTAAAGCACCCAAATTAGAAAGCTTCTGTAAAGGCAGTGATAAATGCCCTCACATGAACCTGACCCGCATCCTGTTCACGAAACAAAAGCTCTGCTGCTGCTCTCTGTACCGACCTGCAGGTATCTTCATGGGAATCAACGTGCTAAACCTCCACTCAGTTTGCCAGACCTCCTGCTGACTTGCTTCCATTCTTACTTTTTTACAGATGGCACAGTTCACTGATATCATGCACACACCTGTTCTAATAGTCCAATCTCATGCACCAACAAAACTGAACACATAAAACCCTCAACAATCAGAGATAATGTGTTCTACCACTAGGTACATTAACATTTTAAAGTGTTTAGTCATTCACACAGATGTTATTTGTGAATTCTCTAAAGAAGCCAAACAATCAGAATTGTACATAAAAATCACATTGTAGGTAGGAGAAAATGAGCACGCACATCATGAACCAGATTCAGCATTTTAGTTTGAACATACCTTTTTTTCTTTTAACTCATAACATTTTTTCAATTCCATGCTGAAGAAAATAACCAGCGCCTAATTCATTTCTATCCCTAGGGAGGGACTAGGGAGGGAAAGTAACATACAGTTAGACTATGAATAGTTCATAAAAAGCCTGTGATGATGGTGCATATTATAAATGCAGGCAAACTGTGTGTTTTTGGATACAAAACAAAAACATCTACTGGTTAGAATACAAATTAGATCTATTTCTATAAGGTGTTGTTTTGTTTTTCTGGGTATTTGACAGCTACAGTGTCTTGTGAATCTATCAGGGATCTTGGAAAATATGTGTTCAGACCTGCCAACAGTGTTAAACAGATACAATGCATCTTGAATGAGAATGAAACTCAAAGCAATAATGACATGCAATAGACTCAAACTCCAGACTCCCACTTTGTATTACTCACAATTTGACTAGATTGTCTCTTCATGCACCCCTCAGATGTTACTGTTCAATTCATAAAATCGCCTACTCATAAAGCATAATGTCATAATATCAATTCTGAATGAAGTTTCTGATGAATGTCGAAAATATTAGGAAGGCATGAACGCCCTAAAACATATTATTTTTTCCCCCTTATAGCACTTATCTTCATATTAAAATTCACCATCATAAAAGTCTTAAAATATAATTGTATAGCCTACCAATCATATCTGGAAATCGCAATGTTGTACAATTTAGGACAGGAATAATTTATAAAGCAATAAATAATATTCTTCACAGCAACATTGCAACCATGTTCTCATCTTTATTTTAACTTGTGTGGTAAATGTTTGCAATGATTTGGCTATAGATCTCAAAGCAAACTAAATAAATCAGGATTTAGAGATTAATAAACACTATGAATTAAAGTGACAAGCAGGTTTTATGTGATTGTAGCCAAGCCTTCAATATCTGATCAACACTGTGTGGATATTTGTATTGTAAAATATTGAAAACTGTATATTTTGGGGGGAATTTATGTATAAAAACGATATATTTAGTTTTGCACTCGAGTTATGGAGAATGGGAAATAAATATGCAGAGGTGGGAAAACTAAGTACACTGTAGGCTACTACTTACATTTTACATATTTTCTACCGTTTGAGTGGTAACATACACTGCGGGTAACCACGGAAACGGCACTTAAATTTAACGTAGCAAGTAGCAAGTTTAGCTAACAACCGGTTTGGAAAAAACTAACTTAATAATAACGCTAAATTGAACTAAAAATACTAAGAAAAGATAAACAAACCTGGAACAAACATGGAATATTATCAGAATTTGGTTAGGGTGAGTAGCACGAGTTAATAGCCTACTACTTTCTCAAGAATAACTGACAAACACATCCCAGGGTCTATTTGTTTGGTTTATGTGTCAAATAATCGGCATTCATAGAGTTATTTATATTTGGTAATCGAGTTTGTCTTAGTTGTTTTCTGAGTCTCTACCTCTCATCGTTCTTTACCCTACAGAGGTGGAAAAAGTAGAAGTACCAGTACCAGTACGTAGAAAAGTATTAACATTAAAATATACTTTAAGTACCAAAAGTAAAAGTACTCATTATGCAGATTAGCCCATATTAGATTAATATATATATTTGTAATGTTTTATTATAAATATTGATGCATTAGACTCTAATGCATCAATACTTTCTCAATGGGAGAAGTGACATTTTTTGTTTTGAACAAGAGCAGTGATTTTTGGCTCGTGAAGAGTGCTGTCAGTCAGGGAGCGGCGAGTGCTACTTTTTATTGAGTTCATGTGTGAAAAGCTTGATTCACATACATGCTGATCCAAACATACTGAGCACACAGATAGCTACTTTCTGAACGTTAGGGAACTGCTGTTTGTTAACGTCACTCCAAAACTTCGCTGGCCCGTTAGTGCGCTGCTCTTGTGCCATGGTTACGGATGACTGCATGTCAATAAGTTCCAGTGTAGATTTCCCCTCGTCGATGGAAGGGACCACCTCCTTTGCTTTGGTGGATAAGGTCCCCCTCTATTGCAACAGTGAAGGGGTCTCTGGCAAAGCCCAGTCCAATCGACCGGCAAAGTTCTCTTTCAACCTCGCAATGAAATCTGTCATCACATTCGTGATTTGTGCCGGGGATGTGATGTGTTTGGGGAGCATCTGAAAATGCAGCATCCGACCCGTGCTCAAGTCGGTCGCGAAAAGGTACAGCTTGACTTGGAATGCGCGCATCTGCTCCACAAGATCAATGACCGTTGTGTCTCTGTTTACGCTTCAGAGTTGAGAGAGACATGTTTTAGAGTTGCTATCATAGGACCACCGTTACTAGCACCACTAGATGCACTTTTAAAAAAAAACGCACTGCGTTGTGGTTTGGTGGTTTCTAGGCAACGCGGAGTGTCGCATTCATGGTCTGTACTAGTGTAGGAATTTGGCCGTGGGAGGCTGGGCCACTCCGGAGTTGGTTCTGGTCCGCATCTGGTGTAACTAAAGTCTTATTTAAGTGATGATATTTCACATTATTAATCCAAATCTGCAAAGTAACTAAAGGTATTAAATAAATGTAGTAGCGTAAAAGTATAATATTTACCTTTGAATTGTAGTGGGGTTAAGTACGAAGTAACAAAACATTGAAGTTCTCAAGTGAAGTACAAGTACATCAACATTGTAGTTAAGTACAGTACTTGAGTAAATCTACTTATTTACTACCACTGGTGGCCTATGGTTCCCCCTGCATTTAGCTTTCTTTGTATTTGCTGCTTTCGCACGTTTTCTCTCCCTCTCCATCTGTCACTCTAACGTCATCTCATTTCGGCTTCATCCCTCTGGATTGTCTGTCACTCTGTGAAGCCACCCATTTTCCTCTGCTTCTGAATTACCCCTCCCTTTCGCTCTTGCTTTCCCACTACAGCTCAAATATTGAAGGGCTGCCTCTCCACTCCTTCTAATTTTTAAAGTGGAATTTGAAAATGGGTTGCTTGTCCTCAACAGGAACACTTTCATTGTCCACACTTAGATTACAATCTAGAGGGAAATACTGTTCAATTTGTATATAAAATACATAAAACATTTTAAAATATGATACTCAAAAAGTAAATGACCTGGCAACATATATATATATATATATATATATATACAATATTGAACATAATGCTTTCACAATCCATATTTGGTTTTAAAAAGTTCATAGACTCTGTTCTCTCTTTTGTAAGGGGACCTTGACTGAAAAAAACATCCTGTTTAGAAAATATAGCATGAAGAAAATAACGCTGACACTGACATTTCTTCTGCAAAATCAGTGTTTCTACTGGATATTCAGGGCATTCATTTGATATAGAGTTTTGCTTTGTTAAGTTAAGCAAGGGTCAAACATACTTACTCCACTACTGCCTTCTATGCCTATATTTCTCCCATTCTTTTTTACTCATTCTTACTCTGTCTCTCCCTCTATATTTTTCTGACTTTGTCCATCTGTCTGTCTTTCTGTCTGCCTCTCAGTAGAAGTTAGCTATCTTCCTCTGCCTCCACAGCACGGCCAGTCACATCTCCTCTAATCTCTATTTGTAGCCATCATCCTACCAGGCAGGGAAGAAAAGGGGGGAGCTATACTATTTCCTTCCTGAAAAACACATGCATCTTCAGATTAAAGCCTTAAAGACAAAACATAGAGGTGGCAAGTGACTGCTTAAAGTCTATCTAAAGTACTGAGATAAAAATACTCAAATGCAAATCCATAAACTGATTTCAAAAGTACATTTTGTGTAGCACATTTTCAAAATGTAGAAGAAAGCAAAATCATGAATTGGACCGTATACCACACACTGCGTTGCCTCTTCAAAACATGTTCAGCTTGAGCTTTTCTTTGCCTGAAGACAAACACTGAGTTGTTGTTGTTGTGTCTGTTCTGGCCGTTATGATGCTGTCAACCCATGAGTGTATCGGCTACTACAGTATAACCAGGCACGCTGTTCATTGTAGGCACTTCCCAGGGGAGAGCCACAATTCTTTTCACTTTAATGCACTTGTCAAAAAAGTCTAATCTGGAGGCATTTTAAAGTTTTGATTAAAATACTTATTTGGTTGACTGTGAAATACAGAGCTCACATTCACATCTTACTTTCCCTCAGTTTATATTTTTTTCTTCTTTTTATTTTTGCCCTCTAAACACTCACGCACACACACTTTCAGACAGCAAATGTGTATCTTTAGTTGCTTGCTGTTAGGCAATTTATTGATTGTTGAAACTGCAGATCTTAATGCCAAGAGTAGTAGGTGTAGTGATTCTAAAATCAAATAATAAGTACCGAGCAAAGCAAGGAGTCAATTGAGAGAGGTTGACTGCAGTTTGTATTGTTCTGCACTCCCGCTGCATTGTTGAAAGTTATTATTTTGTGGTATAAAAATATTGGCTGAGCATCCTCTGCAATAGATTCTTGCTTGAGGGAGTGCTTGAGACACATGGTGCGCCGTGTGTATCCTCTTTCCCATCATAAACAGGCTTTTATCAGTGCTGGAGCCCAGAGCATGCTGGGACTTGTAGTTGGAACAGTAAGCTCTTAGCCACATTGTGAGTTAATGAAGAGCAGACCAGCTGTGGCTGTGTGAGATGCATGTCCCCAAAGTGCTGGGCTTTTCTTTTCTAATCATTGGGACGTGACGCCCTTGGGTGCCGAAGGTCAGTTGGCCTCTGACCTCTTGTGTTGTATGGCAAATGAAAATAAACAGTCCAGCTTTTGCTGACAATGCTTGACCTATCATAAGTTAGCCATCATATGCCACTGCTGTTGATGACAGCTCTCTGCTATTTTTCACTGGGAATACATTGAGTGTCCCGTGTCAAGCAGCCATAATTAATACAGCTTTAAAAGTTATTTAGCTGGGAACATCATTGAACTTTAAGATTTGGTTTAAATATCTCCCGGTATTTTTTTTCTAAGAATAATACAAGAAAAAGTTGTACATCCTTCCCCAATAGAAAGGACTGCTGCAGGGATGACGTACTTTTAGGGCTAAACCGGCATTTAACCCATAGCATTGGTTACCTCAACAAAAATTACGACATAAATGCAATTAACTGAAGTAAAAAGCTACATTAGGCTATACACAAACTTCACACCATCGCTTCTGTTCTTAGGTTATTAGGTGTCATTTCATTTAACACGATTATCTTTTCTACAAAAATATGTTCTCATACCATGATACATTAATTGATCTACAAGTAAGAAAGTTTTAGATGGAATAGTTTGCAAGAGTGCAAGTTCAAACACCGCTGTAAAAGCAGACTTCTCATGAGGATGTTTCATTTCCCTGACCACCTTTGTAGTCTGATTAGGCCACATCTCATGAGAAATGCATAAAAAGAAAATGGTTGACTTTGAGAACATGGAGGGCAAAATTGTTAACTCATATTTCTGGTTTTAGGACTCATTCCTGCAGCACTCTGTTGCTATAAAATAGTCAGTCTATTCTCTCCAAGTTAGCTTCACAGCCCTTATAATGAAATCTCTTGTTGCGACTTTATTACCCAACCTCCTTGATGCTTGCCACCACCTGTTTCTGAAGGGGCCGCAGTGTTTTAGGATAGATTACTCATTTAACTCTCCTTTCTGTTCCCCTCTCACCACTGTCAAATCTAATTGCTTCTCCTCCTGTCTCCTAAACATAGTTAAGGCTATTATGTGCCGAGTGCAAGGCTCCATTTGGAGAACTGCGCTCTCATTATGCATCGAATGGATTCCCCACCTCATCAGCAAGAGCAATTCAAGCTTCCTGCAATTGGATTTTCTCAATAAAAAGTAAATGAGTGGAATGAATAAGCATGACTTTTCGAAATAAACGCTGCTGACGGCAATTGTACCGTACCGCCGGACACTTAAAGCACTAATGGCATTTGGAGGGACGAATTTAAGCCAAGGCCAAGTCATGTATGAGAGTATAAGGCGTCATTGTTGGTAATGAATTTCCCCCTCACTGACCACAGGCCTATATCTGCCATTTGGTGTTATTACTGCACAGCCATTTAAAAGGTTTATCACTGTCTATAAGGAGGCTGTCAAGAATAGATAACTAAGCAGCATAGCCATTTCAGTTTCACTTGAGTTGCATATGGTATTAAATTATTAGCGGTCAGGGCACAATAGACAGCATTGACATTTATATCAACTGTTTCTGCTAAATCTTGGCGAGGCAAACTCAAATCTGAATAATATGTATTTACACAGCTCTGCCCATAACCATCTTTTCATTAAGTGATGCAGCTTCTCTAATGTGTTGCAGGTGTTTTTTGTATATATATACATAAGCTTGAAATATAAGAGGCTATTTGTTGTGTTCAACTTAATGACTGTGTATGTATTCTTACCTAGGTATTTTCTCACTTTTACAGAGCATGATTGAAAAGCCTTCAATACCGGAGTATAAGGTGGCGGCCGTGAAGAAGTCACGCTTCATTCTGCTCCACTACAGCGTGTCCAAGGCGCTGTGGGACTGGCTCATTCTGCTGGCCACCTTCTATGTGGCTGTCACCGTGCCCTACAACGTCAGCTTCACACCGTACGATGACACCGTCACAGCCGGGCGCTCCACCATCCCCAGCGACATTGTAGTGGAAATGCTCTTTATTATAGGTTAGTGATGAAAAGAAGACACGGCTCCATGATTTTTACCTGAAGTCATTGCTCTGTGGATCAACCAATTTCATCCATACATCTTGATGGTCATGTTTGGTCAAATCAATGCATGTGGAACTATACTTGATACGAAGAATCACAAGAGCATTCTGGTGCTTTTCAAAAACATATATGATGACATGACATTTTCATTAGGTATCTGTCCATTTTCTTTTCTCTCTTGCCACCTACGGCAACAGGGTATCCAAGAGCCACAGAGGCATCCTTTTCCCCTGAAAGTACCCCATTTCCTAGTTCTAATCAACCTGGTTTTGTATTCCCTTAGGAATTTCCTTCCACTCTCCGAGGAATTCCTAGTTTGTAATGCCTTTTATTGTCCAAAGGGATGCACCCAAGAATTCAGGTGGCTGAACCTCAACATGTTCCCTTTAGTGTATGAGAAAATGTCCGAGTCTCTCAGCATGGCACGAGGAGAGACGCCATCAGCCAAGCTAGGGAGGAACTTTTTTCAACTTTGTTTCTGCAAGCTCAATATATTATATCACTTTCCAGACTTTTATTTGATTGTAATTTGGCTTCCAAAGACATGTCATTGATAGATTGCATGTAAAAGAAGCACAAAAAAAAGCATGCTAGCCAAAAGGATTCAGGGAAATTTGAATTTGAAATTAAACATTTTGGCATAAACATCTTACCTTCTTGTAGATTTTCATAACTGAGAGGTGAATTGAGTGATGAGCCAACTTCTCCGCAAACATGCACAGCTTGCATCACAGATGAGTTTTCCTACATCAGACCACACAGCCAGAGGTCTGCTTGTTATGTGCTCGCCACATTCTGACACTAAGATGAAGATGACCTGTCTCTCCGTGATTTGTATGTTCATATTCAAGCTGTTCTATATTTGCGTGCATATTCCTCTCATCTCAAATCATTTATTGTTGTCATTATAACAAACCTTTTCTCACTGTTAACAAGCAGTCAGTCTATACCATCTTTTAATCGCTGGGGAAACAAAATAACCTTTTTGTTTTATTTGCAGACATTATCCTGAACTTCCGCACCACCTATGTGAGCCAGTCAGGGCAGGTGGTGGTTGAGGCGCGCTCCATTTGGATCCATTACGCCACCAGCTGGTTCTTTGTGGACCTGTTGGCTGCCCTGCCCTTTGACCTGCTGTATGCCTTTAACATCACCGTGGTGAGTGCACTCTCCCTAAATAGCGCATTTTATACAAGATAAGCACATTTGTTTGAGCAAAGTAAATCACTGCTTATCCAAGCTGTGATATTCAGCTGTGTTTTTGTAGTCAAAGTGTGTTTCCAGATATAACATGGCTTCACTTCCTCTTTCCTTTTCTCCCTCACAATGTCCCCCACTTCTCCTCTTTAGACCTCCCTTGTCCACCTGCTTAAAACAGTTCGCCTGCTACGCCTGCTTCGTCTGCTTCAGAAGCTCGACCGCTATTCCCAGTACAGCGCCATGGTGCTGACCCTACTCATGTCTGTGTTTGCCCTGCTGGCACACTGGATGGCCTGCATCTGGTACATGATTGGACGCTGGGAGATAACGACCAATGATACCAGGGAAATAGGTGAGTCTGATTGGGGCCTTGCTGATGTATGAAGGTCAGGTTGGAGGTTTTATGCAGCAAAGGTGGGGGAATCATGCATTGTTTCTCGGTAAAGGATACATTTAGAAATTGTTTCACATTCTTTTACTTTTTAAAAAACTTTTTAATTTGAATTTTTAATTTAACATTTATAATTGAACTATTCATATCTTAGACGGCACTGTAACTTTTATTCATGTATTTTTTCTTTTAATGTTTATTTTATTATCTTTTCTTTTTAATGACTGATTTTAAATGCCATTTTCTTAATGTCTTTCATTTTTTGTAAAGCACTTTGAATTGCCTTGTGTTGAAAAGTGCTATATAAATAAACTTGCCTTGCCTTGCCTTAAGCACAGTGCTGACAATCTCTCTTTTTGTTAGTCAGTTAAATTCTCTGTATAAAAGGAAAAATCCAATAATTAAGAAAATAGATTAGATTTAGTTGTGTCCCAAATGGATCCCTTAACTGGTTGTGAAGCCCTGCTCAGTGGTGATATATTTGCGAATACCTGACTCTGACACTCTAATGAGGGCCGTGGGTACGCAGATCAAATCCTGATACAAAAAAGCAACTGGTAGAGAAAACCTAAAAACTTGACTTGGTTTTTCTAGTCTAGGAATTATCTCTAGGATATCTGAACACTTCTCTCAACATATTATTATTTACATAATTGCCTGCATTAGTACAAAGCTTTTTTTTGTATGTCCAAATTGACTACAAACTTGTTTAATTCTACAGTTTAACCGCCATTTATTATTTTTAAACAAACATAAACGACAACACACATACTGTGACAGTCTACAGCAAAATAAAATACAAATAAATACGATTCAACATCAAGCCTAATTTGCCGTTTCCATTAGTGTCACTATATGTGGTACATTTCTGACAGTTTGTTCCATCTATACAGTAGCAGGGTTAGCGCACACCTGCTAACACTATGTCTTCTTAACCCTGCAAGACCTGGTCTAACTCGACCCTGTCCCTCACCAAAATGCCAGTTCCTGACACTGCAGACATCTCTTTCTGACACACAAACACAAACACACACTGCTGTCTGTCCAAGACCAGGTAATTCCGCACCATCCTGACACTACCATCTGTCTCAGAGCCGACACGCAGACACAATGCTAACATGACCTTTTGACACTGTTCGCTCCTGCTCTGCCTTCTCCTTCAAGGGTGGCTTCATGAGCTGGGTAAACGGCTGGATACGCCTTACATCAACAGCACGGTGGGCGGCCCGACAGTGCGCAGCTCCTACATCGCCGCCCTTTATTTCACCCTCAGCAGTCTGACCAGTGTGGGCTTCGGCAATGTCTGTGCCAACACCGATGCTGAGAAGATCTTCTCCATCTGCACCATGCTCATTGGCGGTATGTCTGACGCCACGGTTCATTCTCCCTCTGGTGTCTTGGCATAACAGTGCCTCTGTGTGGCACGCCAGCATTAGTGATTCACCAGGAAGTGGGATGGAGGGATTGGCTGGCCTTTAAAACACAGCTTGTAGCCATCTTTATAAACCAATAAACAGATTATTTTAGCTGAGGTGGCAATTATTGGTGCAACAATCCGGAAGGTAATTATGCTTTGTTCACAGACTGCTTGTTAAAACAGAGATAAATGCAGCTATCAATTTCTGAGCTCCCCGTGAGAATCAAAAGACAAATAAACAGTAACAAGTGTGAGATTTGTTTTGTTATCAATAGAAATTGAGATTCATATTTTAAAGCAGGAAATGTAACCCTTGAAAATGTATAGAAACACATTTCAACCCATTATATTGTGCTAAAAGAACAGCTTTCAGAATAGAATTTAGATTCCCTATGAACAAATATCCTAACGTTATATCATTATTACTAAGGGCTTGTCTATTCTCTCCCTCACACAGCACTGATGCATGCCCTGGTTTTCGGTAACGTGACGGCCATCATCCAGCGCATGTACTCCCGGCGCTCTCTCTACCACACACGCATGAACGACCTGAAGGACTTCATCCGTGTCCACCGTTTGCCCCAGCAGATCAAGCAGCGCATGTTGGAGTACTTCCAGACCACGTGGTCGGTCAACAATGGTATAGATGTCAACATGGTAGGAGTCCCTTACATTGTTGTTGTCATCTAACACTTTAGGACATGGTGCTTTCTGCCCTCTTGAAACTCCGAGGCGATGTTTAGATAGTAATTGAGCCCTGAAATCTGAAATCAGAACCCTTTGCACCTGCAATTATTCCTGATCTTTCCTAACACATGGCTGCCCAGCCCCATACACAACCAATTGACATCCTATTGAAATTCATAAGAGGGTAACTGGTGGCAACACAGTCCACTCCCTAATTACCATTGAGTGTCACACCTCATTACATCTGTCACACTTCCCCAGCTCCTGCATGACTTCCCTGATGAGCTGCGGGCCGACATCGCCATGCATCTGAATAAGGACATCCTCCAGCTGCCGGTCTTTCAGGGGGCCAGTCGTGGCTGCCTGCGCTCGCTCTCCCTCCATATAAAAACGTCCTTCTGCGTCCCTGGCGAGTACCTCATCCGTCACGGTGACGCGCTGCATGCCAACTACTTTGTCTGCTCCGGGTCCCTGGAGGTGCTGAAAGACCACATGGTGCTGGCGTTAATAGGTTCGTATTTGGGCTTTTTTGACATCATGTTTTTGTATAAGAGCACAATCGTGATAATGTATTTTTTTTTTATTTCAGTAAAAGGGAACCTCTTTGGTTCTGACCTGCCTGGACCAGACCAGGTGATCAAGACCAACGCCGATGTGAAGGCGTTGACCTACTGCGACCTGCAGTATATCAACGTGCGCGGTCTGAGAGAGGTGCTGGAACTGTATCCGGAGTACGCCAGTGTGTTCACATCCAACATCCACAACAACCTCACTTATAACCTTCGTGAGGGCAGCCAGGATGAGGTACTGAAAACAAACTCACACACAGATATCTGGCGTTGGTTAAAAGTAGTTGGGGTTCAAATTGGGGCAGAATTGTAAAGCCGTCACTGGCAAAGAACACCGTTTTTCAAGTGTGCTTAACTCTGAGTATTACGCACATGTTTAAGCACACAGAAAATGTAGATGAAAATAGCGGTAGTACTTGGGGAAGTCAGAAATTCTAAGTGTCTTTTAATGATATTGTGGTCAAGAAACTAGAAACTATTTGTTCAACTTCTACAATGGATGTCAGCCTGCATGATAGTTCAACATTGGTTCAAAAGAGTCAAAAATGTGCACTTTGATTCTAGAGTGCTAACACCAAAAGATCATGTTTGTGTGTAAGACAACTTTTTCTTGCTAAAAAAATTGACCCAGACACAAACCTTTTCCCCCTACATTCGTCTGATAGAATAGAGCCCACAACACACACTACAACACATTTGTTCCCCCCCCCCCCCAGGTGTGTTTGTCACTCTCCTTGACACTTGTTCTACCACAACAACCAAAGGGCTGTTGGTGGCTTGATTGTCAGACCAATTTCTATGCATGGGTGCTACTGTCAGGCGGCCGTATCTCTTCCATGTTGCCACCCCAAAGCCCAGCAGGATGACATTACACCCAGACACTGACCTCTTCTCAATGCTGCTGCCCCTCACAGTTATTTAAGAAAGCATTACGCAAGGAAAGACAATCCTCCTAACGTGCAGAAAAATGCACCCGTCGAACTTACACATGTAGCGCATGTTGTCGGACATTGTTAAATGATGTGTCTCAAGTAAGTAAGTCTTAAACCCCCCAAAATAACAGCTTAAATCATTATAAAGACATTGCATAAACATAAATGGCTGTCCTTCATGGCGTTTTTTCTAACTGTCTGAAAAAAACAAATTAATTCAGACTAATCTTACCTACAAAACTGCACATTCTCCCCAAAGCAATTTACCAATCTCATTCTCATTTCACTGTCTCAGGCATTTTATACTTTCAAGCACTTCCCTTGGCTCCGACAGGCCTTTCTCTTTGTCTGATGGTTTGGTTGCTCATTAGTTCATTCATTTTGTTTTTTGTTTGTTTGCTTTGGAATATTAGAACAGGGAAACTATGCTGGCTGCAATAATTTACTGGATTTATTGTTGCCAGCTAGCCTAAGTGAATCAGCTTCAACTGCAATGATGATATTTTCTAAAACACAAAGATTATTTTTTAGGTGTTTAATTCCAAAAAGAGACATCATAGATAACATTTAGCCTCTTCCACAATCCATGCATAATGGATTGTTATTGGAGAAAAATGACCTTCTTCTCAGAAACTCCTCCTCTGTGTATGCATGCCCTATATGTACATATATGATTAGAGTTATGATAGTCTTTAATTGTGATTCAAGCAGGTTTCTTTGTGGTTTTGCTGAGTACTGGCTCTCTACTTGTATCTCACCCCCCCCCCTGACAGGATGAAGGAGTGCTCAGCTGCCTGGTGGAGCTGCCAGGTGCCATAGACTCCTCACACACACACACACACACACACACACACACACACACACACACACACACACACACACACACACACACACACACACACACACACACACACACACACACACACACACACACACACACACACACACACACACACACACACACACACACACACACACATACACACACACCACACACACACACACACACACACACACACACACACACTCTCTCTCATATATATACAGTCTTGCTGGCCTTATCCTTATTTGAATGGGTGGCTGTTGTAGGATGGGAGGTTATTTTACACTTGAGAGATACTTATAAGAATTGTATGCTGACTGTACAGCAATCAGTCATTTGTAGTGAAACCTAACAGATGGTGGGCATGCCAATTACAGTAAAAGGTATCCCTCTTTATCTTGTCATTTTAACTTTTACTGCAGTGGTGTCCATTTAATTTCGATTTAATGTTTTTTTTGTTAGAGAACAATAACATCTTACAGCTGTGACGACCCCTGCTTTACTCTGTCCTGTTGTGTGTCTATGGCCCTTTAAAGATCTCCCTTCCTCCCTATCTGCGCTGATTGAGGGCACCTGGCCGCCGGTACCGGAGGAGTGAAAGGCTCGAGCCAGAGTCTCGTTCGCTCTCTCTGCTGGAGGATCTGCTTTTGAGAGCAGCTACCAGACTTATGCTTTTCCCCCCCCTTCCTCTTAGTTTGGCATGCAACACCTTGCACCACACCATGTTCACACACCGACACCTACACTACTGAGTGATCTTACTGATTAACACATCCCATTGTGGTAGCTCTTTTGTTTAGTTGTTTTCTTTATAATAAATACTTTCCTTATATCGTGTCCGTTCCACGTTTTTGTTATGGCCAAGAGCCAGGCCATGACACAGCTTCTTTCACTTCGTTAAATGCAGACAGAGACAAATACTTGTTTGTGTTTTCTTTTTAACATCGGACCAACATTTACAGTTGACTTTCAAGTTTGTCTTTTATGATTTAAACTGTAGGAATCAAATATGTTAAAATTGTTTGATTACCAACACTCTAATAGTTCAAAGATTTTTTTTTTCAAACGTGGCTATAATTTAAATGTATCATAATCATATTTGTTAGAAAGGTCAGGTCCCATTTGGCTTTTGGAGCTTTCCGGTGAGTTTCAGCTGATTGATTGGCTGTGGGGTGCAACTCTGATGTTTGGCTTTACTCCCACTGCTCTCATAGAGTTGTTTTTGCTGCAGCCAGTGAAAAATCATTACAAACAATGAACACCTGTTGTACCTGCTCAGCACCAATGGGCATACCAACACAGTTAGCCTCTAGCTATTTGAAATGATATGTCAATGTCAAATATGTTTTTGTTTCCCTTTAGTACCTTAAAAAACTTGCTGCAGGATTAAGGTCAGGTAAAATGATTGGGAATGCAAATTCTACCAAATTCGACTATTGTTTATTTCTTAAGGGGGTGTGAGTTTTGAGAGAAAAGGGGGGACTGTGCTGTCCTGAGCAGAGTGGGAAGGTCATTCCACCTCCAGGGGACCAGCACTGAGTCCAGATATGCCAGAGTATAAGGACCGTGTCGCCACAGGGAGAGTTAAGTTGTCGGTAGACTTGGAGTGTGAAGAACAAGCTGGCCGGTCAGGAGTTAAAGGGAAGTAACCCCCTGTGGAGCCTCACATGACAACGACAGCTTAACAAAGTTGATAAAGACAGCCACTGGAAACCATGTGGTGGGAGAGAGAATGTTTTCTTTAAAGCTAGAGAAATGTTGATGACACGTTGGAGTGGATAGGACAGGACTGAAGGAGCTCAGAGAAGATTTGACAAAAAAGGTTTTATTCGACATTTTCAATTCATGCTTTCAGTAGAATAGATCAACAATGTTTGTAATAAACCCAGTTTAACTCAGAATGGATGAATAAACACTCTCAGCTGTGGTTCTTATTTCCATTGTGTTTTTAAAACATCACATTTTCCAAAATTATCCGCCAACACGATTTCCAGATATTTAGTGAGATTGACTCATCTTCTAACCATAACACCTGGTTGTATACCATATGCAGATTTTCCCTCTTGTGTTTTGGATTTGAAAAGTGGCCCATCATGCAAAACACTGACACACTCTCTATGTCTGTAAAAGGTTTTGTAAGTATGTCAAGACAGCACACTTAAAAGTGACAGAAAACCTTCCCTCAATGAAGTCTCTGCAAACCCACTTTGATATGTAGGACACTTGTGGCATCTGCGCCCCATTAAGTGATATTGATGTTCTTTAATTTGGCACCAATATCTCTGGCTTGCTAATCAGTCCGTGTTGCCCCAGGGTTAGTTTTTCGTTATGAGGGGAATTAGTCCCTGCCTTGAATAGACTCACATATGTGTCCTCTCTTCCTCTCACATAGTAACACTATCTGTGGAGATGCAATCCAACAGCTGGAATTATGTTTTCCTTTTAACCGTCTTGATGATTTTTAAACTCAGTATTGTTCTCGATGAAGGATTACATTTAATGTGTTTCCTTTGTGAATTGCCGTTCTGCATCAAGGAGCATTACTGGCACTATTTCACTAGTAGAGCGATAGACTGTGGCTTGTGTTGTCACATTAAGCCCTGTTGTCAGAAGCACATATTTTTCACACATGAAGGAAGACTATTACATTACCACAGTTTCATTTCCCATCCAGCTGGCAATTTTTCTAAATTGCTTACAATTTAGCCAGCAGAAAGACAAACCTTCACTGGGATGTTTCTGCATTCGAGTTTAGAGAGTGTGAAGCAAAGGCTTTATCACTGGCCAAGGTCATTTAGAATGACACATTTGAATTGAATGCATTTTAAAAATGGCCAGACATCAGCTAAATTAATAATATGGTCCCTGTGGAGTCTTTGACCTCTACTTTCTTTATGGAGCTCCCAATGGCATCCCACTATTTCACTGATCAACAGGTGGTGGTAACATGGCAAGATATATTCCGCGTTAATTAAAGTTATCTTTCAGAATGTATTATAAGGAATAACACTGAATGTTTGTAATGTGTTGCTGATCACTGGAAGTAGACTTGGAGGTCAAAAACAGATGTCTCAAACAATGGCTCCGTATTGATTTGTATTATATTTAGGTGATGGTTCAGCCCTCAGTCTACATGACTTCTGTATGCTTATAAGTAAACTCCAAAAGGCACCATTAATTCCCAAATGTGTAAATACATTTAAATTCAAGTTAAAGGTTTGTTACGGAAGTTATTTGAAAAATAAGTTTTGATTCAAGATTATCTTTTGTAATCCTTCTCGCTTTCTTTTTGTTACTGCAGGGTCTCAGCAGGTTTTCACGGTCTCCCAGGCTTCACCACGTGAGTTCAAATTAAGTTTTCTTCTCTCAGGGCTCTCATTATTCTTTTTAGCACCACACACGGTTTCCTGAACATAGTTGTAAGTTATAATACTTTCCAAAGCCTGTTCATGACTTCTTTGAAAGTAGACCCCAATGCAATTGTCTTTAAAGGTGCATTTGTGTCAAATCAATTCCAGAGTTTTTGCGTTTCTGTTTTTTTAAGGTAAAACTCCTGTGTTTTCAGGGGACTTATATATATTGCTTGTGAGTGCTGCTGGGGGAGGGTTTGTGCTAGGACTTCCCCTACAGGTTGAACCCCATTTAAAAGTAGAGTGGCTTAGTCCCTGGAGCTAGCTAACTGGGTCAGTATATCTCTCCTGATGGAAAACCTTATGAGCTACTTTTCTCACCATGCATGTACTGTACAGTATGCTTATCTCCAGCCTTATTCTTCCACTATTAAAACACTGTTTACAGAATTCACTGTGTCTGCATTAAAAGTTTATGTAAGTTAATAGTTTTTTACTCACAAGCAGAATTATGTAATGAAAATATGATCAGCTCTATCCCATTGATATCTCATATCTCATATTAACAGTTACTTATAATTAGAATTAGAATTCTAAGATACTTAGAATTTGTATCTTTAGTTGTATTTATCTTTAATCTTGTGTGAATCTGTGCTGTCCTGTTTTTCAATCTCATCCTGTTGCTGTTTAAACTATTGAATTTCCCCACTGGGATTAATAAAGGTCCATTTTATCTTATCTTAAAATCTAAATAACACAATAATCAGCAGCTTTCAAATGTAATATTTCAGTGTCACCATATATAATCATCACCATCCTTCAAAATAAAACAGGCAGATTTAGGATAAATGCACACCTTGGTAGTAAACATTTCAATAAAAAGGGTCCAGTTATTACAGTATGTCACATTTGTATTGACTGTTTTAGCAGGAATCCAGGCTCCCCTCTATCGTGGAGACAAAGGGGGATGACCCTGACGACTTCCCCTCTCTCTCCGGCTACCCGCTCCCGCCGAAACCTCCTGCTGCCGAGCTTCAGCGGCCCTGTTCGCCGCACCTCTCTGGGGAACCTCCTGGGGGACGAGTTGCGGCAGTTTAACACTCTGCGACGCTGCCGTTCCCCCAACTTGAGTCGTGCCGTGCACGGACAGAGCTCGTCCCCCCAGCTGCCGTCCAAAAAAGAGCACAACTCCTCCCCTAAATCCTCCACAGCCTCAACTTCAGCTCAGGTAGCGACGGGGGCCGAGCAAAAGCCTTCAAAGCTGCTCATCCCAACCGTTACCTGCTTTGGACCCCCTGAACTCAGTCCCAGGTATTGTGCAAATGAAATAAAATAAAAAAGACAAGCAGAAAACAAGCCAAAATGAAATATATTGGATATATTGAAATATTTGAACACCCATTCATTCATCGTAATGCAATACAATGCAATATAGGAACAACATTCATCCTTAGTGCTATCTATCCTTAACTAAAATATCTTGTTTACGTTGGCATCACGCTGTTTTCGCTCAGCTTACATTGCGCTTTTTTTTAACCCTAACCCTACCTTATGTGCAATCAACCATGAGGAAACTAATTTAGAACAGCAGGAGTCGTGCAAGTAAATTAGCTTTAAATAAGCCATATTATTTGAAGTGCTACACACATTTTTGTAAGAGCCATTTTCAATTATATTTGTTATCATTTCCCCCCTTTAAGAAATAACATAACAATGTAGGAACTAACCTGCCTGTGCCATCGACATCATCCAACTAGACTACATATCTATGATGGTCTTTGACGGATTAAAGTAAGGCGTCGCAGTAACAGACACCTAAAGTCGTGCCACAGGTACTTGAATTATCCACTTAATGTAAATGGGGTGTATTTGCATTGCATATTTCAGCAGATGTCACTGCATTTCATTACCAGAGCACCTTATCCTCTTGCCCCAACCATCTGTATTCATAATGTATCCCTGAGTCATCCAGTAAGTCCGAGATATGGGTGCGTGCTGGTTCAGAGAGCTCGGGTATCCGCCCCTCCAGACCGGGCTCTCCTCCTCATGTTCAAACCCTCATGGGCCCCTGCCAGCAGCAGATCTCATGGCCCAATCCTGTGCCCTCTGATAGCTCTGATGATAATTGAAAAAGCTCTACTGTTACATTAACTCCAGCTTCTCCTCCCTGCCAGGCTCGTAGACGGTATCGAAGACAACGGACACGCATTCCACTTCAACGTGGAGCACAGCGGGCCCAGAGCCAGCACGGGAGGCAGCACCCAAGGTAAGCAGAGCCCGCCTCCAGCTGCGAGGGTCACCCGGGTGCCAGATGGCTGGAGGTAAACTCAAGAGGTCAAACTGTGGATCCAATAATGTTCCCCACGTCCTTCTGGGGGAAATATGAGAGGGCAGGGGGAATTAAATGACAGCCATGTGTCCAAAGAGTCAGAGAACATGTAAAAGGACAACAGGGGTCAAAGCAGCGTACAGAGTGTGACCCGAGCTCTTACTGATGATTGCTATCGTTCTGGGATTACTATCACATTCAGTTCAGTGGAAGTCCAACACATTTACTTGAAGAATATTCAACTGTATGCATGCAGTATATACTCAGTCCACCTCTTTTTGTTTTACCCAGACTCCACACAGGCTAATGCCGTTCTGCTGCTGGAGACAGAGGATGTCCGACACAGCATCAGTCAACTCAACCAAAAGGTAAGGTACAGCCCCTTCACCTAAAGCAGTGGTTCTCAAAGTGGGGGGCGCGCCCCCCCAGGGGGGCACAGAGGCATGACAGGGAGAGAGACCAGGAGGAAAAATGGTTATTAAAAAAAAAAAAGAAGATATTTTGAAAAATTATTGATTCGAAAATAATATGATACTATTACGTCTGGGTCTCTGTGTTTCATTAAAGCTCGGCTCTGTGTGTGTGTGTGTGGAACGAGCCATTTTGTGTGCACGAGAGAGAGAGAGAGAGAGAGAGAGAGAGAGAGAGAGAGAGAGAGA